>NW_028243866.1:0-1265916 GCF_964263255.1 Lissotriton vulgaris | reverse complement strand
TGGGACTCACCCGGCTTACCACCATGTTTGAAGGACAGACTCTCCACTATAAGAAAGCAAGCAGGTATCACAAGATGGGGCCAACTCTTTAAAGACTGGAAACTAATAGCTTGGAATGAATTATACGAACTTGTACGCTCAGGGCTGTCTAGATTCAAATCTATTCAATTAGATAGCTGGGCGAGATCACAGAGCCGTATAGATACCAACATTGGGAAAATCAGCACATTAGAACAAACGCTGGTAGAATGTCCCATTGGAGGGAAAGAAGTAGCTACATGGTATTGGCAGATGCTGGAGGAAAACAATGGGGAGTTTAAACTGCCAGATGAGCTATGGGGAACAGTGATTAGAACTCCATGCGGCGAGATGTGGCTAAAATCTTGCGGACTACTGTATAAAATTGTAAAACCCGCATGGTTAAGACAAAATCATCTTTTTTCAATTCACCGTGCCTATATTACACCATTGAAATTGTCTAAATTTCTACCAGACAAAAAATGTAACAAATGCAACATGGCAGGTGCCAATGACATACACATGTTTCTAGAATGTCCTGACATTTCAAACTTTTGGGAAGAGGTGAAGAATACTTTAAATTCTATCCTACATACATCTTTGTCAATAACCCTCTCACTTGTCATTTTTGGGCTGGAAGAGAATATTAAGGGCAAGGCAAAATTTTTTCTTTTCTATGCAATTTTAATGGCGAGAAGACAAATCTGTGGATAGAAAAAACACCCCCATTACATTCTCGGTGGCTTTCATCCCTACATGAAATTTCGAAAATGGATCTTAAAAGAACAGCTCGTAAGCACAATTTGGCCTTTTGGGACCTCCTAATCAATTGGAGATGAACCCGGGTTTTTTTTTTTTTCTTTCCACGGGTCCGATGATTATGCCATTAATGCTCCTGGAAGGGCCAGCCTAGAATCGATTTCGGTCCTACAGGTTGAAATATACAGAGATGGAGTTAAAGATACCCTCTTTCTTCTCTGGGACATCTCTACCACCAGAAAATCAAATCACGTCCCTAAGTCGTGCAAAGTGGTTGGTATTACCCTTGTCGAGAAGGGAAGGCAAATGAGGACAAAAAAAAAAGGAGCAATCATCTACATTAATCCAACTGGCATGTTAAATCATTAATGACTTTTAGTTCAGTCAATAAAGAGAGTTGTATGAGTTAAAGGGTTTTATTTTAATTTCTTTTAGTTTTTAATGATTGTATCCAATAAGAATTATCCTTTTAAGAATCAGCATTGGAAATTACCATGCTCCAATAATTGATATTTCAATGTGAGGTAAAATAGGACATTAGTCAAAACAATAGTAATTATTGTTTAATGCCATAAGTGTTTTCCATAAAGAAAATTCCTTAATCTAAATATATTAGTATAAGGTGAAAATAAGGTGTCAGTTCAGAAACTGAATGAGGAGTTCTGATGAGCTCCATATCAGCAGACAATTCAATGAAAATAAGTAAAGCAACCTGTCATAAAGAGACGTGTTAGACCTGGCACCGTTGGCGTGCGTCTCCCTTCTATTTTGTGCTGCTGCCTTTTTGCTGGGGTTAGATGCTTTGGGCACTGTTCCACTGCTGCCTAGTGCCACCGTGCAAGTGCTCCCTATTGTAAATGGATATATTAATCAGTGGTTCCATGTTTGGCTATTTGGTTTTCTTGTCAGACCCTAGTACAGTGCAATGAGTGTGCCCGGGGCTTGTAAATCCAAATCTGCTGGTGGGCTTGCAGAACTGGTTGTGTAACCCACAGAAGCAGCCTTGAAAAATGTGTCTAAGGTCTGCCATTGCAGAGCCTGCTTGCAGTCTGGTACTGTCATGCTGACTGGGCAAGTGCACCTACTTGCCAGTCCCTAAACCTTCCCTTTTCTTCATATCAGACACCCCTAAGGTAGGCCCAAGGGCAGGGTGCATTGTAAGTATAAGGTAGGACAAGCCCTGATGTGTGTGGCATGTCCTAATAGTGAATTACAGTCATTTTCATTTTTCACCATTGCAAGGCTACCTGTTCTCCATAGGCCAGAATGGGCTGTAGAATTATTACATTTTATAATCCTAACTGACTCAGAGAACATGGTAGAAATTCGAGTTTAGTATGCCGGGACTCAGAATGATAAAATACATCTTTTAGTGAAGTTGATTTTAACATTCTGTGTTTGAAAATACCACTTTTAGAAAGTAGATATTTTCTTGTCTAACCTTTCAAGCCCGCCTCTGCTAGGTTGTGTATTCCTTGTCTGGAGTTTGTGAGTGACAGGGCTGGGGATTCCAAGAGACAGAATAAGTCAGCCCAGTGGTGAATAGAGAGATGGGAGGGAAGAGTTGCACCTGAACCTTGAAAAGAGTTGTGCCTGCCTTCCACAATGCTTGCTCCACCTCCTGGGGTGCGGCTGATGTCTCTGCCCTGCACAATGCAAGAAGAGAAGGAGTTCTGTCAAAAAAGTGCTCCAGGGCTGTACTCGCCTTCCACAATGCTGGCTCCACCTCCTGTGGGGCGTCTGATGTTTCTGCCCTGCACTGTGAAAGTAAAGAAGGAGTCATGTAAACAGAGTGCTTCAGAACTGGTTTGGACTGGGCAAAGGCCCCTCTACCCTCAGAGAACAAAGGATTTTGGGGTATAAATATTGGGATCCTGATCCCATGAAATTAGATCACTTTGGACTACAAGAAGAAACCTTTACTGAGGAGAGGAACTTGAAGAAACTGAGGAGAGACTATTCCCAAGCTGAAGTGCTGCTTGGGGGATTGGCCTGCAGTGGTTGCCTTACTGCCAAAGGAAGGAGAAAGGAACTTTGTGTACTTTGCTTTCAACTTGCGAAGGATCTCCAAGGGCTTGGAAAAGAGCTTGCCGCCTGCTGAAGTCTCAGGGACAACAGACTTCAATCCCCAGCTCCCCAGAGTTCTTGTGGAAGTGCCTGCTGCTGTTTTGGGCCTTCTGAGAAAGTGTGTGTCGCAAGGAGCTGTAAAAGCGATGCAACAAGATTGAAGCTTGTCGCCGTCGCTGCTGCTGCCTTCGCACTTTTGAACAAGGTTGTCGCCGCTGGAGTTGTCGTACTGCCCCGTATTGAGAGAAGCATGCCGCATCAAAGAGGAAGCGTGTCGCTGTCGCTGCTGCCTGCCGTCGCACTTCTGAACAAGGGAGTCGCCGCTGGAGTTGTCGCACTGCACCGCATCGAGAGAAGAGTCTTGCAACGAGGTAGAAGCGTGTCGCCGTTGCTGTTGCTGCCGTCGCACTTCTGAACAAGGGTGTCGCCGCTGGAACTATCGCATTGCACCGCATTGAGGAAAGCACCTCGCACCCCGGAGAAGCACACCGCCGTCAGAGCTGCTGCCGTTGCATTTCTGAACAAGGATGTCGCCGCTATAGTTGTCGCATTTTGCGGAGCTTCACGTAAAGGTTGGAGAAAAGTGTCGCAGCTGTTGCCGTCGCACTTCTGAACAAGGGTGTCGCCGCTGCAGTCCACGCATCGAACCGAGAACTTCTCGCATCCCCGGAGAAGCGTGCTGCATCTGGAAGATCTTCAGGTCTTTATTTATTTGCACCTGAACTTTGCCGCATTTTCCTCGCTGCGACATTGCTTGTTATGGAAGCACAACGCATCGTAAGGTACATTGACGCAAAGTGTCGCATCTTAAGAATTGAACTGAAATAAGCTAAAACTACCATCTTAAAGTAACAGTATTGTGTATTTTTGTCGTTTATGGTCTTGTGGTAAATCTATATAAAGTATACTTATTTTTTATATAAAATCTTGGGTCGTGTCCATCTGAAGTGTTGTCACTGGGTTACTGTATTATTTTAGGAGTGTTATCCCCTTATCCTGACTAGAGGCAAGGGTCCCTATTTATCACAAGTACCTACCTGTGCCAACTAGAGACCCCCAAATCTAACAAGAAGTATCAGAAACTCAAACATGAATCTCCAGTCAGAGAGTAGGAGAAGGAATCCGTCAGAAAGTTTGAGAAGGAATCCGGCCGCTACTCTAGAAGGACACACTAATATAAATATAAAAAATTCTATGTTGCAACATTATTTTCTTTCGTCTCCTATGTCCTGCAGTAGAATTCCAGTAAAGTCCTGGTAATAGGCAAGCTCCCCATTTTCTCATACGGGTGCAGAAGACTTTAGACATTAGATATCAAAACGTTACATATTTCGCATGATGTGGTCAAGACTATTCTTCTCATGACTCATTCTTATGTTGCCCCCTCTCGTTCCTGTTAGAACCTATCAGTTATCTAATACAAAACAAGTGCCTATTCACTAGCTAACAGGAGGCTTCTGGAAAATTACATCGGCAGAAAAAAAAGTAAAACGTCTCGTGCAAACAATGACTCAACATGAAAACAGGCCTTTGATATGAATGCATTATTTTCAGTTAACATGGCTTTGACAGTTAGGCTAACTTAAGCTGCACTTATTTATACACTTGCAGGCTTATATCTTTAAGTATGATTGCCTACTAGAAATCTTCGTGTTTAGTATATGTGCTATTTAAAAGATGGCTTTGCACATTTTTATTAAAAGCATTTTTGTTAGCGAATAAAATTTGCTCTTGCATAATTAACAGTTGATTACTTAAAGCAGGCAAGATTAAGCAATGCCTGATGTTTAAGAAATGGCTCTGCTATAGCAATCAATCATACGAATAATATAACTCTTACATAACTGGCATCCAACAAATGTATATTAGAGATTATTGTAGGATTGTGTCTATGACTAAACTGCCTACCTATAGTAACTATGATATATACATATTTACTGATAGAGTGAAATACTTCTAATATTGTGTGGCATCATATCTCCCATCATCTTTGAAAGTGTCTCCTGAGCAGTGTTTCAGCTATGCGAATGGTACCAAGATGTCTGCCTCATCCAAATGTGTCTTGTGGGGTGATTTTAGACTATAAAAGCCAAGCCTGAAAGTGCGTAGGTAAACCCTGCGAGTTGGGTAATGTTACAAATGTAATTTACACCAGTCAGAAAATCACTGTTGCAGGAAGGTAGCAGCAACTTCACCAACATTCGTTTCCAAACAAGTGACCTTGCAGAATCAGGTCCTCGTTCGGATCACCAGCGGTCAGGGTGATGAAGCTGCTTCCAAAGGCAGCTGTCACACTGACGCAGGTGTGCTACTAGTGTAGGGGATGTAATGGAACTTTGATATGAGTACACGATCAAGTTATATGCAGTTTGCTATTGTGGCTAAGGATATGTGACAGCAACATGTTCATTTGACAAGAAGAGGAAACGGGAGATTTCTTAAGTCTTTTGTCAGACACACTGCTGACAAATTACCTGCTTGAAAGCCTTGGAGAAGTGCATACTGGCATAAACATATTTGTGATGTAATAGGCTGCTATGCAGTAGTGGCCGGCATGCGTCACGAGTGGGGGGTGGGGAGTTGGTCACCTTTCCTTTGGGTGGGTTGCGCAGGGTGGGGTGGTCACGCAGGGAGGGGATTTAATTTAACAATAAAAAAAGTAGACTTACCTTTCCTCCAGCAGGGTGCAACGTCTTCTTGGCTGCTACTCCTGTTATCCTGCCTCCAGCAGGAACAGAAAGCAGGCAGCCAGGCTCCCTCCTCCAAGCCAATCACAACACTGCAAGCAGCGTTGTGATTGATGGGGACACCGCCCAGCCAGGGGCTTACGTGGAGGCTATGTTCTCCAAGCAGGCTGCATTGCAGCCTGCATGGAGAAGTTCGGAGTGTGCATGACTGGTTTGGGAGGTCCCTGAGGGCCTCCCAAACAGTCATTGTGCCCTCAGGAGTGGGCACACTACTCCTACCCTGCCCTGGCTGCTCTCAGAGCAGCTCCGCCCACCTACCCGCCGGCAACCAAACATAACAAGCATTTGCAATGCAATAGATCTCACATTTGCAAGAGTTGGAGCTATTGGCATTGTAAATGACAATGCCTTTTATTCTTTTGTTTTGAAAACCTACAAGCCATGCATAAACATGCACTTTGTACGTATAGTCCTTGCTTACGAGAAGCAAGGCTGTCAGTAAAAGAGACTGCCAGCTTTGCGTCTCATAAGCAAGGACTACAATTACAAAGTGCTTGTTTACGCACAGCTTGCAGGTTTTCAAACGCTTTTAATAAAAGGAATTGCTATTTACAATGCCAATAGCTCAAACTCTCGCAAATGCAAGACCTATTGCATTGCAAATGCTTGTTTTAATGAACTGTGCAACTACAGATTTGACTCTAGTGAGTCCCCGCCTGTGGCGGCCCAGAGTACTGTGAGCCACAGCATCCCAATGCTAGCCGTGCCAGGGGAAGGCCAGATTCCGACAGAGACGGGTATCCCTGAGACAACATAGAAGGAACAGTTCCACAGTGTCAGGAAGCCCCCCGAGCCCTGTGAGCCACGGATTTCTCAAGTCACCAGAGCCTGTGGCCGGGCAGAGAAAAGCAGTGAGCCATGGTGGCACAGAGCTACCTTAGACCGTGGCAGGGCATCCTTTTAAGATGAAGTTTCGTGCACCTCTGTCTTAAATGCACCAAAATGATTACAAACACAAAATTGTTTTTTTTCCCCAAGGACTTGCGAGTCTAATCGGCACCAGTGAGGCACCAGTGCCACCGCATTCACACTTATAAACATTTGCATACCTCCCATGCGGTTGTCTCTTGAGAGGCGCTGAATCAGCTGTGCGTTTTCCTGCAGACCCCGGCCAGTATGCACTAGCTGTAGTGCAGTGTGAGGGCAGCAGCAGCCCAGACCCCTCTGCGGAGTACGCCCCCTGACCAGCTGTGCGGGGCTAACAGAATGCGGGTGGGATATTAATCCGGCCTTTGATAAGTAATTACAGTTATATGGGAATCCCAGCATATGACATGATAATCCACATTTGTAAAGCGGCACAATCACCCGTAAGGGTCTCTAGGTGCTGGGGGCCGTCGGGAAGATTAAGCAAGCTATTGCCCAGAGTCATGATGGTAATTTGGAAACATTACTATTGATGCCAAGCCCCTCCAGAGATCAGCCCCAGCCCGCTTTGAGAAGGTTGCAAAAGTCCCTCTGAAGCCCTCTCGAAGAGTTTCTTCAGATCTTGCGGTTGTCGAAGTGCACATAAATCTGAAAGGCGCTGCTTCTGAGCACTCCATAAAATTATAGCTCCCCGCCCCTTCCTCTGGGAGAGCCCCCTCTCCTGACCATTCACCCACTCCCCGCCTCGTGTTCATTTCTAGGCAGATGCATTCAGGGGCCAGCGGCGCTCAATGGGGCTGTGTGGCAGCCGCCCCTAATTGGCGTTAAAGCGCTCAGTACTTGGGAGCATATGCTGGGAGGGGGCTCCCAAGTCCCATCGAGCAGCGCACCCACCCGCAGGACCCTCAACCTGGAGGGGAAAGGCGGAGCAGAAGCTGGAAGTGTCAGGGTGTGAGGGAGCGGGAACTGGTACGGACCGAGGGACATTACCCCTTGCATTCCGCAGGTGTGGGAGCAGGAAGGGGGTTAATGGAGACCTGCCTTCTACAGGCAGAGAAATCTCGCTATAAGCCCCAAAGGCCAGAACATGAGGAAGGGCCAGTTGTTCTGCACTCTGGCTGTGCAGTACAAATGGGAAAGGGTTGGGGAGATGCGCACCCCATGGGGAGCATCGATGGAAGGACATTACCCCTGCATTCCACAGACGGGGCCCAGTGAGGGGGGTTCATGCACAGGTGCCCTCTACAGGCAGAGACATCGCGCTATAAGCCCCACAGGCCAGGCCAAGAGGAAGGGGCAGTGGCTCTGCACTCTGCAGTACAAATAGGAATGGGTGGATGTGCACCCCATGGGGGTCCTCGATGGAGGGACAGTGGTTTGGCTCCCCTCAGGCAAACAGCCCGGAGGGGATCTTGGCGAGCTGCACTGTACAGGCAGGGCCTAGAATGAGGGCTGTGGGCATCGAACTGAGCGCCACACAGGCAAAGCCCCAGAGAGGGTGCTTCAAGGCTTTGCGCCCGCATGCAGGGGCCCAATGGGGTGTGAGGGGGCTCAATACCTCAGAGAAGAGGTCTGCTTGAATCTCACAGGAAGGGCCATGAGAGGCTGGGAGAGAGTCCCAGAGGATAAAGGCGGTGGTCTCACCCGGCATAAAGAGGCCACTAAACAGGGTGCATCCAGCTCAGAGAGCCTGCAGTGAAGTCTGCCCAACAGGTGGATCCAAGGAAGACAGGATCTCGCACAGCTGAGGCAATCTTTTTTCCTCCTAAAACAGTCTATAAATGGTAACGTTTGTCTAAGGCTGTAAGAGTAAATAAATTTGCCATTTAGGTCAGAGTGAGCGTTGGAACTTCAGACTGAGGTGAGCTGGGGCAGAGCAGAAAGTGTGTCTCTCTCGAAGAAGAAACCTAGGTTGGGATCCCGTCTCCCCACTTCATCAGCTTGTGTGATTCTTGGCCTATCGCGCCTCCTTGTATACAGCAACATTCGCAGCTCTTTAAAATGTAAATATTCTTATCTAGCGAATTGAAAGCTTAGAGCGCATCAAACAAAGTTGGTAGACACTACTGAGAAACGCTGCAACAAGCAACGTACCTTTCTTGGATTGAGTGTTTCCGGTCCCTCTGCACGGGTGAGACACAGGAAGCCAGGCTGGACTGCCCAGGACTGCCTGCTTGAGGGCGGGGCCACCAGCACAGACCGGAAGCGGACGGGAGCCTATCCCGCGCTCCTGTGAAGGGAAGGGAGCTAGCCGCCTACGAATCCCATGCAGCGCCACTACCGCGGGACAGGACAAGAGGAGTATGAGAGACCCGGTGAGTGGGGGCGTCGGGGCACATTGACGGCTAGAGTGATAGACGGAAGTCATTAGGCGTGGTCATTAGACACCAGAGCTGCAGAGCCCAGGAGAGTCTGAACACGTGATGCGAGCCCGCCAGCTGAGCTTCGTGTATGTTTCAGCTTTGGAGAATCAGGAAAGTTTCCCACCTACTTTCGCCTGAAGCCCTGATACAAGTTCTGATCGCCCTTGTGCTCTCCTGCCTGGATTTTTCCAACTCCTTGTATCATGGCCTACCGAAATACCTGCTCCATAGGCTGCAAGTTGTGCAGAACCAGGCGGCCCGACTAGCCTTTAAGACCCCGAAGTGGCAGTCTGCAAAACCACTGCTCTGTAAACTCCACTGGTTGCCGGTCGAACAGAGAGCGCCGCATTTAAGATCGGCTGCCTGACCTACAAAGCTGTGACCGGTACGTCTCCCGGTTTTCTAAAGTCCCTAGTGACTCCTTACCGTCCGGCACGTAACCTTCGGTCCTCCCATCGTCAACTTCTGACTGCAGTCCCAATCAAACTCAAAAAATATGGTGGTTGCAGATTTGCTTATCTGGCTCCCAAACTTTGGAACCAGTTGCTGTTATCGCTCAAATCCTCCATGTCTCTGCTGGAATTTAGAAAACTTCTTAAAACCAATCTTTTACACAGTCTGGCTAGCTCCCCTTCTCTACATCTCTCAGTACCACCCAGCGCCAGGAAACCTATGGTGACAGAGCGCTATACAAGTCTCCCTTAAGATAAGATAAGATAAGCGCGTCCTCGAGGTGAAATTGCCGATGTTATGCGCGTAACCACCCCCTCTCAGCCATTCCCAGGAAACCCACAACAATAGGTCTTTCGCTGGAGCAGCGCTATGCGCTGCTAACACCAGCGAGACCTAATAAAAAGCACCAATCACATTAGTTCACAATAGCTGAATGGAAGCGCACAGGAGAGTGTGCACACGGCCAGAAGATGCGGCAGTGAGGCGGCTTTTTACATAACTTGTTAATTTTAAATAATTCCATAACATGAGAGCCCACCGTGGTTAAATAAAAATCACCAATCACATTAGTTCACAACAGCTGAACGGAAGCGCACAGGAGTGTGTGCCCAGGGCCAGCAGAAGCAGCAGTGAGGTGGCTTTTTACATAACTTGTTGATTTTAATTAATTCCATAACATGAGAGCTATCGTAGAAATGATATATTGTAAGCCGTTCTTTTAACCGTAATGGCATCAGCGCCAAGAAGGGTTACGAAGTTTGAGACGTGGTAATGCTTTGGAATTTAAAAGCAACCATAGTCCCAGTGAGGCGGCTTTTAACGTACCTTTGCGACTTTTAGCACCGTGGTTGAATACAAATCACCAAGCACATTAGTTAACATCATCTGAACTGAAGCGCACAGGAGAGTCTGCACACGGCCAGCAGAAGCGCATGCCACTTGCCTAAAATAATTAGAGACGCGGAAGTCATTAGGAGCGATCACAACAACAGATCTGCAGCGCCCTGGAGAGTCAAGCGCATGAAACTTGCCTAAAAAAAATGCGAGGCACAGAAGTCATTAGGCGCGATCACAACAACAGATCTGCAGCGCAGATCTGCAGCGCCCTGGAGAGTCAAGCGCGTGCCACTTGCCTACAAAAAAAAAAGCGCGTGCAACTTGCCTAAAAAAAAAACGAGACACGGAAGTCATTAGGCTCGATCGCAAAAACAGATCTGCAGCGCCCTGGAGAGTCTGCACACGTGATGCAAGCCCGACTGCAGAAGCACCTCCTCGAAATGAAATCGCTGAGGTGAAGCACGTAATCACCCCCTGTGCCCCCTTCCCGGCAAACCCACAACAATAGGTCTTTCGCTGGAGCAGCGCTCCACCAGCGAGACCTAAAAAGGTAATATCTATTACCATTTTATGTTTCTGCTTCTTGCACTGCGAGAAAGCAGAGCGGCGACGCTCCTCTACCCTAGTGGAAGAGCCGCCCCTGCTACTATGTTTGTGGCTTGCATGGTAAGTACTCGATAACATTTCTTATTTTCAAAGTGTATTAGAATCTGTGCAGCACCTCAAATGCTGCCTGCTGAAAACAGACCCAAACACACCAACGTTATAAGAGTAGCGGAAGTGGCATCACGTGCCCTTTCACCTCGAGTTCATCAAAAGGATGTGACGTCAAAAATCCTTTGATTTTTATTATTATTATTATGTTTTGTTGCATGGTTATTTAAAAAGCAATATGAAAACAAAGGGGCTGCAAAATGCTGATAAACAGTGATTAATGGATCACAAACCAGCCAGGCAATTTAACAATAAGTAAAGACATGATTTGATAAATCCTTATTTTTAGTGCTTGCAGTTAGGATATCCTTGCTGAGACATATATCCAGCGCCAAGGTAAGAATGTAGAATACCTGTAGCCTGTCTGGCACCTTCAAAAGTGGTGGGTGCTTGGTTTGTCTAACCAGGCTAGATGACACACTGAGAGTGGGATCACTCCACTTCAGATTAACCACCCGGCTATCTTTCTGGCCGAAGGTAGAGCAGTGTTAAGTGTTCTGACTGGATCAGAAACCCACCACTATTAACAAAAAAATATGGTTTAAATACTTTGAAACTCATTATTCATAGAACCAAAACACTCTGCAGCTCTCTATGTCCAATATTCATAGCCATTTAAAGAAATTAAATCGTCTTCAAATAAACTATACATCAACCTCATTACAAATCCGTTCGTTAGCTGTTTGTCATCATTTCCAATCCATAACACTACTTAAGAAAAATACCAGCGAAACATCACAATCCACTTTGCATTTTCAGAAAACAAATCACTGCAATAGAGGAAACTGCACACATGGGAAGGCCAACACAGAACCTACAGCAGATGTAACTCTACAGCCAAATGTCCACTTTTCAGTGAATCTGTGTTGGGAAAACCCTACAAGAAGAAAACATAGAAATGCAAATTGTCGCTTTCCTTAGAGACGCGTCCTATCGTCAGTGTGTGTGGTATGTTGTGCTTGGTGTGTTTGTCCCTGTGGACCTATCAGAATAGAGGACCTCACGTGATGCCTGGACTGTGACCTGCTTCTTCTAGGCGTGCACCAGAGAGGCCACTGCAGGACGCCATTTATTGTTTTAATAGAGCACAACAATTGTCCTGGGGGATAGGGCTTACAATCGGTGTAACCAGTGGCCAATCACCCACTTAAGTCTCAATAAGCAGAGTTTTGAATGTAAACAAAAACACACTGGGGTGAGTGTAGTGATAATGCAAAACCAATGCTTAGAGGAACAGAGCAGCAACCTTCCTTCAGAGCCTTCAGCCACATGCAGGAAATATGAACTTCCTTGATGTGTAAAACAGCAGATCTACCTGATTCTCGGTACACTGTTTCCATGGTGATACTTTTATGTAAGAAGGACGTGGGGAAGTCCTCACAGTGACAGCAGGCTGGAAGGTCATGTCCTACCTGGATTAGTCTTTCTTCAGCTTCGCTGTTGCTCAAAGAACTGAATTTACACATAACTTCAATGGGGAGATTGGTGGATCTCTCCAAAAAGGTGATTATATCTAGCTTCTAGTAGAGGCATCCTAGAATAAGCGATGAATATTTCAATGTAGTAATAGGCAACTCTTCAATGGTAGGTGTTAGAAGGTGGTTCTGACCAGCTGAGCCGCACAGATTTTTCGCTTTTTGAACACCTATTTGTTGAACTTTTACTGTGGGGAGCCTCATAAGTTGGCACTTGCCCACAATGAACTCCAGATGTAAGAGACTGCATGTGGATTTTACCAGTGACCCCTGGCTTGACTAGGCGCTGCGCTGCAGCTGGAGTAGGGGCCCGAGCTGGTTACATGCTGACACATGTGTACATGCGTGTGCACATGTGTAGGGGCTGCGCAGGGGAGATTCCTGGCGTGCGCAGCCCAGGAGCAGCTACAGATAGAACGGTGTGGCAGGAATTATGCAGAGCTGGGTGTGACATGGAATAGGCTTAATACAGTGGGAAGAAACATGCCAGGGAAAGTCGTTGTGCTTTACTGTTTTTCACTTCATTATTCTCCTATGAGGATGAGAGCACCTGGGCTAGTTTCACTTTCCTAGGGTCTACAAATTCCAGACACGCACTAAAGTCCACTGTAACTTATGTGAGAAGAAGTATTCTGCAGAGTCCAAAGTCATATTTGTACAGCTTTTGGGTCATCCAGAAATGTCATTTTTCTCCGAGTCAGCTCATAACCAGGGCCTGGCTGGGGCTGACCCTTCCAAGCTGAATTAATGACCTTCCTCCTCAAGCTGTAGCATCAGAGGCCAATCCCTGCACAACAAGCATTCCAAGGGTGAAGGCCTCCACTCCAAGAAGAGAAGATGGGTGGAGCTACAGATTCATCCATCAGCAGCTGACACCTGGTGTCAGGCACCAAGCTGCTCTGTAGAGAAGGCAGTGAGGGGGAAGGGGCTCTCAGAGACCAGGTGGCATGAGATCCCTGGATGACGCCATTTTGAACAGACACAGAGGACTGGGCAAGAAGGAGGGAGCTGGGGCAGGGGCGTGATGTGTCGCTGTTTGATAGGGCAAACAGAGAGTTCCTGCCAGCCCCTCCAAATTCTTTTAAAAGTGTTTGCACAGGAAGAGGAGCTCTCTCTGGGGTGTGGTCTGCTGAGGAAGACTGGTGCTGGACCCTGGCACCATGGGCAGTTGGAAGGAGGAACCCTCTGACTGTCCCCGGATCCTGAATAGTGCCAGGAGGGGAGCTCAGGACCAGTGAGCTGAAGCCTGGTCCTCTGCGCAAGGAAAAGAGAAGCCCAGGAGGAGAGCCAGGAGAAGGGCTGGCGCAGAGAGCCAGTGAACACAGCTCCCTGCTGAGTTCACCCCCCTTGAGACCCAGAGGGTGAAGGAAAGTGCTCCCAGTGGCTGGGGAGTGCCACCAGGAGCAATGAGAGGCCAAGATGAGGAAGATCGGCCACCTGGGGGCCGAGACATGCCCCCCCAGAGGTAGGCGACCTTTGACCTCTGCGAGGACTGATGACGAAGCGCGTGGGGCTCCGCCGCCGGTCTCCAATATGCCCCCGGGGTGGGTCAGGTCCTAGGGGCTGGCCCTGAAAGAAGTAAAGCTGGGGAGCGCCATCGCACTCCCCGTGAAAATGCCACCTAAGGGTGCCAGGAGCCCACCCTGGCCCCCGAGGTCATGGAGGGAGGGGGAGCGCCGTCGCATCCCCCTCAAAGAGAGGTCGGGCCAGGGACCCCCAACTGCAGGCCCCAGTGATGGCGCTGAGAAGGAGGAGGGCACGCCGTCGCGCAACCCCCCTTGTGCGTGAAGAAAAGAGGGGGAGCTCCGTTGCGCTCTCCGTGAATGCCCTTAAGGGCCCCGGGACCCCAACTCCGAGCCCTGATGCAGAAAACAAGTCAGGGAGCACCGTTGCGCTCCCAACTCCGGACCCCCAAGAATGAAGCCAAGCCTGGGGGTGCTGTTGCGCCCCCGTGAAGATGGCCCAGGGGTCCAGGACCTCATCCCCGGGCCCCGAAGAGAAGGAGGAGGTCGAGGGAGTGCCACCACACTCCCCTGAGGTCCAGCCGGACTGGCAAGAGTCTTTGCATCTGCCCACCAAGCAGGAGCCTGGGACCCCATTCCCTGGCCCCGAACAGAAGGAGGAGGCCAGGGGAGTGCCGCTGCTCTCCCCCGAGGTCCAGCCGTACCGGCGGGAGGCTTCTCATCTGCCCGCTGGTTCGGGCAGACCAGAACTGCGGTGCTGGCTCTCGCGGCCGCACGCGAGGGTGCTGGCCGAGCGAGGAGCAAGTGGGGCAGCTGGGGTGGGTTGGAGAAGGGCATCCCCTGGAGGCAAAGAGGTGCAATTGCAGGAGAAGTGCATTTGCTAATGTTATTTCTATGGAGGGACTGTAAATCATATGTGTAATGTGAAGTCATAAGCAATGAGGGATTTTGTTGCTAGACATTCCTGCTAGGGTGTCTGGC
Organism: Lissotriton vulgaris; assembly: GCF_964263255.1. Taxonomy (NCBI): domain Eukaryota; kingdom Metazoa; phylum Chordata; class Amphibia; order Caudata; family Salamandridae; genus Lissotriton; species Lissotriton vulgaris. Next base: position 1,251,172 of record NW_028243866.1, on the reverse strand, counting down.
TGTATATGCTTAATCCTGTGATTTCATCTGTGATAACTTTTAGAGGTTGAAGTTGCAATGCGTTATAAATGTTATCATGTCTAATAAGTACCTCATTTTAAAGGGATTCCTAAACATGTATTCTTGCAGCTGCGTTAGGTGAAGAAGAACCCAGACTCTTAGCCCCTAAGATGTAGAGGTGTATACTTCATGGTCGGTATGGTATGCTCAGCCAGGGTTATGTGTCACCAGGGAAGGTGTGCCTATTTTAAGTGCTGGTTGAGATAATGGGGTCGGTCGCTACAGGGATGGTGCCAGTGCGCAGGGCCATCGCTCCAGGTTATGTTCAACTAACTGCATTAGGGGGCAAGATGATGTGCCTACATGGAAGTGGTGGTGCTAGACAACACCCCCCTGCGGGAGGAGTGGAAATGTTATACAATGTCACAAGGTAATTCCAACAGCTTATGTATATTTGTAAATGTGTGCATAGTATTGAGTGGTGTGTGTGTTTAAAAATGTACTCTTACTTTTATAAAGCAAAGTACAGACTATACAATCAATTATTGAGTGTTATTTCTGCGAACCTGTAAATAGGGATTACTAGCCCACACCACCTCCCTTGAGTAAGCCTCAGACTGCTCTGCAACGCTACTCTGAGAGTCAAGTGCTACAATAGGGTGTTTGGTTCCCAGTGAAGGACAAATGTGACATGTTATTTGTGCAGGCCTTACAGATGCTGCCTCGTTTTCCAACAGCAGGCATGTAAAGAAACTTCACCTTCAACCGCAGGCAGTCGGCAGCCTTAATGCTGAGGAAGCTTTGACTACTTGAACCGGACCTTTTTTTACCTAATCCGTTAATGCTCATGAGTTTGGGTGGGATGCTCTGTAACAATATTGTTGTATTGCACTCATGCTCTCCAGTTCAGGTGTCAAGCACTGTTATGTTATGTTATAATTGGTCTTACCTTTCCTTAATAGCACTTAGCATGATACCTATTTTTGTTTACTTTTTAGTACCAACTTGTACGAGATGCTTACAGTGCTGTCAAAACATACTATTGTCTATGCTAAGGGACCTTTCCAGTCATGTTGTTCAATAGAATCGCTAGGGTGGAGACAGGCTGGCGGTTGCCTTGCTGCACAGTTTTCATCTTAGAAGTTATGAAGGTGTGGTTTTTTGTCTTATCACAATTTACAGATTTTTGTGTTGTTTATATTTTACACCAAGACAACCATTCCGGGATGGCTGGTAATGTGCAAGATTAGCCATTTAAAGGACTGCCCCATTATTACTGGTCCAAGTCAAAGCCAAGGACCAATAAAAAAAGAGCTGAACTTTGGTGGCCAGGACACCCTGCTGCAGCAGGCCACATGGACATTCCTCCAAAGAGGTTGGAACGTCCCAATTCACCAAAATAGCATCCCAGGAGCATAGAGATTCTAGAAACCCCCGTGGTTGTTGACATTTTCTGCCTCTGCTCACGGCTCCTACTGTCAATGTTTGTCAATTACTGCTGCATGCATGGCCACGGCAGTACATGAGGAACATGGACAGCAGGAGCTATGGAAGAAGGCAAAGGTCTTTGCAGCTTCTAAATTCACTCTCCCTTTTTCCAAATGGCTTCTCTTCATTTGGTAAGGAAGAGGGGATGCAGGAGCTGTGAAGATTTCTGCCTCCCTTCCTTCTGTGGCTCCATCTATCTCTACAAACCAGTGACCACAGGAGGGGGAGGAGGCAAGCCTTGCTGTTTTCCACTGCTCACACCTCTGTCTCTTTCTTTGCCCTATGTAACCCACATATCATGAATGTAGGCAGGAAAGTGGGTCAGTCAGAGCCTGTACATTAGGGAATTTCATAAACCAGTGTCTATGTCCCTCTTACTATTTCTTATCTTCAATGAGGCTACTAACTTTTCAGGGTTCTAATAAAAGTTGTAGAAAAATAAAGTACGAACATCAATTACAGTTAAATAAGTTAAAACTTGAAATTACTCAGTTTGAAGACTTTGCTCATCCCGGTTTCTGCTGTTTCTTGATCAAAACATGATACTTATGCCAAAAGTTAAAAAACAAGATCTATACTGTACGAATACAGGGCACTTGAGGTCTAGGTTGGGAAGGTGGTTGGAAGTTTCTTGTACCAACCCAACAGACATGACCCCCTCCATCCATTATTGTCCTCTAAACAAAAGGCCTGGAAGTATAGGTGTCTGCTAATGTAAGAATAGATAATTGCAAATGCTTATATAAAGGTCCACCTTCTTAGCAAATTAGGCAATCTTCATCAGCCCCACAATGCAGCTGTAAAGCTCATTGCTAACCTGAAGAAAAGGGAGCAAGCCACATGCATTACACTGGCTTCTTGTTAAAGAACACCTTCATTTAAAACTGTGCTGGATGTTAAGGTGCTACCCTATCATGGCACCAGCATACCTCTCCTGCTTCATTTCACGTTCTTCTTCCACCTGCAGACCTGTGCAGCGGTAATAAAAAGGTGATGTCCATTCCTAGTGCCAAACTTGGGAAAGGGGGAGAGGATGTGGTCTGTCGGCTAGATTGCTGACTTTGGAGCTGGGAAACCAAGGTTTGAGCCTCTGGGTCGCGTACACATCCTGTGATTCTGGGCAAATCACTTAATCTACCTGAACCTACCAAAAAAATGAATGTGTCTTTGTGTAATGTAACCTGTGATCATGTAAAGCTCTCCAATACCTTCGGGTCGAGTTCGCGCTAAATAAACATTGCAAAAAAAAGGGCTAGCGGGCCTTTTCTGTAATTAGGCCTACTCAATGGAACTCTTTGCAGAAAAGCTATGAGCTGGGTCCTCTTTTTTGCTTTAGATCAGGGCTGAATACTAACCCCCTGTAAATTGCAGCAAGACCATCACCAAGGGTCCAACTTGTAGGTCAAGCATACCCTATAAATAATATGACTTTTCAAAATCACTTTTTATTGTCTATAAATAATAGTATAATATAGTAAACATCGACAAACTATGCACGGTCATCTAGAGCATCTCATAACACCAAAAAGTACAGAGCATAATCAACTATTTCGATAATAATCTTCTTTAAAACAATTCCAATTTTATTTTATTTTATTGTTTTGCATTTTGTTGAAAGTAAGACAAGTTATATGAAACCTTTATTGAAAGGGTTTGTGGATTTTGTGGCATGGACAATGTATCTTGTTCAGTCTGTAATCTGGAGTAGTTTGGTTCTGCCTTGTTCGTTCTTAGACACTCAGGTGTTTGTCCGATCTGGGGCTGTATCACCGCCACCATAATCTAACCGACCGTGTGTGCTATCCAGGATCCCCAGATTTCCAGAACTTGTAGGGGCATCTGCTTTTGTACAAGTCTTTTTTTAAAATGTATTTATTGCGAATTTATATAGCGCGAACATTACCCGAAGGTGTCAGCGCGCTTTACAAAAGAACCAGTTGCGTTACATAAGGAGTTTGGATTACATGAGTTACATAGGAGATATCAATAGGAAAAATTGCAAATGTACAAGTTGTAAAGTCACTCAAGTAAGAGATACAAACAGATAAACTCTAAAATCACATAGACTGACCGCTCGTCCGTCTTCATCAATTGGACAATGCCCCCTCACCACCACTCCCTGGTTGGGTGCTGTAAATTTTTCGAGTCTTTTTCTGTTTGTCATTTGGCCACCATTAATCCCAGAGACCAGAGGGTCAATGTCCGTCTAAACATTATAAATGGTTTGATTGATTCGAGAGAAATCTATGGGCTGAGAAAAAAGACACTCTGTGCACCTGCCATCCTTCTCTTCTGCTGAAAATGTGTAGGCTGAAGAGGTCCACAGTAACACTTCTCGATGTGGTACTGGTGCAGAAAGGTACCCGCTTCCCGAGCATCATGACAAAGGTCACTGGAACACCATGAGAAAGGTGTGTACTATATGTTTATTCACTCTCATACAAGAACAAAACATTTTCTTTAACATGGATCTAATTTAATTGTTAGCTTGTTTTGATCTCTGCACCCAACACACAAAAAAGTTTACATACCACATACACTTTCCTAACAGCTATCCGAGTCTTACGATACAATTCATGTGGTGAAACTAATTCCGCCATAAGCATTCCTGCCTTTTCTAAATATGTACCACAAATATGAGTGGAACTTTTTTGATTGCCAATCTTATCTGCACACACTGCTTTCTGACTTCTAACTTTTTTGGTACAGTTACTGAAAACAATAATGCAACCTCTTATTTTCTTCTTTCCTCCATGATATACTTTAGCAAAATGCCCCGTGCCACCACAAGCTTCACTGTCTTTCGCCACAGCTGGGCATCCTTTATAAGAGACTGAAAGATTACTACTTACTCTCGTCTAGCTTGTCAAACCATTCTCGCTCTATTTATTTTTTGCCCATTCGTACTTTATATATTTTTTTAACCATACTTATACTTTATTTTATCCTCATTACCAGTTTTAACTAAGGTTACTATATGACTCATGTCATCAATGATCCACATGTTCCAGACCTTGACGTTTCTTTTATAAATTATTGTTTTCAGGTGTTTCTAATTGCTTCAGTTAAATGAGAAGGGACCACTACTTGGACCACTACTCCCAGAATGTAAATGTAAATGTACAGGAATTTATATAGCGCAAATCACCGAGCGGTTTCTAAGCGCTTGCTTAGGGAACCCGTCCTGGTATTCCCCTGTAGATAACCCCGGCAGGGTATCCGCAAGGTGAAAGCCAGGCATCCCACCGCAAGGGGCCATTGTGGAGATTAAGCAAGCTATTGCCCAGAGTCGCAGAGTGTGAATCCGTGAATCGAGTAGGCACCGGAGCGAGAATTGTCGAGTCCATGGACATTTTAGGACTCAAGACCCCGCCGAGCTGGGAATTGAACCCTGGTCCTGGGCTGACCTCTGCTTCCAGGTCTGCCTCCTCTAACCAGTGAGCCACACTTCTCCACTATTAGGTTGTTCAAAGAAAACCAAGGACTATAAAATGGTGCTCCTAATGACATGGATTTATCTGGTTACTTAGTTTTAAACCAAGACTCTGATTGCGCAGTTGCATTGGTAGCCATGATCACCTCATCGAGAGCAGGATTTCCCATGATCCAAAATCATTCCTGAAATATGTTACTGTTAGTATGTATCATTAACTGACCAGCATGTACAACAGTCATATATGGTGAAACCTAGCTGTTCCATATGTTTCAAAGGTGTTTATTGGCGCCCTTTGAAGTGCAAAAATTGGTAAGGAACAGTTATTTTTGCATCCTGACAAATATGGATAAAGAAATACAACTAACACAGGAAACTACAAAGACTAAATAAAAGTAAAGGAAATAGATCTAAAATCAGAAATTTAAAGCGGTGCAAAAAGTTTTGGTACACATATCACACGCTGAGAGCGCACATAGCATTGTATACTCATCGCGGATGATACATTCTGTGGAAAGAAGTATTTCCTCAGAAAGAATTCTGGAGTCATCAATAGATAGGAAGAGTAGGTTTAGTCAAGAAAAAGACTTCATTCATCCTTCTGCTCCAGCTATATGTGCCAACCGCTCATAGTTTGTAGCCCAATATCCTACAACCTACATCACATGATGAGCAGCACATACTTGAATAGATCCTTCTATGGACACCTAAAACAAGTGGGAAAGGATTATCTGCAAATTTCATTATGTGCAAAAACTGAAGATTCACCTCCTTTGCTCTTCTCCCGGGCATCTTCCTGGTAGTGCTTAGCTGCCTGTTGTTTATGAGTTTTCACAGGCCTTTGTTAGAATTCTCAATTTTCCAACATTTCATTGCAATTTCCAGATTTGCAGTGTAATTTCATTGAAATGCCATTTCCTTTTTTAAGCAATGCACACACAGTACATTGCAATACTAGCATTTGGTGTCTCATTCACTATTTTCTACCCCTTCATGCACACATAGTCTCTATTGCAACATTAGCAAATCGCTTTGAATCTCTTTTTAGGCTATGTGATTTAATATTTGCCAGCAAGGATTGTAGGAAGACTCCTAGTTTATATGTGCTTCCACAAGCTATTTTACGGGTAAATGTCTCACATGGTCTAAGCATGTGTAGAAAGAAAACACTTCAATATGTTTCAACAGCTCAACGACTAGGCAAGTCAACACACACTGTGAACCAACGGGCACCAACTTAGGTTGGTAAACCTCTGCATTCATGGCGCCTTTGCTACAAGCCCCCATATGGCGATATTCATGACTCAAATTTCACCCCGCAAATTCCCCCCTCCCCCCCCCACAATGTGTTGGTGGTTGTGTAATTAGCCACATTCTCCTGATATTGAGAGCGGTACCTCACTGACTCCTACATCGCTCAGTCTTGTGGCCATTCAAAGGAATATTATGGTGAGAAACAGAAGAATCCAAGGATAACCTTCTTACTACTGAATGTAATTCTGTGTTTGGCACCCAGAACCTATTGTAGTGGTCGGACTGTGACATGGAGTAGTTTCCCATTAAATATAATTAGCTCCTACTTTCAACTTGTGGTATGTAGTGGGATCAATCATGGGGCAGCTGCACTCCTTTTCAGGGCTCGAAAAATCTGAAAATTGGTACTAGTCCTACAGGTCTAGTACTTTGAAAAATCACCTTGACCTAACAGTAACCTACTTGACCTCCATCTCTGAAAGTGGAGCAAATGTGACAAGATAAGATTTAAAGGCATCTTTATTGCTCATTTGCTTTGTGAGCAATAAAAATGCCTTTAAATCTTGTTATCTTGTCACATTTGCTCCATTTTCAAAGACTGAGGACAAAAGTTAGTATGGTTTCCTACTCGCCAGAAAGGGCGAGCAGGACCTAAAAATAGCTCAACCTCATTAAATTTACCTTGCCAATGCGAGCGGTCGAGTGGATTTGTAGAGCCCTGCTTTTATACTAAACTCTGGCCTCATTGCCTGAGAACTGGAGTTCCAGGCAAAGCACCAGTCTTGGTTTTCTGCCAAAAGCCTCAAAATAACTTGTATGTAGAGGCTCGAGGAGCAAGATAGGAGAAATAAATTAGACGGTGGCCTTTCATATTGTTAGTCTTACCTCCCACAAACATCAGAGGGCAGAAATCCCTTCGGTCTTGCTTTGGCAAACTATGGGCAATGGTATGAATCTATTAAGTAATGCCCCTGGGGTAGACTTCTCCCATTCGCCAAGGTTCTGAGTCCACTCCTCAAACATGTTGGCACATCACTTGTCCCTAGTAGAGTGGTCGATCTAGCACCACGCATGACAGACGTAGCTCTGTAAAACACTACCCTAGATGCACATCCAATGCCCACCTTTGGTGGCAGTAATGAGTCCAGCAGTGACAGTCAGTGGGCTTTTCCACCAGAGGTCGTGTCCCCAATGTTGGTCTTCTTTTAGCTTCTTTGTTGGATAAATCTTCCCCACACTTTTTAAAACGAAGGCAGATTTTCTACAACCTCCAAACATTAAATCAAACTATTGTTTTTTTTCAATATTCTGCTCTTGAAAACAGGAATATGAAGCAATTAAAACATATATATTTAGTGTCTGCTCACAGAAACCAAAACTGCTTTTTTCGCTCCAGCGGTACACTTTCTGAAGTCACTTTATCTGCAGCCCAAGCTTTTAGTCTTAAGGTGCTCCCCTAACAAGAACAAGATCCAGAGGGCTTGACCAGGCTGGATAACCTGGTTATCCATATGAGATACAAGTACATTCAATGGAACTCATTTACATAACTTATCCTAAGCTTATGGCATTGATCCAGCCTCTTGGATTTACTGTGGGTACCCTACTCTACAATTTACATCCTCTCATGGTAAGCAAATTCGGACTGGTTTTGAGGCCACGCTTTAACACTGAAACACTTTCATCCATGTAAGCAACTCACAATTGAAATGTAGTCCTTGTTCACAGAGATCTCCTCTATGCAGCAAAATGTGAAGGGGGATAGGAGCACACTGCTGACACGTCTCAGCGTCATTACCTCTTTGCATCTTGGTTGATGTAGTATGATGTTTTGCGCACAGTACAAAGTTCGAAAATGTCTTAGCTAATGTCAATTTTTAAAGCGAATCCCTAGACACGTATTTCTGGATTCCTCCGTCATCAGTAGGGAAAATTGTACTAGGTTGCTGGACATGCTGCCGCTCAATTTTCTCAGGCATAATTCCACTCCGGGCACGCAGGCACTCCCGAGCTCATCAGCTCAAGCGGCTCAAAGGAGCCATTTTATATAGTGAAGGGGGATAGGAGCACACTGCTGACACGTCTCAGCGTCATTACTCTTTGCATCTTGGTCGATGTAGTATGATGTTTTGCGCTCAGTACAAAGTTCGAAAATGTCTTAGCTAATGTCAATTTTTAAAGCGAATCCCTAGACACGTGTTTCTGGATTCCTCCGTCTTCAGTAGGGAAAATAGTAGTAGGTAGTCGGACATGCTGCAAAATGTGCCTGTTCATTGCAGGTCTAGTTTTAATGCAACAATTGCATTATAAACTGATAACTCAGTAACCATATGTCCTAAATCATTTACACATGAATGAAAAAAAAACTTTGGATTCATGATGCTCCTAGTCCTCCAATTTGACAGAAGCTAGTCCCTGTTTAGGTCTGGTGTTAGCCAAGACCTTCTGCTTTTACTAAATTAGGGGCTTTCTGCCAGCCTTCTTTATCTATTGGTCTGTGATCATATCATTCACATTTTTCTTCCAGTCACTTCACATGTGGAATGAGACAGTGGGTCAGGCCACATTCTCTACCAGCCATTCGCCCGCCCAGCGTTAAAGGAAGCCCGCTACAAAGAGCTCTAAAGCTATTAGAACAATCCGCCCCTAGAGGCCAGTATGCTCTCATTTGATTTGTAAAAAAAAGTCCCTGAGGAGCCTGAGGTGGTTGAAATCCCCTCAGGCTCTGTGATGCCTTTGTTAAACATTGGAATGTTGATGCCCTGGGCTTCTACTGACCATTAGAAGCCCGGAGCACTCAATTGTTTTTAATGGAGCGCTCAACATTCCAATGTTCTATTTTGAGGAACAACATTATGCCCATTTGTACATCCGCACACAAAGTAGTTCTCTTCAGTGCCAACGAAACTTATGGCAATGAGTGATTTTTGAGCCCAAAAATTATTTTTCCTTTTACAAATTTATTGACTTTTGAAAAAACCATGACCAGACAAAACAAGCATTGACAAAGCCAAAAGGCAACCAACAACAGACCTATAGGCTTTGTCTATGGTAGTTATTTTACTGCAGGGTGTAGACAGCAAGTTGTTTAGGTTTACATGGGGAACATGTGAGGATTACTGAAAACACCCAAGCAGCGTTTCCACTGTGATGCAGCGGGTACTCATGGAAAGGTCGTTGTGTGAGCGTTTCCACAGCAAACAGCCATTAAACCAGTGACTAAGCACCGTGGGAGGAACAGGCAGCAAGGAAATGAGTGCGACGCATGGTGCCAGTTTATCCTCATATTATTGTATCTGGCTTTCACATTAATTCATATTTTCTTTATGAAGCTGTCTGGGGCTGAATCTGCTTGGACGTCTATGTTTTTAAAATTTACCAAGCAAAATTAGTTAGATCTAGGTAAGCCTTTGACACATTCCATACATAGATAGCAAGTCTATTTCGTGTAGGTTATTTGAGTTTTTTACGTACCTCTTCCTACTTAAAATTTGCATTTTCTTCCCCTGCTGGCATTTTTGTGACGTTTCTCAAATTGACATCATGATGCGGAATGATGACACTGCAGAAATCCGAGGCTGTATCCCAGTCTGTTATTTGTCTGTCCACCAACCCACCTCAGATAGACACCAACCATATGTGTTATGGTCATTCTTAGAGCTGCTCAGCCTGGTAATTCTATCTCCATGGTAGCATCTCATGTGGGGACAGTTACTACCAGGAGAACTGACAGGCTGGCAGCTGGAGTTGGTGGTTCTGCACTTCAAGAAATAAAAGTCTATGAAAACTTACCAGTGTGTCTCTTTTCAACACTGGCGAAGAGTGGAGCTTGCGGGGGACAAGCCTACCACTAACTCTCCCCATTTTCGTGAACCCACGAATTGCCATCTTCTCCTCATTGATTGTGAAGAGGTGACCTTCTTCGACTTTCGACGGACTCTCCTGCTGTTCCCGACTTCCTGAGAGGCTCCACGCCGAAATTGGCCAATTTTGTGTATTTTGCCTTATTTCTCTGCCGTTGCTGTTCCTCACGACGCTGCTGGTGACACTACTCCCATGCGCTTGCTCATGCACGCAGATTCTACAAGTCAGTCGCGTCATCACGTGACACGCATGTCACATTACGCTATGTGCGTGCCGCCATCTTTGTTTTCGCGTCTCCATGACAACCAGCACTTCACCACGGAACCCGACTTACCGCTACGGATCCCTCATCTTTTACCGCTTTATCGCTATGGATTACTAATTTGTTGTTCTTCAGGTCATTTATAGGTATGGTTTTCCTTGCTTTGGTCCGTAACTGACATAGAGAAGCTGCCTGTTACAGCGCTTACTAATTTTCAAGCCTGTACTTGTTTGCTGCTTTGCCCTTCAAGTTGCCTTTTTGCCGCATTGCCTTTTTAGTCCATGACTTTGAAAAGCTGCCTGGGCCTGCACTCATTGATCTTCAAACCTATACTTGTTTGGGATTTAATTTTGTTTTCCTTTTGCATTTAATTAATCAAACAGCTAACTGAACTGAACTTTACACTAAAGCTTCACCATGGCTGCCACTACAATGAGCCAGCCACCTCCATTTATTTGCGAAAAAGGTGAACCATTGATACCATGGAAAAGATGGAAACTACTTTTTGATTCATATTTGGTAGCTATTGGAGGTGAAAAGTTCTTGGCTCATAGGAGACAAGCCATTCTCCTTCATATTCTGGGAGTGGAAGGGCGCAACATTTATGAGAGTATTGACGTAATTCCTGTTGGTGAGGGTTATGGTGAACCGTCTGATGTGTTCGAAATGTCCATAAAAATTTTGGAAATATATTTTGGGCCGCGCATCAATGTTGTTTTAGAAAGGCACACATTTTTTATGAGGATCCAAGAGCCTGATGAAAAAAATTGGGAATTATATAGCTTCACTAAAGAGTCTAGCCCACACTTGTGAGTTTGGTGACCTTACTGACTCGTTGACACGCGATCAACTGGTCAGGTGCACTAACAGTCCTAGAGTACAAGAAAAACATCTGTCTAAAAACCCATTTCTCAAGGAAGCTATAGCCATCGTAGAGGGGATGGAAAATACCCCTGGTTCGGTCAAAGAGATAAAATCCCATAAGGCAATAACTGACAATGCTCCAACTCCCAGTAGCATTCATGAGTTCACCCAAAAGGAGACATCTCAAGACTCTGTTGACAATGTCTCCAAAATTATGCGTGGAACCAAGGCCAAACCTTCCACGGATTTTTCAAGAATGTTTTGTGTGGGGACAGTTACTACCAGGAGGACTGACAGGCTGGCAGCTGGAGTTGGTGGTTCTGCATTTCAAGAAATAAAAGTCTATGAAAACTTACCAGTCTGTTTCTTTTTAACAGTATGCAAATCTGCCTTGGTTCTACTCCAATAAAATCTGTCCAGATTGAGCTGCCAGGCCAGGTCCCCTCTGACATAGTTGGTCGGCGTCAGATTAGTGTGGCATTCCAATGCCAGCAAACCTCCCCAGCCACGCCCCCCTTGGGGTGGAGCCAGAAGGGGGATGCAACAAACTAGGATTGCACTCTAGGGTCCCCTTTCCACTCTAAACAGAAGCGCGTGAACCCCTGATACAGATAGGGGGTTTAGTCTATTTCAAAATTCTTTATTGAGATGCAATTCATATAAACAATAGCACAAAATGTAACATGTTTAAAGAATGGTAGTGCGCCTCGAAATGAGGCAATAACCATCATACAGGTTGATTGTATTATGGAGAAATAAAACTAACAATAAAGTGATGTAAATTTTAATAGTTGTAGGTAATAAACTGATCGGATATGTGGTTTATCAAGTATGTGCACTGCCAACAGGTGGTTGCTAGAATGGCAACTGACCAAGTTGTGAGCCTGCACATTCGTTAATCTGCATCCACCAAGCTCCAAGCCCCTCACAGGTAGGTCACTTCCAGGGTGGGGGCTTGGAGCTTAGCCTGCAGGTTGAACCTCAGTCTCTCCTCTTTTGGGAAAGTATGGTGGATATTGCATCCATGAGTGAGGGTGTAGAGGATTCACATGTGCATGTAGAGATGCACAGTCTACATTCATCTTGTACCACAAATAATGGTTGCATCCTCTGTTGGTGTTTCCTTGCATGGGGTGATTGCATGCATACATTTATCACTCTGGGGGCTGTTTCCATTGAACATAGATAAAGCAAACGTCAGAACTTAAGCATCGAGGGAGGATTGCTGTTAGATCCCCTAGCAAGAGGGTAAGGAATCATTTGTTTACAGCAAATGTATGCAGTTGCCATTGGATAGCACATGACACACACATATACTGTATGTCACAACCAAGACACAAAGGAGGGGAGGGTTGGTATCTCCTCCTCTGGCAGGGAGCAGGACCTTATTTCTGTGTAATGTGTATTCACTCGTCACTGGTACATGGAATGGCGTTGGCTAATTGCATTGGCTAGGTTTGTGGGCCAACTCCCATGGCTATACAAAGAGACTAATTAAACAATATGCGAAAAAGAACAAAAATGAAGCGAACCATGGTATTAAACCTAATATGGACCCAGCGGTGGGTGATGCAGAAGCCACAATGTTTTCCCCCAATGTTAGTCCAAAATTAGGTTACAAAGGTATACTAATTGTGCCCAGGTGTGGATGGGAAGTATCCCACAGTGTAGCCAGTCACTGAATTAAGGTATCCCTCAGTGACCACAGTATACCAAGAGGGGGCTGTGTTTTCAGACAGTAGCTTAGTTGGACACTCTATGGTTGTGCAACAGCTATGATCTCCTTGGCCCCACAGACGGACCAGAGCAAAGACACCCCCCGCCCCCTTTAGCTATATGCAGACTAATGGTTCAGGTGTCAGCTTTGGGCATATTTAAACAAATCCAGTGCCCATAATGGGTGCCAGCCGAGTGATCGGGCTCATAACTCAGAGTGCAATTGGTAGCCCAAAGGCAAAACTATATTTGACCCTTTGCCATAACTTATCCACTAAAGCTCTGAGTCTGGGAGATGGCACGAGTACTAGGAGGCAATGCTGAGGCTGTAGTGCCACCTTCAGAATGACCTGGGCATCACTGCTGAGAGGCACAGGTTCTGTAAACGCAGACAGCAGATTCATGAGGCTGGCAAGGGTTGTGGCCTCATTAGGGATCATGGCAACCACTCATGAAATAGAGAGACCCATGGACCAGCATTTTTGGAATCAAATCACTAGTGATTGATCCTGCAAGGAAACACAAGAAAAGCTTATGTATTACAGTACTCCTTCTTTAGAAGGAAAGAAATGCTGTAGCTAAATGGTTAGAACGTCAGTGTCGGCTCGCAGAGGGAGTGCTGCGGGTGGTGAGGGGGGCAGGGTGGGGGGGTAGTGGAAGTGGACATATGACGGCAAGGAGAAAAGTAAGTATAAAAAATAAATAAAACTATTTTTCTTGAGCTTGCTGCATCGCCAACTCAGCTTTGATGTGAACAAGGCCACTGGACGTGGCCGAAACGCGTCAGAGACAGCACTCTTTGAAATACATTTGAAAATTTGAAATTTGGCACCAGCGAAGTGAGAGTCCGTGTCCTAGTTTGTGCGCGATTAAACTTGGATTGCGTTGTTCGAGATATATATATATACACACACACACACACATATACACACACAGGCATATATATATATATATATATATATATATATATATATATATATATATATATATATATATATATATATATATATATATACATACACATATGTGTCGGGGTGAATATATCAACATATATATCAAATACAAACTGACTAAGTCGCACGCCCGGGATTTGTAAATTTCACATTTATTTGAAAATAGCATATGCATCTACCAAACACCACAGACTCGTTTCAACTGTTTCCGTCTTTTTTAAAGTGGATAAGTCCCTTAACAGTCTCTTTTTATAATTTTGACTCTATAATCCATTAAGAGGTATTATGGTATAAATAGAGACTGTAAATGAACTCATCCACTTTAAAAACTGTACGTTTAAAATGGCATGTTTTAACTGAAATCTTCGCCTAACCATAACGTCACTTTAACCGTTATTTTTTTTCAGTGAATTTCTAGGGCTTTTCATATGTAAAGTAACATTTTATTACCATACTTAAAGCCAACCCCCTCTGGGAGTTGGCCGCAAGGCCTGGCCTGTGATCAGGCCCTGTATCCAACTCCCTGCAGACAATCAACGGCCTTTGGCCTTGCATGGCAGAGGGTTGGCCGTGGGGCCTGGCCTGAAGCCTGGCCTTGCAGCCAACCCCCATGGGTAGCCAACCCCCGCAGTGCACAGGCTGGGATTTGCTGCAGACAGCCAACCCCCTGTGCCCAGCGTAGGTTTAGCTGCAGGGCATTGCCTCTGAGCAGCTAACCCTATGCCAAGCACGTCCTTCTGCAGCACTAAAATATCAAAAGCGAGCCTATTGGCTTTATGAATGTGTGAGTATATCAACATTTATAAAGCAGACCCATCATCTTTCTCCAAAAATCATCAATCATTTTATTTCAATATGTATTTCAATTATTCTCACAATGCTATGTTTATTTTGTTTTTGTTGAAAACGTTATTTGTTTATATGCAAGATAAACAAACACCCATAACATAGTACAACCTCCCGTCCCCATAAACAGATCTATTGCGTCACCTTACAATATCGTCCCCAAATATCCTGCAAATCACCAGCCCCGACCCAAGGCACCCATCAATATCCATCTCTTGTATTGCACACCAGAAAGAAAAGGCAATACATTCCCACTCGGCTAGGCGCACCATTCAATTAAGACAAGAGAGTCAAACCCCCCCCCCAGACTTTCCTTTATTCCTTATCACATCCCCTGCCACAACAAATTTCCCTTTCCATTAATCAACAAAGTTCCATACCGACCAACCAGTCTTGGTGTTGGGGAAGTGTCCCCGAGCCCCATTTCCTAGCTATGTTACGTTTCGCCACCAGATCAACAGGTCTTGTGAAAGTGTGTGGTGTCCATCTGTCCCCATAGTCCCAGCAGTGTAAGTCAAGGCAGAAGCTCCAATGGTGTCCCTGTTGCGTACTCCAAGTTCCCCGTCATCATCCCCCAGAGACTGTTGAGTTTAGGGCAGATCCAGAGCATTTAATAAAATGCGCCCTCCTGACTGTATCCCCTAAGACAATCGGGATCCGCAGCCCTTCCTAGAGTATGAAGCAGTATTCATGAATAATAGACTATGTAAGATTTTAAATTGGATCAAACTGAGAATCTCCGGGAGGGCCACCTCCGCCGCAAGCATTAATGACTCTTGCCAATCATCTTCATCCAAGTCCCCGTTATCCCATACCCATGGACGGCTCAGTGGGGTTTGTGTATTTCTCATCAGGGTCCCATATATTCCATAAAGCAACTTTTCCCCCACTGGGTCACCTTCTTTCCAACGTTGAGTCTTCCTGCATCTCCTCAGTCGGCAAGACAGTGTGAAAGAGGGCAGCTCACAACTGAGCGTATTTCAACCATTGTGCAGTAGGTATCTGGTATTCTGTCGGTAAATGAGAAAATGAGACATCCCAATTGGCATCCCATACCTCTGCGAGGGTCGAAATGCCTATTTTGTCCAACCCTAGAAAACCCGTCAGGGCCCCCGTACATGTAAGCATAGCGCTTTCCCGCAGTGGTGTTCTCGGAGTCTGTCTGTTTCCTCCTTTGGTTAGTTTCCTCCAAGTCCTATCCACTGTTTCCATATCTGGACACATCTTTCATCCTCTTCATCCTTTCCTCCGTCTATCTTCTGGGAGCTCGGCTGATACAGAGAGGCATCAAGAGGGCCATGTCTACAGATAACAAGACATTAAAGAGGTAGGATGTCTGAATGTTAGGTTTTGAAATGATATTCAAGTGTTGTAAAGCAGGGGGCAGAAGTGAGTTTTTTAACTTTTTCAAGGGCGGGAAAGGGTCAGAGAGGAGTTTGAAAACAACCACAAATGCATAAGCTAAGTAGATGTGCACAAACTTGCAAGGAGCGCGGTAGAGATTTGCTCAAGAAAATATTTGTGCGAGAGAAGCCTCATGAGAATGTAAAACCTTGTATCGATTGCAGAAGTAGTTTTACCTTTACACTCGTCTTTGAGAATCAGTCCCACAGATTTTAAAAAGTATTTTGACTTCAGATGTTAAGTGTGACCAATGAGATCTTGGCTTCTCGGTGCCACAAAAAAGCCTGGGTCATAAAGAGTTTAAACGTTGTACAATTTCTTTGTAGACACATTTTTGAAATTTGACGTATTTTGGTGGGGCTAGTCTAGATATATTATTTTCAATAAAAAAGGGCAGTTTGTGTCCGTTACAGTCTAATTCATTAATGAGCAGCCTCAGATGAATTCAAGCTGGAACTGCGAGCTTAGCCCGAAGCTGCCGGAGACGCCATTTTGAAACCAATTCGCTACACATGCTGAAAGATTTTTTTTGAAAATGTACTTTGTAAAAGCACATTGGTTCGTATGAGGAAAGGGAAATAAATGTGCCAAAAGAGTTTCTTACTTATAAGTTTAATATTGACTTTTAACTCCATGATAATATAATTACACTGCCTATAACATCCCCCCAGTCTCCTCAAATGCAAGCGGCATGTATGTGTATGTATGTATGTATAGGCATTTATATAGCGCACTACTTACCCGGAGGGTCCCAAGGCGCTTCGACCGCTGCGAAACCCTTCCTGGCTTCCCTGAGAGATGGTCCCTTAATGAGTATCTCCAGGGTGAGACCAGGCATCCCCAGCGGTCTGGTGGGGCCGTTAGTGAAGATGAGGCAAGCTAATGCCCAGAGTTGCCGAGTGTGATCGCTGATCAGAGTGGGCACCGAGGCGAGAGAATTATCGAGTCCGCTGACCCTGGTCCAGAAACCTGCCGCGCCGGGAATCGAACCCTGGTCCCGGGCCGTTCTCTGCTCTCGGGTCTGCCGCCTCTAACCAGTGAGCCACACTCCTTTCTCTGTGGGATCTTGTCAGGTTTATAGCCCCAGTATATCCATGGTTCATACACACTTTCCCTCATTTGGCAATACTTTAACCGCATTTGTGGCAACACATTTGTTTGGGAAGCCACACCTATTTGCTGTATGAGTGTAAAACTCTTTGTTTTTCTTTTGTATCATCTCTTTCTCTCATCTCCTTTTCTTTGGATAGATCCTGATATTCTTAATGGAGTTTTCATGTCTGAGGCCTTAAACCCGGTGTTTGTGGAAAACTTCGAAAAGGACCCAACGTTAACTTGGCAATACTTCGGCAGCTCTACCGGCTTCTTCCGGCTCTACCCAGGTGTGTACGCTTCGTGCAAGAAAGAGTGAGTCGCAGATATATCTATAAAGTGTAACTTTCCAATAACACGTACAAGAGATCTCCTCTCGCCTGCCATTCCATTGAACCATGTTCCTCTATCGGAGAATGTGATGAGGTGATACCTCTGCTGAAGGCAACTACTGCTAGGTATAGATTCCAACTGGTGTGGGTAAACATGATTAAATTACATTGCATTTATAATCTTGTCACATGGCTTTCACTACAATCGTGTGCGTGACACTGTGTAAATGCTATGCAGTCCACCTCCTTACTCTATAGTTTAAGAGTGGTGCAGGGTCTAGAACATGATTGGACCAGGACAAGGAACAGTAATGCAGAACGAATCTGGTCTAGAACGTTGTAGGCGGGGGAAGAATTACAGGGGACAAGGGTAGGAAATAGATGGTTAAATGGTTGGGGTAGGAAGAATATTGGGAAGGTAAAGGAGAAAAACTAGGAAAAAAACGCTCAGTCGCTGACTTTGTTCTATTTGGCCCATCACAAGCAGTTGTGATATTTACATTTATCGGACAGCAAGGCTATAGATGGAGAGCGTCTCTTCCCAGAGACTTCCTGAAATGTCAGATGCAGCCATGTCATCATATCCTGTTTATCTTCATGCCATCAGACCCTAGGGAGGCATGCATTACATTCCACAGCAAACCGCCTCTTGCAGCTCTTCTGGCATGAGATCTTTATTCAGTTCCCTAGAAATGCCTTGTCCCGTCTCCTTAGCAACTGTGTCATGCTGTGAGCGGAGGCCATCATCTTTATCCGAATACAGTGTCAGATAGAAGATACCTTTGGATTCAGCAAGGGGTGCATCACATTACCACCTTGTCTCAATGAATGTATAGTTTTCTCATGGGATTCTTTCCACAGCATCATGGCAAGAATACTTCCCATTTTTACCTCCATTCGGTCACTGGAAAGGGATCGCCTGGCATCTCGTAAGATGGGTGTACTCTTGTTCCTACTGTTTTAATGTCCATCTCACTTTCTTAATTTCTTTAATGAGCTCAGTTCTTCTTACCAGTATTTGTAGAACCTGGAGACAGGACTTCAACATGCATTCGCAGGGAGCTGGTCCTTGTAGACAAAGATACCAGTTCAATTAATTCTGCCAGGTCACTATTCCGCGCTATCTACTGTTCAGCTCTTTCTTTGCTTTCGCTCCACAGTTATCCGATTGCATCTATTGTGCCTTCTTCACTGTTGTTCTGCAGAGGCTCATGTGTTGGATCACTGGATGCAAAACAGATTTGTTTCTGAGAGACATATCATGTGCTACTAAAAATGCGCTTCTTGTAAGACATCGACCCATCTTTATTTAAGAAGGTTAAGGACGTCATTAGTAGGAAGCGAGAACAAGTGGATTTGATTTAAATTAAATGGACAATGAGGGCCAAGAAGACAGCCAAACATGGTCTTTCATTGGTCCTCATTGTAGTTTGCCATTGTGAGAATTTGACGACAGTGATTGACAGTATATAGTTGTGCAAGAGGTAATACGGGATGCTGGTAATCTTGAAGGAACTCATCATAAAATTAAAGAGCCAATTCTGATGATGTATATACATAGACAATGATGCAGCTATCATGTACCACAGTCTCTTTCTCTTGCCCTTCTTTACACTGCCTTGCTCTGATACCCTGTTAACTCCACGTTTCTCCTCCTCTTTGTGTGTATCCATTGATATGTTGTGGTTTCCCCTCTCACTTTCTCTTTCTCCCTCTCTGTCTGCCTCAATTTTTCTCCCCTTGTCTTTCTGTCCTCTTGCTTTCCTGCCTGTCTCTTTCTGGTCCTTCTCTCTCACTCTCTCTCTCTCTCTCTGTCATATATTTTCTCTGTGCTATTCCTCTTTTTTTGCATCTCTATCTCTCTCTTGTTCTCTCCATCATTCTCTAAGTATCTCACTTTTTCTCACTTTCTCTCCCACATTATCGTCCCTTCCTGCCTGGCTCTTAATCAAACAATCAACCAATCAATCAATCAGGGATTTATAGAGCGCACTACTTACCCGTGAGGGTCTCAAGGCACTGGGGGAGGAAGGGTTTGGGCGCTCCAAGGTCATCCGAAGAGCCAGGTATTGAGGCCCTTTTTGAAGGTTTGCAGTGTCAGGCTTCGTCTGATGCTGAGGGGGAGTTCGTTCCAGGTCTTGGCTATGATGTAGGAAAAGGATCTGCCCCCCGTTCTGGATCTGTAGATGCTGGGGACCTCGGCAAGGGCTAGGTCGACGGAGCGCAGGTTTCTCTTGGGGGCGTGGAAGTAGATTCTTTCGTTAAGGTATCGGGGTCTGGTGTTATGGAGGACTTTGTAGGCGTGTTTGAGCAGTTTGAAGGTTACTCTCTTTTCAACAGGGAGCCAGTGGAAGTCGCGGAGGTGCTGATGATGTGATGTCGTGGGATGCTGAGGGTGAGTCTGGCTGCGGCATTCTGGACTGTCTGGAGTTTGCAAAGGAGTGTTTTGTTGATTCCGGTGTAGATCGTGTTTCCGTAGTCCAGCCTTCTGGTGATGAGTGCATGGGTGACGGTCTTTCTGGAGTCGGGGGATCCATTTGAAGGTCTTGCAGAGTATGAGGAGGGTGTTGAAGCATGTCGAGGACACGACGTTGATCTGGCGGTGCAAGGTGTGTGAGGAGTTGAGTATGATGCCGAGGTTGCAGGCGTAATCCATGGGGGTGGGTGGGTTTCTGAGGGCGGGGCCACCAGGAGTCATCCCATGCGAAGGGGGTGGATCCGAGGATGAGGTCTTCTGTTTTATCCGATTTGAGCGTCAGGCAGCTGCTGCTCAGCCAGGATGCAACATACTTTATTCCTTCCTGGAAACTGTGCCTGGTCATGTCGGGTTCCTTTGTGAGGGAAAGGATGAGCTGGGTGTCGTCGGCGTACGATACTATGCTGAGTCTGTGTTTTTTGGCGATGGTTGCAAGGGGGTGCCATGTACATGTGGAAGAGTATGGATCCCCCTGAGGAAGGATCCTTGGGGTACTCCGCATCTGAACTCTGTGGGTTCGTCGAGGAAGGGCGGAGTCTGTTTCTTTGTGTTCTGCCAAAGAGAAAGGAGCAAATCCATACAAAGCAGTTCCCTGTATGCCGGCGTTGCGGAGTCTGGCGCTAGTGTGCAGAGGGAGATGGTATCGAAGACTGCTGAGAGGTCTAGTAGTATGAGGGCTGCACTGTGGCCTTGATCGAGGAGGGTGCGGATGTTTTCAGTGGCTGCTATGAGTACGATCTTAGTGTTGTGGTTACTGGGGAATCTGGATTGAGATGAGTTGAGGATGTTGTTTGATTCTATGAGGTCCGTTACTGGGTGTTGACGATGTTCTCAAAAACTTTGGTGGCGAAGGGGAGGAGAGAGATGGGCCTGTAGTTCTTGAGGTCAGTCGGGTCCACAGAAAGCTTCTTGAGGAGGGGTTTGACTTCAGTTTGTTTCCAGTCGTCGGGGAACGTGCCTGTTTCGAGGTCAGTTGATTTATTGTCTGTCATAGTTCTGGTGCAATGAGGGAGGTGGCCTTGTGGAAGTTGTGCCGCGGGCATGTGTCAGTGGGTGCTCCGGAGTGGATGTTTATCATAGTCTTTGATGTATCTCTTGTGGTGACAGGAGTCCAGGTGAGGAGGGTTGGCTGGGTGGCGTCGCTGTTGGAGGTTGTTGGGTCGGTTCTGTGGTCTTGTTTGTTGAAGTTTTCATAGGATGTGCTGAGTTTGTTGCAGAGGTCCTGGGAGAGAGGGACGTCGGTGGTGTCACTGTGGAGTCTGGTGAATTCTTGTATGATGGTGAAGAGTTCCTTGGAGTTGTGGGAGTTGGAGAGGATTCTGTCCTGTATTAAGTTTCTCTTGTTGATCTGATCAGTTGGTGGTGTGTCATGGTGGCAGCCCTGTAGAGGGTGAGTGCTTCCGGGGTTTTGCTGTTTCTCCATTCTTCCTCCAGTCATTGGCACAAGCGCTTGGATTCTTGTAGGTCCGTGGTGAGCCAGGTGGCTTTTGTGTTGTGTTGTCTGTCAGAGTACTGGAGAGGGGCAATAGTGTTGGTGCAATTGGCGATCCATTGGTGAAGGTCATTGGCAGCATTGTTGGCGTCTGTCAAGGTAGGGGAGGAGTGCGGCTGAGGGTAGCGCTGAGGTGTTCTTCTGTGAGCTTGTTCCAGTTTCTGCGTGGGAGGCGTGGGCTTGTGTGCGGTGGGTTTCGAGAAGGAGAAATGGACGCAGTGGTGGTCGGTCCAGAGAGGTTCTGTGGTGTGGCTGAAGTGAATGTTCTTTCCTTTGGCAAAGATGGGGTCAAGAACGTGCCCCTCTGTGTGGGTGGTGGTGGTGTTGGGGGTGGAGACAAGTTGCTTCAGTCCAATGTTGGCGAGATTCTCTAGAAGGGTGTTGGTGTTAGGGTAGCTCATGTTGTCTAGGTGGAAATTCAGGTCTCTGAGTAGTACGTAGTCTGTGGAGGCGAAGGCATGGGGGCGATGTAGTCTGCGATGGTGTTGGTGAATGGGGAGCAGAGTCCGAGTGGTCTGTAGGCGAGAGTTCTGCGGAGTGTCGTTCTGGGGTTAGGGTGGATCTGGAAGTGGATGTGTTCCATCGAGGGTGAGGCGGCATTTGAGATGGAGGTTGTTAGTCGAAGGGAGATTTTGTGACCGATGGCGATGCCTCCTCCCGGTTGCATGGGGCTGTCTTTCCTTAGGAACTTGTATCTGTTGGGAATGGCGGTGGCGATGTCTGGAGTGGAGCTGGCGCTGGTCCTGGTCTCTGTGAGGAAGGTGACGTCGGGCGAGAGGGTGTTGAGGAGGTCCCAAACTTCTACTGAGTATCAGTGCAGGGAGCATACATTGAGGAGGATACAGCTTAGGAGGTTGAGTGCACTGGTGTCCGGTTGGTTGGTGGTAGCTGTCTGGTTCTGCAGGTGGGCGAAGGTGCGGCAGCAGTGTCGGCAGGAGAAAAGGCCTTGGGAGTTGCTCTGCGTCAAGAGCTGGCAGCTGCTGTTGCGTCAAGGGTTGAGTGCGTGGAGAGTGCTGGAGTCGTAGCGGCGGGGTCTGAGTGCCAGGGTCCCTTGCGCTGGTCGCGGTCATGTTGCCGATGGGAGCAGAAGGGCTTGCCTTTGGCACACAACAGCGGTGCGCCTGCAGCGTGCATCCACTTTTAGTATTCTCACGCTATCTCTCTCTTTCTCTTTTAACTCTCTCTTTGTGCATTCGATTTGACACCCCACTTCGCAAACACATATACCATGAAGTTAAAAATGTAATGAGGAAGTCGAGACGCATGGTTTAGCTCCATGATGGGGATTTTCATTTTTGTCAATGTCTTTTCAGGTATCAAATGGGCTCCTGACGACAACGGAGTAATCGCATTTGATTGCAGGAACAGAGGCTGGTAAGTTCACTGGATATTACTTCCTCATTATGCTCCCCTCTGTCACTGGGGTGGTATGTGTTTGTTTTTATTCCTAATCAATGACATTAGCATTTTCTTTTGTCACCCACTTTACTGCATGATGGAGAGAACACAGATCAGTTAACAGCATATGCTTTTCAGTTATTGCACAATCTGATCAGAATCATCTCCAATCTGTTGAGGTTTTGGGCCATATGTATCAACACACCCTTTTGCGATTCCTAAATAGCGATTTTTAAGGAATCGCTATTTAGGAATCGCAAAATGGTATGTATGAAGAAATTCCTTAATCTTCCCTATTTGCGAATTCACATTTTGCGAATTCGCAATTAAGGAATAATTTCGAATGCATTCCTATGGGCCAGGAGGCCCATAGGAATGATTGCGAAATAATTCTCAAATTGCGACTTCGCAATTTGCTAATCGCAATTTGAGAATTATTTCAAGGGTGCAGGGGTGTCTCAAAGACACCCTGCTGCACCCCTGAAATGTACACGAGTGTGCATATGGCGCACATACATGCCCTATGGGCATGTTTGTGCATCACATGCCACCTTCAAAAATGCCAAATTGTGCATTTTTTGAAGAATTCGCAAGTTACCATCAACTACAAGTTGGTGGTAATTTGCGAATTCTTAATCATAATTTGCAGCCCAAAAATGCTACATACATAGCATTTAAGGAATCGCAAAATTGCGATTCCTTAAATGCTATGACAAAATAAGGAATCGCAAATCTTTGCTATTCCTTATTTTGCGAATATTTCATACATCCCAAAACATGCAAAAAGGCCGTTTGCGATTCTGCGAATTTCGGCCTTTGCGATTCGAAAAAGGCTTGATACATATGGCCCTAAGTCTCGTTTAGAGGTGGACGGAGACAGGACAGCCGCTAAGTTTTAGCAACTGTCCCATCTTCCCACCTTTTTCAACACTCACCACATTCACAATGCGGGGGATGGTGGTTCGCAGGACAGCTCTGTTTCTAGAGCAACCATTCAGTAAACCCAGGTTCTGTACTTTGCTAGAGACGTCATCCTGTTTAGAGCAGCCCTGGGCGCCATTCCCACCGTTGTTGTTCCATCCACAGGAAGACTGCACAAATGCGCTGTTGGAAAATACTGCCAGCACTTCATGACATTCCTGTTTTTTTCCAAGAGCAAAGTTCCCCCCCCCCCATCCCCCAGTCCTCCTAATCATCACTGTTGTTTTCACCATAGACATTCCCAATATGTAGACAGAAGCAGCTTAGTGGGGAAAAAATGCAGAAATGTTGGTAAACTCTTGATTCAGTGACCCGCTGCGGTTAGGTTGGTGAAGACACTGCTTCCACCACCGTGGTCCTACTGCGTCTAGGTCAACAAACTCCACATTAGTCCATAGTGGCCATTAAAGGTTAAAAAGAATCTCATATTCTCTGTGAATGCCCCTGAAACCTAATCTGATAGGTTAAATGTTTCTGTGCTGCACCCCTGGCAAGAATTGATGCGGGGGACCCATAACACTAGCACGCCTTTAAATGCGACCCATAACACTAGCACGCCTTTAAATGCAACCCATAACACTAGCACGCCTTTAAATGCGACCCATAACACTAGCACGCCTTTAAATGCGACCCATAATACTAGCACACCTTTAAATGTGACCCATAACACTAGCACGCCTTTAAATGTGACCCATAACACTAGCACACCTTTAAACTAGCACGCCTTTAAATGCGACCCATAACACTAGCACGCCTTTAAATGCGACCCATAACACTAGCACGCCTTTAAATGCGACCCATACACTAGCACACCTTTAAATGCGACCCATAACACTAGCACACCTTTAAATGTGACCCATAACACTAGCACGCCTTTAAATGCGACCCATAACACTAGCACGCCTTTAAATGCAACCCATAACACTAGCACGCCTTTAAATGCGACCCATAACACTAGCACGCCTTTAAATGCGACCCATAATACTAGCACTTCTTTAAATGCCACCATTTTATTTCCATCTTATCTGACCAGGACGAGGGCGCTTCCAATTGAGAGTGAGCATCATGCTGAAAGTCTGAGTGCATCAGACTGATCTTGGCTTTATGAGAGCTCCTGAATCCTACCACAAAGAGTTCTGGGATGACTGCAGTGCTATGGAAAATGCCCCCAATGTGGCTGCTGGGGCAGATCTGGTCTTGAATCACCCCCTTAGCCTGGCCACTCTCTTTCTGTGCTGTGTTACATTCTCTGTTAAAGACACTGTAACAGTGACCACCGTGTAGAGGATACTCTTCCACTAGCATGCTGAGCAACTGGCTTACTACACAGAGCAGTGCTGTTGTGTGAACCTAGAAACTGTGTAGGAGAAGGATGGAAGAAGTCTGCACAAGGATGGTCGAGTGCATTTCCTGCAAGACCCCTCACTAATTAAGGAGGCAGTGTGGCCCGTCTCTTGCTACTCTATTGATGACATAACTCAGAAATCAGTCAGTGAGTCAAATAATATTTAATTGGTTAATAAAAACCATAAAAGATACAAGCACATAATAAAAACATTTAAAGACCGACGTATACATACAAAGATAGCAGATAGCAGCAAGAAGTAAACAACCGCTGAGGCAGAATTGATCTTGGCATCATAAAAACACAACATCTTTAAAAATACGGTATTTAAAAGAAAGCCAATAAAATCTATGAGTGTAAGCGCATACAATATACACCATGTGTCAATCACCTCCTTCTTTTACTGAGCCTGACAGCAGTTATTAAAAACCTAGCAACATTAAAACAAATTCAGTAGGTAACATTTGTAAAAACATAAAAGCAGGTCTGGCCTAAGTGAACTGCTTCTCTTTCAGTAGAGGAAAAATGCATTGTCTGCAAGAGACACAATAAAGATCGCAAAACAGATATCTTATAATAAAATAATGTACACTTTGATGAAATGCAGAAACATGCCTCCAGTGAAGTGTGTACACAATGCAATGAATGTGAAACCAGGGGTACAAGATCAAATAATGCTTGAATGCAGAGGTGCTTTTCAACACTGTATTCGAGACAAACTGTGCAAGTGACACACCCTTTACCTGGTGCAATTAACCTAAGGGTGATGTAGGGTTTTCTTTTGCATTACTTCACACATTTTTCAGTGGTTACTGGGATTCATTTTATAGTGCCCAGTTAATTAAACATAGAATTACGTGGTAAGTTGTATATTTAGCTCGACATGACGTACTTTAGCAAACATGACGTACTTTGGCAAAGATCACTATTTAGAGAAGTATCTCTCCGAGTTTGTTCCCATCTTCTTATATATTCTACTAGTTACTGACCTATCGCGACTAGTACTGTCATGATGCTCTCCGATACTGTAAAATACAAACATTTCCAGTTATTGCAGCTGGCTTTGTACCTTTCGGCCCCCCCTCTACTTACATTCAGAGACAGGTGCACATTTAACCAATGCCCCAAATACATTTTTCTTTGTATAAATAACATGTATTAGGGTTATGTTAAAGGCAGCAGTGTTATTCATTATAATGTTTGCTAAATAACTTTTAGAAATTGGATCTTCGTGCTATTGTAAAATAATGTTTTCTTTCCACCCTCACCAACATTGTTACACTAATATTTGCATAATGCTAAAACAGTCCAAACTATATGTATTGCCTATATATGAATATTGACTTATGAACATTCTATGACACAGTATATCTAAGGTAAATATGCTTATCTGGCATTTCTGCTTCACTACAATTATGCCAACACATCTTTGTGTGTTAGAAAACACATGGATTACACTTCTGTTGCCTATATGAAACACCCGCATAAAATGAAAGTCTGTCTACCATCTCTAAGTATGGCATCAATTATATAAGCTCCCAACTTTTATTTAAATTTCTATTTAAGATTCACACAATAACAGAGGGCATAAGTGCAGGTGGTCAGGAAGAGTTAGCCCATGCTTATCTGATTTCCCCTCGATTATGCGGCACTGTTCCACATCCCTTCGTGTGAATTGTACGACCCCACCAACAAATTTACCTTCACTCCTCAAAGTCAAACCTATTCACTTTCCAAATGTATACATTTATTCATACAGTCATCATCGCACACAAACTTTGCATTTGCCCGGGAGAAGTTATGTTGAAGTACAGTAAGATGTCTGGACTCTCCATCTGAGGCTAGCTCAAGGATGCTCTGTTTCATTTTGCATTGTCTCCAAGGTACATCCAGGCGGCTACTTCCCCAAAGGACATTGTGATCTTGGTAGATGTCAGTGGCAGCATGAAAGGCCTGAGGATGACTATCGCTAAACACACCATCACGACAATCTTGGACACGCTAGGAGAGAATGACTTTGTCAACGTCATTGCGGTAAGGTTTAAGTTATTTTAGGAACTAAAGTTAGAGCAAAGAAAATATTAGGAATACAAAGATGTGCTTTCGGCAATATAGGCTAGATTATTGTTTGTATTCTTTTTCTTTGGTACTAAATTTATGTTTGTATTTTTTTTTTGGTAGTAAATGTAAGAGATTTTATTCACTGAGGAATCTGTAGACACACACAAGGACTCAGAGAGAAAGGTTGTCCCTTGTGTGTGTACTCTCTTTGGACTACCTCCTCTTTGGACTGTGCAACATAAAAATTACAACTATAATTGTTTAAACAATTGGAAGACTGAAGTACAGTTTCTAATTGGCACATTTATTGTTTTCATCCCATGTTTCATTTTGTAAACCGGGTTTGCCGTAGGTTCTCTTTCCTTTTTCCTAAGTTTTGTACGTTTATGTATAATGTATAATCTTATATCGTAACATCTAGGCACAGACCAGGTACCGAAACCAGGAGTAAAGATTAGTATGTCTGAAAATAAGTTACAATAAATAAGGTTTTGTAAATTTGAATACATCACCAATGATTAATTTTAGTACTCACAGTGGAAATTACTTTAGTTACAATTTGTACGAAATCTTCAAGACAGCAGCTAAAATGAGTGGCAAACTAGTTTTGAAAATTTTGTGAAGAATTGACAAATGGCGCCCAAGCTACTAGCAAAACAAAAAACTATTTTCCTATGAAAACTAGGTCCTATCTGTAACTACCTACTGGTGACCACCATTTAATGCTATTTTTAATCATTATTACATTTATTTTAAAACTTTTGTTTGATGTAGAATTATTTCAATTAATTCAAAACATATCTTTTAACAATATTTAATAAAAAAAGTAACTAAAAACAAAAATGTCACAGTGGGTTGGAATTTTTTTAATTATTATTTTAGAAATATTATTAAATAATTAAATTAATATTTTCAAAATAAATAATTATTTAATACACAGTTAATTTGAGTCCATGTACTGTAAAATGTATTTGATTAGTTCTATGTTAATAAATATTTAAATTATTTCACTTTCAAATGTTAAATTAACATATGTTTTAATGATTCTTTAAAAGAATCATAAGTTATTAATTTTCCCTATACTTTCCTATGGAGAGATCTCCAATCAAGTGGCAAAGAGTACCATCTACATGTGAAAAGTTAATAGTATTAGTTTTTCACTTGTAAATTTACTTTTGGAGGCCACCAATCACTGGTTTTAGGGGGATGGAGAAATCTAAGTGTACACTTTGGTGTAAATCTAAACTCAGAAATGATGAATAACACATTGGCGTAGAATTAAACCTAAGTGCAGGAGTAAAGCTATATGTGAGTAAATCTGCATGTGTAAATGTACTTTTGTGAATACAACCCGAGAGTTTTTATTAATGTAGTAGACTTCTGCCACCCAAGCATTTCACACAGACTAAGATTAGGAATAATAAAACCAAAGCGATAATTGTGTACTACGGAACCAATATGAAACGAGAAGTAGGGCGCGTCCTGAGGGTTTGCATGGATGTAGAGAGTCTTCCAGCTCTGGTTAGTGTGGTCAAGGCAACCCACAATGACAGAGATAGCTTTATCACCTGGTCTATGTGAACAGCTCTGGAGATCACTCTATTCTCTCCAGTGCTCAGCAATCAACCCTCGCTTGTAATCGGGCTCTAGTGGCATAACTGGTCAGCATCGCCTCGGAAGCAGAGAATCACCCCCCTCGCCGCCTCCCCCCCCCCCAGATTAGAGATTTAAGGCATGTCATTAGATCACAGGAGGAGAGGCCATGCGTGGTCTGTGGAGACACATGTGAATATATGCCTGCGAAATACCTTTTCGATACCATGTAGTAGGAGTAACACAAGCTTGTTTAATCATATTAAATGGCAAAAGCATGTACCCCCACACAAATATATCTAGCATTTATATTAGGCATCTTTTCCTATCCACCCAAGTCAGAAATGTGGCGCTCTGCATATTGTAAATTCTGTTTGGTGGCATAAAGTCCTCTGTTGATTGTGCAGACAACACTGGAAACCTTGATGTGACGCATCAACGTCATTCAGGCGGTATCATCATGTCCAAGGTCGCTGCTTTACTTTCTGTGTCTTGTCTTGTTTTCCGCAGTACAATGATTATGTTCATTACATCGAGCCATGTTTCAAGGGGATGCTGGTTCAAGCGGACAGAGACAACCGTGAGGTGAGTCCTAATGGGCGCTGCACGCTGCCATGGTCGAATTTGTGTACCTTGTGCTCTCATAGGTCAAGCCAACAACCGAAGGATGAAAGGGGGAGCAGTTTACTAGAATACATTTCTTCACAAAGATGGCCGAAATGCTCTGCTGTTTGTGGCAACTCTAACATTATCTCCCCCCGTACAGTCAGCATTTTCTGTGTTACAAGGACGTCACAGACCCGCCTCCCATTTGCTGGGATGGCAATGTTAGGTAGGAGGGGTCTAGGCGCTTCGAACTTAGTTTACCAGAATATGGCTCTTTACAACAAATGAGTTGTTCAGGCATTCCATTACAACACTGTTGTTACAACGACCGCACTGTTTCAACGCAAACAATTGCATTGCAAGTCGTTTCAACGACTTGCTGTAGGGGGCTATCTGGACTTAGGAATAGTATTATTTACTATTCCTACTCCAGTTTGTAACAGTAGGGAAGGGGTTGGATTCTAAATCCAACACCAGTGCGCCCCCTACAGCGACTTGCGATGTAATGGTACGCATGGTAACAACGCAGTCGTTGTAACAACTGCATTTTAAATGAACCGCATTGTGGAGACAGCACTGTAAACGCTGTTTCCCTGTTTACCACTGCGGTAGGGGACTCGACACGTCCTTTATTTCAATGGCCAGATATCAGACCAGAATATGGTATAACTAACTATTCATGGAAATTACGCCAGCTCTTTTAACACATTTGCTAATTTTTTTTATATTGAAGTGTGAAGTCCATATTTTTATTTTATTGTAATGAACAATGACTTTTCATCCTTACACAATCTCACTTATGATATTGACTTCAGATCAGGTTATATTTAAACACTGAATTATTACTACAGAACCCAGGACTCGTGTTTTTAACTAACCAAAGTCTCCACCCCGAGGCTGTTTATTTACAGTTTTGGCTTGGAGCAGTTAAGCGTGCTGAGAAAACTTTGGTGTTGAACGATTTCCTTCCTGGTAAACCAGGCCCCATGACATCTGGTAGTGATGGCAGACAGCATGACCTGAACCAGACTGGGAAAAACAATCAACCCTGGCAAAACAAACAGAACTATGTAGTGTGGGAGGGGTGTGGAAAGCAAACCTACCCCTCTTCAGTACGTTTGATGCAGCTCCACCCCTCCCCCCCCCCCCAGAACAATTTAGAATACAACGAGTCCACGTGGTCCTAATTAAAGCACAGCCTTTCAAATATACTCACCAGGGAGTTTGAAGGAAGGATCTATGAAATGTTTCATAGTAGTTGCATCGGTACACCTCGCCACCCAAATGATACACAGACAAGTAAGTTTGGGAATAAGATGTTGCAGGTTTATTTGTGATACAAATAACAGAGCGGGTTAACTGACAGGCGACCCCCCTAAGCCCCGCAACCCCTTGTTGCAGGGCGCCTGATGTTGAGCCAATGACGCGGACACAATGGCCCTGGCCAGGTGTCGATCCTGGGAGGCACCAGCCTCCCACCGGTGGACCTATCGTCCACCTGCCCCACCCTCCAGACAAGGGAGAGTCAACTCACACCTTGCCCATCCAGGCGGGGCGTTTATTAGCAAACCCCCGGTTGTTCAGGCTTACAACCGCCCTAAGGACTAACGGGGTGCCGTTGAACCAAGTCCCCGAGAAGGACCCCTCGGCTTACATATGACTCAGCGCTGTGCCTTTGCACTGGGGCTTCAGGTCCTGTTCCTGCGCCTGTCCTGCATGGGGGGTCGCCTTGTAACACCTCCTGCAACCTAGAAAACATAAATACAACATTAATATTCCCCCCTCACCACTTCCCCCCTTTCAGCGGGTGAGCGGTAGGGAGGGGAGCTGAAACTTGCGGGCCTCGCGTCCGGGGTCGTGAGGGAGAGGGCCTAGGGGGGCTAACGGGCCTAAGGCTGGCGAGGGGCAGCCTAGCGACCACAGTGGTAGAGGGGCAGCAGCAAAGAGGACGCCGGGAGGGAGGAGCTCCCCTATAACCTCCCAGGAAAAGGGGGGGTGGCCTGACCTAGCGTGACCCCGCCTCCCCCGCCCCCTCCCTCCCACGGGCTGGCCTCGGTTCCCTGCGCCCTACTACGGGGTTTGCCCTCCCATGGGGGTCCCTTGCAGGGACCTCGGGCATCCTTCATTTCGTCGGGCCTTGCATAGCAACCAGGATCTATATATCTCCAAGGCAGGAAATCATGACTGTTCATGTGCCAGCAAAGAGGCACTACAAAGTATGTGCAGATAAAATGTACTACATTATCTGCATTAACTACGTAAAAGAGATTGTCCCTGCTGTCGTCGTGTATTTATTGTGTCCGATACTAACAGACTACTCTCTGTATGTTCATGTTTTTAGCACTTCAAGCAACTGGTGGACGAGCTTCAAGCCAAAGGGGTGGGGACAGTCAACAACGCCTTGATTGAATCTTTCAAAATCCTAAGGGAGGTAAGAGCGCTCACAGAAAGGGGTCATGTGGACGGAGCCAGATTATAAATACAGAAACAACAAGTACTAAAGAGAGAGAATAAAGTTTTAGTATCTAAAAATAGAACTGTGTCTCTAAGGGAACCTCTTTCTGGGTGGGGATGAACCTGTTTCCTCGATGCTCAAGATTGTAAGCCAAACACTCAGAGATAGAGATTTTTAAGTAAAAAATGCGCCCTATTCGGATTACTTCAATGTTGCAGTTAAATTCCAACTTTTCAGGGCTTTACAAAGGACCCCAGGGCCCACCTGGATATCCACACAAGTGAAAGAGTGCAAAGAACACCCATTCCACTGAAGGTGCAAATTCTGCATGCGGAGATGTGCATAAGCATGTGGAAAATGTGTTATCTCATGGTGAAATTCATTCCACTCCCTGTAGGAGGTGCGTTAAAATCCACAAACAAAGGGGTTTTCAGTTTTCACCTTCTGTTGATTGTAGGCCTACCCAGAAACAGCTAGGTAGATGACTTTCACACTCCATTTGTCAACGCATAAATTCCACCACATTGGTAGAGTTTGTGCAACTGAATTACCACCGTTTCAGGATTTGAAATGTACTTGCATAAAGTGGCCTTTGTGCTCCTCATATTAGGCTAAGTGAGCAGGGTTCCTTTAAATGTGAGCCTGTTCTGTAAGTCCACGGCGTCGAGAGCTGAGTGGCGTAAGAGGTGATGCACTAGTATTGGTGTTATATTTCTCACTGAGACCTTCGACATGGTAATGATGAAATGGTTTCTAAAAGAGGCAGATTGAAGGATATCCTAAACATGTTGGGGGCGGCATGGCCATCATTGGTATGGTGCAGATATGAACAGTTGTTCGTTCTTGGTAGCAAGTGTTTCATTTGAAAAGGTGCACCAGTGGTGGCTGGCATGGCTCATGTATGGTGGGGCGGGTGGTGCCGCGCAGCTAGGGGGCATGAGAGGGGCGCGAGGGGGGATGGGGGAACGGTGCACAATGTAATAAATAAATAAATAAATGAACACTTACTTTGCCGCGCTGAGTCCCACGTCTCTGCTCCTGCTCTCCTCGTCGGACTCGAGGCACAGGAAGCACAGCCAGGCTCCCCAGGGACAGGAAGCACAGCCAGGCTCCCCTGACCAATCACAACGCTGCAATGTAGCATTGTGGTTTTTAAGCACCCAGGCTCCCCTGACCAATCACAACGCTGCAATGCAGCGTTGTGATTGGTCTGAGCATCCTGGTTCAACGCTCAGCCAGGGAATGTGGGCCTGAACATGTTCTCCACGCAGGCTGTAATGCAGCCTGCGTGGAGAACAGGGAGAGTTTGCATGACTGTTTCGGGCGGCCTGAGAGAGTCAGCCAAAGAGTCATTTGCACTTAGGAGTGGGCAAACCACTCCTCCCCGGCCCTGTGCTCCTAGAGCATAGCAGCCGCGCCCACATGCCCGCCCGCAAAGCAACATGGAAACCTAAAATGATAACAACTCAATGTTATTATCATTTTGTGTGTCCTCTACTTTTCACTGCTTAAAAGCAGTGGGGCGACGCTCTTCCGCCATAGCAGAGGAGCCGATTGGGGAGTGTTCAGGCTCTTCTACAACTCCGATCACTTGTGTTTGAGGTGTGAATTGAGTACCTATTTGCTGTGTGCTTGGCCTAGATAAATTCGAATCTATGCTTCAGAATTAAGAACCAGCACCAGTGCTAACTGCAAACAAACTGATAAAACAACAATGTTGCTGATGAAGTTAATATGTACTCTTGTCGTTGCAGTTCAAGGAGGCTGGGCAGGGCGGGCTCTGCAACCAGGCCATCATGCTCATCACCGATGGAGCCGTGGAGGACTACGAACCTGTGTTTGAAAAATACAACTGGCCTGATCGCAAGGTGTGTCGTAGACAGATGTGGCTCGAACAAGAGAATTGAGTCAACAAAGCCATATTCTATCAGTAATAGAGCAATAAGCAGCAAAAGGAAGACAGATCTGCAGCTAGACAGTCTTGTAAATAAGCTGACCCCTTCCTCAATTTATGAAAAGACATCACCTCACATCAGTTCACTCATTACAGTACAACAAATAAATAATATGCATCAGCTAAATTTGCCCTTTATTAAAATATTAGTGTGGACTCAAGAAGCGCCCACTACTCTAAGGGCACGATTACGAGTTTGATGGTGCAGAGGCGGGACTGCCCAGACGCCTCACCGCCAATGCCGCGTGAAAATTAGCCCACCGTATAATTACTTTTTTAGTCATTGGCAGGCGTTTCCTTTGCTGTTCGGCAGGCCCTATAAAATAGGCACCTCAATGGGAACATCAGAGGAAGTTCCAGCTTGGCATGGACTGTGAAGGTCATGCCGTGCTGGAACTGGGGGTGCATGAATAGAGGGGGGCACATCTTGTGCCCCCCTGGTGCATCTACATGGAGTGAGGCTTTCCTCCCCGCCACTGTTTTCATGGAGGAAAGACCTCCTGGAAGTCAGTCGCAGTGAGGAAAATCATAATATGCTTGGCGGGATCGCTGTGGTCCCGCCAAGCATATTGATGCCTCTTGACCACCGCGCCACTCCAGGGAACAGTGTTTCCCTGGCATAGTTGGCAGTCCCAGGGCGGCAAGAGTCCGCCACTGCAGCCCAACCATGAGTCTGGCGGTTTGAGGACCGCCAGACTCGTAACCAGGCACTGGATGTTCTATGAGGTTACCCATCTACAGACACAATCATGTGAGCTAGGGAGGGTGATGTCCGCATACGGTTGTGTGGAAGAGCATAACGTTTAAGTACATATACTTATTATTTGGTATTTTGAACCAAGCCATTAGAATCTGGATAGGCCTAGCGCTGCCTCAGTAGGGGGGAGCAGGATGACTCCGAACATAGGTTAACACCAGAACCTGGGCTTCTATGGGAATTCACAAAGCCATACTATCAAGCCCATTATCACCGCTTTAGCTGCAGTTTCCTGCCGATAAAAGCGGCGATAATGAATCGTTCTTTCTTGATAATATGGCCCATAATGCCTCAATGTATCTTGGTTGAAAATTGTGATTCAGTGATTGAACATCTAAAGACATCCGGGCATATGAATGTGGTGCTCTTGTATAGTGGGGACAGTAGGGGGCGCACTTCAGAGCTGCAGAGGGGGCAGGGACAACGCCTGCTCCTAAAAGCAGTGAAGGAGTAGAGATTATACTCCTAACACTATGATTCCTGGCAGCACCGGGCCATGAGGAGCATCCAAATGTATGGAGAAGAAATAAGTCTGTGACCAATCCTGAAAGTGTTTTCTGGAAGTAATTGCAACCTACCCCTAACTTTGAGGTGACATACTGGTGGGTTTTCCCAGGAAGTCCTACTGATGGAAAGAGGCTTTGTGAACCATTCTCTCTCAATCCTTTGCACATTGTAGAACATTGTGGGGCAGATTTACAAGCCCCTTGCGCCACTTTTGCGTCACTTTTCCCATGTTAAAAATGACGCAAAAGTGGTGCTAGGGCTTTGTAAATAAGCGCCCGTGTTTCCTAAAACTGGCCATTTTGAGGGACTAGGGAGTGGACTGGAAATAAAAGTTAAACCCAGTTACCCAGTAAATGATTCTTAGTGCATTCCTGCGCTGACCGGCCACCCCACGCATGCGTCTTATCCATCGAGTGCTATCGGGGTGGGACCAGCACTTTATGCTTAGAGAAAATTATCATTGGCATCATTTCCGGGAGTAATCTTTTCCCAACTTGGCTTCCCAGGTGCGGCTTTTCACGTATCTGATTGGCAGAGAGGTGACGTTCGCGGAGAATGTGAAATGGATCGCCTGCAATAATAAAGGTAAATAAAAAACATTCTAAGGTACACACGCCAGGGCTATTGGCTACTTAAAAACTCTGTCCTGTCAGAGGAGTGTCTGTGTGTGCAGGAAAAGGCCCTGAGTGACGACACTGCATACAAGTACTCAGGGGAGAGGGTAGAAACCTCCCTCATAGTTTTCAAAAGTGGCCTAACGTGGTGAAATTGCAAGAATGCATTTACTTTTGGAATTTTGGTGTTATTCTAGCCTTTAAGTATGTTTGGAAAAATTAGCCGTAAATCATGTTTTTACATTCGTCAAGACTGGATGGACTTTACAACATTAAAGAATAAATGCGGGCTTCACTCGAGGTTTTTTCGTGAACATCTGTGGCAGATGGGCTCTTTGTAGCCCTGCTGACTAACTAAACCTATGGAAACTAAATGTCTTTGAAAGGCAATTCTAAACAGAGACGAACATGCAATGGCAGGCAGCCCCAAGCACACAGGGTCACTCACAATCATAACTTTAATGGGATTGGACTAGGTTTTTCATCGCAGAGCAGATAGTCCTTTTATAGACAGTACCAACATTTTTCTGGAGTGTGGCATTCTTTTAATACAATTATCACCAACATGCCTCAACGCAAATACCACACTTACATGAACAGTACCAACTCTTCTCTGGAGGGCTGCCATTGACGTCACGAATACTAAAGTCACTTCTCAGCAGAGGTGCCATATTTTTATTAAACTGTGTCAATACTTCTCAGGAAGGCTACCATACATTTAATAAGACCATCTCTGCAGGGAAACCCTATATTTAAATGTACTGGACAAGTACTTATGAGCAGAGATGCTGTATTTCTGCCCTTTTCAGTATACTGCTGTGCTTTTTGTGTGGCAGCAGGAGCGGTTTCATCAGAGGAGTCACCCTTCTCATGGGTCAGTAACAGCACACTCAGTGGTTGATCCCTTAATGTCTAGAAGAATCAACAGTGCTCAACACTGAAGGGTTTTAAAGGTACTTGTAAACATATGTAAATAGAGAGCTCAAAGGTAAAGAGGTTTAAAGGTACTTCTCAACATTGAAGGGTTTTAACTGTAGTTCTCATCAGTGAAGGGTCTTAAAAGTAGTTGTAAGCATGCTAGTACACAGAGAGCTCAACAGGGAAGGGCTTTTAAGGGAGGTCTCAACAGTGAAGGGCTTTATGTTTACATTTGGTTTATTGCAACAAGAAGCAAACATACCAAATTATGCATCATGCCATTTCAGTGCTAGAATACACCAATGTCCAACCTCCTGGCAACTTTTCATTAACTCTCCCCAGCTCCTCCCCGGAACCCCCCCCCCCTCCCCCCCCACCTCCCCACCCTGGGTGCTCACTCGGGGCCCGATTCACAGAACTAACTTAAGACAAAATCGTAAACTTACTACTTTTGGTATTCACAGAAGTTAGGATTTTGTCTTAAGACAGACTTAAGACAAAATCCTAACTTAAGTCTGTTTTAAGTCTGTCTCAAGTCTGTCTTAAGACAAACTTAAGACAAAATCCTAACTTCTGTGAATACCAAATGTAGTAAGTTTAGGATTTTGTCTTAAGTTAGTTTTGTGAATCGGGCCCTCTGTCTCTAATTCCTATCAAAGTCATAACATAGCAGCCTCCTCCATAGAGGAACGCCAATTGGGATCCCTCCTGCGGCGAGGTCAGGTGCAGCTGTCTCAAATACCTGGCACAGGTGAGTTCAGTAGATTTCTGGGAGAGGAGCTTGAGAAACGGCTGCCGCATCTCCCGGTAGGAACCCCCTTTTTGTGCTAGTGTTAAGGAGAACCTCTCCCTCCCCAGAAGATGCCAGATCTGATGTAACCAGTTCTGCCGAGGCAACGCCCTATCCGTCTCCCAGAGAGCCAGAATAGATCGATGTGCTGCCCCCAGTGCCAAGACAATGTGTTGCCCCCTTCTGGATTTAAGTGGGAATGTGAGCGGGTTGAGAAGACCCCGCACAACATATAGGAAGGAAATCTGGGTAGCTCAGTGTCAAAATGTGCATCAATATCTGATAAGATCTCGCCCCAGAACTGCTTCAGTTTAGGACATTCCCATAGCGTATGTACCAGCGTCCGTGGGGAATAACAATGTCTCTACCACCTGTCACTGCGCTATGTATTCCTCTTATGTGGACGGACCGGAGTTAAATACTAAGACGTGGCGATTTTCATCATCTTCTCAATTCTGGAGGTGTTAAAGGCTGTATAGCGCGCCAGGTAATAGACGTCCTGCCACTCACCTGGGGACATGTCTGCCTAACTCCAGCTCCCACAGGAGCTGTGTAGGGCTCGCCATGCGAAGCAACCCATACAGCTCAGTAATAAGACTCTGATCAGAGTCCTTGCTAAGAAGGCACCTCTCAAATCTTCTCAGGTGTCGCTGTGCCGCCCCCCTCACTACCGGCTGAATCAGCCAGTGCCTTATGTGAGTGGATAAACCCGGCCTGGTCTGGGTCCACTAGCCCAGGATTAAGGGTGCAAGGTGAGCCGCAAGAACTCCTGTGAACAGCTTTGCATCAACATTTAAGAGGGAGATGGGTCGGGAGGACCCACACTGTCTCTTGCCTTTACCAGGGTTCGCGATACCTTCTATGGAGGCCTCTGTCATCGAGGGAGGAAGAGTGTGTGAGCTTGTGATGGAGTTAAAGACCCTGGTGAGAAGAGGGGGACACGGACGTGCAAAAGGCTTTATAAAAGGTGGCAGGGAAGCCGTCCAAGCCAGGCGACTAACGGGGCTTCAGCCTTGAGATCGCAGAGATTATCTCCTCTATCCTGATCAGACCATCCAGACTTGCTGCCTGTTCATCTTTTAAGCGAGTCACTGTAGTTCCTTCTAGGTAAGCCAGAATGCCAGAGGGAAGAAGATCCTTTCAGAGTACAGGTCGCTGTAAAAGGAGCCGAATCTTGCTGCTACCTGTTCATCTCCCTTCACCACAACCCCCTCCTCCATCAACAAGGCATCTACCAACCACAGTGGCCTGTCACTGCCCCTTGAGTGTATTCGCTCGCAGTCTCCTGCATTTATTGCCCCCACATAGAAGGAATGTTTGAGACATAAGATCGTATACTCCGCACTATCCAGATCCAGCCCAGCCAGCTGTTTTCTAGCAGTCTCCAGCTGTCTCTACACTCTAGGTGCCACTGTTCAGTGGTGTATACGCTCCAGCTCCTGTATCTACTGCTGTAGTTGTGTGCGCTTATCCCTCCTGGCTTTATTATCTGCTGCAGAGATGGCGATTAATTCCCCCCACTTTCATAGTGTCACAGACCATTGAGATTGGCGTGTCCGAGGTACATTGATCTCTATGTAGTCCCTTATGGCTTTTTCTATCTGACTGACAACTTCCCGCCTGCAGAGGAGAGCCTCGCGCAGTCACCAATTGCGAGTAGCAGTATCACTACATGGGAGAGAGTGGTCCAACAGGACCGCAGAGTGGTCGGACAGTAAGCGGGGCTCTATCTCTACTGAAGTAGTTGCCACCTGTACATCCCGGGAGCCTAAGAAATGATCGAGTCTGGCATAGGATTTATGTGCTTGGGAGTAGAAGGTGTAATCCTGTGTTGTTGGGTTTCTGTCATGCCGGAAATCCCATAGACCCATCTCCTGCAACCAGAGGCCCCCTCTATGGTGATGACTCCAGCAGCTCCCTGCCTCTGTGTCGGGGCGTCCAACTTGTTGTGAATTACAAGATTGAGATCCCCCCAAGGACCACCCATCGATCCTGTGTTGAGATAATGTCCGCAAACACTCTGTGTAAAAACTGTTCCTGACCTTCGTTGGGAGCATACACTGAGCCTGTGATCAGGGAGTGCGGTCCAAAAGGAATTTGATACCCAAACAGGCGACCTTTAATTTCAGCTATTTTTATCACCATCTTCCCTCAGAAAGAGCGTGAGAAAAGTAGCTCTGCTCCAGCCGCATAATGAGTTAAAGCAGAGAAGAACTGCTGGGGTAAAGCTCTAGATTTAAGTCTGAGCCAGTCACTAGCCCGAAGATGTGTCTCCTGCAATAAGCAAATTTTGGCTTGAGAGTGTACCAGGTAAGAGAGGATTGCCCGGCTCTTAACTGGATTGTTAAGCCCTTTAACATTGAAGGACAAAACCTTCAGATTCTTCCCTATCGATGCCATAAGAGACAGTGCTCACCCAGCCCACCAACTCCCAGCTCCTCGACCCTCCGCCACCCGTTCGACCACAGTCAGTGATGCCCCTTCTGTATGAACATCAAGTATAATGGGGTGACCCAGTGACCCTCAGAACCTGGATGTCTAGAGTATATGCTAATGTTGGTTCTGTTGGGTACAGAAATTACTTTAATTTGTCATAAATATTTTTGCATGAAGAAAGGAGAATACCCCAATTTGAATTAATTGAAATGTCATATATTAATAGTTTAATCACATTTTTTCTTTTTAAATTTTTTCTTGTTTTAACATAGTAAGGCTGTCACAAGCAGACAAAGATTATTGGAAAACGATGCAAGGCTAGCTAATAGGTGATAAGGTGCTTTAAGTAAATAAGCTATATAGTGCTGTACAAAAGGTATTTAAAATGTTCTGCATGAACAGCTACTTCGCAACTTCGTGATGAGCACCCAAAAACAAACCCCACAACAAAAACAGTGAACAACTATTGTCCCTGGAAAGAGGAATGGGCAGAAAAATACAACGCCAGTCCAGCGGAAAAAACACAATAAGGGACTGTGGCCATCTCCTCCAATTCTCTCTCGGCCCTCCCACACCCGACCACATTGCATCCCCTCCTACCAGCCCCAAAAATCAATCTGCTTGTCCTCAGGCGGGATCCTTGGCTGCAGAGTCATGTGAGAGCTTTTCAACCAGAGCCTTCCTCTCCGATTTGATGACCGCAGAGTCCGGTCTGACCCCTCCTCGTCCGGTAGGGACCCGCCTCCACCTCTGGTGCCTATCTGCTCTGCAACCTATCTTCTCCGTTCCGGATCTCTGCACCTCAGTCTGCAGTAGTTTGCACTCCTCTACCAAGGAGCAAAATTGATAGTGTTGATCCTGCCAGAGGAATATCAATCTGAAGGGATGGCCCCAAGAGTAGGGGATCTTCTTGTCCCTCAGAAAAGCTGTAACCGGCGGAATTCCCACTGCTTCTGAAGAGTAGAGACCGCAAGGTCCTGAAACAAATGCAGGGTATGCCCATAGAACATAACAGGCGGCAAAGCTCTGGCCACCCGGAGGATCGCTCTTTCAAAGAGAAGCTGTGCACACAAGTAAAATGTTCCTAGTCTGCGACGCTCCAGCATTCCAGCTGTCCACCCTGTGGGTCCTGTCCAGGCGGATCTCGGATGCCGTCATGTCCCCTAATATCTGGGCAAACATTGATGCCATGTAGGCTTCAACATCTTCTTCCTCTGCCTCCTGAGGCCTGGAGCGGTTTTCGAGGTCTTCCGCATGAGCCTGCAGATCCTGTTGCTGATCTGTGAGACGAATGATCTCTTGCTGCAGTTGCTCTATTTCCTTGTCTCAAGAGGTCTCATGGCCCTCCAGGGCATCCACTCTATCACCAATGTCCGTCTCCTCTTTCCTCATCGCCTGCAATTCACGAATTAGGTTACTCTTGACTGTCAGTAGGTCGTCTCTCAAGGATGACAGCAAGGTCTCCATATAGGAGCATGTCCTGGGCCTCCACCTCATCGCCAGATGGCGAGGCATCTCTTCCAGCTGCCCTCTGTGTTTTTTATTTATTTATTTTAAGCGTTTTTATATAGCGCTGACTTTACCCGAAGGTGTCAGACCACTTCACAATAGAAACAGCAACGTTACATGAGGAGAAAATTACAAGTGGGCATGATACAAAAGCAAACGTTCAGGCCCGGACTGGCCGTTGAGGGCACCGGGCAATTCCCCGGTGGGCCGCATGGTTGGGGGCCGGTTTTGGGCCCCTGGGGCCGTTTTTGTTACAGGGCCGTTATGCTGCAAAAACGGCCCTGTAACAAAAACGGCCGAAAACCGGCCCTGTCACAGAGCGCGGTCGCACCTCTCCCCCCTCCCCTCTCCTCCCGGAGGGGGGAGGGGGTCCGGCCGAGCACTTTGCCAGGGCCGGTTCTGGTTCCCAGTCCGGCCCTGCAAACGTTACATTACATGAGGCAAAGGTGACAATTGTGCATGTATCAAAAGCGAACAAAATACAAGAAGAGGTAGCAAACAATACATTACAAGAAGAAAAAAGTGACATGTGTGCAAATTACATAAGCGAACAAGATACAAGTAGAGGTATAAAACTGCAAGAAATGGCAGACACTCAAAACACAAGAACACACTGGGAAGGCACTTCTATAGGCATGGAGTACAGAATTTCCTATAGTGAAGAACGTTCTTCAGGGAATAGAGAGGGCATGAATTAGATTTGGAAATGTCTTTGAAGGAGGAGAACTTTGAAGTCAGTTTTGAAGGACCGGGAAGAGGTGCTGGTCCGGAGCTGAGGCGGAAGTAAGTTCCAGATTCTCACTGCGTTGCTTGAAAAGGATTGGGCCATCAATCTTTCCTTTTTGAAAGTGGGAGGTACAAGCAATAAACTTTCCGCATTACGTGATGGTCTAGAGCCTTCAGAGAGTTTGAGTTTTTCGCCAGGTAGCGAGTAGAGGAGGAGTGCATTGCTTTGTGGGTGATGCAGGCAGTCTTGTAGATCCATCTTGCCTCAATGGGAAGCCAACGGAGGGTGCATAAAATGAGTGTGATGTGGTCGCTTCCTTTGGCCCAATATATGAAACGAGCTGCTGAATTGAGAACAGATTTAAGGGGGGACAGGTGGGATTTGGGGAAGCCAGTAAGAAGAGAATTGCAGTAGTCCAATCTAGAGAGAACCAGCGATTGGACCAGGGTTTTAAGGTCTTGCTCTGGGAAGAAGCGACAAATCCCCCAAAGAAGGCGCAGTTGGTATCGAGCAGACTTTGCAATGGAATTGATGCAGGAGAGTAGATTGAGTTTTTTGTTGAGTATGACACCAAGGGATTTTGCGCTGTCGACAATGATGGGTTTATTGTTAAGTAGATTCATCTGATCCATCCATGATTGAACCGGAGGAGGAGAAAGTGAGGAGGAGAGTAGGAGGAATTTAGTTTTGAAGGGATTCAGAATCAGTTGATGAGTTAACATCCAGTTTTGAATGGAGTCGAGAGTAAAGTTTAGAATGGAGAGATCGTGAGTGGAGGCCACCTTAAGGTAGATTTAGGTGTCGCCCGCATAGAGATGATAGAGGATCCCGCATTTACCTAGGAGATTTCCCAATGGTTCCAAATAGAGGTTGAACAGAGTGGGTGCAAGTATGGAGCCTTGAGGAACACCCTGACCTACCGCCAAAGGAGATGAAAGACTGTTCGCTATTTTGATCATTTGGGATCTATCAGAGAGGAAGGAAGCAAACCATTTTAGCACCGTGCCCTCCATGCCCATTCTCTGTTGAAGAGTGTTAAGGAGAGTGTTGTGATTGACAGTGTCAAAGGCTGCAGAAAGGTCAAGGAGAATTACAAGACAAAACTCCCCCGAATCGAGTATGCGTAGCGCGTCATCAATCACTTGCAGCAGGGTAGTTTCAGTGCTGCAGTTTTGAATGAAGCCAGACTGGAAATTGTCAAGAAGATCATTGTCCTTGATATGACCGGAGAGTTGTTTCGCTACACATCTTTCTTTGATTTTCGCAAGAAAAGGCAGGTTAGTGATGGGGCGGTAGTTGTTGAGGTCGTTTGCATCAGCGGTGGGTTTTTTAAGCAGAGGGGTGACCTGCCCAGTTTTGAAGGAAACAGGAAGGGAGCCTTGACAGAGGGAGAGGTTAACCAGAGTGGTCCAATAGGAAAGAGAATGGCCATAGAAGTCGATGGCAATGGCACTAGGGATGGGGTCAAGAGAATGGTTGGAGGGCTTTGTTTCGAGGATGCATTTGAGTAGGGCATCTTCAGAGATGGGGTCAAAGTTCTGCCAAATGGCTAAGGATTTACGCTCCTCTGGAGGGGTAGGATGAATTACCTGATCCACAAGAGATTTCACTTTTTTGTCGAAGAATATTGCAAATTCTGCTGCTTTCTTTGTAGAATCCTCCAACTTGGAGGTTGGGGGAGAGCAGTTTGAATTCTTGATGAGATCGAATAGTTTTTTGGGTCTATTTTTGGCTGAGTCGAGGAGGGTTCTGAAGTGCGATGCTTTTCCAAGGAAGATGTGCTTGTAGTACTTGGATCTTGCTCAACGAAGCGTGGCTAAATTATTGGTGGAAAGCTCTTGTCTCCATTGTTTCTCCAGGATTCTTAGGTACTTATTTTCTTCATAAAGAGATTTTTTGAACCAAGGTGCTGAGGGAGTAGACCTTTTCTTTTTGCTTTGAAGAGGAGCGACGTTATTGATTTCGACTGCAAGGACTGTGAGGCATTGGGAGGTGAGTTTGTTAACATCAAGGTTCGGGTCTAGTTTTGGAAGTGATAGCAGAGCTGAATCACAAAGGGTACCAAGGTCAATATTCTTTCTGTCACGGAACCAGGAAGTATGTATCCCTCTCAGGTTGGCCGAGAGTGTGATAGGTGAAGAGAGAATGGAATGAGAAGGTGGTCAGACCAGTCTACATGAAAAGGGTCAGCAATAGTAAGCATGCCTGCTTTAGAAATAACAAGTTCCAGGATTGAGCCCTTAGAGTGTGTTGTTTCTATGCAGTGTTGGATAAGATCGTTTGCAGAGATGAAGGTGGCTAGCATATTCGCAGAAGAGTCTTGAAGCGAGCCCCAGTGGAGATTGAACTCACCCACGACGATCTGATTGTCACTTTGCGAGTATTGGTCGCGGATGAAGTCAGTAAGTTCCTCCATAAACGAAGGGCCGCTACCAGGCGGGGGTAAATGGCATGGAATCTGAAGGGTGAGCAGTGGTGCAATTGAAGCCCAAGTGATAGCCATTCAAAAGTGCGGAAGGAGCTGTTAGGAA
This sequence comes from Lissotriton vulgaris, assembly GCF_964263255.1. Taxonomy (NCBI): domain Eukaryota; kingdom Metazoa; phylum Chordata; class Amphibia; order Caudata; family Salamandridae; genus Lissotriton; species Lissotriton vulgaris. Next base: position 1,206,514 of record NW_028243866.1, on the reverse strand, counting down.
AATCCTTAAGTTGAAGGGAGTTTCTAAAGATGACTGCAACACCTTCTCCAACTTTGTCTATTCTGTCATTTCTAAATATAGAATAGCCTGTGGGTAATAGGAGATCAAACATAGAGTAAGAGGTATCATTGAACCAGGTCTCTGTAATGAAGAGCATGTCAATATTGTGAAGGATGATGGTATCAGAGATTTCAAGTTTGTGTTTTATTGCAGATCTGCAGTTGTGGAGCAGACAGTGCAGCTCTGTCGAGACTGTTTTGGTGATGGGGCACTTGGGCTATGAGGGGTGATATGGATAATGTACTTATACAAGGATGCTCGAGAGGGCTTAGGTGGAAGAGTGGTTCTGACAGAGGAGATGGTCGTATAGTGTAGATAGTAGGGTTACTTGTAGTGGAAAGTGGAAGGGTGGCGTTCGAGGACTTGTGTGAGTTCGCGATGTTTGCAGACAACAGGTTATGATTGGCTTTATTGGGGTGTGGGGGCGAGGTGCATCCTGTGGGAGGGTGAGTGTTTTCCAAAGGAATTGAGGTGTATGGAAAGGTGGAAATCTTGGAACTTAAAAGTGAAATGGTAGCTTCAAGTTGGGAGATGGAGGTGATGAGAGAACCTAGCTTATTTTCCGGAGAGAGTAGGGCAGAGCACAGCATGTTGGGTGGCTCGATGGAAACAGGAGGGGGTGCAAATGGCGGTGGAAGGGAGGGAGAGATGGGGGTACAAGAGGGGAGTTGGGGTGCAGCGTTCAGAGGTGGGGAAAGGTGGTGGTTGAGAATGGGAGGTGAAAGGAGAGCTGTATTTGTTGACGTTGCAAGGAGGATAGGAAATAAGGACATACTTAGGGGGAGGTACTTGAGGAGCGAGGCGGTGGGGTGGAAAGGGAGGGGGGAATGTGTGGAGTCATGGGAAGGAAGGAGGTTTGGGAGGAAGAGAGGGAAGGACGTTGGAGAGGTCCTGTCAGCTAGGTTAGGTGGATGTGAGGGAACAGGCACCTGGCAGAGTGAGGGGGGGTTGGGAGATAGGGAAGTTGAAGAAAGAAAGTGGTTCTGCTAGGCCCGATGGAGGGAAAGGGTTACCAGAAGGGAAAGGGGGTAGCACAACAATACTGGAGGAGTGGGGGAAGAAGTGAGATGCAATGGGTTTGTGAAGAAATCGGGGTACACAGCGAGGGGAGGAGGGGGTAGAAAAGAGGAGAAGAGGAGGGAATAGGGGGAACCTAAGGAAAGTTAACTAGGGGAGAAGGTTGGAAGAGAGGTGGACTAAAAAGGGGGGTGGCAGATGGGATAGAGGGGAGGGGATAAGATTGGAGTACCGGGACAGTGCAGATTGGACGATGAGTGTATTAGCTAGAGGTAAGGCTGAAGTGATGAAGGGTGGGGCACACTGTGAGGGGGAAGAAAGGGAGAGAAGGGCACAGGGGAGTGGGGGGAGAGGGTCGACCTGTGCCTCCCGAGGGTGCAGCCTATTGGAGTGTAGGGGGGTCAGGGGAGGAGATAGGGAGTAATGGGTGGAGCGGGATGAAGAGTCAAGGGAGAACCCGGTCGCAAGGGAGGGAAGAAGGGAAGAGGTGGTCAAAGAGAGAGAGACAGGTGTCTTTGGCTTGGATCATGACAGCACCGTTGTTATAGAGTGAGATAGTGAGGGAGCTGTTAAAACATGCAAAGGGGGAAAGGTTTAGCTGTTTCCCATGAGGGATAGAGGAGGTGGAGGTGACGTTAAGGGAATTATTTAAGCTGGTGGACCAGGAGGGGATGTCGTGAGTGAAAAAAATGAAATTGTTTTTGAGCCTCCCATAACGACCATTGTAGAATTGGTCAAAAAAAAGGGAATAAGGGAAACATTCAATGGTGTTATGCTTGAATCGTTTTGCTGAAGCTTTAGTCAGGTTAGGAGGATAAATGATTTTGTAGCAATTAATTCCAGATTTAACTCGAGTGGTGGCCATGTGGGGAAAATGAGGAGGAGGATTGTGGTGGGGAGATGAGAAGGGTGTTACTAGGGTAGCGGTGGTGAGGAGAAGTATAAGGACAAGAAGGGGGCACATATTCCAGAAGTCGGGTAAAGATACTCAAATTAATGTGCAGTCAGGGAATTGAGGCAATTAGGAAGTTACTTCAGAACAGGACTGATTCAACAAGATAGGACTGAAGATAGAGCTGTGTTAGAGGAAGAGAAGATAATCGCCCTAATGCACAGTATGGCTCCATTGTAAAGTCAGTAGTCGAGAGAGGATCATCGCCATAATGCGCAGTATGGCTCCTTTGTAAAGTCAGGCATTGTAGACTCAAATCTTCTCAGTCATCATGAGGCCACATAGAATTGCTGATCGTCAAAGTCAGTCAAGGTACCATGGTCACTACCTTGGTCTTGGGATCGGCGCTCACTCCCGGGGGGGGGGGGAATCAGTGCTCACTCCAAGGGCAACTCAGGATCTCACAAGGTGCTCCGGTCCCCACAGCCACACAGGTAAGGCACTACAGTTCTCTGGACTGCTCCGGTTGGGGGTAACAGCAGCAGGCTTGCGCTTCTTTGCTCTATCATGAGTTTATATTCCCAGCAGGGAGAGGGCTGTCTCACCAGGATTGATTTCTTGGCGGTTCTCAGTTTACCACCATTTTAAAATAATCTCCTCTTCAAGAGATGTCCGCAACTGAGACTAGCCATGCTCCAAAGAGGAAGTCCGTCTTACTTTAATGCTCAAATTAACGTTACTCTCTAGTTATGGTTAAAGGTATCACTCACATGTAAAACATACTCATGTGACCTATTGATGCAGGGCCGGTGGGTTTTAAAAGCATTTCTTTGAGTGTGCCTCCTTTTTTCGCACATGCAGATGCCATCTAGCCGGCCCCACTGAATTTGAAGCAAAAAGGCGAAGTTGATCACTGCACTGCCGCAGGCACTCCTACAACTTCAGCCGAGCACTCTCTGGAGAACGGGAACCCTGCTCCCATTTCGCCACTGTGCTCCTCGCAGTTTGAGCCCTGAGCAGGGACCCCACCTGAGGGTCTTCCTCCTGATCAGCTGTCCAGCCAGCCTCCCATCCAGACACCGCCATTCTCCACAAGCTCCACACTCCACAATCCAGCCCTTCCGCACACTCTCCCCTGCAGGCTCTCCCCACCGATCGCCCACAACAAAAAGGCCAACTTCACTACCCACCCGGTAGTCTCTCTCTGCCTCTGGGCCCACTGCCACTCACCTCCTTCCGCTAGGCCTCCGCTCGTACACGAGCTGCTTAGCCCAGCCGGCCAAGCAGCACACACTTCCCGCCGGCCTACTCTCCCGCGTCAGAGGCCTCAGTTGATTCTGGGGTTCCATCCCTGCATGCTCGCAGGATCTTCTTGGGGAGGTCCCCAACCAGCCCTCCTAGGCTGCAACGCTTCACTACCTCTCTCAGGGACTGTCTAGAGCCAAAGCTAACAGGTCTCCAGTGACTGCACAGCACCTCTGGTCTGCACCGGAAGCACAGAAGCCCCGCTCCAACCTCCTCTCCACTCTGCAGACACCTTCCTCCCAGAACAGCCACTGCAGCTGCGGTGGGCCGCCCAGGTTTCTGCTCCACGCCGGGCCTCCTCTCATCAGGGGTTGGTCACTCCCCTCGATCCTCGCCCTCTCAGCTCGCTTTTATCTCACCCCCAGACGTGGGCGGGAGCCACCTCCACCTTCCGGGCAACAGGAGACCAGCAAATGCTTACCTCTGCCCGCTCCAGCCACAAGCTTCGCAAGGGAGCAGAGCCCAATGGGCTACGATGTGCTGCCCCCGAGAAGCTCCTTAACACCAGGCCTCGCGGGCTCAGGCCGCGTCTGCCTCGCTCTGGCCTCAGGCCGCACCCTGGTGCAGCCAAGCTCCGAGAAAGGCCCCCTCATCAACACTGCAGCTCTGTCGTCCTGCTATTCATCTCCGCCACGCCAGATCAGGGCCAGTGGGGAGGCCGGGCAGCACCGCAGACATCTTGGCCACACCCAGGCAGTGAAGGGTTTAAAGGTGGTTCACAACAGTGAAGGGTTTTAAAGGTAGTTGTGAACATGCTAGTACATAGAGAGCTCAACAGTGAAGGGTTTTAAAGGTAGTTCTGAACAGTGAAGGGTTTAAAAGGTAGTTGTAAACATGCTAGTACGTATTGAGCTCAACAGTGAATGTTTTTAAAGGTAGGTCTCAACAGTGAAGGGTTTTACAGGTAGTTCTCAACAGTGAAGGGTTTTAAATGTAGGTGTAAACATGCTAATATATATAGAGCTCAACAGTGAAGGGTTTTAAAGGTAGTTCTGAACATTGAAGGGTTTCAAAGGTAGTTGTAAACATGCTAGTATGTAGAGAGCTCAACAGTGAATGGTTTTAAAGGTAGGTCTCAACAGTGAAGGGTTTTAAAGGTAGTTCTCAACAGTGAAGGGTTTTAAATGTAGGTGTAAACATGCTAATATAAATAGAGCTCAACAGTGAAGGGTTTTAAAGGTATGTCTCAACAGTGAAGGTTTTTAAAGGTAGATCTCAACAGTGAAGGGTTTTAAAGGTAGATCCCAACATTGAAGGGTTTTAAATGTAGTTGTAAACATGCGAGTACATAGAGAGCTCAACAGTGAAGGGTTTTAAAGGTATGTCTCAACAGTGAAGGGTTTTCAAGGTAGATCTCAACAGTGAATGGTTTTAAATGTAGTTGTAAACATGCAAGTACATAGAGAGCTCAACAGTGAAGGGTTTTAAAGGTAGGTCTCAACAGTGAAGGGTTTTAAAGGTAGGTCTCAACAGTGAAGGGCTTTAAAGGTAGTTCTCAACAGAGGAGGGATTTAAATGTAGTTGTAAACATACCAGTACACAGAGAGCTCAACAGTGGAGGGTTTTAAAGGTTGGTCTCAAAAGTGAAAAGTTTTAAAGATAGTTCTCACCAGTGAAGGGCTTTAAAGGTACGACTCAACAGCGAAGAGTTTTAAAAGTAGTTGTAAACATGCTAGTGCATAGAGAGCTCAACAGTGAAGTATTTTAAAGGTAGTTGTAAACATACTAATGCGTAGAGAGCTCAATAGTGAAGGGTATTAAAGGTAGTTGTAAACATGCTTGTACTTTGAGATCTTAACAGTGAGGAGTTTTAAAGTAGGTTCTCAACCGTCAATGGTCTTAACAGTGGTTGTTAACATACTAGTGCATAGAGAGCACACTCACCTGGGTGCACTGGGAGGCTCTCTTCATTCTGTCAGTCAGGCACCGCTCCACTTGGAGTACTTGGCTCCACCAAGGAAGGCCGAATAAGAGCTTCAGCTGGAGGACAGCTAGGCAGGAGAGGGTGAGCCCTTGAGGAAATAAAGGCAGAGTTAATGAAGGTTCAGCATAATACCGGTACCCCCACTTATCAACAGACTTGGTACTCATTTAATGTGAATCTATCAACAGTTTTCACTGGGGCAGCCATAAGTTGAATGGGCCAGGAGCAGCACTTCATTGCAGGGCTGGTATACGTCTCATAGAGATACCAGCACTTCTCAGCCGGGATGATTTACATAAAATGAAGTAGTACTAGTACATCTCAGCCAGGCTGATCTTTCATTGTTTAGAGCAGCACTTATATTTCTCAGCAGGGCTGGTGTACTTTCATGGACAGAAGCAACACTTTTTAGCAGACGTTTCATATTTTCATTAGACAGCACCAACACTTCTCAGAAGAACTGACATACTTTAATACACAGGGCTAACACTTCTCAGCAGGATTGACATACTATAATAGACTGTAGCAACACTTCTCAGCAGGATAAACATACTATAATAGACTGTACCAACACTTCTCAGCAGGATTGACATACTATAATAGACTGTACCAACACTTCTCAGCAGGACTGACATACTTTAATAGACTGTACCAACACTTCTCAGCAGGACTGACATACTTTAATAGACAATACCAACACTTCTCAGCAGTATTGACATACTATAATAGACTGTACCAACATTTCTCAGCAGGGCTAACATACTTTAATAGGCGGTGCCAACACTTCCCAGCATGACTCACATACTTTAATAGACACTACCAACACTTCTGAGCAGGATTGACATACTATAATAGACAATACCAACACTTCTCAGCAGTATTGACATACTATAATAGACTGTACCAACATTTCTCAGCAGGGCTAACATACTTTAATAGGCGGTGCCAACACTTCCCAGCATGACTCACATACTTTAATAGACACTACCAACACTTCTGAGCAGGATTGACATACTATAATAGACAATACCAACACTTCTCAGCAGTATTGACATACTATAATAGACTGTACCAACATTTCTCAGCAGGGCTAACATACTTTAATAGGCGGTGCCAACACTTCCCAGCATGACTCACATACTTTAATAGACACTACCAACACTTCTGAGCAGGATTGACATACTATAATAGACAGTACCAACACTTCTCAGCAGGACTGACATACTTTAATAGACCGTGTGAACACTTCTCAGCAGGACAAACAGTGCCAATTCCTGTCAGCAGGACTGCTGTATTTTCTTGAGACAGTGCCAGAGCTTCTCAGCAGTGAATCCCTGCCATTAGGCAACAGTACAAGCAGGTGTGCCACATTTATATGCAGGGCAGCTGTGCTTTTAATGAGATATAGCAGCAATGTTCAGTACAGATTTAATATATTCAGTTGGGCAGGATTAGCACACATTAGCAAGGATATCTTGTGGTTATTTTGATCTGAATTTCTCAGCAGGTCTGCTATGCTTTTATTAGACAGAACAAACATTTTTCAGTAGGCTACAATGTCTGTACCGGACAGTACCCACATTTCTCTGCCTGACTGCTATACATTCCATAGGCAGTGGCAACATTGCTCAGCACGGCTGTCATACTTTCATGGCACAGTACTAACAGTTCTCAGCAGGTCTGCGATCTATTTATTGGGCAGTGTCACTATTTCTCAGCAGAGCTGTTAAAGATTTATGTCAATATGATAACTTTACACCAGGTCTGATACATATTCATTTCGTAACAGGGGTGCTACTAAGCATTTCCAGTGGCATAGAGAGCACAGGACCCACGTCTGGGCATACCCTACCTACTCGGGGTGACAAATGCAAAAAGAACATTTGATGGACAGAATGCTGAACGATGTCATACATTCACCCCAGTGAGCTAAAGAATGATGATGGATTCAACCCAGATCTGTGACTGGGGGTGAGTGTCTAAAATGTTTCAGCGCTCTGTCCATCATCTCCTTGCGTTTGCAGTGTTCGCCATAAGTTGGCAGGGTATGCCCAGACGTGGGTTCCTTGCTCACTTTGCCACTGGATTTAAGCTAGCCTGACTGATGAGGGGTGTTACCCCAAAACCCGTCCTAGGATGCTTGTTTCCAGTCCCGGGAAGACCTGTCTTGGTAGTTCGAGCTGGACTGTTCTCATAAGGAACAGGGTCAAGACTGATTTACATGTAGCTGGGTGTGAGCTGGGGCGGCGAAGTGAGCTAAAGAATGATGATGGATTCAACCCAGATCTTAGGTGAGTGTCTGAAAAGTTTCAGCGCTCCGTCCATCAAAACTTTTGTTTGCACTTTTAGAAAGTTGGCATTTCCTTATCCTAATCAGCCTGCAGCCTGTCTCTGAGACATGATGGAGCTCTGGTATTTGATCACCAATCTTTTTGTAAAATCATCAAACAAATTTCCCTATTCGTCATATGAACTTTTTTTAGTTGACTTGAAGTGTTGCAAAGCAGTTAACATTAGAAATACAATTCCGAATTGTGAAGCCAATGTGGATCCACAATGAAGACCATGAATCAATTAAATAATTATATGGGTTATTTTAGAGCATTAATTCAACCAGTTTATATGCCAAGTAGAAATAAATTCAGAAGGTACAGACATATAATTTGTAGGCCAAAATGAGCTAGTAAGTTAAATTGTAATAAAACAAGATAAAGAATCGTATCAGCCACAATGCATCAACCAAACCAAGAGTTGCAATAAGGTGTTCCAGAAAGAAACTTCCCTTTTCTAACCTAAACATAAGTTGAAATCAGGATTTCTGAGAAAGTGTCTAATAAAGGATCATAGAGGTGCCAGTATGGAGTCAAACGTCCGTATAAGTTTAGAGAAATAAGGAAGTCTTCAGCATGAAACTTCACACTTTAAGGAATATTTTATTTGTATTTATTAATTTTGTAATGCGCTCAGCTACCCAAAAAGGGTTTCCCGGCACCAAGGAAAGGCCAGCAAAGCGATCTGTTCCCTCTTACAGTCAAGGGAAAGTCTGCCTAACTGTGGCAACACCAATTAAATATAGCCAGTAGCTTCAGAACATTCATACCTCTCTTCCACCATGAAGAGCCAATCAGGTTACCATGCATGAGGGCAGTCGACACACTCCCTAGCTCCCCATCGCCTCGAAATTAGGTATGCAGCCAGTAGATTTGAACATCTCACACTCATGGTACGCCGTGATTAGAAGGCTTCTTTCCAATATCATTTGGCTGAGTTCGTTGACAACCTCCTCACCCCAGTCATCTATATCAGTATTTTAATACAAACAATAAGTCTTTCTCTAGCTAACAAAAGCATGATGATGCACAGGCAAAAGAAAGAATCAACTCTGGCAGCATTAACATAGGCAATTCCAATCAAGGCCTAATATCAAGCTGAGCTGCCTTGAAAATCAAAATGAATGCATGTTACAGTACTGTAAATTGATACAAGTAAACAATCGATGTTGAATGTGAGTATGCAATTGACATGGTTACTGTTAGAAATGGGATTTCTGGTTGGCTAGGGCAGGAGCCAAAGCCAGGCAGAAACATCCACTCTAATCAGGGGAAGGGAGTTACACGCCAAAGATAACCCCTGCTCACCCCCTTGGCAGCTTGGCGCGGGCAGTCAGGCTTATCCCAGAGGCAATGTGTAAAGCGTTTGCGCAACACACACCCACAGCAGCAACACACTAGGCACACCACAAAAGGGACTCCACACAAGGTCATATAAAAAATAGCCTTTGTATTATCCCAAACATATTAGAATCATAATCAAACATATACACTGTTCCAAATGGCACTAGGTAATAATTTACAGGGCATTATGTACACATGACAGGGCCAATCAGGCCACTGTCAGAACCTTTAGAAAGCACAAGTAGCAATTGTAAAACACAACCAGTAACTACTGACAGAATACTGTACTCAGCATTCTCATGGGCAATATAAACGCATTATATCTGAAAGAGACACGTTAGTGATAGATTCCTTACCTTAGAATATCCCCAGGCGTCAGACTGGATCCGGAAAGTTTTGCGTAGCAGTACCCTTGCGCGTCGGCAGGCGTCGTCTGCGGCTCCGCATCCGTCGTCGGCGTCGTGGGCGCCGTGATGACGTCGTCGGAGTACTTAGATGCCGCCTCCGCGTGCTGACGTCAGTTCTTCTTTTTTCCGCGCCAGCCAGCGCAGATCTGGAAAGAGCAGTTCCCTATTCACTTTTCGACTAAACTTTTGTGATCTCTTTGGATCCATTTCGAAGTCTTTACGACTCCGACGGTGCCATTAGGGATGCCCGGATTCAAGCATTGCGGCGAGTGCGACCGTACCATGTCGGTCACGGATCCCCACCGCCTGTGCCTGATGTGTTTGGGCGTCGACCATGACGACGAGGCCTGCTCCGACTGTCGGGCCCTTTTGAGGAAGGCCAGGCGGGAGCGGTCCCGCAGGCGACTCGAAATCCGCCAGTCGGCCCCGCGCCGAGTGAGGTCCCGGTCCCGGTCCCACGGGAGGTCGAGGGACAGGTCGCGGGGACGGAGCCGTCACAGCTCCGGGAGTCGGCGCCACTCCTCCGGGTCCAAGTCGTCAGGTAAGAAGCACAAGAAGTCGAAGAGACATCATCGCTCTTCCGACTCCCCCCGACGCTCGCGCGATGCGGCCGAGGGTTCGGGTGACACCGCCCACGCGGCTCCTCGGGAGTCGCGGGCGCCGCGTTCGGCCCCATACCCCCCGGTCCCTGGGCTGAACGCGACGCCGGAGGAGATCGAGCGTTTCCTCATGGCCATGAGGTCCCTTTCTCCTCCGACGGATTCCACGGCGCCCTCGGGCCCAGTGAACCCGTCTGGGGGCCCTAGTGGGTCGGGGGCTACGACCCCGACGCCGTCGGGTGCTTCGGCCTCGACGCCGCCGGAGCCTTCGGGCCCGGCGCCGCAGGGCTCCACGATCCCGACGCCGCCGGTGCCCTCGGGCCCGGCGCCGCAGGATGCAGCGGCCCCGGCGTCATCGATGCCATCAGGCCCGGCGCCGCAGGGTGCCGCTGGACCCTCGTCGGGCGATGGACAGTCCCCGGTGGACCTTACGACCCCCCCGGGGTCGGTCCGTATGGTGTCCCCTCTGGCGTCGTCCTCGGGCGGCGCCGGCCCCGATACCTCCTCTCACTGGGTTCTGACGTCGGGTCGACACCTACCGACGCCGCTCTCGACGCCGTGCGGAGAATTTCAACTCTGTGAACCCACCTCATTTGCTTATGACCCTGAATCTCAGGAGATGGGGGACGAGGAGAATTGGGAGGGGTCTGAGGACCCTCTGACAAGGGAATGTCAGTCTAACATGGACTGGACAGGAGACCTTGGGGAGGCCAGTGGCCTGGACACCTCTCCAGACACTGGATCCGTCTCTCCTCCGACCGTGGCTTCGGAGGAGGGCGCTACATATAGTGTGGTGTTGATGAGGGCTGCCAAGGCCTTGGGCCTTGAGCTCCCCGTCGCGGCCGTGAGGACTAACCTCCTCACTGAGGTCCTTAAGCCTCAGTCATGCTCCATGGAGCCTCTGCTGCCGTTTAATGAGGCCTTGACGGACGTTCTTTTGGGCACTTGGTCCAGTCCCGCTACAGGTTCGCCTGTAGATAGGAACGTGGCCAGACGCCACCGCCTGGCACCGGGCGACCCATGTTTCCTGTCCACCCACCCCACCCCGAGAGTCTGGTTATCCAGGCCTCTAACTCCCAGACCGCCTTCCCGACGGCTCCTCCCGATCGGGAATCCAAGAGGTACGAGGCCTATGGCAAAAAGGTGTTCTCGTCCCTTAGCTTGGGACTGCGGTCTTCCAACACCGCATGCCTCTTGGGCCGTTACACCCACTCTCTGTGGGAAACGGTGGCAGAAGTGCTGCCAGAGTGTCCGTTGGAGGTACGGGCCAAACTCGGCCAAGCCCTTCTGGAAGGCCGGGACGCAGCGAAGTATAATATCAGGTGCGGGCTGGATACTACTGACTCGCTGGGCAGAGCGATGGCTACGACGGTGGTGATACGACGCCACGCCTGGCTGAGATCCGCCAACTTCTCGGCAGACGTCCAAAATACACTCATGGACATGCCTTTCGATGGCCGTCGCCCCTTTGGCGACAAGGCAGATCACGCGCTTGAGCGCTTTAAGGACTCCAGAGCTACGGCCAAGTCCTTGGGCCTCTCGGCCACGCGCCAGCAAATGAGTGCCTTTCGCCCCTTTCGTGGCCAAGGAAGGGGCACCCCCACACGTGCCGCCAGCCAATCGCCGCAAACTGTCGTCCAGCGCGGCGGCGGCCGTGGAAACCGCCGTGGAGGTGGTCGGGGAAACAGGCGGAGCCAGTCCACACCTGCCCCCGCAGCATCCGCCTCTAAACCCTCCTAGTCCGTGCTTTTCGGCCCATGTGACGCCAGTGGGAGGCAGGAGTCGCCATCACCACTCTCACTGGCGCACAGTCACTTCGGACAGGTGGGTGCTGTAGATCGTCCGAAGGGGCTACTCCCTCTCCTTCGAGACGACCCCTCAAGCCATGCCACCGCAACACCACCGCGTATCGGGGGATCACTTGCAGCTCCTTCAGGATGAAGTTTCGGCCCTCTTGGCCAAGGGGGCCATCGAGCGCATTCCTGGGCCAGAAGTAGGACGTGGTTGCTACTCCCACTACTTCCTGGTACCCAAGAAGGGCAAAGGGGGCCTACGCCCTATCTTGGATCTGAGGAACGTCAACGGCTTCCTCCGGAAGGAGAAGTTCAAAATGCTGACACTGGCTCAGGTCTTGACTGCCCTAGACCCAGGAGACTGGATGGTAGCGTTGGACTTGCAGGATGCGTATTTCCACATCCCCGTCCTGCCGGCCCACCGGCGTTACCTGCGGTTCACGGTAGGCCTCGAGCACTTTCAGTTTACCGTGCTCCCCTTCGGCCTTACCAGCGCCCCGCGGGTGTTCACGAAGGTGATGGCGGTGGTCGCAGCTCACCTGCGCAGGTTAGGGGTTTCAGTCTTCCCCTACCTAGACGACTGGTTGTTGAAGGCGGGCTCGCCCCAGGCAGTCGTCAACCACCTCCAGACTACGGCGGATCTCCTGCACCGGCTAGGATTTTCCATCAATGTGCCGAAGTCACACCTGTGCCCCTCTCAGAAGCTCCTTTTCATCGGAGCGGTTCTCGACTCGGCGCAGTTTCGGGTTTACCCGCCCGAACAGCGGGTCCGGGATATACAGGCCCTGATTCCGATCTTCAGGCCGTTATCCCGGGTTTCGGTCAGGTTGACGCTGCGGCTTCTGTGGCTGATGGCCTCCTGCATCCTTCTGGTGCATCACGCACGGTGGCGGATGCGGGCTCTGCAGTGGGACCTGAAGTTTCAGTGGGCCCAGGACCGGGGCAACCTGTCCGACCATGTCCTGATCTCGGAGGGCACTGCGAGACAGCTGCAGTGGTGGCTCATGGACCGCGATTGGGTCAACGGCAGATCCCTCTCCCTTCCTCAACCGGAGCACGTAGTTGTGACGGACGCGTCCCTCCAGGGCTGGGGTGGCCACTTGGGAGAGGCGGAGATCAGGGGACTCTGGTCTCCGGCGGAGTCCTGGCTCCATGGAGCTGCGGGCGATTCGTCTGGCACTGAAAGCATTCCTCCCGTCTGTCCGAGGGAGTGCAGTGCAGGTGTTCACGGACAACACCACCGCCATGTGGTACTGCAACAAACAGGGCGGAGTGGGGTCGTGGACCCTATGCCAGGAGGCTCTGCGCCTCTGGCAATGGCTGGAACATCAGGGCGTGACTCTGGTGGTTCAACACCTGGCAGGTTCTCTGAACGCCAGGGCGGACGAACTCAGCCATCGGTGCTCGATGGCGTCTGAACTCGGACGTGGCGCAAGGCCTCTTTCTGCGATGGGGAGAGCCTTGGTTAGATCTATTCGCCACCGAAGAGAACGCGCAGTGTCATCAGTTCTGCGCGTTGGAATTTCCAAGGCGGCACTCGCTCTGAGACGCTTTTCGTCGCGAGTGGAGCTGCGGTCTGTTGTACGCCTTTCCGCCTATACCTCTTCTGCCCAGAGTGCTGAAGAAGATCAAGCGCGACCGGGCACAAGTCATCCTTGTGGCTCCGGACTGGGCACGAAGGTACTGGTATCCCGAGCTACTCAGTATGTCAGTCGATCCCCCGGTTCGTCTGCCTCTTCAGGAGGACCTTCTGTCGCAGCAGCAGGGGACGGTCCTCCACCCGAACCTGTCCAGTCTCCACCTCCATGCATGGAGATTGAGCGGCGGCAGTTGAGGCCATTTGACTTGCCTCCTGAAGTTTGCAACATCATTCTGGCAGCCAGGCGTCCCTCCACAAAGTCGGTATACGCCTGCAGGTGGAACAGATTTGTGGCATGGTGCACAGCAAAGGCTGTGGATCCCCTCAATGCCCCTCTCTCTGAGGTTCTTCTCTTCCTTCTTTCTCTTGCCCAGCAGGGCTCTGCTCTGGGCACTATCAAGGGCTATCTTTCGGCTCTTTCAGCCTTTCTGAGGCTGCCTGACCCACCTTCTTTGTTCAAGTCCCCTATCGTAAATCGATTCCTGAAGGGCATCACTCATACCTTTCCTCCTGTTCCCTTCGTGATGCCTCAGTGGGACTTGAACCTGGTTCTAACATTTCTGATGTGCGCTCCCTTTGAGCCACTTCACAACTGTCCACTTCGCCTTCTTTCTTTGAAGACTGCCTTCCTGGTGGCCATCACCTCTGCCAGGAGAGTGAGTGAGCTCCAGGCCCTCTCTTGTAAGCCTCCTTTCCTTTCAGTCCATCCGGACAAGGTTGTTTTGAGGACTAGGCCCTCCTTCTTGCCAAAGGTGGTCACGGCCTTCCACATTGGGCAGTCCATCACATTGCCCACCTTCTTTCCGCCTCCGCACCCCTCGAGAGAGGAGGAGAGGCTCCACCGTCTGGACCCAAAACGTGCGCTCTCGTTCTATCTGGATCGCACACGCCAGTTCCGGGTGGATGATCAACTCTTTGTTGGGTACGCGGGCGCTAAGAAAGGGAAAGCGGTGCACAAGAGAACCATCTCCCGATGGATTATCATGTGCATTCAGGCATGTTACTCCTTGGTTAAGAAAGAACCACCTGTTGGGCTGCGGGCTCATTCCACTCGAGCCACGGCCACTACAACTGCCTTGGGCCGAGGTGTGCCCTTGCAGGACATTTGCCAGGCAGCTACGTGGGCCTCGTTGCACACGTTTGCTAGGCACTACTGCCTGGATAGTCAAGTCCGGAGAGACGGCTACTTTGGCCGCTCCGTTCTCCAGGACTTTCTGGGTAAATATTGGTTCGCAGACCCACCACCACGGGGATGGTATTGCTGGGGTATCTATTCTAAGGTAAGGAATCTATCACTAACGTGTCTCTTTCAGATGCACAAGTTACTACTTGTGTAACGATATATCTCTAAGAGACATTAGTTAGTGATAGATTCCTTACCGACCAACCCATCCTCCCCGTTCTGCGAACCGATATCTAGGGTTAAGGTCTTCCCCTTTCAGGGCCCTAGTTTCTTGGCACCAGTGTCGGTTTTTGTCATGGCTCTGCGCTTCTGGCGCGGAAAAGCTGTGGCTAAGAACTGACGTCAGCACGCGGAGGCGGCGTCTAAGTACTCCGACGACGTCATCACGGCGCCCACGACGCCGACGACGGACGCGGAGCCGCAGACGACGCCTGCCGACGCGCAAGGGTACTGCTACGCAAAACTTTCCGGATCCAGTCTGATGCCTGGGGATATTCTAAGGTAAGGAATCTATCACTAACTAATGTCTCTTACAGATATATCGTTACACAAGTAGTAACTTGTGCGTCTGCATCACCACATTAGGCAATAACATTAGGCATAAACACATTAGGCATAAAACACATTGTGCTCAAATCATAAGCGTAACCACATTATGCATGGCAGAGGCCTGAGACAGTTTTGCAAGGCTACTTTGGTGGGTGGCGCAATCAGCGCTGCAAGTCCACCAGTAGCATTTAATCTACCGGCCCGGGTATCTGAGATACCACTTTACCAGGGACTGACAGGTACATTAAATATGCCAAACAGGTGTAGACCAATCTGACCAAGTTCACCACGGAGAGCTCACCCACTTTACACTGGACAGCAGTGCTAAAGTGCCCAGAGTCCTAAAACCACCAACACCATGTCAGAAAAAAGGCTAGGAGGAAGGCAAAAATTGCAGGGCTGACCCTGCAAAAAGGGCCAAGTCCAACAGTTACATTAGACAATTAATCACCTTAATACACTCATGTATAAATCCTTAACATTACAGTAGGTACACACTATGAATTTGATTAAATATAACATAAACGTTAATGAAGTTAAGCCAAGTTATATATAAATGTTGAATATGAGTACATAGATGTATATACATGACATAAATAGGGTGGAGCTTAAATTAAGCTCCTCAAGTCACATGACAAAGTTAGCTGGATGTGGTCTTTGTTTGCTGCTTCCAGAGAGTGGGACAAAGGTAAGATAGGTGTTGGCAGGATGGTCCACTCTGCCGTAACGAGGCGGAGGAGCTGTCACCTACCACACCACACTTGCACATCACAAAGGCTCTGCCTGAGAATTCTCACAAAGGGTTTAATACTAGTCCATTGTGACTCCAGACAAGCTGGGGTCAGGAAAAGGAGGAAGGGGTAGCCTGACACCTTAGGGGGGCCGATACCTCTATAAGCTTCCTCCACTTCTAAGTGTACACTAAGTATAAATAATGGGCCTCAGACCCCAAATCGTCAGTACACTCCAGGACAGGTGGATTCTGCCAGGAAGAAGGACTGCTGTGCTCTTGAAAGGACTGCCACCCTTATGGACTGCTGCGCTGGCCTGCTGCCCTCTTACCAAGGTGAGAAGGATTGGACCTCCATCTGTTGAATCCAGGACCCCAGAGTGACTCCGAGTCTAGTTGGCTGACCTCCAGACTAGAACTTAATGGGCAAAAGGCTCCAACAAAGTTAAACCCACAACGTTTCAATCAAACACGCCAAAGCAATTTACTACACAAATCTGATTGAATCTACTAAAAATAAGCAAAAATAAATATTTCAAATTGTCAATAGTTTTAAGAACCCCAAAATACTATCCCAGGAAATTCCGCCATCCCAGACCCTCTGCTACGAAATAGCAATGTTCTTTGAACAGAAAATCACTAATCTTACAAAAGATTTTCCACAGATCGACCAAGAAGAATTAGATACAGCATATAAAGCTCAAAAGGAAAGACCCAGTATTATAAGGTGGGAAAGCTTTGCTGTGATCAGTCTGGATGAATCTTTCCAAGCTATTTCCAGACTAAACTCAGGTTCACCTTTCGACCCCTGTCCTCCGGCAATATTAAAAGCTATAAAAGAGGAAGTCAATCCAGTGATTAATTCCATTCTTAATTTATCATTACAGACAGGAGATATTCCAGCATGCTGGAAGGTTGCAGCTGTTAGACCCCTTCAGAAAAAAGCTATCCAAGATCCCACAGTACTATCTAACCTACGGCCATTTCGCTCCTCCCAGCGGTATGTAAACTTGCAGAGACCTGTGTTCAATAAACAGCTCACAGCATATTTGGAGGGAAATAATATTCTTCATCCAAATCAAGGTGGCTTTAGGGCCCATCATTCGACAGAATCTGCCCTGCTGTTTTCAATGGAAACAATTAGAGCTGCATTGGATCAGGGCAAAAGAGCAGTCCTGATCCTGCTAGATCTATCTGCAGCATTCGACCCTGTGTCCCACGCTATTTTGATACATCGCCTAATGAGTGCAGGCATAGTCGGCACCGTGTTGAAATGGTTTAACAACTTCCTGACACAAAGAAAGCAGATCACCATGCTGGGGCAGTACTGTTCTGAAGAAAAGAGAGTCCAGTCAGGGGTACCTCAGGGCTCTAGTTTGAGCCCCATTTTATTTAATCTTTACATGGTCCCCCTGATTGAGCTCATTTCTTCCTTTAACATCAGCTCAATAACATACGCCGATGACACCCAATTAGTCCTAATCTTAGATGAGGACCCGGCGATTGCTGAGTGCTCTTTGAGGGATTGTCTGAAGGCAACTTTTGACTGGATGAATAATAATCACTTGAGATGCAACACCGCAAAAACAGAAATTTTACCTTTTGGTCAAAACAATCTTTTTTCTCCCCAGACCTGTTGGCTGATAGAGGCAGAGGCCCCGCCTAGTACCATCACAGCTGTGCGAAACCTGGGAATCAAATTTGATGAGACATTATCCTTTAAACAACAGATAAGAGAAGTAGCGGGGTCATGCTTCAATATAATAAAGGGCCTCAGGAAATATTTTGACCTTCTCCCCTTATCGGCCAGACGCACTGTAGCAGTGGCATTAATCCCATCCAGGTTGGATTATTGCTACAGTCTGTATGCAGGGGCAAATAAAGCATCCCTGCATAGGCTGCAAATGTCCAACATGCTGAAGCAAGACTAGTTCTTAAATGGCCCAGAAAAACCTCAGCCTCCGCAGCACTGGATGTGCTTCACTGGCTCCCCATCCAAAAGCGTATCCTGTTCAAGGTCCTAATAATTACTTTTAGGGCCTTCCATAAACAAGGCCCACAATATCTGCTCAAAAGATTTCAATCGTTATCACCCCACTCGAGAACATAGATCGTCAACAGCCAATTTGATGGTCGTTCCAAAGTTCAGACTTGCTACTAGGGGAGGAAAAACTCTAGCAGTCAGAGGGGCTAAAGCTTGGAATAAATTGCCTCATCAAATCCGTGCAATCACTTGTGAAAGGAAATTTAGAAAATCCCTTAAAACATGGATTTACAGCTTGGCAGATATAACCTGTACAACACTGGTCTAGTATCTTAACGGCAACGCGAGAATAACAACTTTACCATCTTTGAGTACACAAGTCAAAGCGCCAAGATGCTCCTCGGAGTGACAGTGCGCTATAGAAATCCCCTCTCACATCACATCACTCCAAGTCTAGTTGGCTGACCTCCAGACTAGAGCTTCATGGGCAGAAGGCTCCAACAACGTTAAACCCAACACCTGGACTCTGCATCTGTGAGTCCTACCCTGCCAAGTGGTACCATCCCAGTCCTGGACCCTTGGAAGTGGGTCTGAAGGTGTTCTGCCTGTCCATCTGTAGATCCAGCAGAACTAACGCATCTCCTCTGTTGCGTGGCACAACCCTGAGCAGAAACTACGCATCACTTCTGCTGCATGCACCTTTCCGGTGCAAGGACTTTGCATTTCCTTTGCAGCCTCATTGGAACCAGTAATGTGTGACGCATCCCTGACTCAGGCGCTCGCAAGCTTCTCAAAGACGGCATCCTTGATGATGACGCAGGACCTCTAACAGCCTAGTGCCTCCTTGCAACCAATGCATTGTCTCTGCTGCATGGCACATCGTAAGTCCTCATCCATGGGATCCTCAACGACATTGCAGGATCTCGCACCACAGTCTCCCATCACCTTGGCTGCTCAACTCACCCTTGGTGTGGGACTCCACAACTCTTCGCAAGCAGGATGTAAGGTACTCTTGTTCAGTGGGCTTAGCTGGGTTCTCTGTAGCCTGCCCATGTTCCATTGTGGTCAGCCTGAACTTGTGACTTTGTCCCGGTCCAGCATTACCAGATATACATATGTGGTGCTTTGTGCTATCTGAAAGAGACACGTTAGTGATAGATTCCTTACCTTAGAATATCCCCAGCTGTCAGACTGGATCCGGAAATTTTTGCGTAGCAGTACCCTTGCGCTTCGGTAGGCGTTGTCTGCGGCTCCGCGTCCGTCGTCGGCGTCGTGGGCACCGTGATGACGTCGTCGGAGAAATTAGACGCCGCCTCCACGTGCTGACGTCAGTTCTTCTTTTTTCCGCGCCAGCAAGCGCAGAACTTTTTGGATTATTTTTGATCATTTCTCGAAGTCTTACGACTCCGATCGGTGCCATAGGGATGCCTGGATTCAAGCACTGCGAAGATTGCGACCGCACGATGTCGGTCACGGATCCTCACCACCTGTGTCTAACTTGTCTAGGCGTCGACCACGATGACAAGGCCTGCTCCGACTGCCGGGTCCTCTCTTCGAAAGCCAGGCGGGAGCGGTCCCGCAGGCGACTCGAACTCCGGCAGTCGGCCCGTGCCGCGAGAGGTCCCGGTCCGACGGTAGGTTGAGGGACAGGTCGCGGGGTCGGAGCCACCTCAGCTCCGAGAGTCGGCATCACTCCTCCGGGTCGAAGTCGTCGTCAGGTAAGAAACACAAGAAGTCGAAGAGGCGTCATCGCTCTTCTGACTCCCCCTGACGCTAGCGCGACGCGGCCGGAGGTTTGGGTGACACCACCCACGCGGCTCCGTCGGAGTCGCGGGCGTTGCGTCCAGCCCCACACCCTCCGGTCCCTGGACGAGACGCGACGCCGGAGGAGATCGAGCGCTTCCTCATGGCCATGAGGTCCCTCTCTCCTCTGACGGGTTCCGCGGGGCCTCAGGCCCAGCAGGCCCGTCTGGGGCCCCTAGCGGGTCGGGGGCTTCGGCCCTGACGTCGTCGGGTGCTTCGGCCCCGGCGCCGCAGGGCCCTACGGTCCCGACACCGCCGGCGCCTTCGGGCCCGGCGCCGCGGGACCCACTGGAACCGCTTCGGGATCTGGGTCGTCGCTGGTGGACCTTATGACCCACCCGGCGTCGGTCCGTCAGGTGTCACCTCCGGCGCTGTCCTCGGGCGGCGCCGTCCCCGATGCCTCCTTCGCTCTGGTTACAATGTCGGAACGCTGTCGCTGGGCGCCGCTTTCGAGGGCGTTTGGGGAGTTTTACTTCAATGAACCGGCCCCATTGGTTGACAACCCTGAATTTCAGGAGATGGGTGATGAGGAGTATTGGGAGGGGTCTGAGGACCCTCTGACCCGAGAGTGTCAGCCTCTAGAGGACTGGACAGGTGACCTTGGGGATGCCAGTGGTCTGGACACCTCTCCGGACACTGGTTTTGTCTCGCCTCCTACCGTGGCCTCGGAGGAAGGGGCAACATACGGTGTGGTGTTGATGAGGGCTGTCAAGGCCTTGAGCCTTAAGCTCCCCGTCGCGGCCGTGAGGACTAACCTCCTCACTGAGGTGCTTAAGCTGCAGTCATGCCCCTCGGAGCCTCTGCTGCCGTTTAATGAGGCCTTGACCGACGTTCTTTGGGGCACTTGGTCCAGGCCCGCTACGGGTTCGCCCGTAGATAGGAACGTGGCCAGACGCCACCACCCGGCCCCGGGCGACCCAGTTTTCCTGTCCACCCACTCCACCCCAAGAGCCTGGTCATCCAGGCATCCACTTCCCAGACCACATTCCCGTCGGCTCCGCCAGACAGGGAATCCAAGAGGTACGAGAGGTACGGTAAAAAGGTCTTCTCCTCCCTTAGTCTGGGACTGCGGTCTTCCAAAACCGCTTGCCTCTTGGGCCGCTACACCCACTCTCTGTGGGATACGGTTGCGGAGGTGCTGCCAGAATGTCCGTTGGAGGTATGGAGAAACTCGGCCCAGCCCTTGTGGAGGGCCGGGATGCAGCCAAATATTCTATCCAGTGTGGGCTAGATACCACCGACTCACTAGGTAGAGCGATGGCAACGACGGTGGCGATTAGACGCCACGCCTGGTTGAGGACCGACAACTTTTCAGCTGATGTCCAAAACACATTGATGGACATGCCGTTTGATGGCCTTCGCCTTTTTGGCGACAAGGCAGACCATGCGCTTGAGCGCTTTAAGGACTCCAGGGCTACGGCCAAGTCCTTGGGCCTCTCGGCCCCGCGCCAGCAAACGGGTGCCTTTCGCTCCTTTCGTGGCCAAGGAAGGGGCGCCCCCACATGTGCTGCCAGCCACACGCCGCAGACTACCATCCAGCGCGGTGGCGGCCGTGGAAATAGCCGTGGAGGCGGTCGGGGACAACGGCGAGGCCAGTCCACACCCTCCCCCGCAGCATCCGCCTCTAAACCCTCCTAGTCCGTGCTTCTCGGCCCATGTGATGCCAGTGGGGGGCAGGGTTCGCCATCACCACTCTCACTGGTGCACTGTCACTTCGGACAGGTGAGTGCTGCAGATCGTCCAGAGGGGCTACTCCCTCCCCTTCGAGACGACCCCTCAAGCAATGCCACCGCAACACCACGCGTATCGGGGGATCATTTGCGGCTTCCGCAGGAGGAAGTTTCGGCCCTCTTGGCCAAGGGGGCCATCGAGCGCATTCCTGGGCCAGAAGTAGGACGTGGTTGTTACTCCCACTACTTTCTGGTACCCAAGAAGAGCAAAGGGGGCCTACACCCTATCTTGGACCTACGGAACTTCAACGGCTTCCTCCGGAAGGAGAAGTTCAAGATGCTGACTCTGGCTCAGGTCTTAGCTGCCCTGGACCCAGGAGACTGGATGGTAGCGTTGGACTTGCAGGACGCTTATTTCCACATCCCCGTCCTGCCGGCCCACCGGCGTTAACTACGGTTCACGGTAGGCCACGAGCACTTTCAGTTTACCGTGCTCCCCTTCGGCCTTACCAGCACCCCACGGGTGTTCACGAAAGTGATGGCGGTGGTCGCAGCTCATCTGCGCAGGTTAGGGGTTTCAGTCTTCCCCTACCTCGACGACTGGTTGTTGAAGGCGGGCTCACCCCAGACAGTCGTCAGCCACCTCCAGACGATGGCAGACCTCTTGCACCAGCTGGGGTTCTCCATCAATGTGCCGAAGTCACACCTGTGCCCCTCTCAAAAGCTCCTTTTCATCGAAGCTGTTCTCGACTCGGCACAGTTTCGGGTTTACCCACCCGAACACCGGGTTCGGGATATACAGGCTCTCATTCTAATCTTTCAGCCTTTATCCTGAGTCTCGGTCAGGTTGACGCTGCGGCTTCTGGGGCTGATGGCTTCCTGCATCCTTCTGGTGCATCACGCTCGTTGGCGGATGCGGGCTCTGCAGTGGGACCTGAAGTTTCAGTGGGCCCAGCATAAGGGCAACCTGTCCGACCATGTCCTGATCTCGGAGGGCACTGCGAGACAGCTGCAGTGGTGGCTCACGGACCGCGATTGGGTCAGCGGCAGATCCCTCTCCCTTCCCTAACCGGAGCACGTAGTTGTGACGGACGCGTCCCTCCAGGGCTGGGGAGGCCACATGGGAGAGACGGAGATCAGAGGCCTCTGGTCTCCGGCAGAGTCCCGGATCCATATCAACCTTTTGGAGCTGCAGGCGATTCGTCTAGCACTGAAGGCATTCCTCCCCTCTGTCCGAGGGAGTGTAGTGCAGGTGTTCACGGACAACACCACCGCCATGTGGTACTGCAACAAACAGGGCGGGGTGGGGTCGTGGACCCTATGCCAGGAGGCTCTGCGCCTCTGGCAATGGCTGGAACATCAGGGCGTTACACTGGTGGTTCAACACCTGGCAGGTTCTCTGAACGCCAGGGCGGACAAACTCAGCCGCCGGTGCATGATGGATCACGAATGGCGTCTGAACTCGGACGTGGCGCAAGGTCTCTTTCTGCAGTGGGGAGAGCCTTGGTTAGATCTATTCGCCACCGAAGAGAACGCGCAATGTCATCAGTTCTGCGCATTGGAATTTCCAAGGCGGCACTCGCTCGGAGACGCTTTTCATCGTGAGTGGAGTTGCGGTCTGTTGTACGCCTTTCCGCCTATACCACTTCTGCCCAGAGTGCTGAAGAAGATCAAGTCCTCCTTGTGGCTCCGGACTGGGCACGAAGATACTGGTATCCCGATCAGTATGTCAGTCGATCCCCGGTTCGTCTGCCTCTTCAGGAGGACCTTCTGTCGCAGCAGCAGGGGACGGTCCTCCACCCGAACCTGTCCAGTCTCCACCTCCATGCTTGGAGATTGAGCGGCGACAGTTGAGGCCATTTGACTTGCCTCCTGAAGTCTGTAACATCATTCTGGCAGCCAGGCGTTCCTCCACGAAGTCAGTATATGCCTGCAGGTGGAACAGATTTGTGGCATGGTGCACAACAAAGGCTGTGGATCCTCTCTCTGCCCCTCTTTCTGAGGTTCTTCTCTTTCTTCTTTCTCTTGCCCAGCAGGGCTCTGCTCTGGGCACTATCAAGGGCTTCCTTTCTGCTCTTTCAGCCTTTTTGAGGCTGCCTGATCAATCTTCTTTGTTCAAGTCCCCTATTGTTAACCGATTCTTGAAAGGCATCACGCATACGTTCCCTCCTGTGCCCTTTGTGATACCTCAGTGGGACTTGAACTTGGTTCTAACTTTTCTGATGTGCGCTCCCTTTGAGCCACTTCACAACTGTCCTCTTCGCCTTCTTACTTTGAAGTCTGTCTTCCTGGTAGCCATCACCTCTGCCAGGAGAGTGAGTGAGCTCCAGGCTCTATCCTGTAAACCTCCTTTCCTTTCGGTCCATCCGGACAAGGTTGTGTTGCGGACAAGGCCCTCTTTCCTGCCCAAGGTAGTCACAGCCTTCCACATCGGGCAGTCCATCACCTTGCCCACCTTCTTTCCGCCTCCGCATCCCTCGAGAGAGGAAGAGAGGCTCCACCGTCTGGACCCAAAACGTGCGCTCTCGTTTTATCTGGATCGCACACGCCAGTTCCGGGTGGATGACCAACTCTTTGTTGGTTACGTGGGCGCTAAGAAGGGGAAAGCGGTGCACCAGCGGACCATCTCGCGGTGGATCATCTTGTGTATTCAGGCGTGTTACTCCTTGGCTAAGAAGGAACCCCCTGTTGGGCTGAGGGCTCATTCCACTCGGGCCACAGTGACTACAACTGCCTTGGGCCGAGGAGTGCCCTTGCAGGACATTTGCCAGGCGGCTACGTGGGCCTCGCTGCACACGTTTGCAAGACACTATTGCCTGGACAGCCAAGTCCGGAGGGATGGCTTCTTTGGCCGTTCCGTCCTCCAGGACTTTCTGGTGTGATTATTGGTTCGCAGACCCACCACCGGGGTTCTCTCTTTCAGATGCACAAGTTACTACTTGTGTAACGATATATCTGTAAGAGACATTAGTTAGTGATAGATTCCTTACCGACCCACCCATCCTCCCCGTTCTGCGAACCGATATCTAGGGTTAGGGTTATCCCCTTTCAGGGCCCTAGTTTCAAGGCACCAGTGTTGGTTTTTAGCATAGCTCTGCGTTTCTGGTGCGGAAAAGCTGTGTCTAAGAACTGACGTCAGCACGCGGAGGCGGCGTCTAAGTACTCCGACGACGTCATCACGGCGCCCACGACGCCGACGACGGACGCAGAGCCGCAGACAACGCCTACCAACGCGCAAGGGTACTGCTACGCAAAAATTTCCGCATCCAGTCTGACGCCTGGGGATATTCTAAGGTAAGGAATCTATCACTAACTAATGTCTCTTACAGATATATCGTTACACAAGTATTAACTTGTGCTTTTGGCTTTTCACTGAAATCTTTAAACCTGCATATCTCCTGTTCTACTGGTTGGATTTTTCTCATTTTAGTCTTGCTTTATTTTTTTAGTTTTGCTCTACTTTCTAAATGAGTGTGGGATTTTTCATATGTTGGGTTTTCACTTTATTACTGTAGGTCCCTGCTCTTAAAACTCGTGCCGCCCGGGGCAGACCGCACCCCCCCATAAGCCGCTATGCTACGCCGCTGAATAAACCACTTTTTGTGGCTTAACGTCACTTTGTAAATATGCTGCCAAGTGTAGAGACAGGTCCTCTTCTTGCTGTCCATTTTAACCCCTAATTCTTAACTCTGGCTGCTGTACCACCCATTGCAGGCCTTTTATGAAACTTAAAAGAGACTGCCTTGATGTGCATGATGCCATAGTCGCTATTTGGAAAATATGATAATCTGATATCAATCTAGAAAGGCCCACAGTGGATTCTGCAGGGGGGCAAGAGGGGTGTGACGCCGCTGGCTGGGCTGCTGCTGCGAAGCATTAGTGGCTTCTAGACATTTTTCAAAAACAATAAATAAAACTAAATATTTTACAAGAAATTTTATTTTCGGATCCTAATGGAGCGTTATAGATATTTCACAAAATCAGAATGGAAGCATGGTCAATATTATTTTAACAATGTCACTGTTGTAAATCATGTATCGTATGCAGCTAACAACCATTGACAATTCCAATAGCGCTGGCTTGTATTAGGTGTACTCCCAGACCTTGCAGAAAGTGTTAGTTCTATGTCACCAAACATATAGGGTTCCACACATTTATAGAGACTACATAACACAATAGTATCCATGCCTTCAATGGACCTGCACCTACTTATTCTATAGGGATGGATGACCTTTATTAGACAAAAATCAGCAGTTCAGCAGAGCCCTTGCTAGCATTTATTGGAATGTGTGCATGTCTCTCGCCATTAGCAGCAACCTGGGTGCCTGGTCAGTGCAGTAAGCGTTACACGATAACAAACGAGTTAGGTTGCTGAGTTCTGTGAGATTTGCAGATCACATGTTTTTATACCACCAATATCTATGGAGGCTTTAATCCTTCAGAGGTTGTTAAAGAAGAACCAGTTTAAATCGAGTAATAATAATAGCTGCATGGAAGATGTTCTATCCAACATGATTTGGCAAAAATGTTATATAATTGACATATTATAATGACGACTCTGAGAGGCAAATTCTGCACCTCCCTGGAAATGAGACACAAAGTCCGGTGGGCTTTGATATGGATTGCACCAGACTATTCCGGTCACACACAACGAAGAGTTGTTAAGTTCGTACCTCGCTGGAAATGAGGCACAACGCCTGGTGTACGTTGATACTGGTTGCACCACGCAATTCCGGTTAACACACACAGGCGTGAGTCCAGCAGTGCCTAATGAAGTAGAATAAGGCACTACTACGGTTATGGCCCAACCTCCGATGGCTGCAACCTGTCAATTGGACACCGCACACAATGAGCATGCATTCGGCGTGATGCCCCAGAGAGATGTGCTACGATCAACAAAGCGGGCAATGCTGGATCCCGCAACTGGTGAATCAGCTCACCGTCAACAATACACTTATGCGTGTCGAGGTCCCCATGATGCAGAGGCCACACGCTTTAGATGCGGGCATGATTTCTGGGGCTCCACACCAGGCAATTTGGTCTCCAGGCACAATTCTTAGTTCCACGCTCAAGCCGCACTGACACTTGGGATCCAGCAGACAATGTGAGCACTTAAGAGGGCACCGCACTCCAGGTGTCACAAGTAGATGGTGTGGGTCCCTCAAAAAGGAGATGTTTGATGTCCCTGAGACTTTCAAAAGAACAGGGGGCAAGTCAGCAAGCTCTTGGAGATCACACTTCAGGATGCCGCATAGCAGCAGGTAGACAGCCGAGGCCAGCCACTATTCAGGAAGGGTGTGCGGTCCCTCACAATAGCAGTAATCTTCCTTGTGCACAACAGATTCCTCTGGCAGCGTGCACCCTGCAGTTCGAGATTTTCCAGTTCCATGTGCCCACAAGTGCATCTCTCCTCTGCTGAAGTATGGCACCAGTAGTTATACTGTAGTGTGCCTTTGAAGTTGGGGTGTTTCAAAGGGTCTCACGTTGAGCTACAGATGTCTTCACTAATCTTCAGTCCTGTGTGCCATGAGGCCGTGGAATGCAGATCTTTATCTTCTTCAGTGGGGCCACGATCTGGCTCTGGAGGCCCAGGGTCAAAACCTCTCCCTCCAATCTATCCAGCCAGGCTCACAAATGGTAGAGGTCTGTCGTTCTAGTTGCATGCCCGATGTGCTCCCCCAGCCTCCAGTGTGGACTGGAGTCCAGCTAAAAGGCACACAAAGAGTTTTAAAGTGGAGAAATGCCCACTTTCTAGGAGTGGCATATCTAAGCTAGTAATAACAAAACCACCTTTGCCGCAGTAAAGGGTTTGTCATTGTGAATCCAGTAATAGGAAATATGATGAGGCTTCTCCCCTGCAATCCGCTATTGCAGCTTGTAGTAATTTCAACCGTTTTTCCATGTTAGCCTTTGGGAAGAGCAACCCTCATGGGTAGTGAAAACACACATCGGCATTCCTCACTAACTGGGAAGGGAGCACACATATGTACCTGCTCAGCCTTTCACCCACCACTCACTTCACCCTTTAAGACGTACCCTCCGGGTGCTCTAGTGATAGAGAACGGTCCTCTCAATCAATCAAGCAGGGTTGGTAAAAGCACAACTACTCACCTGTTAGGGCCTCAAGGAGCTTGGGGGAGGGTGAGTGCTGGGGTCACCCTTAAAGCTAGGTCTTGAGGTCCTTCCTGAACTGGGGCAATGTGGGAGATTGCCAGAGCTGGAGGGGGAGGGTATTCCAGGGTATGACTACAAGGTAGGAGGAGGACTTTCCTCCCATTCCAGTCTTGCTGATACCTGGGACGGCGACCAGTAAGAGCTGGGCTGATTGGAGGTATCTTTTGGGTGCGTGGAAGGAGAGGCTGCTGTTCAGGTATAAAGGTCCGGTGTTGCGAAGTGCCTTGCATGTGTAGGAAAGGAGTTTGAAGGTCTTTCTTCTTTCGACTGGAAGCCAGTGGAGATCATGGAGGTGACTGCGATGGGGGATGCCAAGGATCCATCTGGGTGCGGGGTTCTGGATAGTCTGGAGTTTGCAAAGGAGTTTATTGTTGATTCGGCGCAGAGAGGGTTGACATAGTCCAGTCTGCTGCTGATGACTGTGTGCCTTATTGTTTTCCTGTGTTCGGTTGTGATCCATCTGAAGGTCTTTCAAAGCATGTAGAGGGTGTTGAAGCAGGTTGAGGAGACTGGCGATTCATTGTGAGCAATGAGTCTAGTATTATGCCGAGGTTTCATGCGTGGTCCTTTGCGATGGGGATTTGTGAGGATGGAGGACCACCAGAAGTTGTTCCATGCAGAGGGGGTGGAGCCAAGGATGAGGACGTCTGTATTTTCTGAGTTGAGTTTCAGGCAGCTATTCTTTTTTCAGGTTGCGACGGCTTTCATCCCTTCCTGGAAGTTGTATCTGATGTTGGGTTCGTTGATGAGGTAGAGGAGTAGCTGGGTGTCATCGGCATATGAGACGCTGTTGATCCCTTTGTTCCTGATGATGGTTGTGAGGGGGCCATGTAAACATTGAAGAGGGTGGGGCTGAGGGAGGAGCCCTGGGTCACTCCACAGATGGTCTCTTTTGGCTCCAAGAGGTAGGGAGGGAGCCTGACCCGCTGAGTTCTGCTGGTGAGGAAGGAGTGGATCAAGTCGACGGCCTTGCCGCGGATACCCGCATCGTGGAGTCTGGAGGCTAGGGTGCGGTGGGAAACAGTGTTGAATGCAGCCAAAAGGTCCAGGAGGAGGAGGGCTGCTGTTTCGTCCTGGTCAGTGGTGGCAAGTAGGGTGATCTTGGTGCAGTGA
The DNA here is from genome assembly GCF_964263255.1 of Lissotriton vulgaris. Taxonomy (NCBI): domain Eukaryota; kingdom Metazoa; phylum Chordata; class Amphibia; order Caudata; family Salamandridae; genus Lissotriton; species Lissotriton vulgaris. Next base: position 1,177,998 of record NW_028243866.1, on the reverse strand, counting down.
TTGCTTCGGAACCCGGATTGGGGGATGTCCAGGACGTTGTTAGCTTCGTTGAAGTTTGCAGGTTGGGTGTTGACGGCCTTTTTGATGCCCTTGGCTGCAAAGGGATGTAGGTAGATGGGCCTGAGGTTCTTGAGGTCCATCTGGTCCGCGGATGCTTTCTTCAGGAGGGGGTTGACTTCAGCGTGTTTACAGTTGCACGAGATACTGCTGGGGTACGGAGGTGGGTGAAGGTGCAGTGGCAGTGTAGACAGGAGAGAGGACCATGTGTGTTGTTCGGCGTTGAGTACTGGCAGTTTTCATTGCATCCAGGATTGAGATCGTGTAGGGTGCTAGAGTTGCAGCTGTGGCGGGTCTGAAGACCAGGGTCTCTGCCGCTGGTCGCAGTTTGGTCACGGAGGGGCGCAGATGGGTTGCCTTTGGGGCGCAGTGGCGCAGCTGCTATTAAGTAGAGATCAGGGGAGGGCAGGTCATCTGGGAGGCAGGAGCTGGAAGGACACACTGGATGGGCTGCAAGGGCAGCGGCGGGAGAAAACAAAGGAAAACTAAGGAAAGAGTGAGAAGAGTGAGAAGTAAAAAAGTGAAAAGTGACAGAAGGACATAGGGTACAAAAGGAAAGAGGCAGAGAGAGGCAGAGGCAGAAGAGCAAAGTGCTTTCCCACTGAGGCCTGTGGGGGGAGGAGGGCCTTAAACACCCTGCAGGCAGAGAGCTCAGGGGGATCAAGGCATGAGCATGGGTCCGTAGTTAGAAAGCATCGGTGAGTAGATAGAGTTATTTTTGGCTGGTGGTTCCTGAGATCGAGAGATCCCTGCTGACTGTCTGACCAGGTGCCCAAAGGTGGCTCTAGTTAGAGGTTGCGTTCAGATCGCGAGTTCTTCCCTGCAGGAAGTTCACATGCGCAAGTCGGATCTCAGCACTGTGCATGCGCATCAGAGGGGGAGACCCTATACAATACGCATGTGCAGCACAGGTCTAGATGTATACTGTGCATTTGTGTTAGAAGTACACAGAGGTTCAATATGCATACGTATACGCATACGTTGGCGGTTTCTGGCTCATGTTTCAGGGCGGAGTTATATCAGTAAATGACATTTTCAGAAATAGGGAATCACCAGATCTGGAAAGACACTGGCGGAGAGTGTGAGGGCCAGAAGTTCAAGTTGAAGGTGTTGTTTCTGCCCACATCAGGGTAACTAGTGATTTAAAAAGGCCAGCCTGAGTAGAAGTATATTTGGGCACACACAGACCTGAAATGGCAGGCAGGATACAAGTTTCAAAACACCATCTCACACCAGCCTGCATTGCTAGGCTGAACACATGGCTAAGCACGCCACTGGTGCAAGTGCGTGGACTGGCCTGCAATGGCAGGCTGGACACATGTTTTATAACATCAGGTGCGCACCACTTTTTTTCTGTTGAGAGTTTTATATAGCGCAAACTTGACCCGAAATTATCAGAGCGCTTTACATAGAACCAGTTGCATTACATGAGGACACATTCATTTTTGTTAGACCCGGGGAGATTATTTGCCCAGAATCACAGGATGTTCAGCGTCATTGCTGGGACTCGAACCCAGTTCCCCAAATTCGAGGTCGACCCAGGCGTTAGGCCAACTCCTCTTCCTAATGTATGTAGCAAAGGTGCACACACTATCACACTATATTTACAGAGGGAAAGTGTCCAAAGCCCTAAGGTCACTACAAGAGAATCAGCAAAACCCAGGAGGTAAAACCAAAAGTTTTAGGGAAACATTACTTCAAGAGTATCAGGTCTAACCAAAGTCAATGTAAGTTTCATCTTTTCCATCTCTAACTGAAATCTCTATCAGCTGTAGTAAGTGATATAGAAGGAATTATCTCATGTAAAGGGTAGTAGAACTAGATGTAATAATTGGTTGTCCCTCACAGCTCTAGTTCTTTGCTGAAGGGTAGCATCTTCAGCCACACTCTTCCTGTATTCCACAAGTTCTTTAATCCTCTCATACTAAGCCGGATGTTCTTCTTACATCACTTTTCCCTTCTCCATAAACACATGAGGTGGAACATCTATGTTCAAAATGTTTTTGCAAAGTGGTCAGGATACATAATGAGAAAAATAGGCTAATTGTGAGAAAGTGAATTATTATTTAGGGTAGATGATAATCCTCCTCAGGTAATAATCTCCCTATTCATGTTAGGTCAAATAAAGGTTTCATTAATTGAAACCTGGGTTCAACTCCTGGTAGCTGTGGCATAGAGTAGGCAAGCTTAACTTAACAAAATGTGGAAATTCTTCAGAAGTCTCAAAATAGTTAAAAAGAGACCAAACAATAAAAATCCAGTAAAGGAAACCAGAGATATGAATTTTTAAAGTTTGAATTAAATTTTAGCACCAAAAAGCGCAAAGCACCAATTGCTGGCACCTGGTGGTGCTAAAATCAAAAGTTAAGGCAGATCATGATGGAACGGGGTCGGATAGGAAGCACAGGCAAATCCTGGCCTAAATGTTACCTTTAGACTTGGATATTTTCAAAAAGAGAAGGTTGTTATCGATGAGTCCTCAGCAAGGCAAGCTGCAGGCTGCATACGAAGTGGGGCTCAATGACAGCAGGTTGCTGAAGAGTGGGGTCTCAGTGCAGTCATCAACCAAGGTGAGAAAACTCTGAGAGGTTAAAGTCCGGAGTTCATGCCCAGGAAGGCCCTGACATTGATCGGTTTTGGCTTGGCATTGTTCTCAGTGAGAAAGCTACTGTCAAAGTAGAGACCTAGCCAGAGAGCAGTATCCCTTAAAAATATGAAATCCCTCACCCACCAGAGGTGACATGCTTCATCATTGGGATTCTCCTCATGCCGTGATGCCTAGTCATGGCACGAGCTACAACCCCTTCTCTGAGAGGGAGGAGCTCAGGGATGTTTTTGCATGGAGGAAGGTATGCTAAATACCAGAGTGAAAAGCGCAAGGTGGGGCGCAAATGAAAAAAGTGAAGACAAAACTAGCTCTATGGTACACAATATCCCTTTTTTTGTGTGTTCCTGGGCCAGGATTAAAAACAGGGCACTAGTGGGAAAAACATATACCTGCAGTTAGTGTCAAAATATGGTCGACATGTTTCAGTCTAGTCATCCTCACGTAGAGGTGTAGCGGCTTTCTTCAGGATCAACTTGTTAGTGCTGCTGCTCAATGTGTATAATTCAAAAAGATTTTTGGGTGTGGAAAAAGATATATCAAATATACAAACCTATCCAGTGATCCTGTAAGTTTGTCTTAGTTTGGTGGATTTACTGGTGGATCCTGCTCATGTTGGTGAAGCAGCTCCACCTCAACCTGCATATGGCTCAGGTAGACTCACAGTCCTTGTCAGAGGAAACCTCCTCCCGCTGTAGCCAAAATGGGTTGTCAGACTTCCTTCAACAAGGACGGTGAACCTACCGGAGCCACATGCCAGGTTGTGGTGGGCCTTTTTCACTAACATCAACGGGAACAACCAGTGAATTTATACACATTAACCAGCAGCACTAAAAATTTTATCCTGAATAAATCCGCGTACTGTGTAACTAGTTTTATCTTCACTTTTTTCACTTCCCTATGATGAAGGATGCCAACTCTGGTGGGTGAGGCATTCTGTCCATCTAAATGGATACCCCTCTGCGGCTAGGTCCCTGCTTTTGTAGTAGCTTTTGTTTTTTAGACCCGTGGGGTTCTTAATTTCGATACATGCGGAAGCTAACCCTTGTGGGCCTTAAACTCTCCTCGGACCCCCCCTTCCCTTCTTTGTGATAAATGATTGTTCTGGGTGAACCTCCTATGTTTGACTTGGAAGCTTTTCTGGTAGGCAGATTTTCTTAAGTGGGGCAAGGCAGCTACTGGTTCCAACCGGCGATTTGACGTTGATGGCTTTGGCTCGACGGAGGTCTCAGTCTCCCACTGTTTCTTCTGAGAAAAAGTTGATAAAAGGTTTGTAAGTCCCAGCTTTTTTTAGTTTAGGGGCGAGGAGTAAACTTCAACACTAGTAAAGAGTTGAAGAACCTCAGGAATAGCACTTGGGGTCAGGACTAGCTCTACAAGAAGCCACCAGCAGGGTGTAGGGCAGGTCCTGTTGAAACTGGTCAGCTGGAATCCTCAGGAAACTGTGCTTTATGTAGCTTTTGTTTCCCTATAGCTCAACTGGTGGCCAGTCAACTGAACCTTGGTGCCCACTTCTCAGTCCTCGGTACAAGTATGAGCATGTCCAGCCCTAGGAGTTCTCCTCACTGATCACAACAGAATGCACAGCCCTTCTTCTGTCCTCCACTGGAACAGAGGCATTCTGAAGAAGGTACTGGGTGGGCCACATTTATGCCCAATGCCAGTCCATAGGTGGGTAAATTCTCTGCCATTCCATAACCAATAGGATAAACATTCCCTGGGTGACACAACTTTTGCAGCACTTCCTGTTTTATTAAAAACTATCCAACAGTGCCCATTTCTATCTAAAACCAACATGACAGAACATTGTTTCACCTTTACAGAGCTCTCTGTGCCCACCAAGAGGTTTGGCTATAATAGGCAAGCACTCCCTTGTGGTCACTCTAAGCAGTTCTGTCATTTCTTCCCCCTTCCATCAGGTTTGAGGACAAGCTGGCTGTGAAGACAAAATGGGAGGCAGGCCTAGGTGTGAGCTACATCTGCCAGAGACTGGGTAGGCATACTTTGAAGCTCAGGAAGGGGCTAGCCAAAGCCCCCGGTTCATCCTGCTCAGGGAGGTAAAACATCTCATCCCATCTCATCTCACCACACCCAAGCCCTTTTTCTACTATCTGATAACAATACACAGCTCATGACAGGGAAGCCATCGACAGCCAGGTGACACTGAACAATGGCGAAAGGCACATCTGGCTTAGGCAGGGAAATGTTAACTTTCTAAGATTGTCATTTTCAAAACAGTAATATAAAATCCAACTTGACCACTAAGTTGGATTTTAATTACTATTGAAATGAGCCCTTGAAACATTTCCCAGCTGCTCCCAAACTGAAGTTGAGCATTATAAGATTTTATAATGTAGCTCGTTTTTTCCTATGGGGAAGCCAGCTGTGCCACAGTGAAAAATGACTTTGGAGCATTTCACTGCCAGGACTTGTAAAACATAAGTAGTTGTCTTACTTTTTAAATACCATGCACCCAGCCCGATAGGCATGTAGGGCCTACCTTAGGGGTGACTGGTAAATATTAAAAAGGAAGGTTTAGGCCTGGTAAAAATGTTTATTTTGCAAGGTCGAATGACAGTTTTAAAACTGTACACCCAGGCTGCAGGGACAAACCTGGAGACATGCTTTGCATTGTCACTTTAGTGGTGGCTTAATAGGTGCTGCAGGCGATTAGTAACATTTAACTTACAGGCCATGGGTACCCTTTTGTACCATATTACTAGAGACTCTAAACAGACGGCTGAAATGTGTGCCTTCTTTTGCCTTTGAGAAGTCTAGGACCTCTTCTTCCCCAGCAATTGTAGCAAGATCCGCCATGGAAGGTTCTGCCACCTAGATTGAGATTCAGACGATTTACTGTTCCATTGTAATGTTTGTTTCTCTGGGAATGTTTATCTCTCACTTTGACTATACTAGAGAAGGTACCTAAAATCTACTGTGAAGTTGGTTTTCCACAAGCTGTTTCCACTGAATTCTGGAGTTTTTCTTTTCTGATAGAAATTCACTGGTATCTAGTACTATTATGTTCATGTCTTTTAATTGCACAGAGGTCAAACACAACCATTACTCTTCCCTACTTTGATAGCATTAGAAAGAGGAATGACAAAGGTAATGTTTCAACTACTTTGTATATAGAAAAAGACGCAGTGATGGCCTGTCTCTTCCAGAAACCATGGTGCCGCCCTTCACTTATTAGAACAAGTAAACAGTGTTTAGTGTCTTTTTTAAAGGGTTCCAATTTGGACCAAAAAGCCACAAGGGCAAAAAAAAGTCTTGGAAATTTTGTAGTTCTTGATTGAAGATGAAGAATAATGCAGAAGGTGATGACCTTGACAAAAAATAAGGGAACAAATGCGTTGAAATGTGCCCTTCACTTGGTAATGCCTCTTTCATGCATGGCACAAACAGGAACAGACATTACAGGAAAAGGAATCAACTGTATTTGGGATTGGCCAGCTCAAACAGTAGTCCCTGAAAAGACCACCATCTTGGAAAGGGCATTTCATAAAGCTTAACTGCCCCCCCCCCCCCTCGTTTCCACACATGGCGTCGATGAGCAGATGAAGAAGAATACATTTGATCTCTTTTGTTCAGTGCTGAACTGTGCAGTTTTGTGGTTGCTGTTCCCGCTCAGTGCTCGTCGTGGAGCGACCCTCTGGGTGAGCGCAAACACACCAGCACGCCTAGCCATGCACTTCATGCCGAGTGCTGCAAAGCGGTGTTGAGCGTCACAGTAAGCGCACTTTTCATCCCCCTTATGCTTGCCACCTCAGGTGATCTCCCGACACAGATGTTACACTTTGCTGCAATTTTCATGACACCCTCTTCCTTGTGACATTACTTTCATCTTTCAGGTACCATTTCTGCTCCCAGACATATCCTTCTGCCCCACCTTACAATGACCTCTTACTCCTTCTCCATAGAGGTGTTAATCATTGCATGACTTGTGAGCGAGGACCTGGTCAAGCCAGCAAAAGAAATGGGCCTTCTTCAGGGACTCATCCTCAAGCAGATGTCAGTCACTGGCCTCCTCTAAGTTCATTATGCTGGATTCAGTCAGGAAGACTTTAATGTGAGATTGACCAGATCCTGGTATGACTGCCATGCCATGTTATGCCACATGTATGTCCATTTGGGGGGGATGAGTCCTTGTAACTCTTGCTGCTAAAACTACCAGGCCTGTGGAAGTGGCCACTTGCGATGGAAAGGAAAGAAGGTGCCTTGGAGTGCATTGTTATGCAGGGTCCTTCCTAGCTATTAGAGCCTGTGCTTATGAGGAATAGGATTCCTAATTGATCCTGGTGGACTGAGAGACCCGGAGACGCTTTCTCAGACATTCTCACAGTAGAAGAACAACAGATTCAGCTGCTATACGGTATCTCGAAGGATGCCACGAAAGTATCCACACTAGCAGGAGAAGCAGCCTTAATGGACAAACACTGGATTTGGATCTGGCACATTGATGCCGCTAACACCAAATGCATTTTTAAGTGTTCAAGTTATTCAGATCTTCATTATAAGGGACTGAGAAACAACTCTTGAGCTTTCCGAGGAGAAGTGAAGCAACCATTGCACAAACCCCAGATATGGCAGCAAAACCCCAGTTCCGATCCAGGACCTTGGACCACCAGGTCTGCCTCAGTCTCCAGACTAAGTAGTCCAAGAGGGAAGGCCAAGCACCAGCAGCAGCTCCAACTATCAAGGCTCAGTCCAGAGAGGGGTTGGCCTATCCGGGGACATATTTAGTAATTCCTGCCACAATGGGAAAAAATAATTTGGACATCTGTATGATTTGCGTGGTGAATGATGGTTACTGGATACATTTGAGGATCTCTGTCTGGACTTTTTGTTGGTTTTTTATTTAATTATTTATTAAACTTTTATACAAACAATCTTGAAACACAGTGTTACAACATAACAAAAGCAAATTATGCACATGGTGATCAGTTGATTAAAAGAAACCATAGTACATACATATCACCTGCAAATTTGTATGTCGCATTGATTGGATATCCGTGTACAGGACTGATTCTCGTTACACTGTCCCCCGATCTTCGCAGGAGCGATGCATTGGAAACGGAGGGTCAGGAACCACCTGGCTCCGCGTACTGTGCGGCAGGAAAGGGTTAAAACAAGTTAAGCTAAATAGCAGGAGTAGGATCATTGCATTCTCATCTCTGTCTGGAGTTAGATACTATTGTAACATTGAAAGATTCACTGGAACTTCACACTTAACCCAAGAGGATTATGAATCTGCAGCATAAAGAAGCAATTGCACCTGACATCAGGAGCAAGTGAGATGTGTAGTTCTATTCTATCTTGGTCCTTACAGAAAATCTCAGTTTTCGGCTAGTCCTAGAAGGAGAACATAGTGATTAAGATCATAACGTTGAAGATATCCATCTCTAGCGAGACGATTGACGGACCTGTGCACCATCACAAAGGCGGCAGCACAACCAATGGAACCTATTTGCTCGCTGACAAACTAGAGGGCATCCTCTTAGCAATCCAGCTGCTGAGATGCATTGAGCATCATTTCTTCCTTCACTCAGGATACAGAATCTCAGAAACTGTCCACGATCGTTGGTGTCAGAGTCACAAGCAACAAGAAGACTACAATACGTCATGATAGCACCGGTGTTGTCATAGGCATGTGTGCACATAAAACCTCTGATGTACATCTTTGGAATCCCTCATCTCAGGATCCCAATATTGGAGTCCATCTCAAGTCCACTCCAGAGGTGACCAAAAACAGAGCAGCTTCTGAAGGTATGTCCAGTGCCCCTGAAGCTCTTCAGGTAATGACATTTGATTATTGCTGACAGTAGCAAGGGCTAAGAGGCACAGTCCAGCATGATTACATCCTCATTCATGGTATGAATTTATAAAATTCTAAAGTTGTTGCTACAATTTGTAACCTTATTGCTAGAGCGGTGGACCTCGAAGCTGGGGAACCAGGTTTGAGTCTCGACATTGACGTTCAACATCCAAAGCGGTCGACCTCGAAGCTGGAGAACCGGGTTCGAGTCTCGACATTGACGCTCAACCTCTTGTGATTATGGGCAAATCACTTAATCTCCCCATGCCTAACAAAAATGAATGTGTCCATCTGTAATGAAACTGGTGCTCATGTAAAAAGCGCTCTGATACCTGATATCTTCGGGTCTAGTTTGTGCTATATAAAACTCTGAAAAAAACTAGTTTAAAAACAAATCAACACTGTGGAGAAATACGTGCTTCGGCTCACTGCAGTGCATTTGTACAAACAAATAGTGCTCAGTGGGGAGCTTCACAGGCACCATCGCCCCTATTTAAAATGACCATATTTGCTCAATCAAGCTGTGTGCTTGCCAGCACCAGAACTTCAGGATATGTAGAGTGCAATATTAACTCATCCGTTCCACACGTTGATTTTTAAAGCTGATGTTTTCCCTGCAGTCTGATGTAGCAGAGTTTGAATATTCACAATTATTCAACTAAAAAGGTACACCAGTGTTTTTTTCTGAAGATGTGGTATGTCTGAAGGTGGCATGGCTTCCTAGCACTCACTGAAGGACCAACCTGACAGTTCTTTTCAGTCATACCTATGGTTGTATGTAAGAATATCAAAGTCTAAAATGGGGTGTGACATAAATATTGTGTCCTAAATACCGTTGACAAAAATATCATCCCTTTGGGTGTAGATTTTCTATTACAATACAAGGGGGATCATTTCCTAAATTATAATTAGGACAAAATATTTGCGTGAGATGATAACCTGACCACAATATTTAGGTAGCATACTGTGCCGAATTTACTCACCTCAACGTCAAAGAAGTATGTGTGTGTCGGGAAATAAATCAACATAAGAATCAAAACTTTCTTCTCTCTGCTTCAAGGTTACTACACCCAGATCTCTACTCTGGCTGACGTACAGGGCAACGTGATGGAGTACCTCCATGTGCTGAGCCGTCCCATGGTGATCAACCATGACCACGACATCATCTGGACAGAAGCCTACATGGACAGCGCGGTAAGCGGCCTGAGTGAAATTTGCGTGTCCCTATTGTGATAGGGAAGTGAGATCAGTGCAAGAGTCCCCCATATTCATTATGCTAGTTGGTTTATGTCTGCTCTTGTCTCCACTTGGGATCCAGGAATTTCTTCTTAGCTGAAAGGGAAGCTAATGGTGTTATAAGATGTAGAAAGGGATCACAAAAGATTCCTTCCTGGCCATTGTATTGTTGTCTTTGAATGGGATTTAAAAGGGCATTCATGTGAACTCAGACATTATCACAAGATTATTGGAGGTTATTAATATATACCTTGTTCTCTTGAGTGAGGAGCATTGCCTGGAACAAGGCAAACGTTCATTATCCAATAATACATGACTGCAGGATTCTTCTTCCATCCGCCTGATGCAGAGTTGCGTAACTGATGTATAATGGGTAAAAGGCTGGACAGAGAGACTTACCAGAGTGTTTCTTTTGGTTATTGAACCTCAAGTGCAAATTAAAATGTTTTGCTTTCCACTAAATGCCCCATGCGACCCTTCAGTGGTGCCCCCTAGAATCCGTTGATGTTGAGAGGATCCACTCTTAACCTCTTTCCCCTTTGATGCTTTTCCAGGACAAGGATTTGAGACCTATTGGGGACATGAGCATAGTTTTCAGTTAGTGACAGCTAATCATATTGAGGTGGTTCTCAGATCTTCTGGGAACTGTATTCACAAAGAGAAAAACTGCTGCCTCAGCTAACTGGATTTGTTTTCCAATTCAGAATTTGTTTTTTAGACTCGTGCTTCTAGAACTGATCTTGAAACCTGCTTAAAAAATACACACAAAAAACTTTTAAAGTTCACCTGGCACACTTCGGTAATGGAAATATCTCAAAAACCATTGAACAGGTTTACACAAACTGCAAAAATGTCTTATTCTGAGTCAAGCTATATGTACGGGCCAAGTTTTGTGTAATCCCAGTCAGGAATTTTTGCAGTAGATGAGAGTGAAAAAATTGATGAGACTTAAAAATGAAATTGTTAAATTTAGATCGCCACAAATAACTTGTGACCCAAATTTGAAATGAAGACCCTGAGAAGGATTCATAAAGTGGTTCATCAATTTAGTGCAACTTAGTGAAACAGGGCCAACCAATTAACAATCCAAAAGAAAATGTTCTGCATTATTCTCGGCTTAACAATAAGAAACTAAAAAGTCAAAAATCAATTCTCCCTTTCGAGACACTTCAAAGAAAACATACATGAACAGATATCCACACCAGTCATATACAGTCAGCAACAGCTCATCAAGGTAACACACCAACTCAGGATATCAAGGGACGTATACAAAAATTTAATAAAAATCCTGCATTCATTTGATAAAAACATACAATTAAGAATGTTCCACAATACATTCAATATACCTTAAAAACATAATGTATTACACTTTTACAAATTGTCAAAATTCCAACAACCCCCTGGAAAGGAATGTAATGAGGCACTCATATTTGTCATATGGTTGTTAATTTGCGATCATAGACAGCAGACCACAGAGGAGCTAATGCAGAAAATGAGCTCGTAGAGCTGAGGGAGAGGAGCAAGAGAAGCAAGGAAAACAAAGGATAGAAAGAGAAAGGGTTTCCGAGAAAAACCTTCTGTAATACCAAAGTGTCCCATGTCTGTTAAATGCAGAAAAGAAGTGTGGTGCAAATTTAGGAGGTGACAATAGGTAAGTAAGCAGAAAATAAATATATCAGAGTGTCACTGTGAATGTGTTAAACAAGTAACAGGGAAAAGGAAGCTGGGAAAGAAGACACCAAGAATGCAAAGACTGGGAGAGAAGCTGAATTTTGGGAGAGCCTGAAAGGAGAGAGTGGGAGAACTACAGGATAGGGAAGAGGAATGCATGCTAAGGGGGTGGGGATACCAAATGAGAAGAGAGAGGACTGCAGAACAGTACAGAGGGAAGAAATAGCCTGCAGGGAACGAGGACGAGGTGGTTCAGAGGGAGAAACCTAGAAACTACTCCAACAAAAAAGGGTCATTGTCCCCATTTTAAGTCCTGCAAAATTAAAACGTATATCTTTCTTGGAAAAAATGCCCCCTGCAAATGGGTAGTGCTTATATGAAGAGAGACGCACAAAGTGTTTTTTTTGGGGGGGGCTTCGTTCTTCAAATGTACCAAAATTATTGTTGTTTTAACAAATATGTGTAACCATTTAAAAAAGTTCTAGAATGTATTGGGAAAGGATGTCAAATATTATTAATATAATGCTTTCTATTACTGTAGAAATTATTAGGATTGTCTGGTAAAAAGATATCCAAGTTACTTATAACTTTTCAATAAATGTTTAAAAGCTGCAATAGGTACAGTACAGGACAGTGCCAGCCTTAATAAAACTCCTACCGAATTTAGCGGTTGTGGCTTTGATGTACAATTCTCACCGAGAGTGAATTATTTCCCACTCACGTCAACCTTTTCCTGTTGTGACTGCCCAGTAGTATTTTGTGAGCACTATTTTTTAAATTTAGAGATTTTGATCATCCACCTGCTTGGAAATTAGTTTGGATCTAGGAACAAAGGAAAGAACAAAACTGAGGGGAAGATCAACATAATAATGCTGGGAATGTAGGAAGAGAGGGGACCACGGGTGAAAGTAAGATTGAAACAGGTCGGTAGGGAAGAGAATTAAGGAAAGAAAAGTGTGTAAATGTAGCATAAGATAAGCAATGACCATACAGAAGCTGGCGAGTAAATGAGTCATGCGGCTCCTACCACATCCATCTGTACATGCATCCTTTTGAAAAACACGCTTCTTGTTAATTCAGTGTAGTGGCTGGGTAGTGGAATCCATAGGTCTGAATAATGATGGAGAATTCTATAAATCTCCCACTACCCTGGGGTGGGGTAACGTGAACCCAGTTTCTGGTCGGTTTGGGGCACCACCTCCACCCTTCATACTTCCTGTTTCATGCACATGATTTAGGGTGCAGTAGGGCCTTGAACCCAGTTTACGCCTTATATTTCCATTACATCGCCTTGCCATGTCCAAAGTTTGTCTGCATTGTCTTTGTTTATCTCTTCTCTTCATTCATGGCTTGCACCTTTCCTTTCCTGGCGTCTGTCTGCTTACACAACTTTCTTTCATTCATCTCTTCATCCATTCATCCATCTGCTGATTTGCTGCTGGCAATACTAGCTGCCAAAAACCGAAGAGGTAACCATGTACCTGCTTGTGCCGTGCGCTCATGTAGTGCTCTGTGGTGGTGGTGGTGTGTTTTCTGTGCTAGCTCGTGTGGTGGTAACTTAACTTGTACTCTTAGACGAGTTTTCTGTTTCATAAAACACAATAAGGTGGGAACGCTGGAGCAAATAACCCCATCTTGTGTGTCGTTTTATCTAGGAACTTTCAGACTTGACTAGTAATTGAAAACCTTCCCGGACACTGCATAGAGTGCCTGCAAAAGGGGGGGAGGGGGTCATGATCTAAACCTTGCAGTGCTTGAAATGGAAATATAAAAGTGCAGGTGCTCACTGTTTCAGAGTACCTATATGCTAGTGAGAAGTGCTGGTACTCTCCCATGAAAAGTATTGTAGCTGTGCTGAGAAGTGCAGGTAGTCTGCTTTTCAAAACAGAGATTTGCATCTGTGAAGTACCTGACAGTACCTGCCCATTGCAAGCACTGGAGACACTTCGGCCCAGATGATATCTAGCCATTTGCATCACCCTTGCATTGCGCAAGATGATGCAGGACAATGCACAGCCTTATTTAATATTTACAATGCCAGACAAGGCCTGATTTGCGTGGTCTTCCATGGCTTTGTAAAGAAATGTAACCCAATACAGCAGCTTGTACTGTGTTACGTTACATTTTGTAGTAGTAGGCATTGCTGTGATTCCACCCATGAATTTTATACAATTCCAAATTCACTCATTTCCAATGCTGGAATTGCATGAACTTGATAAGCCTACCACAGAGAGGAGTAACAAGGAAAAATGTGTTACATCCTCTTTGTATATGTAAGGCATTCTGCATCACGCATATAAAGAGAACTATGCCTCTCTGGATTGTTTTTGTGCAGGAAGGTATCTTATAAAGCTGTAACCCTTGCACCATAGTTGAAGTTGGCGCTAGGCAGCCACCAGAGCGCCAGCGCTAGGAGGGAGCAGTAGAATGCCATATCTTAGTAGAAATGGCGCTTTTCAGCTCTTCCCATTCACACAATGCAGCGCAGCAACTTTACACCCCTAGAGGCCTCAGTACACGTCGACCATGCTTAGGGGCGAGAATACAATGGCGCCTGAGGCTCCTACTCCGGCTGCTGACATCAAAGCTACAACTAGAGATTATGATGTATTGTCTTCGAAAGTTTGAATATCACGAACACTCAGCGACACCGTGTCCAAATCTGCATGGTTTTCAACCTTTCGGAGGGATGGGGTATTTGGCCTACTGTGGGGACTTTTGGAGGCCCGTGACACGATGGGGGTGCAGACTAGGTCTGAGGAGAGAGGGAGAGCATTTGTATCTCGCCCCCCCCCCCATATTGCAGAAAGAAGGCGAGAGGAGGCGCGCTCAGCTCTGCTGCTGCCTGCAGCCCTCCCAGCACCACACACAAGTTCAGTATGTTTGGGCTAGTGATTATTGGATCCAATATTTTCAGACCCGGTTATTTTGGCCCTGAGTCACCTGGTCAGTTGGAATGACCTAGAGTGGTATGCCCTCTAAGGGCTCCCAACCTTCGTATGCCCTTCGATGATGATGTCCAGGGTCACTCGTAACGAGGGCCTTAGAATGCTGTGTCCCTACAGGCTCAGGGCCACTGGAATTATGCGATTCTGCAGCTGCCGTGTTTTTTGTTTGCATTAAGACTTGCCACATAATCCGTCATTTTCTGTATAATTTGTAGATTTTAACAAATAAATGTTTGTTTCTTGCTAAGAGGCTACCATATGTATTGCTGCGCAGTGGCAGGTTTTTGTCACGCAGAGAAAGGTGACCTTTATCTTGCTGATTGCTGTATTTAGGTGTTAACCAGTGTTGGATTGGTAACGTAGGCACTCAGGCAATGTCCGAGGGGCCGGTAACCGCATTTCTGCTCTGGGCTGCTTTTTAGATCAGCCTGGGGGCCGATTTGGACGGTTTCTGCGTTGTTCGATGCCGCCAGAGGCCCAGTGCGTGCCTGAGTGGCGTTTCTGGAGGTAGATGATCGTCCATTACCTCCCTTTTATCAACAGCAAAGGTGTCACTCCCTTTCTCTTGCTGGCCCTGCACATTAATGCATGCATAGTGAGCGAGGGCAGGGGGCCTGAGCAAATGTGGCCTCACTTGTTTTCAGGTGTGTTTCACCAGTGTAAACTAATCTGTGCGTTTTTTAGCCCCTTCACTGCGGTGGCTATTCCGCTGCAGTGTTAAGGGGGCGGGGCGGAAGAGCGGCAGGCGCATGCTGGTGACGGAACCGCTCCGTCACCAGCGTCGGTTGACTGTGCTTATGATGGAGCGGTTCCGTCATGGCCCCGCCCGCTCAATAGAACGCTCAGCGCAGGTGTGGAATTCGCGCCGCGCATGAGCGGCGGGCGGGCCATGACGGAACCGCTCCGTCATCAGCACAGCGCCACCGCAGCTGATGACGGAGCGGTTCCGTCATCAGTATGGAAAAGGTTAACACCCCACCCCCCCCCTTTTTTTAAAATAACATTTCACAGAAGCAGTGGTTTGTGGAAAGGCAATATGCAAATGTGGGCCACTATTTTTTATCGTGCCCGGGCCGATTACTAATCCCAATCCAACCCTGGTGTTAACCTGATATTAATGAGGTGCAACCTTGGCCCATACAGTGTAAATGTGTAACAAATGAGAAAATAGTGACTTTAACGTGCATCAAAATGTGCCACATTCGACCGCATAATTTGATTGTTATGTGGCCAGGCTCTTCAGGCTTTAAAACTGTGCTCAAATCCCAGAGGCCGAAGCCGAAGTGTAGTTCCCATGGAATGTTACCCTCTCTCCGGTGATGTGGGCAAACAACGTCACGCAGCTCTGCTAAAATAGCTCCATCTGTTTTCGAACCGGAAGGTCTGTGTCCTCCTGGGTTTGAATGGCCGTGGGACTCTGTCAGGGCGCCCTGGAGGGACGCGCCTTGGAGGAGATCACATATCTAACATAAATATACTTATAGAGACATTTGTTGAACTTGGATGAGAAAGCTCGTCAACGTATGTGGTGATAAAGAAACCACAAGCCTACAAAATACCGAAGCTGCCGAAGAGGCCAGAGCGTTTGCAGTGATAGCCAGGGAAGCGCTGCCAACCGCTAGAGAACGTGTCTGCCATGAACCTTCAACAATTCAGCATTCATATTCATACTTCAGATAATGATCTAGAAATGCATTCAGAACCTGCAATTAAAACAAAGATGTCACCTGTTGAACACGCGCACGCTCAGAGTTGCTACCATATCTTAATTACAGGTTACACTGCCATTAAAAAAGGCCCACGGCCGGCGGATGAGGTGATTCTGTGGGTGTCTGTAATTTTGTAGAATTATTGTTTTCAGCCGCCCTGGAAGAAGTACAGACAGACTCTGAACGTGCAAATGTATGCCAACTCTAATATGATGCTGCCATCTAGTGTACTTTGATGGTAATGGAGTCCATTACGCTTAGCAGCTGGCTAGCAAGTCCCCATTTCAGTCTTCATATCTTTATTTATTTATTTTATTTACTTTATTTAATGCGATTTTATATAGCGCGAACATTACCCGAAGGTGTCAGAGCGCTTTACATAAGAACCAGTTGCGATACATAAGGATTTAGGATTACATGCGTTACATAAAAGATACAAACAGAAAAAAAATTGCAAATGTACAAGTTATAAAGTTATCTGCTCCTTATCTCTACACAGTTCTCGCTTGACCCTCGAAATATCCAGAGAATGCCAGGGATTTTTAATGCGACAACAGAACGCACTAAGATTAATTCGAGTGCATTTTGAAGGGGCACCAATCGACTCAGGGTGCCTTTTTTAAGAGCACACCTTCTCAAACCTCATTTTTGTATCCTATCGACATTTACACGTCCTTGTCGTGAGATGTACAGTTGTGATTGGATTTTTTATGCTTTGGTGCTTTGGTTTCTTCTCTTTCCCCGGATTGTCATTTTTTTGTCTTACAGGGCACACCATGCAAACCCAACTCTGCTTTTATTTGCAGGCTTGTTGACCTTTCATTGGTGTCTGCCCTCAGCACATTCCACTCCTTAGCCCTGATCTGTGCTGTAGGATACGCTCCAGGGAAACCCGTTCCACTCCCAATTACAAACATGTGTCTAAACTGGAAACTTATGAAGCAGCCGCTTGGCCACCTGTCCATACTTTTGTGAATATGGATTCCAGGTGCTACTGTTTATTTCGGACTATGTCAAGTCATCTGCACAACGCATTGACACTTCTGTGACGTCTATCAGGGCCCTTGCCCCCCACATGAGTGGCTTCATCTGTCCATGTATGATGAGGCACACGGAGAGCTGCATAAACTGCATCATACGTTTCCGTACTTTTTATTGGGCTGCCAACCTTACTGGTTGGCACAATACGCATGGTGACCTCTTTAGGCACTATAATTAGAGAAGCAATGTTTTTTAAAGTTATATATTAAATCGAATGTTATAGCCCACGTCCAATATTCCAGGCCTAGCGGTTTCAAAAGGCCGACAAAACATTAGAAAACAGAGAAAATCTGTGGCAATGGCTGAAAGAGAATGTATGAACCCCCACAAATGACCCAAGAACCCCGTGTAATCAAAATACTATCGAGAATTCTTGGAGCAAGATATTTACACAGAGGCACACGGGCGTGACGGTGGTGAAGGCGCACACAAACACACACCTTGCCGCCCACCTGCAGGGGATTAACCAGACACCTTTGTCAAAGAGCATCTTCAATCCACACCCCTCACTTCATTGCAACGATGTTCACCAGACCGGACAGGTTCATGTTGCTAGAGAGAGGGTTTACACCAGGGCACAAGTCCTATAAAAAGAAGTGGGGGTACTGGCCAAGTAGGACAATATGCAAATGACCTCATGACTTTACGACTTAGCGATATAAAAGAAATATAATAGTGCTATTTAAATATTTGTGTATATACTGGGACAGACTAAACCATCTGACAGTCTTACAGTGTCTGCATTTATATACAGGGACAGAACAAAGGCAAAAGCATGCCTCTCTTAAGTACCTGTGAAGAGAAGGCAAGCTGTGTGCCTTTGTTTCCCTCTGTGGCATTTATATTTAAATGTAAGGTTCCAGGCGGCCCCCAGTCAGCATATACAAACAAAAGGAGGCAGGATGGCCACTTAACTTCGGCCCAGATGGAGGTGAAAAAAGACCCCCTCGCTGCCTGCACGTTGCTGCTGGGAATGGAAAGCAGGCAACGTGCAGGTGCTGCTGAACACGTCCCGGTGTCTGAAAATGACACCGGGACAAGTTCAGCATATTTCTGTGGGGCCCAATTTCTTGGCCGGGGGTACGGCGTCCACCCTGTGAAAAGAGTGGGGGGACCCCATGTACCTACGTGTACCCCTGGCTCGAGCCCTGGTTTACACAGGGACTGTGATCAGCTACAAGAATACACCCCCCCGCGTGACCTAGGTTCAGACACAGCCCGATCTCCAAGACTGTGTTGTCATACAAGCTGCAATGGGCGTGTCTGCAAGCGGCTTCCCTGAGCTTGCCCTCTTCACCTCCATTCACGTGTCTACCTTCGGCTGGTCAGTGGCCCTCTCTTTTAGTGTCCTGTTGGTAGCAGCAATGTGGGCCTTGCCATCCAGAAGCACAGCTGGTAACAGAGTAGTCTAATCTATTTAAACACAGACTACTGCTAATCTAGGGACAGCACACACATTTCCTGTGTCGGGATTTGGATGTTTCCTGTTACCTGGGACGCTCTGGGTGTCTAGCTTATTTTTTAAATGTACGTGAACTCCCTCACTAGAGAGTGGCCTGTGGTATATAGCATTGTGATAATGTGAAGGGTTGTATGTCAATACAACGCAGTGTTTACACCGCACTACCATTACAACGCTGGTTTTACAACGCAAGTCGTTGCCACGTCTTGCGCTGTAGGGTGCTGGACTTAGGAATGGTAAGATTTGCTATTCCAACACCAGCCTACGTACAGTAGGGAAGGTGTTTGAATAGTTAATCTACTATTCCTTAGCCTAGAGCGCCATCCAGCGCAAGTCGTGGTAACGACTTGTGCAGGGCCGGACTGGGAAAATAAACCGGCCCTGGCAAACTGCTCAGCTTCGGCCCCTTTCGTGAGGGGGGAGTTCATCTGAGCAGTTTGCTAGGGCCGGTTTTGGCCGATTTTGTTACCGGGGGCCAATATTGCCAACCCCCGGGTAATAAAAACAGCCCTCCAGGGGCCCAAAACTGGCCCCCACCCTAGCGGCCTACCGGGAAAACGCCCGGTGCCCGCTATGGCCAGTCCGGCCCTGGACTTGTGTTTTAAAACCAGCGTTGTAATGGTAGTGCGGTGTAAACACTGCGTCATAATGAATGTTCCCCATGTAAAGAAGATAGTCATTGGTGTTTTCGATTGATTGTTTGATTTTGTATTTTTATGTATTTTTATGTAGTTCCAGATTGCCCAATAGGAAAATTAGGCGCCGACCTATGGGCCCCACTTCTTTTAAGGGCCCTGCGACAACAGATCAAAACAATATTGATTTGGTCTTGAAAGAAAATTACAATTAAGCTTTCTTAAATTGTTTCCAATTCATTTATGCTTAATAACATTAATAATTGTTAATGTTTAGTTTTGTGTAAAAAAATTTTTTTTTTTAAATTGTTGGTTGGTAAAATTAAAAACGTATTTAGAGATCATTTGCAAGGGGGTGGCATAAAATTTCGATTGTTAGGGGCCTACACAGGGTTTAATCCGGCACTGTTTTTATGAGATACCTATCGTGTCTTGGCTCTAGACAGATGATATCAGGTGGTCTAGATGGGGACAGAGGGTTGAATGAATGAATGAATGGGGGCCAGAGGGTTGATGCTAATTTGGAACAATAAATATGAACCCAAAGATTGCTTAAAGGAGACTTCAGACCTTTAATTAGATGAATATGATCTGCTTGTCAGCGAGGAGCCAAAGGAGGTAAATTCTCAGTGGGCCTGCCCACGATGGTGAGCGTAGAGGTCTGGAAGGACCATAGTGCGGAAATCGATTATGGGATGGAAGTGGCATATGTGACCCACTCACCAGCTGACATTGCTGCATTGAATCACTGGGAGCTGTAGATGTTTTTTAGGATACATTTTATGTAGTCACTAAGAAAACATCAATCTTGAGCCCACATCCTGAACAAATTTGTTGTTTGACCATTCATAAATCATGTAATCAAAAGGCTGAGGTAAGCGTCATTGCAGTAGTTCAACCCAGGCATTGACACCCGACCCTTGAGGTTACTAATCTAAAACCACTTCATTATTGGCCGGTTTACTGCATGGCTGCACAGCACTGGTCACCTGGATGTCATTTGACATCAGTAATCAGTAATCAGGGCTACATCCATAGTCAGGTTGGGTCTGGTGAGAGTGGGTATTAGCCAACACAAGGAGATGATGGACGGAGCGCTGAAACTTTTCAGACACTCACCCCCAGTCACAGATCTGGATTGAATCCATCATTGTTTTTTAGCTCACTTTGCCACCTCAGTTCAGACCCAGCTATATGAAAATCAGTCTTGACCCTGTGCCTCATGGGAACAGTCCAACCCGAACTGCCAAGCCAGGTCTTCCCTGGACTGTAAGCCAGCATCCTGGGACCGGCTTCGGGCTAACAGCCGTCATCAGCCAGGCTAGCTTGAATCCAGTGGCAAAGTGAGCAAGTGACCCACGTCTGGGCATACCCTGCCAACTTAGGGCGAACAAAGCAAACACAAGGAGATGACGAACGGAGCGCTGAAACTTTTCAGACACTCACCCCCAGTCACCGATCTGTTACCCAGAAACCAGTCCCAGGATGCTTGTTTCCGGTTCAGGGAAGACCTGGTTTCCACCATGACAGAATTACCCTACCTGCTGTTCAGGGATGTTAAACAACACAACTGATTCCCTCATATTACCAGTCAGAAGCAGGAATCTTTGTGCTGTCACTGGCACGTGGGGAGCCTGCTTCAGGCTGGCAGCGCAGATCTCCAGACTGTCCTAACCACTCTTTTCCTCTGTGTGCCATGACAGCTCTTCGCAACCCAGGCCCAGAGTCTGCTGCTCATGACGACGGTCGCCATGCCGGTCTTCAGCAAGAAGAATGAAACGGTAAGTCTGACACTCGTCCTCGTGGGCAGACGAAGCCGCCATATTGAAAGGTTGTTGATGGACGTGAGAATCTGGAGTGTGGTAGGTTTTCTTGCCCCAGTACTTAGGCGTTTCATACTGGGTCCACCATTACTGACTGGAAACTGAAGGAAAGATGTTGTGCGTACATAAAATGCACATATGTTGTATTTCCTTGACATTGACACCCTATAGGGCTTATATGCTAACATCACACCTCACAGGCACGTGGAAACAAATGGCGCCATTAATTACGAGCACAGAGAAATCAGTGCCCCTAAGCAGAAGCAGCATGGCAGATTTCATGCAACCGGACATTGCATGCTAGGATTCGAATTAAAACCAGCTGCTTATTTCAGCACCCATCACCTCTGCATACGCAGAACCAGAACTGGTGACCGTGCCTTCTCCTACCTCACTCCTAAAGCCTGGAAAGGCCTCCAGGGCCAGGCTGGCCGCAGCAGGCACCGGGTGCTGTCCCTGTGTGCCGGAAGGGTGGGTGCCAGTTTTGGCCCTGGTTTTGTTACCGGGGGCCAGTTTTGCAACAGTCCTGAGTTGTGCGTTATACAAATATACATACCATAAGATGGCACCACAAACAATTTGTCTTCTTGTTATCACTGACCTGTGTGCTGAACATGTAGCAAAGACATGAATGTAGAAGAATATTGTCTCTGTGAAAAATCCTTCTGAGCTGCAGGCCCGCTTTGACCTACCTTCAGCCAGGGCCGGACTGGCCGTAGGGGGCACCGGGTATTTCCCCATTGGGCCGCCAGGGTGGGGGCCGGTTTCAGTTCCCAGTTCAGCCCTGCCTGCATCTGCAGGAAATGTGTGTTTATCTACCTTCAATTTGCATGCACTTTCATACATAATCCCCTCAGCAAGATTGTTCCCTGCACTTTTTTTTAGCATGCCAGCTGCAGTATGTATTCTTTCATGACATATAGGTATTAATGCCAGGATGTATCTCTTTTCAGAGGTCAGAGGGGATTCTCTTGGGAGTGGTGGGCTCCGATGTCCCCCTGAGAGAGCTGTTGAAACTTGCCCCAAGGTATAAGGTAAGATGTTTACAGGTCTTATTCCTATTACGCCCTCTTTATTATACCCCTGCCTACAATTTCGGAGTAATCAAATACATTTAACTCATCTAAATAAAGAAATAGAGTTGATAGGAGCTGTCCAAGATCACACAGTGTGCTCGGTAGGGGCGCCTAGACTGTCCTCAAACCTTCAGCTGAAGAAAGCAAACAATGAAAATGAGAAAAAAAAAATTTGGGAAACAATTAGACAGAATAGCGCCCCCATCCTACTGCCACTGGGATTCTAGTGAGGATTGGACAGTAGAGAAGGGTAATAATTTCCTGTCTTGTTGATTAATCGGGAGCCTATGCATAGGTTAATTTGCTGCAGGTACTGTCGCGTCGGCGGTCTGCTGTTAAGACTCTCCTATGATCCTAACATAGCCACCACCGTGAGACCTCTGCAGCACCGCCAGCCCGCGATTCAACTCGGAATCCGTCGGGTGGGTGCACCACGGGCTTGGCAGTCCTCCTGTTGGTGCATTGGTGGCAGTCCTACAGGAGGACTTCCAAACTCGTTATCAGGCCCTACGTGGTAGAATTTTTTTTCAAATGAGACTTTATAACATAGAGGTCATTGGCGCAGTGGTGCATTGTTGTTATGTTAGCTTATGTCTACTTGTATAGAGCACTAATCACCCATGAGGGTAGGGATGGGTACTAGGGGACGCTTGACCCTGTTCTTGGGTCCGGTCGCTCCCCACGCCGCACGGCTCCTCCTGTGCACCCCTGACTCCCCTGACTCTCCCCCACCGCTGCTGCTGCCAGGAGCTCGCCGCTGGTGTGCTCCCATGGCCTGGTGACGCCGTAGCTTGCTTTTCTACACTTCTGCTGATTCGCGCCTGTATTGCCTGCATCCCTGTATTTCTGTCTCTCTGTACTTCGGTTTTCTATTCATTCAGTCCCTGTATTGCCTGCATCCCTGTATTTCTGTCTCTCTGTACTTTGGTTTTCTATTCATTCAGTCCCTTTTGCGTCCCTTGCCTTCTGTGCCCTCCCCACTCCCCGCTTCCCACCGCTGCTCCCCTGCGGCCCGCCCCTTTCTTCTATGTCCCGTACCCATTGGCAGCTCCGCTCCCGCCTCCCAGCTGCTCCTCCCTCCCACTTCGCCTCTTATGGAGAGCACCGCGCGGAAGCGCAGCGGACGCGCGCAGCGGGCACGCCAAAGGCAAGCCCGTCTGTGCCTGGACAGCCCCCAGAGCCAGAACCCCTGGACCCCGCGCCCGCCGCAACGCCAGACTGCACTACGACTCAAGCAGCCTCCACGCACTCAACGAGACCACCCCTGCTATCAGGCTATCCCGAAGCACACCCAAGGGCCCTTCACCTGCCGGAACTGCAGCTTCACCAGCATCCAGCCCACCAAACTACCAACCAGAGAACCCAACCACCTCAGATGTATCCTCCTCAACACCCGCTCCGCTCGCAAGCACGCCATCAAACTCTGGGACCTCCTAGATTCTACCGCCTCCGACGTCGACTTCCTGACGGAGACCTGGCTGAACGCCACCTCAGCACCAGACGTGGCCATAGCCATCCCAGAAGGCTTCAAGATCTCCGCAGAGACCGCGCCAACGGAGTTGGAGGGGGAATCGCCATCGTCCACAAAGAAACCCTCACAGTCTCGACCAACTCCGACGACACCCTCACCACTGCCGAACACATGCACTTCCAGATCCACACTGACCCCAACACGACCCTCAGAGGAACACTCGTCTACAGACCACCCGGACCACGATCACAGTTCAACGACACCATCACCGACCTCATCAGCACCCACGCCCTCGCCTCCACGGACTACATCCTCATCGGGGACCTTAACTTCCACCTCGAGAACAACAACAATGCCAACTCCACCGCCCTGATCGACAATCTCGCCAACTTCGGACTCAAACAGCTCGTGACGACCCCCACCCATGCCGTCGGACACACGCTGGACCCCATCTTCTCCGCAGGCCCCCACGTTTCCTTCAACCACACCACCGAACCCCACTGGACCGACCACAGATGCGTCCACTTCACCTTCAAGAAACCCACCACGCTCCACCACACCCAACAGTTGCCATGCTGCTGCTGGGGCAAGGTCACCAAGGACCAACTGACAACCACCCTCGCCCCCATCGACCCCGACACCGCCGCGACCAACCTCAAACAGTGGATCAACGACCGCACCAATGCCCTCGCCCCTCTCAAGATCTCTACAACCAACCACACCAACAAGAAAGCCGCCTGGTTCACCGAAGACCTCCGGACATCCAAGCGCACCTGCCAGAAGCTAGAGAAGAAATGGCTCCACGACCAAACACCAGACAGCCACACAGCCCACAAGAACGCCGTCCGCAGACACCACCAACTCATCAGGACCACCAAGAGGACCGCCTTCAAAGACCGCCTAGACAACAACGCACACAACACCAAAGAGCTCTTCAGCATTGTGAAAGAACTCTCCAACCCCAGCTCCAACACCAACGACATTCCACCATCACAGGCATTGTGCGACTCACTGGCCACCTTCTTTCACCGCAAGATCACCGACATCCATGACAGCTTCAACTCCGACACCCCCGCACCCACCACCGAGACCACCACCCCGCGACCTCCGCCTGCACCAGCCGCCTGACCGCCTGGTCCACCGTCAGCAACAAAGACACCATCAAAACCATGAACTACATCCACTCCGGATCCCCATCCGACCCCTGCCCTCACCACGTTTTCAACAAAGCCAGCACAACCGTTGCGCCCCACCTCCAGAAAGCAATCAACATCTCCTTCGAGACAGCAACCTTCCCGGAAAGCTGGAAGCACGCCGAGATCAATGCCCTACTGAAGAAACCCAAGGCGGACCCTAAGGACCTCAAGAACTTCCGGCCCATCTCCCTGCTCCCGCTCCCGGCAAAAGTGACAGAGAAGATTGTCAACAAACAGCTAACCCGCTACCTCAAAGACAGCAACATCCTGGACCCTTCCCAATCCGGTTTTTCCAGCAACCACAGCACCGAGACCGCCCTCATCGCCGCCACCAACAACATCAGGATCCTGATGGACAAGGGAGAAACAGCCGCCCTCATCCTCCTGGACCTATCAGCGGCCTTCAACATGATCTGCCACTGCACCCTATCAGCACGCCTCCATGACGCCGGAATCCAAGAGAAGGCCCTGGCCTGGACCACATCCTTCCTCTCAGGCAGAACCCAGAGTGTCCGCCTCCCACCCTTCCGCTCAAAATCCACAGAGATCATCTGCGGCGTCCCTTAGGGATCCTCCCTCAGCCCGATGCTGTTCAATATCTACATGGCACCGCTCGCCCACGACGCACGACAACATAGGCTCAACATCATGTCCTATGCCGACGACACCCAGCTGATCATCTCCTCCACCGAAGAATCTCACACCGCTAAAGCCAATCTCCACAGAGGAATGAAGGCCGTCGCCGGTTGGATGAAGGACAGCAGACTGAAGCTGAATTCAGACAAGACGGAGGTCCTCATCCTCGGACCCACCCCATCAGCCTGGGATGACTCCTGGTGGCCCACATCGCTAGGCACTGCTTTGGAACCCACCAACCACGCACGCAACCTGGGGGTCATCCTCGAATCTCCCCTCTCCATGACCAAACAAGTCAACGCCGTCTCCGCTTCCTGCTTCAACACCCTCCGAACGCTCCGCAGGATCTTCAAATGGATCCCCCCCGACATGAGAAAAACCGTCACCCAGGCCCTCTTCACCAGCAGACTTGACTACGGGAACGCCCTCTACTCAGGAACAACAACCAAGCTCATGAGACGACTACAACGAATCCAGAACGCCTCGGCACGACTGATCCTCGACGTCCCCTAACGCAGCCACATCACACCCCTTCTGAGAGGCCTACACTGGCTCCCCGTCAACAAGAGGATCACCTTCAAACTCCTCATCCACGCACACAAAGCGCTACACAACACCGGACCCACATACCTCAACGACTGACTCCGCTTCCACACCTCCACCCGCAGCCTTCGCTCTGCCAGCCTCCCCATCGCCTCATTTCCTCGTATCCGGAAAACCATCCGCTTGTGATATGCATTTTCTGTCTGTGTAACGAAGCTTGCACTTATGCTCCTGTGTAAAGAAACCAAAGTCATTGGCCTCAGTGCAAGGACGGAAATGGATCCCCTAGAAGCTGGTTAAACTGTAAAATACATCAATAATCAGAGTTCAATGGGCCCCAGTGCCCCTGCACCTGCTGCACCATAGCAGCCACGCCCCAACCTTGATGGGAGGCGGATGAGTGTATGTGTGAGGGTGTTTGCGACTGCCCTATTTTTACCACTGTCTTAACTGAAATATCAAAGTGACACAGTTTTAATTACTGCTTGTTATGTTGTGGCAACAATGTTTCAATTCCATCAGTATTTTAAGTGGTTTTTGCAATGCCGTATTTACTGTGAATCTGTGGCTCTGTGTGATAAGTAACAACAAAGGGTGTAAACACTCAATGTGTTAATGGTAAAATTGCACTTAGAGGAATCAAGAGTTACATTTGCTTCAGTTGTACTCATTCACTTGCTAATACTTGCCTATTCTCTGCTACTTCCCAAAGCTTGGAGTCCATGGCTACGCCTTTCTAAACACGAACAACGGCTACATTCTCTCGCACCCTGACCTCCGACCCTTGGTAGGTAACCGACACATGGGACTTATCTTTGTAGTCTCTCTCCGTCTCTCTCTCTTTTTCTCTCTGTCTGTCTCTCTCTCTGTCTGTCTATCTCTCTCTCTCATTCTCTCTCTATTGTCCTATGGCTCAGCCCTCTACGCTCTGCCAACACAAACCCAGAGGTGGCTGGCAGGGAACGGTGGTGGTGGGCAGAGGTTTTAAAAAAAAAAATCATAACAAAATATTTACAAAAAACACTTAATTCTTCACGACCACTCTCTCTCCTCCGTCATTGCTTCTCTTCCTGACGAGTCCCGGAAGCAGGTAGCACACAGGTTCCCCTAAGTCAATCACAACGCTGCTGTCAGCAGCTTTGTAATTGGTCTGAGCGCCGTGATTCGGCGCTCAGACAGGGACTGGAAGCCTGTGCATGTTCTCCACCCAGGCTGTGTATTACAGCTGGGAGGAGAACATGCTAAGTGTGTGTTGGACTTGGCCTTTTTCCCCCAAAATTTTTCGCTTTTTGCCCCCCTAATTTGAATGACTCCCCCATGGTATTAAATATGTATGGACCATGTGTGGTAAGAGTTGCCCTTTTGTGAAATTAAATGTTATTAAATGGTGTGCAGAAAAACAATCCCCATTTTAAAAATGTACCTGACTAAAATGTACTGTGTTCTTAAAATGGATGCCATGGCCCTGGGTAGTGCCACCTGACTGTGTTAGGTCAGCGGTCTAGATAATATTACCCAGCTACCCCTAGCTTTTGGAGGGAAAGCCTGGCACCCAGGGTGCTCACCCCCTCCCCTAGAACCAGTTTAGGCCAGATTTGCCAACATTCCGGAAGGTGCTGGCTCTGTGAGGGAGGAGGGTATAAATAGGGAGAAGTGCCACCAGAAAGTCAGTCAGCGCTGGGACAAGGAAGGGAGGGGACCTGCTGTGAGGTGCTACCGCCACATGGGTCTATGAGCTGGGCCCTGCACCCCTACAAACCCCCCCTCTACTGTCCCCATGGGCCCCTGGCAACGGAGGGCCCCTACCCAGGTCACTGACGCTGTTGGACCGGGTACCACGCCAGCTCTGCGTGAAGAAGCGCCCAGGAGGTGAGGAGTGTGCCCCTGAGGTGGACTGTGGGACTGTTCACCCCCCTGTGAGGTGTGCTGCAATGGTGCTGTTTTGGGGAGGTTGATGCCCCCAAGGAAGTAGTGGCCCCTTTGGAAGCGCTGGGCTGTGAGATGCCTATGGTGAAAGGCTGTGGACAGCTGACTGGCGTAAACTGCAGTAACGCCCCATAAGCGCTGGATGTCTAAAGGCTGTTGCTGCCTGTGGAGCTGCCTGGGGAGGATTGTGCCCCCAAGGGACTGTGCCCTGTGATTGGTGTGGCCCCCGAAGTGCTGTTGGCCCTGAGGACTGTGTGGGCAGAGGGAGGAGTAGTGCGCTGTGAATAGCGCCATTCTCCTGAGGAGAATCACGCTGGAGGAGCCTATCCTCGTGTCAGCGCGCTGTCTGCCGTATTATTAATTAATTAAGAAGGGAGCCTACCCCTTATCGCAGCCGGAGATCACCGTCGCAGCCTGGGCGCTGAGGAAACTGTGAGGAGAAATAGCGCTGAGGAGCCTACCCTCATGTCAGCGCGCTGTCTGCCGTATTATTAATTAATTACAAGGGAGCCTACCCCTTATCGCCGCTGGAAATCACCACCGCGGCCCGGCGCCGCCTTGAGGGGACCCCAACCGTTGTGAATACCGTTGCGGCGGTGTGAGGAGAGGGCCGCCGAAGTGAAGAAAGGGCCGCGCTAGGCCCTGAGACCGGCAGATCCCCTATCACGTGACGGGGGCCCGGCCGCGTCATCGGCCTGCCCCCGCCGCGCACTGATTGGCCTGCGCGGCCGTGACCTTTGAAGGCCGCTCAGGGATTGGCTGTTGGCCGGGAAGGCCAGAAGAAGGGGAGTAAAAGCCCCGGGTCCCCGTGAGTGAGGGAGGACCCGGGTGAAGCTCGGTGCAGGGCCCCCGTGGTCAGTAGGGAGCCCTGAGAAGAACGACCGGAGCGGGAGGCCACCCCGCTGATCTGCGGCCCGGATTGAGGAGGCCGCGAGGAGCGTCACCAAGCCCTGGGTCCCCGGGAGTGAGGGAGGACCCAGGCGAAGCACCGTTGCGGGGCCCCCGTGTCAAGGAGGGAGCCCCGAGAGAAGCGACCGGAGCGGGAGGCCACCCCGCCGGTCTGTGCCCTACGCGAGGGGCCGGTAAGGTAGGCGGGGCCGGGGTACACTGCCGGTACCAGCCCGCCTCCCGACCTGAAAGGGACCAGAGAAGGAAGCCCTCTGGGGCCGCACAGAGGTGCAGTGACCCCCCCATGGGCCCCTGAGAGGAGAAGAGAGGCCCGAGTGATGCCACAGGGAGGGGCCTTGAGGCACATTGCCGGTGCCTGGCCCTTCCCCTGGAAAAGAGCTCAGTTTCCTGTTGTGGAGAGCCCCGGGTCCCTGAGTAAGGAGAGGAGCCCGGCGGAGGGCCCAAGACAGGAGGAGTTGTGTAGTGGGGCCCCCATAGTGAAGAGGGAGCCCCGGTTGCAACGCTGAGGACTGGGTGAGGCCTGGTGGGCCTGAGTGACCACGCAGATCACCGGGGGGTCCTGCGACTCGAGGCACATTGTCGGTGCCTGGTCCCCCCCCCCCTGCAGAGGAGACCCCAAAAGAGCCCCGCAGGAGCCTTTGAGGAGAGCCCGGTGAGTGGGGCCTACGCTTAACTATGTGGGGGACATAGAGGGCAACGGGGTACATTGTCGGTGCCCGCCCCGGGGACTGTGTTGCCTTGTCAGGTACCCCGTTTTGCGGAGGGCACCTGTGACTTGGGCTCCAGATTTGTTGAACTGCCCTAACAGACAACTCAGGAGCAAGCCGGTTGCCCTTGTGGCATATTCTGGGGTAGAGAGTCTTATTCCCCCTCATCGCAAATTTAGGTACCTACCTTATGGGTTGTCCTGAGGTCCCCAGTTAGAGAGGGAGACTGGGCAAGGAAATGTCTAAGGGAGTCTAGAGGTAATGAGGGTTGGCTGTTGTGTACACCCCGATGTTGATACCCCTAGTTTGATGGTAGAGGGAGCCTAGGTGATTCCTGGCAGGTCTTCCTGATTTATGAGAAGGGCCCCTACCTGATATTTATGCTGGGCGAAGTATGTTCTGCCTAGGTTGGTCAATGAGTTGGCCTGATGTGTTAATCCAGGCCCTTGTTTGTATACCAGATTGATGGGCCAGATAGGCTGATTTATTGCAGGTGTTCCTGTCCATGTTATGCCGTGATGCCCTAATGTTTTCTTTCCCTAACAGGGGTGGGTTGGCGATATGGTGCATGATGTAATTCTATGTTAATGTAGAATTTTGCAATTACAGCCTTCCCTGTAGGATGAGAGTCTGAGTTGGCCCCGCCAGATGGGCCCCAGATCTAATGACATTTTGATTCCATCCTTTTTCTCTTTCAGCATGGACTACTTCCTATGTAAATAATTTCCCCCCCATTATTCACTTGGCTCTGGCGCCATTTGGCGTCCTGTACGACACTACTGTTTTGCATTCTTTTGCTTTGCAGGTTGGAAACCCTACTAAATGACATATCTTTTTCCAACTCAAATTGGTGTCCTGCCTCTTTTGTGGTGTGCCTGGTGTGTTGACTGTGGGTACTGCGTGATTGCTTCACATGTCCTCGAAGTTTGGCCTGCCCGCTTGATGCCATGCTACCCCCTTGGAGATTTGGGTAACCCCCATTTCTTACAGTGTGCATGACTATTTGGCCGGCAAAACAGTCATGCGCACTTATTGGTCACAAACCACTCCTCCTCTCAGGCTGTGACACCAGCCCTGCCCCACCCTAAACTAGCCCCATAGCTACTAAATTCAACTGATAATAACGATGGGCCCGATTCACAGAATTAACTTAAGACAATATCCTAAAATTACTACTTTTGGTATTCACAGAAGGTAGGATTTTGTCTTAAGACAGACTTAAGACAGACTTAAGACAGACTTAAGTTAGGATTTTGTCTTAAGTCTGTCTTAAGTCTATCTTAAGACAAACTTAAGACAAAATCCTAACTTCTGTGAATACCAAAAGTAGTAAGTTTAGGATTTTGTCTTAAGTTAGTTCTGTGAATCGGGCCCTAAGTTATCATTTTATTTAAATTGTTTCCACTGCTCTGAGAGTAATGGGGCGACGCACCTCGAATTCCCTCTGAAAATGGAGCACCGGGCTCTCTGTAGACAGCAGCTGTCCTTTATTTCTGTTTGCCTTCCCTTTTGTTGGTGTAAAGGAACTTTGGCACTGAGTTAGATTTTGGCGGACAGATGCTCCATCACAATCATGATGTATATCCTGTCCTCTGTATTACAGCTGCCATAGGATATAACACACTTGTAATAGGCGGACAGGATATCCATCACATTTGTAACCCGTCAGCCAAACACCAAACCAGGCCCTTTGTTTTTAGAATCTAGTTCCAGGAATCGATCACAACACACACCCTCACTCTGCCTTTCTAGAACTTTGCAAATTAATTCCTGGCAAATAGTGTGGTTAGATCTGCACCCCTCCCCTCTTCTCCATTTGCTGTGCAGCTTCAAAAGGGCTGGCTGTGAATCTTACAAGTGTAATGCTGTTCTTGGCCCGATATCACCTGCCACATGGTGCCTTTCCTTACTTAACCAACTTCACACCTGGGCATGCTAATAAGCTGCAGCCCACCCAATCTCCATCACAGACAGACCCTTTTTTGGTGACAGGCGATAGTTCTCAGTAGCCTTACGTTACAGCCATGAACACAATGAACTTCCTTCTCACTGCTTTCCATTCTGGTGAG
Source organism: Lissotriton vulgaris (assembly GCF_964263255.1). Lineage (NCBI taxonomy): Eukaryota > Metazoa > Chordata > Amphibia > Caudata > Salamandridae > Lissotriton > Lissotriton vulgaris. The sequence continues at coordinate 1,146,460 of NW_028243866.1, read as the reverse complement.
GGGCATTTATCAATTATGGCACCTGATCCTACTTGTAGGGTCAATCCAGCATGGTTTTCTGATGGAAATGCAACGATTTGGGTCAATTTAATGTGCTTTGTATTTCAAAACAAGGTAAATCCCAGTTATTCCCCTTTTGCAGAGCTCATTACCTACTCTGTCACACCCTCCTTTGCGAATCCCTCTGCAATAACCACTTCAGAGTCACATTTCCTGCCATGCTCTGCTGTGAACGTTCAGTGTACGATACAGAAAAGGGGGTGGTGATGAACAGAGTGTCTGAATTAAGCAGACCACTCTTACCCAGTCCAAAGATCAGGGCTTGATCCATCACCGTTATTTATCTCACTGCCCCATCCCAGCTCAGAACCTGGCTATATGCAAATTAGTCTGTCCCTGGCCCAGTGCATCATGGGAACAGGGCAGACCAAACTACCAAGCCAATTCTTCACCAGAAAGGAGACAAGCTACCGGGGACCGGTTTCTGGCATTTCAGCCTCTTCGGCCCGGCTTGCTTGAATCCTGATGGAGCAGTGAGAAAGGGACTCATGTCTGAGTATACCCTGCCACACCTATAGTGGCCAAATACGATACAGAAAAAGGGGTGGTGATGAACAGAGTGTCTGAATTAAGCAGACCACTCTTACCCAGTCCAAAGATCAGGGCTTGACCCATCACCGTTATTTATCTCACTGCCCCATCCCAGCTCAGAACCTGGCTATATGCAAATTAGTCTGTCCCTGACCCAGTGCATCATGGGAACAGGGCAGACCAAACTACCAAGCCAATTCTTCACCAGAAAGGAGACAAGCTACCGGGGACCGGTTTCTGGCATTTAAGCCTCTTCGGCCCGGCTTGCTTGAATCCTGATGGAGCAGTGAGAAAGGGACTCATGTCTGAGTATACCCTGCCACACCTATAGTGGCCAAATACGATACAGAAAAGGGGGTGGTGATGAACAGAGTGTCTGAATTAAGCAGACCACTCTTACCCAGTCCAAAGATCAGGGCTTGATCCATCACCGTTATTTATCTCACTGCCCAATCCCAGCTCAGAACCTGGCTATATGCAAATTAGTCTGTCCCTGGCCCAGTGCATCATGGGAACAGGGCAGACCAAACTACCAAGCCAATTCTTCACCAGAAAGGAGACAAGCTACCGGGGACCGGTTTCTGGCATTTCAGCCTCTTAGGCCCATCTTGCTTGAATCCTGATGGAGCAGTGAGAAAGGGACTCATGTCTGAGTATACCCTGCCACACCTATAGTGGCCAAATACGATACAGAAAAGGGGGTGGTGATGAACAGAGTGTCTGAATTAAGCAGACCACTCTTACCCAGTCCAAAGATCAGGGCTTGATCCATCACCGTTATTTATCTCACTGCCCCATCCCAGCTCAGAACCTGGCTATATGCAAATTAGTCTGTCCCTGGCCCAGTGCATCATGGGAACAGGGCAGACCAAACTACCAAGCCAATTCTTCACCAGAAAGGAGACAAGCTACCGGGGACCGGTTTCTGGCATTTCAGCCTCTTCGGCCCGGCTTGCTTGAATCCTGATGGAGCAGTGAGAAAGGGACTCATGTCTGAGTATACCCTGCCACACCTATAGTGGCCAAATACGATACAGAAAAGGGGGTGGTGATGAACAGAGTGTCTGAATTAAGCAGACCACTCTTACCCAGTCCAAAGATCAGGGCTTGATCCATCACCGTTATTTATCTCACTGCCCCATCCCAGCTCAGAACCTGGCTATATGCAAATTAGTCTGTCCCTGGCCCAGTGCATCATGGGAACAGGGCAGACCAAACTACCAAGCCAATTCTTCACCAGAAAGGAGACAAGCTACCGGGGACCGGTTTCTGGCATTTCAGCCTCTTCGGCCCGGCTTGCTTGAATCCTGATGGAGCAGTGAGAAAGGGACTCATGTCTGAGTATACCCTGTCACACCTATAGTGGCCAAATACGATACAGAAAAGGGGGTGGTGATGAACAGAGTGTCTGAATTAAGCAGACCACTCTTACCCAGTCCAAAGATCAGGGCTTGATCCATCACCGTTATTTATCTCACTGCCCCATCCCAGCTCAGAACCTGGCTATATGCAAATTAGTCTGTCCCTGGCCCAGTGCATCATGGGAACAGGGCAGACCAAACTACCAAGCCAATTCTTCACCAGAAAGGAGACAAGCTACCGGGGACCGGTTTCTGGCATTTCAGCCTCTTCGGCCCGGCTTGCTTGAATCCTGATGGAGCAGTGAGAAAGGGACTCATGTCTGAGTACACCCTGCCACACCTATAGTGGCCAAATACGATACAGAAAAGGGGGTGGTGATGAACAGAGTGTCTGAATTAAGCAGACCACTCTTACCCAGTCCAAAGATCAGGGCTTGATCCATCACCGTTATTTATCTCACTGCCCCATCCCAGCTCAGAACCTGGCTATATGCAAATTAGTCTGTCCCTGGCCCAGTGCATCATGGGAACAGGGCAGACCAAACTACCAAGCCAATTCTTCACCAGAAAGGAGACAAGCTACCGGGGACCGGTTTCTGGCATTTCAGCCTCTTCGGCCCGGCTTGCTTGAATCCTGATGGAGCAGTGAGAAAGGGACTCATGTCTGAGTATACCCTGCCACACCTATAGTGGCCAAATACGATACAGAAAAGGGGGTGGTGATGAACAGAGTGTCTGAATTAAGCAGACCACTCTTACCCAGTCCAAAGATCAGGGCTTGATCCATCACCGTTATTTATCTCACTGCCCCATCCCAGCTCAGAACCTGGCTATATGCAAATTAGTCTGTCCCTGGCCCAGTGCATCATGGGAACAGGGCAGACCAAACTACCAAGCCAATTCTTCACCAGAAAGGAGACAAGCTACCGGGGACCGGTTTCTGGCATTTCAGCCTCTTCGGCCCGGCTTGCTTGAATCCTGATGGAGCAGTGAGAAAGGGACTCATGTCTGAGTATACCCTGTCACACCTATAGTGGCCAAATACGATACAGAAAAGGGGGTGGTGATGAACAGAGTGTCTGAATTAAGCAGACCACTCTTACCCAGTCCAAAGATCAGGGCTTGATCCATCACCGTTATTTATCTCACTGCCCCATCCCAGCTCAGAACCTGGCTATATGCAAATTAGTCTGTCCCTGGCCCAGTGCATCATGGGAACAGGGCAGACCAAACTACCAAGCCAATTCTTCACCAGAAAGGAGACAAGCTACCGGGGACCGGTTTCTGGCATTTCAGCCTCTTCGGCCCGGCTTGCTTGAATCCTGATGGAGCAGTGAGAAAGGGACTCATGTCTGAGTATACCCTGCCACACCTATAGTGGCCAAATACGATACAGAAAAGGGGGTGGTGATGAACAGAGTGTCTGAATTAAGCAGACCACTCTTACCCAGTCCAAAGATCAGGGCTTGATCCATCACCGTTATTTATCTCACTGCCCCATCCCAGCTCAGAACCTGGCTATATGCAAATTAGTCTGTCCCTGGCCCAGTGCATCATGGGAACAGGGCAGACCAAACTACCAAGCCAATTCTTCACCAGAAAGGAGACAAGCTACCGGGGACCGGTTTCTGGCATTTCAGCCTCTTCGGCCCGGCTTGCTTGAATCCTGATGGAGCAGTGAGAAAGGGACTCATGTCTGAGTATACCCTGCCCCACCTATAGTGGCCAAATACGATACAGAAAAGGGGGTGGTGATGAACAGAGTGTCTGAATTAAGCAGACCACTCTTACCCAGTCCAAAGATCAGGGCTTGATCCATCACCGTTATTTATCTCACTGCCCCATCCCAGCTCAGAACCTGGCTATATGCAAATTAGTCTGTCCCTGGCCCAGTGCATCATGGGAACAGGGCAGACCAAACTACCAAGCCAATTCTTCACCAGAAAGGAGACAAGCTACCGGGGACCGGTTTCTGGCATTTCAGCCTCTTCGGCCCGGCTTGCTTGAATCCTGATGGAGCAGTGAGAAAGGGACTCATGTCTGAGTATACCCTGCCACACCTATAGTGGCCAAATACGATACAGAAAAGGGGGTGGTGATGAACAGAGTGTCTGAATTAAGCAGACCACTCTTACCCAGTCCAAAGATCAGGGCTTGATCCATCACCGTTATTTATCTCACTGCCCCATCCCAGCTCAGAACCTGGCTATATGCAAATTAGTCTGTCCCTGGCCCAGTGCATCATGGGAACAGGGCAGACCAAACTACCAAGTCAATTCTTCACCAGAAAGGAGACAAGCTACCGGGGACCGGTTTCTGGCATTTCAGCCTCTTCGGCCCGGCTTGCTTGAATCCTGATGGAGCAGTGAGAAAGGGACTCATGTCTGAGTACACCCTGCCACACCTATAGTGGCCAAATACGATACAGAAAAGGGGGTGGTGATGAACAGAGTGTCTGAATTAAGCAGACCACTCTTACCCAGTCCAAAGATCAGGGCTTGATCCATCACCGTTATTTATCTCACTGCCCCATCCCAGCTCAGAACCTGGCTATATGCAAATTAGTCTGTCCCTGGCCCAGTGCATCATGGGAACAGGGCAGACCAAACTACCAAGCCACTTCTTCACCAGAAAGGAGACAAGCTACCGGGGACCGGTTTCTGGCATTTCAGCCTCTTCGGCCCGGCTTGCTTGAATCCTGATGGAGCAGTGAGAAAGGGACTCATGTCTGAGTACACCCTGCCACACCTATAGTGGCCAAATACGATACAGAAAAGGGGGTGGTGATGAACAGAGTGTCTGAATTAAGCAGACCACTCTTACCCAGTCCAAAGATCAGGGCTTGATCCAACACCGTTATTTATCTCACTGCCCCATCCCAGCTCAGAACCTGGCTATATGCAAATTAGTCTGTCCCTGGCCCAGTGCATCATGGGAACAGGGCAGACCAAACTACCAAGCCAATTCTTCACCAGAAAGGAGACAAGCTACCGGGGACCGGTTTCTGGCATTTCAGCCTCTTCGGCCCGGCTTGCTTGAATCCTGATGGAGCAGTGAGAAAGGGACTCATGTCTGAGTACACCCTGCCACACCTATAGTGGCCAAATACGATACAGAAAAGGGGGTGGTGATGAACAGAGTGTCTGAATTAAGCAGACCACTCTTACCCAGTCCAAAGATCAGGGCTTGATCCATCACCGTTATTTATCTCACTGCCCCATCCCAGCTCAGAACCTGGTTATATGCAAATTAGTCTGTCCCTGGCCCAGTGCATCATGGGAACAGGGCAGACCAAACTACCAAGCCAATTCTTCACCAGAAAGGAGACAAGCTACCGGGGACCGGTTTCTGGCATTTCAGCCTCTTCGGCCCGGCTTGCTTGAATCCTGATGGAGCAGTGAGAAAGGGACTCATGTCTGAGTATACCCTGCCACACCTATAGTGGCCAAATAAGATACAGAAAAGGGGGTGGTGATGAACAGAGTGTCTGAATTAAGCAGACCACTCTTACCCAGTCCAAAGATCAGGGCTTGATCCATCACCGTTATTTATCTCACTGCCCCATCCCAGCTCAGAACCTGGCTATATGCAAATTAGTCTGTCCCTGGCCCAGTGCATCATGGGAACAGGGCAGACCAAACTACCAAGCCAATTCTTCACCAGAAAGGAGACAAGCTACCGGGGACCGGTTTCTGGCATTTCAGCCTCTTAGGCCCATCTTGCTTGAATCCTGATGGAGCAGTGAGAAAGGGACTCATGTCTGAGTATACCCTGCCACACCTATAGTGGCCAAATACGATACAGAAAAGGGGGTGGTGATGAACAGAGTGTCTGAATTAAGCAGACCACTCTTACCCAGTCCAAAGATCAGGGCTTGATCCATCACCGTTATTTATCTCACTGCCCCATCCCAGCTCAGAACCTGGCTATATGCAAATTAGTCTGTCCCTGGCCCAGTGCATCATGGGAACAGGGCAGACCAAACTACCAAGCCAATTCTTCACCAGAAAGGAGACAAGCTACCGGGGACCGGTTTCTGGCATTTCAGCCTCTTCGGCCCGGCTTGCTTGAATCCTGATGGAGCAGTGAGAAAGGGACTCATGTCTGAGTATACCCTGCCACACCTATAGTGGCCAAATACGATACAGAAAAGGGGGTGGTGATGAACAGAGTGTCTGAATTAAGCAGACCACTCTTACCCAGTCCAAAGATCAGGGCTTGATCCATCACCGTTATTTATCTCACTGCCCCATCCCAGCTCAGAACCTGGCTATATGCAAATTAGTCTGTCCCTGGCCCAGTGCATCATGGGAACAGGGCAGACCAAACTACCAAGCCAATTCTTCACCAGAAAGGAGACAAGCTACCGGGGACCGGTTTCTGGCATTTCAGCCTCTTCGGCCCGGCTTGCTTGAATCCTGATGGAGCAGTGAGAAAGGGACTCATGTCTGAGTATACCCTGTCACACCTATAGTGGCCAAATACGATACAGAAAAGGGGGTGGTGATGAACAGAGTGTCTGAATTAAGCAGACCACTCTTACCCAGTCCAAAGATCAGGGCTTGATCCATCACCGTTATTTATCTCACTGCCCCATCCCAGCTCAGAACCTGGCTATATGCAAATTAGTCTGTCCCTGGCCCAGTGCATCATGGGAACAGGGCAGACCAAACTACCAAGCCAATTCTTCACCAGAAAGGAGACAAGCTACCGGGGACCGGTTTCTGGCATTTCAGCCTCTTCGGCCCGGCTTGCTTGAATCCTGATGGAGCAGTGAGAAAGGGACTCATGTCTGAGTATACCCTGCCACACCTATAGTGGCCAAATACGATACAGAAAAGGGGGTGGTGATGAACAGAGTGTCTGAATTAAGCAGACCACTCTTACCCAGTCCAAAGATCAGGGCTTGATCCATCACCGTTATTTATCTCACTGCCCCATCCCAGCTCAGAACCTGGCTATATGCAAATTAGTCTGTCCCTGGCCCAGTGCATCATGGGAACAGGGCAGACCAAACTACCAAGCCAATTCTTCACCAGAAAGGAGACAAGCTACCGGGGACCGGTTTCTGGCATTTCAGCCTCTTCGGCCCGGCTTGCTTGAATCCTGATGGAGCAGTGAGAAAGGGACTCATGTCTGAGTATACCCTGCCCCACCTATAGTGGCCAAATACGATACAGAAAAGGGGGTGGTGATGAACAGAGTGTCTGAATTAAGCAGACCACTCTTACCCAGTCCAAAGATCAGGGCTTGATCCATCACCGTTATTTATCTCACTGCCCCATCCCAGCTCAGAACCTGGCTATATGCAAATTAGTCTGTCCCTGGCCCAGTGCATCATGGGAACAGGGCAGACCAAACTACCAAGCCAATTCTTCACCAGAAAGGAGACAAGCTACCGGGGACCGGTTTCTGGCATTTCAGCCTCTTCGGCCCGGCTTGCTTGAATCCTGATGGAGCAGTGAGAAAGGGACTCATGTCTGAGTATACCCTGCCACACCTATAGTGGCCAAATACGATACAGAAAAGGGGGTGGTGATGAACAGAGTGTCTGAATTAAGCAGACCACTCTTACCCAGTCCAAAGATCAGGGCTTGATCCATCACCGTTATTTATCTCACTGCCCCATCCCAGCTCAGAACCTGGCTATATGCAAATTAGTCTGTCCCTGGCCCAGTGCATCATGGGAACAGGGCAGACCAAACTACCAAGTCAATTCTTCACCAGAAAGGAGACAAGCTACCGGGGACCGGTTTCTGGCATTTCAGCCTCTTCGGCCCGGCTTGCTTGAATCCTGATGGAGCAGTGAGAAAGGGACTCATGTCTGAGTACACCCTGCCACACCTATAGTGGCCAAATACGATACAGAAAAGGGGGTGGTGATGAACAGAGTGTCTGAATTAAGCAGACCACTCTTACCCAGTCCAAAGATCAGGGCTTGATCCATCACCGTTATTTATCTCACTGCCCCATCCCAGCTCAGAACCTGGCTATATGCAAATTAGTCTGTCCCTGGCCCAGTGCATCATGGGAACAGGGCAGACCAAACTACCAAGCCACTTCTTCACCAGAAAGGAGACAAGCTACCGGGGACCGGTTTCTGGCATTTCAGCCTCTTCGGCCCGGCTTGCTTGAATCCTGATGGAGCAGTGAGAAAGGGACTCATGTCTGAGTACACCCTGCCACACCTATAGTGGCCAAATACGATACAGAAAAGGGGGTGGTGATGAACAGAGTGTCTGAATTAAGCAGACCACTCTTACCCAGTCCAAAGATCAGGGCTTGATCCATCACCGTTATTTATCTCACTGCCCCATCCCAGCTCAGAACCTGGCTATATGCAAATTAGTCTGTCCCTGGCCCAGTGCATCATGGGAACAGGGCAGACCAAACTACCAAGCCAATTCTTCACCAGAAAGGAGACAAGCTACCGGGGACCGGTTTCTGGCATTTCAGCCTCTTCGGCCCGGCTTGCTTGAATCCTGATGGAGCAGTGAGAAAGGGACTCATGTCTGAGTACACCCTGCCACACCTATAGTGGCCAAATACGATACAGAAAAGGGGGTGGTGATGAACAGAGTGTCTGAATTAAGCAGACCACTCTTACCCAGTCCAAAGATCAGGGCTTGATCCATCACCGTTATTTATCTCACTGCCCCATCCCAGCTCAGAACCTGGCTATATGCAAATTAGTCTGTCCCTGGCCCAGTGCATCATGGGAACAGGGCAGACCAAACTACCAAGCCAATTCTTCACCAGAAAGGAGACAAGCTACCGGGGACCGGTTTCTGGCATTTCAGCCTCTTCGGCCCGGCTTGCTTGAATCCTGATGGAGCAGTGAGAAAGGGACTCATGTCTGAGTATACCCTGCCACACCTATAGTGGCCAAATAAGATACAGAAAAGGGGGTGGTGATGAACAGAGTGTCTGAATTAAGCAGACCACTCTTACCCAGTCCAAAGATCAGGGCTTGATCCATCACCGTTATTTATCTCACTGCCCCATCCCAGCTCAGAACCTGGCTATATGCAAATTAGTCTGTCCCTGGCCCAGTGCATCATGGGAATAGGGCAGACCAAACTACCAAGCCAATTCTTCACCAGAAAGGAGACAAGCTACCGGGGACCGGTTTCTGGCATTTCAGCCTCTTCGGCCCGGCTTGCTTGAATCCTGATGGAGCAGTGAGAAAGGGACTCATGTCTGAGTATACCCTGCCACACCTATAGTGGCCAAATACGATACAGAAAAGGGGGTGGTGATGAACAGAGTGTCTGAATTAAGCAGACCACTCTTACCCAGTCCAAAGATCAGGGCTTGATCCATCACCGTTATTTATCTCACTGCCCCATCCCAGCTCAGAACCTGGCTATATGCAAATTAGTCTGTCCCTGGCCCAGTGCATCATGGGAACAGGGCAGACCAAACTACCAAGCCAATTCTTCACCAGGAAGGAGACAAGCTACCGGGGACCGGTTTCTGGCATTTCAGCCTCTTCGGCCCGGCTTGCTTGAATCCTGATGGAGCAGTGAGAAAGGGACTCATGTCTGAGTATACCCTGCCACACCTATAGTGGCCAAATACGATACAGAAAAGGGGGTGGTGATGAACAGAGTGTCTGAATTAAGCAGACCACTCTTACCCAGTCCAAAGATCAGGGCTTGATCCATCACCGTTATTTATCTCACTGCCCCATCCCAGCTCAGAACCTGGCTATATGCAAATTAGTCTGTCCCTGGCCCAGTGCATCATGGGAACAGGGCAGACCAAACTACCAAGCCAATTCTTCACCAGAAAGGAGACAAGCTACCGGGGACCGGTTTCTGGCATTTCAGCCTCTTCGGCCCGGCTTGCTTGAATCCTGATGGAGCAGTGAGAAAGGGACTCATGTCTGAGTATACCCTGCCACACCTATAGTGGCCAAATACGATACAGAAAAGGGGGTGGTGATGAACAGAGTGTCTGAATTAAGCAGACCACTCTTACCCAGTCCAAAGATCAGGGCTTGATCCATCACCGTTATTTATCTCACTGCCCCATCCCAGCTCAGAACCTGGCTATATGCAAATTAGTCTGTCCCTGGCCCAGTGCATCATGGGAACAGGGCAGACCAAACTACCAAGCCAATTCTTCACCAGAAAGGAGACAAGCTACCGGGGACCGGTTTCTGGCATTTCAGCCTCTTCGGCCCGGCTTGCTTGAATCCTGATGGAGCAGTGAGAAAGGGACTCATGTCTGAGTATACCCTGCCACACCTATAGTGGCCAAATACTATACAGAAAAGGGGGTGGTTGAACGTTCAGTGTAGACATGGGCTCTCGCAACCATTTTCCCAAGGGCCTCAAAATGTGGCCTGTGATGTGCCCAAGGGTTGCATTGATACCTGTAGGGTGGCAATCTGGTGTTGGGAAGGTGTTAGTGCAAAGGTGGGAGTATGGGAAGTGAGGCATATACATGTAGTGTCTGAATTGCACAATGGGAAACCAAAAACTTGGGATTAATCCTGGCTTCTCCAATTAAATTTTGTGATCCTTGGCAATTGTTTTATTTCACTTTCCCTCCTTTTTCTTCATTATCACACATGAGGACCTCGACATACATGACTTTAGGGTGTGTGCTGTGCAAAACCTTCTCCTATGTTTGATTTAATAAACTATATGTTGTTCATGTATAATCGAAACCCCGGCCCCCAAAGAATCCACATAACAACTGACTTGCCTACTGACAACACCCAACTGATCCTCTCCGTTACCAACGAATCAACAACCACCAGAAACAACTTCCACAGTGGAAAGAAGGCCTTCGCCACCCGGATGAAGAGCAGCTGCCTCAAACTGAATTCGGACAAGACCAAAGTCCATCCTAGGACCCTCAGCATGGAACGACTCCTGGTGGCCCTCCACACTGGGAACCCTGCCCACCCCCACAGACCATGCACATAACCTCAGCATCATGCTGGACTCCTCGCTCACAATGAACCATCAGATCAAGGCCGTCGCCTGATCGCGCATCCACACGCTCCGTCTGCTTCGAAAGACATTCAGATGGATCCCCACCAAATTCAGAAAACAGACACACACGCACTCATCAGAAGCAGACTCGACTACGGCTATGCACTCTATGATGGTGTCACCTAGAAACTCCTATGGAAACTACAGAATGTTCACAATGCAGCAGCCATGGTCCTTGACATCCCTCACCGCAGTCACATCTCCGAAAACCTCAGAGAACTCCACTGACTCCCAGTCAACACAAAATCACCTTCAAGGATCTCACTCATGCCTACAAATCCCTCCACGATGCAGGACCAGCATCCCTGAACCACCACCTCTCATTCAATATCCCCACCAGACACCTTCGCTCTTCTCAGCTGTCCCTGGCCATCGTCCGTCGGATCCACATGACTAGCACCAGAAAAAGATCCTTCTCCTACCTCACCATGAAGACCTGGAACACCCAGCCCCTCCACCCCACACAATGCCCGCGGGTGACCCAATTCAGGAAGGACCTCAAGACCTGGCTCTACGACTGAACACATACGCGCAGGCGGACCAGCAGCCTCCCCCTTCTATCCCACGTACCCCCGTCCCCCCATCACCTTGAGTTCCACACTGGTGAGTAGCAGCGCTTTACAAACATTGATTGATTGATTGATTGACTTGCCTCTTTGTAAACTATTGGTATTGTTATCAGTGTGGGGGGAAGAATGAATGTTTCTCATTTCATTTGAAAACTGTCACTTTAAAAAAAATACTTCTCAATGCACTGATAATCTGATGCACTAAGATGAAACAGGTCTGCTTGTTAATTAAATACACATTTGAATTTTTAACAGACTTTATCATACTTTTACACTTTTGCTGAAAGATGTCTTTATAGATTGAAGATTTTCCTAAAGTTAACTGGTGCAGGACACCCTAGTTACTTCCTTTCTTTAATTTCAACGAATCTATAAATAAATGCTTCCCCTTTTATTTAACATGTTTTTAATGTTAGCGCTGAGTCGAATAAACAGCCGCCAGTGCTGCTGTTAGCCAGGGTGGCAGGGTGACATAAAGGTCAGGAGCGCCGAATGTGGGCCTGCAGTGTACTTTGAGTATCACTGGTGTAGATTCTCTTCTGTACTGCCCCATCCCATCCTGACCCTCTCCCTGGTTTCTCACTATGTCTCAGTTCTGTCTGTTCCCTATCAATTTACTTCTACCTTTCTGCACTATTACTTCAGTCATTTTGTGTATCCCGCCCCCTTTATTTATTTGTTTGTTTGTTTTATAAAGCGCCTGAATCACCCCCTGAGGGGTATCTCTGCGCTGCCGATGTGCAACAGTTAAAATAAGGCCGTTTTGAGGAGCCTTCTAAATTGAAGGTAGTCAGGGCATTGCCTCGGGTTGGTGGGGAGCTGGTTCCAATAGAGGGGGGCGCCGTGAGAGAAAGCTTTCCCACCCATCCTTGATTTTTTAAATCAAGGAGCAAGGAGAAGAGATTTAGTTCCTGAACGAAGAGACATTGTAGGAATATAGTGGTTGAATTTCCTTGTAAGATAAATGGGGCCCTTGCCATACATGGCCTTGTGGACAATGCAACAGATTTTAAACTTAATTTGCTTGCGTACCGGGAGCCAGTGAAGCTGTTGAAGAAGGGGAAGGGAGGCTGTTCTGGGTGAGGCATTCGAGACAAGGCGTGCCATGGTGTTTTGGGCTACCTGTAATCTGCTCAGCGAGGACTCATTGGCTGAGACCAGGGGGGCGTTGCAGAAGTCTAGGCGGCTTAGTACCAATGCTTGAATTAAAGTTTTCTGTGTAGATAAGGGCAAGAAAAAGAAAGACTTGCCGTATCAGTCCAAGCACATGGAAACAGGAGCCAGCAGTGTAGGCCGCATGTGCTTTCATGGTCAGTTCCTGGTCTAGGTGTATGCCAAGATTCTTGACAACAGTCTTAGGTACAGGGGAGTCACCTAGATCCACCGGCCACCAATCAGGTGACCACAGCAATGGTGCATCTCCGAAGAGCATGATCTCAGTCTTCCCTGCATTAAGCTGGAGGACATTGCTCCTCATCCTGTTAGATATGGCTATCATACCTTCGGAGAAGGTGGACTGGGCCGTAAGAGTGGATTTATTAAACGAAAATAAAAGATGAGTATCATCCTAATGAAATGGGTGTGAAACCTAATGTCCTAAGTAGGTCTGCCAGGGGAGCGACGTATATGTTAAACAAGGTAGGGCTCAGACAAGAGCCCTGAGGCATTCCCTTGGTCAGATCCATGGTCGGTGAACAAAAGGTACCTAGATTGATGGTCTGGGAGCGGATGGAGAGGAAGCTCACCCTCCACTGAAGAACGAATCCTCGGAGTCCAATTTCCTTCAGTCTCCTGAGCAAGATCTGGTGGGAGACCGTATTGAATGCGGCCGAGAGGTCAAGCAGCATGAGTAATATTGATTGTCCACTGTCCAGGGAAGGCCTAATGTTGTCAGTGACAGCAATCAGGGCTGACTCAGTGCGATGCTTGGGCCTGAATCCAGAATGAGAAGCATCAAGGCTTCCAGTGAATTTGACATGGTCAGACAGGTGTTTATTAAAGTGCTTTTCCAGTAACTTGCTCAGGAGGGGTAGTAGATATTTAGGCCTGATGTTGGACAAGTCATCCATAGGGGCCTTCACGTTCTTGCAAATATGAATGTCCTGTGCCGCCTTCCGTTCAGTGGGAAGATGTCCCTCTCTTATTGAGAAGCGAGCAGATAGTTGCAGAAAGTTGTTTGGAAAGTGAGGAAGACATTTTAGCTGGAATGATGTCTAGGGGAAAACCTCATTTTATTATAAGTAGCAATGATTCGACGTTGTCATAGGTAAGAGGGGGAACATTTTCCAATAGCTGCGCCTTAGTGAGTGTAGGTGGACTATAAGTTGTAAGAACCTGCTGAGGACTCCCAGCTGAGGTGATTTGATCATAAATCAGCTCAATTTTCTGCGTAAAATGCATTGCTATTTTATCACAGAGTACTTGAGAGGGAGCTTCCTCATTGTCGCAAGGAATTGGTGAAGGATTTGAGAATCTGGAATAGGACTTTGTGGGCATTCCCTGCCTGGTTGAGCTTTTGTGTGATATGGGCTTTTCGTGCAACTCTTATGCTTTTATGACAGTGGGTCAGAGCTATCTAATATCTCTCTTTATTGTTCCCATCATGGACTCGGTGCCAGCACGTCTCCAGATTTGTACACAGCCGTTTTTCTGTCCAAAGATCGGGCGAGAACCAGACATTCCGGGGGTACCTGGCCGTGCTAGGGTGCAGCTTCAAAGGGGCAAGACGATCTATAGCCATTTTTATAGCGGAATTGTAATGGGCCAGACATTCCTCTACATTGTTGGACTCTACATTCCACGAGGTAGGAAAGCAACCTGGAAAAGTTCCTGGGTGATTTTATGCCATTGTCTCCGGAGGTGATGAGAGGCCGAACGGGGTGTATCGTACACCCTAGGGCCCTTAATGTGGAAGTCAAATAATGCATGGTTCGTCCAAGTCAGCGGACGGGGGGGTTCGCATAGAATACTGGGCGAGTGTGTGAGGATAAGGTCAAGTGTGTGTCCTGCTGCATGTGTGGGGCCGTCATTGATTTTAACTAATTCTAGAGAAGCTAGATCTGCCGGAAGCACCGAGGCATATAGATTTGTTGTACACTCACTATGTACATTGAAATTTTCCACCAGAAAAACATTTTTAGTGGAGGTAACGTGGGGAGCTATCAGTTCCATGAGCTGGAGAGAAAAATCAGAAAGGGGGCCAGGGAGGCGGTAAATTAAGGCACCCGTCCAACTGTGTTGTGGTAACAGGTCAATTCGGAAGACTGGAATTTCAATCTTTTCATTGCACCGTTGCTCAAGTATAGATACTTTAATGCAATCTTTATGGACAATAGGTATCCCTCCCCTCACTTTGGGCTGTCTGTCCAGTCTTTGGATCCGGTAGCTATATGGGGGCACTACTGTAATGGCGGCAGTGGAGCTGGGTTTAAGCCAGGTTTCTGTCAGGAATCCTATGTCTGAGTTCTTGGAGGTAAGTAGATCCCACACTTCTAACACATGTTTTGGCAGGGATCTAACATTACTTGGGAAACCTTTCCAGCTGTGACTGGCATAGTTTGGGCTATTCTCTAAAACTGTGAGGGGATGGGTAACATCGTTAGCGGTGCAATGTCTTTTGTCCTGGTGAGAGCCACTAGGGTCACTGTGCTTTGGTTCTATTTTAAGGCTTTGGAACAGGCAAGATGTGCAAGAAAAGGGTCCCTCCATAGCTAGGAATGTCCTAGCCATATCCCAAGCATGATGAAAGCACAGGGACGGCAAGCTTCTTCTAATGTCATGTAAATCCAGACTTGTGTATATTAATTTTTTTTGTGAAAATTCTTTATTGTCAGGAGTTTAGAAGAGATATTCATATCGGCATTTTGTAGTTGAAGCGACATAACAGTATTATGATCCCCCGGTGGGGAACGGATTTAACACAGATTGTATCAACAGTTATCAATTCCTTGTAAGGCCCAGTAGTTAAGAAGTTAATAAACAGACATATGTATCACAAGGCCCAATTTCACCCCTTCTTCTTAACGCCTATCCCGCCTATACTTTTTCGATTCAGAAGGCTGACTTCTCCCACACATGGTATTAGCGGGGACATATAAGAATAAAGAAAACAAGTCTAAAAACCCAACAACGGTCATCATTTTACCAATACTTGTGTACGTTCACATATACTATCCCACAGGCTTACACATTCAGCATTCCGTCTGCAGTAGCGGTGCATTCCCTCCGCCTCCCGGCCCCTCCCCTGTTTATGCTAGCACATCCATAGCCACTAGTCCTCGTCTTCCTCCGATTCCGATTCCTCACCCTCCGGCAATGCCTCACATGGGTCACCCCTATATGCGTTCCATGGCATCCACACCCGATTCCATTTGCGGGGGCAGGCTCTTAATACATATACTGCTCTCTCCTTTACCATGAGAAGGTCGATGTTTCTTACCCACCCTGCCACCGTCGGCCATTCTGGAGCGCCCCACCTCTGTGCAATGTCTCGTTTGGCCACTGTCACTGCTAGGGTGACCCACAGTTGTCCATACCTGTTTAAGTCCGTAGGGTCCCAAATGTTCAACAGGCATTTACGAGGTTCCGGTAGGACAGAAACATTGATGGCCTGAGAGACTGTGCGCATAATCTGACGCCATAGTTCCCTGATTTGTGGACATTCCCATAACGTGTGTAGGAGAGTCCCTTCCTCCCCGCATCCCCTGAGGCAGTATGGGTGTGGCGCTCTCTGTATTTTGTGGAGTAATGTGCGAGTGTAGTAGGTGCGGTGTAGCACCTTGAGCTGCACCAGGCGGAATCTGGCTGATATGCCCACTTCCCTCGGCGAGGCCAATGCCTCATTCCACTCCGTTTCATCCATGTCGCCCAGTTCGTCTACCCATTTCTCTTTAAGTTTGTGTGTGGGATCTGGCATGTTGTTAATCAATTTTTTGTACGTGAGTGAGGTCGCTTTTTGCTCCATGAATTCGGTGAGCAGCCTATCCTCAAGTGGCGATGATTCTGGGAGTGTGGTGTCTGGTGGGATCGCCTGCAGTAGTGCATGCCGGATTTGTACATAGCGGTACGTTTCAGTGGGCCCCAGGCCGTATTGTTGCTGGAGGTGCTGGAAGGGAATAACCGTGCCCTTGTCCCAGAGGTCCCCCACTACCGAGATCCCTATGTCGTCCCACCTCGCAAATCCCTTACAGGTCCGCAGGTTACCCAGTGTTTTAGTGTCCCATAGCGGTGTTAGCCTGGTGATTTTACCCTTCCACCCTAGGCGTGATTGTGCCGTATGCCAGATTGTCGCTGTGTGGAATGTTGGGCCTAGCAGGGCCTTTACCTGCGGGTAGTTGTACAGCACCGAGAGCATGCCATCAGTCCCCAGTTGCGACCAGTCCGCCTTGTATGCGGGGTCGTCCCGTGAGACGTGAATCCAATGATTAATAACTTTAAGCTGTGACGCCCAGTAATATAGTTGGAGATTGGGTAATGCAATACCCCCCTCGTACCAGCTCTTCACCAGTTTTGCCTGCGCTATTCGCGCCGGACCATTACTCCACAACAAGCTGGAGACCAATGCCGCTACCCGTCTAAAATACTGTGGGTTAACCACATAAGGGGAGTTTTCTAGCACATACAGAAATCTCGGGAGAGCCATCATTTTATAGAGCGCCGCGCGCCCTAGGAGGGTCAGCGGCAGCGTCGCCCAGTATTGGACATCAGTACGCAATCTTTGCAGAGGCGGCTGCAGGTTTTCGATATAAAACTGTTTAGAGTCCTTCGTCACATAAATACCTAAGTACTTAAAGGAGGAGGTGGTTATTGTGAGAGGACAGTTAGCCGGCAGCACCGGAGCCGGGCCAGTAAGGACATAGAGTATAGACTTGGACCAGTTCAGGGTATATCCCGAGGCCCTGCCGTGTTCATCGCAGATTGCCAATAGGGCGGGGACCCCTTCAGTTGGGCCGGTCATGTATACTAACATGTCGTCGGCGTACAAGGAGACTTTGTCCTCCCACCCGTCGCTCCAAGTGATTCCCCGAAACAACGGCGTCGATCTAAGCAGGATTGCCAGTGGCTCCAGTACTATCGCAAACAACAGGGGCGACAGCGGGCACCCCTGTCTAGTTCCCCTCCCCAGTGGAAAGGTCGAGGATATGCGTCCATTTGCAACCACCTGTGCCATCGGTTGGGCGTAGAGCAGTCGCACCCATGCCATATATTGGGGCCCGAAGCCCATGCGGGTTAGGACAGCAAAAAGGTACTCCCACTCTACCAAATCAAATGCCATTTTAGCATCTAGGGAAAGTATCACAGCCTGCTCCGTAAGAAGATGCGCCTTCGCCAGTACCCCATGGACCCTCCGCAGATTTAGCGCTGTGCTTCTGTGTGGCATAAAGCCCGATTGGTCAGGGTGTATTAGGGTACTCAGATGTTTGGTTAGGCGACTGGCCAGGAGCTTCGCCAGGACCTTTGCCTCTGCGTTGAGCAGGGAGATGGGTCGGTATGAGGCACTGTCTGTTGGTGGCTTGGTTGGTTTGGGGATGGCCACAATGGTGGCCGTGCGTTGATCGAGTGGAAGCAGCGCCTTTTTTGCACTGTCGTTATACATGTCTAAGAGGGGCTTGGCCAGCACAGAGTCCATCGTCTTATACCACTCCACAGGAATTCCGTTTGGGCCTAGGGCTTTGCCTGACTGCAGCGCCTGTATTGCCAACTGGACCTCTCCCTCTGTCAGGTCTGCATCAAGTTCCTGCTGTGCTTCAGGTGTGAGTACGGGGACAGGGATGTGACCAAGTGATTCTGTGGCCTCCCGCTCAGTGACTGGCCGTGTCGGTGTGTAGATCCCCTGGAAGTGGCGAGCTAGAGTCTGGATTATCTGTTCCGGGTGAGTTTGCAGCACGCCGGCCGCATCGTAGAGCCCGTGTATCCCCTTGTTACTGCCACCTCGTTTGTCCAGCCATGCCAGCATCTTCCCCGCCTTATCGCCCACATCATAGATTCTGTGCGACGTGCTCGCGAGGTGTCCTTTGGTGATCACAGTGAGGTGTGCCTGGTGCTGCTGCTGACGGAGCTGTAGTTCATGAAGCGTCTCAGGGGTGGGGCCTGCCATATGCGCAGTGTTCGCCGTGTGTAATGCTAATTCCAAATTGGCCAGTGTAGCCCTAGACTCCCTTTTATACCCAGTAATGGCTGATATGGATGCCCCTCTGAGGACCGTCTTGTAAGCCTCCCACAGAACTGAGGGTGAGGTGACCGACCCTGTGTTCTCAGTGAAATAGTGTGTGGTGGTTAACTTGAGTTTTTTCCTAACGGTAGGGACCTGCAGATAATTGGGATAGATCGGGTACAGCCTAGCCCGTTTACAATCTTTGGTGGAAATGTGAAGGGAGACCGGGGAGTGATCGGAGATTCCTCGTGGTAGGATATCAATACTATCCACAGAGCTCAGCCCAACCCCTAGAAAGAAGAAGTAGTCAATACGTGAGAGGCTGTTGTGGGGTGCAGAGTAGTGTGTGTATTGCTGCGCTGTAGGGTTCAGGTGACGCCAGATGTCTGTGAGGCCCATAGCTGACAAGAATCCCGGAAGTGTGGCAGACCCTCTCTGGCGATCCCGCTGGGGAAAGGTGTCTAGTAGGGGGTCTGTGATGGCATTGAAGTCTCCCCCCAGGATCATGTCCCCCTCTGGGAGATCAATAAGGAATCGGCTAAGTGCCGGCAAGGCTGCAGCATGCAGTGCTGGGGGGATGTATACAGATATCACATTCAAGGCCCTCCCCTCCCACTGGCCTGAGAGTGCTGCGAACCGTCCCTGATCATCTGTCTTGTGGCCAGTGACCAAGAAGGGGGAGTTGTTTCTGAGGAGTATCCCGGTGCCCCTGGAACCTGAGGTAAACTCGGAGTGTACTGCCATGGTGTACCCACGGCTGTTCAGAGCCTTACAGGTGGTCCCTGCCAGATGTGTTTCTTGCAGCAGCACTAGGTCTGATCGATTACGTTTAACAGTTTGCAGCACCAGACCCCGTTTAATTTTGTCCCCCAACCCCCTGACATTCCATGTAAGGAGCTTCAGTGGGGGCACCATTGTCGTTACAGGGGTACCCAATGCGGGTGTAGCTCGATCATGTCGTGCCATTTGAGTGTATGAACCGTGTTCTCTATGTGCAGCAGGATAAGGACGCCAGAACGCGGAGGCGGTGCATGCCGCCCATAGTGAGTAGTGTTCCCGTGCCTTGTAAGATTGCAATGATGATGACCATAAAACTTAACTTTAACTTGAACCTCGTAACTCCCATCCCTCCACCCCCTCCCTGCTCCCCTGCACCACGGACGAATTCCCGCCCGCATCCCCAACTTGGCAGAGTGCTTTTGTCCCCCCTCTATCTAGTCTTACTTGCTTGTGGGGTTGGTGAGTCCCCTACAGGCTCCGGCCAAAACCCGCCCTACTCAGTTCCATCGGCCCAAGGTCCCAAGGGCTGTGTCCAGATCTTGGTGCTTCCAGTGTAGCCATTCAGCCCCTGCTAGGCTGACCTGAATCAAACGGGTCCCTCTCGAGATCGGATTCCAGGCCCCCGGCCGCGCCCTGCTCAGTGGCCGGGCTGGCCGCACGGTGTTCCGGCGTCTTCTCATTACGGCGGTCCTGGCGGTCTTTATGTGGGTGGTGAGGCTTGCCCGCCGGTCTCCAGCCATCCAGCCATTCTCGTGCCACCTCAGGATTGTCGAAGAACCATGTCCTCCCCTCAGCCACAATCCGCAGTTTGGCGGGGAAGAGCATTGAATAGGGTAGTTCCCTGTCTCGCAGCGTCTTCTTGACTTCATTGAAGGATTTTCGACGCCTGGCCACCTCGGCCGTGTAGTCCGGGAAGAACGCCAGTGTGGAGTTCAGGATTTTCACCGGCGGCGCCACCCTGGCCGCCTGCAAAATGGCGTCCCTATCCCTGAAGTTGAAGAGCCTGGCCAGCACCGGTCGCGGCGCGGCCCCTGGTTTGGGCGTACCCCCCGGGACCCGATGAGCCCTCTCGATGGAGAAGAAGGCGGACAGGCCTTTAGGCTGCAGTTTGGTCTTAATGAGGTCCTCGATGTACAGGTCCATGGCCCCCTTCCCCTCCGATTCCGGAAGGCCTAGGATGCGGACGTTATTTCTTCTCGAGCGTCCTTCCTGGTCATCCAATTTTTCTTGTAGTTGTTTAGTGGTCCTTTCTAGTCGCTCCATCGCCACCTGAAGGTCTGAAGTGTCTTCAATGAGGGATTTCGTGACTACCTCCACTTGCGACACCCTCTCCGACATTTTCTTAAAATCTGCTCGTAGCAGGTTCACCTCAGTGGAGATGGTGCCTACCGTCGCTTGGACGTCTGTGAGAGTTCTCTTTATGGCTTCCAGTGTGACTTTTCCAGTGCCATTGGCGTCAGAGGAGGCACCGGCGGAGTGTCGTCCAGGTCCCTGTGAGTGGCCGTTCTGGGCATAGGCAAATTTATCAAGCTTTGCTTGCGTCGTAGTCATGCTCCTCGTGTTTTTGCCCGTCATGTTGGCTTGCTTGGGTTGACAGTGTCCGGTCCTTCAATTGTTCCCGGCCCGGCCACCTACCGTGTAGGCCTTCCCCTTGGTGGTCGCCGTCGAAGCAGCCGGTAAAGGAGCGGGAACCGCAGGGCCTAGGTCGATCCCGGCCTGAAGTGTAGCCTTATTGCGGCTGCCGCTGGAGTCAGCAGAAGGGTTCTCGCGGTGCTGTTGGCGGCGTGTGCATCTCTCGCATACCGTACTGTTTCCCCGCTCCACGTGGGTCGCGCCGCCGCCTTCTAGGGCTGCAATGGGTAGCCGGAGACTGGCGCCACTACGGTGTATTCGGCCCTTCTGCCCAACGGCGGTCCGGAGTAATGTTCAGTGCTGCGGGGGGACTGCGTCGACCCAGGCGTCCTCCGCCCTACCTCGCCGTATGTGTCTGGGCGTCCGCCCGGTAGCGCAGATCCAGGACTGCTTCGACGTTGTGCGGGGCCTCGCCCGCCCTTGATATCTTTGAAGTCTTGGCTCAGGGGGACCGGAGGTCACACCCAAGTGTAGCGTTATGAGAGCGCTGTGGTGGAACTTGGCGCCAGGCGGGGAGGAGCGGGCGCCGGCTGAGGTTGACTTCTTCCGGCCGGGCAAGGTGCGCTTCCGGTCGGCCTGTCTCCGTACTTTAGGTCGGTGCTGCTGAGTTGTCGTAGGCCTCGTCTCGCTGTCGGCGGATGGAGCACTTCCCGGTGTCGGATTTGCGCCGGGGGCGGCTCGTTGTGCGCCGCTCGGTTCCCGGAGCCGATTTCACCCCTTCAGGCAGGTCAGTAGACGGATGTGCATGTGGATTATTGCGCGGGCCGGATTGCCTTGCGGAGCTCCCGAGTTAAGCTGCCGCCATGTTCGGCAGTTGGCCACGCCCCCTTGTGTATATTAATTTATGACGAATAACCGTTTCTGCCCAGAAAAGGCAGGGGTCCTGACTCCTGGCAATGGCTGGGCGTGGATGGGCACAGACGGGTTTGCCTTGGGTGCGCCCGCTGTCCGTCTTGCCAGGCATCCAGTTTTATGGAGGGGGTAAGGTAGCTAGACCGCCAACCTCCCTCTCAGCCCGGAATTAGCCCCTGTTTCGCTCCACGCAAACGGGATGAGCCCGCAGTGGACCAAAGAGCAGTGTGAGGTGAAAAGTAAGCAGCCCAACGGTGGTGAATACAAGGAAAAGGTATGTGAGGATTCAATTTAAAACCATAAAACTCGGTGCAGCAGTCTTTAAGCAAGTAAAAACGAGCAACAGCCTTACTCGCACGTGTCCTCTCTGTACTGTTTCTCCTAAATCTCTTTCTGGGTCCCTCACCCACACGCCCTGCCCCACCAACACAACTGTCCTGCCAAGGCCCCTTCTGACACATCAGTGACCCTCACAACCCCATGTCTTGTCTCCCTCAGGAATGTCTTAACGCTCACTCATATTTCTAATAGTTCACCCATGTCTTGCAAATCTCTCCAGTGCCTCAACTCTTTCCCTCTTTCTCTTTAATCCTGTATTACCAAGTCTCCTATCTCACAGGCCATGTTTATCTCCCCGTGACTCCAATTCACATTTTCTTATGTTTCATTGTGTTTGATGAGACTCATCTCCCCCTTGTTTCATCTCTCACCATGTCTAGTTAATTTATTTTGTTTCATCACTCTCATACATGTCATGTATCCTACCCATATCACATTTGCAGTGTTCTCTCTTGTCATGTCTCCTGTCTCTCCGCAGTGTTTTCCTTCACCATCTCTTGCCTTTCTCCAGAAGCCCCCATCTGTCCAATCTTCCTGTTAAGTCATCTTTGCTCTCCCCGTGGTACAACACTCTCCCAGTGCCTCTTCTCACTTTATATTTTTTATTCTTTTTCTACACATCACATGCCTCTACCACTGAGTTTTCTCTTCACTATTGTGTTCATTGTGTAGTAAAGGACATTAAATCTAGACTTACCTGTATATACTTACCTTGACAGTATTGTGGAAGTTGATATTTTGACTACAATATTTTCATATAAAATAATCTAGCGTATAAATATAATATGCTGATTTACACTTAACTCAGATTGTGGACCATCCCTGCATAGAACATTGGAATGTTGGGAGCTCCATTGAAGACAATAAGAGTGCTCTGGGCTTCTAATGGCTTGTAGAAGCCCTGAGAGCAACATTCCAATATTGTTTTCATTTCACAGCTGTTTCTGTGAACAAAGGCCTCTTGGAGTCTGATGGGATTTAAGCCCCCGTGGGCTCAGAGAAGCCTTTGTTTTTACAAATTTGAACATTCTGCCCTCTAGGGTAGGAATGTTCTGATAGCCCTAGAGCCCTCCGTAGCGGTCTCGACTGGCCATTAAAGGCCCGCTCCCTTGTTAAAGGCCCTGGCCTTTGGCTCTGGCCTTTAACGCTGGACCTGGCCTTTAATGACCTGCATAGCCCATTACGTCAGGCTATGAGGCTAAAACGATCCAGGACCTCACAAAGACGTTTGAACAGTCCACCCCCACCTCGCCCATATTTTGAGGTCTCTCAGTACAACCTGTAATCAATGTACTTTTGGGCAGTTCAGCAGCTCTGTGAGAACCTCTTAATTGATTTCCAGATATTCCAGTGCTTTCTGAGTATTTACATGTTCTTTGGGGCTACGAGTATCCACACATTTAACGTTTGAAGTATCATGCTATATGAAGTGCAGTATGTTATAAGAGCTGTTTTATTCGGGGGACGCGTGTTATTCTACATATGACTGCCTGCTGACTAATCCTTCCATCCTGTCTATGTCTTACTAACATCAAGTACAAAGAGGGCAAGAAGCTGAAACCCAAGCCGAACTACAACAGCGTTGATCTTTCGGAAGTAGAGTGGATGGATCAAGACGAGATAGTAAGTACCTCAAATGTGAGCTCTTTTGATGGTACAAATTTCACTTTATAGCCATATCTTGTTATAAATGTATATATTGACACCTTTCGCAACACAATACCACCCAACTGCAACTTCCAAATCTCTTAAAATGACATCTTGGTATACGAGTCTCATTTCACTACTTCATCAACAGATCAACTTTGGGGAATATATGGCTTGGGCGGGTCAGGAATATATATCCTAAGGAAACCAGCCAATAACAAGTGGTCTTGGCATGAAATGTGGGTGCTGTGCATCAAGAGCAGGCAGGCTAATGGCTGCACTCCCAGGACCATTCATTCATAAAAACATTTTGTACCTGAAAGATGATTTTGTGATTATTTTGAGAAACACCAGTCAGATCATGACTCAGGGAATGCCGCATGCAGCTTGGAGCAAACACCATTTAATCGAGAGAATTATGTCATTCTGTCATGCTGTCACTAATGCTGTTTTGTTGTCGCGCAGCTGAGAACAGCGATGATCAATGGTGAAACCGGCTACCTCTCCATGGAAGTGATGGCTCCTGTGGATAAAGGGGTAAGTGCACATTATGTCAGTAGAGAGACTGTATTGCTTGAGGCAGAATAAAACACAGTGTGACATGAAATGTCTTCAAGTGATTAGGATTTTACAAAACAGGCGAAGAAGATGGCGTTGGACAGTCGCCAGGACCCCCAGATTGAGAAATTAGCCAGACTGTGCTGCGTCACGAACACCTACTTGCCAGTATGATGCACTGACAGGAAGTTGATGTGTTCCACTCGAGCATGATGTCCTGTGGTGCCTAGTAGTAAAAATGCAATGCATTTAAATGATGGTTTGATGAAAAGACTCGATCCATCTCAGCATTCTCTTCAGGTGCAAGCCTGCTGTGTGCACTTGCTTTCTTGCCAGATGTGAGCCCTGGAATCTAAGAGTCACCAGAGATGACTTTTTAATTCAGGACATGCACCTTTATGTTCACATGCATATGCCAGTGAACAGACCTGAGATCATGGACTCTCAAGGCCCAGGTTTATCCAACCTTCTAGATCAATACGCTTTATGTCCTGTGATCTACAGGCTACAGAGGGAGAGTCTAAGACACATCACGCCTGCAGGATGTCCTGTGATCTGACTATTTGACTTCGCCGGTCCTGTGTTACCCCTCTGCTGTCTCTCAGATTGTGGTGGAACCGCGCTGCTGTTAACATGTTGCTTTGATCACTGGTAGATAGTAATGACTATTAGTCACTATCAGTGTGGCTTCTCAGAGGGTGAATGTATTCTTGCCATGCGACATTGTTGAGCTACTTGACCCTCGCCCGTCACCCGCTTCCTGAAGTAATCTCCCTGTGTTACTTGTATGGGAGGTTTAAGGAGCAAATAGTGTCTTAATCCATTAACTGAGCCCAAAACAATTGCAAGAAGCTGTAAAGTGCCCTCAATATAAGATTTTGTCGTGGTTAGTAGATGTGCGGAGAAAGCAGTAAAACCTTTCGAGTCAAATCGAAGCGAATACTTTTATTGTTTAGCCTTTGATTTAAACATACAGTATTTTTCATTGCCTTCGAAAAGCACAGCTGATACACGACTTGCTAATATCACCATCTTCCTATTTGCCAATTTTATCGTTACCTCCCATTCTCATTTAAATAAATATATAGCTGATCCTGTGAGCAGTCATTTGCGACAGGTCAGTTACATTTTGCTGAAAACAGTGCGGCCATCTTGTAGTGGGTTATTTGGTGCTGTTGTCATTAATCTGGATAATGTTATGTACCACTAACTGTCGTATGCCAGGCATGCTTTTGCGGGCTTTGGGTATACTACTCATGAGGGCCTCTGCTTTGTACTTCTGTACAAAATGACGCACCCAGTCGCTTGAAATACGTGTTTATGTGTAAATCCTTACTTGTGATGTCACAGTGTTCAAGGGTATTACACCCTTCATTCAGCCTGCAGAAAGTCAGTACTCAGGAGCTCAAGTACTGTTTGTAAGTAGCTGCAGTTTGCAAAACAAACTGCCTCTTTACAAAGATAGTGCTTGGGGCCCCATTCCAACTCCCCTCATCAGTTTGGAATCTGTTGTGCTAGTCTGCGGGAGGCCCGAGGTCCCTGCAGGGGACCCCATAGGAGGGCAAACCCCGTAGTAGGGCGCAGGGAACCGAGGCCAGCCCGGGGGAGGGAGAAGGGGCGGAGTCACGCAAGGATAGGCCAACCCCTTTTTTGGGACGGTTATAGGGGAGCTCCTCCCTCCTGGCGCCCTCTTTGCTGCTGCCCCCTCCATCACTGACGGTCGTGCAGGCTGCTCCTCGCCAGCCTCAGGCCATTTATTTCCCTTAGGCCCCCCCCTCACTTCCCCACGACACCGGACGCGAGGCCCGCAATTTCTGCCCCCCTCCCTACCGCTCACCCGCTGAAAGGGGGGAAGTGGGGAGGGGGGAATATTAATGTTGTATTTATGTTTTCTAGGTTGCATGAGGAGTTACAAGGCGACCCCCCCCCCATGCAGGACAGGCGCAGGAACAGGACCTGAAGCCCCAGTGCAAAATGCACAGCGCTGAGTCATACATAAGCCGAGGGGCCCTTCTTGGGGACTTGGTTCAACGGCACCCCGTTAGTCCTTAGGGCGGTTGTAAGCCTGAGCAACCGGGGGTTTGCTAATAACTCCCCGCCTGGCTGGGCAAGGTGTGAGTTGACTCTCCCTTGTCTGGAGGGTGGGGCAGGTGGACGATAGGTCCACCGGTGGGAGGCTGGTGCCTCCCAGGTTCGACACCTGGCTAGGGCCACTGGTGTCCGCTTCCTTGGCTCAATTTCAGGCGCCCTGCAACAAGGGGTTGCGGGGTATAGGGGGGTCGCCTGCCAGTTAACCCGCTCTGTTATTATGTATCACAAATAAACCTGAAACTTCTTATTCCCAACATGCTTGTCTGTGTATCATTTGGGTGGTGAGGGTTGTGGGACGAGGTGTACCGATGCAACTACTATGCATAAGGAACATGCGTCCATTCTATCTATAGGAAAGAAGCAAACACGCGGCCACCTGTGTCCTCTTCTGTGAAAGAAATAGGTTTTTTTTTTTTGGATGGATCAGAGTTCCTGATTCCTAGAGGCTACATAGGCATAGCTTCGAAGACACCTGACAGCATGTGTCACACTTTCAGCAAATCCTACCTTTTTATTAAAATGCAACAATGCATTATGCATTCTAGGACATGTAGTTTTGTTTCAACATTGAAAATCCCAACGTGCAAAGAGTTGCAAAGGCAGGACCAGCTGAAGGTGTCTCACCTGACATGATACCACTTGTCAGCTAAACTTGGGACCGGTACAACAAAAGACCAATTAAGGTTTAACATTATCTGCCAGCTCCATTGTCTCATGAATAATTCATATTCGAAATCGGCCATGATAGAAAAAAATGTTGAACTATATTTATTCAATGTAATTAAATATTGTCCCACCTTCTCTCCGATTATTACTGCAGGAAGTAACCCCAAATGACCTGTGCTCAATGAAATAAGGAGTAATTCTTGTCTCTTCTTCTTTTATTATTCTTATCTTAGTTTCTGGTGTGTCAGAAAGAGGGAGGTTAATTGTAGTGTACAGTATGTGTTTTGAGTTTGCAAATCGTCTGACCTATGTGTGTTAAACTGGAAAAACATTGTTTCAGTATTCTTTTAATTATCATAAGATTGGTTACTTCTCAAGCTGGGTAAGTATAGCATAAAATATTCGAGGGTATCAATTAGACTTGACGTGACAGAATCCCCTCATTATTTCCGTAGTAGTCGGCCTAGTGCAGTCAACATCTTCTCAGGGTATGGGTCTTGTATGATGTTTGATCACTCCCATGTGCCAAGGAATTGATTTAGTCACTTTTTCCTGTTTTTCAGAAACGAGTCCTGTTCCTGACCCATGATTATTTCTTTACCGCCATCAGTGGCACGCCGTTCAGGTAAGCACCCTACCGCTCTGGTCAGTGACATTTTTTTTAAATAAAAAAATCTCAAGATTTGTGTCAGTCTGGGCTAATGACAGGCTCCTCGTGAAACAGCGCAGCGGCACATCAATGTAGTGGCTTGCTGATCAGATGAGCAAATGCTGGATCTGTAGCACCCCCTATAGGTGAGGTTAGAGACCAATTCCATATCCTTCCAAAGGGGCAGCTCAGGCAAATACAACTGCGTCCATGAATCAGGTCTCACCGCCTTCAGTTGAGGTCATACATTAAGTAAAGCGTCCGTAGTAGGTCCGCGTCACCACCTTCATAGATGCCACATTCATACAAGGCAGATAACTGACTCCCCATTCCTGTTCATTGGTGACATTATTGTAGATCAGTGACACTCCATTTATGTGTGCCCATGAATCCTAAAAGCATTCTAGCCAGAGCTGAAAGAAGGCACAGTCCATGAGGTTCAATGTTCCGGCCTGCCTTCCATTGCTTCTAGGTGGCACTTTTTTAAGGTGTTGCAGACAAACTCATTAATGACAGTGCTGTAACTACAGTGTATCTACTTTCAGTGACTCACTTGAGCAGTAATGTGGAAAAGGTGTATACCTTGCTTCCCCTGCTCCTCCCAAGCTGCAGACCGGTGCTGAGAGCAAGAGAGGCCATTGAGAAGGTGTAAAATAGCAATAGAGTAAAGGGCAAAGGTAGAGGAGGGAGAAGGAAGGGGAGATGTGAAACTGAGGAATGATGAAGGAAAAACAGAGGCAAAGACTTAGGGTTTTGAGGGCAGGGTACTCCTTCACAAATGGGACAGAGTACACTGTCCTACAAACGCTTGGTCCGCCGAGTATGGCCGAGAAAGTACAGCTGGGGTCAGGGGATCAAACCACTCGACCTATTTAGAGCAGGGAATAAGATGCCCTTTTTTCTGTCCAGACATGAAAAATTAATATTGACCCCACACCCTGGGAGAAAACTGGCAGGATGGAGGGCCATTAGATTTTAGTTTTTAAGGGACAAACTCCCTCTTTGGTAGTTTGGGATATGAAAAACAAAACGGTTTGAGGCATGAGCGTCAAAAACAATGCGGGTGCACCCCAAGGTTTGTGTGTCTTCACCGGAGCCACTTTGGCTGCAGCCCATGTGAAGACACAGAGGTCACCAAAGGGCCAGCAGGGATCTTATGATTTGGCAGAAGAGATGGCCTCTGCCACCCTGACAGATGGTACCCACCTGCTCGGATCTAAATCATTCCCTTGGTGAGAGGGAGAAAGGAGAGATTGAGATGAGAGGGATTCTGGGAGAGATATGGGGTTAAGAGGAGAGCTTGAAATCCAGGGGACAATGAGAGGAATAGAGAGATAAAAATAAAGGCAGGACTAAACACGGGAAGAATCTAATTGAATTGCTGAGCATGGTAGAATTTACCTATCGCAAAAAAGTACTGGTCCATCTCAAATGTCACGTGCAGCTGTGCAGTGCTGTCCCATAAGTCCTCCTGGCTCGTGCACATCACCTGGGGTCTGACATTTCACCTGTGAATGCTGCCCCTTGCCCCGGTAGGTGTGTGTCTCAACCCGCATGCCTCCATCTTCACAGAGCTATGAGGTTGACTCCGGCACAGATGTGGCTTCCATCTTAATTTCTATCTCCTTTGATGACAACTGAATTATAACCTTTCGAATAACACCGCATGAAATGGATTTGCCAATTATATAACACCTTTCCCTGCAGTTGCTAAGCATGTTATGAAAAGCTCGGTGTGCTGTTGTGACAGAGCTCATTACGCCCGAATCCCTGTTGGTTTCTGCTAATTAGTCCACGTCTGCCCAGAAGCTTCACAATGTGTTCATTAATAATGTACTCTGGAATCCTTCCTGGATTGAATGCTAGACTTTTCAGACTGCACAACAGTTTCTGACTCTGCCGTCTTGTTCTACAGTGTATTGGCTTCTCGTCTGCATTTTTATCAATCAGAGCTTGCTAACACACGCAGTTACCAAGAGCACTTCTGGGCATACGCAAAAAGCTGGCTCTCAATTCTGTTGCTTCCTTCTTAGAAGAGAGATTTTAGCAGCTGAAACATTCTCCTACAGAATCAAGGGCAGCTTGCGCGTAGATGCACTGGTGGGGCTGGCGGGCGGGCGGGCAACTAAGTGGTGGGTGGATGGGTGCGTGCATGCAGCAAAGGCGAGTGACAAATAAAAAATAAAGCCACTTACCTTGCCCGCTGCGCGTCCTCCTCGGTCCCTCCTCTGTCGGCTCCAGCCTCCAGGAAATTCCACTAACCAATCCTGGCGCTACTCTCACCAGCATGAGAGCAGCGCCAGGATTGGATGGAGCGTCCTGGCTGGACGCTCCTTCAGGACATTTAGGCCTGTGCTTGGTCTCAAACCAGTTGTTTAAGACAGCTGAGTGGAGAGCTGCAAAGTGTGCATGTCACTTTGGCCCACTCAAGAGAGCTGGCCAAACTGACATGCGTACTTTGGAGGGTCCATCTTACGTCTACTTTCCTCTATGCTGCCAATCGGCAGAAGAGGAGGACACCCCCCCCATTTATCCTGGATGGAGGTTGCTGAGCGCTAAACGTGAAAAATAAAATGGCAATTAAATAATTTAATTGGCATTTTATTTTTCACGTGTATGAGGGGTGTCATCCCCTCGCCCTCACGAAGGCACTGTCACTGTACAGAATTCTCTTTATTTCACCACCATATCATGGGGTCCGGGACCCAACCTTTCAGATGTGTCTATCAGCGGGAGCATCATGTTGTTGGTGTATATTCTACAAAAATTGTATTGGGCTTGTCATCCATTTCAGGTGGGCCAGCCCCACCACTTTGGTGGTATCTTCTCCATATGAGACTGCCTTTTATACATTGAAGATCTTTCATAAAATGGCACAATTCAATTCAATTCAAACTTCTCACATACACATACAAACCCTTACACAACACAGGACCAAAATACCTGAACAGAATCAATCAATCAATCATGGGCATTTGTATAGCACGCTACTCACCCGGAAGGGTTTCAAGGCCCTGGGGGGGAGGGGTCCGCTACTCCTCGAAGAGCCAGGTCTTGAGGAGTTTCCTGAAGGAGAGATGATCCTGGGTCATCCGGAGGTGGGTTGGGAGGGAGTTCCATGTCTTGGCTGCCAGGTAGGAGAAGGATCTTTCCCCTGCGGTGGCTTTGCGGATGCGTGGTACGGCGGCGAGGGCGAGGCTGGTCGATCGTAGCTGGCGGGTGGGTGCTTAGAAGGTCAGGCGGTTGTTGAGGTACTTGGGGCCCAGGTCGTGGAGTGCCTTGTGTGCGTGGGTGAGGAGCCTGAACGTGATCCTCCTGCTGACGGGGAGCCAGTGCAGGTCTCTCAGATGGCCGAAGATGTGTCTGTGTCGGGGGATGTCCAGGACGAGTCGTTCAGAGGCGTTCTGGATGCGCTGGAGTTTTTTCTGAAGTTTGGCTGTGGTTCCGGCGTAGAGTGTGTTTCCGTAGTTCAGTCGGCTGGTGACGAGTGCCTGGGTGACTGTCTTCCTGGGTTTGGTGGGGATCCATCGGAAGATCTTACGGAGCATGCGCAGGGTGTTGAAGTATGATGACGAGACGGCGTTGACTTGTCTGGTCATCGAGAGGGAGGCCCAGGGCAGGGGGCCACCAGGAGTCGTCCCAGGCGGAGGGCGATGATCCCAGGATGAGGACTTACGTCTTGTCTGAGTTCAGTTTCAGGCGGCTGTTCTTCATCCATTTGGCGACGTCTTTCATCCCTTCGTGTAGGCTGGTTCTGGCAGTGGCGGGGTCATTGGTGAGGGAGAGGATTAGCTGGGTGTCGTCGGCGTAGGAGATGATGTTGAGGTTGTGTTTGCATGCGATAGCTGCGAGAGGGCTCATGTAGACGTTGAAGAGGGTTGGGCTGAGTGATGACCCTTGTGGTACGCCGCAGATGACTTTGGTGGCCTCGGATCTGAATGGGGGGAGGCGGACTCTCTAGGTTCTCCCGGCGAGGAACGAGATGATCCACTCCAGTGCCTTCTCTCGGATTCCGATGTTGCTGAGGCGCTGTACTAGGGTGCGGTGGCAGACAGTGTCGAATGCTGCAGAGAGGTCCAGGAGGATGAGGGCCGCTGTTTCCCCCTTGTCGAGCAGGGATCTGATGTCGTCAGTGGCTGCGATGAGGGCGGTCTTGGTGCTGTGGTTGGCTTGGAAGCCGGACTGTGAAGGGTCGAGGGATCCGTTCGTCTCGAGGAAGGCGGCAAGCTGTCTGTTGACGGTCTTTTTGATGACTTTGGCAGGAAAAGGGAGGAGCGAGATGGGGCGGTAGTTCTTGAGGTCGGTGGGGTCTGCTGTTGGTTTCTTCAGGAGAGCGCTGAGCTCAGCGTGCTTCCAGGTCTCCGGGAAGGTGGCGGTGTTGAAGGAGGTGTTGATGATGTCCCGGAGTTGGGGTGCGATGATGGAGTCGGTCTTGTTGAATACGTGCTGGGGGCAGGGGTCGGTGGGTGATCCGGAGTGGATGGTGTTCATCGTGCGTGTGGTGTCTTCGGTGCTGATCGGGGTCCAGACGCAGAGGGTGGTGGTGGGGGGCGTTGGTTCAGTTGTTGGGTGCGTGGTTGGTGCGCCGAAGCTGTTGTGAATATCGGCGATCTTGCGGTGGAAGAACGAGGCGAGTGAGTCGCATGAATCGCATAAATAAAAACACATTTTCCCAAGTGCCGGTATACACTCTTGGGTGATTAGTGTGCTATACAAATCAATATGACATACCATAACATAATTTAGGCCTTTTGTACAGAGTCCCTCAACATTTTTCAGGACAAGCTGAAAGCCATCCTTTTCATAGTCTCCACTCTGCTTTGCCGTGTTCTCCAGTTCTTCGGCTTTTTTGTTCAGACCAGCACTAGAAAATCTTCAGGCAAATCCATAATACCTTAAGATAGGCTAGAATCAGGCTTATCAGGTCCTGAAGAAAAAGGGAAGTTGAAGTTTGGGATGCAGATTTTCGTGCACCTTTGCAGGAGCATCCTCTAAGCAGGCCAAGGACACCTCTTCCACATCCACAATATAGCGCCCCCCAACAGATTTTTAGTTTGGCTCCTCCCAGCCTTAGACTGTGGGAGGTTGAGCCTCATTGAACTCCAATATTTCCCAGTAACCAGGCTTCGGCCTCCACCAGACATGTCCAGAGGTGGGTTGGATGGTCTGAGATATTCAAGCCTTGCATGGAGGCTGTGCAGCCTAGTGGCTCCTATAGGGAGCTTCATCCCTAATTTTGTGTTTTAAACATGTGTTTTTTTCCTGCCCATGATTACTTTCATTTAACGTGTTGAATTGTGGGATTTGCAGTTAAAACTCTGTAGTTTTTCTCTCTCATTGCTGATGACTTTTCCCTACAAATTTCTCCTTTGCTCTGTGCTAGGACCTGTATGTTAAAACAGTGCACCCCCAACCACCATTTTGTGTTCACAAGCCGGTGAAACCAGCCTCCCTACCCTGCCCCCCCCCCCAGAAACAGGGATACTCTACATCAGAGCGTGCTTCTGGGAGCTGTTTAAACTGTGTTTACTAGGAACTGTGCACTTCGTTTTTTGGCCAGTAGAGGGAGTAAAGTTTTATTCAAACAGTATTGTTAGATTTTAAGTTAGTGAGTGTAGGAGAGTAGGGTCTGCTTCATATGGTCACCCTCACTTTTTGCTGAGATACTCTAGTTTTTCGACTTTAGTGTGGCTGTGGGCCTTCTAATCAGACCCACAGCCCAGCTGGTTTCTCTCTAAATTGATACCATGTACTTTAGGTACATACCTAATTGGGAATTGGGTCACCTTTGTGAGCCCCTGTATAGTGTACCATAGGTTCCCAGGGCATAGGTGCATCCAAGTCCTACCAGAGGCTGCAGCATGTATTATGCCACCCCTGGCTGGCTATCCAAACCAACACCACAGGCTGATCACTCAGCTTGGGTAAGGTGGTGTAATCACCCCTTGCTTAGATATAGTATACCTATATCTACCCTTATATATAGACACATATGTACCTATAAGTCACTCCTATGGCAGGCTTTGACAATTCTGAAGGCAGAGTGCTTGGTTTCATGTGAGAGGGTGCTCTAGCATGAGCTGAGCCCTTCTGCAGCTTTCGGAACCATGTCCTTGTAGCTGTTCTATGATATAGCCATACCATATACTCTTTAGTCCATTATAATCCTCGCGGTTAATGCTAACTTTGGTTTGGCTTTATCAAAACATGTCGTGTAAGGTGTCAAACACTTTGGAATACTACCCCCCACCAGTCCTGGCGGCGGGGGTAGCATTCCACCCTTCTAGAGGGAGAAAACATGTAGTTACTGCTTTACCCGGTTAAAGTTAAACAGAACCTCAGCATCACAA
Organism: Lissotriton vulgaris; assembly: GCF_964263255.1. Classification (NCBI taxonomy): domain Eukaryota; kingdom Metazoa; phylum Chordata; class Amphibia; order Caudata; family Salamandridae; genus Lissotriton; species Lissotriton vulgaris. Next base: position 1,112,214 of record NW_028243866.1, on the reverse strand, counting down.
AATGGATGCTGCTGCCACAGACACGAGTCTGACCTCCTGCAGCTGGACGAAACTCCGGCAAGGGAGGCGTAGACAATAGGTTTCTTGTCAAAGGATGTGCTAGCACCTCCCCAGACAGCCTGTAGTGTATTGGGTTGGGTGGGTTCAATGGAAAGATGCTTTTCCAGACACTGCCTGGGGCACACAAGGTGCTCCATGCATAGCCCGGTTCAAACCAGTTGCTAGGGCACTCCAGCCCCGCTCTGGCGCGGAACTGGACAAAGGGAAAGGGGTGTAACCACTCCCTTCTCAGGGTCCACCCATAGGAGGGACCTAGCAGGTAATCCAGCCCCATAAATCAGTATAAAGATAGGAGCTGTGTCTAGAGACATTAGATAATCCTGGACTGAAACTCTGAAATGAAACTCTTGGACCTTCAACGTTCTATACCGACTAGAAGACTGAAGACATCTCTCTTGTGGTCAAGGAGTGACCACCCTGTGCAAACAGACACGACCAGTAACTGGCAGCTTTGCTTGGTTGACGCTCCTGGCGGAACCCGAAGACTCAGCGACTCAGAAACTGGACTTCCAGACTTCGCCGATCCACATCCACAGCAAAGCTGAGACCTGTGGCGGACACGGGAGAAGTGGGACTGGACACCCTGGACAACCTGCTCTTTGCTAACCGTGCAGCTTCAGAGGTATCCTCGAAGTTGTGCATTGGGGTTTGAGAAGCCCCAGACCCGAGCGCCATTTGCACTGAAGCTCAGCCCTCCACACTCCACGAGTGCTGCGTGGGGCCTGCGCTTGCATTTCAGCTCGACGTGTCTTCCCGGTTGCTAGCCCATTGGCTAGTTAGCCCTCCGAAGACTTTCTTTTAAAACGACACCACTTGCCTGGTTGCTCCAGGCTTGCCCCAGCTTCCCTGGGAAGGAGAATCTCCCCAGACCTTGCTGGTCTGAACTGAAGCCAATCTTCCCTTCCTGCGTGGATTGCGTTTTCCAGGCTTGTTGGGTCCAATCCGGGTACCGACACCGCAGTCAACTAGATCCTTTGTGGGCCAACTCGAATCCAGCTCCTGGTTGTCATCGACGCATCCTGGTCCTCGTGGCTGCAGAGACAAGCTTCACCTTCTTCACCTGAAATACTCGACATCGCCTGGTTCTTCCTGGTTCCTTCCTGGTCACTGGCTAGTGACCCAGACTCTGTCCCCTCTGCTTTCAGGTTCTTCACATCTTCGATCCACCCTTGGATCCACCCGGACACTTTTCTCCTGGTCACCTGCAGCACTTCTTTGCAGCTCTCCATAGGAAACAGCAACGATACCCGACACGAAAGAACAACTATGCACCCGGCTTCCCTGGGTCAGGTAACTCGAGTACTCCGGTGCTCCCATGGGTGTTGACTCTCGAAGTGTCCTAGTTTAAAAGGGTTTTACCGTGGTCCATCCGGAAGTGCCCTGAATCAACTACTTTGTAACTTTGACGTTCCCGTTATAACTCTATGGTAACTCGCGACTGTGTTTAGACACTGCACGCGTCTCCCGTGGGCCTCCTACTTCCAATCTTTTGATTGTCCAGTGTAGCCCCAGCGATTCCCTAGGCTCTAGGCCTATTCACTATTCCTGATGTGGTTCCTATACCACTTACTTAGTATATGGTTCGTGAGGCCCCAGGGCAGAATTGTATTTGTGCAACTTATAGTATGCTTAATGAGTAACTTGTAATGTATCTCGATCTCTGACCTCATAAAGAGTGCAGAGGGGTTGTGTTAGTAATAAATACATATATATTTGATATATACCTTGTGTGGTGTCCTTTCATTTGGTATTCAATGGATTATAATTGGTAAAACAGCTTGCTTTACATGCTCTCTGAAATTTTAGCCCAAGACTGTTGGTCCATGCTACCACTACGATAGCTGGTCTATAAGGTTGACTTTACAACCACCATCATAAGGGTCGTTCAGACTGGTGCAAGGTGCCCACTAGAATAATGGACAACATATGCCAGGCTAACTTCTCACAGTGAGTCCTTTACCTGCAGAAGTCCAAAGTGTTGATTGAGGCTGTCTGTCTCCTAGGAGATTCTGAACAGGAAAAGCAGCTTCCAACTCCCTGGCCAGCAAACCTTGTCTGAGGTCGCTGGGACCTTTTATGGTCTGATATTGTTTGGTACATGTGTACACTGATTGGTGGTTGTATCTGATGTTTCTATTGGATTAGGGTTAGTGTCCTCATTGGTTGGGTATTTGAGTGTTCTGATTGGTTTCTGGGTCTGTGATTCAATCAATGTAGGGTTGGGACTAGGGCTAGGGTTAGGATTTCTTTTGGAAGTAGGGAGTAGGGTTTCCTGTGTTATTGGTTGTTGGGACTAGGGCTAGGGTTAGACTTTTAATTGAAAGTAGCGATTAGGGCTTCTGGTGTGATTGGTTGCTGGACTGGTTGTGGGACTAAGAGTAGGGTTAGGCTTTCTATTGGAAGTAGGGACAAGGGCCCCCTGTGCCATTGGTTGCTTGGACTTGGGATGGGACCACTGGTAGGGCTAGGGCCTCTATTGTATGTAGAGATTAGGGTTTTTGAACTGATTGGGTGCTTGGGCTAGGGCTAAGATTGGCTGTTAAGTCCTGGTCTCCTATTGATTCTAGATTTTTAGGGCTAGTGTTGTGATTGGATAGTGTTAGGGCTCGGGTTCCCATTGGCTGACGGGGTCACCTGATTACTAGGGCTATAAAAGACCAGGCTTAGGGCGTCAAGGCTAAGGGTGGCGAGGACAAGCGCAGTTGCCTGTTTGAGCCTGTTCGAGACTGACCAGGGCCAGGGCCAGAAATGCTGCCCAATTTACATGCCTCTATTGTGCATCTTTATTTACTTTCAATGTACTTATAGATCTATATATTTATCACTTTTTTCTAATTTAGCATTTCCAATGCACTTCCCTATTTCTCATCCTATACTTCGCTCAATATATCCTCTACATCCACTCTCTCATTTAACCCCAAACCCCATACGACTACTATGATCCCCAAAATAACCCTTTCTAGACTCTTTCCTACTCTACCCCTCCTTGCATCATCTGACACCTCTTTTCCTATACCGATCCCCCAAAACAAACCTTTCTAAACTCTTCCCTCTTTTCTACCCCTCCCCAACCCTTTTCAATCCAAATAACTGACTAACACATCCACCACTAAAATTACTTTCATGTTTCACCATACTAATTTAACACTAATCCTGATGGGTTCCAGAGTAGCGTGCTACTTGCGCTTCAATACCCCATCAGGGGTAGCAAGCGCTATATAAATACACACCTCTTTCCCTTCACTATCCCGCCACCTTCCCTTCTCTACCCAAATAACTGAATAACATATCCACTACTCAAATTACTTCATATTTTACTACACTGATTTTCAACACTAATCCTTTATCAGTTCCAGTTCCGGAGTGGCGTGCTACTCGCCAGAAAAGCGCTTCAACATCCATAAGGGGTATCAAGTGCTTTATAAATGCAAACCTTTCTTCCCCTTTTATCCCTTCGCTATCCTTCTCACTCCAAATAACTGACTAATATCCACCACTGAAATTACTTTCATATTTCACCATATTAATTCACCAATAATCCTTTATGGGCTTTCTGAATAGCATGTTTCAACACCCCATGAGGGGTAACAAGCGCTATATATGTACAAACCTTTTTTTCCTCCTCTATCCTTCTGCTATCATTCAAAATCCAAATAACTGACTAACCTATCCACCACTTAAAATGTACTTGCATGTTTCACCATACTGATTCAACACTAATCCTCTATGGGCCCCGGAGTAGCGTGCTACCCGCCGAAAAAGTGCTTTGACGCCTCGTCAGGGGTAGTAAGCGCTATATGAATGCAATTACAATACAATACAATATTTATTATATGCTGCTAGGTTGCAGGGATTGAAAGGAAGGAGAAGCCTGCTCCATGCCCCAGCATCAGGGTGACTTCATAAAAGTGAGCAGGCACCAGGGATACGTTGTACTTCTCCTGCTCCCAGTAAGCCTCCACCCATAAATCAAGGAGGGCTCCTTAAACCAGACATGACATGGCAGTAGGACATTGGTAATGCAGCAGCATTTCTTCTACAGCTCCCTCCCTATCACCATCTAGAAGGATGAAAGACAATTTGAAATTTCCAAAGCTAATACAAAGTGGTCCAGTCTTTCCTGCACAGACAGAACCAAGATGGACTACTTTAGTGGAAAGAAAACATTTTATGAATTTTATTCTCTTTAATTTGGACTCTTCGGGGTCCGGCATTATGAGGGATACGCAGGTGCCAAGCGGGTGCCTTGCTTCAAGGGCGGTGTGCCACTTTCGCTACCACCCCCCTCCAGAGACCCATGGTGCTTGTAGAGTTAGTGCCCTCAAATAAATCCGGTTCCACTCCATTGCGATGGAATCTTGATATAGTGTTTTTACATAAGAGAATTTCCTTTTTAACACAAGTGATCCCAGGTCAGGGTGGGCCTTAGCGCGCCCATACCGCCGGGGTCCTTCACTACACCTTTTTCACTGGTCCTGACGAATACCTGGATAATTACCTTCACATAATCTGAAACATGTTGACCTCACAAGGGGTAAATCTGGACTTCTAACTTAGGTCCTTTACCCTACACATTTTTTATACATATCCAATTGGCAAAACGAATAAAACTTTTTTTGACACAATTTGGATATTTTTAAAATCACTCTATTTCACATTGCCCATTCTACAAAAAACAGCTCCACATTAACCTGGCGTCTCAGCACACCAGGGTGGCATTCGGCCACTCCTGGTGGGGCCCAATGATGAAGCATGTCACCAACCAGGTTGGTGAGTGAGGGCCTTCTGAACAACCTGAAGAAGTTTTTCATATAAGTGACTCTGAACATGGGTTATTGATACATGCTCGCTCATCTTTTACTTTTGGCATGACGCTCCTTGGTTGTTATTTTGTTTTTGTCCGAGGAGAGTAGGAGCGTTATTTTCTTTCCCTTCCTCTCCTGTTGTTACAACTTTAATTCATACCCTACATACTTTGAAGCTACTGAAGGTGGCATGTGGCACATTACAAAATCTTTCTATAACGTAACTCTTTTCAATATTAAGCACAAAATCATATTTTATTGGTAATTTCAGGTTTAAGTAGTGAACTCTGTTAAAAATTGCTTCCGGCTGCAGAGGACCCTTTAACTCGATCACATCTGGGAATGTAACTTTATTTACATTGACATTCTCATGGCCCGTCCTTACTTTATATTATGCAATGGGATTTTGTGTGCAATGACCTACTGGTGCCTATCTGTAAGCACACGTAGGAGTAATTTTAATGTTTTACTTGACCTTGTAAAGGACGAACAGTGTCGTTCGACCTCTTTTTGTTTTGTAAATTGTAAATTACTCTGCATCTGCCTTCTTAAGCTTTACTGTCCTCATTTCTCAGTAATGCTGTTATATGAACTAATATGTACCAGACATTGTGCTAGCAGTTAAAATTCTCTTTTAACGTAAACTTACGCCAAATACTTTTCCACAGAAGCTGTTCCATGCTAGTTACTTTTCTAAAAAGTAAATTCAAATGTCCCACTTTCTTTTAATAAACACTACTAAATGGACAGTGCCTTTTTACCTTCAATTAATAATTTATTAATTTATTCCCTTAACCCTTCCCATGCTCATGTCGGAGCCGCTCAGTCATGAGCTTCGGCTGAGCTGTGCTCATGACGGAGCGGTTCCGTCATGGCCCTGCCGCCGTGCCTGCACGGCGCGTTCTATTGAGCGGGCGGGGCGGAACCGCTCCGTCACGAGGACAGCTCAACCGCGGCTCGTGACGGAGCCGCTCCTTCACGAGCATGAGAGCGCCGCTCGGCCCCCCCCAGCGCTGCAGCGGAATTGCCGCCGCAGCGGAGGGGTTAAACAAAGTTCATAATGTCAGTGATATCAAACACTTTCTAAATACATACGTCATCCAAAATTTAATCATCTTACGTTGCTCTACTAATGCTCCACAGTCCCAGCGTCGGCAGCTACTTCCTCATCCATCTTTGCTCCTGACCTAGTGTCCATTACACCTTCCTGACTCGTTGCCCTTCAAAGAGACTTTGGGCCTCATTTACGAGGCACTAGCTGCACTTTTGCGCCTCCTGGAGGCACTTTTTTGTTGCTCCGGTGGCTTCATGTGGCTTTGCTTGGCCTTGTAAATATGTGCCCCTTTCACACAGAACACCAGGGAAAGGGGCGTTCTATGGGTGTTGCTGTGAGTGTTCCCACACAACACCCATGGAATCTGATGGAATCTGAAGCATTCCCAGATTTACGAGGAATCGTAAACCTGGGAATGCATCAGATTTCTTTGCTTACCCAGGGGAGGCGTAGGAGTAACAAAAAAAGGAGAAATACCTAATTTTCTCCTCGTACTTTCCTCTTTCAATTCAGTAGCATGCATAGAAAGAGAAAAATGCCATCAATGACGCCGGCAATGATCCCCGCAATGCAGGCACTCTTGCAACATGACGCAACGGTGTCTGCCTTGGCGCATAGCTGTTTTTTGTGCCCGACGCAGGGGAGAAGTACAGGAATGTATCTTGTATATGTATATCGCTTTCCTGCCCTTTTCTTTTGACGCATGGCAGTGCAGCAAGAAGGCCTATTGAATCTAGAACCTTTCTGTGTGTAATAAACAACTCTAAATGACCAATTTGTGGATAATTGCAGTTGACCGTTATGATAACCAAATTACCTACTTTTGCTCTCTTCTCTATCTAATTGCTTAACTTGGATGTGAACATGAATATTCAGATGTTGTAATAGATTCCTATAGTTGTGTCCTCATGGCTGTGTGGAAGGAAAGAATGAAGTCCATGGATGAGGGCCTGTGGGGCTTGGGAAGACCTTGGAAACACCTGCTGGTGCCGCCAATATACATTGACTAGATTGAGATGTGTGACATGATGCTATGCTCCCATGTGGTGGTTTGCTAGATCCATGAAGTAGATCTGACGTTGATCCAGCCATTGAAGGATCTGATTACATTTACCTTTCCAGTGACTGACAGGGACCAATTCTCACAAATTGAGTGGGATTTATGGGTGTCAAGAACTCCACACTCGAGCAGAGGTCTCCACCCACTTAAATGGGCTTATGCCTGCCAGGAATCCCTTTGTGAGTTCCTTAATGACAGTCAATGACATTGGTCAGTTGTGTTGTAGTTCAGTGGAAGTTAAACTGATTGCTTTCAATGGGAACATTGGATGTTGGAGATATACATTACTAAACCTTCTTCTTTTCAATCTGCAGCCTTGGAGTTGTCCTGTCCAGAGGGCATGGGGAGTACATTCTACTTGGAAACACCAGTGTTGAGGAAGGTAGGTAATGTGTGCTGTCGGACAAGAGGGACAAACTCATTCGAACTCTACCCAGCCTGACTTCTATGCTACGGGCAATGATTGCCCTTCTTCTGAAGCTTCTCCACTACATTGTGTGCAGAATGCACACATTTCACCACAAGCCACATCTTTCCACCATGTTTTTAAGTGTTTTTTTCTCATCGAAGGCAAATGTCAACTACAAAATCATCAGGTATTGAGTCCCAAAGTTTATGTGCAGAAGATCTAGTGGGAGACTGGCAATGTGCAGACTAATGGCTTCTGGGCATATACATGGATTATGCACACCCACCTTTCTTTTGCACATGAACCTTCCTATGTTTAAGAAATCTATAATTATCTTATGGCTAAAGATGGTTGTTTTGCCTCCTAGTTAACTATAAATCTTCCATCAAAATGTGAGCTTGTGTGCCAAGAATCCACTCTGCTGTAGAACATGGCAGATTAACATGTCATACACGGACATCACATGCAGTACGCAAAATGGGGAGGCATCACATGACTCACATGGAGTCTGATGACACTGTTATTTGGAACTGACAAAATACTATCATTAATTCTTGTTTCTTGTAGGATTGCATGACCTGCTACAGCCGGACCTGGCGTTGGCCAATGAGTGGTGAGTGCGATGCTGGCTCAATGCGATCGGAGGGCAACGCATGTGTTAAAATATTTTGCACTAATTTGCAGTGGGAAGTCAGCCTTGTGACTGCAGATGTAGTTTGGTGTGGGGGGGGGAGAGGGGTCTGATCAATGGACAAGGAACTTGTTAAAACTGTGCAACACAAGAACCTATAGATTGTACTTATCACCAGTAGCCACTGATTTTGGACGGCAGATGGAAAATGAGGGCCATCTGCCTGGTTCACCTGGCAGAGCGAAACTGGTCTTGGCTGCTTGTATTCCGGTTCAGGGAGGACTGCTCCTAGTGGATCAAGACAGATTTGCATTTCGCTGGGTCCAAACTGAGGTGGCATTGTGTGCTAAATACTGATTGACTGGCATGCGGCCCAAAGTGATTAGGAGTGGCTTACATTAGTCCAAGTATTCCATCCTTCTTTTTTTGTATACTCCAGTGAGACCCCTAAGTACTACAGGTATGCCCAGATATGGGTCCCATTCTCGCTGTGCCACTGGAACCAGGCGACACCCGACTGACGAGCCCCAATCTGGGCTGAACCGGTCTAGGGTTGCTTGTGTTCCAGTTCAGGGAGGACCTGGCCTGATAGTTTGGGCTGGACTGTTCCTGTTTGAGCAGGATCTGTTCATTTGCAAATGGCTGGGTCCAATCTGGCGTGGCGTTGGTTGGAAAATAACGAAAGACTTGGACGCAGCCCTGAGTGATGAGCAGTGGCTGAGTTGAATTCAAGTATTCCATCCATCACTTTTTTGTAATTCAAGCATTCCATCCATCATGTTTTCGTATACTTCAGTTCGCCTAGCTGGCGTTTTGTAATTCTAATGAAAGAAACTTGACAAAAAATCATCATTGCTAATTATGGTGAGAAATAGGACTTAAGCTCGCAGACTTAAACCTTAAGTGGAGAAAGCTGCTCTGGTACCGAATGCCAAAAGCGCACAGCACTAGTGTCTGCCATCAGCAAACCAGAGCCAGGAGAGCAACACAACCAAAACTACAGAGTGAGAGTCAAAGAAGGGGGGTTTTATGGAGGGGGAAACAAGGGCAACAAAAAAATGATGATCCGGTAAGGAAATGAGTAAAGATTTAGAGGCAACAGGGGAGGGTCCCCCACAGTATAAAAACCACGAACAGGAATATTCGTCAGATTGTTATTTGCCATGATGGTGCTCGTCATAAAGATTTCATTAACATTATTTTAGTTTTTATGGGGCATTTCACATCATCATACAGATATGGAATGCCTGTCAAGGGTTGTCCTACGCCAGTCAGTCGCATACTACGTGTGTGTCTTCCTGAACGACCACCTTTGTAGAGTGAGTTAGACATCTCAACATCTCTCTGCCAGTATTTCCTTACTGACAACTTATATTTGGACGGCAGCATGGTAAAGGAAGGTGCACCCAGGGCTGGCTTTAGCGCTGGTAACACCCAGTGCAACAATCTTTTTTGCCCCCCTCCCCATGTCCTCCACAGCCGGACTGGGAGCCCAAAGCAGCCTTGGCAAGTGGTGGAGTGCAAGTGTGAAGCACTGCTGATTTTGGCATTGAGAGCGGATATTGCAACACCGCTGCAAAACCAGCCCCCAGTAACCAAAAACAGGCCCCCACTACTGCAAAACAGGCCCCCTTCCTTCCAGCCTCCCGGGGAAACACCTGATGTCCGCTACGGCCAGTCCGGGACTGATGTCCTCTTTCTCCACGGATTCCCTCACTACCACTATCCAGTAATGCCCCTCGTCTTCCCATAGCCCCTCACAAATGCACTTAGTTAGTGCTATTCATACCAGAATACCATCACACATAAACTATATAGTGACAATGAATCATACATTTCTTTTAGGGGTTTTGTATAGCGCTAGCTGGACCCGAAGGTATCAGAGTGCTTCACAGCATGTACAATTATGTGCAAATAAACAATACAAAAAATTTGATAGAACATGAGGGTTTGAGCCGGGTATAGATCAGACTTTTCTAGATCCGAGTCAGTGTCAACAGTCATAAAATTACAATAAGATGGAGATCCGTCTAAGGTACTTCCTTGGCTCTTATCGTTTTGCTCGAACGGTCTAGGAAGAGGACTTTGAGCAGGTTCTTGAATTTAGGGAATAAGGGGATCGTTCTGATGTGGGGGGGTGGAGTTCCAGATTTTTGGGGCGTTTCCAGCTGAAGATTTTGTAGTGTAGTTCCTATTTTCCCTATAGGCCCTGCGCATTGGAATAACATAAACAGCAGTGTAGACGTAGAAGTGCGGTCTTCCAGGTCTCTACTGACTATGCTAAACTTAATTGGGTTTGTACCAACTAGCTCAGAGGTCACTGGAAACTTTCTTGACTGAATAGGAAGTGATCAGCTCCCCTGGCTCAGACTAGAAGGGATTCAGTTTTCCAACAACCGCATAAACTTGACAACTTTGCTCCTTTAGAATAAGAGTATATCTCTAGAGTCGTGTGAAACAATAGACAGCTATTTCACTCAGTCAGTTGTGCAGATTACTTTCACCAAGATGCAGAGAAATAGAGAGACGGGCGTTTTCAATAAAAAGGTATTATTTATTGAACAGTCTTTCTTCTCATGCAAGAGAAATGAATTACCACAATTGCAAGACTTGTTATTATAAAAAGTGCGTACAGTAAAAGGAGGATTGCGAAATAATACTGTAAAGGCATTGATATGGTTTCTTAGCCATACAATGGTTAAAATGAATAAAATATATACATTCATATATACATTTAGCTAACGTACTCAACTGGTGCTTCTAAGTACGCCTACCCCAGTGTACCTGACCTAAGCCTAATACGTGGGAGGGAGTAAGTAAGTAGCAGTTTAAGTTAAGTTGGTTTTGCCAAGAGTTTGCTGCAAGAATTCTCTCTATGGGTTTAGTCAACACTGTACCTCTGGAATAGAATGTTGGAGGTTTTGTATCTCCTCTCAGGACTCGATATCCCAGTCACCCGCAAGGGTAGGCTGGAAACGCCGGGGCTGGATTTTCTCGGCAGGAGAAAAGACAGCGTCTTTCTCAGCGCATCAAGGAGGAGGAGGGGCAGCGTCCGTGGGCTTCACGCATCTGCTGGGCTCTGCAAGGGACAGCTGTTCTGCTCCTGTATTCTCTACCACCACCGCTGTGTTTGCTTAAGGCAACTTTGGTAATATTTATACCTGGAAGGTGCCTTGTTTGACGTAAGGTTTTGGACATAAGACGTCAATAAAGATGTCACTAAGAACCGGTCGTTCTTGCAGTGCTCATTAGAGTTCTATTGCTAATCAAAGCATAGCAAGCGGGGCTTTCCCAGGTTGCTGGGGGTTTTATCTGTTGAAAGAACTCGGTGTGTAATCTAGGAATCTAAGATAGTGGCTTCTGCTGTGTCATCTACTGTAATGAGCTGCAGAGGCGAGATTCTGAAATATGGCTCTGATCGTTTATGCCAGAGACGAGTTTCTGAAATATGGCAGGCTGTTCTAAAGCTGGCTTGCAATTCAATTGGGAGACATTTAAGTTCCTCCAGATTCTTTCTGAGGCTCTAAGATGTCTTCTTTCTTAATTAATGTCAGTGGTGAACCATGATCTGGAAGGGATGATCTTGGATTTTTTTTAGTTTCAGGGGGCAAGGTGGTCCATGGTGAGCGTCAAACTTGAATTGTAGAGAGAGGTGAGTTCACTAGTTGAGAGGTGATCAGTAGTGCTAGGGAGGCGCGAGCTTATTTTTTCTTCTAGGTCAGTATAGCTGTGTTCCTGACCCATTTGGGGGTGGGGGGGTCCAGCTTGGGGGGTTGAGTTAGGACCGTTTGGTTGATGTGGAAGAGAATGATGTGGTGGTCAGACCAGTCTACGGGAATGATGTTGTTGATGGTGATTGTGTTGCTTTCGGTAATGACTACGTCTAGGATTGCTCCTCTATTGTGCTTCTTCTGAGCAATGTTGGGTCAGATTATTTCCTAGAAGGAGGCTGTTTAGAGTTTGAATGAGTGATTTTTTTGTTTCATTCCATCTTAAATTGAGGTTGCCGAGAATTATGCTGTTAGAGTTGCCGAGTACGCAATGGGCAATCAGGTCAGTACATGCTTAAATCAGTTCATAGGAAAAGTTACATATGGTGCTGAGGATTAAAAGGTGTAGGAATCATGTCATCCATGCTGGGAGGCAATATATTTTCTGAAGAAGCACAAACTCAGGATTTAAACCTATGGTGTTGGCTTTACTAATAAGAATGTATTTCTGCCCAAACAAACCTTTTTTTAGCAACATTAGGATATTGAAAGACTGGGAACAACACATAAATTTCTAACCTATACCATGCAGTTCTTTAATGACAGTTCATAGGTCACTGTGCTGAATTAGGATTGTGAATTATGAACTGCAAGTACCAAAAGGAGTGATGTGACAAAAACAGTAACCCACTGAGCTATCTACATAAATACAGTTCTGTGATCTGCATGGTACACGTTCTTTGCAGAAAGCGTATTAACCCTCTGCACTACTTTATGATGAGTCAAAACTGGCACTAGACAAAACTAATGTCTCTGTAACAGGAACATTAAGCACTAGAGTTATCTTGACATGTTTTATTGCCTGAAACCTCCTGGTCGCACAAGGAATTCTACAGCTTAAGCCCATATCTAAGACAACGCCTGCCAAACTCTGTACCAGGAATGGCTGCACCGGTTGCACCACCCTAAAACTTGCAGTGGTTACAACCATGGAAACAAGCAGATTCATAGAGGTTTAGTCCATTTTTTTCAGGACCAAGAGAGTGCAGTGCTAGTGATATGAAATATGCGAAGTTCTTAGTACAGTCTGCCCCCTTGTGCCTATTCTACAGACTACTCTAAGGCCTGCATAAAAAGTTAGCCGATATACTTCTTTATGTGCCATAACTCCTACTACTGCACATATCACAAGTAGAAGTTTTGCAGTAAAGTTTGAATCCCCCAATAAATTTCAGTAGATTGAATCTGCCGATATTTGTCGGGGAAGAAAATGGCCAAAAAGTATAAAGACAGGTGGATGTTGGTGCTGTAAGCATCAAAATGGCTCGATATGCCCCATTTTATGGCATCAACTTTTAACAAGTGCTATTTTTTCCAACTTCTAAAGAATTTACCTTACTGATACATAATGCACCTAACACTGGCCACTCGTAAGGAGCGCCTGAATTTCTGATGGAGAAATGTGTGCTTTTATCCTATTGGCTACTGCTGAAATTAATAGCCGGTTGCCTACTATTCTACTTGGGTATCTAAGGGCTGTGGCATGTAGTTGCTGGATTTTGGTCAGCCTGTTGGGGAGCTGAAGTTGGTGTTGCAACAGTCCAGCAGAAGGCCTCATTCTGTTGAGCACCCACCCAAGTATTTCCAGGTCCCAGGCTCAAACCCTGCCAAGTTGAGCCCAGCCTTTCATCATTCAGAGGTAAATGACATGAACACTTTTGAGCTGGGTAATACCAATACCAACACCTGGTATTAAAGTTCCTTCAGACGAATCAGTTCTTGTGTTGGTGCTATGTAAATAACTATGTAAATAGAAGTTATTATATGTGTGTTGACCCTCTAGAGAGGTCCTGGAGCAGTGGATGGGCCCAGCCTGAGTGTTGCAGTAGATCAGATGATGCTTTATAGTGGAAAGGAGCATTCCTGATCAACAACCCTGCCCTGTTTGAAATAATGTTTGAAGGACCCTTGGGTCTGGAGTGAGAGCCCTCTCTTTAAGGATGATCTGCATGTTGGGTCACACCTTTGAAGAGTGTCTTGATGGCCTTGTACTTGGTGCAGTAGAGGGGCTTGCATTATAAACATATATCGACATGTGGACCAGGCGTGTATTCTGAAACTAGGCCATCAAGCTATACCATGCCCTGGCATTAGGGTGAGGAGCGTGCATCTGTTCTGCCTCAGAGTGGAGGTTCCTATTGCTAGAGCGCGGCTCTCTATAACAGGGCTGAGCCAAGATTCACAGTTTTTGTTATTGCAATCTTTGCAAAGGTCTTCGGTCAAGCAAGCATTTCGGTAAGTCAACCCCAATTCAGTAGTGTTGGGGGAATGGGATGTAGGGTTCTCCCAAAAGCGATGTTTCACTTAATGGTCACCGAATTCACTTAACTTGCCTTTTCATTAGTTTCGAGTCTGCAACAGAACCCAAGAGCATTCTTCTTCTTCAGCAGCAAAAGCACCCCAAATTGTAACTGTGTCTTAAGAAACTGATTATCTTCCCTGTGCCTCAGTCTTTCCCTATCATTCAGTTTTGGCCAAGTAGAGAAAGGGCATGGATGTCAATCCAAGGGAATAACGGGGGTAGTGGAAATGACACCGCGCAACCTCTGTCGCTGATAATACCAACGATATCCTTTTTCCCACTCCGTAACCCCTCAATAGCTGCTGAGTGGCTAATGGAGGAACAAGGAATAGAAACTTCATGACGAGGATGGAGCCTAGTGCCCACTTTACCACAACTCCTATCTCTGACTTCAGCAAAGGTGGCGATGGTTGTACCAAGGGTGCCAAAGGGAGCTACTGGGTCTGCAACTCTAACTAATTATCCGTGGCAATCAGGGACAATTCCTAGTTAGCAAATGATGTCTTATCTATACTTGCTTAATGCTAAAGAATGGTCCTGCACCTAAATCTTCTTTCTGAGTAGAGCAGTAAAAGCGGGTGCAGACACCACCCAGAGAAAAAACATTTTTGCAAGGTATCGGGTTGGTTTCTGCATGCGTTGGAGAGTTTTGCCCACTAAATTGGGGACAACATGCTGAGACGGGCCAGTTCTGCATCACAATACTCTCCTTAACGTACTAATCCTATTCTCTGGTTCGGCTTGGAGGAAAGTGCAAGGACTCTGGGACTGAGTGCAATTTGTGCAAAACTCTTGATTTTAAAGCAGATGAAAACTCAGTTTTACAATTACACCACCAATCAGAAGGCGACCGGAAGTGGTTTTTACCTCCACAGTGTCATCATTATGCATGAAAAACCTCTGTCACAGGTCAACTTGGAAGAAGAATTCTTCATATATTTTCTAGCTCAGAATTAAGATAAGAATATAGGAGGCAGTAAATTGCACTCCAGGGGTCGTTCATGTCATGGCCGGGTGCTCCTAGTGTGTAAACTATCTCTCAATGCCAATGTGCTCATCCCTTAAGGCCAGCATGCGGTAAAGAGGGTGCAGATACCATTTCAGACCTTGCAGCACTGGCTCATGGTTGAAAATGACCATGAATGGTTTTAATGGAAGGCATGCATGGGGTCTGGTTGGTGTGACCCCCCTCAAGGAGGGAGCAATATAATTGGATTTTTGTAGCTGATCAGGTTGGTTGCGCCCAAGGGTGACAGGGAGGTATCTACAGAGAGGTACAGGGAGGTATCTACAGAGAGGTACAGGGAGGTATCTTCAGTGAGGTGTTTGTCACAGCTAGATGGTCTTGTGGATGCCAGTCCTCTTTCTACTCCAGTGATGAGAATGGAATTTCAGATTGAACTGTTCTGTGTTTAACAAGTGAGTGAATAACCACAGGTTGATGGTCTAGGTTGATGGCAGGTTAATCTACCCTTACTTCTGTTGTTCACATAAGCTGAAAATGCTTGACCTGTTGTGTTTTTTGTTTATTCCGCAGGATTTACTGTGTCACAGACATTGACCCTGATCACCGGAAGCTCACCCAACTGCAGGCGGTGACCCGCTTCCTGACGGGGGAAGATGAGGACCTGCACTGTGAGTGAGGTTTATGAAAGTCCTCGGCACTGTCTGTCTGCCTCAAGTGAACGAAGGGGTTCTTGATTCCGGTTCTTCATGGTTGTGTCAGACACCGCCTTAGATTAATGATCGCTGCTGTCCTCTTGACACAGCCCCCACCTTATTGTACTTCCTGTCACTCACAGGCTGGTCTGTGGCCATGTATGACACATTCAAGAGCAAAGTAGACGTTGGGCAGAACGAAGCACTCCTGTAACTACAGTGGAAATGTGTGATAGTGTGAAAAAGGCTACTTTAATGGCTCCGGTGTAGGTTATACATCCATGACAACCCTGGCACATAGCCCTACTGTGGTAAATATTTGATTTACCGTCCTAATTTCTATGCAGGTAAGTACTTAATCAATATTAACTCAATCGGAAAGAAAGAGGCAGAGTCCGTGGTGTTAGAGTTCTTAGGGGTTTTATTCCTTAAAAAGGAATGTTCTAGAACTGGATATCATGTTCCTGCAACCACAGGGGTTCAGGAAGGGATAAAGCAATATTTTATTGACAATACATAGCTTATATACTTAAGTTGCATTATAGAAACCAGTACAGTAGGCGTAACAGCTGAGAGAAACAAGATAACAGCATCCACGTGGTAGTGGTACGTAATTAGAAGGCGTGAACTAGGCGTGAACATAGAGGTGTGTGCTAGAAACGTCACAGATAGGTGTCACAAGTGGGTGGCAACAAAGCAGAATCTTGTAATGTCAGCAGAAATATGAGGCTTGGATGCGCGCGCAGCTGCATGACGTGTGATTGACGTGAAAACTGGAGGGTGCAGGGGACTTGACATTCACACTAACGGAAAGAGACAGAAGTCTGGCGTGTCAGATCAACTCGTACCTCTATCATATCTGATATCTGACGTTTGGGAACCATATTATCTAAACGGAAAGGTCTCTGGGGCAGAAGCTATTCTATACTGACTGTGAGTGCGTGTATAAGCGCCTAAGTGTCTACATGAGAATGCGAGGGGCATGGGCCTACCATGGTAACAGAGGCTATGAATTACTTGCACGGAGACAGTGAGGCCGGGCCCTTTGCTCTGCAGCTGGGTGATGTTTACTTAAACTAGTAGGCAGGAATGCATTTTCGAGGAGCGGAACAGATAATTCGAAGGTTGAATACAGTCTTGGCAGGCAGCAGGCTGAGCTAAGCGCCGTTAGCCGCACAGGGAGTAAGGCAGAGGTCACGGGTACAGTGACAGCCTGGGCTGAAGTTTTCAGAGTCAGAAAGCAGGAAAAAAGGCTCAATGGCAGAATTCAGGCCCTACTTTGCCAGAGCTGAAAAACGTGTAAAGTACACCACAAAAAGACGTTGGCATAGCATACTTAGGAACGGAGCATCCAACCCATTCAGGGTGGGTCTGAAAGAGGACATGTTAACATTGGACGCAAATGTATTCATAGCTGGTACAGGAGGGAAGTTACATGCACTTTAAGCTGGTACACGGAGACGGTGGGGTACACGCTAGGGAACATTACTTGACCATAAAATTTATATTTCCTCATTCCCTCCTTGTTCCCTACGGACCCTTCATGATATATCGATCCTCATGAATCGATCAGTCTGTTCTTGTAACATCATTTGCTCATCTTTCTTTCTTTCACGTTTTGAGAGAAAACTGGAATGTTTAATGCACGATGTGGCACACAGTCCACAAATCGCTGGCCCACACTGTAGGCACAGGCAGCAACTGAATACGATGACTAGGCCAATGCCTAGGAAGGATAGGATCTTCCATCCCCAAGCGGTTAACGTTGTCCAGAACCAACCGGACCAAGTCCAGGTGCCTGGATTCTGATGTATCTGATTTGCACTTTTATGGAGACGTGTAATAGCTTGATATACCGTTGGCGCGTTTTCTGGGATGAAAACACAGCAACTTGACCCGATGACCTTACAAGCTCCGCCTCTATCTGCCAAGATGACGTCAATAACAAGACGATTCTGAAGAACAACAACCCGCATGGCGGACTGCTCCTCTGTTAAGTTACCTAGGGCGGAGGCAGTTTCATTCACTACTGCTTCAAGTGTTCTAGTTAATCTGCGTATTAGTTTACTATTTTGGACGGGGCCTGTGAAGAAAAAGAATCCTTTATTGAAATCTGTGTATTGCTCCCATGCCGTTTCAGTGTAGTCGACAATCGGGAGATCTCTTCGGAGTCTATTCTTTACTAGATTTGTATTTCTGTGATAATCAGGAGGGGCTAGAAAAACAGGTGGCAGAAGGAATGCAATGTAACAGGTACCATCCCAATCTGGAGGCAGGCGTATGTATGCTGTATGACCACAAACAAAGTAAGAATGACGGGTAGCTCTAAAGGAAGATTTGCCTTGGTCACTGAATTCGACCACAGTAGTACATTTACTATGTCTTAAGTGTACTGAACCCTTCTTACTGACACATAATTCACCAGTGACTGGTAATACTGTCATAGCAGGGAGAACTGGTGCGGCTTCGGATTCAACAGTAAGAATCATAATGTTAATTGTATAATTACCTAATCCATATACTTCATTTTCTAGATCAGTTCCTATTCTAGTGGGGAGTCCCTTCTTGTCGGGGTAACAGGCATTAAGCAGAACTAAGTTCAAGTTTCCCCAAACCCAGCTCCCTTTAAAAACAGCAATGTCAGGATCTAAGGAATTAATTATTCTGAACCATGCACCACAGGAGCCATTGTGAGTGAACGGGTACGGAAAGAGAGGCAGAACTCCCTTGTATTTCTGGTAGGGAGGGAGTCGGCCACATATCCAGCAGTTTGTAGCATTGTTAGTCTGATGGGAGTGATGTAACATACTAATGAATGTGTTGTTGCGCAGCGCAAGTCTGTAAGATAGTTCGTGGGGAGGTAATTCACTAAAAGAATGTTCAGCAGAAACATTGTAAGCAGATTGTTCACGTTTGAAGATAGGGTAGTATATGGGAAGCAATACACTTGCAACAATAATCAGAAGACTTAGAAAAAACATAATCAATAATGTCACTATACAGTGACTACGGAGTGATTTGCAATATGTACATTTCTTGAGTTGTCTCTCTCTCTCTCTATCTCGATCTAGGGGATACATGTCAGAAACTATTTAACCGATTCACCTAGGGGAGGACTTAAACAATTAAACTGTCTGACTTGCTAGATCGAAATTTCAGTTTGTACTCCTCTTGGGGATTTTTCTCTTTTTTCGGAACTTTAAAGTCACTACGTTCGATACAGTCTTTGGAAGGGGTGGACGAGTCTTTTTCTGGCATCAGTTCGTTACACTTTTTTATATGGCTTGTATGGATCCACCCCTTTCTGCCTTCAACTTTGATAGCGGTCCGCGTTGTAAGAAGGACGGTCTTCGGCTCTTTCCAGCGGGGCTCCAGCGGACTTTTCCTGTCGAAGTTCCTAATTAGGACCAGGTCGCCGGGACGGACATCATGCGGCTTTACATCAGTATTGTCAGGGAAAGCTGCGGCAACCTGTGAACGACATGATTGGAGTGCAGACATCAAGGAGGCAAGGTAATCTGTCAGCATATTACAATCGACATCGGTAATTTTCTTAGGTAAGGGCGTCCCCCACATATTCGGTGGTCTGCCAAAGACCACTTCATACGGGGATAGTCCTGATCGCGAGTGGGCGACCATCCTCATATAGAACAATGCAACTGGCAGGGCGACTATCCAGTCGACCCCTTTCTCTTTACAAACTTTAGCAAGGCGTGTCTTTAGTGTCTGGTTATGCCTCTCTACAAGGCCAGCAGCTTCGGGATGTCGGACACAATGGAATCTCCACTGATATCCTAGCAGCAAGGAAACTTGTTTCATTAATTCGGATGAGAATGGCTGTCCATTATCTGAGTATACGACACGAGGCAAGCCGTATCGTGGGAAGAATTCTCGAACCAGCTGCCTGGCAGTGGTCGGAGCAGTGTAATCTGGGACTGGATATGCTTCGGTCCAACGGGAAAGTGCACAAACAATTACGAGGACATATTTGAATCCTCGACAACGGTCCATCTGGATATAATCCATCTGGAGGGCTTCAAAAGGGTGATCGGGAGGATGAAATCCACCTTGCTCTACAGGGACGCTTTTACCTGGATTGAACTGACAACAGATCATGCAAGTACGCACTTTCTGTTTTGCTGCTGCTCGTAAGTGTTTGTTGTGCCAGAGATTCTGTACACTGTCTAACATCGCTTTCTCTCCTAGATGTGCTGGACTATGTGCTGTATTGATTATGACTTGAACCATAGAGTCGGGGAGAAACCATGTAGATTTTCCCTTCGTCATCCAACCTTGATCTGTCTGGATCCCTCCTAGTTCAGTCCATTTCTTTATTTCATCTGCAGTAGCATGTGTCTGGATATCGATTACATCTAGTGTGGGATCCCTGACTGTCATACAATGTGTCGGTACTATTGTCTTTGTCAGGTCAGTTGTCTGAGTGTGAGTCAATGCTGTATGTTTTGCTGTCTGGTCTGCCAGGTCGTTACCCTGGGAAACAGAATCTGTAACTTTAGTATGTGCTTTACACTTCATGACGGATATGCCTGAAGGCAGAGGTATTGCTTCTAGCAGTGCTTGAATGAGGGGGCCGTGTTGGATCTTGGCACCGTGAGAGGTCAAGAAACCTCGTTCTTGCCATAACATTCCGAAGTCGTGTACAACTCCGAACGCATAACGGGAATCAGTGTATATGTTAACATTTCTGTTCTTGGCTAGTATACAGGCTCGGGTCAGAGCAATAAGCTCTGCCGCTTGAGCGGACAGTGTATCAATACGATGTGTTTCTTTTACTTCAGTTTCAGTGGTCACTGCATACGCGGCCACTAATTCTCCTGTACTTGTTCTCATGCATGAACCATCCACATAAAGTGTCAGGTCTGGATTTGTCAATGGAACATCTGTTAAGTCTCGTCGAGGCTTTGTTACTGCATTAATGATCTCTATACAATCATGCGGAGCTGGATCTGTCATACTTGAAGGTAACAATGTTGCGGGGTTCAGAATGCTGCAGCGCCTGATTTCTATGTGTGGCTGGAATAGTGTTAATTCATAACCTGTCAGTCGTGCTATAGTCAAGTGTTGAGTCTGGGTTCTGTTTAAAAGAACCTCTACAGAATGTGGAACTTGTACTGTTAATTGATGTCCTAAAACAATTGAGTCGCTCTGTCTGATTGCTAGTGCTGTTGCTGCTACTGACTTTAAGCACGCAGGGAGTGCCTGGGCTACTGAATCCAATGTACTTGAAAAATAAGCGCAAGGCTTATGTGAACCTGCTTGACCTTGAGTGAGGACAGACAACGCTGTACCATCACGTTCTGTAACAAAAAGTGTAAAAGGTTTGCTGTAACATGGTGTCGCTAAAACTGGTGCTTGGCATAAAGCTTTCTTTAATTCTTCAAAGGCTTGTGTATGTTCCTGAGTCCAAGGAAGGGCAGTCGAAGTCGCTGCCTCCTGTGTTGTCAACTGAATGAGTGGTTTAGCTAGAAAAGCATACTGAGGGATCCATTGTCTGCAGTACGAGGTGAGGCCTATAAAGGCCCGCACTTCCTTTTGTGTCTGGGGTTGCGGCATATTTACAATTAACTGAATGCGATCAGGAGTGAGCTGTCTCCCCACTTTGGACAGCAAGTGACCCAAGTACACAACTTGCTGAACACAGAATTGTAGCTTCGAAGGGGACACCTTGTGTCCCTTGTCGGCCAGGAAATGTAAAACTGTCAGTGATGCTTGTTCACATTCGGGCTCACTTCGTGCGGTGATCAGCAGATCATCGACGTATTGCAGTAAAGCGGTGTTAACTGGCATTTGAATACAATCTAGTTGTCTTTTCAGTGCTTAACTATAGATGCTGGGGCTTTCTGTGAATCCTTGAGGTGCGCGGGAAAATTTGAAACTTCGTCCATTTAAACTGAATCCGAAAAGGTATTGGCTCTCTGGGTCAATAGGTACACTAAAGAAGGCGTTCTTGAGGTCAATTACAGTAAAGAACGTTGCTTCTGAATCAATAGCAGTCATTAGGGAAGAGATATCGGGAACCACAGGGTACTGTGGTACAATGCATTTATTCAGTTCTCGTAAATCAATCACCAGCCGATATACTGGCGGTGCATTGGGATCAGTACGTTTAAGAATCGGAATGATAGGGGAATTACAGATATTGGAGTCGGTCTCTACGACCACTCCTTGGGCAATGAGCTCTTCAATGATTTCCAGTAAAGCCACTACAGCATCGGGTGGTAACTTGTATTGTCTGATTCGTGGTAACACAACACCTGATTTCAGTGTAACACGGTATGGTGTAATGTGCATGCAGCCTACATCGGTTGGGCCTTGTGCCCACAGGTGATCCGGTACATTTTTCAATCTGACATCAAATTCTCGTAATACATAGTGACCCTTGAAATCTCGCAGAAAGAGTCTAACTCCCTCCGGAGAACAACATATTACGGCTCCTAGAGCCTTCAATGTCTTTATTCCTAACAGATTTTCTGGACATGATTTCGTCAGTAACAGGTCTGTAACTCGTGATAATGGACCCACAGCCAGGGGGGCTGGTTCTGATACCTCATTTACAATAGGCTGTCCTGAAAAACCAAGGGAAACATTCTGTGAGCCTGAGAGGGGTGCCCCTGGGACTTCGTCATGGCTGATTGTTGTGCGGCTTGCCCCTGTATCAATTAAAAACTTTCTGTCTTTTCCCAATACTTGACTGTGTACATAAGGACCCTCTTGATCTACAGGAATCTCAATAAGAGGCAAGCCAAACTCCCTCTCTAGGCTGTTTCATGTGTATCGTGGATAATCGGGGTAAGCAGATTGGGCATACTGGTACATCTGTTGTGAAACTTGCTGAGTCGCGGCAATGGGCTGTGGCTGTGGTACCGCTACCGTCTGTGATGAAGCATGCATAGGCTGTGTATTCTGCATGGGCTGTACATTCTGTGAAGTCTGTTGCTGGGCCTGATCTTGTCTCGGTGGATGCGGTCTTTCTTTAGTTTTACCTGTTGCTATGTTATGTTTCAGAACTGGACATTCATGTACGTAGTGACCTGGCTGCTTGCAATAATTGCATGTCCCTTTAACGGGAGCTGCGGTGTGACCTGTCTGGGTCGTACCCTTTCTCTGGCCGTCGGCTGGAACCGATTGGGCCACTAACATTTTCATTTTCGTGTCTTTCATACGTTTCTGTTCATGATCCTGTTCTTCTCTAATTCTGTTCTGGTGGTACTGTAACATTTGTAACATCTGGGATGGCGTATTTGCTTGCCACGTACTCTCGACCTTGTATACACGATTTTTAACTGCTAACAGGGAATTCTCCACTAACTTCGATACAAAAAGATGCGGGTACGACTCGCTACTTGGTTTAAGACCACTATTAATAATGAAACATTTCTCGAATCTTGAATAGAAGTCACTAGTATCTTCATCTTGCTTCTGTTTACAGGCCGAAATTGCGTCCCAATCTTCCTTTCTAGTTGTCAGTAATCTTGGCAGAACCTGTACTATCAAACCTGGTAATGCTTTAGTTTTCTCCCCAAGGCCTAGCCCTGGGGTACGTTTTTCCTCCTCGTCTTCTATTTCTGCCCATACGATCTTTTTGTCTCCCACCTCCCATTCTTTTTCCTTGAGTTTCTCGTAGATGCCTGTGGGCAACAGTACTTTTAACATTTTCATGATATCTTCATATGTGTAATCCCCCATCAGTAACATGTCTTTAAGTTCTCTGTGAAAACCTGCAGGGTCTTTATCATGACAGGGTACTAGTTTCTTCATTTCTAACAGTTCTAATTTGGTCAGAGGCGTGTGTACATACACACGTTTCAAGTTATTATCGGTACCCATAACTGGATGTACTTCTCGTAAGGGGTTCTGACTTTCAATGCCATGCAGACGCTGCATATGATACATCTTTCTTTCTGGGGGCGGTGCGGGGACATATTCGGCACTTAAGAACGTGTTGTATCTATGTCGTTGTTCTAGAATTATTTGTATTAACTTGGTACTTAGACCTTGCCATCTATCCATGAGTAGTGCTTCTAATGTATCGTGTAAGGGACCTGGATCAGAATGTTGGTTTCTGTATAACGTGAGGAGGTGCTGAATCATGTATACACCTGCTAATTTCTGCTCGTCTGGGGAAAGGTTCAGAAATGTCTGCGCTACTGTGTCATCATTGTATATGTTCGGATTGTCAGCCCATAATACTGCTGACCGGGCTAGTTCTTGTTCATCCATAGAATTGAGTACATGGTACCCCATTCGTTCTCGAAGCCTTTTATCAGTCTCTTGGAACTGATGTTCAGGAGAATTCGGTTTTGTTATGCCAGAGAGAAAAACTCTCTTGCTTTCTGGACGAATGCCTTTCCTAAGGTAAGTTCCCTTACCTACATACGCTATCGTGTCTGTAGTCTTTTCTTGTTCTTCAGGTTCTTCCTCCTCCTCGGAGGAAGTTTTTTCTTTCTCTTTTTCGTGTATTTCTATCACTGCTTTTCTTATTCTCTTGTACATACTGGCTATGCAACTCCCTTTATCATGTTTTCCTTCGGATATATTTTGGCCCCACTTGTTTAGTGCCTCCATTTCATCCTGTTCTGTCTCAGACCTGTCTCGTTCTCTTATTAGACAATTTATGAAAAAACGTAATATATATGCTTGAGTGTCAACTTTCTGATGCGCCATGGCCTCTTTGATACTGTCAGGGTCTTCCCCAGTCTGGACAAAATGATATATTCTATCTAGGTGCTCTTTCATTCCTGAGAAAAACAGTAGGTAATCTGTAGCATGTCGTAAGCGTAGTGATGCTATCATCATTCTATCGTCTTTGCCGGGTACTGGATCATATCTGCAAACTGAAAGCGGTTCTTTGAGTATGTCGAGGCGGGGTGATTGGAATGTAAAAGGGTTCTGCATATCCCTAAGCTGTAATCTGTGTGTTGGGGGCGGGGTCTGGTGACCCCCGGTCGCACCTCCTGAGGCGGAAGCGTGGACATTACCTCTCTGCGGAGTCTGTATCTGTACTTGAATTTGTCTTTTAGTAGGATCAGGTAGAAGCGGTTTCGGTATATCAATTTTAGGTGCGGGAAGTGGTGGAGGTGGAGGAATGATGGGCTGTCGAACGGGGAAACCTGGTTGCGGTAATGGTGGGATATGGTCTGGAGGCGGGTTGCCACCCCCGTCACCGTCAGTAGGCGGGACGCGGACAGGCGGATTGGTGTAAGCGGGTGCTACATCCTCTAGATAGGAATTCAGGAATATGTCTTTAGTGGTCCTGTGAGTTACTTTAGTTGGGACCAATGGTGGCGGCAGATTTTTCGGTATTTCTGAAGTGGCCTCAGGCGAACCCTCGGCCACGAGATACATGCCATTTACGAGGTTGTTTCGTGCACGGTCTATTTGCTCTGATTTTACTCGGATCCCTTCAGTAACTAATTCGTTTTCTTGGGCTTTATCTGATTCTTTAAGTCTGTCTTCTCTACGAAGTGCTTTTTCAGCACGCTTATGTGATTCCTTACGCCAAAATTCTATGGCGTCCTTCTGAGATTGTCTGGCTTTCTTTTTCCATAGTGCTTCTTCTACCTTCATGATGCACTCGGCATCCCATGTTCCGGTAACAGGCCATCTATGTCTTTCGTCTAGATGCTTAGTGTAATCGGCCCATAAATCTAGATACAATATGGCATCTAAGCCATGCTTGTGGTACATAAAATTTCCAGGAGTGTCCCTAGGGGGGATAGGAATTTCTTCCTCTAGTATCCCTTTCCTAGTTCCTATCTTCTTTAACTTGTTGAAAAACGGCATCTTGTTTACTTAATACTGAATGCTCAATCCTTGCTACTTAATTCTGAATACAGCTAGTTACACAAGAACACAATAATGCACATTAAAAACAGTCACACTCATACCACGACATTAATCACATGAAAGACATTTGAGACATATATGACTACCCCCTATACTGGATGTACTGCTAAACAGTACAGATACACTGTCGGAGACAATGCAAGAACTTGAATAACTGATGTACTGCTAAACAGTACAGATACACTGTCTAAAACAGTGCAGACCGAATTTGTGTACCCAAACCCGTCTTGATACGTCCCGGCAATGGTACTCACCGGGAAGCACGGAAACAGAAGGCCTCGGAAAACTCGACTGGACCGGACTGGACTCGACTCGACTCGACACGTGGATACTTCGGAAACTGGTGGGCCTCTTGACACCTCGGACCTTGCTTCTTTCGGCTAGGCTCTGGGCGGGATCCTCCACACTCCTCACCGCCTCGTCTGGGTGCTGATCGCAGTCTTCGTCACCTCCGTGGGCCAGAGGGAGATACAGGAAATCCTGCCAGTACGCGTAGTTTCCGTCTAAATGAGGGCAGGGGACAGAGCTTGCAACGCACCAACCGGCGCGTGGGGTGGGGGAGGGGTCCCTGTTCGGGCGCCAAAATATTGTGGTAAATATTTGATTTACCGTCCTAATTTCTATGCAGGTAAGTACTTAATCAATAATAACTCAATCGGAAAAAAAGAGGCAGAGTCCGTGGTGTTAGAGTTCTTAGGGGTTTTATTCCTTAAAAAGGAATGTTCTAGAACTGGATATCATGTTCCTGCAACCACAGGGGTTCAGGAAGGGATAGAGCAATATTTTATTGACAATACATAGCTTATATACTTAAGTTGCATTATAGAAACCAGTACAGTAGGCGTAACAGCTGAGAGAAACAAGATAACAGCATCCACGTGGTAGTGGTACGTAATTAGAAGGCGTGAACTAGGCGTGAACATAGAGGTGTGTGCTAGAAACGTCACAGATAGGTGTCACAAGTGGGTGGCAACAAAGCAGAATCTTGTAATGTCAGCAGAAATATGAGGCTTGGATGCGCGCGCAGCTACATGACGTGTGATTGACGTGAAAACTGGAGGGTGCAGGGGACTTGACATTCACACTAACGGAAAGAGACAGAAGTCTGGCGTGTCAGATCAACTCGTACCTCTATCATATCTGATATCTGACGTTTGGGAACCATATTATCTAAACGGAAAGGTCTCTGGGGCAGAAGCTATTCTATACTGACTGTGAGTGCGTGTATAAGCGCCTAAGTGTCTACATGAGAATGCGAGGGGCATGGGCCTACCATGGTAACAGAGGCTATGAATTACTTGCACGGAGACAGTGAGGCCGGGCCCTTTGCTCTGCAGCTGGGTGATGTTTACTTAAACTAGTAGGCAGGAATGCATTTTCGAGGAGCGGAACAGATAATTCGAAGGTTGAATACAGTCTTGGCAGGCAGCAGGCTGAGCTAAGCGCCGTTAGCCGCACAGGGAGTAAGGCAGAGGTCACGGGTACAGTGACAGCCTGGGCTGAAGTTTTCAGAGTCAGAAAGCAGGAAAAAAGGCTCGATGGCAGAATTAAGGCCCTACTTTGCCAGAGATGAAAAACGTGTAAAGGACACCACAAAAAGACGTTGGCATAGCATACTTAGGAACGGAGCATCCAACCCATTCAGGGTGGGTCTGAAAGAGGACATGTTAACGTTGGACGCAAATGTATTTGCGTCTTCATAGCTGGTACAGGAGGGAAGTTACATGCACTTTAAGCTGGTACACGGAGACGGTGGGGTACACGCTAGGGAACATTACTTGACCATAAAATTTATATTTCCTCATTACAACCGACTAAGTGCTTCACTATATGATAATGTATCCTGCAAATAAAAGATCACCCAAAAACATGCAAATCAAGTGCATGTCCCTTCTCCAGCCCCTACAACTATTATTGTATTTATCTACGAACCTTACAGTTCCTAGTGACTAAAATCTTGACTTCAGAACTTCCATTTGATCGCCCCGCCAGTCGTTTTCACCCCCAAGCTGCAATTAACTTCTTTCTTGTTGTAAAACATCCTTCCAAACCACCAGTCAGAAAAAACACCTCCTTGCTTGCCATCTTGTGCTGGCGTCTTACGATATCGGCACAATCAACGTGCCTTCCATGGCTTCCCTCATCTGCATTGAGTAGAATCCATGCCCACTGGGATAAATGCACCCCTTCATCCCTGAAAAATTGCCAACTGTGGCGGCTTCTTGCATTCTCTGACGATCGTCGATTCCGGCTGCACACTGCCCAGGCTCCCAGATGCCAATCCCAGCACTTCTCTTATGCTGGCAATAGTATTTTTGATGTATTCTAAAGGAATTATATTATGTGAATTAAGGAACCATAGCACTTATAGGACATTGATCATCTGGGATCGTTTCCATACATGCTGTTCATGTATGATCCTTTCTGGTCAGGTTACTATTTTTTTGTCTTAAGGATGACCGCATTCAAGTGATTTTCAGAGGTGGAAACATCAACTGTTGAGTCATAACTATATTTGTACTGGATGCCAGGCGCTTGCATTTTGTATTGATGTCTTGATAGTTAAGACATATGGATTTACAAAGCGCCATCACCTGTAGCACCTACTTTTTTGTATTTGAATTGTCATTTCTACTTTTGTTATTTAAGATGATCAAATTAATTAATTGACTGATTTGTATCACATTGATTGTGATAAAAGGGCAACTGAACAGGAAAGCCCTTGTAGTAGTGAACTTCTTTAAGTGACTCCTTTTGGAACATTTTATATATATATATATATATATATATATATATATGGAGTTGTGAAGGCACGCTGGACTTTCTGCAGGAAGCTGAGTCTGGAAAAGTCAAGGCTTTCCCTTCCTCATCACCGAGTGCACTTGTCTTTAGGGGTCAGGGCAGATTTTAAGATGTGGTGCTC
Organism: Lissotriton vulgaris; assembly: GCF_964263255.1. NCBI lineage: Eukaryota > Metazoa > Chordata > Amphibia > Caudata > Salamandridae > Lissotriton > Lissotriton vulgaris. The sequence continues at coordinate 1,083,674 of NW_028243866.1, read as the reverse complement.
ATTCTAGCAGCAGTTTAAAGGAACATCACTGCAGGGGCTGAGCAAAGAGACAGAATGGAACATGCACACTTTTTCAAGTGGTTCAGGTTACAGTCTTCCATGGTAAGGGCAGTGGCATGCAGAGACGTGGCCAGAAGCATGGAAAGGAGGTGGTAGGAGCATTGCATTTTTCGAGTTCTTTCCACTGGTGGTGGCATTGGCATTGTGGTCTGACTAATTTGCAAACAATAAAGTACTGTTCAACATAGACAACATGTCTGTGGTGAATGTAGCGAACAGGCAGTTGGTGCAGGATTTGAAAGTGCTACAGTTGCTGGGTGCATTGATGCTGGGTAATGTCCGGTGTAAAATATTGTATTCAGTGTGAGGCACATCCAAATGACAAAGACATTGTGGATGCTTTGTCTCGTTTTCATTGGAGGAGGTTCCGTGGGCTTGCCTTGGCAGCAGACAAGGAGAAAACACAGAGCCACAGAGCCTCTGCAAAATAGGCCTGTAAAGATAAAGGAGATGGTAAAGGGGTCATCAATCAATCAATTAAACTGTGCTTACATAGCACGACTCATCACCCATGATGGTATCCAGGCACTGGGCTGAGGGTCTCAGTCGAAGAGCCAGGTCTTGAGTCCCTTACGGAAGTCTGCCAATGAGGGTGATGCCCGAAGATGGAGGGAAAGGCGTTCCAGGATTTGGCGACGAGATGGGAGAAGGATTGTCCTCTGGGGTGGCAGATGTGCAGTGTCCGTGTGAGGGCACGATGAGCCGAGGGAGGTTTCTGGGTGGCTTGTGGAAGTTTAGACGATGGTTCATGTACGCTGGCCCTTGATGATGTCTGCTAGTGAAGTCATGTAGATGTTGAAGACGGTGGGACTTAAGGACTTAAGGAATAGCCTTGCGGGACACCGCAGATGGTGTGCATTGGCTGTGAGGTGAAGGAAGAAGACAGATCTTCAGTGTGCACCCTGAAATTAATGATGCCAACCATCTAAAAGCGTTGTCTTTTGATTCCACTCTGGTACAGTCGGTTGATGAGTGTGTGGTAGGAGACAGTGTTGAAGACAGCCGAGAGGTCAAGAAGGATTGCACTTAAATTTCTCCGACCCCGCTGGGTTGCACAGCCGGGTTAGAGAAACGTCACAGACTCCCAGTTACTGTCTGAGCAGCAAACCAGACCACGCAGACCATCAAAAATGTCTCCCTGTGTGAGCTGATAAGATATCCGTACTACACCTGGCCGCCCTCAGGGTGTAGTAGTGAAAGATCTTTTTAAGTGTCTGCGTTTGAAACATTTTCTATATACATGGCCTTGATTACTCTAGTTCCTTTGGAATTCCAGGTCCCCTTTATTTTCTTTTGATACCACCCTCACTACTGTGCGTGCAAAATCCAAATGTCCTAGTAAAACTTGGATCTCTTTGACTTGAACCTTCTTTCTAGCCAACACAGTGTCCAGCAGCTCCAGCGGGGCTTCTGTCTTGTCCTCTGGCAAACACACTTCCTTCCTCACAGAATCAATTTCAGTTCCCACCCTCTTCTCATCTGCTAGGGGCAACCCACTGTCTGCCGTTAGCTCTTGAAAAATTACCAACATCCTCAGGCATTCTGCAGAGCCTGTGCTGCCCACAAAGAAAAGAAGTGTGAAGATAATGTGTCACTGCTTTCATACCTTGCAAAAACCACAGTTGATGGACAGAATGTAGAACAATGTCTTACATTCACCCCAGTACAAAGATCTGGGCCTAAATCCATCGTTTTTTTGCACTCCACACCACCGTAGGTCAGACAATGGCTATATGCAAATCAGCCTTGACCCTGTGCTTCATGGGTACAGTCCAGCCCGAACTACCAAACCATGTCTTTCCTAGACCGGAATCAAACATCCAAGGGCCGGTTTCCGGCTATCAGCCTTCTTCAGCCTGGATAGCTTGACTCCAGTAATGTGGAGAGCCTGGGACTCACGTCTGAGCATACCCAGCCCACTCGGGGTGAAAATTGCAAAAACCACAGTTGATTGACAGAATGTAGAACAATGTCTTACATTCACCCCAGTACAAAGATCTGCTTTCGTACCTGTCACAAATGTTAAACTCCATTGCAAGAAACATCTACACTTTTCAAACAATGCACAAGACATGGAACAACCCATTAGAACAGATTCTTTTCTTTGCTGGGCTTCAATTGCATCTCTGAAAGTTCAAAATCCTCGGGGTAACAGTCTAAATGCCGATTTTGTGTAGCTCTTTCCCGTGCAAGCCCTGTATCAAACCTTTTTGACCAGATCAATACTCTCTGCCCTTGCTGCTGCTGCTGACAAACCTGTTGTCTTCATCTTTTGCCTGGGACCACCTTCCAGTGCCTACCTCCCCTTTTCCCTACGCAATTTAGCCCACAGCAGCGAGCAAGCCAGCACCATTTCTGAAAATCTACTTGCCAACCTGCGCCCGAGCCACGCTCGGCACAAACCTCCTGCGCATTCTCCCACCACCGGTGCTAGGCGATCCTGCCTTCCCATCACTGTGATAACCCACAGTGCCTTTTCTAGTCCTCTCACTGCCATCCTGCCCACTCTAAACTTACCCAACCCCTATCCACACAGTACTGTGGCCAACCCTTTCACTAAAACAGCTGTGTTGCCTCCTTTGAAAAGGATGATGACACTCTGGCACGCTGTCCATTAACTCCTCCCGCTTTGCCCCTAACCACTGTTCAATTATGTCCTTGCAGTCCCCTATGCTGCTTCACCGACCCAAAGAGTATAGGGGCACATCAAAATAGTGGGTGCCCCTAAATCCCCATTGTCAATGTTGCCTTGAGTACTTTGCTATCAGCTTGACCATACCTCAGGGACCCCCTGATCATGCCTTGTACACACTGCAGTAACTCCAACCTCTGTGAATAAAAACATCAATATTGTTGTGGAAATGTTGTTTTGTACCTACTTCAGAACTGTTAAATCTAATTGGAAATGGTTGTTCTGCTAGGTAGATATACTTTTGAATATTATTTAAAATATCAGAATAAGTACATGGTACTGACAGGGTCAGACTGGGAGAGAAAATAATCCTGGGCACCAAAATAAACATTGCCCCCATTAGTGATCGGTACTAAAATGTCCAGATTTCCACATAGGGCAGTTTTGAACTTGTAAAGACATGCAGTATAGGTGTTTTTGCAAGGCATGGGAGAATGCATGCATTTGTGCATTTGACAGGCACCTATTGTAGTGATATCAAGGAAATCAACAGTACAAATCAGCCCACCATACTATAAAACAGGTCCGAAACCTACAAACAAGCTGCTGACACACTGACCTATCAGTCTACCTTCAGGCACTGCCAGATATCCTTACGTGCCAGTCTGACCCGGGGTACTCGGAATGTAGGTCATTGCTCAGGGAATTGCCTTGTAGCTGTTGTTAATTGCACAGACTCCTTTGGGATACGCTGGTTGCCCTATTTTGTTGAGTGGATTACAGAAATGGCCATAAGGCCCTGAGCCTTCTCTTTATCAGACATTCGAATCTTGGGCAGTAGTAAGTCTCGGTCATGCCTGGCCAGCACCCTGGCTTCAACCGCGAAGATGTACTCCAGCCTAGTATTGCGGTTCAGGGAGGAAGAACTGAAAGAGCTCATACACCACAGATGGAAGTTTGAATTTTTACTCTTGTTTGACTGTCTATCTTGGGAAGGTTGTATTCAATATGTCGTCCTGAAAACTTGATGCAAACTTGCAGCAAAACATTACACTAGGCCAGCACATATGTTTTTAAGCTTTGGGAAGATGGCCAGTCTTTCTTCATCTATGTTCTACTTCTGTTTTTCATGCCCAGGTGATGAGGAGTTGGTTCAAGAGGTGCTCTTCGATGCAGTGGTAACAGCTCCCATGGAGGCCTATTGGACAGCGCTTGCCCTGAACATGTCACAGTAAGTTCACTACAGCACAGCAATTAGTTGCAGGTCCATTTCCCTACACCCACTCCAGGTCCGTGTCAGGGAGCACTCTCGGCGTAAGAATATTTAACCTATCATGTCTTACCTCTTGGAGCTAAAGTACAATGTTTTCAGTAATCCATGCAATTGCTACCGCTTTTGGTCCAGATATTCTTTATTGGGCCTCGCGATTGGCGAGGGATTTGTAGAGTCCTGAAATGCTCCACTGCGGCAAGGTATATCCCACAAATTACTGAACAAAAAGAACAACACACAGGCAATGTCAAGTAGAAATGACGAGAATTTAAGGGAACAATTCATTGTTTAACCACATATTGGTTTGAACAGATATTGTGCTTGATCATGCACGACAGATGATCTAAAATAGTTCTATACTTGTATGTGGAGCTTCACTAGTTAAACTCAGATGTGTAATCTATGTGAGAGAAGTGAAATAAAGAATTATGAATCACATGTGTATTCTTTATAAATCAAGAAAGCTCAAACATTAATTTTGCACCCTGTTCACCTTTTCTGGTATTTTGAAGATGGTCACAAAAAAATCTCTACATAACTGCAATCTGTGTTTGTGCTTTTGAAAGTCTCTACATGTTTTGGCTGACATTAAATTGACAGCCTTCTTCAGGAGATGAATATCAATATCCGATCCTTCTCTATAGTTTTGTTTTGTTGTGTAAAAGATATTTTGATTTATTTCCCTTGCTACAACAAATCAAATCAGTAAAGTGATTTGCTAAGAAATGTGGTGTGAGACGCAAGCATGCTAAAATATAGAATCACCATGAACCATTATGGTAGAATGTTTAAATCTTATTTGATTCCATTGGCTGGATTTAGTAGATGGATTCCCTATTAGACAGATTGACATTTCCTCTTCTAAGTTCTAATGGATATTGGGCTTCCTTCTCAAATTAAAGATTTGGGATTCATCATCAGGTCAGAAAATAATCATCCCCTTCCTTAAAATGTGTGTATTTCTCTTATTCTGTAGAACCAATGAGGAGGGAATTGAGATGGCTTTTTTGGGGACACGTGCTGGTCTTATGAGGAGCAGCCTCTTCATTGGATCTGAGAAGCTCTCCAACAAGTGAGTATTTTCAAAACAAAAAATGAAAAGAGCCTGGAGATTGTAATGTCTCCAAGTAGATGCCCAGTCACCTGCTCTGATTCAGGCTGTGTCACAAGAGGAGTACTGGTGGGCAGGGGTTCACACATAAAAGAGGGACCTAAACTGTCCTCTCACTCCTCCATTACCCAGGTACAACCATGATCTGAAGCTGGCATACTTTGTCTGGCATGCTGCATTCATTAGCACTTGCCTTCTTTCTTAGAGCTGATAAACTCTTGAGTTTTCTTTTGCTTTGGATCTTGACAAGTTACATGTTCTGCTGTTAGAAGGTTAAGTGCAGGAGTCCTGTATGGGCTGTGTTAGACTTGGCCATCAAGTTGGTCCTGAGTCTAAGTGGTATTGTCCCAGATGAGGTGTGCTTCTCATGGACAACATCTGTTCTCCTTTAATTATGAGGCATTATATTCAGGCTGTTCAGGTGGAGTGAAGGTTCTTGCAGCTTTCTGTGTTGGGCTCTTGTGGGTCTCAGCCTCTCCCAATTGTGCATTGGTTCATGATTTTTATTTAAAAGTATTTGGGGCTCAGTGTCCCTCTGGTCCCTGTCACTCTTATCACCACCTCTGCTGCCAGCGGTTAATGTATGCTAGTATAGAATAAATCTGTATTTACCATGACTGCTTCTCCAAGCCAGAGATGGAACCTAAGATAGAATGACTTTTATTCACAAAAAAGGAAGCCTAGAAAACTTGGGACCTGATTCACAAAGGGCCTCTGCACTCGCGGTGGAGGCCCACAGTTGTGGGGAATCTCCGCACTCATGGCAGAGGCACCGCAGTCATGGGGGAATCTTCACTCGCGGTGGAGGCCCACAGTTGTGGGGAATCTCCGCACTCATGGCAGAGGCACCGCAGTCATGGGGGAATCTTCACTCGCGGTGGAGGCCCACAGTTGTGGGGAATCTTCGCACTCATGGCAGAGGCCCTGCAGTCATGGGGAATCTCTGCACTCGCGGCAGAGGCCCCGCAGTTGTGCGGGAATCTCTGGCCTCGTAGTGGAGTCCCCCCCTCCATCACGAGTATGGATGCCCTTTGCGAATCAGACCCTTAGATTGTAAGAATAATTGTTTTATTTTCTAAATGATAAAGTCATATTCTGTGGAAAGCCAGAGCACCGATGACAGCATTTCTCTGCACTGCTAAGAAAGCCCCATGGTGCTAATCACTTCATTTAGAAAGAATTGCATCATGCTAGGCACACTTTTTAATGTGTGTAAATATTTAGCCATTCCTTTTATTTACCTGTTCCTAGTGGATACAGTTCTTTACCCTACCACTTATAGTTATATTTTCTTACTGCATATAAGTGTTAAACTTTACCACTAGCAAGATATTGTACATGTTAAAATATTTACTTTGCATAACTGCTTATGAAGATTATTAGCATTACTAACAGTCATCAAAATGTTTTTGTGTTACTTGCCGAGGCCAAGACCAGAATGATAAAGTTAATCACCACCACAAGTCGGAATATCAAGGCTATTCCCTCTTCCCTTGTTGGCATAAAACCAGTTCACTGAAATCATCCCGAGCTACCATTATTTTCAATAATGTAATAATAGTCACATCAGACAAGACTGGATTATAAGAAAGATTGTCAGCAGTGATCACCTCACTGCATCAGGCAGGGTTTTGAGCCATAATATAAAAAAAGGCTTTATCAGTTGGATTGTGTCTACATGGGTAATGCATGACAGCTACAGCTGCAGCGGGTGACCCTAATACCAAGGTAATAACATTAGTAGTAGGTCTCCCAAATGTCACATGCATTATAACTCAATTATTAGGTTTAAATATACTTTGGAAACAAACCCATTTTTCTCTAAACATTAGCTCATGAGTTTTGAAATTACACACATTTTCTTCTCAAATACATTCAATTTTGGTATACATATATGAATTCAATCAAGGAATACCTTCTAATTTATCAGGTTGGGCTGCACACAGTAGAGCTACCAATAGCCCAAAAGCTACTAGTTGGAGAAGCCGCTCCTAAAGCATAGCAATGAGGGCTCTGTGAAAATTGTTGTATTTTTACAAGAACCATCAGTTACCAAATACACTGATCTGTCTGTGACAGGGACATGTACCTGAGAGGTAGACATTCGATGTGAGGTTTATGTGATATACTGAAGAGATAACCGACTTTCTCACCCCCTTAACCTCTTCTATGCTCATGACGAGCTCAGCTCGTCATGAGGCATAGTGCAGCTGCACTCATGATGAGCTGAGCTCGTCACGGCCGTTGGAACGTTGCACGCAGGGATAATTACCCCGCTGTGCTGAACGTTCGAAAAACGGGTGTCGTTTGGACGAGCTCTGCTCGTCATGAGTGCAGCTGCACTGTGCCTCATGACGAGCCGAGCTCGTCACAAGCACAGCGGCGCCGCACGCTGCCCCCGCACAGCAGGGGGAAACACCCCGCAGCGAAGGGGTTAAGAAAGATCCCAATCTCCAGGGAGGCAAATTATGAGAGTGCTTACTCCAACTGCGTTGCAGCCGCTGTCTCCGTGCAAGTTACTGCACTCCTCTACACACTCTACTTTGACTACATTATAGGCTTGACGTGCCGGAAGTACTAAGCATTTAAACGACCGCAAACCCTCTAGCTCGACCTCTCTGCCCATGGAAATGTGTTTTTTTTTAAATACTGATCTCTTTTTGGGATTTGGAAAAGTTTTACCAACTCATAAAATGGGATTACGAATGGATACCGATTCTGTATCTGGAAGGCGGGTGTTATAGGCATCTCTCCATAATGCTGAAAATATATCTAATGCATCAATATTTTGTGACCAAAATCCAGTCCCAAAACATTGATATTTTACAAATTCCGAAGAGGAGGGGGTAATACCCTTGCAAAAAGGAAAGAGTGTCCTTGGTTCCCCCTCCCCTGAGCGAATGTGAATAGCAAGTGAGTTAGGCAGTGGTCCATGGGAGCACTGCCAACCCTTAAACAAACAACAACAAAAGCAAAATGTTCTTTGTAAACTCAGTCTCAGAAAACAGGCTGCCTTACATAAAGTACTTTATTGAAATAACAATCACAGACGTGGTGGGATGCTCATCCCAGTAGGTCACCATCTCTGTGATGGTCTCAGTTGTAGTGACTGAGTCGCAGCATAGAATCTACCTCATTAATATTCATGAGGTAGGTCCGATTGAGACCCACTGCGATTCGGATTTTTAAGAACTGACTGATAATTCCATATGTTGGTTCTTAAAAATCTTTACTGGTCACAGAAGTACTGATTACAAGTTGAGGTCAGTATTTTGCGATCAGATGGTCATGTATCTGGCCTATATAAGGCCTAACTCAGAAAGCTAAACTTACACTTTTGTTTAAGTTAAAAAAAATTCTATTGACAAACTGCAAGTTAATAGTAATTTGATGAGTGCAGAGACCGAACAGATACAAAGATAGGACAGGCCTATCTTACAAAAGTGTGAGTTTACAAGATGAGTCTGAAATGGTCACCTTGCAAAGCCAGAGTAACATCCGCTTCTAAGAAGGCGCATGTGTACAGACAGGCTTAGAACCGAATTTCATCCTCAACCAGCGTATTCTATCTGGCAGTATACACAAATTGGATACAATATGTCCTCCCCGGAATAGCCATTACACTGATAGGAAATCACTAATCTTTGCAAAAGCCTTGGGGCCATATGTATCATCATCACCATTTGCGATTTCTAAATAGCGATTTTTAAGGAATCGCTATTTAGAATTCGCAAAATGGTATGTATGTAGAAAATCGCTATTTTTTTGCAATTTCCAATTATTCCTTATTTGGGCATTCGCAAATAAGGAATAATTTCCCATTCATTTCTATGGGCCAGGAGGCCCATAGAAATGACTGTGAAATAATTCTCAATTTGCAAATTCGCAATTTGCTAATCGCAATTTGAGAATTATTTCAAGGGTGCAGGGGTGTCTCAAGCTCACCCTGCTGCACCCCTGAAAATTACATGTTTGTGCATATGGCGCACATACATGCCCAATGGGCATGTATGTATGTCATATGCCACCCTCACAAATGCACAATTGTGCATATTTACAAGAAATCGCAAATTACCACCAACTACAAGTTGGTGGTAATTTGCGATTTCTAAACCTGAATTCGCAATTTTGAACAGCTACATACATAGCATTTAAGGAATTGCAAAATTGCGATTCCTTAAATGCTTAAGCAAAATAAGGAATCGCAATTTTTTGCGATTCCTTATTTGCAAATTTTTCATACATTTCAAAATCGGAAAAAAGGCCGTTTGCGATTCGCTAAGGCCGAAATTCGCAGAATTTCGGCCTTAACGAATCGCAAATGGCTTGATACATATGGCTCTTGGTCTTTGGGCAGGTCACTCATCATAGCTAGCCGCGTCATCGTGTACAGTAGACTATCCCTGGGTTGGGCGCCTCTGAGGTCAACAGATCCAAAGGCAAACAGCTATCCTCACTCAATGATCACAATCAGTTTGTATCGTATATCAGAAACACACAAAATGGCTGAATAAAAACGCCACACCCACAGACTTGAGTGACAGCGGGATACCCTTCTTGTACCATCCAAACACTGCCATGATAACTAGCCTTCCATCTGGGGCCTTTCACCAGACCCCAGCACAGGCAGCCCAGGCAGATAATGATGCCAAGAGGGCTCTTCTCAGGGCAGACAATATCCATCAAGAGATGCTGCAACTAAAAAGGCAAAGGCATCAAAAGAATCCCGAATCTCTGGCCGGATTCACAAAGCAAGCAGCGCACCTAGATTGGGCTTCGGTGTGCACCTGGCTTGCTTTATGAATGTAAATTCACATTTTGTGCTGACAAAATGCAAATTTGTGCTCATACACACCACGTTTTGGCATATTTAATACGGTCGGTGAGCTGAATTTTAGGAACCGCTTGCCTAAAGGCATGTTAAGATCCAGTTCACGAAACCACTTATTAATACCAAGAAAATCACAATGGAAGACAGATGTATATCTCATTTGAACCCCAAACTGTGGAATAGCTAATGACATAAAACTGCCTCTGTTCATACTGTTTAAAGACAAAAATGGAAACATGGCTATTTCATAACTAATGCTATAGATTCTGGAAGTAGGTATTGCAGCCAGACGGGGCAGTTTTTACTTCCATGTGCAGCAGTTCACTACACACAAAACATACATTCTGATTTAAAGTATTGTACTCGAACATATTATTACACCTTATAGTGCAATATTACATGTAAGCACATTTGCATACCGGGGCAACAGTAGGAGTTACAGGGCAGCAATGCTTGGCAAGTAGTCGAACATCCAAAATCTACTGAATTCGGGAGGGGGCATTTACATCTCGTTGTGAGGATGAATGAGGTGGTGAATTACTGCCCAGCCTGGACCAAAAGACCATACTACAGCATCCTTTCAAATGGACGAGTCCGAGATACATGGCCAGAAGGGCTGGTCAGCCACTGCAACTTTGGAAATGCCCTGGCCCTAAACAACTACAGGGGGGTATGTGTGGGCAGAAGTCACAGAAACATTTTCTACAGTTTTATGAATCAAAAAATATCAGAGGTCCTTGTCAACAAGAAGCATCTGCTCACGAATTTCTCCTGAACACAGGCTCACAGACCATATCTTCATGCTACAGTGTGCAAAATCATAAAGGGGCATCGCTGCCTGCTTAATAAACTTTAGAAACAAAATGGGGCGCAACCTGACACCCAGTTCTAAATGTTAAATTCCTGGAGGGTGAAAGTACAAAGGTCAAATTATAGATAATCCCCCAGGAGTGCAAAAGGCTTTTTTGCTCACTTTTTGTGCCCACTGGGCCACTATGGTGTTACAGGAGGTAAAGCAGACGCTCTGAGATATCTTCAGTAATATGGATTGCTTCGCCAGATTGTCTGCTGCCACAAGGGGGAGTGGGGGGATATTGGGGGAATACCCTCATTTGCATGGGGGAGTGGCCTCTTGCAAATGAAGGAAGCCTTTGCATTTGTGTCTGCACCATATTACAGTCACAGGAGCAGTCAAACTTGCCATCTGGAGATCACTGACTGTGCACCATATACTGGTGGCTCACAGTCAGGGCTCCCACCTCGGGCGACCATTTTCATGGGGCATTTGGGTTCCGAGGGACCCCCAGTTATCCCCAATACACAGTCTCCGAGTTGCCTTGTCCAGTTAAAGGCAGGCTGGTGGCTTCAGGCAGCAGTCTGCCTTACACTAAAGCTCCATTCCCAATGCTGGCATGGGTTCGCACCAGCACTGGGACCAGTGCAGCTGTTGTAATAGGGCGCACTGTCCCAGCTTGCGCGTGGCTCACCCAGTTAGAGGTGACACTTGCACCAGATTCAAAGTTTGGCGAACAAATTAGTGTAGTTCAAGTGACAAACCTCTGGCATATACTCACCAATAACAGGCTGAGTGATCATTGACTTGCAATGCGAGAGGCGGGCACAGACGAAACCAGAACCTAGAGAGGTCAGACTCTGACAACGGTGTGACTAGAAAGAAGTAGAGATGCTGTCTCCTAGATTGCCCATCAACCAGACATATTTGGGGTAAGTATTCCTCCACATTCTGCTAGGAAAATAAAGACTTCCAGATGGAAAAGTAGAAGGTAAAAACCTGCCCTTGTCTCGTTCTTGTGAAGCTAAGACAAGCAGCAGGCAGTACCATCTGACAGAGTATCTCCCAAAGAGATGTGACCCACTCAACAAGAAAGCAACACTTCACAAATTCACAAACAAATGACGCCTAATCTTAATAAGGGTTTAGGGGACTGAGAGGAAAAAGTGCGCTGTCTACATTCGCATACTCCTTCACATAATACAAATCCTGAAAGAGCGAATGAGACATACAGAGGTCACAGTTGGGAGATCCTCAATTCTGGGAGACTCTATGGACCTTAGCAATGTCTTTCATTAGTCAAAGTAGGACCTTCATGAAAACCACCTGAAAATCAATAAAACAGTTTGAAAGGTATGGCCACACCCCCCTCTCCCGCCGCAGGTGTCATGCTCCATCCTCGGCCATCCGACCACACCACCGCATTCTCTGGGGTATCTCCCAACGGTGACCGCTGCATGTCTCATTCGTTCTTTTGTGAATTGTATTTAACAGATACAGCCAGAAAAGGCAAATGTACACAATTGTAACTTGAATTAATAAATGAATGAATATATTAATAAAACACAACAGTTGACCAACTAGGGTGTCCTGGCCCTCAAGTTATGCATTCTTTAATGTACTGCACATATCTACTGTGGTTCTTGTCTGACTTGTCATGCCTGTGAAGTAGTTTGTATTGTATTGTAGATTAGGGTGCATTGGTTCCACCCTCGTAGTGTGTGGATTGTGGGGGTGTGGGGGGGGGGGGGGGGGTAATGGAGAATAAGTCCTCTGAGCAGTGTTTCATTTGTGCTGGTGTTTGCTGGTACTCGGCACCAGCATTTATTTCGGGACACTAGCACTTATTTCAGATCAGATAGTCAACCACATGGTGGCGCTGTCTGTCTCTTTGTGTACAGCGTACATACAAATAATGATCACAAATCCAATATGCATTAATGTTTAATAATGCCTTGTCCAAGCCACTTTTACAGCTTTGCGTGGCAGAGTATTCCAGATTGGCACAATGTGTGGAGTGTGATGGTTAATAGGGATTAGTGTACTAGCATTTGGCAGCAGCAGTGAGTGGTGCAAACTGCTCAGTCTGCCCGTGAAACACCCTTGGCCCTGGCACTATTTTTTTCAAAGAAATAAGCACTGTCTTTGTGTTTGAAATACTGCCCTGCTTGGGGAAAATGGCGTAACAAAAGCCCCCGTAGCCCCCGGGGTGCGGGGTGGGCCCCATCGGACATTGGCAGGTCCCTGAATAACAAGTCAGGGGAGAAACCTGCCTATGAACATTCAATTATATGCCTAACTACGAGGTCATACAATAAACAAAACAATGCCTCCCAGGACAGACCAAGAACATTTCATTACAAATATATAAAGATTTTATTAAGTCGCATAGATCATCTTCAATACATGAATATAAACCACATAGTGGATAGTTAAAACCAGATACCAAGATATTCAATACAGTCCCACACAAAAAACATCAACTATCAAACCATCATGCATACCGAAATTGCATACAAACCATATCACATGCACACTTCATATCAAAAGTACATAACAGACTCAGGCTGATCATGATGTAATTAAATGAAGACAAATCATTGGGGAGATGGAGAGGAGATCAGATGCAATATCCCCAGTGAAAAAACGTCAACGCGCGTTTCGGTGTGTCGCCCCAGCCGGGGATACACCTTCATCAGGGCGGAAATGTACAAATCAGGTGGGACACAAAATCGTTTCAAGCAGGGGATAAACCCCCAAGGATCAGGTAGCTAGAGGCGCCTCAAAAACTGCTTCAGTGCTATTCGAAGTATAGAGGCCACAGGAGATGTAAAATCACACTTAAGATAGATGTATCCTGCAATATGATGCCCGACGATTAGATCTTGATAGCAGGGGGCGAGGGGCTGGAAAAGCTTCCCCGGAGTCTTCTAGACCCAAAAGGCAAAGTCGAATGTCTGATTTCAAGATGTATTCTCTAAGGGGTCACTCTTGTTACTGACTGATGGATCCGTTAGTGGTATCCGGTTTCTTTCAAAACCGCTCTCACATCCGCGTTTTCTTTTATTTTGAAAACGACCTTTAGTTAATTTAGCTTGTGTCTCTCATTTAAAGCGTGTCTGCTCTTATCTCATTGGCAGGTGCATGACCTGAGAGCTTGGGTCTGGGTCCGAAGTAAGCATGAGCGAATTTTGCGGATCTCGCGTTCGCGAATTTTGCGGATTTGCGGATTCGCAATCCGCAAAATCCGCGAATTCCCGCGAATTTGCGGATTTTTTTTTTTTGTGTTCGCCCGTGTTTCTGCCAGTTCGCGAGGGTTTTTACAATTTCGCAATTTGCGAACTTACCTGTCGGGTCGCAAGTTTTGCGAACTTGTTGTTTCTACGTGTCCAGCCTGTTTGGGACACTCTTCTTCATCACTGCCACTCTCTGTCACCACTGCCACTCTCTGACTACTCATGCCACCCTCTGGCCCACCCATGCCACCCTCTGTTTCATCACCACACCCTCTGGTTGTCCAGTGTACATTATTTTCGGCAAAGCAAAGCACACCTTCCCTGCCTCAAGTGACCTGAATTAATTTGGGGCTGATTAATGTGTCACAGAATATTTTTTTAGCTGGCACCTGCTTCCTTAGTGCGCCCTGATTAGTGATCTTTTGCACTTGCTAAGTGCTTTCATTGTTGCAAAATTAGTTACAACACCTGCCCTGCCCCAACTGACAATAATGAATTAGGGGCTGATTAATGCATTTTAACTTCCAGCCTGGCTCCTGCTTGTCTCCCTTAGCTGTAATTCAGGACCTTTGTGGCATATGTGTAACTATTCTGAGGTTCAGAGCAGGGTCACATAATAGTTTCAACTGGCAACTGAACTCTGGAGGGGCCCCTCAGGAAGCACTACAGGAAATGGCTACTAATGATGAGCCTGAACTTTTGAACCTGGTAAGTAGTTACTTTCAGTTTTGCTAAGATCGTATTTCTGCAATTTTGCACTTATTCGCGGGGCGCGAACTCACGCGAACAGTGCGAGCAGTGCGAGCAAAATCCGCTGCTCGCGGATTTGCGGATTTTGCGGGAGATTCGCGAATCTCGCGGATTGCGGATTTCCCGAAAATCCGCAAAATCCACGAGCGGAACGGATTTTCCGCCCATGCCTAGTCCGAAGCATAGGGCCCTTCCTATGAACAGTCCGCCTCACCAAGAGCAACCCGCCTAACCTATGAGCAACCTGCCTCACAAATGAGCAGCCCACCTCACGTGTGAGCAACCTGCCTCACGTATGAGCAGCCCGCCTCACGTATGAGCAGCCCGCCTCATGCATGAGCAGCCTCACGTATGAGCAACCTGCCTCACGTATGAGCAGCCGCCTCACGTATGAGCAGCCCGCCTCACGTATGAGCAGCAGCCCGCCTCACCAAGAGCAACCTGCCTCACGTATGAGCAACCTGCCTCACGTATGAGCAACCTGCCTCACATATGAGCAACCTGCTTCATGTATGAGCAACCTGCCTCACGTATGAGCAACCTGCCTCACGTATGAGCAACCTGCCTCACGTATGAGCAACCTGCCTCACATATGAGTAGCCCACCTCACGTATGAGCAGCCCGCCTCATGTATGAGCAGCCCGTCTCATGTATGAGCAACCTGCCTCACATATGAGCAACCTGTTTCATGTATGAGCAACCTGCCTCACATATGAGCAACCTGCCTCACGTATGAGCAGCCCGCCTCACGTATGAGCAGCCCGCCTCACATAGGAGAAACCTGCCTCACGTATTGGCAGCCCGTCTCATGTATGAACAGCCTGACGTATGAGAAGACCGTCTCACATGTGAGGAGTCCACCCCGTCTATCACCAGCAGGGTTGGATTGGGATTAAAAATCGGCCCTGGCACGCTTAAAAATTAGTGACCCACATTTGCATATTGCTTTTCTGCAAAACACTGCTTCAGCGATTTTTTATAAATACCTGGAAACAAGTAAAGTCACTTCTGCTCAGGCCCCTCAGTATGCACATATTAATTGGCCGGCCCAGCGAGAGAAAGGGAATGACACCTCTGCCTGTTGATAAAAGGGAGGTAGTGGACGCCCATCTGCATCCAGAAAGGCCTCTCAGGCACCCACTGAGCCGCTGGTGACATCCGAACACACCAGACACAGCTCAAATCGGCCCCCAGGCCTCCCAAAAAGCAGCCCACAGATGGCACTTGGATACCGGCACCTCTGCCATTGGCCGAGTGACCACCTTACCAATCCAACCCTGATCAACAGCCTGTCTCATCTGTCAGCAGCCCGTCTCATCTGTGAGCAGTCCACCTCAGTGTAAACATCCCTGAGCATTTTCTGTGGGCCACCACGTTATTCAGCACTGCGTTATTCATTAGTTGGTTGTTTTTTCACTATGTAAATACTTAGGTAAACATGCATATATTAGGGCCGACTCCTCCGTTTGAGTAGAGAAGCGTCGCCCCACCTGCTGCGAGCGCAGCATGGCACAGACATATAAGTAAAATGGAATGTCAATGTCATTTTACTTTAACCCCGCAGTGCGAGGGCAGGGGGCAGGGTTGAATCCTGCAATTGCAAGATTACAGCTGCCCCTGCAGTGCGTATGTTGGGTTGCCCGTATGTTGGGTTGCCCGGCTCTATTACTTCGGCCAGCCCGACATGCACACCGGGGGATTGCCGGCACAGTCACCCAGCCTCAAAATGAGCGTGGGGTTAGCCTGCTCCCACCAATCCTGAAGCTGCTGTCAGCATGAGACCAGCTCCAGGATTGGTTGTATTGGTGTCCAGTGAGCAGGAAAGAAGTCCTTCCCTTTCCTGCTCGTGGACGCTTATCAGGAGAGAGATGCAGACCGAGGGAGCAGCGTATGGTGAGTTTGGAGCCGTAGCGCCCTACCATATGTTTATACTTGTAGCCGCCACTGGCATATATACACGTCTCAGAGACTCCAAATCATCGACAGTCTGTCCATCACTTTTCAAAACTCCTGACCTCATAATCCATGCTGACACTCAGTACATGCAGAGGCGCATGTGTGTGTGTGTGGGGGGGGGGGTCTAAGAAAAAATTTCGGGGGGGGGGGGGGCTGAACCTTTAATCAGTAGGCAGAGTGGAACTGCAGGGGCTGTTAGAAGGAGTGGAACAACTGCAAGGCCTAATTAACATTCAAATGGTCTCTTAAAGACCTGTGAAACGTTCGGGTGCGGCTCTGTGCGTGCCCGGGATCTGTCTCATCCCGGGCTGCCACACACGACGGGGGTGGGAGGGGGGGGGGGTGGTTGGGCTGAAGCCCGGTGAGTCCAATGGGTGTTGCGCGCCTGAGTACATGCCATACAATCCCGGTGAGTCCAATGGGTGTTGCGCGCCTGAGTACATGCCATAAAAGACGACGCAAGAAAGCTGCTCAAACTCCCACTTCATGTGTGCAACATGGACCGAGGGTACTGTGCTTCCTTGGTTTTAATGTAACGGGACAGGCCTTGCTGTTTCAAGGTCCAAAGTCTCACATTTCTGGAAAAGAGATTGTCGAGAAACAGGAA
The DNA here is from genome assembly GCF_964263255.1 of Lissotriton vulgaris. Taxonomy (NCBI): domain Eukaryota; kingdom Metazoa; phylum Chordata; class Amphibia; order Caudata; family Salamandridae; genus Lissotriton; species Lissotriton vulgaris. Next base: position 1,066,425 of record NW_028243866.1, on the reverse strand, counting down.
GGACAGTGGATTCTCCTGAACACCAGTGCCATCTGCTGGCTAAAACTAGCACATGCCTGTCCATTCCATGCGTTCATTAGTTTCAGTCGGAGGACCAGGTAAAGAAGACGTTTATCCGTAGCTGTTGGTGTGCGTGTTAGTAGCTTACACAGCAAGTAAATCGGATATAATTGGGAGGAAGCTATGTTTAAAGTAGCCAGGCGCCCTTACTATTTATTGTGTTATTTTTGATTAATTATATTTTTTGTGAAACGGCAGTGCAGTCTAAGTTGGTTAAACATGCCCTTCGAGCAAAAAAAAAAAAAAAATGGGTGTGAAAAACTGCACGCAAAAAAAGTTAATACAAGTTTGAATCAGTGACAAAACGAGGGTTGATGTTGGGCTTGGTGGGAACAACCACTACACAGAATGGGGCCCCCCAAAATAGGAATATAGGCAGTTTCGCAGGGGGATACAAACAATAAATAAGAACAGAGGAGAACCCTGCCAGTAATTTTTAAATGAGGCCCTATACAAGGATCCTAGGTTGCAAACAAGACAGCGGAGCAACCCACAGGTGAGTCAAAGCATCAAGCTATATGAATTTGTATTCATATTTTCAAGTTTCAAAATGTAATACATTGATATTACAAAATAGACATTAAATCATTATAAGATCATTAATTAAAACACACATATGATTTTCAACATATAAAGTTCCACAAACGCCGTTCAGATCTCACACTCACATAGCCACAGCCAATCTCTCACTCACAACTCTACATAAAATCACAATAGTACATTAACGCCATCAGATGAATTGGTGACCAGATGGAAAACAGATCATCAAACAAAGAGAAGGGGGCAGGAACAAAGTTAAGGACTGAAGATGGAAAGAAACAATCCTGCTGCCCACAAAAACAGCGACAACGCACGTTTCTGTGTAAAGCCCCACTGGGGCCACACCTTCGTCAGTGCGATGGGGGACAGTAAATCTACTAAAAACGCCAAATCCGAGCGAAGCACTTTTCTCTGTAACAACAAACTCCTTGTGACAAGCAGAATTAAACCAGCAATGATATGGGAGGTTAGACTGAGTCAATCCGGGAATAAATCAACTAGGATGCCCAAAGGGCCATCTTCTTCGCGATATCGCAACTGGCGAAACGCCCTGGATTAAGAGGATGTTCAGGGTCCTTCAATGACAACGATAAACTCTGCATTCAAAGGTCCTACAAGGATCTCATTCGTTGGGGGGAGGGGACACCAATTTCCTTGCAGGGCACCGTCAGTAGAGGGACATCGGACCACGCTCGTCCGTGGACAGCTGAAATAGGCTGGCGCCGCAATCGTGAATGGACGCGACCTGAATTCAATGAAAAGGACAAATCCAATTCGTCATTTGTAGAAGAGATACGTCGCTCTCTTCTCCGAATGACGAATGGGATTGGCGGTACCCACGGGGACACACGCAGCAGATGCCGCCAAACATAAATGACTTCTTGCTGTGGCGACGATAAGCACCGCCGCTGGGCGTGGCCTGGGTGATGCGGATGTTGTGCCCAACCCCAGCTATATATCCAACCTTGGAGGCCACCGCATATACCCGGTAATTTCTTCCTGGGCCGTGATCCAACATGTACAGAACTTATTGAATCGTGTGGAGTTCCTGGAGGAAAGAGCCGAGGATGCCGAAGGGCCAGCATGGCGCAATAATGTGCGCATAGTGGGTGTGCCGAAACGCTGGGAAGGAAGGGAGTCAACCTCTCACATGGAAAACTGGATCAGGGACCTGCTACCTGAGGGAACCCTATTGCCTCACTTTGTCATAGAGCATGCACATAGAGTTCCAGCAAGACCCCCTCCTATAGGGTCGAATCCACTGCCCTTGCTTCTCCGAACTCTCAACTACTGAGACAGGGACTCAATCCTACAAGAAACCAGAAAGCTGCAAGATTTCCACATAGACAATCAATAATGTTTTTTCCGGACTATACCATCCAGGTGCAGAGACAGAGATTCTCATTCATGGTGGTGAAAAAATGTCTTTGGCAAAGTAACTTGAAATATTCTCTCCTCTTTCCGGTATGCCTGCAGGTTGTTGCAAACAATAAAATGCATTTCTTTACCACATCGGAAGAGACGTAGGATTGGCTGGACGCCTTCACTCCTGCAGGAACTTGAGACCCTACCACGACAGTGACCCTACCGAAGCTGAGAGGTCCGTTCCGTCGCCGCCTGAGAGAGTGAAGATCTGCAGGGGCGCGGACGCCGCCTTCACCAGCTGTGGGACCTCACTCAGATTTGATACTCAGCGGACAATGAGAAGCACTTCAAGCGGTAGCGGAAATCAGCGGCTCTTAGGTGACTGAGGATGCATCCAACTCCAGCCAGCATGAACTATCGAGCGATGACAAACAAATATATGGTCTACAGATTTCACAAGACTCAACTGAGCGGCCAGATGTCACCCCACAGTTTGCTGACATAATAGTATGAACATTGCAGGACCCTCTCATTGATTGGACTACAACTAGAGGTACAGTGGTTTGTATGTGGGGGGTTGTGGTCATTCAAAGTATAGTAGGGTGTGGTGGATACTGCTGGGATCCCGGGCATTAGCATGAGGTCGAGGGTGGCACCATGATTCGGGCTGGGAGGGCGGGACTTAATCGAATGCCTTGCTGCTGACACATGTGCTCCAGTTCATACCGTTCGCCTGGAGAGTGACATTGCGCTGGTGCAAACAGACTGCCTTGTCTACACTGTATTTTGCCTGAAGATTGGGAGCCTCTGAGACACTGGTCACACGTATTGTAAGTTATCAATGCACAGCACGCAGCGCACCCCCCGTTTTTGACTGTTATCTCTATTGAGAGTTTCGACGATTGCTGGTTGCATTTTCGCCCTTTTGGAATTATTCAAGATAATGTTATTGTCATGACTTCACTTAAAATTGGTACTTGGAATGTGAGGGGCATGCACTCACCATCACGCAAGTTTCAGATATATTCGCACCTTAAACAACATCACATACAAATAGCTCTCCTTCAAGAGACACACCTGGCCAAAGCGGAAATCTAATACTTACACCGCCACTGGCAGTGGCGTCACTAGTGGGGTGCGGGGGGTGCGGACCACACCAGGTGACACCCATCACATGGGGTGACACCAATCTGACTGACTAACTGGTTTCGCTGTGTAACACAGCTCTGCAGCCTCCTTTCTGCTCTGCTTCATAATCAGGAGGAACCCAGACTCTGAGCAGTCAGTGGAATAAGGAAATAGTTTCATATGGGCACGATTTCAGTACGCAGTCTCTCTGTCTCAAATTCACTTGCATTTTGGAACAACTGTGATCGATGTGACAGTCGCAGGGTTGGACTGGTGATGAATCAACATAAAAGGCCCCAAGCGGACGCACCGCTCCCACACATGCAAATGCACTGCCCTCCACCCGACACTCACACAGGATGGAGGAACACAGAAGGGCGCCCCGGAGTTAACACTACCTGGGACAGTTGTCAAGTCGCCTTGTTTAAGAAGCGTTCCACACTGTATGTTGCAATAATTATTGGTGTAACTGAGAGAAGAAGACAAATGCAATAATGAATAAAGGCGGCTAGACACGACAATCCAGTTTGCTATTTAAAAAGGCACAATAGAAATAAATAAAACACATGCAGGGTTGGAATGGGGCAGAAAATATGCCCATGAACCAAAATAAAAGCGGCCTCTATTAGTCAGTTAGAAAGCTAAAAAAAGCGGCCCGTGTTTCAAATTGGGGCAGTTTAGCACTGAAGACTGGCTCTGTAGGTGTTTTGCAAGATATAGAATACTGCGTGGATTTGTGTTCACTGTAGGCAATGATTATTTAAATAACTAATAAATAACAAAAGTCGGCCCAGCAGACCATAAAACAGGCCACACACTGACCTGTCAGAGCAGCCTCTGGGCACTGCCTGATTGCCCTTTAGCAAAAGACACACAGATGATGGACGGAATGCAGAGCAAATCAAACATTCACTCCTAGTTAAGAGATCTGTGCTAAATCCATTATACTTTTACTTACTGAGACTTCGGATTTCTTAGCTGTTTTAATTTTAGCACTGTATGCATTAGTTGACTGGGGCTCTTGGACATAACGCTTGCTTCACTGTCCAGGACCAGGAGTTTGGACCGGCAGTTACTTCCTGGCTCTCACCACTCGACAACTAGCAGCGGCGTAGCTGGGGTGGGGGAGGGTGTGGTCCGCCCCAGACCATTACGTGCAGTTATTAGTGCACTGTGTAAGTGCACCTGCTTACAACAAATACTGCAGTACACACCACGCACGCACGCACAAACCACCTACTATAATAGTGGTGATGCTGCGATGCATGGCAGCGGCGTACCCAGTTTGTGGGTCCCAGGGCTGTCAATCTTATAGCGCTACCCATGACGGCCCTGGGCCAGCACCTGCGTTGTGCTTCTCTGACGCGCGCCACCACCATGCGCTTAGACTGAGTGGAGACAGTCTCGGCAGGGGAGTGCTGCTGGGCGATTTGCAGAACCCCTACGGTAGGGGCCCAGCCACCACCACAGTGGAGCCTAAAGAAAAGGCAAGATGTCACTGTGAGTTGAGCAAGAGTTTTGGCACACTCTTTAAAACTTTTCTACAGCGATATGTATACCATGTGGATGGTAATTTATCGGACTTCAGTGCCTTTCATAGGATAGTACCGCCATTTCAGAATGGCAGGTTGGTGACTGAAAAAATGCCTACGTGATGCAGATTGATACTCTTGAACTGGACTCCTCGTTTTTGTGGTAACTTATTTTGTATAAACATAATGTTTTCTCAAATATTAGTATTTCTCAGTATGGTGCACATACATGGGGCAATAAGATTCCTCCTCTCTTGCACACAACATCTGTCTAGAGTATGTGGGAAGTTCTCTCTCGTGCGCACAGTAACCCCGCCCCGCCTCCCAGTTTCTGTCCTGGTGCGCAGTGGGGTTCGTTGAAGTGCGGGAGGGGGGCAGCCTGGGCTCCTTTCAGCCCTCTGCGTCTCCCCACCCCCCCCCCCTCTCTCTCTTTGCCCTCAGTGATGTGTGTGTTTTTTTTCTGCACGCAAATACACTCAGACAGGGCACCCATTAACTTGCAGTTTTTGCAGCACGCCGTACGATTAGACTATTAGCAGAGTGATTAGAAAAGAAACAGTCTTAGATGGATATTGTGTTCCACAAACAGCGGTTGCCAAGTGTGTGTTCCACCCGCAGGAAGGGCTGCGCTTTAAAACTCTGGACTTTTTGCAAAGGCTATTTACAGGTTTTTTTGTTGCTTTTGTGGGACACTATGGGCCCTAGTGCAAGCAGGAGGAAATGTGACCACCACCTTCGTGTGCGAGAGCAAAAAATAGTGACAATTGACGTAAGATTGGGCCCTTTACACCCCAGAGCCCCGGTGCCCCTGTACTAAGAACAGCTACATACCTATTTGCTTTGTCAGTCTCGAGGCACTGTATTAGGAGCTTTCTCAACATTTTAACGTGGCAGTTAGTTTCGCCCAGAGTGTGCCGTGTTGTCATCATATTGTCAAGTATGTTGCTGCCGTTTTGTTCAGTGTATTGTCTTTCAGTCTAGTCTTGCACCTGCCTGTGCAGTGTGGTGCTGTTTTCCTTGCCTACTGCCACAGAACATGGGGTGCAGTCTAGTGTTATGGTTTAGTGAGGGTTCTTGAGGCCTGCTATGGGTCTGTATTACTTAGTTTTGTACCACCCTGTTTAGTCTGGTGCCATATTGACCAGTGTTGCACCATCCGGGTATCCAGAGTGGTGCCATTTTGTCTAGTGTGGTGTCATGTTGCTAAGCTGGTGTCATATCATCCATTGCTGGGCCATTGCGTTTTGTGTGGTAATGTTTTCTCTATTGTGGTGTCCTTCTCTCCAGTGTGATGCTGTGCTGTTCATTGTGATGCCATGTTAACCAAAGTTGTGCCATGTTGTTTAATATGGTGCCATCACGTTTCCCACTGTGGCTTCATACTTTCTAGTGTAATGTCCATGTTGTGTTGTGTGTTGTGGCTCCATGTTTTAAGTTGTCCAAAGCAATGCTATAATGTGGATCTCTGGTGTTGACCTTGGTGGCATGCTGCCATGTTGTGTTGTCTTGTGTGGTGTCATGTTGTCTAGTGTTATGGCATTGTATTAGGTCATGTTGTTCAGCACAGTACCATGTTGTATGTTGTCCTGTGTTGTGCTGTTGTGTAGTCCTCTGTGGAGCTGCCATGCTGTGCGCACTTTAGTACCATACTGCACAGTGTTACGTCATGTTTTCTATTATTCCATTCTGTTGATTAATGTGATGTCTTGTTGTCTGTTGTGGTTCCATGTTGTTCAGTGCAGTGCCACCATGCAGTCCGGTGTGGTGTGACTGCAGTGCAATGCTCTGGTGTTGCGTTGTTCAGTGCAGTGCCACCATGCAGTGTTGTGAGACCGAAGTGCCATGCTCTGGTATGTTGTTCAGTGCAGTGCCACCATGTAGTCTGGTGTGGTGTGACCACAGTGCCATGCTTGGTGTTGTGTTGTTCAGTGCAGTTCCACCGGAGAAGGTCCATGCGGTAAGTCGTGAAGGGGTGACACCATGAGTTACCCGCACCGGGTGACACCAACCCTAGTGACGCCACTGGCCACTGGTGCAGTCAACTGTATGCAACAGGGTATTCGGCATTCATGCGAGGCACGCTATTATGGGTGCGGTCGGGGGTCCCCTTTAAAATCACACATTCATTGGTAGACACAGAGGACAGGTATGTCACAGTTAGGGGCACATTAGGTGGCTGGCAGGTTGTCATTGCATCATTATATGCCCCCAACACAGAACAGGCTGCCTTTTTTGACTTTATCTTTCGCATCCTAGCGCCATGGCATTATAATCCTATGTTCTTGGGGGGCGATTACAATAGCGTACTGAGCTTATCATTGGAAAGCTCCTTTCCGCGTACATAAGAGACCTGCATGCTGTGCCACGGCCATATCCACATTGTTCCTTAGTTTTGAGACAATATCGGACCTCAAGGTAGATTGGGCTAAATCGGGCACCTACTGTTTCCACGAAGACGTGGCTGAGACTGATATAATTATTAACGGAACTGCGCTTACCTGGTATCCGACCACATTCAGATACTTAGGCATTTATATCTATAGGTTCCCAGCAGACATATTGGAGGGTAACCTAGTTCGCACCATCTCATCAGTCAGGGCGCAGATGCAGTTCTGGAAGTCCCTTCCACTCAATGTGATGAGTCGTATCACCTTGACCAAAATGATTGTACTGCCGTGGCTATTGTATTACTTCGCGAATCTTCCAGTGTATGTTCAGGTACGACTATTTCGGGAACTGGAAGGATTAACCAGAGGCCTGATCTGGAGTGCGGGCAGCCCAGAATAGCGTAGCTGAAATTATATGCACCACCTGAACGTGGAGGCTTGGCAGTTCCTCATTTGGAACTCTATTACTTAGCTGCACAGCTACAATGGGTCACAAAGTGATTGAGTGGCAAGAGCCTGACGGACAAAGCGACCGAGTCATCATCATGGACGCAGACTCAGCTCTATAGTTTGTTTAACCCACTGGCGAAACTTCCCCGCCCGACACAGATACATAATAGAACTGGGGCTCATAGATTTTACCGGAGGAGCCTACAACTTACAAAAGATACGGGCCCTTATGCCCCAATACTGCCACTTATCGGGATGCCCAGAGGCAGAGACTCTGTGACGGATGTAGCGCTGATATCCTGGACTGAGGCAGGAGTGGAGACGCTAGGAGACCTATACGTGTACGGTGACCTTCTACCTTTTGCAGCCCTGACAGCAGACAGTGGTTTGCCGGTGGGTCAGTACCTTCTTCATGCAGCCATCATACGGACGCTGACGCAAGCATGGGGAGATTTGACAAATGAGCCGCCGATGCATCAGTTATCGCAGTATTTGCATGTAATGGGGGAGGGGCTGCATGTGATCCACTGGCTAGTACAGGCCCTGCTTATCCACGTATCAAAACCACCACAGGGACCCCGTGCACGTTGGGCTGAGGACAGAGGCCGACCCTGGAATGACAAGGAATGGGAATGCGTATTAGCCAGCGCCACACACATACTGCGCAATTCATGTTTTAAATTTATACAAACATACATATTGCATAGAGCGTACCTCTCACTGGATAAGATAGAAAAATATTTTAACATCAGCACCTTCGATTGCCCGAGATGCCGGCTTCCAAGTGCTGACTTCCTACACATGCTGTGGCTTGCCCCCTGCTCCTGACCTACTGGCGCTCGATAACAGAGACACTCACAAACTGCTCTAACACTGAGGTACCTAATACATGGGAGGTCTGTATCCTGGGTTTTTATAAACTAACTAAAGTCAATAAAGTAAGCTCTAGATTTCGCGATCTAGGCCTCATAGCCGCAAAAAGACTGATCACTAAGAGATGGAAGCACAAGGATCCCCAGGAGGTACCCAATTGGATGAAATCCCTAGAGGTGTGGGCACAAGCTGAAAGCACTGTCCTCCACAGTGAAGAAACGGCAGGGTTGCGAAAGAACCCCATAGCACAAACTTGGGATGATATCCTCAAAGCCCTTGCACACCCTGATGCTACACTGCATGTCGCTTAGTGAAACAGGTACATAGCAATTGCAGAAGGTCCCGGTCACAACTATCGGGCTGAGTAATGACCCCACATGCCTTAGTGACATTTCCTAGACGCGACATTAGTCACAGGTTGCCCTAGCATCCATATAACCGTATATAGAATAGGAACAGCGGCTCACATTCATTACAAACACACATGCTTAGTCACAACTAAATTCGAACTACACTTTATATGATGACTTCACATTCCTTCTGATTTTTGATATCTCCTTTTCTTTTGATTTTCCTTTGTTTTTATCAGTTGTGGTTTCAATGTTAAAAATGAAGATATCTAGCAACTCATAATGGTGTATACATGTTTTGCCTGTGAAACATTGTGCTTTGAACTTCAAAGATGAGCTGAGTATGTGCTGAGTATCTGTACGAAAATCGATGTATCTGCACGTTGACGACTACTGTTGGGAAGATACACACATGGAAGACACGTCTTGCTCTATAATTAGAGATGACGGTATAGGTAGGCAGTCGATGCCAATGTTAATGTACACATACACACCAAATCCTGTGCTGAAGATGCAGAACTCGCTCTGACTGTATGATGGAAATACCCGCCTTACAGAATAAAGCTCCCACTGAATACCTGAACCAGTGTCGTCTGTTTAATGAGTGCGACACTACACCATCATCGTCGCCAATGTAAAGTCATCGGCCCAAGGTCCATATACTAAAATAAAGGACAACACAGACACTGCTTGTGTGCTTACTCAGCTAGCCACGAACACGTGCCCCCGCCCCTTTTAATAACAGGGTCACCTGCCAAGTGATGGACGCCTGTGTTCAATGGGTGTGTGTGTAAGCCCTGACCCTAGTGAGGGACTTCTACATGACATGTCCAGCAGGACACTGCACTCCCCTGCAGAATGTGAAGATAGGACCCTGAGTCACCCATATCTCACTGATATTCATTGGTCTTGGGTGGAATGGGGTCTTTCTGAAGTGTTTGGGGGCCATGGAAGGGTTGTGGGTCTCCCTCCACCGTAGATATATGTGTTATCAGTGGCGTAGCTAGGGGTGGGCGGTGGGGGGTGGACGGTCCCAAGCCCCACTGCCATAGGCGGCACGAGATTTGGGAGGGCAGCCAGCCCCCCTCTCTTACCTTCAGCCGTTGAGGCTGCATCAATTGCCAGCTCCCGCAGCATTCTTCGATCAGGCTGCAGCGGGCGGCAAAAGCAGGGGCTAAGGCCTAGCTAGGCCACTGTGTGTTATGCCCCTGGTTCGAATCCCTGAGGAAAAAGGTAGCTTCCGGTGTTAGCCAAAGGTAAGGATGGCAAAGGAAAGGATGTCCCAGGGGTAGAGCTTTCAGGATGCTGCCCCTCCCCCCCAACCCATGTGTATTTCAATGGTATTAGCAAAAGACAATGTTGGAAGGCCTACCTAAGAAGTCTGGTTAGAAGGGCTCAGATAAACAGCTTGGAATAGTGCTCAGAGACAGTAGTATGCGGGCCCTTGTGGACCAGGCAAACATTTTATATCGGACTCTTTTTAGGCCTGGCCTAGAGACAGCTTTAGCAGTGTCTTTAGCCTCATGCAGTAAAACATAATCATAAATAAAATGCATATGTAAATTGGGTCAGCCCTCTCCATCCATTGCTCTATTAAACCTTTCATTCACATTTCACTCCTTTTCACCGAAGTATAAAGCATTGGGTAGTGGGTGAGCCGACTTCAGCTCTTTTATACTGTGAGTGACAGCATTTCACCTGGACGCAAGTGCTCTTCAGTGCCCAGGCTGATGGGTGAATACATTACTTTGCGAGTGTTTTTTTCTTTCCATTATTTTTTCTTTTTTTTTGTCATGTCTTCAGGTTACAGTAATTTAAAGCCAGCCAATAGATTTTTTCTTTGCAGCAAAAATAATCATATTTTCCTGTGATGCGCATTAAAAGTAAAGAGTATTTTTTGTACCAAATGCCCATTACACCTACCTGCTTGGACTCCCACTTACAGTTCTATTCAAATCACATGCGCTGGTTAATTTTTTTTTAATTTAACATTTTATTGGAAGCATCTGACCGTCCCATTTAGGCAACTTCATATTTTCTTTTTTTCCCTTTTTTATTTTTGTGGTATCTGCATACACTTACGAAATAAATAAAAATTTAACTCTGACACTAGCTTGTCAAGAGTAGGCCTATTTGCTTTGCTAATGATTGTTTTAACATGTCACAAGTGAGTGATGTGATTGTTTTAACATGTCACAAGTGTGTGATGTGATCAGATTATTTTAGAAAAAAGTAAGCCTATCTGACTGCCTCTAAGCTGTAAAAGTTGCCTATGAGAGAGAGTGAGAGGGAGGTCAGGTCAGGGAGGAGTCAACCACAAAGGCAGAAGCCTGTGGAGGTGATGGAGGAAAAGAACACATTCTCAATCACATAATTAACATTGAAGATAACCCAATGTTTTCTCTAGGTCAGTTGAGGATGTTGGAAGACCGCCCATGGAGTTGAGGCACTCAGGATGGCACGCCCAAGGACCACTTAAGAACAGGAGTAAACATGAGCGCAAAATCCGTTCCGCTCACGGATTTCGCTGATTTTCGGTAAATCCGCAATCCGCGAACTCCCGCAAATTTACAGAAAATCCGCGAATCCGCGAGCGGCGGATTCTGGGGGCAAAAGTTCAAGCCTTCAAGCTTGAAGTTGTAACTATTTTAGGATGGCGCCGGCAAGCTGCCAGCGCCATCCTGAAATAGTTACTAAGTTAGCTAAGTTAGCTTCAACAGGAAGCACTAATAGATAAAATAAAGCAGGTGCTCGAGTACCTGCTTTATTTTATCTATTAGTGCTTCGTGATCGGTCTCTGACCTTTTATACACACAAGAGGCATGAACTCGCATGGAAGCCCCGAACGTTTGGTCCCGCTCACACACTCGCGGTGTGCACCGTCTTCCCGCCATTTACCCACTATGATAGCTCACTCAAGGGACCCCTGCGCCCTTCGGGGCGATTGCATAGTAACACACACATGGTCGCTGGAACTAGTTGAAGCTCAAATTCAGTGACTCATTCATCAGCCCAAAAACAATCGTGAGCGTCGTCGAGGCTGGGCAGGTGTGCCTTCTTCCCAAATCTACAGTCGAAAATCAGCTGTGATGCTGGATAGAGGCCTTTGTATCCTTGACTTTCACGAGCGCAATCCTCGTGCTGTTCCTGTGACCAGGAGCTTCTTTCTCTTGATCTGCTGCTCTGATCGGTCTCTGACCTTTTATACACACAAGAGGCATGTGAACTCGCATGGAAGCCCCGCACGTTTGGTCCCGCTCAAACACTCGCGGTGTGCACCGTCTTCCTGCCATTTACCCACTATGATAGCTCACTCAAGGGACCCCTGCGCCCTTCTGGGCGATTGCATAGTAACACACACATGGTCGCTGGAACTAGATGAAGCTCAAATTCAGTGACTCCTTCATCAGCCCAAAAACAATCGTGAGCGTCGTCGAGGCTGGGCAGGTGTGCCTTCTTCCCAAATCTACAGTCAAAAATCAGCTGTGATGTTGGATAGAGGCCTTTGTATCCTTGACTTTCACGAGCGCAATTCAAATCCGCGAATCCGCAAATTTGCAGATTTTGCGGATCCGCGAATATGCAAATCCACAAATTCGCGGATCGTAGATGCGCGAATTCCGCCCATGCCTAAACAGGAGTATGGTTTCTATCATGCAGAACAATTTGCTAGCCATTCATAGTGGTGGGATAGGCACCACCACATCATTTGGAGGTTTTCTGCAGATCTGACTTCATCAGCATGCACATGAGACCCAACCTTACAGCTGCTAGGATTTACAATAGAGCTGCCATGAAGAGACCTGGTGAAAGAGAAGAAATTGTGGCATACTGTAGATCAGTTTGCAAATTGTGTAGAGGAAGGCAGCTACGTTTTTCTGTTAGATCAAGGACAATGACAATCCAAGGTAAGGTCAAAGACAAGCCAAGGAGGATCAATCAGGATTTATAAAGCACGGCTAATCACCCGATAGTATATCCCTGTGCCTGCAGGCCCTGAAGGCTTATTCAAACAGCCAAATCCTGAGAGCCAATTCAATATCAAGATCCTGAACACTACTGCACAGCAATTTTTTCCTGATCCTGCTGTCTAAAATCCAAATGGAAGTCACTTACAGTTGTATTTGGTTCCAGGTAGACAGAGAACTGAGCGGTGACTCCTGTTTAAAGAATGTTTATGATAGATGTTATGCTGGAGAGGAGCTTGTGATTAGCAAAGACACCTGGGTTAGTCTGGTAAGACTGCTTCTGAATGAAAGAAAGAATGAATGAATGAAAAATCTTATAAAGCGCACGAATACCCGGAGGCATCTTGGCGCTGAGTCGTTCAGAAAAAGCAGACCAGGGTCGAGTCCTAAGGGATCACTGGTTGAACAACCAGGTTTTAAGCTTTTTCCTAAAGTGTGGGTGCAACTTTGTGAGAAAAAAAATTGAAAACGTAAACACATTTAAAACAATCCTTTTATTGATTTTTCTTATTGGATTTTGCATATACAAAGCCTATAAAGCAAACAAAATTGGTGTATCTAAAAATACACTATACAGCCTTATTAATTGGAATGATGAAGGAATAGTCCAAAAGTCCAGTTCTCATCACCTGCTGACAAAAAGAGGAAAATGAAAAGAAAGAAACAACTACTTTAACACATTCAAATGTAGATGCTTCCAAAGCATGGGATCAGAATTTTCAGTACTATATATCACGCTATAAAAATATCATAGCGGAAATATTAATGACCAAAACATCAAGAAGGTAAGTATAGGTTTATTATGGATAACCTCTTATATATTCATCTTGATGATATGGCAATATCCTTATCATGGATGCAGGGATACTATTTGCCTTATGATACATGGTCGCTGCTTTAACTTTCCAACAACCCAATTAAATCATTGGTGTGTAGCTCTTTCATATGAAAGAGAGCTTGTTTTTAATTATTACGAGTAAACATAGTATTTCTAGTGCAACATGAAATATTTAAAAAAGCTTAGGTATTTATTGTAAAAAGATATGGGAATCAGTTTAATATGAACCAGGTCTTTTTAACAAAAAAAAGGCGCAGTAGCTCGGAATGTGTAGAAACATGCAGAAAGATTCTAACTTTTCTGTAATTACCTACAGAGTGCAAAACATAAACATGTTTTATACATATATATATATTTATACATATATTATTTAGACATATATATGCATATAAATATATATATATATATATATATATATATATATATATATATATATATATATATATATATATATATATGTATATACCGTATTTTCCGGCGTATAAGACGACCCGGCGTATAAGACGACCCCCTACTTTGCCTGAAAAATTTTAGGTTTTGTGCTATACTCGCCGTATAAGACGACCCCCACTTCCAGCGCAGTCCAACTCAGTCCTGCATAGCCATTCCGAGAATGTACGGTACCGGTATTTTGAACTTACCGTATTAGTCTAGTCCTCCTCCCTGTGGGTGAGCAGTAAGGCTTTATCAGTGGACAGTGTTACCTACCTAATCGTTTATTTTACAAACTCAAAGACTGAACTCAAACAAATTGGTTGTATAAACAATCTTGCTTTACTCGCAATATTTTTATTTAGAACCATATGAAAAACTGTCACTTCTGAATATACCGGTACGGTACGGTAAACATAAATAAGTGCATGAAACAGTGCAAGTGGATTAAACTTCCCATAACTTTCCATAAATCCAAGGGATTTCTACAGGATTTACAACGTTCCCTTTAAAAGCCTTCAAAATCCTCCTCTTCATCATCTGATCTCATAAGTAAGTCAATGAGATCTTGTGGTACATCTGTAAGGCAGTCATCGTATGGATCTGGTACCAATTCCGTATCAGATGATGTGGTCTCTTCTTCGGCATCCTCTTCACCTTCCCACATATAGTCGTCCTCCATACCATCTAATGAATTTGATATGCCACACTTCTTGAAAGACTTTATTACAGTTTCTGCATCAATGTCGTTCCAGGCCTTTATAACAAAGGTGCACAAAACATCCAACTGTGGAGCACGCATGTTTCCTCCTTTTGTGAATGTTTTTTCACCGCTAACTATCCACTCATTCCACTGTTCTCGGATGCGATCTTTAAATGGCTTATTTAGGCACACATCCCGTGGCTGCACCAACGATGTCAATCCTCCAGGTATAACTGCAGCATCTGTTTTTATTCTTGCCAGCCTTTGCTTGGTGCTCGGAGTTAAATGAGCCCTGAACATATCCCACACCAGTAGACTACGTCTTTGTAGAAGTCCACCTGGTCGCCTGCTCCATACATTATCAAGCCATAGCTTTACCCCTTCTTCATCCATCCATCCTTTCTCATTCACATGCACAAAACAACCAACAGGGAACTTGAGTTTCGGCATTGTTTTTCTTTTGAAAATAACCATTGGTCTCAGCTTTGCGCCATCAGCTGTGCATGCTAGTACCACTGTGAAACTGGACTTCTCATGTCCTGTTGTTTTTATTAAAATTGTCTTTTCGCCTTTTTGATGGACAGTTTTGTTGGCAATCATATCGAAATTCATTGGAGTTTCATCCATATTTCCGATGCTACTTAGCGCATAGCCATGTTCATTGCGCAGCCTAATAACGTAGCAATGGAAGCTATTCATTTTGGCATCAAGATCCGCATGTAATTTCTGGGCAATTTTTGTCTTTTGCCGCAATACCAGATTATGCCTTCCCATGAATCTGGTACACCAGGATACAGTGGCCTTAAATCTGTGGCTGAGATCTGGATTAGATTTGGCCCACTGAAGTGCAACCAATCGGATTTTATTTCGGGTCACGACATAACCGCTTTGCCGATGCTCGGCCACCATGTCTGCTACATGCTTTTCAAGTTCTGGCCAATGTGGGGTGCCTCTTCTTAATGCACACTTGCCCCTTGGCATACTCCGTAATGCTTTCTCATTTGCTCTCCAGGCCCGAACCATCTTTTCTGTCACTCCATATTGTCTTGCAGCAGCACAGTTATTATGTTCCGTGGCAAAATCCACAACTTTAAGTTTGTAAATGGCTTCATATTTCCTTCTTCTTGGAGCCTTGCTGGGTTCTTGACTGCCAGCCATTTGCACTGGATGCGCTGCTGGAGCCTTGCCGGGTTCTTCACTGTCTGCCATTTGCACTGGATGTGCTGCTGGAGCCTTGCCGGGTTCTTGACTGTCAGCCATTAGCACTGGATGTACTGGTGCTGTACAGGTGCAGAGACTGTCTTCAACACCACACGTACGGTACGGCAAATACGGTATCTGGTCACCAGACTGCCTTTCCTCTTCGCAACAACCAGCCAATCACGGCAAGTGCTCTACTGCCTTCGGTAACATTCGGGAACATTCGACAGTCCCCTTTCTATGCCCACGCCCATGTCAAGGAGAGAGGGGCGCGTGCCAAAACGTGCCAAACGTGTCAACACACCGGGCGCTGCCATCTTCGGCGCTGGCTGCCCGTTACCATATACCGTATTTCGGACGTCCTGCTGCCTCGTCCTGCTGCATCGTCTGGCTGGGGATGTGCAAGCGGTTGGAGGCGCGTGTACAGCGGCAGCGGCAGTCGAGGTAAGACTCATGGCGCCATTTGCTCGCTTGTGAAGCGGTTTGACACCTTCGAGTGAAGTCCTTGCTATGAAAAAAACGCTCGCTTTCGATACTTCATGGCGCGGGGCCTGGTTGTGGACGTTGCCAGGGCCGGTGGCTGTATTTTTTAACATAAGGTGTGTTGTTTCTTGTTACATACGGTATTTCCTATTGTGAAGCGGTCTGACACCTTCGAGTGAAGTCCTCGCTATGAAAAAAAAACGCTCGCTTTCGATACTTGCACAATTCATGGCGCGGGGGCTGGGTGTGGACGTTGCCAGTGTCGGTGGCTGTATTTTTTAACATAAGGTGTGTTGTTTCTTGTTATTTCCTATTGTGAAGCGGTCTGACACCTTCGAGTGAAGTCCTCGCTATGAAAAAGCGCATGAAAACATACCATAACATTTTGTACCCGGCGTATAAGACGACCCCCGACTTTCCAGAAAATTTTAAGGGGTTAAAAGGTCGTCTTATACGCCGGAAAATACGGTATATATATATATATATATATATATATATATAGAGAGAGAGAGAGAGAAGAGAGATAGAGAGAGAGAGAGAGAGAGAGAGAGAGGAGAAGAGAGAAAAGCACTGTTTCATTTTTGATCCTGAAACAGCTGCTTTAATTAGGCTCTGTGACCTAACCTGACTTCTCCCTTGGCTGCTGGCAGCAGGCTGTGTGACATTAGAACTCAACTATAATTAGTTATTACAGGTGAACCGCTATTGCATTTCTTTATAATAGGCAACTGGGTGCGTCTCGTATAAAGAGATCGGGGTTTATACAGGGATTGCAGAATGTATATAAAATCATCAAGGTACATAGATGTGGAATTGTGAATCATGAATGTATACTTACATACCTTCTTGATATGTTCATCATTGCTATATTTCCTATGATATTTGTTGTATCACAATATTCTTTTGGTTGATATTCTGACAGACATGCAAGCACTTTCTAGGGAGGCTGGAGATTTTCTTATGTTTCCAATGCCCTCCATTATATGCTGCAGTGATTGAATGTCATCATACACAATGAAAATTATATCATTAACATAGATGCTAATGTGTGCTGGTTATGAGACACCAAGACCTTGATTTCACTGTTTGTTTGTCAAGGACTGTGTATTGAGAAAGTCTGTTGAGTCCCCTTCTTGATTACCTAATGACAGTTCGATTCAACCCAGTAGCAACAGTGCTACCCAGTGCAGAATAGTACAACTGAAAGGTGTCAAGTGTCTCCCTAAGAGAGTCCGAGATAGGAGGACAAAGTCACAAAGGGTAAAACAGATGGCTGTCAAGTTACACTTGATTGAAAAAGATTTGTACTGGAACAATAGCAAGGCACCAAGCTTCACCTCAAATCTATATCTATACTAATATAATAAAGAGAGAGCCCAAACCTTTGAGGCGGGTAATCTCAGGAACCACAGCAACAATCACAACACCCAATACAGTGTTGGAAAGGGCAGTTGCAGCAGAAGGACATAGGCTATGCAGACGCCCACCATATACATTTAAAAGGTAAAAGAACCGTGCCAGCAAAGTAGTCCCTTGTGGGCGTGTCTGCATGGTGCTGTGGGCGTGGGGTTGGGAGTGTGGTACGTTCCGCCCTTCATGCCATGTCTCATATCGTGTGCTGGGGGCGTGGGTGTGTGCGGGGCGCAGGATTACGAAAAAATAAAGCGAGCATTGTGCCCAATATTTCATTGTTTTTTCTTCCCAGGTTCTGTACATTCCAGGTCCGGGTGTGCTTGCCCCCATGCTCCCAGTGACGTGCACCTGTTTACTGTATGGAGGTCAGGCATTGCGCTATTCCCAAGGGCCGGAAGGAGTGCAAACAGGGGCCATTGTGCAGGAAATGTAATCTCGCCTTAACTTCGGGTGACGCCTGAAGCGCACATGGGAGGTTTTCCACTTCTGTTGCGCACAGGCCTCGCGCCATGCACATCCGGACACAAGGCCCGCCTCCACGGAAATAGCAAGATAGGGACTATCCCTCCTCGGGAATATGTGATGATATTCCGCAAACCAACATCCGGCATACCATCACTCCGCAATTTTTATAATGTGGGACTATTACTCTGCAAAGACATCATTTCTAAAACTTTTACAACGTATATGACTTTATCACGCATGCCATATATTCTAGCAGCCCGCCCCAGCGTTGCCTGGGGCAGAAGGGGGTTAGGGGCAGCATTCCAGGCTTGCGTGCACCTTACCTCAGCGCTTGCTCCCAGTCGCACAAACCCAGGCCCCCGCTCCAGTCCGCCTCACTTCACCGCCCCCCACTACACCAAGCCCTACGCCCCGCACTACACCCCGCTGCAGTCCGCTATCCCGCTATCCCGCTCCATTCCGCCTCACTTACCGTTCCTCCCTGCATACTTCACCGCTCCTCCCCGCGTTTCACATACCTCATGGTGCTGCAGTCTTGCTACGTTCTACGCTCCTCCATGCGCTGTTGTCCTCCATTCCGCTCCAGCCCGCCTTACTTCACCACTCTTCCCCGCGGTTCACGTACCTCATTCCCTCCAGTCTGGCTAAGTGTTCCGCTCCTCCCCGCGCTGTTGTCCGCTCCTCCTCGCGTTCCTGTCCTCCGATGATGTCAGCACGCACGTTGTTAGCACACGCGGCCGGCGCTACTTCTTAGGGACTACTTTTTTTTTAGAGTTTATTTTTTAAATAAAGTTTATTTTTATTTTTTTTATAGCCTATGTCCATCTACTGGACCCCCCCTTTCCAACGCTGTATTGGGTGTTGCGATTGGTGGTGTACTTTTTGAGTTTACCTGGCTCAAAGGACACAGTTCTCTCTTTATAATAGTAGTATAGATATATCTATACTACTATTATAAAGAGAGAACTTGCACCTTTTGGCCAGGTAAACTCGGGAACCACAGCACCAATCACAACACCCAATACAGCGTTGGAAAGGGCAGTTGCAGCAGAAGGACATAGGCTATGCAGACACCCACCATATACATTTAAAAGGTAAAATAACCGTGCCAGCACAGTAGTCCCTTGTGGGCGTGTCTGCATTGTGCTGTGGGTGTATGCTGGGGGCGTGACAATCGCTGGGGGCATTCTGTCACGAGTGTTGTTTTTTCTTCCCAGGTTCTATACATGCCTGCTCCCTTTAAATAGTAATTCAGTGGAGGTCCCATTCTCTTAGAACCACCCCAAGCACAGTTATGGGCAAAAATACAACTAAAAGGCCCTGCAAAGCATTATGGGACAAGCTTAGCATAATTTTTAGCATTCATGAAAGGGTTTCAATGTTTTTGAATTTTACTCATCAGGGACATCTAGGGACCGCGAGGTGAACTGCAGCTTGATATATAATATTTTAAATGCTATTGCATTTGCATCATCAGGGACATCTAGGGACATGAGGTGAACTGCAGCTTGATGTGTAATATTTTAAATGCTATTGCATTTGCCTCATCAGGGACATTTAGGGACCATGAGGTGAACTGCAGCTTGATGTATAATATTTTAAATGCTATTGCATTTGCCTCTTGGGGACAACTGGGGAGAACGAGGTGAACTGCAGCTCTTTGTAGAATTATTTGGATACTATAATATTCACTTCCCACTGCTAATCTCGTCCCATAATGGTTTGCAGGGGCTTGATCTCAAAATCATCACCTCTCTCACTGCTTGCTGGATGCTAATTTCACTTTTGTGAAATGACTATATGCATTTTAGCATGTAGAAATACTTGTTATTTTACCTTGAATATATGAGGTTTCTGTTTTAATAATTGGAAATCTGATGGAAAGAAATATTGCGGATTTATTGTACCAAGTTCGCGCCAACTCCGCCCACCCCTATTTTAAATACCCTTGCACCCCATAATCATAACCCACCCTTACTCTATAAAATACCCCAACACCCTTAAACACTAACCCATCTTAACCCTATAAATCTACCCTGTACCCCAAAACCCAAACCTATCCCTAAACCCTAAAAATACCCCTGTACCCCAAAACCAAAACCTAGCCCTGAACCCTATAAATACCCCTGTACCTCAAAACCCAAACATACCCCTGAACCCTAAAAATACCCCTTTACCCTAAAACCCAAACCTACCCCTGAACCCTAAAATAACCCTGTAACCCAAAACCCAAACCTAGCCCATAACCCTTAAAATACCCCTGTACCCCAAAACCCAAACCTACCCCTGAACCCTAAAAATACCCCTGTACCCCAAAAACCAAACCTAGCCCAGAACCCTAAAGTACCCCTGTATCCCAAAATCCAAACCTAGCCCCGAACCCTAAAAATACCCCTGTACCCCAAAACCCAAACCTAGCCCTGAAGGCTTAAATTACCCCTGTACCCCAAAACCCAAACCTACCCCTGAACCCTTAAAATACCCCTATACCCCAAAACCCAAACCTAGCCCTGAACCCTAAAAATACCCCTGTACCCCAGAACCCAAAACTATATCTGAACCCTTAAAATACCCAAACACCCCAAAACATATACCTCAGTACCCCAAAACATATACCCCTATACCCATACTTGCTTATTCCAAACATTTTTAAAAAACATGCGTTTACCATTCATGCATTTACAACGAATTTCGTTGTAAATGTATGCGTGGTAAAAGCATATAAAATGTAATGCCATGCGTTATAATGGCTTTGCGGAGTCATGGTACTTTCGTAATGAAAGTATGCAGAGTGATGGTATGCGGAAAGAAATTTGAGGAATAATGGGTGTTTACCCTCCCCCGTAAGTACATTGGTGGCACGGCGGCCCACATCTCCAACAACATACTCATATTTTTTCACCACCGATTGGAAAAATGCACAAAAAAATGCACAGGTCTCTCTCATTGATGCCGAGCACCGACATACACTTTTAGACACACCTCCCACCACAAGTTCTAGAATTACGAACTGAATAGATGGGGAGCTACGTTCGAATCTCGGCATCAGCTCAACATCCTGTAATTCCAGACAAATCGCTTAGTCTCCCCGTGCCTACCACAAATGAATGTGTTCTTCTGTAATGTAAATTGTGCTCATGCCATGTTGTCGAGTTCGCGCTATATAATATTGCAAGGAAAATAAAGTAGGGAAACTCGAGTTCACACATTACTGAACGCGCACTCTTAAGTGCATCAGCAGTGCACTGTGAATCGGAGCGTTTCACAGGCCTGTCACAGATAAGAAATGCTATCAAAATGAAATCCTACGAAACAATATACTACTGGCCGGCAGCAATTCATACCCGGACAACGTCGGGACGGGCTGCTAGTATATATATATATATATATACTAGCAGCCCGCCCCAGCATTGCCTGGGGCAGAAGGGGGCAAGGGGCAGCATTTCAGGCTTGCGTGCCCTCCCGCCCCGGCCCATGCCAATCACGACATTATCTGTGTCCTGGACAATGTCGTGGCGGGCGGGGGCCGGGGCAAGAGTGCACGCAAGCCTGAAATGCTGCCCCAAGACTCTGAGCCTTACCGCAGTTGTTCAGGCCCAACCTCCCGCACCGGCTCCCTCCCATCCCGTGTCCCAGAGTCTTACCTGAGCCGCCGCTCCTCCCCAAGCTCCTCACTTCACTGCTGCTCCTTCTCGCAAGCCTGAAATGCTGCCCCCAGACCCTGAGCCTTACCGCAGTTGTTCCGGGCCAACCTCCCGCACCGGCTCCCTCCTGTCCTGTGTCCCAGAGCCTTACCTGAGCCGCCGCTCCTCCCCGAGCTCCTCACTTCACCGCCGCTCCTCCTCGTCATCACGTACGTTGCGGCCAGCGCTACGTCATGGCCGTCAGCGTCGCGGCCGGCGCTACTTTCAGGGACTACGTTTTTTTTTTTTTTTCTATAGCCTATGTCCATCTGTACACCCTGAGGATTACAACAATATTTTGGGTGTGTGGATTGGCGCCGTGGTTCCCGAGTTTACCTTGCCAAAAGGTTTGTGTTCTCTCTTTATAATAGTAGTATAGATATATATATATATATATTTTTTTTTTTTACACACATTTTTTAAATTTAATTAAAACATTTATTGTTTTAAATTGCATCAGTTATATTATTTTTATATATTATTTTATTTTATTACCCTTTACACCCTAAAAACTATTCCCACCCTGCTCCTTTTAAATACCCTTGCACCCCATAAGCATAATACACCCTTACTCCTTAAAATACCCCAACACCCTTAAATATTAACCCATCTTAACCCTATAAATATACCCTGTACCCCAAAACCCAAACCTAGCCTGAACCCTATAAATACCCCTGTACCTCAAAACCCAAACCTAGCCCTGAGCCCTAAAAATACCCCTGTACCCCAAAGCCCAAACCTACCCCTGAACCCTAAAATACCCTGTACCCCAAAACCCAAACCTAGCCCTGAACCCTTAAAATACCCCTGTACCCCAAAACCAAAAGCTACCCCTGAACCCAAAAAATACCCCTGAACCCCAAAACCCAAACCCAGCACTGGACCCTAAAAATAACCCTGTACCCCAAAACCCAAACCCAGCACTGAACCCTAAAAATAACCCTGTACCCCAAAACCCAAACCTACCCCTGAACCCTAAAAATACCCCTATACCCCAAAACCCAAACCTAGCTCTGAACCCTAAAAATACCCCTGTACCCCAAACCCCATACCTATCCCTAAACCCTAAAACTACCCCTGTACCCCATAACCCTAAACTATATCTGAACCCTTAAAATACCCAAACACCCCAAAACATATACCTCAGTAATACCAAAACATATACCCCTAAAGCCATACTTACCTTATCCAAACATTAAAAAAAAAACATGCTTTTACCATTCATGCATTTACATCGAATTTCGCTGTAAATGTATGCGTGGTAAAAGCATATAAAATGTAATGCCATGCGTTATAATCGCATTGCGGAGTCATGGTACTTTCGTAATGAAAGTATGCGGAGTGATGGTATGCGGAAAGAAAGTTGCAGAATAATGGGTGTTTACCCTCCCCTAGTAAGTACATTGGTGGCACGGCGGCCCACATTTCCAGCAACATACTCATATTTTTTCACCACCCATTTGAAAAATGCACAGGTCTCTCTCATTGATGGCCAGCACCGACATACACTTTTAGACACACCTCCCGCCACAAGTTCTAGAATTGCGAACTTTAGAGCTGGGGAGCTACGTTCGAATCTCGGCATCAGCTCAACATCCTGTGATTCCAGGCAAATCGCTTTGTCTCCCCGTGCCTACCACAAATGAATGTGTTCTTCTGTAATGTAAATTGTGCTCATGCCATGTTGTCGAGTTCGCGCTATATTGCAAGGAAAAATAAAGTTGGGAAACTCGAGTTCACACACTACTGAACGCGCACTCTTAAGTGCATCAGCAGTGCACTGTGAATCGGAGCGTTTCACAGGCTTGTCACAGATAAGAAATGCTATCAAAACGAAATCCTACAAAACAATATACTACTGGCCGGCAGCAATTCATACCCAGACAACGTCGGGACGGGCTGCTAGTCAGATTATAAAGTTGGTCTAACAAACCTCATAACTTATCACTAATATTTCCTATAACAAATCTGATATACTCTACTGCCTCAAATATTAACATCCCTTCACCCCCAAACATGCAATCTTCCACTCATGCACCAATTCCAAATGCACTACCATTCACAAACAACTCTCAACTAACAGCACAACCAACATTATAACCAAAAAAGATCACAGACTTCACCACCCCCCACCACTCACAAACCACATTCTCACAATCTCCTTCATCTAACAGCTTACTCACACAGCACAACTAATCACTGCTCGACACCACACCAAACCAACTCATCCACAACTTTTATACCCACCCATCAGCGACTCTCATCAATTGTTGATTGTAGAGTACTAAAACCATACGACCATGCTCCCTTTCCACCCCTCATTCATAACCCTTCAACTTTCAACAAACATAAAAGAAAGACAAACACTACTAATCATTCAAACTTCACGTCACACATACTACATCACAACAGAACTTAACTCTGTTTTAACACATTACTACAACAAAACTACAACACCCCTTTCCACAAAAGAAAACGAACACATCTAAATTGTTTGCTTACGAATGTCTATTCAATGAGCAAAAATAAATGCAATATATTTGACCTCCTGAAGACACAGAACCGAAAATACTGAAAACTGGTAGGGAAAAGACATGGCCTCAGTACTGCATGAAGCTATATCCCTGGTTGTGAAGCCATTAAACATAACGTAGAAAGAAAAAACAGAGGCAGACTGGCTGTTGTGTTTACGGACACCATAATAATTACTAAGTTGGAAGAGGTAACTATACAATGTTGTGAAGCCATTCTTTATAGATGCCAACCCAGACCCACTTTCACCTGCCACTTCCTTTCAATCTACGGACCTCCACCCATAAACAGCGATTTTACCGGTACTTTCTTGGACACAGTCTCAGCTCTATCAACAAGATTGTCCCATACCTATATTAGGTGATTTACACAGCTGGTCCCAGACTTACTAATTTTTTGCTGCAGTTTTCTGTCACTTTTGTAACTCTGTTGTAGAAGGGTGTGTGCATTGACGCATGGCATCCTAAAGTTTGCCACCTCAGGGAGAGATGAAAGCAGCTCTGTCTTCATAGATACAGCGCTGTTCTGCTCTCTCCCTTTTACGCAGCTCTGTGCAGTAACTTTAGTTGGGTGGTTTATTTCGTAAACCAAATATGCCTTAATCAATTGCTATCATATCAGGTCTAAATGCACACAACGTACGACAGATCATCTCTGGACCTACCCACATAGCAGGTCATACATTGGAAATACTTTTCCCCAACCTGGAAGTAACCACTAATCAACACAACTCACCTTTACATGGACTGTGCATCACATCTTAATCTTCTCATTCAAGATCCCAGCTGAAACATCAACTAAAGCCCACCAACCCACTATAATCCACAGACAGTGGAAAAAAACTAGATAGGCAGGTGTTAGAATCGCACCTAACTGGATACAAGAAACTAAGAAACTCTTTGGAAAACTCCCTGAATGGCTGTCCTCATCCTTTGACCTTTGAATTCCAAAAACAACTTTGAAAATGTCAATAGGAAGAAGTCTCCTTCAATGAAACAAGAGCTTAAGAAATTGGAGGCCAATTCTCAACACTTCAATACAGATGGCTCAATGTACCTACACGGACACAACAGAATGCACAAATCACATATAAACAAGTCCAAATTAAATCCACTACTCAAGCAGGATCCTTAATGACAAATGCCCAGTCAAGGAACTCCATAACATTCAGAATTTCACAATCCAGAGGGCTGTGAAAACTCCCCCCTACTTTTGCAAGACCGTTTCTTTTGCAAGACCTTTTAAATAAACTATCAAGGCATTATGTAAACAAAGCAGGCACACTAGATTCTTATCTAACAATCTATAGAAACCACTCTTTCCATAGTATACTGCCAACAACAATCACAGCATATGATCCACCCCTATAGCATACTTCCAAGAAATTACATCCTCAGAATTTGAAGACCTACTAACAGCTCAGCTGGCTACTCTTCGGACCCTGCTCTCGACCCATATTCAAAAAGATAATTCAATCAGAATCAGTGCCTATCCCAATGAGAAACATTATCCACAACTCCTTCAAAACAAAATTTTTCCCAGAAATATTAAAGAAGGCGCACATACACCTACTACTTAAGAAGACCAACTTGGACCATCTAGACCCCAGCAGCTGCAGAAGAAACACTAATATGCCTTTCCTTAGCAAACGTATGGAAAGAGCAGCCTTTTGCCAGATCTCAAAATTAATGGAAGAAAACAAACTACTCACAGACTGGCAAAGAAGCTTCTGCACAGGGAGAGGGCTCATATCTGCCCTAGTCTCAATTTGGAACAATTTTAAAACATAGTCAACAAAAATGGTGTGGCTGAATTACTTCTTTTGGACGGTTCTGCAGCTTTTGACAAATTACACCATAATACATTACTTCTTAGAATGAAAGAAGTTGGGATAGATGGTATTACCCTCAATTGGATTTCCTCTCACCTAAACAACAGATCCTACCAGATTCACACACCACCGTTCTCTTCAAATCGTTATTGCAGAGAAATAGGAGTTCCAAATGGATCTATCATCACACCTCTAATCTCTAACATGCATATGAAACTAATACTAATTCTTATAACAGTTTCAGGCTCACCTGCTACAACTATGCAGATGACAAACAGATCATTCTTAAACTAGAAGACTCCATGGACATAGGAACATCACAAGTTAAGGCCTGACTCATAGCCCTAGATCAGGGGATGATGTCAATTCACCTGAAGTTGAATGCTTCAAAAACTGAAATACTGACCTGTGGTGATTGGAAAAAGTATGTCCTACATCCTTCTGGCCAGGGGAACCGAGACTTTGCAAAAACAACCCCACTAATATGACAAATCCTGGAATTTTCTTTGACTCTACACTTTCCAATGATACTCAAGTGGACAGGTTATCCCAAACAGCAAATGAAAATACTTAGAGGTGCCTTCCCACCTCTTGCATTTCATCAAAAGGTACAAGCAACAACATCATTATTGCTATCAAAAATTCAATATGCTGATGGACTATACCACAGCACTCCACTGTCAATGATCAGAGGGCTACAAAGAATCCAAATGTCAGCAGCAACACTTCTTATAAATGCAAATATAAGAACCCACATTTCCCCGGTCTTGATGGCTCTACACCGACTCCCAATAACAAGAAGATCCTCTTTTAAACTACTGTGCATCACACACGGCGCTGTTAATGACAAAGGATCAACATTCAATCGAGATGACATCACCAAATATTCCCAATCCAGGAAGTTACGTTCCAGATTGGGGCAATGCCGCCTAATTTCTGATTGTAGGAATAAAATCGTTGAAGGCACTGCTTTCTATGTTAAGGCAGCAACTCATTGTTATTCCCAACCTGTAAAGATCAGAGCCATTAAAAACCACTTAAGAGTTCAGAAGGATGGTTAAGACGTGGTTATTTTACTCATACACAAAATATGTGTTGGTTGTTATCACGAGCTTTACTTATTAGTCTGCCGGTGCATCATAAGTATCCGAAGATATTGGGAGAATACACCGCAATCACTGTTCGTTGTGGTATGCTTTAACATTGGTGTTTTCTCTCTATCTGAGTAAGTAGGTGCCACTCAAATGAAGTAAAACACTTGTTGGGAGTTCACAATAATTTGTTTTCTGTATATAAGCAGGAATCAAGGTCTCCGATAAAAATGTTTCAGGGTACACCTGAAAGATTTCTCTTTTATTTGTGGCATAACCTTGGCATGGTTAAAATTTAGGGGTGGGATGTTTCCTGAAAACAATGTTTCATACATCCATATCGATTTTTTCTACATGTTTCGGCCATGTCTGTTGCCCATACGGTCATCTGACTTCCCAGGGCACGTGAGATCCCTAGCCAAACTGTAATAAGGCATAAAGATCTCATACCTGTGTTGACGGAAAATGGATTACTAGTAATATACATGCCAGAAAAGCATTAATGTAGAAATCTTCTTTTTTGGGAAGATCACATTGGACTAATGGTAGCACTCCAAAGTGAGCACTGCAAGTAGACAAAGTCGATATGGATGTATGAAACTTTGTTTTCAGGAAACATACCACCCTAATATTTTAACCATACCTAGGGTCCACCACAAATAAAAGGGAAATCTTCCAGTTATACCCCGAGACGTCTATCAAAGACCTGGTTCCCTGCTTATATCCAGAATTAATGTATTATTAACTTCCAACAATTGGTTGAGCTCATCTGGGTAGTACCTACCTGCTCAGATGGGGAGAAAACACCAATGACCCTGTCTCATAATATCTAACCTTCTCTATTTTATTTACTTACCCCTCTTTTTTCCTCTTGCATTAACTCAGTCTTTAGCTTTAAGTAATTCAGGAGACATAATCTTAGTAGAGGAAGTATAGAATTGGTGTTCCAGCGACTTAATGTGTGCAAGGGTAACTTTACGTTTTTGAAGGAATTTTTTCTTCTTTTTAGAGACAAAATCAATAATAAAACCTCGGGCAGTGGCCTTGAAAGAGTCCCAAAGAACATGAGGAGGGGTATCAGGTGTATAGTTGAGGTGAAAAAATTCAGAGGCAAAAGAACGAAAAGAGGAGGAAAAAAGAGGATCAGCAAGAAGAGAAGGGTTAAAACGCCAGCGAGAAGATTTAGGAGTAGGAGGAAGAAGGTCAAAGACAGTGATAATAGGAGCATGATCAGAGATAACTATAGATTCAATAGAGGAGGATATAAGGTGTTGAGAAAGAGATGAAGATAGAAAAATGTAGTCCAAACGGGAGAAAGAAGCATGAGGAGGAGAGAAAAAGGAGAAATCTATAACATCTGGGTGAGTGAGTCTCCATGAGTCCACAAGATGAGTTTGGGTGATAGTGTCAAGGAATTGCTTATGTGGTTTGTGAGGGGAAAAACGAACAGAGGATTTACGGTCCAAAAATGGGTCAACGATCTGATTACAATCTCCACCTAATAGGAAAGAATCATCTTTATATTGGATACACTTTGCTGTAATGGAGGGCCAAAAAGAGGAGTCAAAACAAGTAGGACCATAAACATTAAATACCGTAATTGGGATATTATTAATTATTAGTTTAGCTAAAACCCAGCGCCCCTCATCATCCTTTTCTTCTAGAACTACTTTACACTGAAGGCGTTTATGAATCAAAATAGCCACCCCATTCTTTTTTTGAGAAGCAGGAGAAAATAAGACAGTTCCAACCCACAATCGCTTCAGTTTTAAAGATTCAATATCTGAGAGGTGGGTTTCTTGAATAAGAACAATATCTGGGTTGTAAGAGGAGAGGTGGGAGAGTACTCTTTGCCTTTTGATAGGGTGATTAAATCCTTTCACATTCCATGAAACAACTTTGAAGGTGAAAACTTATTAAACTGATCAAAATCGAAAAATGCAAAAACATACTGTACATGTAATAATTCAAACTGTAGAGAGATAGTAATCACAAAGCTTGTCAAAAAGGTAGAAGGAAGAACAGGTAGAAATTGAAGAAGAAAAAGAAAAAGGGAGGGGGAGAGGGGAAGGAACAGGGAAAGATGATCAGTGGGGAAGGAAGAAGGAAGAAAAGAGAGAAGGCATAGAAGACAGTGCAAATCCAAAAGGATGACATTCAACCATCTTTGAAAGCTCTATATCTAGACATCTCTTTGCCTAAGGGGAAACCAAGTCGGAGAGAATAACTTTAAAAATACTAGGTCACGTTTGAATTTTTAGAGAAATAACATGGTCAAATGCCTTCTGTGCTGCAAGACCCAAAATTGCTAGTGACAATCCAAAATATGTTTATGGGCATAATCTGCTGTGTTAACCATCCTTCTTATGGTATGTTTGGTGATTGGGAATATGGCCCATCAGGCCGGGAAGGGCGATGGTGAGTTAAATGGGTTCAAGTCTTTTTTGCAAACATTTTTTTAACGTTTTTTCATTGTTTTGAATAATGCCATTAGAAGTGTGTGTTTCGAAAGAATGTTTTCCCAAAGATGTTCCTCATCCCGTTTTAATTTTCTTGTGGTAGGAAATTCTTTCGCGCTGAGGAGAAGGCGAGCATTTTCACCATGGACCACTTCCCTCTGTGGTATCGCCGAGCGGCTGAGCATCCTCCCGGGAGCTTCATCTTCTTCATCTCCACCAATGATAACCCAGGTACGTTGTGAGCACCGGCCTTCTGCGGGCAAAGATGGCGGCCATGAGTGGCAAAATGGCGGAAGGTAGAGAGAAGGGCGTGGGACACTCTCCTGTCTCAGTAAACCCACTGCTCTCTTGATGTCTCACTGTCCGTAAGAGACGGGCATGAGGCAGTAAGGGTCTTTCCTTTTAATGAGGGTTCATGGGGTAAAAGGTTAGAAATCTAGAGCCAGCAGCCAATATAAAATGCAAGTCTCGGAGAATACTTATGATAACCATAATTTAAACAATGAAAACAAGATTTTTTTTCCTACTTCTGATCTGTTTTTCTCAATGTCCAGTAAATAGCAGAAAGAAGATATTTATGGCAACATGTTTGTTTTTGTCAATGCTGTTGGTGATTACCAGAAAGACAGAATTTCTCTGCATGTTTATAATCATTCTGAGCTACTGTATTATTTAAATCTAACTTACATTAACCTGATTCGGATATCTCTTTGTAACACATTACTAACTGCTAATGGCATGTTCAATTTTGCACTACAGATTCTACTTTTAACCTTCACATCGGCATACATCCTGTGTTTTTCATACGAAAGAGCAACACACCAAGCGGTTTGTGGGAATAGTGATGTTGTGACCATGTATTATAAGGAATAAAGCAACCCCTACCATATATTAAAAGGCTAGTGTAAGTCATCTAGGAGTTCCATGATTTTATAAAGGAACTAGGTCTTTGGCCTCGTTCATCTATAGGGTCACTGATCTCTTCTGTGGCTTGCACTAATCCTACAATATACAGCATAGGGTATACTTTATTCCATATATCACATGTGAATAAGAAATAGAAAGAGAGTGATAGAAATAGCAATTAATTTTGTGAACTATGTCAAAATACACCAAAGGTGAACGATTTACATTTATTATTATTCTACCCAGCATACGGCAAACCAAGGAATAAATGGATTAAACCCATCTGCCATAATATGAACATTAGAGGTTGCTTAGAGGCAGGAAGAATATTAAAAACAGACACATCTCAAAAAATAGCTTTTAGTGTCGGTAGGTTCTTATTTAATGTGAGTCTTCTAAGGGCTAAAGTTGGATTAAGACTAATTACACACATCCACTTTATGGCCTTGACGCTAAAAATAAATTACGAACTTATTTTTACAAATAAAAGTATTCAAGCTGGTACGGCTATGTGGTAATGGTACAGCAATTTTAAATAACTGCGCACATGTTCAGATTAGAACAATAAAACATTACTTACATGCATAGTTCACTTATTTTTAAACTTTATGCCTAGGTTTTAATGTTCCTAAATATTTTAATAGTATTTTTCTTTTGGTACGGTAACTGTATTACTGACTTAGACTTCCAGCCCCTACCATGACGAGGTGTTATTACTCATGTATGAAATTGTTCCACTCGTACTATACAATTGTATGTGTATATTTATGATGTATCTTTTATGGTTTTATTATGAACCGACATAAAGAAAGAATTTGAATAAGAAACAACAGTAAGATATCAGCAGAGATGGGGGATAACCATGCACTTCCTATAGAGCATGCATGTGAATTGAAGAAGATGAAAACATTTCTAACTGTGACGGATGCATTTGTGGGCTATTCTGGTCAGGAGGCAACATCCATCTCATGTGACACTCAACTGAGTCCTCTGAATGACTTACTTTTTCCAGATCATAACCCCCCGGACGTTGACCCTCCAATGCCCACTGCTGAGCCGAGCATGCCCGACGAGTGGCGGCAACAGGGTATCTGTATATGGACTCAAAGAGGCCCTCTTCATTATAAAGGGCATCTCACCCCATCAAACATGGCACACCTCACACTCCTCTACCCTTGCTGCCATCGCTCATGTATTTCATGGCACGACATGGCATGTGCATGGTTCATGGGCATACTCTGTTCTGTGAAGCACAGCAGCAGCATGTGATTCACCCCTTGAACATGTGACGTCATGCGGATGCCTGTGTATGAGTACATGGGCGCATACAGTCATCTTTTTGCCACTCAGCTCATTTTAAATTTTTTATTTTACGTGTTTTTCTATAAGGCGGACCAAGCCTTTGGGGCGTGGGAGGGCAATATACAAATTAAAGAAAAACTAGAAATCAGTGCTGAACAGAGCAAGTGAGAGAATACCGGTGAGTTGCATAAGTGATAAAAGGCATGAAACAATATGGTGTGCCACTTAAATGGAGTGGTACAGCATGCAGCAAGCAGTCCAGAATACAGAATTCCATTTAGTACATTATGAGAATGTGAGCCTCCTTGAGAGTGGAGCAGGTGATGTAGTATGGGTGAGACATGAGAAGTCTGAGGAGATGTGAGGAGACAGGCAGAAGCTTGTGCATGACCTTCCTGGCTTTTATTTCTTTGGAAAGATACTGGGAACCCTTAGGTACAAGTCAGAGAGAGATGCCTGGATGGAGAGTTAAAATGCTGGGAATTTAAGGCGCTGGGGAGGCCTAGCCACCCTGCCACGGCTTTATATGAAAAGTACAGATGAAAATCCTAACTACAAAGTGCCACACACCTGTTTAAAAATACAGCCATAAAAAGTGCTTGTATCAACTCTTGCACCATCAACAACAGAGGACCTGTAAAACTGATGAGCACAGAGTGTTTTAGGGATGGGCCCTTTGTGCTTTAATAATGGACAGAAATAAGGAACAGCAATTTTATAGCCTGGTAGTGTGCCACAGGTGACTACTTGCCTGAGAAGGGTGAAGATTTTAAATATATTTTTTTACAAGTACATAAACGTCTCTGATTATTGAAACATAGAATTTGATCTTAGAAAAAGACAGCTTGTTCCTTTAAGTCCATTCTCTACCTCTTCGCGACACACTGGCCCTACATGGTCTCAACCTTTCCCCTTCATTTTTCAGTACTGTGGCGCCCATATTTCATTTAAAAGAACTTTTAAAATACTCCATTTTATTCTATTTTTTCTGTCACTCATGCAGGCAGTATGTACCACGCACCCACATGACATGCTCTGATTTGCACTAATCACTTACTAACTGTCGGCACCCAAACAGATTTCCCACAGTCTGATTTTTCAAATATCGCAAATAGCTAAGGCATACTCAGATGACCCACCCGTCTCTTAGTAATCCTTAGGGCATGCTCAGATGACCCACCCGTCTCTTAGAAATTCTTAGGGCATGCACAGATGACCCACGCGCCTCTTAGTAATCCTCAGGGAATGCTCAGATGACCCACGCGCCTCTTAGTAATCCTCAGGGAATGCTCAGATGACCCACACGTCTCCTAGTAATCTTCAAGGAATGCTCAGGTGACCCACCTGTCTCTTAGAAATTCTTTGGACATGCTCAGATGATGCACACGTCTCTTAGTAATCCTTAGGGCATGCTCAGATGACCCACCCCTCTCTTAGTAATCCTTAGGGCATACTCAGATGGTGCACTTGTCTCTTAGTAATCCTTAGGGCATACGCAGATGACCCACTGTCTCTTAGAAATTCTTAGGACATGCTCAGATGACCCACCCCTCTCTTAGTAATCCTTAGGGTATGCTCAGATGACCCACCCCTCTCTTAGTAATCCTTAGGGCATACTCAGATGGTGCACTTGTCTCTTAGTAATCCTTAGGGCATGCGCAGATGACCCACACGTCTCTTAGTAATCCTCAGGCAATGCTCAGATGACCCACACGGCTCTTAGTAATCCTCAAGGAATGCTCAGATGACCCACATGTCTCTTAGTAATCCTTAAGACATTCTCAGGTGACTCACCCATCTCTTAGTAATCCTAGGGCATAGTCAGATGACGCACTCGTCTCTCAGTAAATCTCAGGGCATGCATAGATTTCCCATCATCACTTAGTAATCTCTTTGGATGGAAAACAGTGAATAAGATACCACCGGGGCCAGGTTGCTGACACATTAACTGTGAGGTAGCCCTTGCCCTTCCCATACCACCCGTCATTTCCTTTACTCAAGGAAGGTCAAAAATTGAATGGGCATTGGCTTTTATCGCTCCCCACCACCCCCACTTGAAATGTAGTTTCCTCAACAGAATCTGAAGATTACCTGGACATAAAACTTGCATCCATCCCTTCATCTGACCATCTTGGGTGTGGTCCGACTATTCGTGAGCCTGGATGTCTGCTTGTGGTAACTCCCTTGATTAGTCTATGTACATGGGTATCTGTGTGTCTGTTGGTCGGTTTGCATGAATGAGTGCATGTCTTGTGGTCTGTGTACTTGAGTGCCTGCACGTATGACAGTCTGTGTGCATGGGTAGCTGTATGTCTGGTGGTCTCTCTAGATGCATGTATGTGTGATCTATGTCAAAGGGAGCATAGATGTTCTGTGCCTGAATATGTATACACTATTCAAAAGCTACTCCCCATGTCTTTATCAGTGTTTTTTCCCATTACCTATCAATCTAATATATCTGTACAATACCAATCTCTAAATGTAGTCCACGTGGTAATTGTGGGAACATCTCTTAGACTGGAGTTCCTGGCTTGCTCAGCGAAGACGAAGGAATCTTTATGAGACTTTCTCTTAACATTACTTTATTGCTGTTGATTCTGTCAATTTTATTCTCTATAGACAAGCCTTTCCATTGTTGGGCACCTTTACAAAGGTTGCAGAAATTGTGAACAAAAATCTTTACAGAGCTAATGAGGGAAAATGGTTATATACTGCTTCCGATGACCATGATCGAGCACCAATGGCTGATTTTTAGGCTATCTTGCCACTTTTTTTCTATAAGTCCTATCACTGAATCGGCTATTGCAGCCAATCGAACTTTTTTCATTTTTGTATTGCCATAGGCTCGATACTCTGTCTGCTACACAGGATATTTACTACATTTAAATTTTCTTTATGGCGATCTGATATTTTTTACAGTGTTTTTAGAGTTGAAGATTTTTGACGTCTAATTCAATTTCCATTGGAATCCCACTGCTGCTGCTGGGGCATGTGCCCAAGGTGCCTAAGCCATGTGCTACTCCCCACGGGTCTCTGTTGAAGGTTCAGTAGAACATGATTTTTCTGTTTTTGGTCACCTTGAGCCAATCGCTTGATGCTCTGAATCTCTCCACGGTCACTCATCCATTTTCATTTGATGCATAGCGTGTGAGGTTTTTTAAATTTAATTTATTTTATTTACTTTATTACGTGTGAGGCTTATGAAACAGATTTGAATACAATGAAGATAGAATACAATCAAATATACATTTAGAGCTATCGAGTTGTCAGGGATCACCCCACATATGCCTTCAATTTTCTAAAAGGGTACCTTGCTCACCTCCTGCTCTTTGCTTGCTATATTTCCCCATTATCACAACTCATGAAAACATCTGGTGAACACCAACACCAGATGTTTCGTCAAATTTTTTCTCATCTGTTAATTACTGAGCAGAAAAATTCACATTCTGCTTGTCGTCACCGCCCTCACCCCAGCACCACCCATTGTCAACCTATTTCTATTAGTAGAGAAGTAACGTTGTCCATGTCTATGTCTTTAACAGAGGGGAAAGCCAGCCCCCCGGAGGTGGTGACCGTGAGCACGGCTGTATCTGTGACTGTGGATGGGAAGACCGCCATTGCAGCAGGTAGGAGCTGGATTATTTGACTTGACCGATCTGTGGATGGAGGGACGTGACACTGATGTGATATTAAACACGTGGAATCCATCAGTGTCAACCACATAGACCCAGGCAATGTCAACAATGAAAAGTGATGGGATTGTGGTGTGACACCATTTGTCATTGGTGGTGGGAAATATAATATCCATAGTCACTGTTCTGCACCATTACTCAAATGTAAGAACTGTCAGCAGAAAATTAGAGTTCCCCACTATGGGAGGTAGAGTAAGTCTGATGACTACCGCCAACGTAAAAGACAATTCTGAAGTGGCATGTTAATGCCCTCTTTCCATGACTCTTAATTCACAGTGGCCAGCATGAAATGTGGCAGGTATGTTATCTGCAGTAGTCACATAGATCATACATCTATTGCCTGTAGCGCAGATGGTTCCACGTCATGGTATTATGACGTATCGCAATCAGAGGACGCCTATTTTGCAATGCATCTGTTTGAAACTTGTATTTCTAACTAGCACTGTGGCATTGACTATGGTGGTAATGTATGGCTGTATAATGTAATGATATATGGAGGAAATCTCTATACATGTTGATCATCAATTGTACTGGATCTGAGGTAAGTTTGAGAACGTTATTATGGCTGAGCCAGTTTGTCTTCAATCTATAACTTGTGTGGATGTTTTAATTGTTGTTTATAGGGCTACTACAGGGAGTAGCTGCCCGTAGTCTAGCAGGTGCAGTGACACAGGAACCAGGGGCCTTCGAGGCTGCATTTCTCTACCGAGCATGCGTGCAGTGTTTTTCCCCCCTGCTGGTGCCAAGACGACTAAACTGCTGGTTACTGTCTGTCCATGGTAAACTACATGTGGTGAATACAAAATAGAGACAATAATCAGTAGAGGTGTAAGATGATGAATTCACTTGACAAGAAAGCTTGATTCGGCGCTCCTGCTGTTGATGGGCGCTTTAACCACCGCGTCTTGACTGATCGCCTGAACTCTTCAATCGAGGTTGGAGCAAACAACCCACACAGCTGATAGTCCTTTGCTAGAACAGTTCAATCACTTAGAATTTGGAAAAAATGAATCATTAAATGAACGAAAGAATAAAACACTAGGTGGATAAAGGGTTCATTCCTTCCCCATTACTGTTGACCACACACATGTCCCTGCTGTCAGAATGATTCACTTCATGGTCTAGAGAGTCAGATACACTACGATGTCCCGGGGAGTTTTGGGTCTGTTTAGAAATATGAAGATGGGAGCACAATAACTGGGTTACTGAAACACACACCGGTGCCTTTTCCAGTTTTAACTAATTTTGGATACCCTAGACCTGCAAATCTAGTCAATAGAGACAATTTTACATTGTACACCGGCGCAAGCTGGATCTACAATAGTATATGAGTGTGTGGGGGGGGGGAGATCTATATTTGCAGACAGGACTTTCGTAAGTGGCGGTCCATGGAGTACATACTCACCCAGATCTCAACCTGGTCTATGGGTTATACTCCTGTTGTTATTTACTATAGTCCAAGGATGATTTACCGTTAGGGCAAAGGGTAGCTGGAGATCAAACAAATGTTCACTGAAAGGAGTCTTTTGAGTTCTTCCCTTAATTTCATCAGCAATGGCATCTGAGGAGACTGAAATAAGCACTGAAAGAGGTAACAGCTTTAGCTTTTTTAGGTCTGGCCTTTGAGACAGGGCTAGATTAATTTCCAGGCCTCTCAGCTAGCTTTAGCTCTCTTCCAAAAAGAAGTCATACATGATGTACATACATAAAGGGGCTTTTGGTCAGCAGCCTTCATCCATTAATCTCTTGAACTATCATTCACATTTTTCTTCAACCACCACAGGACACATCATGGGTTAGTGGGTCAGTCCACTTCACCCATTGGCTGCCTTCACGTTGAGTGACTGCACAAAGTTTGAGCACATTGTTCACATCCGCATAAAAATAGTTCCTTTCTGTTCAGAGACAAAGCTCTTCTAATGTGTGCTTTTTTCAATTGCTAAAGCTCGTTTTACTGGTGGCAGGATTTTCTCACACACACGCTTATACATGTACACATACGCATGTCAAAAATATCACTAACAGCATGGTAGATTACCCTTGTTTTATCAGTTGATGTAGAGTTGGCAGAAATGCAAGTGCCTTCCAAAGAATCAAAACAGGTAAATACCAGTTCGCGTCTGATACGCTGGACAAGTACAGTACATGTGGCTGTCATACAGGCTACCCTAGCACACAGAACAGATACAGCAGGGCAGCAGCAAAGCAGGCTTGCTGCACACACAACAAATGCACAGTAGGAGCAAGCAACAAGTCTTCCTTGCACATGTCAGACACATACAGCACAAACAGCAGACACTACACGCTTCACACACGACCTCACAACATGTATACGTATAACTTTAGCAGCAACAGTGCAAACATCACCACACATATGACAGGCTCAGTTTAACATTCAACCCTATCTGGTTTATGTTCCTGGCAATTATGATAGATTTTTATTTTCTCGTTTTAGATTTGGAGTTTTTCATAGACTGGTTAGTTTTCCGACTGTAATTGACTGGTCGCATGATTTACAGCCCTCTCCCTGTGACGATGTGTCGCTCCAAAGCACACTGCATGTTCGTTTATTCTGTAAATTTTATAGATCCCTTAGATGTAGTATCTTACTACCCTTACTGAGAGAGATGGGCCTGCGTCAATGTCGTTGGGCTATGTTAAGTACTCAATATTTGGACAATCACCGATCTGTTGCTATAATTACAGTGTTCTTGAAAAGAGTGATATATTGTAAAAAAAAAAAAACAATGATTACATAGTGTATTTTAATTAGAGAAAGGATTCCTCAAACGGAATTTTGCCATCAATGAGTTATTGTGTATATACTCTTTTTACCTTTTTTTGTCATAACACCGTGATATTATAAAATGATATTGTAAATGTATTCAAATGAACTGAAATGTATTAATTCTGTTAATTATGTATGCTTTTATGATCACTTTTAACAATCGAATAAAGCAATATTTGATTGATTAATTGACAGGCTCAGTCAGGCAAAACTAGTCAAGCTTCCCTCACACACAACAGGCTTTATGCAGGAAGTAGCAGTGCTAACTTCACTCATCCACAAAACAAATGCAACATGAATAGGAGTGCAACTTTCCATCTCACCCCCAAACATAACAGTTATAACACACGTGCCAGAGTGCACATTTCTCTAATGCACAGATGACATGTAAGGCACAGGAGAAGACCTCTGAATATTAATCTCTATTTCTCTTTTTCACTAACAACCACACACACACACCGCATGACAGAAGATGTGCAAAACATCTCTCATGCAAAGCAGCTTTAACACAGAAAGCAATAGTGCATCTTATTTCACACAATCAGAAAGGTTAGAGATCAGACAGCTACAGTACAAGCTGTCCTCACACACAAACACACTCAAACAGGCAAAATCATGCATGCACACATGGACGGATATACTTACACCGGGTACAACAAATGCACCAGCAGTGCTGCGTTTCCCTATACAAATAGATGGGTACTGGACAGTGAGCAGCAGGGAACACTCCCCTCACCCACATACAGAATGTACCACAAACAGAACAGCTGCTCATGCTTCATTCACATATATAGAGTACAGCCAGTGGGCCTTATTTACAAGGCTATTGCGTCGCCGATGCGTCACTATTTTTGACCCACCAGCGGAGTAGTGTGCTTGCCCATATTTACAAGGCCATGTAAAGTCACCCTGCGTCACTTTTCATGGCCTTGTAAATATGGGCCCATTACATGCATTACTCTGCATGAAAGGGGCGTTCCATGGGTGTTGCTGTGGGTGTTCCCATGCAACACCATGGAACTGACCCATTCCCAGATTTACAAAGTTTTGTAAAGCTGGGAATGCGTCAGAATCCTACGCCTCCCCAGGAGAGGCGTAGGAGTGACGCAACGAGGAGAAATACTTTAATTTCTCCTCGTTTTTTCGATGATTGTTTTTGTGCAGGAAGGTGTCCCTTGCAACACAAAACCAATCATCCCCGCAACACAGGTGCCCTTGCACCATGACGCAAGGGTACATGTCCCAGTGCATGGCAGCCAATTGTGCCCCAGCGCAGGGAAAAACACACAAATGCATCCTATTGTTATTAATACGACACATCCCTGTGTGTTTAAATGTACACAGCTCAGCAGAGCAAAATGGCTTGCAGCTCTGCGCTGCGTCAAGTTTTTGTAAATGAGGCCCAGTATGTATTAGACACTGTACCCTGTTACACAAATAGAACACATACACAACCACCAGCAATAGCACAGGCACACACATGACTGGAAAAGTGCAGAATGCTGCATCACCAGCTTCCTACAAATACAGAACTGATACTTCAAACTCATTAACTCTGAACTTTTCCTATACTATACATGCGGCACAGATACAGCACACTCATCAGGTAAACAGACCTAAAACAAGTACTGCAAAACAGCAGTAGTGCAAACTTCCATCGCATGCAAAACAGGTGTAACACATACAACAACGCTGCAAACCTCTCCTGCACACAGGGCGGATGTAACAGAGCAATGTAGAGAAATGCCTCTTTTTGCAAGATCACCCCCAAAGTTTCGGACTGATGTTGCTGGTCTCTCGACCCTAAGAATGCACAGAGGCCTGCTAACTCCACCTCAGTCCAGTGTTCTGACACTACAAAGTACATTTGATTGCCTTATACCCAATTGGTATAGTTTTACTAGTATATGGTACCAGTGGTACCCAGGGTCTGTAAGTTAAAGTGTCACACGAAAGCTGCTGCACCTATTGTGCCACCCTGGATGTGACAACATGCAGACATCTCTCTTAGCCTGCCACTGCAGACTGGCAGTACAGTTTTAAACTGCTAACTCAACTTTGCCATTTAAACTAATGGCAAAGCCCAAACCTCCCTCTTTAATATCTATGTCACCCTTACAGCAGGCTATTGGGTCCTTAGGCAGGGTGCTGTATAGTAAAGAGTAGGGCATGTATTTTAATACGTCCTAAGAGTAAAAACTCCAAATTGTTATTTTAAGTGTAGAAACTTTAGTAGCCTCTTTGGCGAGTACAGGTTTACCCACTGACAACTCTGCTGTGCTAACTTTTGAATGGGACTAATAAAGTTGATATTTCAAAGTATCAAAGTGGTCATTGCAATGCACCTGACTTGATTCCCAAGTTAAATTGTATGTAATGTTTTAAGACAAGCAGCTTTTATAAAGTTGCTACTCTGTTGCCCAAGTCTTCCTGAGGCCGCTCGCAGACAGCCTTCTGCTTTCCAGGTGAGAAGTGTGAACGGCTCCCAGGAGTATGAAAAGTCGAGGCCTGCCATTGGAAGAGGTGTCGCCTCTCCCTGGCAGGAAACTTGACAGGGTATGAGCCTAGAAGATGAGCTTCAAAGGAGAAGCCCCATTTGAAGGTAAAATGGAAAATGCACATGAGAGGGGCTGCTCTTTTGATAAGGTAGACAGGTTGGCGATGGGAGATCAGTTGTCAAACCATTTTTTCTGTGAGCATGTAGCCATATGGACGCCACACCTCTAGGGTGGACTACCAAGCTCCAGATACCAACAGAGGGGTTCTGCCATCATGGAGTGGGCAGAATGATGCACTTTGGGATAGCTAGTTTCCGCATATCGCAGGAATTAGGCAACAAGCTTGAAGAGTCATTTTAGCCCTTTGGCTAGTAGCCACTCCTTCCCCAGAGGCCACTTTGTGTGGATAAATACGGCTCCCCTGGCACCCAGATCTCAGATTACATCTGGACTAAAGAAAAGACTGAAAAAAGGCTGCCCGACTGTCCCCTGGACTTGGCAAAGAAAAGCTACACAGAAGAGTTGACTGCACCTGCTGATCCCTCAGCTATCAAAGTGAGGACTATGCCTGTGGTGCCTGGCTCATGACAAGGTTGCTCCTGAGCCCCATTGAGTAGAGGTGAAATTCAGAAATCTGTTGGCTGGCTTCCTGTTACTGGAGGTTGGACAATGCTATCCTTGGTGAGATAACAAGATAAACCTTTCTTGTCCATTTATTTGTGTGCACAAGGGTATCACCTTCTGATCGTTGGTGTGCATAAACAAAAATTGTAGCACCCTCGAAGCCTGGGAATGGTGGCCCCTTCGTGCACCACTAGATGTCCCAAAACAGTAGTTTGAGTTTCAAGTCATCTAAACTTCATAGATTTAATAACTTGTCAATATACACTCTTCAACTGCGATGAAATTCTCATAAATTAAATTTTCTCATGATGATGCATTAATTTTCATCACTGAATGCATTACATTTTCAAACAGTAAATGTATTACATTTATTTTTTCCAACGCCTTCTGGGTGGAACCCTTCTTCAGGGATATTAGTTTGAAGAAACAAATCAAAAAGAGCAAAGTAAAGTGCATTGTTCCTCAGGCACTTGATCAGATTCATTTATGTACAAAAAAATAAAGATTATATACATGATTTATTTTTTTAACTTTATTTTTATTTTTTATTGACAATTAACACAAGTCATGACAAACATTATATACAGAAAAAGAATAAAACTGACCAGTAACAAACTAAAGATGATTTAGAGTACACAGAAGAACGATCCAACCAAAAAAACTGACAAGAGTTGATAAATTAAGACTTATACAGTATTTTTAGAAGCCAGGTAGACTGGACAAAAAGGAGACGAAAATGGACAAAAGCATAGAACATATCTGTACAGCGAAACATTAGTCAAACCCCAGTGTGACCTTCAACCATTAGACCACTCCTTGATGGGAGCCCATATTTTAGTTCCCAGATCCCGCCTCTTTTTCCCCCTTAAAAGATAAACAGAAGCCTCCAAGTTATACAATGCAAGCATCCTCGTTCTCCAATTGAAAAAAGTTGGAGCTTCTGGACTGATCCATTGAGATGTAATTCAAAGTTGGATCATTGACATTTCTAGAAAAAGAAAAGCAACAGCATACCTAGATCGCCCTGCCGCCCCTGTACAGTCACACCCAATTATCACGAATTCCGGGGAGATTTGAACCGGAATCTTTAAGACTACGTTGATAAAGTGCTCTACTTCTTGTAGGAATTCTCCTAACCTAGGACATAGATAAAACATATGGACTGCATCTGCCGCTTTGAGCCCGCACCTGGCACAGCTATCACCCTTCCGTCCCCCCCACTTTGCTATCTTTG
Source organism: Lissotriton vulgaris (assembly GCF_964263255.1). Classification (NCBI taxonomy): domain Eukaryota; kingdom Metazoa; phylum Chordata; class Amphibia; order Caudata; family Salamandridae; genus Lissotriton; species Lissotriton vulgaris. The sequence goes on along the minus strand of NW_028243866.1, from coordinate 1,023,598 downwards.
CAGGTGTATAATACAAATCAAACATCTCCATATAGCATTGCGTCTCTAAGCTACGAAAAACTAAAATTTGATTTCCTAGTTCTACAGCAAACCTTGTATCGATCCCCATCTTACCAAATGTAACCTCCCACTTAGTATCCTGCGCATCAAGATCATCTGGGAGGGAGGAAAGAAGATACTGATACACCGTACCTATTCTTGCTTTCTTTTGGACTAATTCAATCATATTTATCTTTCCGAGCTTTGTAGCCAACTCATTACAAGGTTTATCGAAGAAATTTCTGATCTGCAAATATTTTTTAAAAATCGTGAGAACGCAAATTAAACTCCTCCCTAAGATAAGAAAAGGAAGCTATTTGCCCAACCGAGCACAAATCACCAATGACCTGTAAGCCCAATAACTGCCATCTGAAAATAACCTGATCCTGAAAAATCACAGGGAGCCTTCCAGCTGCGGAAAAGAGCGTATATAGATTAAGGTTTGGAATTTCAAGCCGAAGACGCATCTTCCGCCAGATCGCAAACACAGCCTGAATTACTTTAAACCTTGTTTTTTTTTAAATAACTCGGTTTGAGTATCCTGACTAAGATACCTTTGGCCGCATTACCCAAACTTATTTCATAGATAGTAGGCCTATTAGCCAATGGGATCTCAGCCCTATCTCTGACTAAAAGTATTCCAAAATGTTGCACCATAGCTGACCAATAGTTCATAAAAATATTAGGAACTGCCCACCCCCCACGAGCTCTAGGGAGACACATCCATATAGCCGCTCTACGTGGTCGACGATACCCCCAGAGAAACCTAGAGCAGGCCCTCCTGGCATTGCTCAGCGATACCTGAGAGAGTTCTAGCGGGATGGTTCTAAACAGGTAGATTAATTTGGGAAGGGCCAGCATTTTAAGAATATTGCAGTGGCCATACAAAGAAAGATGCAAGTGATCTAATCTTTCGAGTTTAGTATTGATGGATTTAACTACTGGGAGCATATTCATATCGGGGATAGTAACTACTGAAGCTACCATTTTGACCCCCAAATGCGTTGATTCCGTGACAAGAGAGACATCCGAGGGACGCCTAAAAGCTGAGTGTAAAATCTGCGTCTTATCGACGTTCAGCTTGTATCCTGATGATCATCCAAATTGGTCTGCAAGATTTTTAATAGTCACAAGTGCCAAAGAGGCATCCCTTGTCAACACCACAATGTCGTCCTAATAAGCCAGCATCTTCTAATCTGTACCATTGACCCAGACCCGGAAAATATTTGGGTGCTCTTCCATTTTACTCAAGAACGGGTCAATGTACAGAGCAAAAAGCAGCGGCGAACACGGACATCCTTGCCTAGTGCTCCTGCCGATGTTGAATAACCCAGTTTCCTGCCCTAAGATGCAAATTGTTGCCATCGGGAAGATATACAGTGCTTGCAGAGCCCGTATAAATTCCACACTGAATCCCTTCCAGTGAAGCACTGCCCACAAATAGCCCCAGGAGACCCTATTGAACGCCTTCTCAGCGTCCAATAGGATCACTCCCATGGCAGACTCCGTGACTTGTGCCCAATCCAGCAAGGCAATAACCCGCCTCACATGATCGGCTGTCTCCCTAGCGGGGATAGATCTGTGTTGCTGTATAGACTCTAATGGGGTGATAACTTCAGCAAGCCTGGATGGTAAAATTATCGAATATATTTTACTGTCTGTATTAATTAATGAAATAGGACAATAAGATGATGGGTTTAGCTCAGGCTTGTCTTTCTTTTTAAAAGCATTATAGTCGTTTGCCTCCAGGATTCCGGTACAATGCCCATCTGAGCATCCCTAAACAGTGATAATACATCCTGCCGAATTTCTTGAGGAAAGGTCTTATAACATTCTAACGGAATGGCATCCGGATTGGCTGCTTACCATTAGCCAAAAATGTAATAGCCGATACAACCTCCTCCCATACTATTGGGGCCGAAAGAGCTTCGTTTTGATCTATTGTGACCTTAGAGGTATCCAAGCCCTGCAAAAATGCTTCAACCAGAGACTCGATAGATGTCATGACCCTTATAGAGCAGTGTGTAAAACTTTATGAATACATCCATAACCCTCTCCTGAGTGTCCTGAACCTGGCCATGCTGATCCAAAACACTAGTAATCCTATTTGCCACACTGTCACACACAAACCCAGACAAGGAATACACAAACTCGCAGAGGCAGGCTGAAATGGTTAGGCAAGAAAATACCTACTTTCTAAGAGTGGTATTTGCAAACACAGAATATTAACATAAACTTCACTAAAACATGTATTTTATTATTCTGAGTCCAGGCATACTAAACTCGAATTTCTACCATGTTCTCTGAGTCTGCTAGGATTATAATGTGTAATAATTTTAAAAGCCCATTCTAGCCTATGGAGAACAGGTAGCCTTGCAATAGTGAAAAACGAAAATGTCTGTAAATCACTATTGGGACATGCCACACACATCAGGGCTTGTCCTACCTTATACCCACAATGCACCCTGCCCATGGGCCTACCATAGGGGTGTCTAATATGAAGTCAGGGGAAGGTTTAGGGACTGGCAAGTGGGTGCACTTGCCCAGTCAGCATGACAGTACCAGACTGCACGCAGGCTCTGCAATGGCAGATCTTAGACAGGTTTTACAAGGCCGCTTCTGTGGGTGGCACAACACTAGTAGCATTTGGATTTACACGCCCTGGGCCCACTCAGTGCACTGTACCAGGGTCTGACAAGTAAACCAAATATCCAATCATGGAACCACTAATCAATACATACATTAATTTACATTAGGGAGAGCATATGCACTTTAGCACTGATCAGCAGTGGTAAAGTGCCCAGAGTCATAAAATAGCCAACAACAGGTCAGGAAAAATATAGGAAGGAGGCAAAAAGTTCAGGGATGACCCTGCAAATAGGGCCAAGTCCAACAGGTGTGAAAGCGCGTTCTGAGTTACGCTGCATGTATCATGATAAAGGTGTGTGCCGCTCAGCTTCAGTCAAAATTGTCTCAGTAACAACGAGCATATGGCATTTTTACGGATATTATGGGTACGTAAATACGTATAGTCATCAGTGGAACTTCTGGATATACACTGTGGGTTGTATCCTGAGCTGAATGTAAAGAGCGTGAGTCTGTAATGTTGGTGGAGAAAGACAGTAAAAGAGCAGTTCAAAGGAAAAAATAAATGAGTAAACACTGCTTATTTAAAGCAGCATGCAAGTATTTCTGTAAATAGTGTAGAAACGTGAAACGCACTCGGTCATTAGTTAAAACTTATGAATGAGTGATACATAGCTCCAAACCTCCTTTTGGGGCATCTAGTGGTGCATGAAGGGGATGCCATTCCCAGGCTGGGAGGGCATTACAATTTTGAGTTCCTTTTACAGCATCATGACCACAAAAGCTGAACAAGCCCGACTTGCCAGCCAGTAGCCTCAATATCTTGATCACCACTCACCACCGACGTGCAGGCCAGATGACCAAGTACCGACACTCAAAATTTGCATCTTAGTCTACCGAACTTAACAGAGTGCAGTTTGGTCACCTGAGATGGACACTAGCCTTCATCAAAGGGAACCGCTGGTTTCGCTGTGCCTAGAGACCAGTAGTCCAGCAACAACTGGATGTTTGCAGGAGCAAAGATTACTTTAGGCGATGTTGACCCCTGTGGCCAAAGCCACCACAACTGGACCGTGGACCAAAGAGTAGCCCCAGGAAGACTCCCATTGACCACACAGCTGCCTCAGCATCTTACAGCATCTTCAGCATCATGTATCCCTTGCATCAGGATCACTCCATTGCAGTCTATAGCGGTTTGCCCATAGAACCTGGAACTGGACTTGAGACTGCTTTGGTGCCCGGGTAACTATCTTACTACTCCTCATTAGCCCCCCTGACATTCCCTCTGTCAGCTTTGGTCACCCATCACAGACTGGAGTAGCCAAACCAAACTCTGTAAAAGTTTTACAAAGTTTCCAAACTTCGCGGTTTCCAATGCTTGCTCACATTTTGGATTGAAAAGCTAAGGTTTGCATTTCAATTAAAAATCTATATCTCCAGAACACTCCAGTGGATTATATTCATTTTAGTGTCTAAAAATTCCAAAAAAACAATGTAGTTTTATAAATTGGTATTTGATTTCTGTTGTGTTGCATGACTTTCTTATTCTGTTTTTTTAGTACATCTGAATGCTTTACACTTGTTCCTTTGTTTAAGCCTGACTGCTCGAAGCCACTGCTACCAAGAGTTGGGCTATTTTTATCGCCCTATTTACAAAGTGGTGCTAAGATGTATTAGCGCATACTAGCACCCGTTTTCCAGACGCCTCGCTTTGCATCTCTAATGAGATGCAAAGATTTTGTTCTGTTCTTCTTCATCTTAGCAGTGCCCCACAAAAAATGTTGATCTAATATTAGCTCCTGTTTTAAGGGGCTTGGGACTTGCCATGGTCATTCCGTGTATTTCAGTCATCATTATGTGGGGAGGTATGAGGAGCGGGTGAAAGAGGGAGGGGCTTTGGTAAATAGTTACTGTATTTGCATTTATAAATACAGTTTGCTTGTGTATAGTTGTGTGCTAGCCCACTGCTTTCCATCAGGCATACCTAGTTGATCACCGTCTGCTCAAGAAATGCAGTTATTTTTGTAGTAGGACCCTCAACCACTCTAGTAGTGGCATGATTCATCCACATGTCTCATCCTGGTCCTTACATACAATGGTTAAAAAAATAAAACATGGGTAGAAATAGGGAGTAATTGCCCTGTTGTCAAAAATATTAACCATACCTGAGCGACCAGTAATAAAGCAGGTTGCTTAAGGTATTTTTATTTGCAAAGACCCCGGCTTCTTTCAATTATTCAAAGTGCTCCCTGAAATATGGTTGAGCCCATCCTGGTTGTTAAGGACCATGATGAGTCCCATTTCTTTCCATAAAAGAGGATCAGTGTGCTATGCTTGCATCAGTGTGCACTGCAGCACTGTGCACATTTATGTACAGCATGGAGAACATGTTGGTGAGAAGACAGAAAGTGTGGAGAGTCCTGTATCCCCCTACCCTAGGCTGAGCAGAGAAGCTGTGGTGCAGGACACTCTGTTGTCTTCGCTAAAATACTAGCATTTGGTCAAGTCTTCTGTTCGGCGATTACTTTCCAGAGAGCAAAGAGTACAGAACAAAACAGCGTTGCTGGCACTGGCCATATGAAAACAGAATACGACCATGCAATTCAATTTAATTCGGACTTGTAGAGAGCAGCTTGTCACCCGAGACTGCTTGATGACGGTTTCAGTCCCAGACCCAGGTCTTGAGCCCTTTACTGAAGTGGGTCAGCGAGGGTGCAGTGCAGAGGGGGAGGGCGTTCCAGGCTTTAGCGGTGAGATGGGAGAAGGAGCGTCCCATGGAGCGGCAGTGGTGTATGCGAGGTATCTGTGCGAGCGTGAGGTGTGGGAAGTGATAGTTCCTGGAAGGTCAGTGGAAATGCAGGCGGTGATTCATATAGGTGAGTCCTTGGTCATGGAAGTATTCCTAGGAGTGGATCAGGAGCTAGAACTCGCATCTCTTCTGGACCAGAAGCAAGTGGAGGTCCTTCAGGTGCTGGGTGATGTGGGTCCATTTGGGAAGATTGAGGATGACTCTTGCGGCTGCGTTCTGGATCGTCTGGAGCCTCTTAATGAGTTCGATGGCGCTGGCTGCATAGAGTGCGTTGCCATAGTCTAGTTGGCTGGTGATGAGGGCCTGCGTCACGTCTTCCTCGTGCCGATGCGGAGCCACTTGAAGACTTTGCAGGGCATTTGGAAGCAGGCTGAGAAGACGGCGTTGGCGTGACATTTCATGGAGAGTTCACTTCGAGGATGATGCAGAGGTTGCGCACGTGGTCTTTCGGCGTGGGAGTGGATCCGTGTACCGACGGCCGCCAGGATTCGTTCCAGAGGGCCGTGTGTCTGCCGAAGATCAGAATGTCAGTCTTGTCCATGTTGAGCTTCAGGCAATTATCCCTCTTCCAGGCTGATACGTTCTCAATACAGTTATGGAAGTTGGTCTTAGTCAAGGTGGGGTCTGCTGAGAGCGAGACATCGAAATGCGTATCGTTGCCGTATGAGATGAAGTTGATGTCAGGCGATCTGACGATGTCGCTGAGTGCTGTCATGTAGACATTGAAGAGAGTTGGGCTGAGGGATGAGCCTTGGGGGACACCACAGATGGTGTGATTGGCTTGCAACGGGAAGGGAGGGAGGTGGACTCTTTGTGTTCGCCCAGTGAGATAGGATGGCATCCATCTGAGTGCATCGTCTGTGATTCAAATCTGACGTAGTCAATCATTGAGTGTGCAGTGGTAGACTGTCGAAGGCTGCTGAGTTGTCAAGCAGGATCACTGCGGCTGATTCTCCTCTATCAAGTAAGGTGCGGTTGTTATCTGTGGCAGTGATCAGCACTGTCTCTGTGTTGTGGTTTGCACTGAAGCCTGACTGGGACAGGTCCAGTAGGTTGTTTCTCTCCGGGTGTTCAGTGAGTTGGAGGCCTTCTCCAGGATTTTTGCAGAAAACAGGAGCAGTGAGATTGAACGGTAGTTCTGGAGCTCGCTGGGGTCTGCAGAGGGTTTCTTGAGGAGGGGTCTGATATCTGTGTGTTTCCAGGCATCAGGAAAAGTAGCTGTGGTTAACAAGGCATCGAAGATAGAGATGAGCTGGTGACTGATCTGGTCTCTTCTGAGGTTGAAAAGCCGGTGGGGGTAGGGGTCGGTGGGTGCCCCCGAGTGGATGGAATTTATAGGGGTGGTTGGGTTTAGTGTGCTGAGTTGTTTCCATGTGGTGAGTGGATGGTCAGTGGTGGTGGTGGTTGATGAGGTGCTGAGGTCGGAGAGTTGTGGATAGAAGTTTCTATAGACGGTTTCTATCTTGTTGTGGAAGTGGTCAGCAAGGGTGTTGCAGAGTTCCTGTGAGGCGGGGATTGAGTTCTCAGTGGCTGACAGGCAGGTGTACTCTCTGACGATGGTGAAGAGTTCCTTGGTTTGGTTGCCGCTGGCCTCGATCTGGTGGGTCAGGGCCTCCTTTTTTTGTGGCTTTGATCTGGCTTTGGTAGTCATTGAGGGCTGATTTGAAGGTTGCTCGGTCATTGTAGTTCCTGCTGGTGCGCCATCTTCTTTCCAGTTGTTTGCACCCACGTTTTGATGTCCTGCATTCCAGGGTGTACCAGCTAGCTCGTTTGGGAGGTCTGTGTTTCTTGGCTGGTTTGATTGGGGCAACTCGTTGGCAGCGCTGGTGATTCAGTCGTTAAAGATCAGGACGACCAAACAGCATCCTTTCAGTTGCCTGTCACTCAAACTAAAGAGCAAAGTTTTTGATGCATGATTCACAGAGTATTTAATGAGATAAGAGAGGGAATGTAGTCGTGAGAGTCTACAAGACAGCCAGGGTTATAAAATTAAGTCGAACATATTGGCTAATCCCAGAGACACAATCTAAAATTGTGTGTGGGTAAAAGCTGCTTTTGGTTCTAAAATGTCTCTTCACTTCAGATAATAGCGCACCACTTGTAAATGCCGTGTGAACGGGCTTCTAATGAGTATGTAGTAAAACATATTTGTTTTTCCCAAAATTAGTGTTGCCATGTTATGCTATGTATTCTTTTGATTGCATATGTCATTTATTGTTAATGTATAAGCAGTGGCGGTTGCTACCAAATGGGGTGGCGGGGTGGGAGGGAGGGAATGAAAAAAAAATGGAAAAAAAGGACCTACCTGGGCGCGGCCAGCTGCCGTCTCTCCTGAATCCTCTTCTCTTCTGGCTCCCGCAGCAGGAGGCACCTAGGCACCCCTAGCTAATCACAACACTGCTGTCACCAGCAAGACAACAGCTTCATGATTGGTCTGAATGCCCTAGTTCGGCGCTCAGACCGGGACTAGGAGCCTGTACATGTTCTCCACCCCGGCTGTACAATACAGCTGGGTGGAGAACACGCTATGGGCCCCATTAGGAGGCCCATAGCGTGGTCTTGGTCTTGATAACTTGAAGTTATCAAGACCAAGCAGGAATACTTCACGGCACTCACCTCCTCATTGTCATCTCCTAGAGAACTCTTCAAGATTGTAGATTCCCTTACGACACTTCAGACACCGGATCCTGTGGTTGCCTCCCAGGACCTGTGCAACAAGATAGCTGCCTTTTTTCAGTCTAAAATCGCTGACATCTATGCTGCTTTGGAGGTCCAAAAATCCCTGACCGCCGTCCCCCTGTTGCCTGCCCTCCCTGAGCCCAGTGTTGCGGTATCCTCTCCACATCAGGAATTGATTTCCTTTCCTCCTCTTTCCTGTCAGGATCTTGAAATCCTGCTTGATAAAACCAAATCTGGTTCTCCGCTGGATGTTTGCCCGCTAAAGATCCTCAAGCAGTGCAGAGAATCTCTCCTTCCTCCTCTGGTTGACATCATGAACAGAGCGATGAAGGAAGGCATTTTTCCCCAACAGTGGAAAAATGCTGTTGTAAAACCCTTGCTTAAAAAGCCTTCTCTGGACCCCGGGGTGTTAAAGAACTTTCGCCCCATTTCACTGCTCCCGGCTCCCGCAAAGATGCTCGAAGCCTATTTAAATAAACATCTGGCTGCATTTGTGGAGAGCTCGGGTTGTTTGGATCTTTCCCAGCATGGGTTCAGGAGGGAACATAGTACCGAGTCTGCCCTCACCATAGTGCTGGACACCATCCGCACCAGAGTTGATGAGGGTCAGACCTCCCTCCTGATCCTTTTAGACCTCACTGCGGCCTTCGATACCCTTTCTCCTGCGGTATTAACATCTCGCCTAAGGGAAATTGGGGTCCGCGGGTCTGCTCTGGGACTTCTTTCCTCTTTTCTCGACCACAGAGAACAAAGGATAATGCTGGGCTCATTCCTATCTCCATCCCTGTCTGTGCAATGTGGGGTCCCCCAAGGGTCAGCGCTTAGCCCTACCCTTTTCAATATCTACGTGACCCCCCTTGCCAGACTTATTAGATCTTTTGGGATGGAGGTAGTTTCCTATGCGGACGACACCCAGATCCTAGTCTCTCTCTCCCAGCCAGCTACGTCAACTGCCGCAAATTTTAGATCCTGCATGGAGGCAGTTGGCCAGTGGATGATCCACAACTCACTAAAGCTGAACGGGGAGAAGACGGAGGTGATGGTTTTTGGAGGAAAGGAATCGATCTGGTCGGCGGAGTGGTGGCCGAATTCGCTGGGTGCATGTCCCGAGCCCACCTTGTCAGCAAAAAACTTGGGAGTTATGATCGACCCCAACCTCAGTAGTTGCCAACAGGTCAACAGGACTGTTTCGACCTGCTGGGGGATTATCCACACACTGAGGAAAATCAGGCATTTTCTGTCACCCCAGGCAAGAAAGCAACTTGCTGTTGCTTTTCTGGGCTCGCGACTGGACTACTGCAATGCGCTGTATGCAGGGTTGAACAAGAGTCACCTACAGCGCTTGCAGGTGGTCCAGAACGCGGCAGCGAGATTTGCTCTTGGCCTACCAAAGCGTGCCTCTGCCACTGAAGCCAGAAAACAACTGCACTGGCTCCCCGTTGAATACCGGATCCTGTTCAAATCCATGTGCCTGGTGTATAAAGCTCTTGCTAAACCCAGCCTTACAAGTATGGGATCCATTCTTTCTCGGCACAACCCTAGTAGGAATCTTCGTTCCGGTCACAAACTCCTCCTCTCTGTACCCCGTGTCAGAAAAGCAAGATGGGGAGGTAAGGCCTTTTCCTTTCTGGCACCCAAGTGGTGGAATGCCCTCCCTCTCGAGGTAAAATCTAGTCCCTCTCTGCAAACTTTTAGATCTGCGCTTAAAACCCATCTTTTCACACTTGCATACCCCTAGTGGCATTCTGTATTCTCTGTTTATTGATTTTGATAGGCGCCTTGATACCTTCGGGTTTAGTCTGCGCAATACAAGTTGCTTAATAAATAAATAAATAAATAGGATGGCGGGCGGGCTTTGCCCGCCCGCCATCCTATCCTATCGGAACTCGGGACCGCCCGCCCTAAGGGCGGGGGTCCCGCACGCACCATTAGGATGTGCCCGCCACAGTGGCGGGCACATCCTGTATTTATAGTATTGTGACGGGCGGAGCTCTCTGCTCCGCCCGCCACAATACTAAAAATGCTTAGCAGCATTTACATAATCATAGCGGCAGGCACGGCGCGGTGCCTGCCGCTTTGATTATGCAAATGCAGGGGGGTACCACAGGTACCCCCATGTGCCACCCCCTTTGGCCTTCACTCCAGTGGCCCACAGGGGGCCCCCAGAGTGAACACCGCCTGCCTTTCCGTGGCGGCATTGCCGCCGCGGAAAGGCATTGCACACTTGCCATTGTAATATGGCTGGCGGTGTCTCATAGACACCGCCACCATATTAATCATTTTCTGCCCCCGCCGCAATGCGACCGGGGCGGAAAAGTGGCGGGCGGTGTTTCCCTCCGTTGCGGTCCCCCCCGCCATTGTAATGTGGAGGGGGGAAAAGGGTGGCGGGCGGTCATTTCTGTCGGGCGGATCGCCACCACCACCATGGCGGTGGCGATCCGCCCGACATCCTAATGGAGCCCCATGTGCGTATGACTGTTTGGCTGGCCCAAGACGGCCCAAACTCATGCGCACTTACAGAGTGGCCACCACTCATCCTCCCTGCTCTGGCAAGCCTAGCCCCGCCCAGCTTAAAACAAAGCAACTGAGCCACTGCAGTACAGAAAAATAAAATGATAACAGTGCGTTATTATTTTATTTTTCCGTTTTGAACTGCTAGGAGGGCAGTGGGACGACGATCCTCCGCCTTAGCTGGTTTGCTGGCAGTACCACGGATCCAGTAGCAGCTGGAAAAAAGACAACAATAAACACCACTAAACCCATAGCAATAATCCCTGCAGTAGTGCACGGAATGTTCCCAGTGCCACTTCCCACGCTTTGATTGTGTTTGCAGGTGTGCAGTTGGCATACAGTATTACAGTTACATTTTGTAGCTGGGTTCCTTTCTTTATGTGCAGCCGTTTGCCCTTTAATGTGTGTTCAAAGGTCCTTACCTGGGACATGAACCAGAATAAATGACATTGGCGACGAGTACAACGAATATCTGAACCCTTCACATTCGGGATGGAACTTTCCTTGAGACTCTGAAGGGGTGGGTTCACCTCAGCCTGACAAATATTCCGCACTGATCCTCCGAGGGCCTACCGGCGCACATCTGTTTGTGCAAAGCATGAGTCATAAAAGAAAAATGCTTTTCTCCTCAAGAGTTCCATTTACAGGAATGTTTTCAGTATTATGCTTTTGAAATAAGCGATGCATAGCGATATTTTCTAGCAACGTAATCTCTCCCTGGAGGATATTTACAGAAACTTGCTGGTTGTTGTCGAAATAATGTATAGATATGATATCCTTTCAATAGCGCTTAATTAATCTGTTCACGTCCACTTGTTATGAATACAATATTTTCATTGTGGTTATTCAGAATATCTGACAAAGAATAATCGTTCCATTGTGATGCTTGCTTAGCAAACCGTTTATTTACATTCTCGGTGTGTATGTAAATGTATTTATATTTTTCTGCCTTTCTTCACTGACTAACCTTTCTGAACAGTGAATAAAGCAGTCGGTCTCATTGAGTTTACCGTGGCTTTGCAGTTTCTCAGGGAAAAATAGAAAAATATGAGGTAACCAGAGTACCTCAAATGTATGTGTGGGTGTGTGTGTGTGTGTGTGTGTGTATATATATATATATATATAGATAGATAGATAGATAGATAGATAGATAGATAGATAGATAGATATCTATATATATATATATATATATATACACACACACACACACACACACACACACACACACATATATATATATTTATATGTTTGCTCCAATTTCTCCAAATGATACCCAGCCGGGTTAGAAGTAGTACAGCACTCTCGGGGTTCCAATTGTCAGCAAAAAGGTTTATTACCATTTGGTAATAAACCTTTTTGCTGACAATTGGAACCCCGAGAGTGCTGTACTTCTTCTAACCCGGCTGGGTATCATTTGGAGAAATTGGAGCAAACATTGTTATCGCGGGACACCTCCGCGTAAACAACACCCGCTGCTGGAGTGACTCGTGTTATTGGTGTTTTTGGGGCGAAAAAAAATAATAAAAAAAAATATATATATATATATATATATACACACCACACATATATATAGCTATATATATATATATATATATATATATATATATATATATATATGTGTGTGTGTGTATATATATATATATATATATATATATATATATACTAGCAGCCCATCCCGACGTTGTCCGGGTGCAAAAGGCTGCTTCAGGGCCCCCGCCCGCCCCGCAGAAGAGAAGAGTTGTCTGTGCAAGTCCTGGCCCTGTTCAACTGATTTGGCCCACTTGTATTATTTTTTTAATTCGTATGTATTGTTTTCTGCGTTTTATGTTGCCCGGAAGATGTGAGGAAAGTGTTGTGTCACCTGTTTAATGTTTTTTTTTCTTTCGAAGGCTCTTTCCGTGTGTTCATTTTTTATCCCTTCAAAGAAGTTTCCCTTTCATTTTGTCAATTGTGTGGTGAAGTCCTGGCAGTGCTCGAGTGATTATGGGCAGTTGTGTTATTTTCGTTATTCGTATGTCTTATTGTAAGTGTTTTATCTTGTCCGCAAGATGTGAGGAAAGTCTCGTGAATGCGCAGTCGATTTCGTTTCTCCGTTAGGAAATGTCGGCTTTTTTTGTTCCTGTTTACCCCCCTGTGACGTCGTTGGTCAATGGCCAATGGTTAAAGACTTTTTTTTTTGGTAAGCCGAAGTCGTGTGTGTGTGTTTTCTTTAGTGTGTTGTGATTGGTGTAGTATGCGATTAATCCTGCCCCCTGTGTGGCGTCATTTGACACTCCTCCTCGATGGAAGGCCCGCCCGGTTTTTAATGCGAAGGCGTCAATGTTGTGTGGGTAACTGCAACGAATGTGTGTATATTTCTTATAGCGCGCACCTCTGCTGTTTTTGTATATTGGTGTTACCGCGCTGTATGTGTGAATTTAAATTCATTGAAAGCGCATTTCCGCTGTATGTGTTGGGATTTGCAAAGGTTTGTTAGAAATTCATTGAAAGCGCATTTCCGCTCTATGTCTGTATATTGTGCGTTCTAAATTCAGTGAAAGCGCATTTCCGCTCTGTGTGCATATGTAAGTGTGTTGTGAAGTCGCTTGGCCTATGTTTATTATTTGCACTTGGCACGGCCCTGTAAACGCCCACATTTGTTGTTTGAGAAGCCCACGACCACGCCCCCAAGGGACTACTTTACCACTTTTGGCGTTTTTGCTTTTTTAATGTATATGGTGTATATATCTATAGCCTATGTCCTTCTGCCACATCTCCCCTTTCAAATGGTGTATTGGGTGTAGTGATTGGTTTATTACTTTTGTAGTTTACCTGGCTCAAAGGTTTGTGTTCTCTCTTTATAATAGTAGTATATATATGTGTATATATATATATATATATATATATATATATAGAATAGCAGCCCGTCCCAGCGTTGCCTGGGGCAGAAGGGGGCTGCGGGCTGCATTATCCCAGGGCAGAACACCCTCCCGCCTCCCGCCCTGGACTTAAGCAACACGGCGGTGCACCCGCCGACTCCCTCCCGCCCCCCGCCTCCCGCCTCCCGCCCAGACTTCAACAACACGGCGGTGCACCCGCCGACTCCCTCCCGCCCCCCGCCTCCCGCCTCCCACCCGGACTTCAACAACACGGCGGTGCACCCGCCGACTCCCTCCCGCCCCCCGCCTCCCGCCTCCCGCCCAGACTTCAGCAACACGGCGGTGCAGCCGCAACGTACCTCTCACTGCTCCTCCGCTTCCCGCCGGCTCCTCCGGTTCTCTCATGCCGGCGCTGTTGTCCTCCGGCTCTTCCTGGTTCTGCTTCTCGCCGCTCCTCCCCTCACTCAGACGTCGCGCTGCTCTTCCTGGTTCTGGTGAACGCCGGTCGCTCCTCCCCTCACGCAGACGTCGCGGCCGGCACTAGTTGCAAGGGACTACTTTGTTTTTTAATTTTAATTTTTTAATTTACGTTTTAATTTTATTTTATGGAGCCTATGTCCATCTACACACCCTGAGGATTACAAAAATGTATTGGGTGTGTGGATTGGCGCTGTGGTTCCCGAGTTTACCTTGCCAAAAGGTGCAAGTTCTCTCTTTATAATAGTAGTATATATATATATATATATATATATATATATATATATATATATAATATATATATATATATATATATATATATATATATATATATATATATATATATATATATATGAGCAAGGCGACTGAGTTCGCCGAAACGCGTCGGATCGTGGCACTCCTGATTCACTTAAAAATGCAATAAATATTCTTCTGCAACCTGCATACCGAAGTTCTGTGTCCGTTTCTCCTGGAAGGTGCTGTGTCAAGCGGCGTGCTTTTGGAGCGTTGATTCATATATATAAATATATATATAGATATAGATATATATATATATCCATGCTCCAAGGTTGCCAATAGCAGTGAGCAGCACTCCAACATTGGCAATGACAGACGTCTTTATTGAGGTGTGAGCAGTGTCCAAATTCCCGATACCAGTTAACAGCTTTTCCGCTGCCTGACATGTTTCGAAGGTAAGTCCCTCTTCTTCAAAGGCTCCCTCACGGAGAAGATTACGTGCATAGTTCCGGTTTCAGTCCTTAAATAATTACTAATTCCACGCCCTGAACGGCCTGCTCTAATGAAACTGCGGGGCATTATGGAGACTTTAGTCACAGGAAATTCGTACCACAGATGGTTGCACTTATCACTGTTGGATGACATTTACAAGCCACCAGATGAGCCTCAGAAATCGGGCACTGCTCCAAATCCTATGTCTGTGTTTCCAGTCTCCATAATGCCTGCAGTCTCATTAGAGCAGCCCATTCAGGGCGTGGAATTAGTCATTATATATACAGAAGACATTTCGGGATTCTGGGTTAGTCTAACATGTAATCCTCCATTATTTTTTGAAGCTTTTCTCATTCTAGTACTTTTCCTCTTTGCCAGGACATCCTTCTTGGGATGAGATTTGGCACAAGGACACTCTTGCTTGCCCTTCAGTCCTCTAAAGCCACCCAACAGACCCATCTTCTGTGTATTCCACACCCTGCCATACTCAGTTCTTTCTTTGAGTAACTTCTTGATCGATCTTATACACGAGTGACTGATGTTCTGCACGGCGGCCCCGCCGTGGCCCAAGCACCATCGCCTGCTTGAAGAGAAGCCATATCCAGCGGTGCGAGGCCTGAGTCTGAAACGCGTTTGGACTCCTTGGTACAGCGCTTTACAATCAATATTGCATGCTCGAGTCTGACACAATCTACCTAGGTAATTGGCCTCATTGCATCTTATTTTGCGTTCGTGTTTCGCATTTTTGCGGTGTCACATTAACTTTATCGTGGACATTTGATGCATTGTTGTGGGCCTATCGCATGGTACCTCCGTGTTTTGAATACATGGCGTTATTTCCCCGCGATAGACTGCGATATGAAGAGTTGCATTAAGCTGATTTTGCGGTAATTGTCACACGTTCTTGAGAATATCCCCCTCAGTTCTTTCGTGGAAGTGGACGGGGAGCTGATGGTGCAGATCATGGTGTGGTTGGATTAACAAATCTCAGGTCTGCAACCCAAGAAAGATTGATTTATAGGATGCTTCTTGTTGAAGAAAGGGATCTACTGGAAGGTAATATCTTCATTATATTGTGATCTGGAGCCCCTGAGATTTCCAGTTTCACAGTCACATAGAGTGAGGATTACATTTTTTTTAAATGCTCAAGATTTTCTGCACAAGGCCGCACAGTTTACAGATGCATCTGCCCTCTATAGGAAGCCATTGCAAAACAATGAGTACTACATAAAATCTTCCTCTTAAAGACTTTAAATGCATCTTCGACAAGATATGGCAGTTTGCCCCTTTTGCAATGCTCTTCTGAAAACCTCCTTTCGCACAGAAATAATTAAGGAAATCGTTGATTCTGTCTCCAGGGCAGCCATCTTTGAAATTCTCCCCATGTCAATATCAGCCTGGAGGGTGCAGCCTCTTGTCTCAAAAACATCTGTCGCGTTGTCTGTTTGATCGCTAGAATCACATAGTCTCCCTGGCTTTGTGCCACCTTCATCATGGCTGAGAGCCGTATAGACCTGTGGTGTGCACTCTGTAAAATGTCTCTATCACTCACTCACTCCATCACTGAACACCACTGGCAGTTCAATGGTTTAGCCAATTTCTTACTTTAAACAAATAACATAGCATACTGTAAGAGTGTACATTTATTTGAATGTTTAAGTAGTGTCCATATTAAAAGATTGCCATTAAAAAGCTTTGCCCTTGGGCACAGGTTTGTGACAGAAAGCCATGTGCTACCCTGCCAGCCCATCATAGCTGCTTGGAGATGGGGTCTAGTGACTAAATTGAACATAGAGACCTGTATCCTAACCCTGACTTTGATATTTGGACAAAAACAATGGGTCATAGAGAAGGTTACTTTATCTGTCCTTCACATTACACTTACTTATCACTGTGTGATGTAAATATCTCAAATATTGAAAGCATTGCACCATTGGCTGTCTAGTGCTGCCCCAATGGCATGTTCCTTCGCGCCCTTCGGATCCTGTCTTCTGTACCAGAGTTCAATTCAAACATAATATTATCCCACGAGAAGCCCATTGAGATGCTTATTCTAAAATCATATTTGTCTTGTAAAGTGTCATGGTTATCCTTGGCGCTCGAGCCGCACTTCATCAAACAGCAAAAAGGCATTAATGCAGGCGCGGCTGGCACAGGTTAAAGTGGTGGGGCAGGGTGAGGGGGAGTCGACAGACAACGGGATAGCTCAAATTAAATTAAAAAAATTCATAAAACCACTTACCTTGCGCTTGCGATGCGGTGAGCTTAAGGTAAGTGGTTTTATTTATTTTTTCATTTAATTTTACCGGTCCCGTCATCTGTCGACTTTCCAACTCCCCCACCCCACCCCGCCCCAACATCCCACTGCTCTGACCTGTGCCGGCCGTGCCTGCATTACTGATGTGTGTAGAACTCTTGACATTAAAATATGGTGTGTTATCTATAGTGTGTTGTTTTTTTACAAGTCAAATCCAAATCTACTTCCTGGGACGCTCCAAGAGCTCCTGTAATAATCTTCTCATTACATCCTCTGGGTAAAGAATGATGTTCTCATTATCTCTGCCGGGACATCATCATTTCTCAATCTTAGGACAGCAGTGTCTGATCCATGGGAGATGGTTCTTCCGCGTATTCTTCATTAGGGAAATAAAATGCGAGCTGATTGCATGTCGCAATCTGTTCTCGGCCATGGATTTAATACACCCCTTGCTCTGTATGTCAGGATGGAAATCTGTCCAAAGGGTAGACTAGAATATCTTCAAAGGTATCTTAGTTGTTGAATTAGTTTTTGTATTTAATTAATTCTGATAATGTATCTCTTGCACAGTGTCACTGGGCTGCATCAGAAGTAGACCAAACCCATGAAGAATGGTAAATACTTCTTGAAATCTGAACACACGCAGGTGACATCTGCCGCCTAATATCTAGGACCGTATGTGGGAGAATCCGGATGAAAAGGGCCCTTTTAATGTATCGTCAAACACTTGTGGGGATAAAAGAATTAATCACAGTATAATAAGGTTATAGTTCATGCAGTAATTTTAAAATACACAGCTAGCTCTTTGAAGTACTCACCATATGTTACTGAGACAAGGAACTGCACAACATTCCATGCATCTGTAGATCCAACAGAAATTTTCCAGGAGGCAATACTTAACGACTCCGCGGATCAATGGTCAACATTCATTGTCGCTCAGATTCCATCTCACGGACCTTGTATCTGAGATGAAGCAGGCAGTGATACTTCATTTTCAGTGACCATGCCAAGAAGAGGAGCAGATTCCTTTACTCCTTTTCCCACCTCCTTGAGTTGACACTCCCTCAGAAACCAGCCGACAAGTGAAGTCCACTTGGCTTGTACATCTATCTTGTAATGTACAAAAAGAGTCATGCGTGGTGATATATCCCAAAAGGCTTTTTACAGTTCGCAAATGGGCAAATTCTCCGAATTGGCCCATTTGGAGAAGTGTGGCTCACTGGTTAGAGCGGCAGACTCTGAAGCAGAGATCAGGCCCAGGACCAGGGTTTAAGTCCCGACGCGGCAGGGTATTGGGCTCAATGTCCGCGGACTCGATAATTCTCGCCTCGGCGCCTACTCTAATCATGGGTCCCACGCTGCAACTCTGGGCAATAGCTTGCTTAATCTCCACAACGGCCCCTACAACACTGGGATGCCTGGCTTTATCTTGGGGGTGCCCAGGAGGGGCATCTCACAGGGAGAGCCAGGAAGGGTTCCACAGCGTTATACAGAGCCGGGACGCCCCGTTGGGGCAGCTGTGCGCTTTACAAAATACACTACATTTACACATTTACATTTACATTTGGGAGCGGTAAAACGCTTGATACATCTGGACGTCTCTGGACATCCCCAACACTGACATTTCAGAAACATATCACACCTCCTACCTTTCAGAAAACCACTAGAGCTCAGCTCTGCAAACTGACCATTAGCCCCCTGAAAACATTAAGGTCCAACAGCCATAGGCAATCAGCAAGCTGCAGCATCCAATTGCACAGCCTCTGTCCGCCTTTCACCCACTCCACAACGCAATGCTCTAAAGCGCCTTCCAAACATTATCGACCATGGGGGTTACTGTCAATGCGCACTGCGGTGGCCTTTGTGCTGCTGAAGATCCCCTGTTCTGCTGCTCTGTGCTGACACGTGTCGATTCTCCCCAGGACACAAGCATCAGTTACCATCATTTGTCTTCATTGCAGTGTCTCCAGCCCTGCTTCTACTGTCTTCATATACTTGTAAGTAGTGCACCACAGTATATTCTTCCTCGTGTCCTCGTGCCTTTCATTCTTTCTCCCCCCCCCCCCCCCCCCCTCGACAAAACCTTTACTCCAGCCTGAGCGTCAGTGAGCGTATTCACAAACATTGTTAAAGGGCTACTCCTGTCCTCACCTCTCTTGAGAGACATGGATTTATCTTCCTAAATAAGATGGCTGAGACAACCCTGGAAGTGTGTGTGTTGTCTGTGAACGCTTCAAGGCCTCAGGTGGGTACCACCGCACGTGCCCTCCTCTCCTTCACTGCCCTTTCTCTTTCCTTTCTACAATTGTTGTGCCAGGGAAATAGTGAAGTATTGTGAGCATTCTGCTTCCTCCTTGTGAAGACACGAGAGCCAACTGACAGTCGTGGTTCCAGCCACAGCCATGGTTTCAGACATGCAAATAAACAAAAATGTATTCATTTAAAAGGGGGAAAATAGGCATGTCTAGAGCGTACCCCCAAAGCAAGCGGTTTGTATTTCCTCTGGAAACTCAAAACTGCGTCTGTAGTGAAATGTTGGATGGCACTCAAAGGGCTAGTCGGAAAGAAAAGGCGAAACACATCTCTAAAGAAATATCGATGCATTCGGCATAGAGTTAGCAAGCAGCCAGTGCAGATTTCAGAGTCTGGGATTCTTGAGAAACGGGGAAGACATTGTCTTCAGAAACGGAGACACAAAAAGTACGTGTAGTCTCTGCAGACGCAGGGACATAGCAGAAACGTATGGATGCCTTGTTTGACCAGCTGCCTGTAAGACGAGTGTGTCACAGATGGCCTGTGAGGACTGAATGACATGTGTTTGAGTGAGAGCTTCAGAATCTCATGGGTAGATGTAGAGAACCGCGTATGAGACGATAAATGTACCTTAAGGTCATTGCAAGTCGTGATCCATGGCCAAGATTCTCCATTCACTGAGCATGATTGCGGATAGATGCAAGAACGCTTCCTGCATCGACACCCTCACTAAAGCAGTCTGGGTACCAATAGTGCAGCAGGTGCATTTGAAACATGCACGAGCTCTTGGAATTCTCACCCGGTCAACCCGTAGCATAACACTTTGTCACAATAAGGACATTAATTGTGAATTTGAAACCTGACTGTCAATACTTCCACAGTTGCATTTTAAACCTCCCACAGTTACAGATTACATTTGAATCCCAAATTGAAGGCTGTGTCTAGTATCTCCCTTGAATCCACTATCTTTTTACACAAAGAAGAGGTTCCAAACCCTGTGCTGCCACCTGCCTTTATTACTCCTGTTTTTTCTATTAAGCTTGAGCCAATGTTGGTATGTCCTGTCACCAACCTCAGCCAATCACCCGAAAGGTAATACCCAGTTGTTCACTCAAATGGTTAGTGATGTATATGTCGTTGGTACACAAAGATATACCAGGCGAATAATTACCCAAGGCTTAAAATGTTGAGAAAGTGCCAAAATTTGTCAGATTGCACAAGTCAGCCAATAGGCTTTGAGCGTCTATGATCCTTACAAAACTATTTGTGTTGAGCCGATCACAAACGATCAGCGCCAGACAAGTGATAAACAAAAACCCTGGCCCCTATCAGGTGGATGTATGACATCATAACGCATGCTTTTACCACGCATGCTTTTACATCGCAACTTTTACAACGCATGCCTTTACAACGCATATTGTTGAGGGGTGCTGGATAGTGAATAGTTTCATTTACTATTCCAACTCCAGTCCCCGTGGATAGTAAGGAAGGTGTTGGATACTAAATTAAATCTATTCCCTATCCTAGAGCGCCCCCCAGCGCAATGCGTTGTAATGGTTTGAGTTGTAAAAGTTGCAATGTAAAAGCACTGCGTGGTAAAAGTTGCGTTGTAAAGGATGTTTCCCCTATCGGGTGGATAGGGGAAACATCGGGGCGGCGCTAATATTGTTAGACCTCAGCGCCGCCTTCGACACGGTCTCTCACAGCATCCTTCTGCATCGGCTCGAGGAGATTGGTGTCGGTGGTCAGGCGCTGCAGTGGTTCCGCTCCTTCCTCTGCAATCGTTCCTTCTGTGTTGCCATCCCTCCCTTCAAGTCCAACTTCCAGCCACTGGCCATGGGGGTTCCGCAGGGGTCCTCACTGAGCCCCACGTTGTTTAATCTGTACGTAAGACCGCTGGCTGAGGTCACCAGGCAGTGGGGCCTAACTCTGGTCTCATATGCCGACGACACACAGCTGGCGGTCACTCTCAGCGGGGATGCGGAACAAGATGCCCCCAGGTTTCAGGATGGACTGAAGGCGGTGGCCAGCTGGTTGACGGGGAACTGTCTCCAGCTTAATGCCACCAAGACAGAGGTTATGATTGTCGGAAGGGGAGTGGAACTATGGGGTGACCAATGGTGGCCGCCAGAGCTGGGACCAACCCCGACTCCGGTGTCGGAGTTGAAAAATCTGGGAGTCTGGCTGGATGCTGGTCTTACCTTCGTAGGACACACTAAAAAAACTGCTGCCTGCTGTTTTGGTCTGTTGAGAGGCTTAAGTCCTGTCCTCAAATTTTTCGATGCCCCAACCAGACAGCTGTAATCCAGGCCACTGTCATCTCTCGCCTGGACTACGCTAGCTCTCTCCTGGTTGGGGCCAATCAGGCTGAGCTTACTCGCCTACAACGGGTACAAAATGCTGCGGCCAGAGCGATTGTCGGCCTGCCCAGATTTTGCCCGGTGGCGAGTGTCCTTCGCTCCCTACACTGGCTTCCAGTGAGGAAGCGTATTCTCTTCAAGGTCCTTTGTTTGACCTTTAAGATCTTGAGAGGTATAGGCCCTGAAATCATGTCCAGCTTTCTTTCTTTCTATGTCCCCACACGCACCCTCCGCTCCCAAGGCCAGGCCTTTGCTGTAGTTCCTAGATTTAGGCTCAGCCATATGGGGGGACGCTCCTTCAGCGTAAAAGCTGCATCAACTTGGAACTCTCTTCCGGTTGAAATTCGCCTGCTGGAGGATCTCATGACTTTCCGGAAAGCAATAAAAACCTTTCTGTTTTAACTGTCCTTTTTAGTTTTCTGCCTATTCCTGTTGTGTTATGTTTCTCCTTGTCTATGCGCCAGGACGCTCCTTGGCTGGAGTAGCTGTGCGCAAATAACAATAACATAACATAACAAATTGAAAGAGAGTGGGTAATAGTGTGAAAGGTTGCAGAAAGATCTATACAATCAGGGAGCTAAACCAACCATGGTGGCCAGCTGCCACCCAGGGCAGCCTGTGTGTCTTGTGCTGTGTCACACACTGTGAGCTAGAGCTGAACGACACTGATTCCTTGAGTGCAAAAGACCCCGCAAGTCCTTTTCTATGTTTTCAGGTTCTATGCTTTTAGCTGGGCAGGAGTTCAAAGTGCATATTATGTAGCTGCATAAATTAGACGGTGAGTCTGTGTCTCAGAGAGCCTGCTGGGGTGAGGATGAGGAGTTGGTTCCAGGAGTGGTACTATAGGCTTTTCTGCACCTATCTTCCATAGTTATTCCTTTTGTTCTTTAAGTCTACCATAGCTAAATGTTGCATTTCGTTACTCTTTGTTTTGTAACCCATGTACTATCGTCATTCCAGGGTAAATCGCCCTGATACCCAAGGGTGAAGCCAGCGCTATATAAAACCTCTTAAATAAATAAATAAAAATAAAAATAGTCATGTGAATAAATCGCACTGGCACAGTTGTGCATGGTTCAGGGCGAGGGTTGTCAGATAAAGTATGAACAGAGCTACACATTTGCAGGGTTGTTGTATTCACAAACTTGTTGTAGGCACGTTCCTCGTGGATATGATTAAACCTTATTTTGTTAAGGACAAGCGGGTAGTCATATGTAGGTTAGAGCTAAAATCACTAGGGGCGTAAGGGAAAAAGTTACTCCATAGTGCAAAATATTTCCCCTTGGCAAACTAAAAAAAAAGTTTTAAAAGGCAAATGCTCTTCTGATTGCATTTTGTTATGCGAAAATGTGAATTTTCTGGATTTCCATATGCATAAATATCCACTCCCCAGAATATTTGATAGTCAGAGTAACCCAGACTACTCCTGGAATTCTTTATCAGTTGCAGGAAACTCAGAAGTGTATTCAGCGTGCACATGCGAGCCTACAAGGGTACTTTTCTGTTATGGTGTGTTGATAGAATGTATAGGGGAGACTGCCACCCAGTTATCGTTTGCATTGTGTTGTTCCTCCATCATGCCACCACCCTGCTCTTAGGTTACTTCATATATGTATGTGTGGGGGTAGTAGACCACTGTTGGGTAAGTGAGTACGTGGGCAGTGGTCTCTCTAGAGCACTTGTCCAACAGCAGTGTCAGTGTACCTTCGGAGGTCACTGGGACAGGTCACAGGAATCCTACTCACACCAGTAGGACTGTGGGAAAACTATTTGACTGTTTATTCTAAATGCACGGGGAAAAGTAGGATCTTCAGCGCTTTTGTACATTTATAGTGCACAGGCTGCACCCTGATCGACAGTGGAAGAATAGTCCACAATCTTGTGTGGGTCACCAGAAATGTGAACGCCTCAATGGAGGAAGAGTATGATACGGGTACGTGATATCATATTTGAGGAAGAGTAAAGACAAAGGGTCTCCTTTGGAGTTTGGCCAATGGCATACGTGATGGATGACGTCTCCCCCGCTGTATTACAAGTGCATTATAGCCTATGGCGCTTACGGTCGACAGGATATCCATCCCTTCTAAGTGAGGTCCAAAGCTTTCTTTTTAGGTAGTCAGAACAAGGGTTGGAGACCGCTCTCTGCTCGGGTGTCGAAAAGGTGATTCTCTTCAGGGTTAGTAAGGGTTCAACACCTCAGACACTGATTAGCGTGACCCCCAAGTGACGCGCTGAGAGTCCCATAAGATGGCTTCCTGCTGCATTCAGCATCTTTCTTCAAATGGAAACAACCAGTGCAAGTATGATTGGATAGCGCTGCTGATCCCTGTTTATTACACGTATTCATTACCTGCTGCAAGAAACGGGAGGATTATAATTACATGTAAAAAGGGAAATGGACATTGGGAGGATACGCTCCAAAACATCTCGCTTGTGTAAATAGTGGTGTCTGAGAACCCAGCACTTCAGACCAGAGTTACAGTGTACAACGGTGCGCCTTGATACCCAAGACTAGGAGCTAAGATGATTCCCTCTGGGGAACGAGTGGCCTGATTTAGAGTTTGGTGATGGGAGTGAGCTCCACCAGGGTAATGGAGTACCCTCGCTCTGATGGATTCCCTGTCTGTCAAATCCTCAGATGTCCACTGGCCTAGAGGGCAGCTCTAGCATTGACAGGAACCGCCGTCACAGCGGTTCCTAATAATGGATCAAGTTTGATGGACACCCATCAACATGATGGAGCAGCACGGTAAACTTACAAAGTGTTTTTTTTTATTTTCCTAAACAAAATCTCAAAGTGGCATTTTGTTTTGAAAAATAAAAAAATCAATGGCCCCACCTTGCCATTGGGGTTTTTTCCCATGGCAATAGGGGCATTTTTAAGTTTTCCCTGCCTGTCACCGCCAGGTAAACCTGGCAGTGAGGGGCAGTGAAAACAAACCCCATGGTTGCCCACTCGAAACTGGGTGGGCCGAACCTCCGACGGCCCTTACTCTGTCAGATCATCAGAGGTTTATGTGGGCGGTGGAGGCAAAGTAGTATCCTCTGTCAACAAAATGAATGCCCGTCCATCCATAAATAAGATGGGTGGACCTTCAGTTTCATGGAGAGGGTACTCCATTGTAGGGGCAATCGGCACGGCTCACAGGTGTGGGGGTGGTGCAGGGGGGCAGGGGCTCGCAGGCTACTTAAAAAATATTTTTTTTTACATCTTACTTTGCGGCTGCTGGGCCCCGTGTCTTCTCTGCTGCTCGCCTGTGTCCGACTCCAGGTCGGAAATGGAAGCAGGCAGTCAGCCTCCCCCCCTGTGATTGGTCTGAGCGCCGAGACACGGCGCTCAGCCAGGGAATGCGGGCCTGGGCATGTTCTCCATGCTGGCTGTAATGCAGCCTGCATGGAGAACAGGGGAGTGCGCATGACTGTTTTGGGAGGCCCGAGAGGGCCGACCAAACAGTCATTGCGCACAGGAATATTCTACCACTTCTCCCCTGCAGCTCTGCCCCGCAGGAGGCAAAAATAAAATGGTAATAACATTCCATTATTATCATTTTATTTTTTGTTTTCTTTGCTGCTCCTGGCAGAGGGGCGACGCTCCTCCGCCTTAGCGGAGTAGCCGCCACTGCTCCATTGCAGTTGTGATGGAGTACCCTGTCCGTCAAACTCTAAATCAGCCCCTAGATCCTTACCCCATAATTGGCCTCCTTAACACCAAAGGTAAATTATTTGTCACCACATATTTTTGGTGGAGAAGTTCTCAGGTCCCCAGCATGCTGCTCTTATTACCCGGGCACACCTCGCCCTATCATGGAGCAGGGTGGAACGCTAGAGGCCAAGAATACGCAGCAGGAAAAAAGGTGCTACCAACATCGTCAGGGCTAGACCCAGCTGCAGACCACAGACCTGCACCAGACAGTCAGCAGTATCGAACACTGAAAATAAATATGCAAGAAACAGGGACACAGATCATTGGCCATCCCAGCCTCAGAGGATGCTGTGCTGTGAGGGAAACACAGCTGTCTCAGTTCCTGTTCCTGGCTGGAGGCCAGGCTGGTGCATATCCAGATCCTGCTGTATGTTCACTGTGCTGCAGCTGTGACATATTTTATTGTTCAAGGATCTTTGCCAAAAAAGTCTGAATTGAAAAAGGCCTATAATTGCCTAAGGCTTCTGGGTCAATAGTTTATTTTTTGAATGAGTCAACGGGAGCTTTCTTTGTTGCGTTGGACGTCCTGCCAGCCGCTGTGCAGGAGTAGATGCGTTTACAAATAAAAGCTGCCATCAGATGAATTGGAGGCGTCACAGTAGCCTGTGGTACTCAAATATGTGGGGCTTCTTGTGCGGAAATGTGTTTGATCATCTTTTCTTCAGAAACTCGGGCAAAAAATAGTAAGCGTAGTCTCTGCAGATATAAGCCCATAAAATAATTTTTGGATATCTTGTCAGGCTAACATTGGGCCCGATTCACAAAGGTAAACTTAGACGTTTGGCGGCTCACTGCTCGAGTACATATATAAAGACAGTACTCATAAATGACCTTTGAGAATTGGCCACCGCTGTCAGTATTCCAGCTGCCGTCACCCCATTGCTGCCCACCACTGTCGCAATTGCTGGGTCCCTGGATAGTGCTGTGAAGCACGTGCAGATCGATGGGCTGGTTTTGCTGAAAATTATTAAACATTACCAAGAAGAAGGGCAAGGCAGTGAGGTGGTCCAGGGCGTGCTGCTGGGGCTTGTGGTAGAAGACCGACTTGAAATCACAAATTGTTTTCCATTCCCTCAACACATCGAAGATGATGCAGACTTTGATGAAGGTCTTTAAAGACGGCGATGATGCGTTTAAGGGTTAAGACTTAAATGCAATACACAAAATGTTTTACGAATCAAAGTTGGGGCAGGTTAATACAAGGTTTTAATACAAGGTTAATACAAGTTTAGCCTGATGGAGCTACCTGGTTTAGCTATAAAGGAGATGGGCCGTGGATTCCCTCCTTGGTCGTCACCTACCCAGTCGGCCTTTAGACAGATTTAATTTCATCTCTGCTTGTTGTCTCTTCCCCTATCCTCCCTTTTCCACCTTCCCTGTTCCCTCCCCTCTACGCTCCATTTATTTTGCCCTCCATGTTATTTTAAATGTTTCCCATTGAGACCTAGCTATTTGGCCATAGCCCAGTGGAGCTACCTGATAGCTATAGAGGAGATGGGTTATGGGACTTCCCCCTCGACCGTCACCTACCCAGCCGGTCTTTGGGCAGACTTTCCTTCGTCTTTCTGCCGTTTCTCCCTCCCATCCTGTTTTTCTGCGAAACTCTTCCCTCGACACTTGAGACCGAACTACTTTTTCTGATGCCCAATGGAGCTACCTGGTTTAGCTATAGGGGAGATGGACAGTGGATTCCCTCCTTGGTCATCACCTACCCAGTCGATCTTTAGACCGACTTCCTCTTGTCTCTACGGTTATCTCTTCCCTTATTCTCACGTTCTCACCTCACCTACCCCCACTTCTTTTCTCTCTCCTTCCTCTCCTCTCCTAATGTATTGCTGATGGTTTAATGTAATGTGTAATTGTTGATCTTTTTCTGTTATTCTGTTAAACTACATTGTTGCACTCCTTTCGTCCCTCCTGTTGTCTCCTACCGCATCCTCCCTCTATTTATGTCTCTCCTTCCCCCCTCTCTCAATGTATTGAGACTGAACTTTTTTGTCTGATGCCCGATGGCGCTACCTGGTTTAGCTATAGGTGAGATGGGCTGTGGATTCCCTCCTTGGTCTTCACCTACCCAGTCGGTCTTGAGACAGACTTCTTTTTGTCTCTCCTTATTGTCTCTTCCCTTATCCTCCCTCTCTCACCTCAACAGCCCCTCCACTACTTTTCTCTCTCCTTTCTCTCCTTCTCCTAATTGTATTGCCTATTTTTGTGGTTTTATTGTGTAATTGTTGAACTTTTTTTTGTTTTGTTACATTGTTGATTCTCATGTAAAGCGCTCTGATACCTCCGGGTCTAGCCAGCGCTATATAAACCTGTTTATATAAAGTATACACCTAACGACTACGTTTACCTTTGTGAATTGGGCCCGCCTTCATAAAAGTATAGGAAGAGAGTATTACAGCCGGCCTGTGAGTATTGAATGACATTGGGTACAGTAGGAAATTCAGAATCTCGCAGGTAAATTTTACCATAAAGTCATTGCTAGTGATTCCTTGGCAAGAATTTTCACTCACTGAGCATGGTTGTGGATAGATAACAGCTTTTTCGCCTGCTCAAAATATGTGTCTGACCAGGGCATAGGTGTCAATAGTGCCTCAAGTGTACTTGCACCGGGTATTCAGCAGCGGAGTGAGGAGTCCTCTCAATCCCAATTATGACCGTCCTTTACTGCCAAAATGTGATTAGGAGGTCCATTTTCCTTGCGTGTATGAGGATCCATGGAACCATTGCTTTACCACTGGTGTCCAAGATCACAGTAGCACACCGCCAGCTGGCTATCAAAAGTTGTCACAACATGCTGCGAGGCGCTCATTTCACTCCCGACCCAGTTGCACAGGCAACTGATACACAGCCTGGTGGGGAACATGCACAGGGTCCCTGTCTGAGCGCCGTACCATGGTGCTCAGACTAATCACAACGCTGAAATGCAACATTGTGATTGGCTTAGGGGAGCCTGTGTGCTTCCTCCTTCCGGGTCGAAGCAATGACGGATGGAGAGATGGCGGTTGGTGGTAGTGAGGAGGTAAGTGGTTTTATTCTTTATATTTTGTGTCTCACCACCAAGCCACCACTGGCGGCTTCTAGCTTAAATTCACTCATGACTTTTTCCTTACTGCTAAATGGGGCCTCTTTGCTCTCTAGTGACTGCTGAGGCTTCTAGCTTAAGGTGAGACATTACTTTTTCCTTACTGCTGAAAGGGCTGCATTCCTTTCTGGGTCCTGCTGAGGACTTCTCGCTTACGTTGAAACGTGACTTTTTCCTTACTGCCCCAGGGGCAGTGTTCCTCTCTCTTGACTGCGGAATGCTTTTAGTTTAGGTTGAAGTCTGACAGTGAATACAGTCCATATGCCATGCTGCTCTCACGGCTTTAGAGTACAACCAGAGTTATTGGAATTATGCGATTCGGTTGCCGAATTAAGGGTTGCCGCTTTTGCCACATAATCTTTTGTCTGCTGCATAATCTGCAGATTTTAAGAAAAAAAATTGTTTCACGCTCAAAACAAAGCAAAACTACCAAAATCGTGGCGAAATGTGTTCGTGCGCAGTGGGAGACCCTTCTCCAAGGTTAACTGGTCATCTTTCAGTTGCTCATGTATTTAGTTGCCAAACTGGTACTAATGAGGTGATATCTTTGCCCAGACAGCTTTGTCCTGTTAAAAAAATTATAAAATAACAAAGTAATACTATTTTTAAAATGTGCTGCATTATAACACATCATTTGCCTTTTCTTGCTGCAAATTTAATCAACCTTGCTGCATAGTTTGGTGCTCCCCTGCCGCATAATTCCAGTAGCCCTACCATTAACTGTAAGTGAACTCTGCCTTTTCCTTCACCGGCTCATAAGCTGCTTTTCTCCCTTGAGACTGCAGATGACCCATAGCACAGAATCTGACATGTTTCTCTCGTGCGGCTTCCTGAACCGGTTGGTTAGCTTAGAAGCTGCCCTTCCAGCCCTCTGCTTCGGGGGACAATGCATAGCACGCGTGATTAGGATTTCCTAGCCCTTTGGTGGACTGTCGATCCTTGACATTGACACTGAGGCATGGCTAGGGTTGTAAATTCTGGAAGGCTCCAGTGCTTAATTGGTGCCCACGGTTTCCGGTTCTCAGCACCCGCACTGAATTATCAACACCGGCACTAATTACATTCCACCACATCGTGGCGCTGTTTTGCTAATTTATAGATGAGCACAACAGAAGCTGTTTATTATTTCAGTATACATAAAACAATGACTTCGACCTGTAAGGTTACCAGGTGTCCCGGATTTACCGGGACAGTCCTGATTATCCACCAGTTGTCCGGGCAGATTTCAGGAAATTTAGCTCATGTCCCAGGTTTTAGAGAGGGTCGACGGAAAACCGAAGGAGGTGCTTTTTTATGTTTTACAAAGCAGGGATAGTTAGCAGTTGTTTCAAGAAAACAATTTAATTAACAGGCAAACTGCTGGGTTTGAAAAATGCATTATGTGTATGTTCTTACTGCTTGTTCTGTAATTCTCTGCTGAGGAGTGCTGTCACTCTGTGCGCTCGCTTGAAGTAAAATTACAGTCCTCCTATTTTTGTGAAATGTCCCGGTTTTTGGCTTTAAAAGTCTGATCACCCCATCTACCTGCCGCCCACGCCATTCTTACAGCTTTGGGGTCCTGGAATAGTCTGAATTGTCACACTTGTAGGAGAGTGAGGGTTCGTCGCTGTGTTGGTAATGTCGTTGGCATGCCTGGCAGGGACAGTGGGTGGTGAACTTGCAGTGGTCTCATGCCGAGAGCCCTGAGACATATTCTTGCAAATTAAGCCCTGTCAGCTATTCCCAGGCTAATGTCAAGAGGTGGTCACTGCTACTACTGTGAACACACAATCATAAGTTAGTGTTATTAGCATACATTCACTCTGTCTTTGCCGCTGTTTCATGATGATTGAAAGGTACATGTGGGTGACCCAGGGGTGGTGGTTGTTATGTCGCAGCGGTGACTGAACCGCGGCAACTGTGAGGGTGCCCCCATTAGCATGTCTATATGGGGGAATCTCCTGGTGCCTCCCTACCGTGACTGGACCAGATGGTATGATCCCAGTCATGTGATTGTAAGTTAATAAAAACGTCTACCGCGCCACTGACGTCACTGGACGCCTGTGCGCGGTGGCCATTACACACCCACACACTGGCTCTGTGTAGTTATTAATTAGGGCATGATAACATACCCCAAAGTGCTGTTCTGTGTAGTGCCCTAATGGGGGCGCCCTCACAGTCGCTGCGGTTCCGTCACCGCTGCGCCATAACATTCCTCCCGAAAACAGAACTATCAATACAAATACACTACCCTACACATCTAAAAATAGAAAACACTACCAAACCACTCAAACACTACACCACTCTGCACTACTGAAACACCCTAAATCCTAAATCACTACCCCCTGCACGAACATACGCATTCCCCCACTCCGGTCCCTACACTCATTCACTACCCATCACAACCCAAGACACTACACTAAACACTAAAACAGTAACCTTCACTACACTACCACCACAACACTACCCTAAACCCTAAAACACTACCCCAGCACGACCCTTCCCTCTGTCCCAGTCCTGTCCCTACTCCCAAACACTACCCTTCTTGACCGCCACCACTACCCTAAACCCTACAAAAGTACCCTACAGTACACTAACACCACAACACTACCCTAAACACTTAAACACTACCCCTTCACGACACTGCCCCTACTCCCAGTCCGTCCCCTTCACTGAAACACTACCCTGCACAATCCCCTGACACTACCCTAAACCCTAAAACACTACCCTACACTACACAAACACTACTACACTACCATGAACCCTAAAACACTACCCCAGGCACCGCCATGCCCCTACCCCCAGTCCATCCCCTACACTGAAACACTGCCGTGCACAACACGGTGACACTACCCTACACCCTAAAACACTACCCTACACTACACAAACCCTAGAACACTACTCTAAACCCTAAAACACTACCCTAAGCACGACCTACACGCAAACACTTCCCTGCACGACACCCTGACACTACCCTAAGCCCTAAAACACTACCCTACACTACACAAACAATACACCACTACCCTAAAACCTAAACAAAAAAACAAGCATGACCCTGCCCCTACCCCCAATCCGCTCCCCACACTTAAACACTACTGTGCACAACCCCCCGACACTTCCATACACTACGCAAACACCACAACACTACCCTAATCCCTAAAACACTAACCCCTGCTCGACCCTCCCCATCCCCCACTCCTGAACCTACACACAAACACTGCCTTACACGACCCACAACACTATCCTTAAACTAAAAACACTACTCCTCAAACACAAACACTTCAAAATTAAACAGTCCCTCTTATCTCTCTCTACTCGGTGGGTGCCCGGAGCCCCCGTGCCCCTCCTTCGATGCTGTTGTCACCCGTTCTCCTTCCACCACGCCGTCTTTCTGTCCTCCTCCTCCTCACTGCAATTCCGTGAATACAATTCAATTCCGTCATCGCTGCCTCCTTGTCATCGCTGCCTCATACCCTGACTCCTGTCATCCATACACGCATTACAACGCATGCGTTGTAACTGCGCATTTATTTATTTATTTATTTATTTGCTTCTATAGCGCAAAAATCGAGCCCGGTTGGGTTATCTCCGCACTTTGACTGCAGCAACAGGTGGCGAAAAACTACTTTACAGATAACCTGAGAATGCAAGAGGGGACAGCCATTAGTTATATCTCCATAAACAGATTAGTTTTTAACATTTTCCTAAATGTAAGGTGATTGGAGGTCTGTCTGAGGCTGAGCGGCAGGTTATTCCATAAAGTCGGCCCCACTGAGGAGAGGGCTCGGCCGCCTTGTCTGGTCTTTTTAATAAAAGGTGGTTTAAGCAGGAGTTGGTTACTTGACCGTAGATCTCGTTCCGGTTTGTAAGGCTGTAGTAGTTGGGCTAGGTAGTTGGGGCCGTTTCCAAATAGACATTTATGGACAGTACAGCAGATTTTAAATTTAACCCGTTGGCGTATTGGGAGCCAATGTAGTTCTCTCAACAGGGGTCCAGAAGATGTTCTTGGGGGGGCATTCAGAATCAGTCTGGCCGCCGTGTTCTGGACCACCTGCAGTCGATTGATGGCATCCTCATTGGCTTGTATCAGAAGCCCATTGCAATAGTCAAGGCGACTTATTACAAGGGCCTGTACCAGGGTCTTTCTGTAGGTGTCCGGTAAAAGAGGAAAAACTCGCCTGAGTAGTCCAATGGTGTGAAAACAGGCTCCTGCAATCACATTTGCGTGATCTTTTAGGGTTAAGTTTTGGTCCAGTTTCACACCCAGATTTTTGATGGTTGGTTTTGGGGAGGGTACAGGTCCCAAATCCTGGGGCCACCAGTCAGGAGACCAGAGCATGCTAGCTTTCCCAAAGAGCATCACTTCGGTCTTCCCGACATTACACTGGAGGTAATTGGAGGCCATCCAGTTGGAGATGGCCCTCATACCTTCCGCAAAGTTTTCCCTAACATTAGAGTTAGGGGTATGGAAAGGGTAGAGGAGTTGAGTGTCGTCGGCATACGACACTGGTGTGAATCCGTACTTCCTCACAATCTCCGCAAGGGGGGCCACATACACATTAAATAATGTGGGGCCTAGGCATGAGCCCTGTGGCACCCCCTTAGTGAGCGCCCTGGAGATGGAATGATAGGGGCCCAGGCTGACAGATTGTGAGCGGCCAGAGAGGAAGCTCTCCAGCCATGCAAGCGCCTGACCTCTAATGCCCACTCCTTGTAGTCGGTTCAACAGGATTTTATGTGATACAGTATCAAAAGCAGCTGACAGGTCTAACAGCACCAGAATCATCGAGCCTCCTCTATCCTGTGACATCTTGATGTTATCGGTCACGGAGAGGAGTGCAGATTCGGTGCTGTAGTTGGGCCTGAACCCAGATTGAGATTGGTCCAGGCCCCCTGTCGCTTCTATGAAACTGGAGATCTGGGTGTTAACAAATTTCTCAGCCAACTTAGTCAGGAGGGGCAAGAGAGAGATGGGGGGAAGGTTGGAGAGTTCCGTCCAGGGAGAGGTGGTATTTTTGCATATCGGATTCACAACTGCCTCTTTCCACTGTTGCGGGAGTTTACCTTCTTTGAAAGAGAGATTGAGGATTTTTGTGACGATTGGGCATAATGATCTGCTCAGGTTGTTGGTTAGCCTAGCAGGGAGAAGATCATGAGGGGAGCCAGATTTCATGTTGCTCAGAAGTGTAAGTATTTCGCTCTCTGTGACTTCTGGAATGACTTTAAAGATCTCTATGGGAGTTTCTTTGCATAAAGTACTAGGGTCTTCCGAATTATTGGGGTGTTTGGCCAGGATTTTATTGTAGATATTGTCGATTTTGTCCTCAAAGAATTGGGAAATATTATTGCACAACTCTTGTGAGAAAGTGTCAGGACTTTCGCAAGCCAAGGGGTTGGTAAAAGTCTTGAGGATTTTATATAATTCTCTTGTAGAGTTGGCGGCTTCATCAAGCTGGGACAGCAGGCAAGTTTTTCTTGCCTTTTTAACGTTTTTGTAGTAGGTAGATATAGCCTGCTGATAAAGTTCCTTGCTGGCGAGAGAATGATTCTTTCTCCATTGTTTTTCCAGCTTCCTACATTTTTGTTTCTCTATTTTTAGTGATTCGGAGTACCATGTTTCTTTTTTTGTGGTCAAAGGTTTTTTGACAATCTTTTGTGGAGCTAAAGAGTTTATGGTATCCAGAAGGGTGTTATTTAGTTTGGATAGAGCCGATTCAATGTTGTCAGAGATGATTGGCTCTTTCCAGACTTGTTCAAAGGAGTCCGGTGTGATTTTATGCCATGATCTTTTTGTAATGCTCAGAGTAGTAGGAGGATCAGAAGGTTTAGCAAGTTGTAAAAAGGAGAATTCCAGCATGCTATGGTCGGACCAGTTGACGGATTTGGGTGGGTGGCAGTGTATTAAGGCATGCAAAGTAATACCATGCGTAGTAAAGGCTCTGCGTTATTACAGCGCATGCATTGTAACGCTTGTGTAGAAATGGTACGCTGTGCAATGACCGCATACAAATGGATGTTTACTGAAAAAAAACGTTTGACATGCCTGCTTAGTGGGCTTCGTGGGGCAGGAGCCGGGTAACGGGTGTCCACAACTCGCCTGGTTCCTTATTTACCAGTCAAAACACAAAGCACATGGCTCATGGGAAGCTTAGGTGAGAGCTCGAGCTGCTTGCACTGTATCATTGGCCAGGGCTCTTCAGAGCTCTCAGGGGAAAGTCCTGGGATAGTTTCATGGCTCTTGGTCTCAGGGAGACATGAAAATGCTAGTTTTCGATGTTGTGCTTTCTTTTGGCAGATTTGCTTTCTGTTGCTCCCCCTTATTTCCAGTGGGCAACCCAGACACCACCAGCACCCTACAGCAATCAGACCAGGACCAACACACCCTGAGATGGGTGATTAGACACACCCGCCGGAGAACACTCTTCTGGTAGCCTGGGACCTCTACTTTTAATGGACTGCTTGGCCAGCTAGGGCTTTGAAGTAGCTTTAAGAGGACATTGCAGCGGCTGACACCTCCTTCCTACATTTAGGCTGGACACGCCCAGCGGTGATTGCCTTTGGTTGGCAGTGGTCCAACCGCTGCATGCGGTGATTGGCCTCCCGATAGCAGCAGAATGGTTCCCTTGTCTCCTAGAAGTCATGAAACAGACAAGATGGGGGACAATGCCCTGGAAGCTTCTACAGTTGGCCCTGTTCCTGGAGAAAAAGCGAATTGCAGAGAACCCCCTCGTCTCACTGTGCAATGAAGATATGATAGAGTGGGTGATCGCTGAAGAATCGCATAAGAAGGCCTGCAAGCATGACGACAAATCACAGGATGTTCATGAGTCGTGGGATACACTTTTGATTTGGCTTCAAGACACAATCTGACAGAAGAGACCACAGAGCAGGCACTCTGTCGCCTGGATCCCCCGGGAACACGCCTGGGCCACCCTCTGGGTGGGGTAGTAGATGAATGAAGAAGAACAGGTGAGTTGCTTCTGCATAAGTGTGCGTTACAGACTTACTTGTGGGACTGCATGAAATTGGTCGGGAACCCTGGTATTTCCACAAGTATAAGACAAGGATGCAAAATATGATACACCCCTGAGGAGAAGAGTGGGGTTGCCAGACCTGACACAGTTGACTTAATTTGACACTGAGTGCAATGATATGAACTAAAACAGCTATTTGTTGCCTGAATAATTTTGAATTCAACTTTGAAAATCATCAATAAAAAGATTTATAAAATGTAAAAAAGAAGATATTGCGGCACTTCACAAAACATCAGTCTCTACAAGTTAATAAACAAGCGAAGACATGGATCCACTTTCACTTTGACCAGTGTTTCCCAAACCATGGGTCGCGACCCAGTCGTTGGTTGTGCGCAGTGCTTAAATTGAATGGGTGGTTTCCAGTGCTCAGCACCGACACTTAATTGCCGGCACCTGCACTTAATTTCTAGAACCTGCACTTGTGAAAGCTGCCACATGGTGGCACTGCTTGTGCAGTTTAAAGATGAGCAGAAAAACTGTTGTTTGCTAATTCAATATACATTAAAAACAACTAATATCTGCCACTCAAGCCATCCTTAAAAGACTGATGGCCTCCAACAGTCTAAATTGTCACACTTGTAGCAGTGTGATGGTTAGTAGTTGTGTAAGCACAGTCGCAATGTGTGGTCCAAAATGCGGTGGCCTCCAAGAGGGCCCTGGCACGTATTTTTTTTTTTTTTTTTTACAAATTAAGCACTTAGTGTGAGGTGATTTTTGGTGAAAAAGTCGAAGCAATAAATAAAGATACCTTTAAATTATGCATTTATCTTGTCACATTTACTGTGCTTCAAAGACGGGTGAAATGTCAAGCTATGTGTTCAGAGAAATTGCTGCTCATATATTTATTTTTAACATGGAGATTGGTGTTTACAAACTCCTCTCACTTTGCAGTTAGAGAAAGAAAAATGAATGAATGGGACACTCTCGCTGGAGCACAGGTGTTTGAAAGGAAAGGCTGGAGGATATAATGTTTTCATAATACACAACAAATTGTAAATACCTGTAACTAACTGTACACATTCAGCTGTTAGGTAATCAAAAATGAAGCGCAGTTTGTTGTTCTGATTTGTTATGGAAACAAAGTTTTTAATAGGATCAGAACAAATCAAGATACTTGGTGATGCACAACTATTAAATACTCACTAACACTTGATTGTCATTCTAAAAAGTGGGTGGTGGTTTAAACGTTTTGTAAACACTGAGCTAGCCAACTGCCCCTTTTTAGCAACACTGGATGAAGAGGATAATTGAACCAGCTCTGTTCACACAGTGCTGCCTGAGAAGCAAGGGTGGACCCGGGGAGTGGCTTATAGTGGGTAATGAGGGAAGGCGCCATAGGGGACTGCACGGGCGACAGTCTATTATTGCCCAGTGTGCTGTTGGACCAAAGCCTTGCCAGTCTCTGCATCTTTCCAATTAGAGGAACCTCTCAATTTATCGCTCCAACTCGCCCTGAACCGATTTATTTATAGGATTTAATTATATGAGAGGCCATAAACCTCTCCACAAAGTCACATTTGTTACCTGCAGTTGTGACAATGTGTCGGTGGAGGGCAGGCCAGCGAGCAGGAGGAAAAGAAAGCCATTCTATTTCATCAGTGTCTTCTGCTTGCTTGCTATGTTTCTCTTGCTCTCTCAGCTCAATTTCTGCGCCTTTTTAACTCATTTAAAAACAGTTTTGCAATGGAAGGCCGAGCCAAGACTTTCACAGGAACAAGCTGTTGGATGGCTGAGGAGGACAGCTAGGTCTTGCAGCCTGCTCTTTCCCTGCCTTCTGTTGGCACAGAATTTACTTGGCTTCCGGCAGATCCAAGCTTAGGAAGGTTCATACCGAGAAATAAAATGTACTTAAACAAAGACTTATAGGGGAGTGCAGGCATGGATGTCGTTTCATCAAAATGCCAGGGGTTGCGGAATAGATGTTATACACCCTCTGATCACGGATAACGCGAGATCCGTTGTCCCACGTTCAACCCATCGGTAGCATCCTGTTGATTCACTGGCACCTAGTGCATGCATATGCCACTGCCGGGCGATGGCGTGCAAGCTCATCCCTCCTCCCTGGCGTCATCCACCAAACACGCCAAGCATTCACCTACAATCCATCGAAGTTGACAATCCACCTAACTCTACGCATAGCACATTTTCGCAAGCCATATCAGACTCCTGCAGAGGCGGCTCCTCCGCTAAGGAGGAGGAGCATCACCCCACAAGACAAATCAAATGATCGTCATAACACCATGTTCTTATCATTTTATTTTTCAGTTCTGCCTCTGTTTAGGTGCATGGCAGGCTGGGTTGCTCATAGAGCAGGGGGAGGAGTGGTGGGCATTGTCTAAGTGAGCATGACGGTTTGACTGGCCTTCTTGGGCCAGCCAAATAGTCATGCACACTTAGCATCTTCTCCACATGGTAGGATTGCACAGCCGGGTGGAGAACATGCACAGGTTCTCAGTCCCTGTCTGATCACTGAACGTGGCCGCTCTGACCAATCACGACGCTGCTGTCTTGCTGGTGACAGCTGCATCATGATTGGTCTAGGGTAGTCTGGGAGCCTGTGTGCTTCCTGTTTCCTCTGTCGACCGAAGATGACGGAGGTGATTTTTTTTCTTTTTTTCCTTTCCTTTCCTTTCTTTTGGTATCTAACCCACCACCTTCTCTGCCCCACCACTACTGCCTCGTTCCTGCCGCTACTGGGCTCCTGTCTGTGACAGAGCCCTTGGAACAGTGTGGAAGGTCACTTCCAACCAAACAAAACTACTGTAGTGCTATACTAATGACATCCTTTGCACTAGACAAATGCCAATAACATAACAAAACACCATTTGCCCGGAGGGCCTATGGTAACGTAAAGGCTTATAAAAAGAACTAAATAAAGTTTGCTTGACTCTTGGGGCCCTGCTTACCTTCATTTTTTGCTACTGTCCTTGATGCCCCGAGGATCAGTGGTAGGAAGGCGGTGCCAGCATTACCAGCTGCACCAGGCAAACACTGATTGATGCTCAAGAGTGCAGAGGTGTTAAAAGCAAGAGCAATACACAGCTTTAAGAGGAGAGAGTTTGTAGCCAGAGTTCTTGTCTTTCAGAAATCGGTGTCAGAAATTACAGTGCGAATCTTTTCTCTGTTCATGAGATATGAAGTGCTTTTAAACTTCAAGAGTCTATTCCCTGTCAAAATCATTCAAATACATATAATAACAATAATCATAGTGATCATCTTCATCATCATAATTTCACGTTTATTTAGTGACAAAAGCCCATATAAACACACACCTACCTTTAAAAACAACATTATTCATTACATAAAGGGAATGTGTATGTATAAATAAATATAATACATGTCAAGGAGATTTTATTGTACAAAATGCAGTGGTATAAAAATCCATATTTCAC
The DNA here is from genome assembly GCF_964263255.1 of Lissotriton vulgaris. Lineage (NCBI taxonomy): Eukaryota > Metazoa > Chordata > Amphibia > Caudata > Salamandridae > Lissotriton > Lissotriton vulgaris. Next base: position 984,844 of record NW_028243866.1, on the reverse strand, counting down.
AGGGACCCGTGAAATATGAAAAATATTTCACGGATAACTGTGAAATATAGGTTTCATCATCATAGTGAGAGCCCCCAAACCACTTAGTAGAGTTTTACCATTGTCAGAGCCGATAGGATTTTGTGGCAACGAAGGACCAAATTGTGTGGCACTTATCTCAATTTTGTATCAAGAAAATGTGGATTATGCTGCAGTAAAAGACACACTCAGTGGCAGTATTATTTTGAGCCCTTGGAGCTGTAAATAACATATTCTGTTGTGGTCTGCAAATCATGTGGTAATTTATGCAGCAAGCATGGTAAATCCATAATTATACAGCTACAGAATGGCATAATTCCACCACCCCTGACCATTGTCCATTGTTTTATCAACAATCTACTCCCTATCGAAAGAAGAATAACCTTCAAACTTCTCAATCACGTCTACAAGGCCCTCCACAACACCAGACCAACATACCTGAACCCGCCTCTCCTTTCACACAGCCAAAAGACACCTCCAACCAGCTGACCTCTCTCTGGGCACCGTTCCACGCATCTGCAAGACGAGAATATGAGAAAAGGCCTTTTCTTACCTCGCAGCCAAGGCCTAGAACGACCCCCCCCCCCCACCTCCGCCACGCCCCCACACTGCTCCAGTTCAGGAAGGACCTCAAGACCTGGCTCTTCAGATGACCCCAGCACTCAACGGAGCCGCCCCCCTCCCACCCAGCGCCTTGAGACCCTCGCGGTGAGTAGTTGTGCTTTACCAACCACTGATTGATTGATTGAAAGGTAAACACAATCTAAACAGTCTAATCCCAGCCAAGGCATTGTTAGCTGCACCTTAAAGAGAACAGCTTCAACCATCTATACCTTCATCAGGCAGAATGTGTGTTTTTTAACAAACTAAAGGGTGTTTTTTCCCTAACATTCCACATTCCTAAGCACATAATAAGGATTTGTTGTGTTCTTTTTACTGCAGTCAGCCAAACATTATAAAAACAGTATAAAAATCCATAATGGGTTACATGTCTAAAATGGTCATATGCTAGCATCTTTTCGTTCTAATAATATTTTAAAAATACGCACCGTTACGGCTTGTATTTTATGATGTGCAGCTCAATGACAATATTGCATCATATTACCCCTCTCTCTCCCTATATATATACACTAGCAGCCCGTCCCGACGTTGTCCGGTTATAAATTGCTGCCGGCCAGTAGTATATTGTTTTGTAGGATTTCGTTTTGATAGCATTTCTTATCTGTGACAGGCCTGTGAAACGCTCCGATTCACAGTGCACTGCTGATGCACTTAATAGTGCGCGTTCAGTTGTGTGTGAACTCGAGTTTCCCTACTTTATTTTTCCTTGCAATATTATATAGCGCGAACTCGACAACATGGCATGAGCACAATTTACATTACAGAAGAATACATTCATTTGTGGTAGGCACGGGGAGACAAAGCAATTTGACTGGAATCACAGGATATTGAGCTGATGGCGAGATTCGAACGTAGCTCCCCAGCTCTAAAGTTCGCAATTCTAGAACTTGTGGCGGGAGGTGTGTCTAAAAGTGTATGTCGGTGCTGGCTTCACGTGTAGCCAAAACTCAGCCAACTCCACCTCCGGAGCGGGATTTATCACCCACCCCTAGTCCAGATTAGCACATCCAGATCTGAGCCCATCTTGCTCCATGTCTTGTTAATTGTGGAATGTCCCTGAGCTCCCATATTGGCTTCTCTCTCCGCTTCGGAACATGTATAACACAGAAATCTAAGTAGGGCCTGGCATTAGCTTGAAACCCTTCTTACCTGAAACTGGATTTAGATCAGTCATTCAAGCACTGGTCCTGTTCTACTTCCGTGATTTAAAAGAAATATCTTTATTGAGTTTTATAGCATTACAAAACATGGGTCCTACTGTTATTGATTGCATTAGGCAGCATTACATTAGCTACTCAGCAAGCAACTCTTCCGTATTGCGTTACAAACTCAGAATTCAAGAACTCTATTACAGTCCAGCAACATAATAACAAAGAAACAACAACATCGAGCCTATGTCACTGGTGTGGTTTAATGCAATGTGGGTTCTACTTCAGTGAGTGCAACACTGTTGACTGATTTCCACGATGTTAGAAATTATTAATTGGGGTGGGTGACTACCCACCACAAGGAATAATTACAACCCTTGTCAGAGTGTAGCATGAAACTCACTGAATTAGTCTGAGCTGAACTCCCTGGTAGATATGGCAAAGAGGAAACAAGCTTAACTTAGGGCAATGTGTAAAGTATTTATGCAATATCAAAACATTTATAAAGTTAAACGCAAAAGGTTAAAACTCACAAACCAAATTAGTAACATAGAGTAAAATGTAATTAACATAATGACATCAGAACTACTAAAATCCAATATGGGGAGCCAGAGTTATGAATTTTTAAAGTCTTAGGTAGGAATAGTGTCAAGAAGCATAAAGTGCCAATGATAGTTAATGGTCGCTGTAGTGTGCAATCTAGGCGCAAATTGATGATGACTGCAATGGAGAGCAGGCTGGATACACCAACCAGGTTTGGCCTGATCAAATATTTTACCCTCTGACGATAGTTCTTTAAGTCCCAATCCACCACAGGGTACACTTCCAAAGCCCCCTGGACATCACAGGGAGGAACTTAGAAATTCACAGGGTTATCACACAGAGGCCAAACAGCAGGTCCCTGTCCAGGTCCAGTTGCCACTGGTCAGCTGGGTGCTTGCAGGAAAAGGCCTCTTGTAGCTTGTTGTGTTCCTGTAACTTTAGAAGGTGGTCAGCCTTATGACCTTGGGGCTCCATTTCTTTGTCCTGGGTACAAGAGTGAACAGGTCAAGTCTCTCAGGGCTTTTCTCAGGTCACAGACAGCAGGTTCAGTCCTCTTCTGATCTTTCTCATGGCTAGTCGAGTTCTGAAATCGTTGCCTGGAGCATCTGCTTTTGTACCTCGCAGACGTTAGCGGGTGGGAATGACTCCTGGATATACCCTAAGTAATGTTGTACAAATTTCCAGGGCCAGCCTGACCTACTTTGGGCATTTTCAAGATAGTGAAGGTCTTCGGCCACACTAAATTTGGGGTCTGAGGAGTTTACTATGGTGGGTGTGTGAGGAGTTTACTATGGTAATCCTAGTGTCCTCCCACATCTAACAATAAAATTCCGTTTGGACCTTTACCTACAATAAACCAAGAGATAGATGTCTGGTAGTCCAAAAGTAGGGTTTTGCAGTAATCAGACAGTAAATACACAATAATATTTTACACATTCTGTTACCCCTCCTTTTACATGTGCCCCAGTGCTATATGTAAAACTCAGAGACCGACATCTGGTAGAAGAAAATAGGGTTTTTTTCACCAACCAAGCAATGGCTACACAAGAATTGTTTTAGTGTCCTGTATCCCTTTCTTGACAGCCAGTGTTGTGTGTAAATCCAGCAGACCTGTCAAGCAGGACTTGACAATGCAATGTCAAAGAGAAGATTCAAAGCCTCATTATGCAAATTATATCAGGTTCAGTGGAGTCATGTTTACCTATTCAGGTTAGCATATTGTTTGCTGCTGGGAGGCACTTCACACCTTTATTACACCTATTCAAATGCTGATTTCTGGCTGGAAGACATGGGAAAGCAAATGTAAATTTAGCCTCCAGATACTTCAGGAAGAGAAAAGGTAATGTTCTAAAACTTGCTTTTCATTAACATTTATTAAACATCTGGCTTCACCATTGAATTTTATTGTTAATACCTATTAAAAATAGTTTACTTATTTTTCTAGCTAGTCCCATTCCTAAAATACAATGTTTGGATTTCTGGACTATGGTCTGGTTTTCTACATAGAACAGCTGGGCCTGCTACAGGAAAACATATCTTTTGGGTGCTAGTCACTGTAAGGACATGTTAACATCACACGTTTAAATACCAGACACCCTGCCTTGTGGGTGACAAGCTATTTATAGGGGTAACTTAATAATATTTAAAGGGGAGGTTTTGACCTGTCATGGGGTTTATTTTGACGTTGAATTGCTGTATGTATACTGCAACAGTCAGGCTGCAGTGGTAGGCCTGAAGCCATGTTCACAGTAGTTGATGGCACAATAGGTGATGCAGCACTAGTGGAATTCATCTAACAGACCCTGGGTATATTTTGTACTATATACTTATAGGTAAGTTAAATGTACAAATTAAGAACAAGCCAATTCAACCATGTTTAATTGGGGTGCACAGGCACTTTACCACTGGTTGGCACGGTTAAAGCGCACAGTGGTCTAACACAGCAGAAAATATAGGGATCAGCAAAAGGCAAAAAATACAGGTTGACCACGCAGAAAAGGCAGATTTCCTACACCCAGATTGAAGAGTGCCCGGCATGCTGTGGCTCACCTCATCAAAGCTCTATGAACATTTAATAGGATCACTACACCTTTTGCTCTGGTTCCCAGTTCCTGACCACATAATTTTCAAAACATCCTGCATGATCTATAAAGTGAATATCTCTGACTCACCTCCCAACATAACAGCAAATATAAAGACCTAAGGAGGGTTACGCAAGGACCGCAGCAGCTTCAAAGTAAGGCTAGAATTCGAATGGAGAATAACACAAGGTGTCAGACCTTCTCTTATGCCCTGAGTAGCAGCAATATTAACCCATGTCAGATACACCAAGCCATAACCCTTCTTCCTCTACTTCAGGAACCATCTGAAGCCCTTTCTCTTCAACATCATCTTGTTGAAGCATAAACTTAGTGGTATCCATGCTGCTGAACCAAACTCTTCTTCCTAACTCTTACCATTGTCTCTTGTCACCCTATTTGTGTGGTGCTCCCCTTTTTTGGTAGCACCCTGCCCCTTGCTAACTTGACTTTCCCTCCATAGCCACTTTGGCTATCAGTCCTCCTCATGTACAGTGCTTTGTTGCTCTAGGTAAGCGTGTCATAAATAACATACATTTAGGCAATGAGGTGCTGCCTACCGGCCCTGATGTCCAACCAGCCTTTTCCACCAGCCTCTAACTTAGATAGTGATTTAAGCAGATTGGTTCTAAGTTGCTAAGTTTTGAAGGGGTGGGCATTGGGCAAAGCTAGAGCTACCGCTAGTATTTGTCTATCTACCATCTCAACTCTACAAAGGGTGGACTCTAAGGAAGTAGCCCGGAGGAGCCTAGGTTCTTGTCTGCTATGTTTAAAATAATATTTACCACACTTCTGATATTGACAGAAGTCTACAGGTCTTAGCTGTGAAAAATTACATTGTAGCTGTCTCCCACTTGAATCTCGCTCCAAAGCAAGTTAATTAATTAACTCTTCTTGTTCTCACATCTTGGCAAGTATGAAATCGAAAATAATTACCTAGGGTAAAACGAGTCAACGTATATAAACTAGATACCACTAAATGGACCAGGATTAAAATGAGAGTATGTCTACATCAACAACATCTATATCAAAATAATGTGTTTGTTTTTTACCACTTCCTCGATTTACTGCATCAACTCTACAACTAGTATGACTCTTTTCACAATGTATTTGTTTTTTTTTCCTAACTAGAACTTTCTTAATTTGTCCTTGGATCTAACCCCTTTGGATAAGTATTTATTTTAATTTATTTTGAAGTTAATAATAATACAGCAATAAGAGTGGAATTAGAGAGCCGGCTGTACCTAAGTCATTTGATCCGCATTGGTGCAGCCTCTCCGAAAGAAACCCACTTTAGATCCTAATAACTCCACTGACTATTGGCCAATTTCCCTTCTCCCCTACCTAGTTAAGGCACTTGAGAGGGCAGCTATGCGTCAGCTCCCGAGGTCTGTTAAAATCAGTACCCAGTTGGGCTTCTGGCCGAGTATGGGTATAGAGAAAGTGATGGTCTAAGTCAAACGGCGTAGATCGGGTTCTAGATTGTGGAGTTGCCGGCCCAGCCATAATATTAGACCTTTCTGCCACATTCCACATGGCCGCCCTGGCCATCCTGATGCAATGATAGAATCTTTATAAATCACTGGTAGTGTTCTTAGGCATCTGATTTCCTTCTTGGAAGGCAGATTCCAATCAGGTAGCCTAGGAGTTTTATGCCAAGGCAAGGAGCGCTCAATGGGCTGTGCAGAAGGGCTGTTCTGTCTCGCTCTTATTATAGCTTTAGAGTCCATAGTAGCAGGCTCTACAGGTCATCAAAGGCCTGTTCCAGAGTTAATGGCCCGATCCTTTGGCTCTGTTCTTTAACAAGGGAGCGGACCTTTATTGGCCGGTAGAGCCGCTACAGAGAGCTCTAATGCTATTAGAACATTCCACCCCTAGAGGGAAGAGTGTTCTAATTTGTAAAACAAAGGCCTCACAGAGATTTCAACCTCCTCGGGCTCTTTGAGGCCTTTGTTCACTGCTGTTGCTGTGAACAAATATTGGAATGCTGATGCTCAGGCTTCTACCGGCCTTTAGAAGCCCAGAGCACTCCATTGTTTTCAATGGAGCACTCAACATTCCAGTGTTCTAATATGTAATATCTATCTGCACTGTCTTTCTCATCTATTAGTAAATTTTGATATCATTATTTAATTTTATGCTAATGACGCGCACACCTTGTTTAGTATACAGAAGCATGTAGAGGATAGCAAATGTCGGTTTGCATGAGGACGTTGGGCTACTTTTCTCATGGATGCGCCGAGTTTCCTAATATTTAATCAGTCTGAAATGGTCATTCTGATCACCCACAAAAGCAATTTTCTGTGGAAAAACAAGTTTTGGCCCCAGTCCATGAGCCCAGTTCCCACTTCAGTGAAGGGCATTAGTACCTTGGTATCCTAATATGTCTCAACTATCTGATATCTGCTGACACTAAATCTTGCTGTTTCCATCATGGTGGGTTACAACACACCTTTTGCTTTCTGTCTTTCGCCCACAGGGTAAAGGCTTGGAATATTTTCATCTGGTCCTGTTTGGATTTCAACAATGCCATTTTCCTTGGCCATCATATAAATCGCATGAAGTGTCTTCAAACTCATTAAAACTGCATAGCCTGAGTTTTGCTTAATCTGAAGAAATATGATCTCATAGCAGACCTTCTCATCATACTTCACTGGCTGTCAGTCCTTTAAAAAAAAAATTCCAAGACCTCGTGGCAGATTTACAAGCCCCTTGCGCCTCTTTTGCGTCACTTTTAACATGGGAAAAGTGACGCAAAAGTGGCGCAAGGGGCTTGTTAATCTGGCCCCTCATATGTCATGCACATATTTTTGTAAGACTGAGTGTCGCAGTTCTAGCTTAGAATTTTCAGAAGCATCGACCCTTTGTCTTTGGAAATCAAAATCCCAGCTGTTGTTATTTGTTGTTATCCACTGTCCCAAAGATTAAGAGCAATTGGCTCTTACCTTTAACTCTCGTCCCTTTGACCTCTGCCTCGCATCTGATCTCTTTAAGCTCCTCAAAACCTGGTTATTTGCTCAATAAAATGCCTACACCTGCCTTTTCAGTCCCTTGATAGAGCCAAAAGACTCTTTAAATAGCCATATGCCCACAGTGGCAGACAGGGACCAATACCCACACAGAATCTGCCACACCATGGCCATACACCCACACTGGCAGACAGGGACCTAGACCATACACAATCTGCCACACCATTGCCATGTAGCCCAGGCTAGCATGAAGAAGGGGCTTCTGTACTCCTGCATCTGCAGAGTCCGTCGCACAACTGGAAGCTCATCATAAGTTTAAAAATTACATTTACTTCTTTTAAAATTAAAATACTAATTTATTTCATTATCAAACATATAGTTATAGTTAAATAAATTAGTATTTAATTTTTTTTAAAGTAAATGTATGTATATATGATCCGTGACGTAGCCGAAACGCGTCATGCTGGAGACAATGGGACAATAAACCACCTTCATGATACCCTTTTGCGCATTATGTGGTCTGTACCTGTGGTGAACTTTGGCAATGTTGGGCCGAGGAGCAGGAGCTGGAATTGAGATATATATATATATATATATATATATATATATGTATAATCTACTGGCAGTCGCCAGTAGATAATTATACTTAGGACCTAGGTTCCATAGGAAACTCGTTTTTTTGTTTCACAATACTTTTGGCGCCGGTTGACGAATCTATGAGAAATTTTCAAAACTTATGGCCCGTTCCAGTCAGCTCCTATCCTACAAGTTTCGGAGTGATTCGGCAAGCAGGGGCCGAGAAAAAAAGGGGGTCACAAAACGTGTTTTCTCCATGTTATTTCCCATAGGAAACTTTAGACACGACTACAGCTGAACTGCTGAACGGAATTACACCAAATTTGGTGAAATCCGTTCAGTAGTTGCTGAGAAAATCAAAAAAGAAAAGTTTCGATATCTAGAGGCGCGGTGGGTCCGCGGATCCTCCCGATCACGAGCTGCATTCTAATTGGCTGTCAACGCTCCAATCCAGCAAGTGTTTGCAGCCATCTTGTGCCTCGGAAGAACCGAGGCACAAGAAAACAGTAAAACTAGTGCAAAAAACAAGAAAAGGGGCAGGGTAGACACACCCTGACCCCTTACGCCTGCTCAGGGGGTCCCACAAGGACACCCAGGGCCAAAAAAGCATTTACTTTTTTTATATTTCGGCGAAATTCACGCAGGGTCCGCGAATCCCGCCGAAATGTTTTTTTTTTATTAAGTGCGGGCTCCCGCGCTTCATTTAAATGAGGCCCCCGGGTGGGCCAGGTCCCGGGGGCAGTAAACAAAATGTGTGGGGGGCCCCAATCTCCCCCACACTGCATCGGGGACTGCCACCCACTAAATTTTAAATTGTGTGGGAGCCATTAAAGGCCCCCACAAACCTTGGGACAGCCACCCCCCTGGGCATTCATTAATTTTTTGCAAGGAGCACACGGCCCCGCCGCAGCCCCGGGGACCACCACTCCTGGGGCTTTTTCTTTAAATATAAAATAAACCTGTGTGGGGGGCTTGAGCCCCCCCACACGCCCCGGGGACCGCCACCACCCCGGGCAGTAACTTTTCAAATTTGGGGGTCTGTGACGGACCCCCGAGCCCCGGGGACCACGACCTCCCCGGGGCTTTGCCAATGGTGGGAGGGGGCCACGCGGGTCCCCTCCTGGAGCCTGTGATGGCCCTGTGGACCGCCACCCCCCAGGGCCGGCTCCTGCCGTGTCCCGGGGTGCCCACCCCACGCTCCACTTTTTTGCTTTTGTAAAGAAAAGTCGGCACTCTCGGGCGCTTGAATAACCTTTACTTCAAGCGGACAACAAATAGACGCGTTTCAGTCGTCAGCCTTTCTCGGTGTTACATCACACCGGAAACTAGTCCCTTTTCTATTGTGAGCCACACTGACTAATTCGCTTTCTGGTGTGATGGCAGCGGACTATCTACACTTGAAAGTGTTTATAGCTGACAATAAATTAGAGACAGCCCTATATCGAAAATATACGGCTGGTAACTCTACATTGTTTGCCACCAGCAACCACCTGCCCAAACTCGTACAAAGCATACCTTATAGTGAGCTTTTGCGAATCAAAAGAAACAGCACCAGGAAAGAGGACTTTGAAATAGAAGCAAGAGAATGCCTTGTTAAATTTGAGCATAGAGGTTATACAAACAAAACTCTTGAAAGCGCATATAATAAGGTAACAAATATTCCAAGAAAACAGCTGTTGGTACAAAAGAATAAAAACAAAAAGGATGCAGAAAGTGAGGGAAAGTTCAGAATGGTAACGACCTATTCGGTAGAGGCAAACTTCTTGAAACACATGCTAAAGAAAAACTGGCATATTTTAAAAACTGATAGTGTCATTAGTGAGGATCTTCCACCTTATCCGCTGGTAACTTTCAAGAAGGCAAGATCAATAGGGGACATTTTGGTTAAGAGCCATTTAGATCCCATACCTAAGCAGAGCAGTACCCTGAGAGAAATGAAAGGGTTTTTTCCTTGCAGTAAATGCAAGGCATGTTCCAAAAGCAAAAGAATATTGAAATACAGCATACCAGAAACAGGCATAAATAAAAAAAAAAACAAGTTTATTACTTGTAGTACCCCCTAAGCTGTATACTGTTTAATATGCCCATGTGGGCTGCGCTATATAGGTAGCACAATCAACCCTCTAAAAATTAGGATACTTGAACATTTGAGGGCGATTGATAAAAAAGATGCTGCATATCCTGTTGCGCGTCATTTTGCAGAAAAACATTCCAGTGATTGCAACAATTTACAGTTCTTTGGTTTGGACTGTGTTTCTCCAAATGTGAGAGGAGGTGATAGAACTCGCAAGGTGCGCAGATTAGCGCCACAATATATAATAGATCTGCAAACTAAATTTCCGAAGGGATTGAATTGCGGGGAGGAACTGGCCTCACATTTGGGGATATTAATTATTTTTATGATTTGTGCATAAAATCTGTTGGCAGCTTTTCAGTATGACGTAGTCAAATATGCCCCATAAGCAAATGCTGTAATAACTGTATAACAATGATTAAAATGAATGTCTGGCTGTAACTCATTGAATAGCGCTTTTGATAGTGGATTCACAGGATGTTAATGATTAAAGGGACCATTGCCAATCCACGGCAAGATAAATGAAGTACATCGTATAGTGCCTTTAATTCTAAATAATGAAATTTTATTAAGGAATCTAGTTGATATTATGTGTTCAAAAATCAATGCAGTAAAATGTACTATAAAGTATATATAATGAATTGAGAAACGGGCAAACAAAGTAAATATGTCTACAAATGTATATGTTACAAAATGGTGCCCGTGTTTGCGCTACGGCGCTAGCCCCTTTTCTATTGTGAGCCACACTGACTAATGAATTTAACACCTTGGCTGCTGGGCCGATTCCCCCGCTGTTCTGGGTGGAGGGGGGCGCGCACAGCGCCCCCGTGCTCATGACGAGCTCAGCTCGTCATGAGCACACGAGAACCGTGGCTCATGACGAGCTGAGCTCGTCATGAGCGTCGGAGGGGTTAAACATGTCGCTTTCCGGTGTGATGTAACACCATGGAAGGCTGACGGCTGGAACGCATCTGTTTGTTGTCCGCTTGAAATAAAGGTTATTCAAGCGCCCCGAGAGTGCCGACTTTTCTTTAAAAAAGCAGAAAAGTGGAGCGATAATTTAATGCGGATTCCACAGCCGCATATCTGCACCCGCTCGAGAGTGCTTCCTAACAAAAGTGGAGTGGAAGCATGAATATATATATATATATATATATATATATATATATCTCATTGGTTCAGCAGCCGCTGAACCGCGCCATGACCCCTCCAAGCAAACAACGGCGGTCCGTGCTGGGTAGCGAGCCCAGTAATCCAAACAAACTCCACACAGAATTTCTCCTTAGTTGCCACAGGAAAATGCGGAAAGCACGGACTAAAAAATTGCATCAATTCTTTTATTCTTTCAAAGTTAGTTTCATCGGCAGCAAACAGCCACTCGACGCGTTTCGGGAGGATTCCCTTTATCACGAGTCTAAGGATGTGTGCATACATTGGATATTTAAATAAACATGTGACTCTTGGGTGATAGACATAAAGAAAACACATACATTCAAGTTTGAAATGTAAACATGCAGGGCTGTTCAAGTGCTCATTCGCGCATATTCTAAATCACTTGTGGTTTTGCTAATAATTTTGGCAAGTGCACAACATAAATGAAAGAAATGATTCTGGACGATGGATATAATTAAAACTTGCAGTTGGTCTAATTATCTTCCGGAAGGTCTGAATTCACCTTAATACGCATAACCTCAACAAGGTCATTTAAATAATATCGGCTTAGCACATCTCTGTGACAGAACGGATATTCACTCAAATAATGTCACATCTGGCATATCCAACTACCAGTGTGCAATAACACATGGCCATCACATATGATCTTCAAAGACTACAACAAAGTTACATGTTGCCCAAGTGGGCTTCCAAAACCAGTCGTCCAGATTGGAACATGAAGCCCAAGTGGGCAAAAAGTTCCGGGGCAAAATATATATATATGGTCCCCGGAGCCGAAAATGGCCTCGGGAGGGGGGCCGTGCTGCCCCCTTCCATTTTTAAATAATAAAATAGAGAAATTACGGGTCGGCCCTGGTGGATGTGGTCCCAAGGGCCCAAAAAACAGGAAAGGAAGGATGGCCACACAGCCCCCCTTCTATAAAAGAACATTTAAAAAAGCCAGCAGCGTGCCAGTGGCCCCGCCCCGTCCCAGCAATACTATGCATTTGCGCCCTCCGGTGCATTTTAAGTTGGGGAATTAATTCCCCTACAATCCTGAGATTCCCTCGGGGGCAACTAGCCCACCAGGCACCTCCAGTTTGCGCTACAGGGCTGGGTTACAGAGAGGTGGTTTGAGGCCACGCCCCTTTTTACACCTCTCTGCAACGCAGCTCTGTGGTGCTTACTGGAGGTACCTTGTGGGCTAGTTAGACTCCAGGGACCCTCAGAATTGAAAGGGACTTAATCCCCCAACTTAAAACGCGCCACGGGGCGTGTTTGCACAGGTGTGAACGGTGGGGGCGGGTCCTGAAGTGACATGTGTGCAAAAAGGCCCTGTGGCGCGTTTTAAGTTGGGGAATTAATTCCCCTTCAATCCTGGGGGTCCCATATTCTATGTGAGTCTTGTATAGCAGATCTACCAGTCTTGCCCTGGACAACTCACCTCTAACCGGGAGTGAGATTAGTGAGTACTCAATCTAGTTTCTACCTCTGTATCCTCCATAACTTCCATGCTTGCCCTCTTCTGATCTTACATTAGGGGTGAATACGAAGACCATTAAGTGGGCGTACCTGCCCTTCCTAGCTTACTTTCTAATCCTAACACTAGTGGAGGACAAGCAAGATCAGGATCATGAGCACCAGGAGTAGTCAGAGGAGGGCCAGGGCTACCATTAACACCAGAAAAACATAGTCAGTAAACGCTAGGGCCAACAGGAGGACTAAGACCATTAGGAAAAGTACAAGGAGGATATGGAGCACTAGAATGAGGAAAAGCTGAAGGACCACCAAGAGAACCAGAAAAACCACAGAGTCCATGAACAGGGGGAGAACAAGGACAGTCAGAAGGATTTGGAGGACATGAACCTGGTCACCAACAGAAGGATCAAAGGCAGGTGGAACAGGGCCAGGAGTAAGAGAATCAGGTGGGAAAATGGGCTGGGGAGGAAGCTCAGTAAAACCAGAGGAAGGAGGACCAAAGTAGGGGGTAGGAGGCCCAGGAAAATGAATCTCAGGTCTAGGAGGAGGACTAAGAAGGAAGAGGATAAGAAGAAGGACTATAAGAAATAGGGGAAAACCAGGAACTGGAAGCTAATCACCACGAGGACCAGGACAAGAGTATCAGGAAGACCGAGAATACTAGCCAGAGGATGACCTGGAAGGGGACTAGGAACGTCAGTAAATCTTCTAGACTAGGACAGTGACAGCCCAAAGAGCAAAGATGTAAGGACCAACAGACCCATAAACATCCCATCCACCCACTTTGGTTACCCTCTGATTCACAAGAAGGAGGAGCTCCATCAACCAAGCATGACACATTGATCAGGACCACAAAGGAAAATACAAAACTTAGCAAGGCTCCAACTCCCTATGCCGATGATAACAAATCCCCACCAGCTAAATGTAATACCGATCAATGAGCAAAAACTGACATCATATTTTGACCTATAGACTGACTCAAAGCCAGACCTATTATTCATCCCCGAAACACAGAAGAGGATATGACCACAATACTTCATGAGACAACCCCACCAGGAAATTGATGCTTTATTCTAAATTGACAGTAAAAGAAGGTGGAAGGGCTAGCAACTAGTTTAAAAAAAAGTAACACATAAAAATGGATAATGGTTTATAAAAAGGCTGCAAATCTCTTTTTAGTAAAAATAACTCCAGTCCTACATTTGCCTGCAACTGCGTCATGCAATACAGAAAGTTCTATAATGGACCTTTTACGGATGCCTTCTTAGATGCAATAGTAGACCTGTTTGTCACGGACTCTATTCTTTGCATTCTTGATGATCTAAACATTTAGGGCTCCATTACGATGTCGGGCGGATCGCCACCGCCATGGTGGCGTTGGCGATCCGCCCGACACTAATACTCGCCCGCCACCCTTTCCTCCCCCGCCACATTACAATGGCGGGGGAGACCGCAACGGAGGGAAACACCGCCCGCCACTTTTCCGCCCCGGTCGCATTGCGGCCGGGGCGGAAAATGATTAATATGGTGGCGGTGTCTATGAGACACCTCCAGCCATATTACAATGGCAAGAGTGCAATGCCTTTCCGCGGCGGCAATGCCGCCACAGAAAGGCAGGAGGTGTTCACTCTGGGGCCCCCCTGTGGGCCTCTGGAGTGAAGGCCAAAGGGGGGGGTGGCACACGGGGGGTACCTGTGGTACCCCCTGCATTTGCATAATCAAAGCGGCAGGCACAGCGCGGTGCCTGCCGGTTTGATTATGTAAATGATGCCAAGCATTTTTAGTATTGTGGCGGGCGGAGCAGAGAGCTCCGCCCGCCACAATACTATAAATACAGGATGTGCCCGCCACTGTGGCGGGCACATCCTAATGGTGCGTGCGGGACCCCCGCCCTTAGGGCGGGCGGTCCCGATTTCCGATAGGCGGGCGGGCAAAGCCGCCCGCCATCCTAATGGGGCCCTTAGTTTGACATGCATCAACCAAATGCCACCTTGTCAGCTTGTCCACTCAAAACCTAATCTAGATTTCCACATAGTAGGCTATAGATTAGACCCCATATTATGCAAGCCAGGTATTAAACCAAACCATTGAACTCTTGACTCAACTGACCCAATCATCACCTCACCTCTGTTTCATTTAAGATCACTTCAAGTCTCTCATCTACCTCAACGCATTTGGCCGCCATCTATAGACTCTGGAATAAGTTGAATGTGAACGACTACGAAATTCATGTAACTGCAAACACACAACTGGAAAGCATTACCTCTGTAAAGATATGACTTAGTGACACATCCTTTAAACAAAACAATTCCTCTAAAATCATCAAAAGATGCTAACAAGAAAAAGAAAGTCCCTTGGATGAATAAAGAGCTAAAAATGATAAAAGGACAAATCTCAAACTTCAGTGCATCTGGCAGAAATCAAAGAACCCTATCCGTCAGCCCAGGCATAACAGATTGTATAAATTATCAATCAAAAAAACAAAGAAAAAACACTACTCAAGATGGGTCTACAAAGCCAAACCGCATGTAATAAACAGTTTGATCTTGTATGCTACAAATTTGTGGATAACACACAAATAATAATCAAACTGGAAAACTCCAAAGACATACAAAAAAAACACTCAAAAACTGTCTCAAAGCCGTAGGCCAATGGATGGTATAGAACTATCTTAAACTAAATGCATCCAAAACTGAAATGTTCACTTTAGAGATTGAAAAAGTTATGATCCATCAACACTCTGACTGGGTGAACTAGGAGTACTGCCTGAAATATCCAAAGAAGCATGAATCGTTGGAGTTACCATGGACTCTACTTTGAGATGAAAGCAAAAGTGAACAAACCAAGTACGCCTTCTACACTTTGAAGACACTCTGACACATTTCCCTAACTTAGATTCCCAAAAAAGGCTGAAGCAACACCATCACTCATCCTCTCGAAAGTTGATTACACAAGTGATTAGTATCACAGGATTCCTCTCTAAATCATGAAATGATTCCAGAGGATTCAAAGCTTGCCTGCAAGGTTACTTTTACATCTAAAGGCACGCACATACATCTTCCCTGCCTTAAAGGCTCTTCAGTAGTTAGCAGTCTCAAAAATATCTTCACTCAAACTTTTATGTATCATTCATGACGCAATACACAATAAAAGGGCCTGAATTCCTTCAGAAGAAAATCAACAAAAAATGCTCCCAAAAAAGGATGTTATGTTCCAGAAAAGCACTGATTAATCCTTCCACCACATAAGAAAACAATCAGTGGAAGTACTTTCTTCCCACAGGCTGTCAAACTGGAATTCTCTCCCAGCAAAAAATAACAGCTACTGCCAACAATCTGGATATTAGAAGCATGGTTAGAAGCTGGCTTCACTGAGGCACCATCTTCTACAAGAACATAGCCTGCTCTGGCCACAATTAGTAGTTCTTGCCAACGATTAAATATCTTATGAAATATTAGAACATTGGAAAGTTGGGAGCTCCATTGCAGACAATGGAGTGCTCCCTGCTTCTACTGGCCGGTAAAGGCCCGCAGAGCAACATTCCAATGTTCTACAAAGGCTTCTCGAAGTTCAAGGGGATTTATATCCCCTTGTGCTTCGAGAACCCTTTGTTTAATTTGTTAGAACATTCTGCCCTCTAGTGGCAGAATGTTCTAAAACCCTTATAGCCCTTCGTAGCAGGGCTATACCGGCTATTAAAGTCCCGCTGTTTCGTTAAAGTCCCTCGCCTTCGGCTCGGGCCTTTAACGATTCAGCGGGCCTTTAATAGCCGGTATAGCCCGCTACGGCGGGCTATAAGGCTATATTAGAACATTGGAATGTTGGAAGCTCCATTGAAAACAAAGGAGTGCTCTGGGCTTATAATGGCTGGTATAAGCCTGGAGCGCCAACATTCCAAAGTTTCTTTGTTCACAGCTCTGGCTGTGAACAAAGGCTTCGAGGAGCCTGAGGAGATTCCAATCCCCTCACGCTCCCATAAGGCTTTGTTCTTTTGTGTTAGAACATTCTACCCTCTAGTGGCAGAATGTTCTAATAGCCTAATAGCCCTTCGTAGCTGGGCTATACCAGCTATTAAAGTCCCTCTCCCTTGTTAAAAGCCCTCGTCCTCGGCTCGGGCCTTTAACGCTGGAGAAGGCCTTTAATAGCCGGTATAGCCCTCTACGGCGGGCTATAAGGCTACAATCAGTTACTCACCAACAGCACTTCCTATCTTTTTCTGCTATCACCTATGCAATCAAAAAGAACTTATATTTATGACTATGGAATATCTATGGTTGTCTGCACACCCTGCTCTCCTTGTTCAGCTTCAATTACAAATGGCATCCCCCATATTAAGTCTTACACAAAGCTGCATATATCCCCCCACACCCGCCCCTGGCATACTTTTCTGTATGTACTTGTGTGGAATACCTTGACTCGACTCATATTCCATAACCCCTTCCTTCTCACAAACTGGTGATCATGTGCCTGCAATATATCTTTCTTCTGAGCTTCGTCTACTCTATGCAGCCCCAATCGTACGCACAGCTAACATAAAATTAACATAAAACATTACAATACAATCAAGACGAGGTCCAGAAACACCAGGAGAACCACAACTACCAGATGGACCGAATCCAGCCCCATCAGCAAGAGCAGGAAGAGTAAGCATGAAGAAGAGGCCCAGGATGGGGACCACGACTACCCGGAGGCCTAATATCAGAGCCACCAGTCCAGAACCAACCAGAGCAACAGGACCACGAAAAGAAGAATCAGAACAAGGCGAGAAGGACCCGGAGGATAGACCTGTAGGAGGACAAGGAGGAGGGCCATCAACACCTGAAGCAAGACCAGAAAGAGTCAGATGAAAAGGGAAGAAACTCCTGACCACCAGCATTTCCAGATCTAGGGACACTTGGAGAACCAGTACCGCTCGCATGACCAGGACCACCAGGAGAAGAAGGGACACCATAAAAAGGAGGGCCACTGGGAAGATGAGAAGCAGGACCGAGACCAGAAGAAAGGAAACTGCAGGGTGAAGACCAGGAGGATCAGCAGAAGGGGCACACTGGGCAATGATTCGAAGTCACGTGTATTAGGGTGCGCCCTTGGTTGCAAAGGCTACGCCACTTTTTAACGCTTCTTGGTTACAGTTCGCAGGCTACACCCTGTTTCAGAGACCTCCCCCTTTTCTCAGGCCTCTAGCCTTAAAACCTGGCAACCAACACAGTTGAAGGCCTTTGTAACCCCCTTCAATCCAGTGTCCATGGAGACCTGTACTTCCTGCACTTCAACAAGCACTTCTAGCAAGCATCTCAGTTAGGATGGCTCATGGTCCATCGTTTTCATCTTTCCTTCCCCTCTCCATTGCACGCGGGTCCTGCCTGCCAGCTATCGCCCAAGACATCGGCTCACCCAGAACGTTCTCCAGCACTGCTGATGCATTCAAAATCCGACATAAAAGAACTGGAAAAAATAAAAAGATACTAAGATGAAAATAGTTGCTGCCCCCACTCTTCTGTTAGAAATGAGCTATTTTGCCGAACAAACACGTTGAAAATGCTTTCAAAATACTGGTTTGTGTGATCATTAAAATGTTTGCTTCATTTATGAATAAAAGATTAGCCTCCAACGATGTTCAGAAATGAAAAAAGCTTCTACACAGTGTGCCTGACCCAATAAAATAACTACAGTCTCCTCTCCAGGAATAGAATATGTGTCTCGGGGCCCTCCCCTCCAACCCCGACGACCCCCCTCCCGTCTCGAGAGATTCCTCTGGGGACCCGTGGGCCTGGCCACGCCTCACGTGGGATCTGACAGGCGAGGGGCAGGAGGTGTAGGAGTCCCCCCGTGAATTTGTGTATTCTTTCCTCTGAAAATTATATGAAATCAGCTTGACTGGGAGCTGAATTGGAGCAGCTTTGGGGTTGCCATAGCGACCGTTTCCTTGCGCCTTGGCTCTGACTCACCACAGACGGCGCCTCGCTGGCTCCCGGGGGCGCGCGGACCCCGCGTGCGCGACCCCCGGCTGCCTTTCCTGGGGGCTCGCCTCCCCCCCCACATCACTCCACTTAAACAAAGTCCAAAAGTCCCCAGCCCCTGGGAAGCTCGTGGGTGCCCAGCAGGATTCCGCGCTATATCATATCACGGTCCTTGACATTCAACTGACAGCCCCAATGCATGCTTCCGGGGAGATGTAGTTCCATTAAACATTACTTGAGCCATTCAGACGAAAGCTGTAGATTACAATTATGTGTATAAATCAAAACTCGACTTGTTTGACACTCGGAACGCACACAATTATCTGGTAACCTATGCTGGAGTTATCACATTCACAACAGGGTGGATACGAATTGCCTAAATCCATTAATGTCACTCTTCACATATCATTAGGTGGCATTTCGTGGTCGTGTTTTAAAGCATAAACGGCGTTACCTCTCCCTACGGAAGCCCCGCTGGCCCCGTTATACACCGCTGCTTTTCAACAGCCCTCCTTTGACCCTGTGTAAGGTTTGCACCATAACGTCTGATGCATGCGCCTGGGGTCACTCTATGCTCGGAGAGCGCGGTGCTATGAACGTTTCATCCCGAGTTACGAACTTATGAATGACGTTATGTTATACTGAGTTGCGTTCTGATGTCATTGAACCTTCTGTCCTGACGTCATATTCTGTTGTGATATACTGCTATGTTATGGTATATGGTTATAAGTTATGTTGTTATGTCACTATATTAAAACGTATGTCATCGCGTGGTGGAATGTTGTGTTATGGTATTTGTATGTTATGTCACTATATATTGAACCTTATATCATGGTGTGATATGTTTTGATGGAGTGTTATTTTATGGTTGGATTACATGTAAAGTGTGTTATGGCACTGTATTGAACCGTATGTTATGTTGTGATGATGTTACGTTGTGATGGAATGTTATGCTATGATTCTATGTTATATTGTCGTGGCACTATATTGAACCTCGTGCCATGGTGTCATGTCATGGAATGTTATGGTGAAATGATCTGTTATATTATTATGGCATTATGTTGTATTATGGCATGCAATGTTACAGCCTGTTACGTTATTCGTTTTTTATGGCGTTGCACGTTAAGAATAAACTTGTCTCTGAGCTGCGAGGCGGCGCCGCGCGCATGAAGATGTCTTCTGTTGCCGAGAATAATTAAGAAGGCACGAGGCCTCTGGGGCCTGTCAGCGTCTCAACGTTTAGGGAACAAAGGATAATTAAATTGTGTGTTTAGTGCGGGCGGGAGGTATCGGCGTGAAGCAGGCAGAGCCTTCAGTGTATTCACGCGTCAGCTGCCGTGCAGGCAGCGTCCCCCGCACCGGGGATGCACAGGCAGCGCGCGCCGGTTCCTGGGAGGGGACAGGCCAATACTACCGCCTGGCTGGGCTGAAGTATGTCCGGGGGAGAGGCGGGTTGAGACACCTTCTCGAAGGTTTGAGGCTCAACTGTCCTACCAAATCTCAGGTTCATAAATAAAAAAAGAATGCCTGATCCCTTGTTTTTTTTATCATTTTTTTTAATTTCTACGTCTCCCCAGCCTCTGGTATCCTGGTTCCACTGCTTAATTTGAACGGTGATTGCAGGTGGGGCCCACTGGAGGCAGACATGTTTAGGTTTCGCCTGAACAGTGCATGCAACGCATGCGCTGTCCTTGGGAAACCTCTTGTAATAAAAACAATTAAAAAAAGCTTAAAAGGGCCTTAAAGCCCGCCCCTTACCTACCACTGGTTGGCCTGTCACGCCTCTCTTGTTTTCTTGCTACTTATTGGTCAACAGCTTCTTGAGCTTCCTGCTATCTCCTGGGCTTCAAGCAGTAGAGCGTGAACCAACTACAGTTTCCTGTCTGCCGTCAGTGTCCTTCCACTGGCCACAGGCACCTACAGGTACTTTTTTTGTTTTGGACAAGCACTCTCATAGAGAGCTTGTCTCTGCAATCTGTGTCCCTCCCTCCTCCTGCTCCCTCGTGTAGCTTACTCCTGGTGAAGTGATGAAATAGACGCACCGTCTTATAATGGAAACTTTAGAAGGCACCCGTTTCATTCATAAAATATTGGCGCCAGCAGCTCTTTAACCTGCTGCTGTTAGGTTCTATTGTTTGTATTGTGTGCATTGCACAAATTAAGGAAGTGTTTCCATCATATTTTCTTGACAACCCTCATGCACAGCAAATGCAAATGACAGCGCAATGTCAAAGAACGTTGATGCACGACAATGTGCTTGAAATACATGTTGATTTTATGTGAAAAGTATTTAAGGACAGTGCCTTGTCTTCCACCTTCATTGATTCCCCCACACAAACTCTTGCTTTGATATCCATTTTCATGTTGGGCGTACTTATTGTATTAAAAACATTGTGGAAAGCCAATGCTCTTAGTTTTTCTTTACTTTAAGCCATTTTGAACTGCAGCCAGCGCTGCTGTGCAACATGTCTAAAAAATATTGACATCGTCAATAGGTTTTGCTTAGACGAAAAACATATTGGCTTTGCCAATGCTTGTTGAAAACAGGCACTCATCTTACCTCAGCAGACTTTTATCCAGACCAAGAGAAACAAAAACACAAATGGAAAAGAGAAAGAGAAAGATGGAAAACCTTGACAAAGGGAGACAGCAGGGATGCAAAAGAACCTGCGAGAGTGAGATCAGGACGCTGGGAGTGTCTGGTGGTAGATTTAAGAGGCATCAGGTGGAATCAAAACTACACTCCCTTGGTATTTGGCACCCCAAACTGTTACAGTGCCGGCCGCTGCCTTCTGAGCAAACTTTCAGCTGCAATACGCATTCATTTGCAAACTAGGCACTGTCTGGCTCCTGGTCGGTGGTGGAGAGCTTGTCAGCCAGATAGTTGGGTGTGTCCGATGGGATGACTTTGTAAATGATGCACTCGGTTCTGAAGACAGCACAGGCGGACAAGTGGAGCCAGTGGAGTTCATAGTGGGATGATGTGGCCATCCTTCATTGGGCCCTTTATGAGGTGTGCTGCAGAGCCTAGGATACAGTTAAGGGGGGGGCTAATATCTAGGAGGCCACTGAGCACATCATTACCAGCATCCAGATGCAAGATAATGAGGGGTCGAGCAGCAACTCAGTTGCTTTCTGGCAGGAGTGGCTTCACTTTCTCCAGTAGAGAGCGCTGGTAGCAAGCCATCCTGTTTTTCTTGGCTGCATGGTCCTTGATGTTGAGGTCAGTGCCCAGAGTGAATCCAGCTAACTTGGCCTTGGGTGAAAATTGGTGTTAGAATCCTCCCATATTTATGTCATTGAGCTAGGTTTTACGTTGTTTTTTGTCGAAGAGTAGGAATTCCATCTTGGTGGTTGCTGAAAGTACAAGCAGCTTAGTTGCAAAAGTTATAACCAGTCGCGTACAAGCGAAAAAATGTAGTGCTTGAGGCGAGTAGCTTGAGATTTCTAAGGGAATGAGGACTGTAGATGCAGTTCAAGGAATTCCATTGAAATCTGCCTGGCTGCTAGTCTGACACATTGCAAGGTTGTCAACAGCTTTTTGGCCACAGATTTCAAGGAATCTTACCTAAGTCACAAAACACGTGTTGTAGTTCTGTAACCTAATAATAATTTAATATGGTGAAGAAATCTTAAATAAAAGGAAAATGTAAATATGAAAACATACTTTGGTGCATCTTAGTACTTATGTAATCCCTGTCAGAGACAAAATAATTATTTAGGATGAATAATGTGACTACCTAAAAATTGATGCTAAAGAAGATAATTGAACCTTGTTCCTTGCACCAAATTTTCAAAGTCAGACTATTATGCCAGTTTTATTGCATTCCTTCAAGATCTATGATCTCGTTAATTGAGCCAATCAATGTTATTCACTTTGGCTTTTGATACCTAAGCAGATGACAGAGGACAGCAAAGAAAAGGCCTTTTGGAAATTTTTACATAGATATTCTGGAAAGCTCAGCCCACATTACTAGCATATAACGTATGACTGCAGCTCTGTGAAGGGTGATCATAGTAGTTTAATAAAATTGGAAGTAGATTCTAGTCAGAAGCTGATCTATAACCCTCTTGTAACGTATTGCTTCCATTTGTAGTCTTTATCATGAGTAACCGATTCAATATCCAGTCATTCGTTGGTGTTGGGCAGTGGAAAACACTTTTTCAAAACTGTGATGTCACCAGTTTCAGTTTCAGTTTCATAAACTTTTATTCGATTATCAATTGTATAATCATAAAAAGTACATAGAGAATAAACTTTTCAACACATGAATAGGTTTAAAATGAGTCAAGATAAAAAGAAACGTACTAAAGGTAAATTTACAATTTTGAATATTTCTGGTTAATTTAGAACATTTTGACGTAATTTGATGACTGCTTTAAGAAAAGTCACTATAAGTTTAGCTTCATGGGGTGTATTCAGAGACTGCAAAAAGAGAAACGCAGAATAGCATCGTCTGTGACCACTGGATCGAAGAAGTGGAATAATCCATGTTTTACGTGGAAGACTGTAATATTTACAAAATAAAGTAACGTGAATCGTTGACTGTGGAGAGATACCATCACATGGGCAATTCATCAAGTTGCGGGACCAGTTTTGAGTTTCCGGAAATGAAACTAAACGAAAGAAAATACCAAAGCGAAGTCTTGTTAGTAAAAATTTCTCGTAGTTTGATAAAAAGTACGTCAAATATGGTTGTATGCCTTTGCAGGATTGTTGAGCACAAATTTATTCGTTGGAGGGTTTTATGATCTCAGCTTGGTTTCGTAGCTCTCTCAGGTGACCCAGGCACATTGATTTTAGTTGTTTCCTGGAGATGTCCTCGATCGTAGGGGGGTCTTCGAAGTAGGAGTTGCGGCCCAGGTCTTTGAAAAAGTTCCAAATGTAGGTCAACCATGGAATTTTACGCCAGTTTGTCAGGGCTAGGCAGTCTGTGATGAGGGAACGAGTTAGATGGCATTCGGGGTTGGTCCATATTCGGTGCCACAGTAAAATTGGTTGGGAGCGAATAGTGTCTACAATATGTTCCATGCCGAGCTCACAATGCGAAACAAGTATCGGGGAACTTTGAGGGAGGGCCAGAACATATTTAATGAAGCCATTCTCCGTAACTTGTAGTTGATCTATGCGCCCATAACCCCATACGCCAGCTCCATAGGTAGCCACACTATGGCACTTGGCATAATATATGGTCAGAAGTTCGGGTGGCGCTGGTTTCCCCAATTTCCTCGAAAAAGAAATCAAGGCCGTTGTTGCCCGTCGAAAGTGGAGGTTTCTGGCGTCAATTGCCTGGCGCCAGTTTACCGCATCGTCTACTAGGATTCCCAGGTAGGGGTAAACAGAGGTTTTTTCCAGCTTCGTTTTATCCACCATTATCGATTTAGGGTTTTTGACCCTAGGACCAATGTGCATTGTAAAGGTTTTCTTTATGTTTATTTTGAGGCCGAGTGAGTCCATAAATGTGGCATATTTGTTAATTTGTGTCTGAAGTTGATTCAAAGTCCGTGCTAAAATAACTGAATCATCAGCATATAGCAGTGTAGGTATCGAACGGTGGTTTATCTGGGGTAAGTCCTGGCTCCCTTCCAGCATAGCCGGCTCTAACCCATTTGTATAAAGGTTGAACAGGAAGGGAGCCAGTACACATCCCTGCCTTACTCCCTTTGTTATTTGGAATGAGCGGGACAGCTCACCGTTGGTACCAAATCTTACTCGCCCTGAAGCATTAGAGTAGAGTTCACGTAGGAAGGCTATTAATGGGGGGTCCACTCCAAGGTCACTAAGTATTTGCCAGAGTTTTGCATGTTGGACGCAGTCAAATGCCGCACTTAGGTCGACATAGACGAGGAAGATGTTACCTCCTTTGGCGCCAACATATTTCCCTGCCAAAAGGACAAGGTTAAGAGCCTGTTCCACTGTCCCAAGCCCCTTCTGGAAACCGTATTGTAGGTCGGTTATGATGTTATTCTCCTGGGCCCAAGATTGTAAGCGGTCCAGGAGCAATCGACCCGCGATTTTGCCCATTGAGTCCAGAAGGGAGATTGGTCTGTAGCAGGCTGGGTCGTTGCGGTCGCCTTTTTTAAAGATAGGTAAAAGGGTTGATGTCAACCATGACTGGAAAAGCCCGACCGAGGTTACAGCTGACATAACCCGGGTGATTATCTGTGACCAAAAGTCTACATTGTGGAGGAAGATGTCCATTGGAACTCCATCGGGGCCAGGTGCCTTGCCTGTTTTTGATGCCCCGATTGCTTTGATAACTTCACTGAGTTGAAAATGGATATTTATCGGATAGATGTTATTTTCCGATAGATGGACCTCATTTGTTCCTAAACCATTTTCTGCTGCAGGGTCGGGAGGTGGGCTAAAGATTTTTGAGAAATGGGTGACCCAATCTTCTTCAGTTACTGCCACATCTAAATGCTGGGTTTCTGTACTATTAGCCAAGAATGGAGATCTTATAACTTGCCAGAATAAGGCGCTGTCCTTTCTTTGGGTGCTGTCATGCAGTTGTGACCAAAGTTCTTGTTTAATTTGTTTTTTACGTTCCCTTCTGGCAAGATTATATGCTTTTCTTAAGTTAGAAATTTCCAGGGGATCTCTCGTGGGTCTATGTAAGGCTTCTTTAAGGATTGAAAGTGCCTTCCGACAAGCGGTGTCAAACCATCTCGTGATGGCGGGCTTGTTGTTCTTTTTTAGCTTGACAAATAGTTCATTCCTTATTATTTCTTGGATATTTTGGAAGCTGCTGACGATTGTTTGAGGTGATGCCTCCGGGGATGTGCATTCAGATATCCAGTGCTTGGATTCTTCAAGGACCCTCTGCGTCGTCTCTACCGGGTCGATCTTGGCCCATTTGACCGTGTAGCCATTCAGTTTATTCATGGTAAGTGAATGCTGATTTAAAAGGCTCGGCTTTGCAAGATGACCATTTACCAGTTTGACGGTAATTCTTACACTGAGTGGATAGTGGTCGCTCGTTACATTAGTCCCTATTTCAAAGTGTGCTAATTGCCCTTTAAGTGAATGGGAGGCTATTATGTAGTCTATAGTTGTTAGGAAGCCTCTTCCATGGAAAGTTGGTAGAAAATCCTGCTGCGGGTCTACTAGTTCATTCACAAAATCCAGGTCTAAGGAGAATATAATGTCATTCAGTTTGCTTCCACATGTCGAATGCACAAAGTGTGGTATGGGGCTGCCAAGTTCGTTTTGCAGCCCACAGATTTCTCTTTTATGGTTTGGGCACAGAGGGAGATTAAAATCACCACCCCACATTAGGTGTGTTGTGTTTTTGTCGTTGTTGTTTTGGTGTGTTGTTAGGAATGTGGCAATCTCTACTAAATTTGACCAACAGTCCGATGTGCCAGAGTTATTATAGTAATTGATAAAAATGAAGGTGCTTCCATTAGTAGTGTTTAGCTGCAAGATTTGATATGTTGGAGATTCTTTTAGCAGTTTTGTAGTTGTCACCAGTTAAACTCCTCCCTTCCCACTGTCCTCTGTACCCTACAACAGTTTTTTCCTGGTGATTGCGGGAGGGGCTCCGGTTCAATCTCTTGCCTCAGCAGGCTCCATCCATAGGACCGCTTGCAGCAGGAAATCATCGGTGCTGGCGACTGGCCAAGTCAAAGAGTGCTGTGGTACAAGTCGGGCATGTCAAGAAACTTACCTTGCTGTTGCAATGATGAAGTTTCCCAACTGTGACTTAAACAATATATTGCTACGCCCACCCACCCAAAGAAATGTGCAAATTTCCCTGTTTCCGAAATCCTGATCTTTTTGGATTGTCCACCTGCAGACAATCTAAAGGAGTATGAGTAAGGAAAGTTGGAGTACGCGTGCAAATCTGCATTTTTGGAAGAATTTTCAACTGTACACCTGATTTTTTTTGTTAACCCCAAAAATGTGTACATTTATAAAATTTGTAGGCATACAATTCTGACTCCTAGCCATCTCTACAGAGCTGACTGCAACAGTTGATTCTCATCGGCCAAAGCATCCTTTCGCTCCGTGCATGCCTTTACACTCACCTTCCCTTGATCCAGTTTTGTGAATAGGAGAGACAGCTATTTTCCTCTCATGCACCTCACTCAGGAGTGCCCCCTAGAAAACTGATCCTCGGACATCGTGGAATGTTAAAAACTCTCCTTTAATAGGCATGTTTCAACATTTTATGATTGTACATTTGCCTTCTGCTCTTGAGTCCATTTGTGTATAAACTGCATAAACTTATGTTTTAGAGAAGTTTCATTTGGCGATTTTCATATCTGGGATCATTTAGATGGAGCTGCTAATATGTAAAGTTGGGCACCAATGATGCTGGGCCCTCAGTTGCGCTAATGCTCTTGCTCCGTTGTTTGGAAAGTCAATTATCAAAAGCCTGTATCTACACTGCCACAAAACGCAGTGAAAGAACTGAAGGACTGATTTAGTTGGTGGAAAACATTGCATGTGGGGTTCTCGCATGCACACGTCGGGTTGTTCCTGCACTGCGCCTTTGGCCATTCTTTGCTGACAGGAAACTACTGCCCAGTGGTGATCACATCTTTCAGGAGGGCAGAGGGCTAGTAAGTAACAGCTTCATTCAAAGAAACGCCCCACCCTTGCGTTGACGATACAGCAGCCAATTGTCACAGAGCTACCCCGGGGAAGGCACTCCGTAGGTTGTACAGCTGTCAGAGTTCAGCCCCAGCGAATGAAATGCCACTCAGCTCACCATTCTCCCCATGAATTCATCCTGTCAGTGTACCAGAACTATATGTCCCCTGAAGAGCTCACATACCAGTAAAGCACCTCCGTACTATGCCGTCTGCTCTATTTACGCAAAGCCGAAGAAACCTGGAACCCTTCCAAAAGCTTGAAGTCTTGTGACGTGCCATCTGCTCATTGCTTCTCTGTGCACCACACGCTGGCTCTTCTCCCACCATAGCTTTCTTTTAGCCCTTCCACAAACTAAGACATTCTAGCCCTCCTTCTGCTTCTCTATGATCCTGTGTCTATAGCTCTACCTCTGTCAATACCGTGTTGTCCAATTGGTTCTTCTTTCATTTGAAAGGAGCTAGTACCTCCATATTCACATAATAACTTGTTCTGTATGACCCTGTAAAGACCAAAGAGTGCCTCGGCAGGGCCAGCTTCCTTTCAGCTCCAGGGCTGCACTGACAAGGCTCCCACACACATCTGGCAACATCTGTTCCCTTCTTTGCATTGGAAATACAAATCGACAGCTCCTGATTGCGCCTTGATTCTGCTGTGAAACGCCTCCTTGAGGCTGCACGAGCCGCCGCTTACGACAGTGATCAAGGGTTGTCTTTATAAACCTACTATGCATTGCAAAATACAGGATTATCATCAGAAGAGTCGCTGCACTCGTGTTTGCTTGTGGCTAGCATTTATGAATTGACTGTAGTCACTGTGAGATGCAAAATGATCAAACCCCTGCAGGGACGCCATCTTTGTCACCTGCTACCATCTGCGCCTAATTGCTTTTCCTCTTCTTTTTATTTTTATATTTCCAACCCTGTGCCCTCTCCTTGAAAACAGCAACTTGCTCTTCTTGCCCACTCACGTAGGGCGCTTCTGATTTCTGTTTTCTGTTGTCCCTTCACCACTAAGCTCCATCATGTCACCTTTGGATGTAAGCTCACCATGCGCTCCAGTGGTCCTGCTGCCTCGTCACCTGCTAGAAGCCTGGATGGGTTCCAAGAATCTGAAAACCAGCCTTATAATGTCTGCCTCCCCTCCCTTTCCCCTCTTCTTTCCAGCTCTCTCCCGCAGCATGGATCTCAAATATTCTTGCTTGAAGCCCGCCATTAACAATTTTCCAAAATGCAGCAAAAAGTGAGAGGTGACAGGCAAACACCACCGGGGCCCAATAAAGCAATTTACTTCTGTGCACCCATAGTAACTTTTGTAATTGTTTACCGCCTCACCTTTCCTTATGCATATCAATTATTCACTATATGCTGTGCATGGCCTTTCCTTCACCTTTTAATCATGCGGACTGCTTATTCAGCTGTATCTGTTTACAGGAGCTTCGGTTTCCTCCCTTGTTCCATGACAAATCCGTCCATCTGTCTGTCTTTCTGGCTTCTTGTTCAGATTTCAATGTAGCTGTCTTTTCATAGTTCTCACACTCGTTTTTTGTCTTCACCTCTTCACCGGTTGTCACGCATATCAGGCCCCACTTTTCAGTCTCCCATCACCACCAAACTCTCTGACAACCACCATGCTGTCTGCACCACCCTGGCCATCTGCTGTGGTCGTGCCCCTTTCCATGCCTCTGCTCGCCTCCAGAATGCCCTATGCCTTCAGTTTAGTCCCCACAGATTTTCATGAGTTTCAAGGTGTACTCCAAAAAAGAGTGCTCCACTGATGAGGGAGCATTTTACCTTTGCCAGGTAGATTAGAGTGAGTGTGTGGTGCTGTGTAGGTAGCTGTGCGGCTTTCGAGTAGCCTGTTTGCAGCCAGTGGAGTTTTGTTGTTTTTTTAAATCTTTTTCTCGGGCAACACACAATATGAGTAGGCCTGAGTGAAACTATAATTACTCTGAAGTGAGCATTTCTCGTGAGATGTGAATTGATTATGCCACTGTGAGTAAGTAAGAGAAATTTGGTGCAAAAATCCAGCAGCAGGAGCACAGGAACAATGAACTAAGAGAGAGCGTGCGGCTGATGGCTACTGATGGCCATGTCCCATTGCATTTAGTCCTGTTATATTAGTGCAAATGTATCCTTTGGCCCATTTTGGATGCAAGGGTGCATTTTGCTCTAAGAAAATAGTGCCAAAGGGAAGATTACACTGCTCACGTAATTATGCATAATTCCGAGAAAATTTTTAGAAATGGGATTTCTGGCTAGCTGAGACTTGCGCCAAAGCGAGGCAGAAACCACCACTCTAGTCAGGATAAGGGAATTACACTTCTAAAATAACCCCTGCTCACCCCCTTGGTAGCTTGGCACGAGCAGCCAGGCTTATCTTAGAGACAGTGTGTAAAGCATTTGCACATAACTAACAGTAGAACAGGGTACGCACTACAAAAGGACCAGTTTAGAAAAATATCCAATTTATATATACTTAAGACAAGACCAAATACGATAAAAATACACAATACTATACTAATAAGTTCACAGTTCAAAAAATACACTGATTAAAAAGAATTCCTTGTGTAGGTAGCTCTGTCCGGGCTACCACGGCTTCGTGAACAACAAATCCAACAGTTCTGGCTGGTCGCGGGCCAGCTACGGTGTCGAGAAGACCCGCAAACTGTACCTGTGAGAAATGCAGGGCCCTGAGACCCTTGAAGTCACTAGCTCCTGTCTGTTGGAATCAGAAGTGCTGGCGCCTGCAGGTGTCGGGTGCTGCGGTGTGAAGTGCAGCAGTGCGGCGTGCGGTGCCCCCAGGTCGCGGGACGAGCAGCAGCTCTGTGGCGGCGTCAGATGGCGGTGTCGGTGAGACCAGGGTCGTGGTGCGAGATAAAGGCGGTGCTCGCCACGGTGCTAGCAGGCCACGGTGCAAGCAGCAGCGGCATTGCTGAAACGCTGTCATAGGCTAAGGAACTGAAGTCGTTGATGCTGGCTTCGGTAGGCCAAGGCTGCGGTGCGAGGTGAGGGCGGTGCATTGTGTGACTTACGCGCGGTGCCCTCGAACCACGGTGCAAGCAGCGGCGTCGATTTTGGCAGGATGTGGCAGGGTCAAGCAGCCCAAGGCATCCTCGTGAAGCAAGGCGGTGCGGAGTGCAGGGCCCACAGGTCGCAGTGTGAGCAACTGTTCGGTGGTGGCGCCAACCGGCTTCGTCGGTTAGACCAAGGTCGTGGTGTGGCGTTGCAGTGGTGCTCTCTGCGGTGCCAAAGCTTCAGTGTGAAGCAAAGCGGAGTGCAATGCCCATAGGTCGCGGTGCGCTCAAGGCTCGTTGGCAGCAACAACAGACGTCGTCGGTGAAACCAAGGTCGCAGTGCGGCATTGCGGCTGGGCTCTCTGCGTTGCCAAAGCTTTGGCGTCGGTGAGACCAAGGTTATGGTGCGCGTTGCGGTGTTGCCCTCTGCTGTGCCTTCAGGACACGGAGTCGGCAGTGGCATAGTAGATGCCGTCGAGTTGCTTTTACTTTGTTTGCAGCACAAAACACACAGTCCCCAGTGCTGTGGGCAGAAGAGCTTGAAGTCTTTGTTGTTCCTGAGACTTTGTGAACAGGGGCAAGCTCTACCTCAAGCCCTTGGAGAGACTCCCACATTGGATTGCAGAAAGTCAAGTGCATGCCTTTCACTGCCCAGTACAGAAGCAGCCACTGCAGGTCAGCCCGGCAAAGCACCCAGCAAAACATTTGTTCCTTTTTGCAGCTTCTCCCTCTTTGCAGTCTTCTTGTTCCAGATGAGTTCTGAAGTTCAGGGGTCTGGGACCCAGTATTTATGTCCAAAAATCCTTTGATCTTTCAGGCAGACGGTGCCTGTGCTCGGCCAGAACCAGTTGGGCCTTCTCTGGTGTGAATTCCTGGCAGGAGGTGGAGACGGCATTTGTCAGAGGCAGACCAGGCCCTTTGAGGTGCCAGGAAATCTCCCCTCCACTTCCCCCATTGTAGCCCAGGTCTATTCAGCCCTTTCCTGACCTACCTAGTCCATCTGGAGCCCCTCCCCCAGCCTTCTGTCATCCAAAACCCAGACAGGCAATCCACATTCCAGCAGAGGCACCAGGGATGACTGAGCAAGAAAATACCCACTTTCATAAAGTGGTATTTTCAAACGCAGACCTTCACTAAAAGATGCATCTTTAGCTTCTGAGTTCAGGCATACTAAATTGTATTTTTTTACCGAATTTCCTGGGCCAGTTATGTTATAAGATGTTATAAACAAACCTCCCATTCTATCCTATGGGGAACTAGTAGCCTTGCAATAGAGAAAAACGAAATTGGCTCTAATTCACTATTATGACATGCCACACACACCAGGGCATGTCCTACCTTTCACATACATTGCACCCGGCCCACAGGGGTACCTTGGGCCTATCTGAGGGATGTCTGACATGTAAGAAAAGGGAAGGTTAGGGACCGGCCAATGTGTGCACTGGCCTAGTCGACTTGGCAGTTACAAACTGCACGCAGATTCTACAATGGCAGGTCTGAGTTACCGTTTACAGGGCAACTCACTGGGGTGGCACAACTAGTGCTGCAGGCCCCCGGGTAGCATTTGATTCACCGGCCCGGGCACACACAGTGCCCTTTTCTAGCAGCTAACAGGTAAATCAAATATGCAATCATGGAAACACCAACCCATAACACAATTTACACAGAGAGCATAGACATATAAGCACTGATTAGCAGTGGTAATGTGCCCAGAGTCCTAAAACCAACACACACAGGTCAGGGAAAAATAAGAGGAAAAAGCAAAAAGTTTGGGGCTAACCCTGCAAAAGGCCATTTCCAACCTGCGGTAACAATGAGTAATTACACTTGAGAGAATTACACCAGTTACATCCACTCCGAAACATGAGGCGAAGATTGAAATTGCGGTTCTCTAATTTTGAACTTTGCCACATGACCATATCTTCATTACAAAGAATCTCTAATGTTAGTTCACAAACTATGAAATTTTATATACCAGTTGGACGCCCTTTAGTATTCTATAGAAAGATAGCTACAAAGGCTTCCGCTTGATGTTCGAGTTCTGTGAAACATCATGCAACTCAAACACAGCACTGTACTAAGATTTTTATTATGTGGTATAGCAGTCTTTTTATAGCACTTTCTGCTGCAGCGTTGTTGCTTCATGGTGTACAATGCGCTCCACCAGAAAATGTGCACCTTTCAGGAGTACCTTATGGTCGCAGTAAGTGTTTTCTTGTTATGTGATATTTTCATGTATTCTGTTTACGCCCTTGGGCTTTTTGACATTTTACTTTCTAATAATTAGCCAAGTTATTTTTATGTCTTTATGGATATTATCTTTTACTTACACCTGATTTTGTCTAGTATTCCCATCACAAAAGGTAAAAGTGAAATTCTAGGATAAAAATCTGAAAGATCACTAAATTGCTGTGTAAATCATTCAAAGTAAAAGAGTGTTTCCTATTTTTTTTAAGTAGACTCAGTTGTGCCATTGGTGGGCTAACGACACCCCAAATGGTCACTCCCCTCTTAACGGCAGGTAGAGCTACTGCCTGAACAACTACACAAAGCAGTCTTCAAAGCTCTTTTTCAAGTTCAAGTTCAAGAATTTATATAGCGCACTACTCACCCAGAGGGTCTCAAGGCGCTTGGGGAGGGGTTCATTATTTGTTGAAAAGCCAGGTTTTAAGTTCTTTTCTGAAGGAGATGTGGTTCTGTGTAAGGCGGAGGTGAGTGGGGAGTGAGTTCCAGGTCTTGGCCGCCAAGTGGGAAAAGGATCTACCTCCCATGGTGGATCTTTGGATACGCGGAACTGCGGCGAGGCCTTGATTGGAGGATCTTAGTTGGCGAGTGGGAGTGTAGAAGGATAGTCGATTGTTGAGGCATTCGGGTCCTAGTTTGTAGAGGGCCTTGTGTGCGTGGGTGAGGAGACGGAATGTTATTCTCTTGTTGACGGGAAGCCAGTGGAGGTCTTTTAGATGGCCGGAAATGTGATCTTGGCGAGGGATGTCCAAAATGAGTCTGACCGATGCGTTTTGGATGCGTTGGAGTTTTTTCTGTAATTTGGCTGTAGTTCCAGCGTATAGGGTGTTTCCGTAGTCTAGTCGACTCGTAACCAGTGCGTGGGTGACAGTTTTTCTTGTCTCGGTGGGGATCCAATGGAAGATTTTTTTGAGCATACGAAGTATGTTGAAGCATGATGATGAGATGGCATTTACTTGTCTGGACATCGAGAGGGAGGAATCTAGGATGAAGCCTAGGTTACGTGCGTGATCTGTGGGTGTGGGTGCTGAGCCCAGATCCGAAGGCCACCATGAGTCGTCCCAGGCAGAGGGGGATGATCCTAGGATGAGCACTTCCATTTTGTCTGAGTTAAGTTTAAGGCGACTGTTTTTCATCCATACGGCTACTTCTTTCATGCCTTCGTGAAGATTGGTTTTGGCGGTGTTGGGGTCTTTGGTGAGGGAAAGGATCAGCTGGGTGTCGTCAGCGTAGGAGATGGTGTTAAGGTTGTGTTGACGCGCGATGGAAGCGAGTGGACTCATGTAAACGTTGAAGAGGGTGGGACTGAGTGAAGATCCTTGTGGTACTCCGCAGATGACTTCGGTGGCCTCTGATTTGAATGTGGGGAGTCTGACTCTCTGGGTTCTCCCGGCTAGGAACGAGATGATCCAGTCCAAGGCTTTTCCTTGTATGCCGATGTTGCTGAGGCGTTGTGTGAGGGTGTTGTGACAGACTGTGTCGAAGGCGGCGGAGAGGTCGAGTAGGATGAGGGCCACTGTTTCTCCGTTGTCTAGTAATGTTTGGATGTCATCTGTTGCTGCGATGAGGGCGGTTTCGGTGCTGTGTTTGGCTCGAAAGCCGGATTGTGAGGGATCGAGGGAGTTGTTGGATTCGAGGAAGGCGGCGAGTTGGCTATTGACGGCTTTCTCAATGACTTTGGCCGGGAATGGGAGGAGGGAAATGGGGCGGTAGTTCTTGAGTTCAGAGGGGTCTGCTGTGGGTTTTTTCAGGAGGGCGCTGACTTTGGCATGTTTCCAACTTTCTGGGAAGGTAGCAGAGTTGAAGGAGCAGTTGATGACGTCACGGAGATGGGGTGCGATGATGGAGTCAGCTTTGTTGAATATGTGGTGGGGACATGGGTCGGTTGGCGAGCCAGAGTGGACGGAGTTCATGAGGCGGATGGTGTCTTCAGTGGTGATTGGGTTCCAGGCGCTGATGTTGTTAGAGGGCGGTTTAGGTTCTGAGGGGGGTGGGGAGGTTTGCTCGTTGGAACTGTTTTCGAAGCTGTTATGTATGTCGGCGATTTTGTTGTAGAAGAAGGAGGATAACGAGTCGCAGAGGTCTTGGGAGGGAGTGATGTCGTTTGAGGCTGCGGTGGGGTTGGTGAATTCTTTGACGATGTTGAATAGTTCTTTGCTGTTATGGGCGTTGTTGTCGAGTCGACTCTTGAATGCTGATTTCTTGGTGGATCGAATCAGCTAGTGGTGTTTGCGGGTTGCTGTCTTGAAGGTGGTCATGTTGTCGGTGGTTGGGTTTTTTCTCCATGTTTTCTTGAGAGTACGGCATGGTTTCTTGAATTTCTTAAGGTCATCGTTGAACCAGGGGGCCTTTTTGTTGTTTTGTTTAGTATGATGGTTTTTCAAGGGTGCTAATTCGTCAGCACTGTGAGTGATCCATTGTTTGAATTTGATGGCAGCTTGGTTTGGGTCCGATGAGAGGGCGGGTGGGTTTTGGTTGAGCGATGTGAGGAGT
Organism: Lissotriton vulgaris; assembly: GCF_964263255.1. Lineage (NCBI taxonomy): Eukaryota > Metazoa > Chordata > Amphibia > Caudata > Salamandridae > Lissotriton > Lissotriton vulgaris. The sequence goes on along the minus strand of NW_028243866.1, from coordinate 949,874 downwards.
TGGTCGGTGGCGATTTTGTTCCATTTTCTTCGGGGAATAGGTTGTGGGGGGTTGTGAGTCGAGGTGGTTTTGTAGCTGAAGTGAACACAACAGTCCAATGGAGAGCTGTGGTGTAATCGAAGGAAATGTACTTGCTGGAAGTGAAGATTGGGTCGAGTGTATGTCCAGCTACATGGGTGGGGGTGTCAACAAGTTGATTGAGTCCGAGATTGGCCAGGTTGTCAAGGAGGGTGGTGGTGTTGCTGTCGTTTTTCTTTTCCAGGTGGAAGTTGAGGTTTCCTAGTAGAATGTAGTTCTCGGAGGCGAGGGCGTGTGGACTGATGAAGTCAGTGATGTCTTCGCTGAATTGTTTACGGGTTCCTGGGGGACTGTAGATGAGGGTGCCTCTAAGTGTGGTCCGAGGGTCGGTGTGGATCTGGAAGTGGAGGTGTTCGGCGGTTGCACGGTTATCGTCGAAGCTGGCCGTGATTCTGATGGTGTTCTTATGGACGATGGCGATGCCTCCTCCTGTTTGGACGGTGCGGTCTTTTCGGATGATCTTGTAATTGTCCGGGATGGCAATGGCGATGTCGGGTGTTGATGATGCGTTCATCCATGTTTCAGTAAGGAAGGCGACGTCCGGTGATGAAGTGTCGAGTAGATCCCAGAGTTCGGTGGCGTGTCTGTGGACCGAGCGGGTGTTCAGTAGGATGCACTTCAGGTGGTTAGAGTCGGAGCTGTGTTTGGGGTTAGTGGATGTGGCGTGGGTCTTAACGCAGTTAAATTTGCAGAAGCGGCAGGCGAAGGGGCCGTGGGTACGACCCGGGGCCGCTACGAAGCATTGTGGTGTGTGTCCGGGGTTAAGGGCGAGGAGGGAGGCGGCATCATACGTTAAGCGAGTGGAGTGGGAATGGCGGGGAACAGGGGGTCTGGCGCTGGGCGCGGACGGGCGTAGACGGGCTTACCTTTGGCGCACCTTCGGCGCGCATGGGGCGCGACCGCTGCGCGTGAACGCTGCGCGAAATATCATCTGTCATAAATGGATAGAGGAGGGGGAGGGGGCGAGGGAGGAGCAGCTGGGAGGCGGGTGCGTGCTGGGGAGCCTCGCTACGAGGCACAACAAACAAAATGGCAGTGCAAGATAAACAAACAGCCAACCAGGCGGGCAGTCCGAGCTACGATGCAATTTTCTATTCAGCAAATGCAAGCGCACATTAATTATTCTACAATCTTTAAATTGCCAAGCAGTCACACTACGATGCCAGAGCGAGCGCTGCGAAGTCCGGCCAGGGAGCGTGGGGGAGCGACCTCTTCTCACGAGGATAGTTTGCTCTGCGGTGTTTAAGGCAGGTCCAAGCAGAATTTATAAAAGCCTAAGACCAACACTGTTTTAATCCTGGCTCAAAAACCTGAAATATCCATAAGGGCTCAGCCCCCACTGACGGACACAATCTCCCTGATCTCTTGGATCAACAGCTAGAGTCTTACGGTATTTCACATCATTGGATATTACAGGGTTGATTATACAAATAATTGGAAACAGTAATATCTCGGGAAAAAATATTGTGTCAAGAATAAACAAGAAAAAACATCATGAAGTTAGGTTTCTATAGACAAGCAAAGTTTTACTATTTATAACTCCACCCATATGTACCATGACAATATATGTATCTTCAAGATATGTAGATGTGGAGTTAACAATAGTAAACCTATACTTACCTATTTGCCTTATCTTCTTGATACTTTCATCCTCGATATTGTTGACACGATATTCTGTCCACACAATAGTTTTGTTTCTGATTTTCTGTCAATGATCCTACGACAGGGCCACGACCGGGCTGCAATGGTGGCGCAAGAGGAGGTTTTCATATTAGCAGTTATAGGACGGGAGTGAAGTGCATTGGCAGTTGGAGTTGGAGCACTCCCCAGTATAATATAACATTTGCGTTGACGCAGCGCAGGTTTTGAGTGCGCTGGTGATTTAGACGATGCTCCCAGGTGGAAGATTTGCTGCTAGACATAGCAGGGTTTTGGTACCTTGACAGGTGAGTGAATGCCTAGAAGTGGAGTATTTGCATTGATGTAGATCAGAGTATAGGTACACTGGTGTGTGAGATGCTGTCCATAGGTTTAGTATCTGCCTTGATACAGAGAAAGGCTTGTGCAGAGCTTGGGTACTTTGGCAGGTGAGATGATTACCATTGGTGGAATATTAATAGCAATGCCGGGCATGACTTGGGGTCATCAGGTGAGACGAAGCCCATTGGTGGAATATTAATAGCAATGCAGGGCATGTCTTGGGGTCATCAGGTGAGGCGAAGCCCATTGGTGGAATATTATGATTTATGCATAGCACGGGTATGTAGGCATGTGAGGTGCTGTCCATTTGTAGAATATTATCATTGACACAGATGTTGGATGCACCGGTAGGTTAAGTGATGCCCATTGGTAGAATATTATCATTGACACCGAGCTTGGATTCGTGCAGTATTATCATTGACACAGAGCTTGGGTGCTCTGGCAGGTTCAGTGATGCCCATTTCTGGAGTTTAAAAAATATCGAAGGTGGTTTCGCCCGACAATGCAAAAGCATAGCTGCCTTTCAAAAAAACATTTTTAAAATAGTTAAAATTAAAACAGATAAGCCACTTATGCTGTTCCAGCTAGACACATTAAATAAAGAACATCTATTACATTGCTGCTTTTTTCCTGCACATTTTTTTTAACATAGGGATAAGGTTATTATGTTTTTGCCACGATTTTAAGTTCCCGATAGCATCATCCGGATGTCCCAGCTTTTCCTCAGTTATAAGCCAAGTTGTTTTTTCGTGTGGACTGAGAGATCAGGTTGGGGGAAGAGCATTTGTTCATCTGGGTTTTCAAGCTGCTCTTTACATAAGGTCTTGGCTATTATATTGGACCTGATCATGTTGCACAAATTACAGTTCAGCATGATATGTTTCGTACCCTCTGTTGCTCCACACAGGCATTTTTCTGAGATCGCATTATTTTTTATGTTCAATATGTCACTTAGCAACAACCCCCCCTTCCGCATCTAAGTAGAGCAAAGTGTCTACTCTCAAGATATTATTGAGTATCCCATGAGGAGTCAGGCAAGCCAGCATGGTTCCTTGAGTGTAGTTTTACGAGCGCCTCAAATTTCTGATTCATCCTTAGGATTGAGAAGTGTTTGTGGGCAATGGAGTTTGTCTTCTTTTTTTGTCAGTAATGCAAAGATGGGGGATTCAGAGAGCAATAGCAGACCAAGGCCATATGTAGGAAGGCCATTACCGGTCGCTAACGGCCGAAATCGTCCGTTACCGACCGGTAATAGGCTTTTCCTATGTAGGGGCACATTTACCGATTCGGTAAATAACAAATAAGTATTTACCGATTCGGTATTTACCGAATCATCATTTACCGATTCGGTATTTGCCATTCATGGTAAAATGTTCGTTCCACGCCCAGTCAACCAGGTTGCTGACCAGTTCTTTTGGTCTTTTCAACCCATATTTTATAGGGGTCATCTATCAGCTGGTTTCGATTGAAAGATAGCCGTAGTCTCATTCTAGGGCAGCTGAGGAGAAACTTGAAAGTAACTTTAGCGTTGATTTCCAGAATTTCCTCTCAGAGCAGGCCACTCTGCTTGTATTCTTATCCAGACCCTATAGCTTGGAGCCATATGAAATAAAGCTTTCAACTTTTGCTTGGAAAAGTTTATCAATAAGGTCTGAGAAACAATGACCATGGTCGCACTCGATGCTCAATATTGCATTGGCAACCACCATAGATTTTTCTATTGTGGTTTGAACATGGGCATTCCATTTGAGCGTTCTGTCAATTGTTACCCCAGATATTTGAAAGAGTCATCCAGTTATGTATCATTTTTGGAGAATGGATACTCTTTCTGACGTTTTGTCCCGAAGGTCATAGTTTTTATTTTTCCTGTGTTGATTTTTAAGTTGTATCCTTCTATAGCAGTGGGTTGAGCCTAGAGGCCAGTGGGGATTTTAGACAGCAGGATTGTGTCATCAGCATACAGGAGTGCCGGTATCTCATATTTGTTCATTGCCGGAAAGTCATTTGTGGTTTGAGAACTTCTTGATACAGGCCGTTGATAAAGAGGGAAAGCATGCTGGGTGTCAAAAGTCATCCTTGCTTTACCACTGTACTGATGTATCGTTTTTTGCTGATATTCCCTTTTTGATTTGTCTAACCTGAGAGGTGGTTCCGATATACAGCAATTGAATTAGGGACAAGAGGCCACGGTCAATTCCAGAGATAGCATCTTAGGACAAGGTTTAATGCAGAGGCAAAATCTAAAAAAGCATTGCATAGAGGCATTTTTTTTTACCTGTGCTAAATTTATACATTTTGTGCAAGAAAGTGAAAATCTGGTTGATTATTGAAAATCATTCTCTGAAACCTCCGTGGATGGGCGAGAAGATGTTTTTGTTTCTGACTCACTCACCTAGTGCCATTTGTAGAATCTTAGCATTAAGGTCGGTTGCATTGGCAGTAGAGGCGATACCCATTGGAATATTATCATTGAAGCAAAGGTTGGTTGCATTGGCAGTAGAGGCGATACCCATTGGTGGAATATTATCATTGATGCAAAGGTTGGTTGCATTGACAGTAAAGGCGATACCCATAGGTGGAATATTGTCATTGATGCAATACAGCCAATGATGAGGCAGCCACAGGACACTACAGAAATACAATCTTTATTATCATTCGGACACAGAACAATGACATCAGAATGTTACGGAAAGGGCAAAGAACAGTTTGACAAATTACAGCTCTTTCAAACAGTCTCACACATATAATTAGCAAAAATAAAACCAAGAGCCCCCTCCTTGAGCAGGACTACGAAACTGGGAGACGCGGGGGCCCTTGCAGCTCATTGGTGGTGCCTGGACAGGGCCCTCACCACCCACCCGTCAAGATGCACTATTGGGTGCACAGAACAGACAGAAAAAACAAACACTAAAAAAATACCCCTTCTTCAAGGAATGTGTTTCAGCCTTGGGGAGGTGGAGGGGTTATGTGGTTTTGTAGCTCCTTGACAACTGCCATGTACCTAAACCTTTGTTTCTCCAGCTGCACAGTAAGACAGAGTAGTTGACTGAGTGCCTGCTCAAGAGGTCAGCGTGAAAGCAAATAGTCACTTGTTTAAATGGTCTTCCATGGATCCTTCTGATGATGATACAATGAGTGCCTTTCCGATGAGTAACGAAAATATCTATTATTTAAGAGCCTAGATGCAACTCAGTTTGTAATGTAATGTAAAAAGGTATTTATAGAGCGCAAACTGTCGCTCCGAAAGGAGCATCCTGGCGCTGAGGAAGGTAGCTTAGGGGAGTGGAAGAAAAGCGCTAAATGGCGGCAAGTACATATGTGTCTGTCAGGTTATATAACCAGGTTTTGAGTTTCTTTCTAAAGTCTGCTTCCGTAAGTTGCATTCTGAGGTTATTTGGCATGGCATTCCAGGCTTTAGGAGCTAGGACGCCAAATGATTTGCCTCCTTTCGTTTTGAGATTAAATTTGGGGACGTTGGCAAGGTTGAGCCCCGCTGATCTCAAGACTCTGGTTGGGTTTTAACGACAAAGTCTTTTCGACAGATACCTTGGGCCACTATCATTTAAGGCTCTGAAGGTAGGAAATAGGAGCTTAAAAAGAATGAGAGTTTGTGGCATGTGCTTTAGAAATGCCCAGCTTTCTAGCTGTGCCTGTAAGATTAAAGGGTCCTCTTGTAAGCAGGGATGACTTCTCCTCTATGGCTTTAGCAAGAGCAAATAGCAAGACATCCTAACTATGCCTTGATGATTGATGATGGTTTGGATTTTATAAAGTGCTCAAATACTCAGAAAAAGGGTGTCCGGCACTGAGTAGAAAAGAGAGAAGTCAGAGCGGAGAGGTCTAACCTGAAGCGCTACCAGTATTCGGGGCTTCCTTCCCTCATTCATGCAAAGATGTTGCCGATTTTACCCACGAGTCTATAAAAAACAAGGGGATTTCTGGATAAAAACTTCTTCTGCTTGTCGGTCAGCCACTTGTCAGCCACGAGCATGGCATCGGACGCGCCTTCTTGAGCCCTTCCATCTGGTAATAGCTCTAATCCACTCAGATACTAGAGTCTTTGTGACCGAGATCTGGCAGACTTAAGAGCACAGATAGGATTGTGATGAAATAAGTATCAATCCTCTTCCCTCCTTCATCTTGTTGTGTCTATCTGCACAGTCAAGGCTGTTGGGAAATAGGGGCTGAAGAGATCATAAATGCTACTCTAAGTCACAAAAACCTATGTGGTAAAAACAAGCCGTGTAGACCGGCCACGCTCTGCCCTGTGCCTTCCTCATTCTTTCCCGGTCACATCTGTCTCCATGGTGATTCCCAGGATCAGTGATTTCTCTGGGATTGATGTCCAGTGTCTCTTATCTAGAAATGCTGGTTTACATCAAGTAGATGATGTGCCATAACCCTTCAAGGTCTGCCCGTTCTTTGACTCTGTGGTCCTATACAACACACATTGTTTGGGAGCTTCTGCTTTAATGGCGTTCTTGCATGCAGGGACACGCAGTACTTGGGAAAGTTGTAGAGTAAATGCAAACAGCAATAAAGGACTACCAGCGCAATGACATATCCAACCAGTGTGTCAAAGAACCTGTGACTGCTATACTGTCATGACTGGAGGTTTGTGGTAGCGTGCTCACAAGGCCTTTCAGTTCATTCAGACCCAGTAGCAGAAAAGAGTATGGATCGCGACTGTAAATTGAAAGCCACGTGCATGTGGAATGTACCGAAATATCTCACGTTAAAAAAACAGAGAGTATTTCAATTGGAGCAGGATGGACCATTCCTTCACAAAGAAAAGGATGGATCTTGAGAAGCAAAAATGCATGTTACCATCTTATAGTTACTTAAATTTAACTGGAGAGCCACAGGCAAAGAACGAGAAATAGAAATATATCTCTCAAGCAGTCTGGCAGCTATCTTGTACTGGAGTGTCTTTCAATTCTGTCATATGGGAACTTCATCAAGTAACCATAGAAACATATTTTTCCATCACATTATAAAGATAAGTGGGAAACTTTGACTTTTTGAAATAAGTAGTTGTGGCCATCTGTAAATAAGTATTTAAAAATGGTGCCAAAATATTAATTGGTTTGCAATCAAAATTGTCAGACAATATTCCTCATAATCCACAATATATATTTTCCCACAAACTGTAGGAAAAGCCTTTATTCTAAATGCCTTCTTTGCAGAAGCCATGCAGATCCTCTGAGAATCATCCTGAGATTCCTTAGAATTCAGGGAGCCAAGGTCACTCCAGAAGCAGTACAAAATTTAGTTGGCATTTTGTGAAAATCCTGTAACAATGTGAATTTCTCCCATGTTCTAGATGGATGCTGAAATGAGAGGCTCTGTTTCTTGGAAGAGTATATTTGAGGTTCTGAGTGATATAAAGTTGACCTGTCCGTATATTTTGAATCCCTTGTCGCTACCTTGACACAACTTTTACAATTCCCCAACATTAGGATGACAAACTCGAGACACAGATCTAAAAACAAAGCATGGGAAGCACTTCGGGCACTAAGCCTCAGGTAACCCTTAAAGTGCTAAGTATCAGGCGTACCTATGACCAGGTGCTACACATTACAGACTTTTTTTGTAAAATGTCTTGGTTTGAGGACAATAACTCATCAGGTAGGGGAGTGGTTATACCTTAAAAAGTAATTGCAGTGCTCCATAAGGGCCTTCATGCAGTACAAAACTTTTTAATGGTGAAAGAGAACATCTGCCCCACAGGTACCTATGTCGTCTGTAGACAAAAATGAATGAAGGGATCTCTGCACCTAAGGCGGTCTTAGAGTTTTAATTCAAGAGAAAGTGTGATCAGTAAAACAAACCTGCTCCTTAGGGACCTATGATGTCTTCAGTCGTGCAAGAGTATTGTTGAGTGAGATAGGACATCGGGCCTATAGGGTTCCTGTGTCTTCAGCTTAGAAAATGCGTGGTTTGGTTGGAAAGTCACTCTTGTTGCCCACGTCTCTTTGGGTAATCTTCAAATAAACAGTGTTCTGATGTGTAGGAACTCCTCCTGCAGAGGATCCAATATTGTACTTGGGTCAGAAGAAAGGATAATTTAAGTGAAAGGAAACACTATACCATATGGATCAGTTATGCCTTGGGTCACGACAAAGCTATGTGTTTGTTTGGGAATAGGGTAGTTCCCCCTCTCCCAAAAATCAATATCATGTTTAGTCTGGAAAAGGTTTTCGATGAGATGAATCACTTAATCAAAAAAAACATGAACTGTGGTCAGTTTCCCAAATCCTATGGTAAGCTTACCGAAGAATAATATGGCCTCCCTATGTGAATCAGTATTACGTTTGGTCTGTAGTAAGCTTCAAGTAAAATAAAACATCCGCACCGTAGGGATCAATGACTTCTTGTCAATCGTAAGCCAATGGTAAGTAAAGGATCATGCTTCAGAGATACCAACACTGTGTATAGGTCTAGAGTAAGCTTAGGGTCAGAAAAGACTTACTCTCCACAGACACCTATAGTGTTTTAGGTGGATAGTTTACTTTGAGTAAGAGAGGGATTCTGCTTCACAGACCCTTGTGCTGTGTTTGGTCTGTTGTCTACTTAAGGTTTGGGGGGGGATCATGCTCTGCAGACTCTTACACTGTGTTTGGGTTTACAGAAACATAGGGTAAGAGAAGCATCCTACTCCACTCACCCATACACTGTCTATAAGTCTGTAGTAAGTTTTCTTTGGTTAAAGATAGCATCTGCCCATTATATTGTGTTTGTGCATAGGTAATATTGGTTAGAAGGTGGGAGAACGACCATCCCTTTTTGTTGGGTTAGAAGAAAGCCTATGGATGCTTCCAGGTTATTATGGACACGGTTTCCAGGCCTGAACTTTCACCTGATTCTCTCATGCATGCTGGATGTTGTAGTTTTTGTTTTATTCAATTGAAGTAACTATCCTAAAACATCTGAAAACAATGATTTGTAAGTGAGTCAATATCTGTATTAACCTTACGTGAGGTAGTCACCATATGAAAGGAAGCTTTCAGGGCCGGAGCGGGCACCAGATGCAGCACTGGCAGCAAAACATTTTCAAGCCAGTTGCATTTTCTTCCTGTTTTGTCTCTTTCCTTCCAGTATTTCTCCCTCTCTCTCTCTCTTTCCATGCTCTCGCTCCGTTTGCCTTAACATGCCTCTAGTGGCTCCAGCCCCCCTCAAGGGAACGCCTAATGGGATAAGTACCCAACGCGGTTTGCAGCTTTGTTTTGGTGTCCTTTGCCTATGAGCAGGCTCTCAATCTCCCAATGCAAAGCAGTGTCCAGAAAATGAAATTGAATTCTCTTCGTGTGATGTATTTCACTGTGTATAAAACATTCCTCATCCTCTGTTAAAGGGTCTAATAGAGGTGGAAATAAACCCCCCCGCCCGTTGACCAAAAAACAGAGTTTTTTGTCTCACTTCGCTTTGCCAGTAGACGTTCTTGTGTCCAACTGTGGCTCGTAAGGTATCTACCTTGGGACCCACTTCTGCCTTTTCATTTCCTGTAACAGAGATGGTTTTCCCTCAAAATCAAAAGATGTCTAGTGGTTTCTGAGAAATTAATGTTTCTGCAGAGTCTGCAAGCTCATTGGTTTTCTTAAAAGAAGCTGATTTTAGGAAAATGTAGGAACCAAAGGCCTGGAAGTAGCTTCATGATTAATCTGTATCACTGACGCGAAAAGCGGGGACCACCAAGTTCTGAGTGAACTTAGGTGCCCCTGGGACAAGGAAGTGGGTATCTAGTGTTGTCTCCAACAAAGTCAACACATTTCAGAGGCTTCCAGCACAAGCACTGTCCACTGGAGAAAAGGTGAGCTTTCAGCAAACAGCAGAATATCAAGGACACCCAAGAGCAGACACCATTGGAGGTTCATCAGCAGGTAGCAGTTATCCAGTTATATTGATACAATAGTCTGATCTTCCTTTCAACCTTGGACCACGTCAGGCAAATAGCCTCTGGGACCTGATTCCAAATGTACTTGTATAGCCGAGAAACCTGAGGGCATCCGAGTACATGGCGGCTTCATTCAGCACATTACACCGCTCAAACTCAAGCCCTTTTTTACTTGAGTTGGTCCTCTACTCTCCATCATTAGGGTTTACTATAAAAAGTGATCTGCTTGGTAGTGCGTTATCAAAATCTCCTCTTTGAGCCTCTTTTCACTTGGTGTGAGCAACTTCTTGTTTTTGTCACACCGTACACCCTTATGCCTCCTATCTTTGGAAATCAAATATTTACCAAGGTACAGTAACAAAGACCAGACTCTGAAATCAAGGCCATGCACTCCATTCCCCATCGAGCAACTCAAAAACCCGCCAGGATGGCCGGGAAGCCTAGCTGTCCGCTTGGTTCAGACTAGGGTTCTTGGTAGTCACAGCCATTCTGGACCACAGTGGAGGGAGGAGCAGTTTCTTCAAGTGAGTTGGGTATACAGTTAACCGAGCATGAGTGTTAATAGCAGCCTGCATCTCACCCAAGGTGCCAAATATGTGTGTGACATTTGTGGATGTCATTGATACAGCGCTGCATATGTAACCCTCCGACATACGACCAAAACAGATGCATATGTAACCCTCCGACATACGACCAAAACAGATTGTGGAACTTGAAATAATTGTGCTGCCAAAATAAAGAAAAAATGGCAGTTTTATTTTTTGTGTTTAGCTATTTATCTTAACTGTCCTACATTTCGGATCAAATAGTACTTTGTAGCTAGTGTTCATGTATGTATTCTAAAATCAGGAAACATCCTGAACAAATACTCCGGAGCAGCGAGTTACAGTGTTGTTTAGGGAGTCGTTGTTGAGGAACTCGTTGTTCCAACATACAGCCATAGTGTGGCAACCAGCAGCACATATGAGTTAGTCTTTTATTGATAAGTATATAGAAAAATCTTGTCCTTCATACCAGGGAAAGGCCCAGCTTGACCACAGCTTCTCTCAAGAGAACAAGGCATCACAGCATGTGATACTGCCGCCATAGGGGTGCTGCAGAATACTACCCATCAGAAAATAGATTCTGGCTAAATGTGAAAGTGACTTTAGAAAAAACTATTGATTATTTGAGTGCACTAGCAAATACTAGACTCCTCCTTAGGAGTGGAGAACAGATTTGTGTTATCAGGCGAGACAGTGTCACTGATGTGAGTACATGGGTGAGAGTTTTGAGTGCCACACACTGCCTGCAGGGACATGTGATAAATGTATGGAGAGTTGGATCTTGGTCATGGCACAGGTTGGGTTACGGTCTAAATCAGAGGTGGATGCCAATGGAAAATCGTCCAAGTGTGAAATCCAGGCGATTAACAACTCATGGAATTTAATCCCACAGGCTATCACTGTGGTGATAGTACGCCTTAAGCAGTTTTTCAAGAAATAGAAGCATTCACCATTACCAACAAACTTTATTCTGGTCTCAGAATGTGTTGTACCAGAACAAGCTCCTCGTAGAGGCGTCCAACAACCCCTAAGGCTGCTCAGAAGAGAGGAAAGTGTCCTTCTCCTACTTGTCTGAGGGGAAGTTTCTTATCATCTGTCTAGTAAATCACTAAAATCCTCTCTATTCACTTGCATCCACAATGATTCACCCAGTCGCTATTTTAACTTAGTTTTTGCTGAAGACATCAAAATCATCTCTAATGAAACTAAAGTTACACCAAGGGTCCGAGATCCCAAAAGCTGGTCATTGCAGCAGAGACACAGTGAGCCACTCAACTGGACAGGCATGTTAAGTGGTAAACCAGTAGATGTATATGGATCTCTGATTGCACTGTCAGTGGACATGAATGGAGCGTCTTCTCCTTTATCTACATGGAATTGCTAAAATACACTGTTATAGCTACAACTTTCACGTACGCATTGCATGGGGCATCAATTTACGGGCAATTTCCCTAAAGTACAAAGCAAGTTATAAGACAGGCATCCAAACCCTCTATATTCCTCTCTCTGATGGCCATAATCATTCTAACTATGGACTAGCACCCTTGTGTCCCTCTCTTGATACCGAATAAGGGCAATCCAGATATACTCAGTGTGTGAATGCTGCTTGGCAGATGTGAACATCTTAAAACAAATCCCTTGATATTCAGGGAAAGAGCATTTTCTGAAAGAAATTATACACATTTAAAAAAAAAAAGGAACACACCAATAGAAGAAGAATCAAAACAGTTAGGAAATATTACCTATATTGTGTAGCTAACCAAAAGACCACGGATTATCTTCCTGAAAGGCTTTTACAAAACATTTTCAATATAATATGAGATGAACAAAAACATTCTAGTAGCATTCGAGGAAAGACAGTCATGTGTTACTTTACCAGTATTCGCTTTGTTTGGAGGAAAGCAGATCATGCAGGGATAGGACAGAATGGATCTTTGACCATCTTCTTCCAACCATATCCCCCAAATGTACTGTCCCACCGCTGCACTTTTTCCAACACATACAATTACCTTGCAATTAAAATAGAGTTCTATGTCTGTACAGGTCTGTCTTAAAATGCAACAAGTTCATTTCAGACATGGCTACCATGTCTCAAATGATAAAGTAAACAGAGAGAGAAATGTTCTTCGGATGAGGAAGAGGGCATGGAATGTCCTGTGAACCATGGTGAGTCGGGTGCTAGCGACAAAAGAGGAAGGGATGCAGCCACTCGAGTCTCTAAGCATGTTGTTGTTCAAAGAAGATGGCCTCCTTATTCCTGGTGCATGGATGGAGATGGGCTGAGGCACAACAAGGGAGGTAACAAATGAACATAGGATGTACCGGTGACATAGCACTGAATGCTTGAGGTCTTTGATCTATAGATTGGGGCTTTTTACCATCCTTGCATATGATGCCAGAATTAGCCCTTTCCTCCTTGTGACACACAAAAAACATTTAGAAGGTTCTACTTCCACCTAAAAACCCTGCCCCAATGTCCTTGCATCCCAAAAGGAATGGGTTAACATCTGTTTTGGTTGGTTGTTGCCATTGTCCTCTAAATGAAGTGTTGTGCTGAGAAGAGGAGGGGTAATCACATTACTGGGCTCCATAGACGTACCAGATTTCACCATTATCAGCCACTCGCGTACTTGTTTCTATCCATCGTAAAGGGGAAATCAAGTCCTTTTGTACTCCTCCCAGCTGCTCCCCCACTATGTGTTCGTCAGAGAGAGTCTACTTGAGAAGCAGCATGGTCCAGCCTCAGTGGTTGCGTTATGGCTGATAAATGTGCCCACACGGATCTGAATTTAGACCTGCATCCTATTTTAAAGACCATGCCCTAGGTACCTTCCTCCATACACAACTCTTGAGCCATGCCAACCAAGGATGGGTATGAACCTGGTAGATCTGGAAGTAAAAGGTGACTGCAAACAGCTGTATCGTTCGGAGTGTTGTGGGCTACTATTGACCTGTGGTTGGGATGACAGTGGTAAGCCATGCGGCGCTGTGCCCTGTTCCAACATGTGCTGGGTGAGAGTGAGGCTGAATCCGCAGCACTGAAGAGGCCTCTCAAACAAGAAAAAAGGGGGAATGACCAGGGTAAGCTAGAACCAGGGCAACAGTGCCACGCGATTGCTCGTCAGTCATTTCCTTTCGAGGAGAGGTGATATCACTTGACCCACACAAAGTCTGGTGGTAGATTTGTTCATGCCACAGATGAGATCTGCTTTTGCTCCTCATTCTCCCCCTCGGCATCGCTCATGAGTGGCTGCCTCTTCTTCAGCTCCCGATGGTACTTGGCCATGAGGGAAGCGTAGATGCATCCATAGGCCGCTGCCACCACCATCATGATGCACACAATGCCGCACACCACGCCGGCGATGATGACGGTACCAATAGCGCGCCGCACACTCACTGGCCGGTACCTCTGTCTCTGCGGACACTCGGTGGCTGGCACGTGGTCCGACTTGGACTCCGGCGGTGAAATGCTGCTCTTGCTGCAGGGGGGCTCAGGCCGATCCACCACCAACGGGCTGTTCTCATCCTCCAGTTGGGTGCAGTAGTTGAACATCTCCATGGGCACCATGCGCATGTCCCTCCCGCGTAGCTCTTTGGGCAGCGTGCACTGCAGCTCGTCGACCTTACCCCCTGAACCAGGAAAGAAAAGAGATGATCATATCTTAATGCCACCAATGAATGCGAACTCAGCTAACAAGGCCAGCAGCTGTCCAGGATTAGAAATCCCAGAGGCAGTGACGGGTACTTCCATAGCACAGATTTTTATTCCAACAAATATTTCAGCCATGCTCTCGCTCTTACTTTTTCTATGTTGGTCATCTTGCCTTTCCCTCTCTCTTTTTCTCTTGGTCTTTATTGCTCTCTTTCTCTCTCGCTCTCTTGTCTTTTTGTCTCTCTACCTCACCACCGTATTCTCTAACTTTTCACCTCCTCAACCCTTATCTTTCTCTCGGTCTCTCTCTGTCTCTCCCACTCACTTTTACTTTATTTCTAATTTATTTTTGGTTCCACAAACCATTACCGCAAAATCACAGTAATTTCACACATTATTATTAAAAATGACGTTGTCTCGTTCACACACACTGCCTCTCCCTTTATTCCTCTCTCACCGTCCACTTCTCCCGTTATTTTACTGGGCTACTGCTGTGTATTACAGGTGGCAGCTAAAAGAACCTGTTCCAGGTTGTGAATTAGTGATGGGTGTTACAAGATGTGAGCTATAGCTAGCTGTCACAGGTGGTGAAATAGCACCAGCTTTTCCAGGTTGTATATCAGTGCTATGTGTAACAGGCGGCAAGCGAGCAAACCCTGTTACAGGTGGTGAACTCGTTGTAGCTGTTCCAGGTGGTAAATTAGTGCTAGGTCTTACAGGTTGTGAACTAGATATAGCTGTCACAGGTGGTAAACTAGCTCCATCTGTTCCAGTTGGTGAATTAGTGCTAGGTGTTACGAGTTATGAGCTAGAGCTCTTTACCACAGTCGGTGAACTAGATATAACTGATGAAGTAAAGCTAACGATTTCAGGTGCTGCACTCGCAGTAGATGAACTATCCCTAGTTGTTCCAGGTGGTAAATTAGTGCTAGGATTTACATACTGTGAACTAGAGCTAGCTAGTACAGGCAGTGCCCTAGCGCTAGATGTTACTGCATGTGAATCAGTGCTAGCTAGTACAGGCAGTGCCCTAGCGCTAGATGGTCCTGCATGTGAATCCGTGCTAGCCGGTACAGGCAGTACCCTAGCGTTAGATGTTACTGTATGTGAATCAGTGCTAGCCGGTACAGGCAATGCCCTAGCGCTAGATGTTACTGCATGTGAATTAGTGCTAGCCGGTATAGGCAGTTCCCTAACGCTAGATGTTACTGCATGTGAATCAGTGCTAGCAGGTACAGGCAGTGCCCTAGCGCTAGATGTTACTGCATGTGAATCAGTGCTAGCCGGTACAGGCAGTGCCCTACCGCTAGATGTTACTGCATGTGAATCAATGCTAGCTGGTATAGGCAGTGCCCTAACGCTAGATGTTACTGCATGTGAATCAGTGATAGCCGGTACAGGCAGTGCCCTAACGCTAGATGTTACTGCATGTGAATCAGTGCTAGCAGGTACAGGCAGTGCCCTAGCACAAGATGTTACTGCATGTGAATCAGTGCTAGCCGGTACAGGCAGTGTCCTAGCGCTAGATGTTACTGCATGTGAATCAGTGATAGCCGGTACAGGCAGTGCCCTAACGCTAGATGTTACTGCATGTGAATCAGTAATAGCAGGTACAGGCAGTGCCCTAGCACTAGATGTTACCGCATGTGAATTAGTGCTAGGATTTACATATTGTGAACTAGAGCTAGATAGTACAGGCAGTGCCCTAGCGCTAGATGTTACTGCATGTGAATCAGTGCTAGCCGGTACAGGCAGTGCCCTAGCGCTAGATGTTACTGCATGTGAATCTGTGCTAGCTCGTACAGGCGACGCCCTAGCACTAGATCTTCCCGCATGTGAATCAGTGCTAGCTCGTACTGGCCTCACCCTAGCACTAGATCTTCCCACATGTGAATCTGTGCTAGCTGGTACAGGCGATGCCCTAGCACTAGATCTTCCTGCATGTGAATCAGTGCTAGCTCGTACAGGCGACGCCCTAGCACTAGATCTTCCTGCATGTGAATCATTGCTAGCTGGTACTGGCGTCACCCTAGCACTAGATCTTCCTGCATGTGAATCAGTGCTAGCTCGTACAGGCGACGCCCTAGCACTAGATCTTCCTGCATGTGAATCATTGCTAGCTGGTACTGGCATCGCCCTAACACTAGATCTTCCTGCATGTGAATCAGTGCTAGCTCGTACAGGCGACGCCCTAGCACTAGATCTTCCTGCATGTGAATCATTGCTAGCTGGTACTGGCGTCACCCTAGCACTAGATCTTCCCGCATGTGAATCAGTGCTAGCTGGTTCAGGCGATGCCCTAGCACTTGATCTTTCTGCATGTGAATGAGTGCTTGCTGGTACAGGCGATGCCCTAGTGCTATATGTTAATTAGTGCAAGCTAGTACAGGTGACGCCCTAGCGCTAGATGTTACCTCATGTGATCTAGAGCTAGGTTGTACTGGCGTCGCCCTAGCGCTAGATGTTACTGCATGTGAACTAGAGGTAGCTGGTACTGCTTTCGCCCTAGCGCTAGATGTTACCGCATGTGAACTAGAGCTAGCTGGTACTTCGTCGTCCTAGCGCTGGATACTACCGCATGTGAACTAGAGCTAGCTGGTACTTTGTTGCCCTAGCTCTAAATGTTACTGCAAGTGAACTAGTGCTAGCTGGTACAGGCGACGCCCTAGCGCTAGATCTTACCACATGTGAATCCGTGCCAGCTGTTGCAGGTAAAATACTGATATTTCTCAACGCCTGTGCTTATGGAATGTTTAAATTGACTGGGATTTCACAGAGGCAGGGTCTCCAGGGCTCATCCTGTACAAAAGTGCCCTAGGTAATTCCAACAAGAAAATGAAGTCTTGTAGCCAAAGTGCCTGCTAAATCTTTTCAAAGTCTGTACTTTAAAATTTAGAAAAAGCATGAAAACTCACAAACAGTAAAACGGGCATAAAAAACACGACCTGACTAAAATACATCATGTCTGTAGAAGTTTGAAGATCCTGTCCTCACACTCTCTCAGGAGTAGCCTGTTGTGCTTGGTTCCCTGAGGCTAATAATAACAATTCTAGGGCACTCCTGCACATATCAGCTTCATCATCACCAAAGATCAGCCTAGGGTATCTCTACCTCTCAGCTACAAAGAACAGGCACAGAAGATTGACACGAGCTTTTGACTCCGAAGAGCCACAACAGCAGTGGTGTCTTGGCTATAGTAAACCAATGTCCGACCGTGTCCTTTCACTAGTAGATGCACTTTTGGCCTACTGGAAGCATCCTGCAAAGCTCCCAGTGCCGGATTAAACCCTGTGGAGAACCCCAGGCTGCTGAAATGTTGGGGCCCCCCTCATGCACCAGTAGTTTTACAAACTGAGAGCTGCCTGAAGATGAGCTTTTAAGAGACAAACTGGTATATGAATCTGATGTCTCTGGTTTATGTACTTCAAGTTAATTATGGGTACATTACATGAATATAGTATTTTCGCTGTAGAGTTTTTTATGTAAAGTTTTCGCTTCTTTGAGATAGCTCATTTGTTTCTATCTTTTGGAAACAATGTTTAAGAAAGCTTGATTGTAATTTTCTTTCAAGATCAAATCAATATTATTTTGATCCATTGTCGTGGGGCCCCTAAAAGGAGTGGAGCCCATAGGCCGGTGCCAACTTTGCCTATTTGGCCAAGCTAGTTGACTGTAGCGCGTTAGTCTACAGCCAGCTCGCCTCGTCTCCTGTTTTCCTTCCCTAGAGGTATGGGTCAGGTACCCTAGCACCGACAGTCATTACCTCAGGTTCACCTAGACCTGTCCTAGCCTTCTCAACGTATGTAAGAACCAGTGGGTACGGAAGCACCAGCTTACCTCGATAAGAGAACCACTCCATCCAGTGCTTGAACTCGCGCAGGTTGCAGTCGCACTCCCAAGGGTTGTCCCCCAGCTGGATCTGCTGCAGGTTGACCAAGGCCTCGAAGGTCACTCTGTCCAGGTTCTGCAGGCGGTTGGAGCGCAGAGAGAGCAGGCGGAGGGCCGGCAGGTCATCGAAGAGGCCGGTGGGCAGCTGCGAGAGCCCGTTGAGCGAGAGATCGAGCCGGCGCAGGAGCACAGTCCGCTGCAGCAAGGTCTTCTCCAGGCTGCGGATGCTGTTGTTGCGCAGGCGCAGTTCCGTCAGGTTGGCCAGCTCGCCGAAGACCTCTGGGGGCAGCTGGTCCAGGAAGTTGTTGGAGAGGTCCAAGCGGTGCAGGGCGGATAGGTTGGCGAAGGCCAGGCTGGGCAGGCTGCTCAGCTTGTTGTTCAGGAGCAGGAGGGTGCGCGTTTCAGGCGGGATGTCCGAGGGGATGGAGGAGAGCCCCAGGCTGCTGCAGTCTACTTCCAGGCTACTGCTGTTGCACGTGCAGGGAGCTGGGCAGGAGAGCAGGGACTCGGCTGCACACAGGGTCAGCCAGCAGGCAAGCACTGCAGGGAGAGAGGAAGCAGGGTTAAACCAGAGGGGCGTGTCCCATTCGCATCATGCTCAGCTACCAACCAATCAATGTGCTCCTCTCTGAGTGATCGCCCACAATACACTTCGACACTCCATCAGTGTGAGCTAACGGTGCCATATGAGTGTCGTTCTGTGTGTGTACGTTGACTCCATCTGTGTGAGCTTACCACAAGGGATTTAGGACCATGGACTTTAAACAAAATACTTCTAATTAGGCAACCCAGTGCAGTTACCAATGAAGGGGACTAAGATCAAAAGAAATACCATAAAGGGACCTACAGAGCTGCTCAAAGCTGCCAGCTTACTGAAAAACCATAAAATGAGAGCCTGTCTCTCACACTTCTTTGTCCATCACACTGCTAGGCACTGCACCCCATAACACAACAACAGTGTAAATCAGCTCTCGGAGAGGTCATATCATGCTGTATCGGAGTGTGCATGGCAGCTCTTCGTGCACATTAGCTGTCCTTCAGTGTGACTTTACTACTAGTCCTATTTCAAAGTTCACATCTGTTCTCTGTCCGAGCTTACGACTAGTTCCAAAACATGGAATTCCCTCCCCACTCACCTCCGCCTCACACAGAACCACCTCTCCTTTAGAAAGCAGCTAAAAACTTGGCTATTCGATAAATAATGCACCCACCCTCTCACAAGCGCCTTGAGACCCTCTGGGTGAGTAGTGCGCTATACAAATCTCTGAACTTGAACTTGAACATCGACACATATGTATGTCAATGCTACCTCATGGTGAGTTCACTGCTGGCAGGATCTGAATGTGCTTGTGAGCTCTCCATCAGCGTAGGTTTCCGCCTAGGTCTGTCTGATTTTAATAAGAGCTTTCTTTTAGTGTTGAGATGACTATACAGATTTCCATCAGTGTGAAATGCCTCCTATTGGAAGGTGAGAGTGCTCATGTGAGAGCCAGCAATGTAAGCTTATCTCAGTGAAACCCAAACCTATGCACATCAGCAATGCCTTATGCTGAGTTTATTCCTTGTGAGCTCTCCATCAGTGTCAGATTACTCATAGTGACGTCTTTCTGGACATCTGTGTGAAGTTATTCCTATTGGTAGTTGAGAATGAATGCACATCAGTTCTCCATCAGTGTAAGCGTACTCAGCGTAATACACGAACGTGTGCCTCAGCCGCCCATCAATGTGCTCTTGCACTCTCTATGAGTGTGATGGTACTTGTGGTGTCTGAATGGCATCTCAGGACTGTTTCAGTGTGAGTTTACTGGTGGTGGTCTCGAAGTGCATTTGATTTCTGGATCAGTGTGAGCTTCCTTTTAGTGGTTCTTGAGTGTGTACTTTAGGGGTACGTCAGAATGACTCAACACAGGTGTAATTTCAGGCCACCAACGAAGTGCACCTGGGGAACTCCAGGTTTCATTAGACATGCCTACATCACTTTGACCTTAGACGCACCACTCTCACTAGTGCCCAAGTCTTTTCTCTATCATTACTAGCCTACTCCTGGTGGTGCCTGAAACGGACAGATCGGGCCAGCATCAGTGTGAGCTGATTCTAGCATTTAAATGACGTCTTCTTTAGTGCGATAATACATAACTTTCACAAATCAGTGCAAGTTTGAAGTCAGTTTGCTAGTCAGCACGTACATACCAAGGCTCGTTTTTAGGTCTCACCTAGGCAACGCTTGCGCTGTCTCTTCGAGACATGCTGTATTGATGAGATGGGAATGAAGCTCCGACCACTTTCCACCCATCTTTTTATTTGGCTCCTGTCACTGTCCTTTGTAAATTGAGCCTTTTTATTGGTCAATAGGCTTAGTAGTCTCTCCTTAGTACCGCCTTTTCTCTTCTTGTAACCTCCCATGAGGACACCCCTTTTTACATGTGTTGTTACTCAGTACGTTTTATGTACAGCCCGTGAGCAATACTTTCTTAAATTACTTTCTCCTATAGCAGGCTGAACATGCTGTCCTTCAACTGCTTGCTTTTCAAACAGCACGGCACCTGAATTTTATCTTATCTTTTTTTGCTTTAACAATGGCAGCCGCGCCATTAATTCTGCTCAGGCTATAATTTATTTTTTGGAAGCCTGGCACGCTTCACTTTATTTTATGTTTTTTTTAATCAACGCTTTGATTTTTTTTCAACAACGTGGCACGCTTGATGTTAAAGAATGGCGGTCCCACATTTCTTTTGGTATGTGCAGCTCTGGAACTCCTACTGACCAGACATGGCTTCTTCCCTTGTTACTGCTGTACCTTAAAGTATTGTTGCCATCTGCTAATCACCTTCTAGGATGCTGCATACGTCATATCCAATCCTGGGTGTCAGCAGTCGGTCTCAATTTTTTTCTGACCAATATTAAGTCCTTTCTCATTAGTGGCCAATATTGATTCTTCCACATAAGTGGCTAATATTGAGTCCTTCCACTTTAGTGGTGGCAAACTTCAATCCCAAATTGAAAACAGACTTATTGAATGCAGTTGGCTCACTTTGTCCCTTTCTCATCCCGAGCGTCAAGGCCCGCAGGCGTCTACGTCGGTCACTTCCTTTAATTCTACAAGCAAACGAAGAGGCTATCGGTAACAGTCAAGCCCCTACAAAGACCAACCTCTTCCCGAAAACCGTGACCATCCAGTCCATCAGAGCAAGCTCTTGTCCTCCAGCACAGTGTGGAGGCAGCACCCTGCCCCCAGGGCTCCCAGACTCCACTCTCACACCCTGGAGCTCGACCTCCATGCCGTGGACAATGCCAGTACAGCCACGTCAACCCCAAGGCTCTTTGCTGGCTCGCCCTCCTGTCACCTAGCAAATTCTGCTAAATTAACTTTAAACATACAGTTACCACAACGGCCAGCAGGAGGTCAGCCTTTGGCAACTGCAGGACCTTTGCTTTGAAAGTGGAGAAACCTGGAGCTGCCGGTGAAGAGATCTTTAGTAAACAAATAACACAATAGTGCTTGCTGCCCTAGCTATGTGGCTTAGTAGAACTATAAGTACCACTTGTACAATAATGGATATTACCTGACAGAACAGTGATCATGTTATCGTCCACAGAAGGTGACACGCCAAGTAGGCCCTACCAGAGCTCACTACATTGACTTGCGTATGTTGCGCACCACTTTCTGCAGTAGATGTGTGAGTCCTCTGAGGTCTCTGAGAAAAAAAGCGAAAAAGATTTGCTGATAGGTGTGGGCACAGCTTTGTGCTCAGCTACCATCTTTCCACATGTGCTTTCTGCCAAGCTGCTGATTGACATGGGCCTCTCTTTTTCAGGCGCCTCGAGACAAAAGTGTGTCTTCTAAGCCACTGCTCTTGGGACATAGCGAGGCATGGAGCGGTGAACTGGCTTAACCAGTTGTACCTGTCTAGGGTCCTTCGAACCCGCCTGCGCGGCAGCTTGAGACAGTGACTGCCATGTCAGCATACCTAGCGCTCTTTACTGCTGATGTAGGCGTACTCTCCTTCCTGCTTGATAATACCTTTTGTAACTGTATTCCTGGGTGAAAATATGAGACACTCCTTAGGGGTTGGGCCAACTCAGCCTCAAAGTCAATTTAGAGAAATCATGTGTTGAGTGTCAATTTTCAAAAATTCTACCACCTAGCACTCTTGCCTGTCTGCTTCTTGGAGCTATGTGTATTCTGGGTGCCGAGAGGTCCTGGCCCTACAAGGAGCCCATGTCGAAAATGACTTGGATAATCCAATATGCCCATGAGGACCAGGGTGCTTCTTCTAATATGCTGCAAAAGATGTCCTGTGGGACTCATTCATAAAAATACCCCTTTCGCGTGATTCTGAGATGTTAACCTTACGTGGATCATTCGTTTCATATAACATGAAAACCAAACACGTCTAGACCAGAGAATCCATGAATATTACTAAAGAAGTGCATGACACATTTGTTTTTGTCAATCTTTCTTTTAGCTTACTATGCAAGATTGTGCAATATATACACAAACAAAGCACATGGACCCTGTACAAACCCGGCTGTACAATTATTCAGTCTCTTGGAGATCAGTATATATTGTATACCCACTCTATCCATATTTCTTAGTAAAAAAAGAAAAATCAACCAGGGAACATAATGTTGATGTTCGAGGTGTCCATCGACAAAGGGCTAAAGCAAGTGAGCCGGCAATGGATGCGCTCTGGTAGAGATTCCTTCACCTTTTACATGGGGATCTTAAAGTAGAGTGAGAGACCCTTTTATTTGGTACAACTTTATATTTTTTGCAGTCACTGGAGTATTAGGATGATGACATTTTGAGACCCTTTTTACTAGGACAGTTTTTGGTGCATTAGGCAGATGACAATTGTCCTGATGAAGCTGACTGATCATTAATGGGTCGAAATGTTGAGATTATGCCTTTGGTTGTGTATATGGAGAGTAAGTGTATATGATAGTTACTGATCTCCAAAAGATTGAATAAGTGTACAACAAGGGCTTGTACAGTGTCTGTGTGCTTTGTGTGTATGTGTGTATATATACATATATATATATATATCAAGGCCGCAGGTCGGCAGCCGAAACGCGTCATTTGGACCATGTAACAGAGGATTAAATCTACTGCAACTGATGTCTGAGCACATGTTATTTATCTCTTTTGGTAACACTGCGGGATTTCCAGGTGATATATATATATATATATGCAATATAAGCAATGTGAAAATAGTGCTGATGGCGCGGTGCTCATATATTGCCCAGTTGAAGGCGTAAGCCGAAACGCATAGGCGTCCTGTGTTGGGTGTTGCCATATGCTGACACAATAATAAAACAAGAAATTCAGTACCCGGACATGTACCTGTAATCTGCGTTACCCTTGCTGGAGTTGTGAGGAGAGTGCGCCGGACCGTCGGTTGAAGGCGGCTGGTGTTTTGGAGTTGTATGTGATTGGTTGTGTGTTGTGATTGTTATTGTTGTGTGTGTCGTTCAGGGCTTTTCTAATTCGTGCACATTCAATCTGGCAAGATTGACTTGCGCATTCGCCGGTTTTATTTTAATTTGATTTTGATGTTTTTAAAGTATACTAACACCTGGCAGTTTCTTGGCGCTAGAAAAGTCTCTAACTAGGAGAAGTGATATAAAGCTGACAGTTATCAGAAAGGAGACGACATTCTCAAAGTTTCCCTGGCGGTCGACAGCTGTGAAATCACCTGCAGGGCCCCAGGGCAGCTGATTCCATGGTTTGCTCCCAAGATGTAAAGGCTGGACCCCCAGGACGGCTTGTTATTGGGACTTGTATAAGATGCCTGCCTTCTGACTGCAGAGCTCTGTAGGTGCACATGGCTGGCAGAGTGTGCACATGGCGGGCAGAGCGTGCAGTGTGTG
This sequence comes from Lissotriton vulgaris, assembly GCF_964263255.1. NCBI lineage: Eukaryota > Metazoa > Chordata > Amphibia > Caudata > Salamandridae > Lissotriton > Lissotriton vulgaris. Next base: position 925,966 of record NW_028243866.1, on the reverse strand, counting down.
CCTGGGGTACTTGAGAGTATGGTGTCGTGTTTGAGTCCAGAGTATCTATTTAACCACTTTAACCATGGTGTGTGAGGTGAGAGGCGGTGTTGTGTCCCAAGCGTTGTCACTGAGTGGTATATTGTATAAATGGCGCCTCTGAGCGGCGTCGGAACGTGTTCTCTTGTGGGCCGGGGCCTACACACACACATACTTCTCCAGACCTTTCAAATCTCTTCCCCCCCCCCCTTCCCTCCCCCCCCAACACCCCCCACCTCACCGGTCATGGGAGCCTTCGGTACTGCCTCCGGAGGGGATACCAGCCCCTCAGCCTTGGCGGGCCGCACCTCGAGGCATCGCCTCATTCTATGGGAATAGCCCATACTTTGAAACAGCCGGTTGTGCCAGAGCTTGGACAGTTTCTGGTGACTTCACTTTCTGCACAAAGATGTCATTCCACATAGTTTGGTCAAGTGGAGAACTCAGTAGTCCAACCCCTAGAGCACGTCTCAGGACCCTTGGCCCCACCGGGGACAGGCGTGGGGTTGTTGCTGCGGGGCGGCCGGTACAAGCTGACACAGTGCTGAATGAGGGTAACTCTAATCCAGGGTGCTGGGTGACGCTGGCAGCAGCTGAAAGCTGAGCCGTGCACTGAGATGCGCCCGGCCTCGTTCTCAGTGGCGGCCATGATGAATAATTTAGAGGGTCCATCACTGGAGCCCGAATAACTCCCCACATAGACATCTATTAAAGATGGCTGGGAGAGACGAAGCCACCACCTTATTGGTGTACCCGACTGCCTGCCAGTGAAGGATGCTGCCCCATCACTACAGAACCCTTGTGTGCACAGCGGGGCTGATGCTCTGGCCTGCTCTTGAGATTCTGAGGTGTGTCATTACCTCTGGAAGTCACATATTAGGCATTGAGGCTGACTAAGGTACCTTGACATGAGAGGCTCTTCTCAGTAAATTTATCACAGGAAAGACATAGGTCACGTGAATTTTCACACTACTAAACGTTACGAACTACTCAAGTACTACTAAAAGGCCTTACTGGTATTTTTTTTATTTTATTTACACCGTTTTATATAACTCTAGCTAGACCTGTAGGTATCAAAGCGCTTTACATACACAAAGGAAAAGAAAGATTGCATAACATCGCAGGATATGAGGATGCATAAAGATATAAGCAAAGACATAATACTTATGTATCCAGTGAGGGAAGAAGGACGCAGGGGGTTGAGAGAGTCAGATAACCACCATCCTTGAAGGTCAACGTGAGGGGGAGTCCATGATGATATTGAAGTCTAGGATGGTTGACTTGGTCAGAAAAGTATGGTACCCTTCAAGTCTAAGATGTATCCAACGCTGCTATGTGGTCAGCATTCGAAACAATGTCGTCAATAACTAGAGAGGTGATTAAACTTTGGACTTAAGAGATACCATGCCAGTAAGGAGCTGGTGTCGTGCAGGGAGCCACTCATAACCGGTCTTTAAGGACTGGTGCACTGGGCAACTCATACCTTAGAGTTGTGAGTGAATTCATCTGACAAGTGTAATCCTTGGCTGCAGACCACATCCAGTGGCACTCATCAAACCTGCAAGTGTGGAATATACAGATGTACACCTGGGGTGCTTACAGCAGAATTGTTTCTCAGGACACAGGTCAGTCAGAGTAGCTTGTGTCCAGGGCGGTTAGAAAGGCTCTCTCAGATTCTTGACAGACTGTGGAATAGTGCACCAGCTAGTCTATCCCCGTCTTCGGTCTCTGCACCACCAGTAGGGCGTGATGCAGTATCCAACGCTACATGTTACGCCGATCACTCCTAGCGCGGGTTTCTTGGCACTGGTCAGCACCAAAGAACAGCGCCTGTAAGCTGAATTGTTTTTGCAGTGGTAAGCCATCATTTAGTATGTAGTACATCACATGACAGTACTATTGTATCCACTGCATCGACCTACCACTACATTGTAAAGTAATTCTTTACTGTTCTTAGGTTCCCTTCGCTGATGCAATATCATTGTAGGTTGATATTCAGTATAGCATCATAAAACTGTCTTCGCACTACCACCAAAGCCTAAATGACTCCGTTAGCACATTAGATTTTGTCGCATTTTGACCTCAAATGTCACCTTGTGGGAAGGGGGGGGGTGGCAGAGTGATGGTTTAAATACATCAATAACTTTTTGTAATAAGTGTCTGGTACAACCAGTGCAAACCTCCCCTCACTGGCTGCAAGAGTGTATAGTGGGTTTAGGCAGATACTGCATATATATATATATATATATATATATATATATATATATATATATATATATATATATATATATATATATGTGTGTTTATACATGTTTATGTGTGTGTGTTTTCTAAAACAAAGAGCACCAGTGGGTTGGGTATGGGTCACAGCTGCTGTTCCAACAATGACAACTCAGCCATGTATTTGGGCATTCTTCTGATGTGTGAATCATTCGATGGGCTCACAAGAGAGGAGCAGGAGGCAGGGAAATGAAAGGATGAGTACATCTTACTGGCGTATGTCAAGTGCACGACCTTCCACTGATGTGACCTCACAGCACTCATACTTCACAGCAGGCTGAGGCTTTCCAAGTGGTTCTGAGGTTTCAGTTGCAGACTAGAGTCTATTTCGGCTTGTGAAGGTGCACGATTATTAGTGTGAATATGTACGTTACTGTGGGGTGAACGTGTCAACTTTAGTAAGTTGGGAGTGAATGTTGTTGCTGTTTGATGGAGGGGTGTAACACGTCATTTACAAGACCACACGCCAGTAGGTAAACTTGGACCTTAAGTTACAAGATGTTTGAGTTCTGGAAGAAAGAAAACACTAGTGTCCGTGTCCAATGCGTAACCCACCTAATCCAGTTTTAACTGCATTCTGGGATTTGTAGTCCTGAACGTATCATGGCCCAAGCAGTGCTTCGAGAACCAGAATTCACAGAAAAATAATCAATCAGCAAGCTCCAAGCTCTGGCAGACTAGGTGAGCACTTTGTTGGGTAACACCAGTACTCTGCCAACCTATATAACCTATATTAACAGTCCAGATTGAACATTTTTCACCGGGTGAAGCTTTTCTATAGAAAGGTGTATCGAAACACCTCACTCCTTTGCCCAGGCAATGTTGTTTGTCTGTAAAGTGTATTACATCTAAAACTCCAGCATCACTGCCCTCGCATCCCTCAGTTTTTGTAACCATCAACTGCCATGATCTCAGGTACTGTGTAAGTGCGGTTCTTTACCTGTGACCCCCTGGAGGTCCACGAGTGTGTAGGAGATTAAATACCATTAGCAGATTAATAAAGTATATACACATAAAAAAAGAAAACGTAAAACTGAACATGTTAAAGCACTCTGTATATGAGAAGGTACTAGAAATTGAAGACTAGAAATTATGTTGATATCCTTAAAACAGGATGAATTTGGAGCATAAAAATGCAAAGTGACAGGCTAGAGTCTAGCATTTCACTGTGCCTTATAAAAATAAAATAACATTTTGAAAAACTCCAACCTTCACATTAAAGTTAAAATTGCAATTTGTGTATGTATTTGACTTGGCAGTTAAAAAAAGAATCCTTCGTTGGCTGCATACTTGTGCCTGGAGTTGTGTGTGTTTTTGAATCCCAGTTGTGGTTCAGTGGAGGCCAACGGAAGTCAAAAGGTTAACATCCACTACTGTACATCATTTCTAAGCGAGGGAATATATTTATGCCAAGTGACTACAGCCTTCCAGAAGGTTCCAGCAGGCCAGTCCCTCCCCCGTGCACTTGTTTCCTCAGTCAGAGACACCGTTCAGTGTGTGGTGCTGTGCACGTTTCATTCAGTCATTCATCCACTCGTGCGTTTGTTTGAAAGAAGGAGGCTGGTACTCACCCGAGCACTGCCGGAAGCGCAGCGAGGCCGGGCTCTTCCTCCGCCGGCCCCCGCTCAGCAGCGCCCGCATCCTGCCCATGCGCTCCGCCGCGGGCACGGCGTGGGCATGCGCCCAGGAGCTGCCTGTGCGTCAGTCCTGCAGGGGGGAGAGACAAGTACAAGGAGAGAGCCGTGAGTGCTGAGGCGAAGCGGGAGCTGCTCTTCACCTTCCTCCGCCCCGGTTACTGCCCCTTGAACTTCACCCGGGGCGGGGCACAGGGTCCCCTTTCCGCCCGGCTCAGGTGTCCCAGGAGGCGGGGTCAGTGCTGCCTTTCTATTCACCTACAGAGGCCTCGCTGCTGTGCCTCGGCTGCTGCAGCAGAGCTGCTCAGCGACACCTGGCCCAGCCTCAGGCTGGGGCTAGGCAAAGCGCCTCGTGGTCCGACCTTGCGCAGGCGCTATCTGATTGCAGCTAGCCTGCAGCAACCGGACTGCAACTCTTCTACACCATGTCAAGTGCATGCCCTGCGGCTGTATAGTTTACCAAGCTTCAGTGTTGCTGCAACCCTACAGAAACTGCAGTGCGCTGCTGGCTGCACATGTGCAGCCTAACATGTACTTACTCTGAGTGCAGCCTGACATGCACAGACCCTGAGTGCAGCCTGACATGCCGAGACCCTGAGTGCAGCCTGACATGCACAGACCCTGAGGGCAGCCTGACATGCACAGACCCTGAGTGCAGCCTGACATGCAGAGACCCTGAGTGCAGCCTGACATGTACATACCCTGAGTGCAGCCTGACATGCCGAGACCCTGAGTGCAGCCTAATATGTACAGACCCTGAGTGCAGTCTGACATGCAGGGACCCTGAGTGCAGCCTGACATGCACAGACCCTGAGTGCAGCCTGACATGCAGAGACCCTGAGTGCAGCCCAACATGCACAGACCCTGAGTGCAGCCTGACATGCAGAGACCCTGAGTGCAGCCCAACATGCAGAGACCCCGAGTGCAGCCTGACATGCAGAGACCCTGAGTGCAGCCCAACATGCACAGACCCTGAGTGCAGCCTGACATGCAGAGACCCTGAGTGCAGCCCAACATGCAGAGACCCTGAGTGCAGCCTGACATGCAGAGACCCTGCGTGCAGCCCAACATGCACAGACCCTGAGTGCAGCCTGACATGCAGAGACCCTGAGTGCAGCCCAACATGCAGAGACCCCGAGTGCAGCCTGACATGCAGAGACCCTGAGTGCAGCCCAACATGCACAGACCCTGAGTGCAGCCTGACATGCAGAGACCCTGAGTGCAGCCCAACATGCAGAGACCCTGAGTGCAGCCTGACATGCAGAGACACTGCGTGCAGCCCAACATGCACAGACCCTGAGTGCAGCCTGACATGCAGAGACCCTGAGTGCAGCCCAACATGCAGAGACCCTGAGTGCAGCCTGACATGCACAGACCCTGAGTGCAGCCCAACATGCACAGACCCTGAGTGCAGCCTGACATGCAGAGACCCTGAGTGCAGCCCAACATGCAGAGACCCTGAGTGCAGCCTGACATGCAGAGACCCTGCGTGCAGCCCAACATGCACAGACCCTGAGTGCAGCCTGACATGCAGAGACCCTGAGTGCAGCCCAACATGCAGAGACCCTGAGTGCAGCCTGACATGCAGAGACCCTGCGTGCAGCCCAACATGCACAGATCCTGAGTGCAGCCTGACATGCAGAGACCCTGAGTGCAGCCCAACATGCAGAGACCCTGAGTGCAGCCTGACATGCAGAGACCCTGCGTGCAGCCCAACATGCACAGACCCTGAGTGCAGCCTGACATGCAGAGACCCTGAGTGCAACCTAACATGTACATACTCTGAGTGCAGCCTGACATGCACAGACCCCAAGACCAGCCTGACATGTACATACCCTGAGTGCAGCATGACACGCAGAGACCCTGAGTGCAGCCCAACATGCAGCGACTCTGAGTGCAGCCTGACATGCACAGACCCCAAGACCAGCCTGACATGTACATACCCTGAGTGCAGCATGACACGCAGAGACCCTGAGTGCAGCCCAACATGCAGGGACCCTGAGTGCAGCCTGACATGCAGAGACCCTGCGTGCAGCCCAACATGCACAGACCCTGAGTGCAGCCTGACATGCAGAGACCCTGAGTGCAGCCTAACATGCACAGACCCTGAGAGCAGCCTGACATGCAAGACCCCGAGACCAGCTTGACATGTACATACCCTGAGTGCAGCCTGACATGCACAGACCCCAAGACCAGCCTGGCATGTACATACCCTGAGTGCAGCCTGACACGCAGAGACCCTGAGTGCAGCCCAACATGCAGCGACCCTGAGTGCAGCCTGACATGCAGAGACCCCGAGACCAGCCTGACATGTACATTCCCTGAGTGCAGCCTGACACGCAGAGACCCTGAGTGCAGCCCAACATGCAGCGACCCTGAGTGCAGCCTGACATGTACATTCCCTGAGTGCAGCCTGACACGCAGAGACCCTGAGTGCAGCCCAACATGCAGCGACCCTGAGTGCAGCCCAACATGCACAGACCCTGAGTGCAGCCTGACCTGCAGAGACCCTGAGTGCAGCCTAACATGCACAGACCCTGAGAGCAGCCTGACATGCAAGACCCCGAGACCAGCTTGACATGTACATACCCTGAGTGCAGCCTGACATGCACAGACCCCAAGACCAGCCTGACATGTACATACCCTGAGTGCAGCCTGACACGCAGAGACCCTGAGTGCAGCCCAACATGCAGCGACCCTGAGTGCAGCCTGACATGCAGAGACCCCGAGTACAACCTAACATGCAGAGACACTGAGTGCAGCCCAACATGCACAGACCCTGAGTGCAGCCTGACATGCAGAGACCCTGAGTGCAGCCTGACATGCACAGACCCTGTGTGCAGCCCAACATGCACAGACCCTGAGTTCAGCCTGACATGCAGAGACCCTGAGTGCAGCCTGACATGCACAGACCCTGAGTGCAGCCTGACATGCAGAGACCCTGAGTGCAGCCTAACATGCACAGACCCTGAGTGCAGCCTGATATGCACAGACCCTGAGTGCTGCCTAAAATGCACAGACCCTGAGTGCGGCCCAACATGCACAGACCCTGAGGGCAGCCTGACATGCACAGACCCGGAGTGCAGCCTGACATGCACATACCCTGAGGGCAGCCTAACATGCACAGACCCTGAGGGCAGCCTGACATGCACAGACCCTGAGGGCAGCCTGACATGCAGAGACCCTGAGTGCATCCTGATATGTACAGACCCTGAGTGCAGCCTGACATGCACAGACCCTGAGAGCAGCCTGACATGCAGAGACCCTGAGAGCAGCCTGACATGCAGACACCCTGAGTGCAGCCTGACATGCAGAGACCCTGAGTGCAGCCTGACATGCAGAGACCCTGAGTGCAGCCTGACATGCAGAGACCCTGGGTGCAGCCTGACATGCAGAGACCCTGAGTGCATCCTGACATGTACAGACCCTGAGTGCAGCCTGACATGCACAGACCCTGAGTGCAGCCTGACATGCAGACACCCTGAGTGCATCCTGACATGTACAGACCCTGAGTGCAGCCTGACATGCACAGACCCTGAGTGCAGCCTGACATGCAGACACCCTGAGGGCAGCCTGACATGCAGCGACCCTGAGTGCAGCCTAACATGTACATACCCTGAGCAGGGCACAAATCCTAAAAAAAGAAGTGGGGGGACGCTGACGTCAGGACAGGAAGTGATGTCGCGAAAGGTGGCTTGCACAATCAGACTCATTGCCTCCCCTCGCTCACCCCTTAGATGTGATTACATCAGAGAAGCCAGCGCGTGAGCAGCGTTCTGAATGAGATCTGATCTCGCCCCAGAGAGGCCAAAGAGTGAATGTGTGGCTCCATTTGCTCCAGTTATCGAGCTCCTGGTAAAATAAGTGGGGGGGGCGCGGTCCACCCGCGTGGTACCCCGACTCGAGCCCTGACCCTGAGTGCAGCCTAACATGCACAGACCCTGAGTGCAGCCTGACATACAGAGACCCTGAGTGCAGCCTAACATGCAGAGATCCTGAGTGCAGCCTGACATGCAGAGACCCTGAGTGCAGCCTGACATGTACATACCCTGAGTGGAGCCTGACATGCAGAGACCCTGAGTGCAGCCTGACATGCAGAGACCCTGAGTGCAGCCTAACATGTACATACCCTGAGTGGAGCCTGACATGCAGAGACCCTGATTGCAGCCTGACATGCAGGGACCCTGAGTGCAACCTGACATGCAGAGACCCTGAGTGCAGCCTGACATGCAGAGACCATGAGTGCAGCCTGACATGCAGAGACCCTGAGTGCAGCCTGACATACAGAGACCCTGAATGCAGCCTGACATGCAGATACCCTGAGTGCAGCCTGACATTCACCGACCCTGAGGGCAGCCTGACATGCACAGACCCTGAGGGCAGCCTGACATGCACAGACCCTGAGGGCAGCCTGACATGCAGAGACCCTGAGTGCATCCTGACATGTACAGACCCTGAGTGCAGCCTGACATGCACAGACCCTGAGAGCAGCCTGACATGCAGAGACCCTGAGAGCAGCCTGACGTGCAGAGACCCTGAGTGCAGCCTGACATGCAGAGACCCTGAGTGCAGCCTGACATGCAGACACCCTGAGTGCAGCCTAACATGTACATACCCTGAGTGCAGCGTGACATGCACAGACCCTGAGTGCAGCCTGACATGTACACACCCTGAGTGGAGCCTGACATGCACAGACCCTGAGTGCAGCCTGACATGCAGGGACCCTGAGTGGAGCCAAACATGCAGAGACCCTGAGTGCAGCCTGGCATGCAGGAACCCTGAGAGCAGCCTGACATGCACCGACCCTGAGTGCAGCCTGACATGCAGAGACCCTGAGTGCAGCCTGACATGTACATACCCTGAGTGCAGCCTGACATGCAGAGACCCTGAGTGCAGCCTGACATCCAGAGACCCTGAGTGCAGCCTAACATGCAGAGACCCTGAGTGCAGCCCAACATGCACAGACCCTGAGTGCAGCCTGACATGCACCGACCCTGAGTGCAGCCTGACATGTACATACCCTGAGTGGAGCCTGACATGCAGAGACCCTGATTGCAGCCTGACATGCAGGGACCCTGAGTGCAACCTGACATGAAGAGACTCTGAGTGCAGCCTGACATGCAGACACCCTGAGTGCAGCCTAACATGCACAGACCCTGAGTGCAGCCTGACATGAAGAGACTCTGAGTGCAGCCTGACATGCACAGACCCTGAGTGCAGCCTGACATGCAGACACCCTGAGTGCAGCCTAACATGCACAGACCCTGAGTGCAGCCTGACATGAAGAGACTCTGAGTGCAGCCTGACATGTACATACCCTGAGTGCAACCTGACATGAAGAGACCCTGAGTGCAGCCTGACATGCAGACACCCTGAGTGCAGCCTAACATGCACAGACCCTGAGTGCAGCCTGACATGCAGAGACCCTGAGTGCAGCCTGACAAGCAGAGACCCTGAGTGCAGCCTGACATGCAGAGACCCTGAGTGCAGCCTAACATGCAGAGACTCTGAGTGCAGCTCGCAGCCTGACCTGACATGCAGTGTCCCTGAGTGCAGCCTGACATGCAGAGACCCTGAGTGCAGCCTAACATGCAGAGACCCTGTATGCAGCCCAACATGCACAGACCCTGAGTGCAGCCTGACATGCAGAGACCCTGAGTGCAGCCTGACATGCAGAGACCCTGCGTGCAGCCCAACATGCACAGACCCTGAGTGCAGCCTGGCATGCAGAGACCCTGAGTGCAGCCTGACATGCACAGACCCTGAGTGCAGCCTAACATGCACAGACCCTGAGGGCAGCCTGACATGCAGAGACCCTGAGTGCAGCCTGACATGCAGAGACCCTGCGTGCAGCCCAACATGCACAGACCCTGAGTGCAGCCTGACATGCAGAGACCCTGAGTGCAGCCTGACATGCAGAGACCCTGAGTGCAGCCTGACATGCAGAGACCCTGAGTGCAGCCTAACATGCACAGACCCTGAGTGCAGCCTGATATGCACAGACCCTGAGTGCTGCCTAAAATGCACAGACCCTGAGTGCGGCCCAACATGCACAGACCCTGAGTGCAGCCTAACATGCACAGACCCTGAGGCCAGCTCAACATGCACAGACCCTGAGTGCAGCCTAATATGCACAGACCCTGAGTGCAGTCTGACATGCAGAGACCCTGAGTGCGGCCCAACATGCACAGAACCTGAGTGCGGCCCAACATGCACAGACCCTGAGTGCAGCCTGACATGCAGAGACCCTGGGTGAAGCCTGACCTGCAGAGACCCTGAGTGCAGCCTAACATGCACAGACCCTGAGTGCGGCCCAACATGGCCAGACCCTGAGTGCAGCCCAACATGCACAGACCCTGAGTGCCGCTCAACATGCACAGAACCTGAGTGCAGCCTGACATGCAGAGACCCTGAGTGCAGCCTGACATGCAGAGACCCTGAGTGCAGCCTGACATGCAGAGACCCTGAGTGCAGCCTAACATGCAGAGACCCTGAGTGCAGCCTGACATGCAGAGACCCTGAGTTCCACCTAACATGCACAGACCCTGAGAACAGCCTGACATGCAGAGACCATGAGTGCAGCCTGACATGCACAGACCCTGAGAACAGCCTGACATGCACAGACCCTGAGAACAGCCTGACATGCACAGACCCTGAGGGCAGCCTGACATGCAGAGACCATGAGTGCAGCCTGACATGCACAGACCCTGAGTGCAGCCTAACATGAACAGACCCTGAGTGCGGCCTAACATGCACAGACCCTGAGAGCTGCCTAACATGCACAGACCCTGAGTCTGGCTCAACATGCACAGACCCTGAGTGCAGCCTGACATGCAGAGACCCTGAGTGCAGCCCGACATGCACAGACCCTGAGCGCAGCCTGACATGCACAGACCCTGAGTGCAGCCTGACATGCAGAGACCCTGAGTGCAGCCCGACATGCACAGACCCTGAGCGCAGCCTGACATGCACAGACCCTGAGTGCAGCCCGACATGCACAGACCCTGAGCGCAGCCCGACATGCACAGACCCTGAGCGCAGCCTGACATGCACAGACCCTGAGTGCAGCCTGACATGCAGAGACCCTGAGTGCAGCCTGACATGCAGAGACCCTGAGTGCAGCCCGACATGCACAGACCCTGAGCGCAGCCTGACATGCACAGACCCTGAGTGCAGCCTGACATGCAGAGACCCTGAGTGCAGCCTGACATGCACAGACCCTGAGTGCAGCCTGACATGCAGAGACCCTGAGTGCAGCCTGACATGCGGAGACCCTGAGTGAAGCCTGACATGCAGAGACCCTGAGTGCATCCTGACATGCAGAGACCCTGAGTGCAGTCTGACATGCAGGGACCCTGAGTGCAGCCTAACATGCAGAGACCCTGAGTGCAGCCTGACATGCAGAGACCCTGAGTGCAGCCCAACATGCACAGACCCTGAGTGCAGCCTGACATGCGGAGACCCTGAGTGCAGCCTAACATGCAGAGACCCTGAGTGCAGCCTAACATGCAGAGACCCTGAGTGCAGCCTAACATGCACAGACCCTGAGTGAAGCCTGATATGCACAGACCCTGAGTGCAACCTAACATGCACAGACCCTGAGAGCAGCCTGGCATGCACAGACCCTGAGTTCTGCCTAACATTCACAGACCCTGAGTGCGGCCCAACATGCACAGACCCTGAGTGCTGCTCAACATGCACAGACCCTGAGTGCAGCCTGACATGCAGAGACCCTGAGTGCAGCCTGACATGCACAGACCCAGAGTGCCGCTCAACATGCACAGACCCTGAATGCGGCCCAACATGCACAGACCCTGAGTGCCGCTCAACATGCACAGACCCTGAATGCGGCCCAACATGCACAGACCCTGAGTGCCGCTCAACATGCACAGACCCTGAGTGCAGCCTAACATGCACAGACCCTGAGTGCAGCCTGACATGCAGAGACCCTGAGTGCAGCCTGACATGCACAGACCCAGAGTGCCGCTCAACATGCACAGACCCTGAATGTGGCCCAACATGCACAGACCCTGAGTGCCGCTCAACATGCACAGACCCTGAATGCGGCCCAACATGCACAGACCCTGAGTGCCGCTCAACATGCACAGACCCTGAGTGCAGCCTAATATGCACAGACCCTGAGTGCAGCCTATCGCACAGACTTTGATTGCAGCCTAACACACGCAGCCCCCGATGCAGTCCCTATACAATCTGCCGAGTATCTTCCCTACTGCGGCCCACAGTCTACCGTGCATCTGCACTGCCATTACTAGTGTAGAATTGGCATGAACCTGCCGTGCTGCACCCCTACACAAACTGCAGTGTGACTGCTGACTGTACATGTGCAGGCTAGCATGTACATGCATTAATGCTACCTGTGTACAACCTGCCAAGCATCTGGCCATCTGTGGCCCGCCCACATTCTACCATGCCGCCCCTACACAATCCGCAGTGCTGATTCTTCACTCTACCAGCGCAGAGGGTACCATGCCACCCCTATGCAGCCTTCAGGCTGCCATTGTACAGTACACACTGCCTCCCCTACACAGCTTGCAATGTAGCTGCTTCAGGCTGCCAGTGTACAGGGTACCATGCCTCCCCTACACAGCTTGCAATGTAGCTGCTTCAGGCTGTCAGTGTACAGGGTACCATGACACCCCTATGCAGCCTGCAGTGCAGCTGCTTCAGGGTGCTACTGTACAGGGTACCATGACACCCCTATGCAGCCTGCAACGTAGCTGCTTCAGGCTGTCAGTGTACAGGGTACCATGACACCCCTATGCAGCCTGCAGTGCAGCTGCTTCAGGGTGCTACTGTACAGGGTACCATGACACCCCTATGCAGCCTGCAACGTAGCTGCTTCAGGCTGTCAGTGTACAGGGTACCATGACACCCCTATGCAGCCTGCAACGTAGCTGCTTCAGGCTGCCAGTGTACAGGGTACCATGACACCCCTATGCAGCCTGCAACGTAGCTGCTTCAGGCTGTCAGTGTACAGGGTACCATGACACCCCTATGCAGCCTGAAGTGCAGCTGCTTCAGGGTGCTACTGTACAGGGTACCATGACACCCCTATGCAGCCTGCAACGTAGCTGCTTCAGGCTGTCAGTGTACAGGGTACCATTACACCCCTATGCAGCCTGCAGTGCAGCTGCTTCAGGGTGCTACTGTACAGGGTACCATGACACCCCTATGCAGCCTGCAACGTAGCTGCTTCAGGCTGTCAGTGTACAGAGTACCATGACACCCCTATGCAGCCTGCAGTGCAGCTGCTTCAGGCTGCCAGTGTACAGGGTACCATGCCACCCCTATGCAGCCTGAAGTGCAGCTGCTTCAGGCTATCAGTGCTGAGAGTACCATGCCACCCCTATGCAGCCTTCAGTGCAGCTTCTTCAAGCTGCCAGTGTACAGGGTACCATGCCACCCCTATGCAGCCTGCAGTGCAGCTGCTTCTCTCTGCTAGTGTACAGGGTACCATGCCACCCCTATGCAGCCTGCAGTGCAGCTGCTTCAGGCTGCTAGTGTACAGGGTACCATGCCACCCCTATGCAGCCTGCAGTGCAGCTGCTTCAGGCTGTCAGTGTACAGGGTACCATGCCACCCCTATGCAGCCTTCAGTGCAGCTTCTTCAAGCTGCCAGTGTACAGGGTACCATGCCACCCCTATGCAGCCTGCAGTGCAGCTGCTTCAGGCTGGCAGTGTACAGGGTACCATGCCACCCCTCTGCAGCGTGCAGTGCAGCTGCTTCAGGCTGCCAGTGTACAGGGTACCATGCCACCCCTATGCAGCCTGCAGTGCAGCTGCTTCAGGCTGTCAGTGTACAGGGTACCATGCCACCCCTATACAGCCTGCAGTGCAGCTGCTTCAGGCTGTCAGTGTACAGGGTACCATGCCACCCCTATGCAGCCTGCAGCGCAGCTGCTTCAGGCTGTCAGTGTACAGGGTACCATGCAACCCCTATGCAGCCTGCAGTGCAGCTGCTTCAGGCTGTCAGTGTACAGGGTACCATGCAACCCCTATGCAGCCTGCAGTGCAGCTGCTTCAGGCTGGCAGTGTACAGGGTACCATGCAACCCCTATGCAGCCTGCAGTGCAGCTGCTTCAGGCTGCTAGTCTACAGGGTACCATGCCACCACTATACAACCTGCAGTGCAGCTGCTTCGGGCTGTCAGTGTACAGGGTACCATGCCACCACTATACAACCTGCAGCGCAGCTGCTTCAGGGTGACAGTGTATAGTCTTCCATGCATATCTGTAGAGGCAGCCTTACTTTGATCTGCATAATCTTTTTGCTCTTCTAGGTTTTGCAGAAGTTCTTGCAAACTACATTCCTGCACAAAATCCTGTCTGGCCACCACTGTCCTTACCGCTGCTACATAGGTGCCACCAGCCCAGGCGTTTGATATCCTCACCTCTTAAAACCAATTTTGCTTTGGCGGACCTTTAGCACGGCTGTCCCAGCTCAATCTCAGGCAGACATTGTTGGTCCATGGTCAACTTAGACCTCAACCAACCTGCTCCAGCTTGCAGTCCTACTTCTTAATACAAGAGCTTGAATCGCATCCCTGGCTCAACCCAAACATATCCAAAATACCATGTAGCTGAATTCAGCATCACTCTTATCTTAACTGGCAGTATACCCAATGCTAACCTGCAGTTAGAAATGGGGTCTCTAGTTGGCAGTGGTTTGCACCCTGTCCAAGTAGGAACCCTCACTCTATTCAGGGTTAGAGAGTCACACAGCTAAGGTAACCCCTTGCTCACCCCCTTGGCAACTAGGTACAAGTAGCCAGGCTTATCTCAGAGGCAATGTGTAAAGTAACAGTAACACAGTGTAAACACTACAAAATGACACTACGCCAGTTAAAAAAAAATAGGTAATATTTATCTGAATAAAGTAAGACCAAAACAACAAAAATCCAACATACGCAAGTCAAGATATCACTTTTAAAAGGTTGAATGCAATTGTAGTTCCTTAAAATCAATAGATACGCTTGACTATGCCAAAGTACCTAGATGCGTTAAAAGTCTAAGATGATGCGAGGCGCAAGGGAGGTGAAGCATCGGAAAAGTCGGTGATGCGTCAGTTCCTTACTGGTGCAAGGGAGGTGAGGCGTTGGTTCTTTACTGCCACAGGAAAGGTGATGTGTCATTCTCGTCACGCTGCATCGGGTCCTTATTGCGGTGCGGTGTCGATGACAAAAGTGCCACTTAGGGACGGTGCGTCGATGATGCGTCAATGTCAAGCTGTGCTGCATCAGTTTCACAGGGTCGAAGCAGATGCTGCGTGAAAGTAAGAGCAGTGCGTGACGGACTTTGGTGATGCAATGCTCGAAACTCATGCAGTGGCGATTCCTCGGAGGTGCCGCGACAGAATGATGGGTCCTGCGTTGTAATCTACGGTCAGTGCCTTGAGCGGGAGACACACTTCTGTGCAGATAGCGGCTATGCATCAAGTTTTGCATGGATGCACCGATCCGAATGACGCTGTGAGCCGATGCATATCATGATCGATGATATCACCAGAACTCACTTCGAAGGGCCAAGGAACTGGCTTTGGTACCACTTGGCAAGACCGTACTCTCAGCAAAAGATCCCAGGTGCTAGGAGGTGAAGTCTTTGATGGCCCTGAGACTTCTTAACTGGAGGCAAGCTCATCTCAAGCCCTTGGAGAACCTCAGAAAGCAGATGTAGAAAGAAAAGTCCAATCATTTCCCTTCCTGGACAGAAGCAGCAAGCATTCGGCCAGCATAGCAAAGCAAACAGCAGAGTGGCGGCCCCTCCTGAGCGCACCCAGTTCTTCTTCCTGGCAGAATGTCCTCAACCCAGAAGTGTTCTGAGCATATGGGGGTCAGAGGTCCAGTATTTATAATCATTTCAGCCTTTGAAGTAGGCAAACTTCAAAGGAAAGTCTTCGTAGTGCACAAGATCCTGCCTTTCCCTGCCCTGGCTCCAGACACACTATGGGGGGCATGGGGGTTGGAGACGGCTTTGTGTGAGGACAGGCATACCCCTATTCAGATGTCAGTGTCAACTCCTCCCACCACTTTAGCTCAGGGAGGCCCATCAGCCTGGTAATTAGCCACCAGGATATGAAGGGCACACCTCAGCTCCCCTTGTTTGACTGTCTAGACTAAATGCACAAACAGCCCAACTGTCATCCTAACCCAGACATGTATTCAGCAGACAAACAGAGGCTCAGAATGGATAAGCAAGAAAATACCCACTTTCCAAAAGTGGGATTTTGAGAGAACCAATTTAAAAAACAACTTTACCAAGATATGTAGTTTCAAATTTGTGAGTCTAGAGACCCCAAACTCCAAATCTCTATCTATTCCGATAGAAAGATGCGCTTGTAAGATGTTAAAAGGCAGCTCCAATGCTAACCTATGGGATAGGTAGGCCTTGCTGTAGTAAAAAATGAAATTAGCTGTATTTCGTTACCAGGACATGTAAAACACAATAGTACATGCCCTACCTTTTAAATACACTGCACCCTGCTCATCTGTCTACCTAGAGCCTACCTCACGGGTGCCTTACATGTAATAAAAGGGAAGGGTTGGGTCTTGCAAGTGTGTGCACTTGCCAGGTTAACATGGCAGTTTAAACCTGCACACATAGACACTGCAGTGGCAGGCCTGGGACATGTTTGCACCGCTACTCTGTGGGTGGCACAATCAGTGCTGCAGGCCCACTAGTAGCATTTGATTTACAGGCACTGGCCACCCGTGGTACCCTCTACTAGGGATTTATTAGCAAATCAGATATGCCAATCGGAATAAACCAAACACCAATACAATTAATACAGGGAGCACTTGCACTGTAGCACTGGTCAGCTGTGATAAAGTTCCCACAGTCCTAAAACCAGCAAAAACTAAATGCAGCACACAGTCAAAACAGGAGGTCAGATGCAAAAAGACTGGGGAAACCATGCCAAAAGATGCCAGGTTTAACACCTACTAATGGGGCTGATTGTCTGAAACTAAGGCTGGGTCCTAAAGGGCCACACTGTCTGCTCTAGGGTGGTTGAGTTGTCTCAAACAACTGCTCCATAAGCTTTCAGGAGGCACAGTCATGGCTGTCTAGACCATTTAAGAGGCAATAGTAACCACCACCATACCAAGCATTACATCTGCAAATTTCACATGTTGTTATTAATTCTGAGTCATTTTTGTAGCCGTCATCACAACAGCTTTTTGCCTATGGTAATCCCTTAATTGGCAGTTGAAGTAGCTTATCATTTCTAACCTATGATTTCCAGCTACACACAAGTCATGTTGATTTTTTTTTAACGTATTATTTTTGATTATGTCAAATATAGTTCTTTGTTTTCCTAAGTAGGACTCTACACAATAACCAATGTTGTAGGCCCGATATGAGTAGAAGCAGATAAAAGCATACACCCACCTAATTGTTTAAACCTTGCATTGTCTAAATCTTGCCTCAAAGATGTCCTACCTCATACCCAAGAGACTGAATAAAGTTCTAAGCAGCAGACTGGGCAAACCCCTTTGTGCTCCTTTTACCCTAATTTCCCCTCAATCAACCTAATCCAATGCATTTGCAAAATCAAACTATTCCAGGTTAATGAGATGGGGGTGAGTGCACAGATAGATAACGGGTAACCAATATGAATCCGATTTAATTTTATGACGTAATGATAATGAAGAGATAGTAGATATTTTATGTTATTCCCAAATAAAATTCCACCATGTTAATTCCGCTCAGATAACTTAGAAGCAGATTTCTGTATTCTTGAACTCAGACTGGTCCTGGAGAAGTCATTCTCTTCAGACTATTCCTCACAGTGCATTCACACTTGTTTCACCTAAGAATTTCCACAAGGGTCCAGTTGGGATCTTAAACAAAAACAGGAAATCGCTGTGACAATTATTTTGCTACAAAAGTCGTCAAGAATGTATTTGTCTGCTTCCCACTTGCACCTCATCATGGGCCACTAATCGAGAGTTGCTTAAACAACTTTTGTGATGTTGTCGTGAACATTTTACATACAAGTTCACAAGCGTAACATTTTAAAATCTATTCCTCATCTTTTCTGTGGGTTGCCGGTTAGGTGTAGGATTTGCATGTTAGAAAAACCTGTGTCAGGGTTAAGCGGCCGACGAAGGTAAAGCTGACAAAATCCAGATTTTAGATAGTCTAGAGTTACTGGCGTCTAATAGCTTTACCTGCTCTGCCAGCTAGCTGTGTGCCAATGCTATTCCTCTTGCCAATGCACTGTCCTGTGCCAGAAGGAAGGCTAATATTCTACACATGTGACTACATCAAGCACTACACGGCTCAAAGCGCTATTGGCTTAACCGGCAACCGCCAGGCACATCTTTCGCTTTCAACCATGCACATGTCAGCTGGTTCCTTCCATAGCTAGCTGAGGCCCCAGTGCAGCCACTGAAACCAATGGGCATTGACAACACAACTAAAACAAGTTGAAGAGTGGTAAATACTGCCAAAGTCAGTCTCCACTGGCCCTTACACGCTTACGGGCCCATCACAAGCCGTCCTGTACACCATAATTGGGCAGTAATGCTTCTTTTGTGTTCAGACCCTTACATGGTTTCCACTTCATTTGATCTCAGGTAACAAATGAAATGTCAGTGAGTTTAACAGATTTAGCTGTAATCCTGTATTATTAGGCACTTTCGGCGAAGCTATACAGGTCGGAATCAATGCAGCTGACATCTTTCTGAAGTGTATAATATGAATGCATCTGAGGTGAGCATTAAAAACCCTTGCTTTCCGCCCGCGACTCATAAAACTGTGGAGCACCACAATAGCACTTGCCTGGCACACACGTGGAACCGGTGCAATACCCCTACCACGCCATCCCACCACTGAGACAAGAAGCACTGAGTACAGTGTGTGCCACCCTCACAAAGGTTCGGATAAGCAATCAGCACTGGTGAGAGGGTGTTACCAGGGAAATAATGCCCTGGCTGGGGGATTAACTCAGCAGTGGCATTTCCTCCAATGTCCTCTCTCCAATAATTACTATTATTAACAGGCTGTCTCTATAACAAAGCTATTAGAATTTTAAATGACAAACAGCAATAGCTTTTAAATGTTTTTCTGAAGTTTCAACCCTAGCTTTCTGAGTAATGGGAATATCCTAGCAAGTAATGGCACAAGAATGATGTTTGTTTGACCAATCAGAGTCGAGTATTCTTTGTGACTGGTATCCTAGGACAGGGTTCTTAACCAATGAAGCAAGAAGGCTGACCGGTGACCCCACCAGACCCTGAGGAGCACAACTCATGCTCTCCTGCCAGCGGTATGTAAAACACAAGGCCTGACATAGCTAGAACCTCTAGCTGCCAGCAAGCCTGGATGAGGCCACATACCAGAAGCTGGCAAGGAAGGGCGAATAATGGGCACCTGCCTGGCGTCTTAAGGCGGCCTTCCTGAGAGCTGTTCCTGTCTTCCTCCTTGGCTGAGGCACTTCCCAAAGACAAGCTCCACCCTCCTTGTCACACTAACTTTGGAAGGAAGTGCTGTCCCATCACAAGACCGGCTTTCCTTGTACCTCTTTATACCATTATGTTCTTACTATAAACCTGAGGGTTTGACACACAAGCACGTAGACTTGCAAGCTCGCATGCCTGCTGATTTGTGGCTTCCTCCCTCAATATGTTAACTGAATCATGCGCTTGCTATAAATACAAAAAAGATTGAATACATAAATAGCCTGTTATGAACCAACCAATCAACATCCCTTAAAATACACAGAATCCATGTAGCGCTGATGGAAATTCAAGGTAACCAATAACAAATGGTTCCTACTGGATCCCCTTCAAGCATACGACCTCCTTGATACTTGATGTTTACAGCTAGATGAAGAAAACAAGGGAAATTCTATTACAGGAATAAAGTTTCCAGCTGAAATATATAACTTTGTGTAACATTAACCAGTTCGGAGATGCAACTGGAAATTCTTAATACAAGTCTACAGAAACATGCAGATAAGTGGGTCGCGAAAAGCCATGCGTGCAGGTCTACTAGAACTGACACCAGGAAGTGTCTGCTTTCAAATGCCTTCAAGCTTTGGCCTGCCTCATGTCCTACACCAGACTTTCAGTCACTTACACTGATACTTGTAGGCTGATACTTGTAGGTGCACTTCCGGTATGTTTAAAGGTGTTGGCTGAAACTGAAAACTGGCAAAAAGTGACCCACATGCCACCCCCCCCGAACTAGCTTCACCGCCCCTGCTGTTTATATCTTATCTGCACACTTTCCATGGTTCACCTGCATGCTCTGAGATTCTACGTGGTTTTTTTACACAAAGATTTCTAACAATTGGCTCGCTTTTACCAAAAGACTGACTGCTTTAAGGAGGAAATCTACATCTAAGGTAAAATGGTCACCCCCTCGAATGCTGTCCCAGTAGAATATCACAGCAGAGCTGTGTGCATGCAGTGGCAACGAGAAGTAGCTATCAATAGGCCTGCGGGTGCAGTGGCACCGGTGTCCAGGGTGTGAGGGGTCCTCTGCGTCCCAATTATGGCTGTATTTTCATTTTTAAAAAGGAGATTAACCGGGGGCGTCACCCTTGCTTGCACTGGGTCCCATGACCCACTGCTCTGGCACTGCACTTACACATCAGATGTCTCCAGGTTCAGCCTAACCTCGAACATCCTCCGCTTTGTACCCATTGTATTCCTTCACAAACGAAGGCGAGGGCTATCTACAACAGGCAAATATCGAAACAAAAGTTCAAAACACCCCAATGCAAAAGAGTCCCCCCTGTCTGTGCACGAGGCGCTCATCACGGGGGTCACTGGGGGACGGCATTAGGGGTCCTCGTGCCAAATGACGCCATAACTGTTGGTTCCTGATGTAGAGAACCATGTGCAGGACGGTGATGTCATCATCGGGCGACTGTCCTAGATGGGTCTTCGGGATCCGATTACACAGGGTCAGGCAGCAGAAACACGGACATGCCCTGTAGGGCCAGGCCAACAAGCACAGCCATATGAAATCATTCCCAGGAAGACGACGGCGACATTTCATGTGTTTTTAATGTCGAAATATTGGGCATCTGATCCGAATGCAGCCTGTCTCTGCTCTCTCAGTCTCGGGGGGCAGTGAAACGGTGACACAACAATTATAACAGTGGTGCTAATTGAACTTCCTTCAAGATTGCTTAAACTCAGAGGTACAGCAGGCGTGCACACCCCGTGGCAAACAAAACCCTCTTGTGACGTGTAGCCGACATAAGAAGGATCCGGCCCTGGAGCTGTGAGGCCACAGGTGGGGACGGAGCAGTCTGTTGGCTACATTGTCAACTTCCTTCCCAGCACACTTCTGCCCCCAGTGATCAAGCCGTGCTTTCCTGGACAAAAGAACTGATCTCAGCTCCACAGTGTATACATTAGGAGGGGCATTTAAAATGTGCAGGTAGTAGATTGTATAAGAATCGTGCACACGTGTATGCGACCCACAGCCGGACTTCCCCCATCGCATCACCGGATCACAAAGGGTCAGACCCTTCACCATCCCCTGAGGCCATCCCTGGGTGTCCCCCGGGTGCTCTCGCGACACTCACCCCCTCCATGCTCCCGGCCAGCTCTGGGCACAGCGCGCTGCCTGGCATCAGCCGCCCCTCTCCCCGCTCTCGGTCCCTGGCACGGCGATCACCCAGCCATCCGAGGCCGCCAGGGTTAAAAGAATGATGCAGGCAGAGCGTTTCTTCTCATTTTTAGCTCAGATTTGCAGTCCACGGGCGAGGCTGGCGGCGATGGAGAGAGGAGCGACGGAGCCCGGTTCGGAGGCTGCAGGGGTCCCGGCCCCCCGAATCCCAGCGCAGCGCCGCTCTAATGAGCGGGGTGACCTACATTAGGAAGCAGATCATGGCGACAGCTTTAGACACGGAGCTCGCTGAAATAAATTAACACTCACTCACGCGGACGAGACGGAACATTCCCTCTTCGCCACCCCGTTTCTACAGACGATACCAGAAAGTATCTGTGGGGGGCGGTGGTGGTGGGAGAGGAACGGCACAGGAAACAGGGCAAGGGCCGTGGGAAGCGACTTCGTGTAGGTGTGCACGTGTGCATATGTAGGCAAATATGTGACAACAAAAACAGTGCACGGCCCAGTGGCGTAACTCAAAATAAGGGGGTCTCCCTGCAGAATGTGGTGAGCGGCCACTGGGACCCGCCCAAGTATTGCAGATATTCATAGGCCTTAGTTTGAAGAGGGCCCCTGGCGCGTGTCGCAAGGACCTGCCTTAGACCCCGACCTCAAGCCGTGCTCTCACGTTTATTCTACTCCTGCCTGGTTGTCTCACCAGTGCACCCCCATATTCTACCAATCAGTAGCATCCCAAACCCTGGCCCGCCGGGCCTTTACCTTACTCGTGTACCTCACCACTTGACTCTATAGACTATGGGGCTGATTACAAGTTGGTCGGCTTATTCCCTAGATGCGTCACGCTGTAAATAGGGCGCAACGTGGCACATGGTTTACGACGATGCTGCGTCACGGAAGTGATGCAACGGCGGCGCAAGGGACTCTTACATCTGCCCCGCTGTATTTACCATATCATGTGGATTTTGGTGCGTTAATCACCAAAATCCCCATGTTATTCCCCACCAACACACAATCGGTGTTATTTATAACAGTAACAGGAACTTGCACCAATGCACAGTCCTGAGGTAGAGCAGCCGCAGGGTCTTGCACCGGTGCATACAGGATTTTGCACCGATGTATTTTGTCATGAGGTAGAGCAGTCGCAGGGTCTTGCACCGGTGCATACAGGATTTTGCACCAATGTATTTTGTCATGAGGTAGAGCAGTACCAGGGTCTTTATTTATCTCACACGAAAAATCATGTACCCTTTGGTATAATTAATTATCAGGTATGAGAAATAGCGCCTACTCTCCTAATCAGGGCCTAACTCTGCAATTGACAAATATCTAAAATAAAATACTTTAAAATGTATATGTGTTCAAGCATGTGGCACCTGCGTGTGCATGCACATTTATATGTGTGCATTTCTATATGTGATGTATAGAGGTCCAGAAGCTCCACTGTCTGCCCATTCAGAAGAGATGCCAATTCAAGAGGCTGAGCCATGCCTACAAAGCCCTCCACGATCAAGGACCAGCAGACATCAACCAACGCATGAACTTCCACCAACCCTCCAGACACCTGCGCTCCGCTTCCCTCTCCCTCGCTCACACTCTTGCATCTGCTGAAGAAACAGTGGAGAGGGGGAGGAGCTTCGCGGGCAACCAAGATGGCCGCGTAAGCTCGGAGCTCCGCGGACCTTCCGATCCTCCGCAACTATCCTGCCTGAAATCCTGATCCACGAGGGTGGATTTTTGTTGCTGATGGTCCACTGAGGCGAGAACCGTTTTCAGATCACGAATCGGTGTTTCCTACGCTGAGCTACGTCGAGTGGGACTCCGTGCCAGTGCAGTGCCATTGTCTCTCCGAACTCCGTCACTACGCACGACCAACCTGCGGAGTGCCTGCCTGTCGTCTTCACCGGTGGGGTGTCATTGCTTACAGTGCGTTCCTGAGACGGCCTCCTACTGTCCGGCCCGGACAAGATCTCCGGCTCACTGGGCTCGGGCTTGCCTGGCATAGCCCTTTGTTCTCATCGGACCTAACATGGCGGGCAGAGGGGACCCCGACAAGACATCGGGCAAAGGCGTCCGCGGCAAGACACAGCAGCAGCAGAACAGGATTGAGCGCTATACCCAGCCAAAGACGCCACCTGTTACCGGACCCTCTGCCAAGAACCTCCCGCCCTCGGGCTCGCCGGACGGCTCGGAGCCTACCCTGAGCGACATCATGGGGGCCATCACTAGTTTCCGGGCGGACATGCAGCAACAGCATGAAGTCCTTACGCATAAAGTGGACACTATGGCCGTCGACCTGACTCTCATTAGAGCCGATTTGGGTAAAACTAACGATCGAGTCAAGAATCTGGACATTAAGGCATCCAGCCTGACGGTCGACGTCTCGGACCTACAAACAGAGGTCCGGAACCTGCAGAGGACCGCGGAACAATTCTCAAGGTGGCTGGAGGACTTTGAGAGCCGTGCCAGGCGGCAGAACGTCCGCATTGTCGGGGTACCGGAGGGTTCAGAAGAGGCGGCGACGGATCTCCTCGTAGAAGACCTGATCAAGACCCATCTGGCGCCGCCTGGCCTTAGCAACTTTTTCTCGGTGGAGCGAGCTCACCGAGTGCCGGGTGGCCCGCCGAAGTCGGGCGTGGCGCCTAGACCCATCGTGGCCCGGTTGCTCAATTTCCGAGACAGAGACGCGGTCCTGCAGGCTTCCAGACGGCATGGACCGCTTAAATTTCAGAACGCCGACGTCCATTTCTATCCGGACTTTACCAGGACGGTACAGCGACAGCTCCAGAGCTACGCCGGGGTGAAGCGAAGACTACGGGACTTGGGGTTTAAATATTCCATGATGTTCCCTGCCAAGCTCCGGATCGAGCATGAGGGCCATGCCCTCTTCTTTGACTCTGCTGAAAATGTCAGTGACTGGCTGGACACTTTATCGCCGCGCCGAGACGCTCAGGATGAACATGAAGGTGGTGCTGCTGGTGGCCCGGACCTATGAGACTTGGCTCCACAGTGGGTGATTCATCGTTTGTTATTTCTGCCTCATATGACTATCGGATATTGCCTTATTTCACCCTGTTGACTTTCCTGTCTGTACATGGAGGGTGGCGGGGGGTGTTCACGGAGATTCCTTACTCCTCTGGGTATCTTCTTGTAGAGTAGTTATGGGGCGACAGGCACACTGCTGGTTGGGGGGGCTTTTCAGTCATATGCAGGGGTGCAGGGTGGGGGGTGCAACTATGCAAGTTTATTTGTTCGTTTGTTCTTTCTCTTTCTCTTTCTTGAGGCAATGGACTGTGTTTTTTACTGTATACTTGAGGATTGAGTTGGTTGGGGTCGGGTGGGGCGGGTTGTTGGTTGATGGGGGGTAGGAATTTAAAAGTGCTTAGCTGGAATGTTAATGGGTTGGGTGACCGAGTTAAGAGAGGGGTGGTAATCCAATTGATAAAGAGACATATGCACGATGTTGTGCTTCTGCAAGAGACGCATTTGGTAGGGAACTCCTGCAAGGCCCTAAACCGTAAAGGCTACAAAATGGTTGCCCACTCTGGGTTCTCCTCGGGTTCCCGGGGGGCGGGCATCCTTGTGCGTGCGTCCCTTCCCCTTGAAATAGACGTCACAGTGCTTGATAATAGGGGACGCTACGCCGCTGTGGCGGGAAGATGGGAGGGGCGTTCCCTAGCGTTGCTTTCGGTTTATGTTCCTCCAGGCCTCCAATCCAGCACCTTTCAGGACCTTGGTGGCGCCATCTTGTCCCTGCCTGCGGGCTTATTGATCCTGGGGGGTGATCTCAACTCAGTCTGCTCTGGCACCCTTGATCGCCAACCGCCGAGGGACCTCCGGAATTCCCAAATGTGGCTGCCGGCCTTCCTCGACTCCATGGGTTTGGTGGATAGCTGGCGACTGCTGCATCCCGCGCTCCGCCACTTTTCCTTCCTTTCCAGTGCCCATGGGAGTCTGTCCCGTATAGATTATGTCCTTACCCTGGCGGCACATTCGCCTGCCGTGTCTGAGGCCCGTTTTCTGGCACGGGGCATTTCTGATCACTCTCCGTTGTGGGTCTCGTTCGACTTTGGCATCGTCCTGTCCAGCCGTCCGGTGGCGGTGAACCCTTGGTATTTCCGCCACCACAAGACGCGCGCACTCCTAGCCAAGGCCATCGACTTGCATTTCTCCGAAAATGCTGGCTCGGTTGGCTCGGCGGTCACCCTGTGGGAGGCATTGAAGACTGTGTTGCGGGGTGAGGCCCTGGCTCTCATCGTGGAGGCTAAGCGAGCTCGTGATGCCGACCTTGCTCATATTGAAGAGGAAGTCCTGGATCTCGAGTCCCGTTTGGGGCCTGAGCCAGACCCTTCTCTCCTACACGACCTCTCCCTGAAACAGTCCGAGTACCATGATCTCGCTACGAATGCCGCCCTGGTTTTGGCCAAGGAACAGCAGGGCCGCATTTATGACATTGGGGACAAGGCCGGTAAGTTGCTGGCCTGGTTGGACAGGCGCGAGATGGCAAGCCGGGTGGTTCCGGAGATCCGGGGCGAGGACGGAGTGACGGTCACGGACCCGAGTGCTATTGCCGAGTCTTTTGCAGACTACTTCCGGGGTGTCTATGCTTCTGGTTCAGACCGCTCCGAGGCTGATTCAGCCGAGTTTCTCTCGACGATTGACCTCCCCTGTCTTTCTGATGAGGAACGTGCAGATATGGATCGAGATATAACCGCGGACGAGATTGCCTTGGCGATCCGCGCCCTGCGGTCGGGTAAAGCTACCGGCCCCAATGGCATACCGGCCGAGTTATACAAGATTAGGCCGGACGTGGTCTCTCCTCATCTGAGAGCTATGTTCCTGCGGGCTCGGGAGGAGGGTATCCTCCCTTTGGATCAACGACTGGCCACCATAGTGGTCATTCACAAGGAAGGCAAGTCGAGGGACGTTTGTAGATCCTACCGTCCTATCTCTCTCCTCAACGCGGAACCCAAGATCCTAGCTAAACTGCTTGCAAATCGGCTGGTCGGAGTCATCAGCGACTTGGTACACCCGGACCAATCAGGTTTTATTCCCCACCGCAACACTGCCCTCAACCTGCGACGCCTGCATGGTGTCATGGCCAGAGCTCACGCCCTGGAGGAACCGGCGGTACTTGCCTCCCTTGATGCCACGATGGCCTTTGACTCCCTGGAGTGGAGCTACCTCTGGGCGGTGTTAGCAAAGCTTGGGTTTGGACCGGGCTTCCTGGGCTGGGTGCAACTTCTTTATGCGTGCCCACTGGCTGCTGTCACAGTTAACGGTCGCATGTCTGCTTCCTTTGCGCTTCATCGTGGCACTAGACAGGGCTGCCCCCTGTCACCACTCCTGTTTGCGCTGGCCCTGGAGCCACTTGCGGCCATGTTACGCTCGCACCCTGACCTGCATGGAATCACCTGGGCCCCGGGTTTTGAAGACAGGGTCTCCCTGTATGCGGACGACATCCTGATTTACCTTACCTCTCCTTGTAAGTCGCTTATTGTGGCGTGCGACGTACTCCGGCTGTTTGGGCGCTACTCGGGCCTGATCATCAACTGGGCCAAGTCCTCCCTTTACATTCTCAAGGGAGACACGCCGCGCCTCCCTAGGGGCTGCAATATACAACTGGCCAGGCAAGGTTTCAAGTACCTGGGAATCTACATATCAGGTAGTCCTAAGGCGCAGTATGACTACAACCTACTCCCTCCTCTTCAACGACTGCGGAGGGATGTTGATAGTTGGCGCAAGCTTCCGCTTTCTCTCCTGGGCCGGGCGGCATTGTTCAAAATGATGTCCCTGCCCAGGTTTCTATATGCCTTGCAAAATACCCAGGACCTTGTTCCGGCTCGCTACTTTAGAGAGGTTGAGAGCCTGCAACGTGCCCTGCTCTGGGAGGGTCGGCCACGCGTCGCCATCCAGAAGCTTACATTACCGTGGTATGACGGGGGCATCGCTCTACCAGATGTGCGGCGGTACTACTGGTCCTCTCAGCTCACTGCCATCAACCATGGCCTTTATGGCCCCGCGGACAGTCCGGGTTACGCTATGGACAGGTGGCTTTTGCGTGGAGGCAACTACTACCGCGCCCTGCATTCCAGGTCCTTTGATCGGCGCCTTACGGGCCCGACCAAGGCAGCGGTTCACACGTGGCGGACGATTACCAAGATACAGGGCTGGCAGGGCAGACTGACGAGATTCACCCCTCTGTATGATTCTGATATCCTAGGCAAGCTCTGGCACACCAAGGGTTTTGATAAGTGGGACCTTATAGGTATCTCAAGGGTGGAAGACATGGTAGCTAAAGGAGAGGTTAAGACTTTTCCCCAACTACAGGCTGAATACCACTTGGGTGGATCGGAGTTTTTCCGTTACGCCCAACTG
The DNA here is from genome assembly GCF_964263255.1 of Lissotriton vulgaris. Taxonomy (NCBI): domain Eukaryota; kingdom Metazoa; phylum Chordata; class Amphibia; order Caudata; family Salamandridae; genus Lissotriton; species Lissotriton vulgaris. The sequence continues at coordinate 898,050 of NW_028243866.1, read as the reverse complement.
AAGCACGCGATAAGTGCCGCTAGGCCAGAGGAGGGTGAAATCCCTGAAAGCTCCCCCTTGGAGGACAGGATTCTGGACGGCCATATGCCTGATAGCGCCATTTCTTTGTCCTACAAGAAGCTGATCAACGTTAGAGTTGACCTCCTCCAGCGCTTGAGAGAACAGTGGGTAGCCGACGGCCTGGAACTGGACGACGAGGACTGGCAGAGTGCTGTGTCTTCCCCTAAGGAGGTCGCCATTTCCTCGCGTCTGCGACTAGTGCAGTTCAAGATCCTCCACCGGGTGTATGTTACCGGCCCCCGGCTTGTGCGCATGGGCTTCTCGCCTGATGGCTTTTGTCGTCGTGGCTGTGGAGCCCTTGCTACCTTCATGCATATCTTGTGGGAGTGCCTTGTCATTGCCCCCTACTGGGAGAGAGTACACCGAGTAATGAGGGAAGTGACTGGAGTTGAGTTGGCAGCAGAGGCGCGGAGGTGCCTCCTCAACATTTGGGAGCCGAATGACTACAACACGGCGCAGACTCGTTGGGCTACCTTGGGCAACATGATAGCTAAGCGAGATATAGCGCAGAAATGGGGTTCTAACACGGCCCCCCTGGTGGTGCAATGGAAGGCCAATATGGATTGGTGTATGTTACGCGAGAAGACGGTGTACGCTGCCAGGGGGAGGCCTCAGACATGGAACAAGGTGTGGGGGGCGTGGAATGCTTACAGGGGTGACCTGTGCTTACCACCGGAGCCTATTCCCCGCGAGGAACACCTGTCACCGTAACCGATGACACCAGCTATTTTACACTTACTGTAATTCTCCTGCTTTCCTTCCCCCCCCCCCTTTCTACATCCTACTTTCCGTTCTTCTCTAGATTCTTACCTGACCTCCGATGCCTCCAACTGACTCATACGCATTTCTTTTTCCTCCATTGCCTTTCTCATGCGCCCTTTGGCGCCTCTTTCTTGGTTTTTGTTATTATATAAAATAAAAAACAACCTGCAATGTCCTGATGTAATTCGTTTTGCACTTTACTCCTCCTGATACCATGCTGCCTTGCCTCCGGGATGTTAGGCTGAATAGCTGTGTGCTTTGATACAAATAAAGGTTTTAAAAATGTAAAAAAAAAAAAAAAGAAACAGTGGAGAACGCTTCTTCGCCTAACTCGCGGCCAAGTCTTGCACCTCACCCTGTCTTTCAGAGTTCACGACGGGACTCAAGTCCTGGCTGTTCAAATGAACGTCTCTCTGCTGCAGCCCTAAGCGCCTGGATATCCTCATGGGTGATTAGCCGCGCTTTACGAATGCTGTTTGATTGATCCATTGAGAGCCATTTGTGCATGCAGTGTTGTACAAGAATGTGTGGGTGTGGCATGTGACATTTCCTACTAGGGGCCTGATTATGAGTTGAGGTGTTCTATATCACCCCTGATTAATAACGATACCACAGTTTACATTATTTATTGTGTGTGACAAATAACACCTAGTATGAATTTATGGGGGAATAACATGAGGATTTTGTTGTTGAACACACTAAAATCCGCATGACACAGGAATTGCCACATGTTTTCCCCGCTGAATTTCGGCCAGCTTGACCCGCTGAAATGTAACGAATGTTGGGTTATTTAACACATCTCATAAGCATCGGGTGGGTTAAATAACAGCAAACTCGTAATCCCATTCCGTGTGTAAACAGTGGTTAACGCACAAGACAGAATTTAACAAGCCCCTCACAATTAAGCCCTATGTATATTTATGAAGCGTTAAATCCATAAATAGGGATAGTTGTGCTTATCTGTTCTGCCCATTTCCTGCCCACTCTTTTCCCAAACATTCTGCATGGTCTTTAGGGTGGCAGTTGCTTACTCAGTACTTTTCAGATTTATGTGAATTACATATGAGACATTGCAAGGCAGGTTCTTGCACTCCTGCATGTTGTCATGAGGTAGAGCAGTAGCAGAGTCTTGCACTGGTGCATATTGTCCTGAGGTAGAGCTGTCGCAGAATCTTGCACCGGTGCATATTGTCATGAGGTAGAGCAGTTTCAGGGACTTGAAGCAGTGCATAGTGTCATGAAGTGAAGCAGTAGCAAGGTCTTGCATCAATGCACAGTGTCATGAAGTAGAGCAGTTGCAGGGCCTTGCACCAGTGCATATTGTCATAACATAGGAGCAGTACCAGGAACTTGCACCAATGCATAGTGTCATGAGGTGAATCAGTCGCAGGATCTTGCACCAGTGCATAGTGTCATGAAGTAGATGAGTACCAGGACCTTGCACCAATGCACAGTGTCCTGAGGTAGAGCAGTTACAGGGTATTGCACTAGTGCATATTGTCCTGATGTAGAGCAGTAGCAGGGTCTTGAACCAGTGCATATTGTCAAGAGGTAGAGCAGTAGCAGGGTCTTGCACTTATGCATATTGTCATGAGGTAGAGCAGTAGCAGGGTCTTGCACTTATGCATATTGTCATGATGTAAGTGTTGCATATTGTCCTGAGGTAGAGAAGTAGCAGGGTCTTGCACCAGTGCCTATTGTCAAGAGGTAGAGCTAGAGCAGTAGCAGGGTCTTGCACCGGTTCATATTGTCAAGAGGTAGAGCTAGAGCAGTACCAGGGTCTTGCACCAGTGCATATTGTCAAGAGGTAGAGCAGTAGCAGGGTCTTGCACCGGTGCATATTGTCATGAGGTAGAGCAGTAGCAGGGTCTTGCACTTATGCATATTGTCATGATGTAAGTGTTGCATATTGTCCTGAGGTAGAGAAGTAGCATGGTCTTGCACCAGTGCCTATTGTCAAGAGGTAGAGCTAGAGAAGTAGCAGGGTCTTGCACCGGTTCATATTGTTAAGAGGTAGAGCAGTAGCAGGGTCTTGCACCGGTTCATATTGTTAAGAGGTAGAGCAGTAGCAGGGTCTTGCACCAATGCATAGTGTCATGAGGTAGAGCAGTAGCAGGGTCTTGCACCGGTGCATAGTGTCATGACGGCCAGCATTCGCAGGATCGTGCAATGGTGCATATTGTCCTGAGGTAGAGCAGTAATAGGATCTTTCACCGGTGCATATTGTCAAGAGTTAGAGCAGTAGCAGGGCCTTGCACTGGTGCATATTGTCAAGAGGTAGAGTAGTAGCAGGACCTTGCACCAATGCATAGTATCATGAGGTAGAGCAGTCGCAGGGTATTGCACTGGTGCATATTTCCATATGGTAGAGCAGTAGCACGGTCTTACACCGGTGCATATTGTCCTGAGGTAAAGCAGTAGCAGGGCCTTGCACCGGAGCATATTGTCCTGAGGTAGAGCAGCAGCAGGGCCTTGCACTGGTGCATATTTCCATAAGGTAGAGCAGTAGCAGGGTCTTGCACTGATGCATATTGTCATGAGGTAGAGCAGTAGCAGGGTCTTACACCGGTGCATATTGTCCTGAGGTAAAGCAGTAGCAGGGTCTTGTATTGGTCCATATTGTCATGAGGTAGAGCAGTAGCAGGGTCTTGCACTGGTGCATATTGCCAAGAGGTAGAGCAGTAGCAGAATCTTGCACTTGTGCATATTGTCCTGAGGTAGAACAGTAACAGGGTTTTGCAATGGTGCATATTATCATGACGTACAACATTCGCAGGATTGTGCAATGGTGCATATTGTCCTGAGGTAGAGCAGAAGTAGGATCTTTTCACTGGTGCATATTTTCCTGTGGTAGAGGAGTCGCAGGATCTTTCACCAGTGCATATTGTCAAGAGGTAGAGCTAGAGCAGGGTCTTGCACTTATGCATATTGTCATGATGTAAGTGTTGCATATTGTCCTGAGGTAGAGAAGTAGCAGGGTCTTGCACCGGTTCATATTGTCAAGAGGTAGAGCTAGAGCAGTAGCAGGGTCTTGCACCCGTGCATATTGTCCAGAGGTAGAGCAGTAGCAGGGTCTTGCACCAATGCACAGTGTCATGAAGTAGAGCAGTAGCAGGGCTTTGCACCAGTGCATATTGTCATATCATAAGAGCAGTTGCAGGGTCTTGCAAAGGTGCATATAGTCATGAGGTGAATCAGTCGCAGGATCTTTCACCAGTGCATAGTATCCTGTGGTAGATCAGTAGCAGGTGCATATTGTCCTGGGGTAGAGAAGTAGCGGGCCTTTCACCGGTGCATATTGTCAAGAGGTAGAGCAGTCACAAGGTTTTTCACTGATGCATATTGTCCTGAGGTAGAGCAGTAGCGTGGTCTTTCACTGGTGCATATTGTCAAGAGGTAGAGCAGTAGCAGGGTCTTGCACTGTTGCATTTTGTCACGAGGTAGAGCAGTAACAGGGCCTTGCACTGGTGCATATTGTCATGAGGTAGAGCAGTCACAGGCTTTTGCACAGATGCATATTTTCACGAGGTAAGGCAGTAGCAGGGTCTTGCACTGGCGCATATTGCCAAGAGGTAGAGCAGTAGCAGGATCTTGCACCGGTGCATATTGTCCTGAGGTAGAGCAGTAGCAGGGCCTTGCACTGGTGCATATTGTCAAGAGGTAGAGCAGTCACAGGCTTTTGCACAGATGCATATTGCCAAGAGGTAGAGCAGTAGCAGGATCTTGCACTGGTGCAAATTGTCCTGAGGTAGAGCAGTAGCAGGGTCTTGCACTGGTGCATATTGCCAAGAGGTAGAGCAGTAGCAGGGTCTTGCACCGGTGCATATTGTCCTGAGGTAGAGCAGTCACAGGCTTTTGCACAGATGCACACTGTCACGAGGTAAGGCTGTAGCAGGGTCTTGCACCGGTGCATATTGTCCTGAGGTAGAGCAGTAGTAGGGCCTTGCACTGGTGCTTATTGTTATGAGGTACAGCAGTCACAGGCTTTTGCACAGATGCATATTGCCAAGAGGTAGAGCAGTAGCAGGATCTTGCACTGGTGCAAATTTCCTGAGGTAGAGCAGTAGCAGGGTCTTGCACTGGTGCAAATTGTCCTGAGGTAGAGCAGTAGCGTGGTCTTTCACTGGTGCATATTGTCAAGAGGTAGAGCAGTAGCGTGGTCTTTCACTGGTGCATATTGTCAAGAGGTAGAGCAGTCACAGGGTTTTGCACTGATGCATATTGTCCTGAGGTTGAGCAGTCGCAGGGTTCTGCACCGGTGCATAAAGTCAAGAGGTAGAGCAGTAGCAGGGTCTTGCACCAGTGCATACAGGGTCTTGCACTTGTGTATTTGTCATGAAATATAGCAGTAACAGGATCTTGCACCTGCAGTAGCAGGGTCTTGCACCAGTGCATACAGGGTCTTGCACTGGTGTATTTTGACATTAGGTAGAGCAGTCACATGGTCTTGCACCAGTGCATACAAGGTCTTGTACCGGTGCCTACTGTCATGAGGTAGAGCAGTCGCAGGATAGTGCACTGGTGCATATTGCCATGAGGTAGAGCAGAAGCAGGGTCTTGCAGCGGTGCATACTTCAGAGCAGAGCAGGGTCTTTTGAATAAACATAAGAGCTTGTTCTTGAAAAAAAAAGTATCAAAAAGCATTTTTTTGGACTATTCATTTACAATGTCACACTGCATGTACTTATCGTGAGACACTGAAAATACTACTGCATATAATTTGCTTTTATATTTGTTAGAAGGCGAGTCCTCAGGCTCAAAGATGCTCAGAACTGCTGTAGAATGTTAACCTTCTGTGGAATAATGTAGTAAAATATGGGGCCCAGGATTAATGTCATCCGAGAGGCACAGTGAATTCAAACGTTTGAGACCATTGCATTAAGTTACTTTACTATGGAACAAGCTGTTAATTGGGGGCTTGGACAATCAAGAACTGGCTGCTGGCAAGAACAGCACCAGATGATGCTGAATGACGCAAAGTCAACATTTGCGTTGCGACAAAGAGTGAGAAAGTTGACAGGAGAAGCAGCTGAGCAGATGGGGAAGAGGAGGAGAAATCGAAGCATCTCTTTGATACTTGTGAGTGTTCCGTGCCCTCTGCAGGATGCAGCGATGTGCATTTGACTCACAGCCAAGCGGGCTCCGGGGCAATGTAAAGATATCAGCCTCAACATTATATAGCAGATGGCGACCCAGCCCCAGCTCCAGCTCCGAGGAGGGCCCTACCGCCCTGGTGCTCCTGACGGATAAAGGATGCTGATAAGAAGGTTGCTGCAGGAGGGCTGAGGGACAGAGCCAGGGCCCCTATCGCTTCCTTGCATCATCAGCAGAAAAAAAGTGCCCGTATGTTGCACGAGCGAAGGGCTGGCCAATTGAAATCCGAATCCCAATTTGCTGAATGACTGCACGGGGCGGATGAGAAGGCAAGATGCGGCGCAGGTTTAATTTCCTGCCCGGGGGTTAATCCGACAGAAGCTCCGCGATTAATGTATCCTCTGATTTCATTCAAGGAATAGAAGGCATCGGAGGAGCTCGGCGCCTTCAGGGGGAGCAGGGGACGGCCCGGGGTTCTAGGAACGTGGGATTAGAGCCGCGCGCCTTGTGTTTCAGGGGAAGGGGAAGGGGGGTGGGGGGGGGGGGGGGGGCGCCCAAGGAAGGGCGGGGCACTCCAGCACATGACGTGCCGTCGGTAGCATGACGTCTTGTATGTGTGGAGTCCTGCAATGTGTTGAGGAATGAGGTCTGTCTTCATTACAATAGCGGCCCCTGAGTCATTCTTAATGAAAATTGTAGCTCTATTGTCATATACTACATATGTATTTCATTTATAATCTAACTAGCAGCCCGTCCCGACGTTGTCCGGGTATGAATTACTGCCGGCCAGTAGTATATTGTTTTGTAGGATTTCGTTTTGATAGCATTTCTTATCTGTGACAGGCCTGTGAAACGCTCCGATTCACAGTGCACTGCTGATGCACTTAAGAGTGCGCGTTCAGTAGTGTGTGAACTCAAGTTCCCCTCCTTTATTTTTCCTTGCAATATTATATAGCGCGAACTCGACAACATGGCATGAGCACAATTACATTACAGAAGAACACATTAATTTGTGGTAGGCACGGGGAGACAAAGCGATTTGCCTGGAATCACAGGATGTTGAGCTGATGCCGAGATTCGAACGTAGCTCCCCAACTCTAAAGTTCGCAATTCTAGAACTTGTGGTTGGAGGTGTGTCTAAAAGTGTATGTCGGTGCTGGCCATCAATGAGAGAGACCTGTGCATTTTTCAAACTGGTGGTGAAAAAATATGAGTATGTTGCTGGAGATGTGGGCCGCCGTGCCACCAATGTACTTACCGGGGGAGGGTAAACACCCATTATTCCGCAACTTTCTTTCCGCATACCATCACTCCGTATACTTTCATTAAGAAAGTACCATGACTCCGCAATGCCATTATAACGCATGGCATTACATTTTATATGCTTTTACCACGCATACATTTACAACGAAATTCGTTGTAAATGCATAATTGGTAAAAGCATGCTTTTTTTTAATGTTTGGATAAGGTAAGTATGGGTATAGGGGTATATGTTTTGGGGTGTTTGGGTATTTTAAGGGTTCCGATATAGTTTTGGGTTATGGGTACACTGGTAGTTTTAGGGGTTAGGAATAGGTATGGGTTTTGGGGTACAGGGGTATTTTTAGGGTTCAGGGCTAGGTTTGGGTTTTGGGGTATAGGGGTATTTTTAGGGTTCAGGGGTAGGTTTGGGTTTTGCGGTACAGGGCTATTTTAAGGGTTCAGGGCTAGGTTTGGGTTTTGGGGTACAGGGGTATTTTTAGGGTTCAGGGCTAGGTTTGGGTTTGGGGTACAGGGGTATTTTAGGGTTCAGGGGTAGGTTTGGGTTTTGGGGTACAAGGTTATTTTTTGGGTTCAGAGCTAGGTTTGGGTTTTGGGGTACAGTGGTATTTTTAGGGGTCAGGGATAGGTTTGGGTTTTGGGGTACAGGGGTATTTTAAAGGTTCAGGGCTAGGTTTGTGTTTTGGGGTACAGTGGTATTTTTAGGGTTCAGGGCTAGGTTTGGGTTTTGGGGTACAGGGGTATTTTTAGGGTTCAGGGGTAGGTTTGGGTTTTGGGGTACAGAGGTATTTTAGGGTTATGGGGTAGGTTTGGGTTTTGAGGTACATGGGTATTTATAGGGTTCAGGGCTACGTTTGGGTTTTGGGGTACAGGGGTATTTTTAGGGTTTAGGGATAGGTTTGGGTTTTGGGGTACAGGGGTATTTTAGGGATCAGGGGTAGGTTTGGGTTTTGGGGTACAGGGTATATTTATAGGGTTAAGATGGGTTAGTGTTTAAGGGTGTTGGGGTATTTTAAGGAGTAAGGGTGGGCTATAATTATGGGGTGCAGGGGTATTTAAAGGGAGCAGGGTAGGATTAGCACACGATATGAGACATGGCATGAAGGGCGGAACGTACCACACGCCCCCAGCATTTGTCACGCCCCCAGCACACGCCCACAGCACAACGCAGACACGCCCACAAGGGACTACTTTGCTGGCACGGTTCTTTTACCTTTTAAATGTATATGGTGGGTGTCTGCATAGCCTATGTCCTTCTGCTGCAACTGCCCTTTCCAACGCTGTATTGGGTGCTGTGATTGGTGCTGTGGTTCCTGAGATTACCCCCCTCAAAGGTTTGGGCCCTCGCTTTATTATATTAGTATAGATAGATGTGCTCTTTTCTTTGGACTTACTCCTTTTTTATATGTCATTAAGTTTTGATTGAGTATTACTGACGCAGATTGTCCACTCTGGAGCAATATTCTGCCGCGCCTAGCAGTGCAGACCAGTGCAGTGCACTGTTGCAGTAATATGGGCCCAGGTACAGGGGGCAGCCTGGTGTGAGGGGTGCCGCAGTACCGTGGCTTCCCAGATTGTAAAGTATTGTGCTTTCTTTGATATCTGCTGCACCTCACATTAGTTTCCCTATGCCTCGTTCATTACTCCTGCTCGCATCTTTGACACAGAACAGCGTGAGTAGACACCAAATTGAGGGTGCTGTGTGCCAGCGGCGGGGGAACCTTGAGCTGTAAAGGGGGTACGGCCTGCTCTACTAGTTACCTTGTATTACATTACTGGCTGGGATCTAGGGCCCACGTGGTTCATCCCACTGAGGTCACCAGAGTGCTGACCAGGACACTGAATATTTATTTATTTATTTATAGGTTTGTATAGCGCTAGAATCGACTCCCGAAGGAGTATCTCTACACTCAATTCAACTGACAGACAGAAGGCCAATGCTCTTAAGATCTAGAGGAGGTGCTAAGTTTGAAACAAAGTTTTTACCAGTTTCCTAAATGCAAAATGATCTGTACAAAGCCTGAGGGTAGCAGGAAGTTTGTTCCAGAGACAGGGGCCCAGGTAGGAAAGAGCCTTTCCACCCAGTCTTGCCCTTCTAATGGGGGGGATTTGAAGTAGGGACTGATTACTGGAGCGGAGAGCACGTGCTGCGTTATAAGGAACAAACTTGGGGCCCAGGCTGTGTATACCCTTGTGGATAACACAGCAAGTTTTGAATTTGATCCCTTGTCGGATCAGCAGCCAATGAAGCTTTTCCAACAAGGGGCGTGATGGGGATCTAGGTGGGGCATTCAGGACTAGCCTTGCGGCAGTATTTTGGACCACCTGGAGCCTGCTAAGTAGGCTGTTGTTTGCTGATATTAGTAACCCATTACAATAGTCCAGGCGACTGAGCACCAGGGCCTGAACGAGGGTTTTTCTAGTGAAGTCCGGTAGTAAAGGAAACACTCTTCGGAGTAGTCCAATTAGGTGAAAACAGGATCCGGCTGTTTGATTTACGTGATCTTTTAAAGGTAGACCTTCATCCGGGCCAACGCCCAGGTTTTTCACCACTTGCTTGGGGCTGGGGACGGGGCCCAGGTCTAATGGCCACCAGTCCGGAGTCCACAACAGAGTGGCCTCCCCAAAGAGCATTACCTCTGTTTTTCCTACATTGCACTGCAGGAAATTATAGGCCATCCATTGCGATACAGCCCTCATACCCTCTGAAAAGGACTGTTTAACCGCCCTGTCTTGAATGGGAAGAGAAGCTGAGTGTCATCAGCGTACGCCACAGGAATGAATCTGTATGATCTCATGAGGCCAGCCAGGAGGGGCCACGTATATGTTGAAAAGTGTGGGACTCAAACACGATCCCTGTGGCACCCCCTTGGTAAGTTTCACAGGTGCAGAATGGAAAGAGCCCATACTGACACTGTGTGCAGCCAGATAGGAAGCTCCTCATCCAGGGCAGCGCCGAACCCCCGAGCCCCACCACCTTCAAGCGACTGAGCAAGATATCGTGGGATATCGTGTTGAACGCTGTGGACAGGTCCAACAGCACCGGAATCATAGAATTCCCCTTATCCTGGGACATTCTGATGTTATCAGTCAACGAAAGGAGCGCTGATTTGGTGCTATAGTTGGGCCTGAACCCGGACTGGGAATAATCCAAACCTCCAGTTAGCTCAATAAAGTTCGACAGAGGAGTGTTAACGTGTTTTTCCGCTATCTTGCTCAGGTATGGAAGAAGTGATATGGGTCGGAGGCTAGAAAGTTCAGTCCAAGGGATACTGGAGTTCTTACGGAGGGGTCTCACCAGGGCCATCTTCCACTCTTGTGGTACCTGGCCCTCCGAGAGAGAGAGGTTGACAAGGGACTGGATCATGGGACCAAGTGAATTGCCCAGAGATGGAACAACTCTAGCAGGAATAGGTCTGAAGGAGATCCGGTCTTGATTTGACCAATTAGTGCCTCTACATCGCGCAGGTTAGCTGCCTGAAACGCATTAAGCGGGATGAAATTGGTGGCCCTCAGATTCTGTGGTGAAAGCAAAGGGCAGCTCATAGGATTGCTCGTCCTAATGATTTTATCATAGATCATCTCTATCTTGTTGGTAAAAAATAGAGAGATGTCATCACATAATTGTTGCGAGGACAGATCAAGACTCTCAAAAGCCGTTTAAACAATCCCACCCCCACCAGAGCGCACCAGAGAGAACTACACACCCTCATCTGACCGAGCTCAGGCGCAGTGTGTCTGGGCCTCACAGGTTCACAGCAGCACTCCACCCCCCACAGGACAATATACCCTCCAGGGCAAAACATAACAAAAGCCCACCCTAAATCCATCAGCTGACCTGGGCAGATGGGCACAGAGGCCCCTCGCAAGACTCCACCGCCTTAAGTACTTCAGGGTTGGTGCTCCCAGAAGACGCCCAGCCACAGTGGTAAGGCGCTGTAGCTATTCATTGGAAACACCACAAGCTAGGATAACAGATACAACCAGGCATTTACACACCAGCAGGTTGTAACCACAGTCGCGCTACTGATGAGCCAACTTTAACACCCAGAAGTTACCACCATCTCTGATGAAATGCGCAGGGCCAGGGGGCGACGGTGCCCAGCAGCGCTGTAAGGCCACACTACAGCGGATACGTGATTCAGAAATCTATATCATCAGAGATGGATGACAACACTCATTCACCAAGTAGTACTAACTTTTGCACTATTTTATTTCTCTGTTGCAGTATTTATTGTATTCGTGCTGTGTACTTGGCATGTTCATCATTTCAGTAACTGGCCTTCTGCGTTCCACGAGGCTGTTGTTCAGCTTAGCTTCTGTCGCGCTATGTTTTGAGCAGCTTGTCTTTTTCGGTGGAGTAAGTGTTGTTTTTATGTTACTAATGAGCGGTATAGATGGTGTGTTCGCACTCGCAGTCGCTGTGGCACTGCGGATTCTCGGTGCCTCTGGGGGGACAGTGTCCCCTATGGCGGATGGAAGTGTTCCTGCCTTGTGTATTAGGTAGGTCTCGCCCTGTTTACATGTCACACAGGTCACATATTTCGTTTTCAGCCCCTACTGTGTAAAGTTGTGCGTATGTGTCAGGAGACACGAACGAGAGACGCTTCCTCGCCGGTAATGCAACACTCATGGCTTCCCTGCTGGACAAATGGTGTGATCGTGGTCGAACCCCTTCCCTCCCACGCCCTGAGCTCCCTTGCCTTAGGTTCTGGCCGCCTTAAAGTCTGGCCGAGCAGTTTTGTGGGCTATACACGCACTGGGAGGTAATCGGCGCGAAGCGGCCTGTCCTACCCCCTCACAGTGTATGATGGCCACAGCAGGGGCTGCAGGGAGAGAGCCCTGCGCGAGCCTTGTCCATGGTGCTGAAAGGTGCTTCAGTCGGTGCCACGTGTAACGTGCTTCAGTGCACTTGTCTTTCACACACAATTGTAGTACACGTGCATGGCTTTGTATGTACAAGCAGACTTGCAGACTTTTACACAGGCCGCGCACGTGCACACAGAGAACAAACCTTAGATTTGTAGATGTCTGTATTGTTGTTATCGACATTATTCGGCAATCTCTGTGGTGCACACATGCATGAAGTCATCCAGTAATGATAACGGATGTTGTCATCAAGCGCACACACAGGGTCTTACACACATGCACACTGGGCGTCTCTTGCACACAACACACACATATCACGTGTGCAAGTGGCGTCTCACATACACATTCGCACACCAGTAGAGGTAAACTATTGTACGTGTTGCCTATTACCTCTCTCTCGCTCTCTCTCTTTCACACACACACACATACAATCCAGATAGTCTTTTAGATGTAGCTTCCGACCGACACTAACAAGGGACCTCCCACACACGCAGAGTGCTACAAACGCACGCTCACGCACGCAAATATCGCCTTTGAAAGGCCGGTAGGTCTGATGTACATCAATTGTGCTATCTGCTTTACACACTTAAACACCGATTACATATGCAACAAGCCAGGGCTATTGGCTTTGTCAATTATTATAAGTTGCTTAAGATAAGTAAGCAACAACTATGACTTTGTTGTATATACTATTGAAAATGCTTTACCTCTTGTGGGCTAGCGTAGCCGACCTTGGAGTTGAAAAGGCAGGTTCGAGCCTGGCCTCCTGTGATTTAAAAAATGAATATGTCCTTGAGTAATGTTACTGGTGCTTATATAAAGCGCTCCAAGTTTGCGCTATATGAAACTGAAAAACGATCATCTTTGAAGTTGTATCCAAAGCAGTGACGGGTGGTACTAATGCAGAGTTAAGCTACCCCTCCCCCCTCCTCCCCCCCCCCCCCACACACACACATCCTGACATCCTGAGGGTATAATTGGAGAGCCCTTCTAGTTACCCGTCTGCTTTTAAAAACTGCCAGGACCCGGCCCACTTAAACCTCTACTCACACGGATGATAAGATGCTGCAGTTTGTGTGCGTGTGACTGCACGATGAACTCCTGTTCTGGAGCTGCAAGCTGGAGGCACTCACAGGAGAAACACGCGTCCAAAGGCCCAGTAAACAATCACCCGGCAGGCTGACAGCAAGCACAGCTCCTCTACTTTCAGTGTACAGCATCACCCTAGTATGCCCGGGCTCGGGAATTGATGGTATTGTCCTCCTCGAATGTGAGCTAACCAGTCTCAGCCTCGATGCTACCCTGGGAGCAGGCAGGGGTCTCAGATGTGTACTCATTGACAGTGTTCAAGTACCAGAAAGCAGTAAAGACATGGCTGTTCCCTCCACTGTATGATCGACGCCATCTTTGTGAAGTATTTGACCTCTTTTACAAGATTAGGCTCTAAGAGAGACCATTACCTGGGAAAGCACCAGCAGGATGCTGACGAAGGGATTATTGAAATAAACCCCAACTCCAAAGGCTCTTCCCTATCAACCAGGACCCAGTGGAACATTCAGGCATCCTAGCACTTCTGGGTGTGCTACAACCCAGGGTGGTTGTGTTCAGGGTTGGGCGGGATGCCCACACTTGAGAGACGTTCAGGGCCCTCTGCAGACACTTGAGTCAGGATGCGCTTGTACAAAGGCGGATCGCACAACTCCTGCCCCATAGCGACTTTATCTGCAGCTGCATCTCTGACCTTCATTTGCAATCTGGCAAGACACAACCCAGGGTTCACCCTTTACTGTGCGGTCCCGGCGACCCTCTGTGCACCCTGCCAATGGGCACCTTAGAAGAGCACACAAATGATGTCCGACCACTTGAGCGGCACCACGTTAGTGCATCACTTTAAGGTATTTGTGCCAATGCACCTGCGTCTGTGATATGTTGCAATAATTTACCAAAAACATGAGCTATACTGGAGAGACCAACCGGTTACCCTGCATCTTGACTGCAGACACTGACTTTCCCTAGTCAGTAGTATCTGTCTGAGGGTGTCCATTTGTGGGAGGCAGGGTCAAATCTCACAGATCGAGCTCATTCTGTTCCTATACTTTCAGCCTAATGTGTCTGAACTGATGTGTGCCTATACATTTCCAACTCCCCCAACCATGTGGGCATAGAGCCCGATTTAAAGTTTGGTTGGCAGGGTACTCTGTCACAATGGCAAAGGAGTGCCCTTTCCTTCAAACCCTCCGCCCGCCCCATTTAGAGACGGACAGGCCTTACGTTTTCCATCGACAGAGCCATCAGGGTCCTTGTCGATAAAAAATCTTCTTCCAATGGTCCAACATAGTATAACCTCTCACTGAGTGATCACAAGAGCGCAAACACCTCTGCCTGTTCCTCTATATTTATTGTAAATGTTTTTGTGATTGAAATGTAAACTGCATGTTTTTTTCATATAAATGAAGCTGCCACAGCTGCACACACACCAATGAATAGTGCTGCGTTAGCCTTAGAGCTATTCTGAAGGTTTTCTTTTTTATATTTTCTCAGTGACTCAGGGTAGTCTGTTCACTGTAGTATGGGAGGGCGCACATGCGAGGCCCCTCCTCTCTTTGGATAGCACCACACCCTCGTACAAACGAGGCAGGCCCGCTTTACTACCTGTGGGTGCCACCTGTGCGTCCTGTCGATAGATATTGCAGACGGCGCTGCACAAAGGTCCACGGCCCTTCCTCTAATACCAAAGAAGTCCAAATGCACCTCCAGGACAGTTTGATTATATAGGCCTGGTTTCCTTCTCTGGTATTAAACCCACAGTTCAATGAAGGCTCCAGTGGCGGCTGGTGACATTTGAAAGTGGTGGGGCGTAACATTGTCGTACTGCACTTTTATAATGCGGACAAATAACTGTCAGACAAACAGCCGCCTCCTGCCTCCTTCCATCTTGCTCCTGACTCCTGCCTCTCCTCTTGGTTAGTGTACCCCCTTCTCTGCCTCTTATTTTTCCTCACACTCCTGCCCTTGGAATGCTTGTGCCATCTGCCTTCCCTATGCCTGCTGCAACAGCGGCAGTGACAGCTCTCAGCCATCCCTTGACATCCACCTCTCGCTTGCTAGTCAAATGTTCAAGCTTGTACTGTTGTACAGGACATGCAAGGGTGTGAGTGATTGACTTTTAAGAGATAACTGTTGCCACCTGCAGCAGAGGACATCAGAGAGTGCACGCTTCTGTCTGTTGCCAGAACTACCCTTGTAAGAATGTGCAAACTCACCTCACCTCGGGTGGGACACGTACACCATGTTTTTAGATCACTAATCACGATACGTCAAGCATTGTGCTCCAAATCGTTTGTTGTCACTGACTTCTCACCCAAATTTCAGGCCGATGCAACACTTGGGTGCTTGTGCCAGCGGCTGCGGAGGTCCGTCTCCCACCCTCCTCCGATGAATCCTGGGGGTGGGGAGGAATGCTACAACTTTTGAACCCTCTGCCTTCTGGCCATAACTTGCAGCTGATCAAATTATTAGCGGCGAGCACCTAACTTAGAAGCAGACACACTATTGCGGAGATGACGAGGCGCTATACCCCAGAGCTGCCGACTTTGTAATTGAGGAAACAGGTTTCAGTCCTGACATCAGCTCAACATCCTGTGATTGTGAGTAAATCACTTTAATCTCTCCGTGTCTTTTTTACAAAATCTGCACTTGTGTAATGTAACTGGTGGTGTCGTGTTGACATAAACCCACCAATACCGGTCCATTGGCCGAGTTCGCGCTGTATAAAACGGAAAATATTTCTAAAAATAAATAAATATAAACGCTCGAACCTTATATTTCCATTCCCACTCTCATCCATCCCAAGACTCCCACCAGGGCCTATCACACCTATCACAAACTCAGCACTAGGCAAAACACTCGCTGAGCGCCACGGTACAGCCAGAATAGCACTGCCCCACACAGATACACATGAGTCTCTGCAAGCAAGCATGCCAATCTCCTGAGCATTCAACTGTTTCTTCAGCTTGCAATTAAAACACAGTTCATTCACTACGTTTTATGGCAGGAGTGGATGGCTTGGAACTGAGATACAACTAACTGGGCAGGCTACAGCTTTTGATTGAGTTGAATTTTGTGGATGATTCAGAAATATATTGAAAGTAAACTAAGAATTTCAACCTAGAGACAGAATGGAAGAGCCCTGCCAGTGCCAATGCCACAATAATAGATGAGAGTGAAAGGGCCAATCAGCGTGGAGGTGCCTTCTGTGAATTCTATACACACACCTTAGCAAGTGGACGTGAGGAGGGAAAAGGGAAGTATTTTGAGACCTCGGTGGATATCTGTCTCAATACTGGAATACCAACGTGTACAGTTGATGTGTGACCTTGTGTATGTTTACGTCCGTACATTCTTGTGAACGGAGCAGCTTGGGTACGGCACATATCTGTACTTTGTAGGTGAGGTTGACGAGCATTGAGAGAGCTCAGTGGATGTCTCGGTACGGAAAGACCGCAGTGTGCACACAGGTACAAACAGGTAGCTTTTGAGGGCTCTTTACTTTGGATGTTCAGTCCTCCTGGAATCCATGGCGTGTGGTCACTGGTCTGTTCGGTCAGTACACAGAGGTTCATTGTGTGAACCCGGGGATGTTTCAGTGGCTAGCTATGAGTTTGTATGGCGGATCAGTGCACAGGACAGGTGCTTTATGAAACCTCTGATTGTCTCAGTTATGGGATGTTTGTTGAAGCTCTGTGGTGTATATCACAGAGCTGGAGGACCGACCGAGGTGTAAAACAGCACAAGATAAATGTGTAATGTGAGACGTGTACGTGCCCCACTAGGGGAGTTTAGCACACGGAGGGTCGAGATATTATATATGTGTATAGTGTATTACAATAGATCTAATAGCAGAAGTGATGTAAACGGGTCAATTACACTGTAACATTACTTTGTGGGTACCCTTGCTTTGTTCTCTTGTATTGGATGTAACGACCCAATTGACCAGCTGAAAGGGCAGCGAAAGGGCAATATAATATTTATTTACCGTCAGACTCCGGACTGGCGAGCTGCGAGCACACGACGAAGGTCAGGGCGACTGGTGGTCACGCATCTTGTCTTCGTGACTCTCCACAGACTCTGCACTTTCACTTTCTTTACTTGAGTTGTTCTGGTGTTCTGGCCGGGTTTCACCACGCGCGGTGACGTTCCAGACAGCGTAGAAAATGGCCAATCACCTCGACATGGCTGGATAGCCATATGGTGATTGGCCATACAGTGCAGCCCCTCAGCAGAGCAGCAAACACCAACACACGGACACATCCTGCTGCAGCAGCCAATCCTGGCGCAGCGTTAAAGCAACACTGCGCCAGGATTGGGCTACGAGCAGGATACATTCTGCCCATTTATGAGACCGGGGCCCCGGGTCCCTGCCTGACTGTGCCCTGTGTCTCGAGAGGGGGGGGAGGGAAGGTCTACTTTGCGCATGCGCGGGCCAGTCGAAGTTTTTACTACTCCTGGATCCCATATGCGCATTACTGATATACTGTCTCAGCTATTCTCACTCTGCCTGTGCGTGCGTTGCCTGTCACTCTCTCCACTGCAGCCCCGCCCCCCGGCCACGGCCCACTTCCTACGATGCCCGATTGTGTCAGGCTTGTCCCGGGGCTGGTAGCGCACAGTGCGCTCGGATTTATTTTTTCATCAGCTGAGCTGAGCTGACAGCTGCAGACAGCACAGATCAAAACTCTTGGCTTTCAATGCAAGTGCGGTCGTCCATGGCTAGTGGGGCAACGCCCCAACGCCCCCAATGGACGGACCGCC
This sequence comes from Lissotriton vulgaris, assembly GCF_964263255.1. Classification (NCBI taxonomy): domain Eukaryota; kingdom Metazoa; phylum Chordata; class Amphibia; order Caudata; family Salamandridae; genus Lissotriton; species Lissotriton vulgaris. The sequence continues at coordinate 880,194 of NW_028243866.1, read as the reverse complement.
ACTGGAAGGCTCTTTAAACAGCGAAGGAGGATACACACAAAACCAGCCATAGAAATCGCTCATGGTACACGGGACATTAGCAGTTTAGGGGATACATAGAGAACGCGCAGCGGACGGGCGCAGCGGGCGCGCCGTCAGCGCGCCGAAGGCGCGCCTAAGGCAAGCCCGTCTTCGCCCGTCCTCGCCAAGTCATCGCCTCTCGCCACCCCCCCTGGCTCGCCCAGACCTTGTCATCGCATACGCTATGACGGTAAGGAACTTCTACTTCTGAACCCCTACCAAAAATGCCCTAACACCACCGGCACCCTAGGTCTTACGCATTTACAATGCACCCACTGCCACTTCTCCACTAACGCACCCACCAGGGTACGGTGTGATCTCCCCACTACGACAATACCGCCACTAAGGATATTCCAACTTAATTGCAGATCCCTCGTTAAACACCACCCGGAGGTGAACACGCTTCTTCAGGAAGAAAACCCCGACGTACTATTTCTATGCGAAACATGGCTCCATGATAGCTTGACTACCATCCCCAATCTTTCACTCCCAGAGGAGTTTAATCTGGTCACCGTCAATCGTGATTCTCGCGGTGGCGGCATTGCCATCCTCTATAAAAAACAACTGACCTGTTCCTTTGTTAAGGAACCTCTTCAAGACTGTGAATGTGCCCAATTTAAAATTAGTGTGACCCCCCAATTCATGTTATCGGGCCTATACATCTATCGCCCTCCAGGCCAGGCCACAAAATTCATTAACGCCCTTCTTGAAACAGCGACAACGCTGACCACTAAGTTCGCTAACTTCACCATCCTAGGTGACCTGAATTTACACTTTGATGCGACGGGTGATAATACCATCATTAATCTTCTTGCCGACCTCTCGGCTCTGCAACTTAACTCCCTTGTCCACACCTCTACCCATATAGCCGGACACACCTTAGATCCGATCTTTTCTAACTTACAAGAGGCATCAGCCGAAACCCCCATCCCTCTGGGATGGACGGACCACCACCTAGTTAAAATGAGTGTCCCGGCTCCCCAACGTCAACGCAAAACCGAATCCCTTCAGAGTCTAAAAAGACCTTGGCACAAACTTTCCCCACCTGACCTACATGTAACCCTTGGTGAATTCCAACACGAAGCTAACCAGGATATAGATGCGATCTATTCTTCGTTCACCAACTGGATTAGCAACGGCCTCGACTCTCTCATCCCGGCCAGGCCGTCGAAAGGTCGCAATACACCCTCCAACCCATGGTTCGACGACACCCTTAGGACTATGCGCAAAGAGTGCAAAAAGGCTGAGCGCACGTGGAGGCAACAATATGACAACCAGGACAAGGCGGTGTACCTATCCAAGCTCAAATCCTATCACAAAGCTATTAAATCTTCCCGTGCTTCTTTTTATTCCAACAAAATTAATTCCAATGCGAATCCATCCAAAATCATTTTTAAACTAGTGAAAGAGCTTCAAAGCCCTAGGACGCCCCCCCCTAAAATTTCCTCCCAAGAGCAATGTGAACAGCTTGCAACCTATTTTATCGAAAAAATTCAGAAAATTTATGCAACCTTTCCACAGACTGCTCCTCTCAAGGAAGTACCCCTGACCACGATCCCTAACACCCTACCTCTGTCCCAAATCCCTGCCATCATCGCTGCTGACCTGACCAAACTAGGCAAGAAAGTGAAGTCTGGCTCTCCAGCGGATCCCATGAGCCCTTCCCATTTCATGTCTTCAATGGACTTCTTTTCATCCCCCATGCTGAACATCCTCAACCTCTCCTTCTCCACAGGACTCGTACCCATCGCCTGGAAACAAGCATGGGTATCTCCGATAATTAAAAAACCCACCCTTGACCCCACCAAGCCAGAAAACTTCCGGCCCATATCCCTTCTCCCATGGATGTCCAAAATAGCCGAAACCCATGTAAATGAGTCTCTTTCGAAACACCTGGACAATCACGGAATCCTGGACCCTTCCCAAAATGGCTTCCGTGCAGGCCATAGCACGGAGTCTGCCCTACTAGCCACCACGGAGCGTCTCCGGACGATTCTAGATGCCGGTCATAGTGCTGCGCTGATCCTCCTTGATCTCAGCGCGGCCTTTGACACGGTATCCCACAACATCCTGCTAAATCGTCTGGAGACTGCCGGTGTGACTGGCCCTGCACTTGCTTGGTTCCGATCCTTTCTCAAGGACAGATCATTCAAGGTGTCAGCCCCTCCTTACATTTCTAAGCCTCACCCCATCGCTCAGGGGGTCCCCCAGGGTTCAGCGCTGAGCCCCTCCCTCTTTAACCTATACGTCCAGCCACTCACGGACGTGGCTAGAGAATGGGGGCTCACGCTGGTATCATATGCGGACGACACCCAGCTGGTTGTCACCCTCTCGGAAAGCCCGTCCCTCGTGGCATCCAACTTCAAAGGGGGTATGTCTGCTGTGGCCCGCTGGATGACGGACAACTACCTCCAACTCAACGCCGGGAAAACCGAGGTGCTCCTCCTGGGCCGCAACACCAGCCTTTGGAATGAGCACTGGTGGCCGTCATCCCTAGGCGACACCCCACTCCCCAAAAACTGTGTGAAAAATCTGGGAGTCTGGGTTGATGCCAACCTTAGTTTCCAGTCCCATACTAAAAAGGTGGCAGCCACCTGCATAGGCCTTTTAAGGAACTTCAGGCCCATACTTGGGCTCTTCGATGCCAAGGCCCGCCAGCTCATAATCCAGGCCACCATTCTATCCCGCCTGGACTACGCTAACGTTCTCCTGTTGGGAGCTAATAAAGCGGAAACAGCCAGATTCCAACGCGTTCAAAATGCGGCAGCGAGAACGCTGGTTGGCCTGCCACGGAGGTGCTCAGCCAGAGCCACCATTCGCAAGCTCCACTGGCTACCCGTGGACCACAGAATCCAATTCAAGGCCTTAGTCATGATCTTTAAGATCGTGAAACTGGGAAGCCCCCCTCTGCTTCGAAGCCTTGTCCAACCCTACGTTCCTGGACGTGCTCTTCGTTCTGCCAACCAACTCCTCCTGTCAATTCCTAGGTTTCGACTTTGCCGAGCCGGAGGCCGCTCCTTTGGGGTCCTTGGCCCCAAACTGTGGAACGATCTCCCCCTTAGCATCCGAACTATTGACTCCCTCCCTGCTTTCCGTAAAGCTATCAAGACTCACCTTTTCCCTGCCGCCTAGTTTCCCCCTCCCCCCCACCTCAGTTTAGTTTGTCTGTTCTTAGCGCCGGGACACCCCTTTGCCGGGGTAGCTGTTGCGCTCTACCAAATCCAGAAATAGAAATAGAAATAGAAGGCAATACCGAAACTTTTCTAGCTGGGATGGTGGCTCAGTGGACTAATGCCTCCGCTGTAGAGGGCCTGGGTTGAACCTCCGGGTCACCGGTTCAAATCCGGTGGGTCCACTCAACCTCTCATCCTTCTGAGGTCGACAAAATAAATACCACATTGAGTTGGGTAACAATAAATATATGTTATTCAGCGCCACAATACCCTTCAGTGAACGTGTGCTTTACAAAAACACCTTATGCTAGGTGGATGTTAAAGTAACCATTATGCATTTAACTTATATATATAATCCTAGGTCTTAGATGCATGTGACTCCTGAAAGGAGCCAGAAGCGTGTACCTGGTGGGGTTGAGGCTGCGCTCAACTTCTGTGGCCGTGCTCTGCTGTGCAGGGGATGCCAGCCGCCTGCCAGGGCTGTGCTGGGCTCTCCCCCCGCCCGGGTCTTCTCCCGCTCCTTCTCGAAGGAGCTCTTGTTTAACCAGGAGCCTCGTCCTCCGCCCCCACCCCGCTCTGGCTGCCTCGGGGCGGCCAGTCGGAGGCATCCCGGGCGTCCATATGGCGCGCTGGTGTCTCCTGTCATCTCGCATCCCTCGCACGCGCTGCTGGCGCGCGGAGGGGTGCGCGCGGTGCCCCCGGGGGACGGATGTGTTCTCTATCATGTCCCGCTCACCTCTGTCACGGCGCGCTGCTTGATTTCTTAATATTGTTTCTCGCATCCTCGCGCAGGCGCCGTCTTGGGGAAACTGTAGGTTCCATTGCAGGCCGCAGCAAGTGTGAAGGGCTGGGCAGCTGGCGAGGGCACTGTGCGGGAAGGAAAGGATGCCTTCCACTATGAGAGCATGGGCTCCAAGGCCAGAGACATGGGCGAGCCAGAGCCGAGCCCACGTCTGACTTGGCTCTGAGAGCCTGTGCACAAGGCGAGCCCTGGAAATGTTTGGCAAGTAGTTCGTGCAATAAACATCATCAAAAATATGATAAAGTCTCTTACAAATTAAAAGAATCTTATTTATTCTGCACTGGGAAGAGTTTCATTTTAGTACTTTATATTTTATTACTGCATTGGGGAGGATTTATTAAAAGTGATAGTTTAAACGTATATTTGGAAACATAATGGCACTATTAAACTAAGAGGCAGCCAGGCAGGTCACTTGTCATTCATGACAAAAATGTCCAAATTATTTTTCTTTATAACAACATTGTATTCTACTAAATCAAACACAAGTGGTTTCGCACACACCCTTAGCTCACGTACCTGAAGGTGCTCTCATATGAAGTGAAAAAGGAGGCCCGGTTAAGTATATATTTGCCTAGGGCAGTGGTCTTCAAACTTTTTAATTCTGCACCCCCCCCCCCCAGTGTAGAAAAACAATTCGCCGCCCCCCCCCCCTCAAAAATGTTCCCAATTATTCTATTTAAGTGGCAATGTTTAACTATGTCTATTTAAACATTGCAGCTAAGTTCTGTCACTGTTTTAGAAATGCAAACAAACACATGAGTCCATGAATACTGTTCCAGTGAGGCAGGCCTTACTAATGTGCAAACGATCCACAGTGTGGTTATTCGAAATGGCAGTGTGGGTCTTGGAGAAAATTTGAAGTCCCTTCCCTTTTGACACCTTCTCCCAGCCGGGATTTAAATGACAAAGGATGTGAATGATCGCCCATTACAGACGTGCTTACTGCTGCTCATTTTTTTAGGCTGAAAACAAAGCATATTTTTTTTTCTGGCCAGAGCTTGGCGCCACCCCCCTGGGATCATTTGAGGCCCCCCTAGGGGGGCCCGCCCCCCACTTTGAAGACCTCTGGCCTAGGGTGACACCATTTTTTTAGATTGATCACTAGTTTACTTGTTGCACATTGGGCAATTGAGCCCCTAGATAGGTATCTTTTTCTGCCTTCTACTTTCCATCAACAGTTAGTAGTTTGTCTTCCATTCTCAGTGCACCGGGTAAGGGCATGGTGGCAGCAGTGCTTAATTTGAGCCTGTGGTTTTTGGTTCTCCACACGGCACTTAATTATAAACACCGGCGCTTGACAGTCTGCCACAAGGTGGCGCTGTCTGGCTAATTTCGAGATGGCAATAAACAACAGTTAATTAATAATTCAATCTATATTGAAATGACTGTTACATGCCACCCAAGCCTTTCTTATAGTCTGAATTGTCCGGCTTGTAGGAGTGTGGTGGTTAGTAGTTGTGTTGTTACTATCACTGCCAGCATGGTAGGAGCAATGTGTGATGCAAGCTCCAGCGGCCTCCTGACGAGAGCCCAAGCACTTTGCAAACCAAGCACTGGGTGGCAGGCAGCAGACACATGAAAGCTCGGCTCCTGTTGGGTTTGACTGCCCAAGAAGACCTCGAGCTGAGCCAGAGCCAGGCATCGGGCTCGAGCCTGGCTGAAGCTTTCAGTGGCTTGCCCACCTCTAAGGCCAGCAAGGATCAAAAGAGAATACATCCTTCATTATGGAATTACACTTCCACTTATAGCCGTTCACTTTACATTTGACTGATACAGGGGAAGAGTGCACCTACACATCTGAGTCATATATGACTGTTCACCCTTAAGTCATTTGCATGCCCTAGAAAAATGTAGAAGATACTGGGTGAGAAAAAAGATCTTTTTTTAAGTCTGGACTGTTAGCACAGCTCTCTGCCTGACCTTTTATTACCAATTCTTTAAAATATTTAAAGAGTGGGCTTTGGCTTCCCCCAGAGGACTCCTACTCTCTCACTTCATGCTATTGGCTGTTAGTTGCATCATTCCTCCTTTCAGGAAGTGCTTCTAATGGAATGCACAAGGAACTATTGTACATTTCAAAAGTGCACCCAATAATCAAGCTGTTTTTGCTACTTTTTCCCTGGCATTTGCAAAGCCAATAAGGCAAGCTTTAATGTCATAAACATTAACTGTGCGTGCAAAGCTTGTGAACTGTATTTGTAAATACATGGGTTTTCATGTGCTGGCACCTTAAAACTAGATTTATTGGCTTTGCTAATGTTTGTTCTCTAATTATGTTTGTTGCATATGTACTATATCTCAAGTTCAAACTTATTATAGTGGAGAGATGCAAAGACAATATTTACTTATGCAGGTTTCAACTATGCCCAGGGGCTGTTGTAGCGCTTCACACGGTTCTAATGCTGCCAAGAATATGCCCTAGAACAAGCGATACAAGCGAGCACACACCAACCACATCTTGAGGTAACGTACAAGAGTTTTCAGCAGGAAGGGAAGCTTCCCAATGTAGCCTTCTGCAGTGACAGAATATTTTCATTGACTAGGATGAAAGGCACTTTGCGAATCTCCTAGCCACAAATTACTTTGCACTATCATCATCAATAAAGAGGCCAGGATCCGGGGGTGATCACGAATAGACTGCGCATCTGGATCTCTCGGTTTGGTAAAATAATCAAGAAGTATTTCTGACATCTCGGTGGATAGACAACACTGGCACTGTCTTGAGAAACCTAAGCACGCACTATATGCTGAAGCGTCTCTTGGCTTTTACATGTCAAATGGCGTTAACCGACGACAAACGGGTGCCTCTAACAGTGCCTTACTATCGCATTGTGATTCATCATTCACAGGAAGGTTGGTGCTTCAAACCCCCCTTTAGCCCAACATCACGGAGGGGGCAACCTCGGTTTCAGTGGCCGCAAAAACCATTTCATGAAATATGCAATAGGATGCGCCACGTGAGTGTGTGTCCTGAACATTGACCCCCAAATATTGATGGGACACTATATCCAGCATAAAAAATAAATATTGACAGGAAAGTAAGTCTAGATTTCCTATATCTAACTCCACAGATATGTAACTACGTGGTACACATGTCATAGATGTGGAGTTGGGAACAGTAAATGTATACTTCCCAATATACACTCACCTTTTGATATTATGTCCCTCAATATTCTTGTATTGAGATATTATGGCGTTCATATTTAATGATACAACCCTACTCGCGCACAAAAGGGCTGGTTTTACCACAAACCTAGAGGACTATTTCAACGGTTTGTAATCGCTGACAAATTGTGTGACGTCCTAACCATCTATTTTAAACAAAACGCCTTTAATATACAAAAAATTGACCATGCTCGTAAAAGTAGAAATCCTCTTGCAAAACTTGGCCCTTCAGTGCACCATGACAGATGCTGAGTCAATCTAAATGATGTGCTTTGTCCCTCCACCATATGTATCAATTAGAGTCTCCGATTCGCCAATAACACAGAGAGGGACACAGTTAAGAACACATATTTGGAAGACCCTGAAGTGTATAAACTAAAGTCTTCACAGCATTTTACCCTCAAGCAAATGGTCAAACAGAGCGTCTCAATCAAGTCATGAAGCAATACTTGCAATGTTTCACTTTCATTACTCATGACCCCTTGTCACCCATGCTGCCCATGACCGAAACGCCTGCCATTCGTTCATTAGTACTCAGCTAGCGCATTTGCGGCCTGAAAATGATACCACTTTCACAATCATGTGTACCACTGACCAATGGGATGACCAACCCCCTCAAAGAGCCAAAGAGCGTGTAGGAAAAACATATTAACTAGACACATCTACCTTACCTACTTGCAATCTACACGCTACGGTGTGACACTAAACCCATCAACACATCAAGGGCCACGTCAAACTGATAAACTCCTTGTAGACCCACTTACCATCGCTCAGGACATCAACCTAGTGACTGTGAAACTGGCTCCACCGGCTCCCATGAAAATGCATCCAGTTTTCCTTGTTTCTTACCAAGCCACCTACCCCTGCCCACCAATAAGTGCTGCCATTCCCTGTAGTGCCTGGTCAGCCTTATGACCATGGAGCCTACAGCATTCCTGGTGGCAAGAGCGCCTTCTGCCTCACCAGACATCAGGCTTAGCAACACGAGTGTAGCAGACATGCTTGCATCATACACATATCACTGGTGACAAGTCAAATACTGCTATGTATTCACCGTGGTGGTATTTAGTGAACCAACTCTAGCTTCCTATATCCACACTCTTCAACCCAAGAAGCCGCTGGGCCATCGTACAATAGCCACCTGTACCCAGACCAACCTAAAAAGGCTTGTCCCATGCACTATAAGACCACAACTGAAACAATGTTGTAAACTTTGGCAACAACTTATCCTCGTCACCCTGGCTCTGAGATGCTAGGCTAAATTCTAAAATGATGCCCGCAACCTAGGCTGCAGACTGTTGAACTCTTGTGCCAGTGGCTTCAGAGAACACCAAAGGGTTTAGTCTCTCTGGCCCGTCAGTCCTTCTCCTCTCTGCTCGAGTGAGGTAAGTGCTCGCTGCTGGGACTTGCGTGTAACCTTCCGTCATAAGTTTGGGTCCAGGACTCAGGCCTTCTTTGGTTGATAAAAGTGGATTGAGTTTGGGCACTTGCTATTCACAGACTAGCAATATTCAAAATTGGCTAGCAAGCATGTCATAAAAGTAGGTTATCGTATAGTAAATAGTTTGAGCCGATTTAATAATAATCTTCATGGCCACAGAGTGGATCAGTATGATGACAAGATTAGTTGCAATATCTATTCAAAGGTTGACCTCTGTCGCAATAATCGCTTGGTGGTCTGTAAATTGCGTGCGTGTATGTATATATATATATATATATATATATATATATATATATATATATATATATATATATATATATATATATATATATATATATATATATATATATTATAGTATAATTCACTATACATAGATTATCTACTGCCTTCTTTATACTACTTTATATTTTTATTGTGTCTATTTTTTCCAAGGTCCCGGCAGCTGCATACTGCTCCTGGCTAGCTGCTTCTTTTTGTTTTTTGCACGCCTGCACTGTTCTTTTGTTAATTAATTTACTGATTGAATATTGCCATCTATGAACTATAATTTAAACTTTAAAAAAAACAATGACAAAATGATAGCTGGTATGTCATGACGTGTGTGCATGTGCTGTTACATCTTGATACATGCATATACCTTGTGCCTAGGACTGAGGCTGCATTAAGGCCAGGTTAGGTAACTGCCTTATGTCACCACCACAAATGACTACAAAAGCCAGACAGATTGCAAGAAAATATGCAAAAAGTGACAGATGAAATGCTTGTATGTAAATCAGCTGCTGGTTAAATTAAAGCATTTCCAAGCATTACATTGGGAAACAGCCTTTACAACTAGGTTTCTACCACGTTGTACCTTTACCACGCATTTTTTTACCACATGTGTTTTTAAAACGCATATGCTTATACAATGTATGCCTTTACCATGCATTTAATGTAAGTTTTTGGGGTGTGGGGGTCTCTCCCCAGAAATACATTGTTTACATATATAATTATATATATAAACAATGAGTGGAAAGGTGTATGTTATAAAAGCATATGTGATGTAAAAAAAATGCACGGTAAAAAATGCATGGTCAAGGGATGTAGAGTATTTCCCTGCGTTGCTCCGTCATACAGCCTTTAAATTTTGCTGTTAGGTATGTATATTTGTAAAGCCCTCTATTTCCCGCGAGGGTATTCTGGCGCTGCCTGGGTCGCCCTAAGTGGTGTGTGTTTGCCCATATGTGACTCCTTTGCTTGCTGTGCCATGGGGACTTTCAGTGCACCACACTGAAGAGGCCCAACAGGGCTGAATCTGTTCTGGAGGTACTAATGATTCTGTTCAGAAGAGACGCGGCCTAGCAGTTCGGGCTGGACTACTCCTAAGGGCAGGGCTTTAAGTGGGATGAAAAAACAGGGGTGTGTGTCTCTCAAGGGGCATGGCCAATGTAAATAAGGGTGTGGCTTAAAATCACGTATGCTAAAAATTTGTGCTTAGCATAGTGTGCCGCCAGACTGGTATTTTGCTGTTTTTCTAATTGCATCCAGATATATGATACAACAAGTAACATCATACCTGCAACAAGTCAGGACTATTGGCTTTATCAGTGGTTGTTAGATGCATAAGATAAATAAGCAGCAACTATGACTTGTATTAATATTGAAAAAGCTTCCACTTAAAGCCCTGGTAACACCACGATAATGTTGCTGATCCTGAGTTTCAAAAAGAGAAGGGAAATCCATAGAGAAAATGACTCTCTTTAAAGGATTTCCCTTCCCCTATAACGCTCGAAAAAAACGGACCGCCTGTGCCAGGGCACAAAACAGAGCACAATAGAGACCCGTTTCGAGGCCTCCTTAAAAAAAATGCCGGTGCTCAGACCCGGCCCACTTAAAGCCCAGCTTAAGGGTACAGGTGATGATTCCGCATTTCACCAGAAGGCTGGCATACAGATTGGCATGGCTGCAGCAGTCCCAGCTACTGGGGGAAGCTGGAGAAAGTGACAGAGGCGTCAGCAGCTGCCCTGGCCCTAATAACCGTCCTGCAGAGGCTCCGGCCCGCCGGGGAAATGCCCGGTGGACAAAATGGGCAGTCCAGGCCTTCTCCCCAATTGCATGATATATTACAGACTGGCCAGTTTATTCGCATTTTCCATAGTATTTGCTGATTAGTTTGAACAAATCCAGTGTCGGATATTCCATTCCACCGGCATTTTTTATTTCAGGTGATACCTGTCAGTCGAGAACAGGTTCTGGGGGAAGAGGGTGCAAAGTTGGCATAGGTTGGTCTCCTTCTGTGATGGCACAGACAATCTAAATATATATATATATATATATATTATGGGCCGTACCAAGAGTGGTTACCAGTGTTCAGCTGCATTGAAAGGTTCTCATCCATCGTTTTTTCGCTCTTCGAGATTGCATCAGACCGGCTGAAGTGGTCTCGTTGCTGAAGGATTGGGGCGTTCAAATGTCACGATATAATTCTGCCGAAAATCCTTCCACTGAAGCCGCTGGAGTCTGCCTGTGCTGCCGCTAATGACCTCAATCATGCCGGTGCTCATCCCTAGATCGCGGCTGCCACCCCCGCTGGGCCCCTTTCCTCAAGCTGCTCATTAACCAACTCTACCTGACTTGGCCTCGTCCAATCGCGGGAGGAGGGGGTTCTGCTCCCTCAGGCTTTGGAGAGGTGGGCGGGGGTTCCGAGATGCAGGGATTTGGTGATTTGTATTTTTTTATTTCTTGAGTGGAGGGGGTTCGGTTCCTCTTTACGCCGTCATTGGTTGTGTTTATTTAAATAATTGTGCATATCAGTCCACTGCTGTATAGTCGCTGCACCCTAATGGCCGCTAAAGTCATTTCATTTTGAGGCACCTGAGTGGGTAAGTGCGCCGATGACTGACTGTATTATGTTGAGTCCAATCGTGTCCAGACGCAGCCTCTCGCGCCAGCCAGTATTTATTTCATTATAGGCTCAAGTGTCCAATGTGACGAGGATGTGTGCTGCCGAGCGCCACCGGCAGGGGGCAGCAGATTGTCCCCAGAACCATCAAATATGTTCCCACTGAAGGAGGAAGGGCAGCAACATGTCCTCTCACCTGGAGCGCCCAAACACCCTCCCCCGCCATAAACGTTCAATGGGCTTACACGGCGGGTGGGGTTCCCTCGGCTCCCGACAGCGGTTGCCCCAGGGCGGCACGTCGGATTCCTCGAGGGTGGCAGAGTGTGCCTGCCAGCGGTGCCCTCCAGCCTGGCACGTCTCCTGCCCCCCTGGTCACACCTGCTGTCTCTGATCACCTCGCCTAGGCTTTGCATCAGTGTCACGGACGCTCAGAACGGGAGGGGGCTGGGCTGGCACCTCATTTCTAACAATGACATAACACCATTCACCGTTTTTGGAATGCAGAAAGTGGCCGCGTCTTGGAGTGTGAGGTATTTCACTGAGGTTGTGGTGGGGGATCTGGCCCCCGGGCAGCGGAGCGCTGCACACTGCTCAAGGGTAGGCGCTAGGGAGGGATTACATGCAACGAGGCGCCTAGCAGCAACATTGGCGACCCTTACTTAAACAACAGGTGCTATCATGCCCCTACTCCAAGGGTACTCATTCAGTCGACTCTACGAGGATGACAACCTGAGGCAATACGAACAGATGACCTGCACGTTACGCACAAAGGTCGCTGCTTCAATCGCATGAACCCACCGAGAGGTCTTAGTTATCAAGAGTAGTGCATCTATAATGAAGGGTTGAGGTGCATTGGAAAACAACCCACCCTTTTACCCGGGGAGGGGGCAGGGATGCGGGCACTAGTGCCCAGGTATAACTTACTGTTCTCCCAGGAGCAGGCTGCTCTCTGTCCAGCTCTCGAGTCGCCCTCCGGCAGCCTCGCCCGAGGCTCAGGTCAGACAGACGGCCGCGGGGCAGGTCTCAGCCTCCCACCCTCTGCCACCCCGGGAGCCCGGGCTTCCAGCCCACCCGGCAGGGGGCAGGCGCGATCCGAGGCGGCGGGAGGTGGAAGGCAGGTGCGAGAGACTACCATCCTCCGAGTGCAGGCGGCAGTGAGGAGGGGAGGAGAGGAGAGACGAGCGCGAGCTGGGGAGTGACAGCTGGGCATGTCTGTGCGGTGACAGCAGCAGCGCCCTCCGCGCAGGGGGCGGGTGGGTGGCGGCGCCCGTGCCCAGCACCTAGAGCCCTCCACGGACACCCGCGGCCGAGGAATCACTTCTTGGCAAAAAGTAGGAGTATGAAATGTTAGCCAGAAGAAAACAAATACATCTTTAAAAAAACATAAAAGCAGCAAGAAGACAGCCGTCTGAGGTGATTCCTTCATTCGACGAGCCCATCGTTCTGAGGGTTGTATTTCGTGATCACGGACATCTCTCCCACGGGAGAGGGAGGGGGTGGTGGCATCCGCGTGAGGGGCTCCACAGAGCCCAGCAGCCCTCCCGCATCCAGGGCCCCCGTGCGGTGGGGAAAGCTCACCGAATGGAGAGGTGGGGGAGTGGGTGGGACGCTGGGGGGGAACCTCCCCCGTGGAATCAACAGGAGCAGGGCACGGGGAGGGTCGGGGAAGAGGGGCAATCATTGAAAACATTAAACCCGACATTATACACAGCCTCGCGCAGGCACGGGTTTCTGTCGGCTGCTCAGGCATTTTTAAAGATGGTTTTTGCGGCTCTGCTGTTCTCCTGACTAGGCTAATGCCCCGGGAATCTGTACATAAGAATCAATGTAATCACTTTCAAGGATTTTTTTGACGGCATTGTCAGTAATTGGAGGCAGTCGCACATACAGCCCCACCCCCCGTTCCACCCCAGCAGAGAGCTTGGTGGGTTAATGCATTTGCTCAGAAATCTGTGTTTTACCGACAGGGGCAGTTCATCATTTACTGGATCCAACAAAGCTCAGTTCTGGATTTAGGTCTATTATCTTTTTATAAAGCCTTGGTTGCCCTCATCTCTTCTTTTGGGTTTTTACACCACCACCGATCCCTGTGCCAGTGACACGCATCTTTCCCTTCCCAGCTTTCTCACACCTCACATCTAGGCAAGTTCATCAATTTCTATAACAACAACACACCACCGGGTGGCCCTTCATTAGATCTCCAATGTTCTACTTCAGTGTACTTCCCTACAGACACCTTGGCTTCGCCATCTCTGCTAGACACCCAGGCCCGGACTGGCTCACACGGGCACCGGGCATTTCGCTGGGAGGCCAGAAAGGGTGGAAGAAGATTTGATGCTGGGAGCTAGAGTTCATGCTGGCCACCTCCAGGCCTCCACTCTCTCTTCAGCCTGGGTAGGGGCTCTCACTGCCATCGAAGTCACTCGGAGCCCAATCTCTCAATTTAAACATTTATAAAGCCCAGCTGCGAACTGGCAAGAACAAATGTGAACTCTGATGTGGCTTACGTATTTGTCGCCAACAGACTGCATTTTAAAATAACACATGGGCACCTCCTGGAGAGCTCTGTGTGTGCCTAGAAAGTTGGGTTCTATAATAACATTAAGAAAATTCTGATGGTCTGTGGTGGAGAGATCTGTATGCAAATGTATGACTTTACAACGCATGCATTTACAACGCACCCCCTTACAACGCAGTTTTTACACAGCAACATCCCTTACAACGCATACATTAACATCGCATGCCATTACAACAAAAATGTTAAAAATAAATTTACAACGCATTCCATTACATCGCATTATAAATTTAAAACGCATACCCTCACAACGCTAACCATTACATTGCATTTAAGGTAAGTGTCGGATAGTGTAGGGGTAAAAAGTACTATTGTAACTCGAGGGGGTGCAACAGTAGGGTAAGTGTTGAATAGTGTAGGGGTAAAAATAACTAATCTAACTCCGAGGATGCAACAGTAGGGTAAGTGTTGGATAGTGTAGGGGTACTAAGCGTTGTAATGGTCTGTATTGTAATGACATGCGATGTAATGCCTGTGTTGTAGTGACATGCATTGTAGTGTCATGCGTTGTAGTGACATGCAATGTAATGGCTGCGTTGTAGTTAAATGCGTTTTAAAGGATGTTGCAATGTGATGACTGTGTTATAAAGGTTGTTTCCCCTGTATGCACTTTTGTCACAGCTTTGACCCTTCATCAGATAGAATAATGGGTTAATGTGCCTGCTGCAAGGTACAGCGTGTAACAGGCACCACACTACACACCCACTACAGCAGGGTACCAGCTTCTAAACATTCGTAAGAGCCCCTCTTACATCCCTAGGGCTTTGATGGACTCAGTGATCCTCAGCAGGGTGGATTACCTCAGCAGCACACTAGTAGGCCTTCCCCGTTACTAGTTCTTTCAGCTCTATACAATACTTAACTTTGCCACAAGAGCCCTATTTAATCTTCCTAAGGACACACCTGCTTCTCATTTCTGTCACCAGAGTGGCTGGTGGGCTCCCAAACAAGCAACAGGTCTCACATTTGCAAGAGTTTGATCTATTGCATTGTAAATAATGCTTTTATTTACGAGTTTTGAAAACCTGCTAGTGGGGCGTAAACATGCACTTTATACTTATAGTCGTTGCTTACGATAATCAAGGCTGGCAGTAACTGCGCCACTTTTACTGCCAGCCTTGCTTCTAGTAAGCAAGGACTATGAGTACATAGTGCGAGTTTACATACCACTTGCATGATTTAAAAACCCATACATAAAAGGCATTGTCATTTACATTGCCAATAGGTCAATCTCTTGCAAATGCAGGACCTATTGCATTGCAAATGCATGTTTAAGAGTAGGCAGTGGTCAATGGGACCAATGCCTGCTCTGAATACATGTTTTTGCAACCATTCACAAAGGGGAAGGGGCATTGCGAATTGGTTTTCACCTACTCGAATTAGGTGGTAAAATGCAAAAAAATTTCGACTGCATTTCAGTCACCAAGCATTCCTACATACTGGTGGGATTCAGTATTAGTAATGGACCCCCTGAACATGCCCTTTCCTAATACCGAATCGGTATGTATTCGCAATTCCAAATTGCGATTCGGATTCATGTTACTGAATAGCAAATTGGAATTCATACATAACAACATGCATTTTTTCGGCTGCAATCTGTTAAATCGGGCCATTTGCCAGCACAAGAGTGCATGATACGTATGGCCCAATATTTCTGCTGGAGAGAGAGACATGAGTTTTGTCTAGTGGCAGTTTTGACTCCTCGAAAGTAGCTCAGAGGGTGACCATGCCATCTAGTATATACCCATACCATGCAGTTCACAGAACTGTGGATAACTCAGTGGGTACTGCTCTTGTTACATAGATCTTTTTGTTACTTGCAGTTCATTAGTAAAGCCAAGCCCCAACCACTGTGGTCTGATTTAAATCCTGAGTTTGTGCTTCTCCAAACCAAACACTCCTAAAACATACTGCCTACAACTATGGATGACGTGATTGCTACACCTTGTATTCCTCATTGCCTTATGCAATATTTCCTTTACACTGATTTATGCACGTCTGATTCATTGTCTCTGTGTAATGTGTTTGATGTCAAGTGAGGGAGTCCGTCGAGAAGGTGGTCACTGGGGGGGGGGGTTGTGTGTGTGCAAATAAAAGATTGTGGCACCGGGAGCCCCAACGCTAAAGCCGTCCCTGCGTGGAGAAGAGCTGAGCAAGGAGTAAAACTGGTTGCAAATGAAGAAGGAAGACAGAGGATCAGAGAAGAGAAGATGCAGGAAAGGTTGAGTAAGAACTGAGAGAAGTGATGTTAGAGAGGGATACAAGAGGCGGAAGCGGCGGGAGGGTATATTGAAAGGCTGACTCAAGACTGCGGAACTAGGAAGACAAAGCAGAAAAGTGGAAGAATGAATGGAAGACGCAAAGAAAAGGGACGAACATTGAGGACAAAGGAAGGCAGAGGAAAGAGTGCTGGAGCCGAAAAAGAGGAGGCCAGGAGGCAAAAGTTATGTGCAAAAATGAAGACAGCCGAAGTAGCTAGAACTTAAAAAGAAGTTGAAAATATATTTACAGGGTTTTAAAATGCAATGCAATTCTGCAATATATAGTTTTTATTAATTTTAACCCAGTGAGATGTTTTATTGATACAAATAAATATACAATGTACATACCAATTACGAGTTATGCAAATGTATTCTTAATAAACAAATGTAAAAGCTGGGAAATTAAATGACATCATGGGAACTCCAGCTTTCAAATATAGTAATTTCTAGAGTGCAAAAGTTATTAATCACTTTTATGAATAATCTTCATTTTCATTTAAATGTTTTTTAACTTAGAGCTGCGAGAAGAGTTCATACCAGAGGGAAGAAAGGGGAATGCAGGGGTGAAGTAACGAGAGAGGGATGAGGAAGAGTAGAGAAGGTATAAGATGAAGGGGAGAAAGGGAGGAAGAAGGGAGAGGACATACGAAAGAAGCGGGCAGAACGAGAGAAGAGGTGAGTAGGAATATGGAAGAAATGGGTTGGAAAGATGGGAGCAGGGGAGGTAAGAAGGAGAGGTAGGAGGGACGAGGGAGAGTGACACAGACTGAAGGGTGATGAAGGGAATAAAGGAAGACAGGATAGAGCATAAAAGGTATTAGAGAGATAGAGTAAGATGAAAAGTGAAAAATAAAGGCAGAAATATGAAAAGAGAGCGTCAGAGTGTAATACGGCTCAACTTCCATAAAGATTTTAGAGGGCCATTAATTCTTCCACATTCAAGGCATTAGACAAACCTGCCCTCTCTTAATGCACTCGCAGGGCCTTCCATGCATTTAATGCCACTCAATGCAAGAAATTCCCTCATCTCATTCGGAAACGCCGGGCGACTTCTAAAATGCCCGATAAAGCGTCAGGGCTCGAGGGATCCTTTTGGGAAGAGACAAGTTAATTGCTAATCATGCAGGACCTTCCCATCAATGCAAAGAATAAAAGCCTTTGTGGCACTGCTCTTTAGCTGTGAACATCACACGGTAAAAGCGCGGGTGCTGCGATTGCTTACCAAGTAAAGAAAATCAGACAAACGAGGTCTTTTCCCTGCTTCCTCGCTTGACTGAACTGGGCGACCCTCCATAAATATTTGAGCAAGTATCTGATTTGACTGAGCTTCCTTTTTTTTCCTAACTGCATTTGAGAGCACTTTGAAAAGTGTGAGTCCAGTGTATGCGCTGTACAAGTACCTCCCTCGTGTCTGATTTAAATAACCTTGGTGTTGCTCCAAGTAATAATCTAGGCGACATGCAGGGTGCACGTGCCAACCGCCTTGCATCTTAATTCACTAATGGCATGGCAGAGGCGGGGGGAGTGAATATTTTTAAGATCAAGTTAAAAACTTACTTTTATTAAATGCCTCTCAATTGAGTGATGCGAAAACAAATGACGGACGGAATGCGGAATAATTCATACATTCACCCCAGTCAAGAGATCTGGGTTAAATCCATCTGTACTGGGGTGAATGTATGACATTGTTCTGCATTCTGTCCATCAATTGTTCTTTTTGCATTTCTCAAGACAGTGATATCAACTGATGTACTAAGTGAAAACGCCTATTAATGTTAAAGAAATGCCCTTTTTTGAACTTTGAAGAGTCGTTATCGAATTTCTTTGCGGTGTTTGGTGCACAGTTTGTGTCAAGTATTTCCAGGCCTCGGCTCGTGCACAGGCTCTTAGAGCCCAGCCAGACCTGCTCGACTCTGGCTCGGCTCTCCTTTTTAATTTGTTGGCTCATCCAATTCTAGGAATCAGCTTCCGTACCTCCATCCGCTGTGGTCCTTGGGAGTGGTGGGAGAGGAGAAGGAAGGCATTCGATCAGGTGCGGCTCAGGGTAGCTGTACTTTGTCATGAGGGCGCCATAATGGATTTAATCTCACTTAACCCCACCTGGCATGGGCCTGGGTACCCTATCAAGTGATTAGCCGCACTTTTATAAATCCTGACTGATTTTATTTTTTCTTACACTGCTGAAAAGCAGTAGGGCGCTGCTCCTCCGCCTTAGCGGAGGAGCCACCACTATCGTGCACGGGCTCTTAGAGCCCAGCCAGACCTGCTCGACTCTGGCTCGGCTCTCCTTTTTAATTTGTTGGCTCATCCACTTCTAGGAATCAGCTTCCATGGTTCCATCCGCTGTGGTCCTTGGGAGGGGTGGAGAGTAGAAGGAAGGCATGCGGTCAGCTGCGGCCCAGGGTAGCTGTCCTTTGTCCCGAGGGTGCTACGATGGACTAAATCTAACTCTACACCACCTGGCAGCAGCTGTCACACCCAATCAGTGGATATGTGGGTTGGTGGGAACACTATGGGCCCAATTTACAAAGGGCATTTTCATGGCAGGGGCCCCGCAATCGTAGCAAGGGTCACGCACTCGAGGCGGGATTCTTCAAACTGCAGTTTCTCATTGTGAGGACCCGCCACAAGTGAGAGCCCTGTGTCTCTATGCAAATTACTTACACTATGGTTTCTTTGGGCTTGGGGTCTTCCGCTTTGCTCTCTGCATCTGTTTCCAGAAAATCCACAAGGTGGGATAGTCTTCCTTCGTGTCCTACCTTGAAGATATGCTCTTTAGGACAGACCATTGGGTGTCACTGGTGTTGCTCTTGCTTCAATTTCATGGCATGGCTCTCTATACTTTAGTACTTCCCAATCCAAAATGGCACCATCATTCTATTCCATTGTTAAACGGGAATCCAGCATGGCCTATTTTGATTTCCTGGTCCCTAATGGAAACTGTCCAATAATAAATAATAAAAACCAGCGTCCTGTTCCTGCCCTACCGTTGTTGCCTATGCCGGCCGCACCTGGCAAAAACCATGACCCAAAGTCTACAAAGACATCAGAAAATGGAGGAAAGCATTGGACGCAGGTGAAGATTCAACACTGCAAATATTTTTGTTCTTAATTGGATAAAAACTCAGAACACCTTCTTGTTAAAAAAATGGAAATGCCCAAGTAGGACCTAATTTAGTACCTGGACATGTTTATCTAACACATCCTTATCCAGTGGTACAGCCAGTTGACCTAGCTTTGTATTTGGTGATACAACAGAAGCTGTGTCTCCTCACACTATAATAGTGCGTGTACATGCTAGGTATGGGGGAAGGGCCAGAGATGTAGCCTCCAACATAGATAGATTAATACACGTATTGATCAGTAGAAAAGTTTGATATTACTTGAGAAAACTTTAAGCAGGTCCTTTGTCACTGATTAACCACATGGCTGCTGCGGGGATTTTTGTCCTGTGCTGCAGATCCTTTAATACCATTATTCATGACGAGCTCAGCTCGTCATCAGCACACGACACCCGTGGGTGATGACGAGCTGAGCTCGTCATCAGCAGCGAAAGGGTTAACTAATTATATCTCATGGACAATATGGGGTAGAGTTCGGAAAAAATGTAAACCCTCTAACTACTCTCAATAAAAATGAATGTCATGGAACAAGAATATGTGATATGTTCATTAGTAGCTAGATCTAAACTATGAAGCAAGTTTGTTAACAATGCTTCTTCCAATTCTTCCCCAAATTACTGGATCAGAAAGTAAACATGGCCGAAAGAGCTGCTGGAAATGGCATTACGGGCCTAGCTCCATCTGCCACATCTTGTATACCACTTAATAACGGGGACTATAAATGGGACAGAAGAAACAGGATGGAAATAGCTGCATAAACCTGTGTAGCTTAAACGCGGGCTGATAGGATTAAAGTATAATTTCAAAAGACAGATTATTCTGCAGCAATCTGACATTCATACGTTTCCCACTAGAAAGGGCAGGGCTTATGATGCCTACTTGAAAACACAATGTCCATAGAAGCACAGGCTTCTGTCTAGTCACTGTGCCCTCAAGCTAACTTGCAAGTCCTTCCTTTCATCAAAGAACAGTGGAGCGCCTGATGTATTTATTACCAAACTAGGAAAGGCCTTGTAGTAGGATCAGAGAAAGCGACCAACCATACACATGTACCAAGGCTACTTCATTGGCTTCCATAATACTCCAAAATTACTTCTGAAAGGTTCCCTCCAACCTACAAAATGCAGAAACTCAGCTCTTGTGCTGGTGTTTAGGCAGCTGCATATATGAACATGTACATGCTTTTGTTATTTCTATAGCAAGAACCTTACTAAAAGGCAGCGGAGTGTTGTACAGGGTCGAAGACAAGCATAAAGTCTACGAGTGATAGGAAAGGTAGTTGGGCTGTGAATGATTAATTTATTGTGTTGTAGATTTCTTTGAGTTGGCGACTCGGCAGCTCTTTCATAAATTGGAGCATCATTGGGGAATGTTGTTCGAGCTCCTGGTGGCATAGATAGAAAAGGCTTTGCGCCTTGTTTTTGCTTTTGAACACATTCCTAAGTCTTTTGGTGCCTGATGGTGTCTTGGCTGCCATTGTGCATAGACCCACCATAGATGGCGAGGTGCTGGGTGTGGTGGCTTTATGAGGGACATGACTGGTTTTGGAATGTGATGCTGGCTTGCAAGGAGAGTCAATGCAGTTTCATCAGGATGGGGGTGATGTGATCATATTTCTTCAGGCCCGGGATGAAACAAGCCAATATGTCTAGGATGCCCTTATGGGGTGCCAGTGCAGAGTCTGGTAGGCCATGGAGCATGGCGTAACCATCATTCAGATGCAAGAGTATGAGGGCTTTAACAGCAGTTTGAAAGTCATTTTATGGAAGAAATGGTTTTGCTTTCTTTAGACGAGAGAGCAGGTACCAGGTTGCCTTTGCTGTTTTTGCAATGTGATCCTTAAAGGGGCGTGACTCAAGTGGCTTGGTATTTGTTGAAAGTTGGGGTTTGAACCGGTCATGGTTCATGTCTCTGAGCCACATTTGTACTGTTTCTTGATTGTTGCTCTTGGCTATTAACATGAATTCTATCTTGGTTGGGTTAAGCGTCAGGTTGTGCTTGCAGTGTCTGACCCACTGGATGTCTGCAGCAGAGAAGACTTTGAAGTAGAGCTGCATATCATTAACATATAGGTGAATATTGATGCTTTTATCTGTGAGTATATCACCAAACGGCTCCATGTAAAGGTGGAAGATGACAGGAGACAGCATGGACCCCAGGTGAATATAATCGCGTGTGACTTGGAACTGAAGAATCTAGAGTCAGTTACAGCCACGGCCCGTGGAGGGAGTTCCGGTGGGGCAGAAAGGCGGGGCGGGGTAGGGGCAGGTTGGGGGGAATATGGAATATGGATAATTGGAGGTAAGTAAACAATTTAATTAATAAAACGAGTTTCGTAGCGCGCACTGCATCGCATTCTGCAATGCAGGACACGCAACAAAATTTGTGTTATTTATTAAATTAAATTAAATTTATTAAATTGTTTACTTACCTCCATTTATCCATATTCTGGTTTTTAGCAGCCCCCCATCCTGCCCCTCCCACGCCCCGCCTTCCTGCCCCACCGTAACTCCCTTCACGGGCCGCGGCTGGTCAGTTGCAAAAGTGGAAGGAAAACCAGTGAAGGACATTGCTGGTCATTCCAATTAGAGACCCTAAGTTGTGTGTAAGGGTGGGATGGATGAGCATGTCAAAGGCTGCTGAGAGGGCCCGGGGTATCAGGAGGCAGCGGTCATCTTCATCTGTGGTCAAGCCTGCGATGTGTGAGGCAGACGTCACCCATTCTGCAGCATGATCTGAAGCCAGACTGGTGGTCGTGCTTGAGATGGTTTGCATTGATGTCATCTTTGAGTGAACCATAGACTGCTTTTTCAGTGGTCTTTTTGATTAATGGTAGGTGAGCGATGGACCTGTAGTGGGCAAGGTCATCAGGGTCTAGTGTAGGTTTCTGTAGTAGTGATATGATCTGGCTTGTCTTGATAGGTGTATTAAGTGAGGAAATCATTGGCAGGTGTAAGTAGGGTAAGAAAGAACCCCCAGAGAGAGTTTTGGTGAAAGACAAGGGCAGGTCATCATTTTCATCATTAGCAGCTTTGAGGTAATTGAATAGGTCTGCGAGAGACAGGGTTTCTAAAGGCTGACCATAGAAGGATTCTATGGGAAGGGGTGAGCATAAGAAGTGAAGCAGGCTTGGTGTTGTCAATGAGCGGTTCAATGTTCTACATTTTATCACTGAAGAAGACTTTGAGTGCATTGCACTATTCTATCAAGTGAGGAATCGGTGGGTATGACAGTGTGTTGATGCCGTGCTTGATTGTCTTGAAAAGCTTTCTGCTTCTTTTGGTGGTTTTATCGTTGATGCTGGTATATTATTTTCCTTTGGCTGATCTCATGAGTATTAGTGTACAAGATTTTCATATTTTGCTTTTGCATAATTACGTGAGCTTTCAGCAAAATGATGTATAATAAGTGAAAGGCAAATCCATAATTTTGCACTATATTTTAGTGCAAAATACGTCCTCACATACATTTTTGGCACAAGGACATATTTAACAAAAGCCCTACGAACAACAGCTGCTTGACCCCAATTTTTCATTTGCACTGGTGATACATTTTTATGATGAACATGAAGTTTCAGAATACATTTTTGC
This sequence comes from Lissotriton vulgaris, assembly GCF_964263255.1. NCBI lineage: Eukaryota > Metazoa > Chordata > Amphibia > Caudata > Salamandridae > Lissotriton > Lissotriton vulgaris. The sequence continues at coordinate 857,124 of NW_028243866.1, read as the reverse complement.
ACAAATGGCATAATTACAGGAAGTGGTGCGTAAACGTGGGAATCTCATATAACAACTGTATCGCGAAATTCCCAACATTACAGGAATTGCACTGGCATAATTTAAATTTCACCCAGGTCTATTCATGACATATCTGCATGTTGCGCATTATTGTATTTGATGCATACTTCTAGCCGTGGCTTTTGGACCAGCAGCACTTTACATGCTGGAGTTTTTGAGCTCCTACTTAGAATGTTGAAGGTGGAACTACAAGTCCCAGTATGCAGTTCCAGTCGAGGAAAACAGTCAGTGCTGTCCAAGGTGTCACACACATGCCAGGGGGCACCTGGTAGCTGTACTCGGTACCCTCCTTTCTTCTTCCACAAATATAGCTCATGCTCATGCTCTTTCTACCCCTCTCCTTACTTTTCTATATTTTGCTTTCCAAGAAAGAGTTCATACTAGCTATATACGGGGGACACCCCTTCTTATCCTTTGAGTCCACCTGCCACAAAAGAGAGGAGTCTGGGTGACCTTGGATTGAAACTCCTTATTCATTCATTTCATTTTTTTGGCATCATTTTTACCTCTTGGTCACAAATTAGACTTGTTACCTACAAACTCAACCCTTTCGCAATAACATTTAAACCAGGAAAAGGCAGAAAGGGCTTTCTTAAATACGCATGCCCTATGGCGGTAGAAAGCCCATGCGCCTCGGGAACAACGTCAAACTGTAAGATTATTATAGACTCTGCTGATGTCACGACATCTACAAGGTAAATGTAAAAGTATTTTATCGCTCTCCAGACCTTACAATCTAACCCTCAAAATATCAGCACCTTAAATTCTTCATATTTTGTGAACTAATTAAAAAAAATTATATTCCATATTTTTGTAACTAAAAGTTATTTAAGGAAATTATTAATTCTAACCTAACATTAACTTAAACACTACTTTTGATTTAATTATATTTATTTTAATTAAGTGTCTTTTTGAGATAGCTATTCCTAGCCCTAAAATATGGCTTGATTAAATGTAAATAAATTAATTCGAAATAATTAATTATCCATAGCCTAATACTACTTTTACCCATAACCTTGAATTCATAGTACATGTATTTTAATTAAATACTTATCCTTAGACCTTGTCCCTATAATAATCCTTACCTTTAAATAATATGCTTTAAATTAATTTCCTGTGTATCAAATCATTTTTCTTAATCTATTTTTGAATAGTCCACTAACGCTTAATAAACATATATGTAATTAAACAACGTAAGTCATCCTTACCATTATTTTTATAGATACTATTAAATTCTTCTTTATCCTGTGTTTAATTCCTTTCACGCAATTAAATGCTTTCCTCTTACCTAAATTATATATTCTTTATTCGATCAAAAATATGATCATTTACAGTAATAACAGCATTTCATTGATATAAAACAATAAAAATTAAAAACCCATGTTTCATAATAAAAGTCTTATGGCAGGCGGACTATAGCAGCACTAGAGGGAATACATAAATTACATGATTTCATCTCCAGAACTTATAATAGTAGGTATTAGTAGGTATTAACCAATCATATTTACAGAGGCACTTTTATACAGTTTGGACCTTCTCCACCAAGCATACAGCAAAAATCTCGATATTGCAAATACGAGCCATTGTGTAGTATCAGATCTAAGAATGCGTAGTGCTTTGCTAGGAGATCTGAATGACAGTAGGCGGCATACTGGGATTATCCAGGTTTTCCTAAAATCAGCCTAGGTGGGACAATAAAAAAGAAAATGATCAATGATCTCAGAGCTGATGTGACACGTATCCATAGCCTAATACTACTATTACCGATAACCTTGAATTTATAATACATGTATTTTAATTAAATAATTATCCTTAGAGCTTGCCCTTATAATAATCCTTACCTTTGAATAATATGCTTTAAAATAAATTCATGTGTATCAAATCATTTTTCTTAATCTAATTTTAAATAGTTCACTAATGCTTAATTGAACGTATATTTAATCAAACAATGCGAGTCATCCTTACCATTTTTTTATAGATACTATTAAATTCTTCTTTACCCTGTGTTTAATTCCTTTCACACAATTAAATGCTTTCTTCTTACATACATATTTTCAGTTGTCATCTCTGTGGCAGTCATCTTTGTAGTCGTCACATCAACTTAGCGACCCATTTATGTAGTGTCATGGATGCTGCCTTGCTTAATTTGTGCCGGTGGTTTCCCGTGCTCGACACCAGCACTTAATTGTCAGCACCGCCTCGAGACACAGCCCACCACATGGTGGCGTTGTCTTTTTTTAATTTTGAGATGAACACAGCAACCGTATTTATTAAGTCAATATACACCAAAAAAAACGAACACTACCAGCCTCTTATGCCATTATTATAGCTTTGTGTGGCTGAAAATTGTCTGAATTGTCAAACTTATAGGATGTCTGTTATGTTGGTACTGCCAATGGCTGCGCTGGCAGGGTATGGGTGGTGCAAGCTGCAGTAGCCTTCCAAGAAGGACCCTGACACTTAATCATTTTTTACAAATTAAGCACTGGGATGCTCTGAGGGTGTACCCCCAGTCACAGACCCTGAACCAACAAACATTTGCATAGCGAATAGGTCTCGCTTTTGGGACCTTATAAGTATTTAGTTATGCAGCACAATATCCTTGGTGCAACAACATCAACCGTTGCATGGCTAAACACTTATAATGTCACCAAGGCGAGACCTATTGGCTATGCCAATGCTTGTTTTACCTGTGTCTTATTAAATATGGTTTGAATTTATTTGGAACTACACCAGTGTACCTTTTTTTAAAGAGGTCCAACACCTTTTGGTTATAGTTTACGCTATATAAAACTGCTAAATAAATAAATCAGAACTAAATATGGGTCCTGCGTGGAGTATTTGGACTGAAAAGGCTTGCATGTACGGTAGGAAAGCAGAATGCTTCCTCCTAAACTGTGAAAACTAAAGAGGCAAGTAGTTAGAAAACCAACCCTGCGTGCACCCATAGTGTGGAAACTTAAAAATGTGTGTCAAGTGAACCTGTATGCACTTAAAGGGCGAGAACCTGAAGGGAACAGATATAGAGCGTGGCTACTAAAAAGGGATGTACTTGAAGAGTAAACACTAAACAGGTATGCAGTTAGGATGTGACGAGCAAAAGAAGTGCATTTAGGGCATGACAACCAAAAGGTCATTCGCTTCGGATGTGACAATTACATAGACATGCATGCTAGACTTTGGGAAAGCTATTAAAACTTTTCTCTTCCCCTCTGCCTAGCCATTTCCTGTCCTTCTGCATGTTACTTGCGCCTACCTGGTCTGTTCCTTAGGCTCCTGGTCTTCTTTGACACTGGCAGCGCCGGGATGCCTCTTCGCTGAGGCAGCTGTGCGCTACATAAACTCAGGTAACATAACATAACAACATAACATAACATAGAGACTTAAAAGAAAACTGTAAGGATGTGACAAGTGATAAACATTCATCTATGAGTGATAAGTGAAAAGGCATACACTCAAGGTGTGGCAAGTGAAAAGGCATGCACTTAGTGTGTGAAAACTGAAAAGACAAGCCCTTACTTAGGGAGTGACAAACGAAAAGGCATGCATGTAGGGTGTGGCAAAAGAAAAAGCATGCGCTTAGTGTGACATGTGAAAAGGCATGCACTGAGAGTGAATAGGCATGCACTTAGGCTGCAATAAGGCGTGAACTTAGGGTGCGACTAGCGAAACGAATCTGGAAGCACTTTGAGAACTCCCCCAGCAGAGTAGCATGCAGAACACAGAGCTGAGCAAAAAGTGCCTGCTATGAGGCACTCATGCCGACGCAACCGAGATCCGAAGTTAAAGGCCAACGCACTGACCAATCAAAGCGGCATTTCACAACCGGTCAGCAGGAAATGTACACTCACCAAGACAGAAGGAGAACTAGGTGTGCTAACTGGAATTGTTTCAATAAAAACGACAGTCCTGTAGAAACATGGGCTCGGCACCCTGGGGGCCCAGATGTCACACACGTCAAATTCCTAAAAGAGGACTTCCACATGGCCTAAAAAAAACATTTTTATAATGTTATTGAAGCAAACACGCAGGGGGAACAGTTAAATCACAGAGAAGGGGGAAACTTTGTGTTTAAAAGAAGCGTGCGTGCCTTGCGCTAAAAGTGAAAACAAGCGAGAGGAGACACAGGAGACAACTCTTGCAGCTGGGAGCCTTGAAGAAGTAAACAAATGGGAGGGGTGGGGGGAGTGCACGTGTGCTAAGCAGCACCTGCGCGCGCTGTAAGGGTGCCAGCGAGCGATAAGCCATGACGAGACAGAAAAGCCAGACGGCGCTTGTGCTCGTAACAGCGCGCGTAACCGTACGCTAGAGGCCTCACAAAAAGCTGTGATTGGCTTTGTGAAGCCCACTAGCTAAAAGTCTCGCCGGAGCAACGCATGGGCTGGCTCAGGCAAGACCTAAAAAACAAGGGAGTGAAAGACTTAAGTAGTAAAGTGGACTCTCAATTTGTGCTCCAGACTTAAAGAAGTCCAGCAGATTTGTGACACATTTTGGAAAAACTGAACTTGTTAGAAGGAGCCATGGATCTTCTTTCTCAGTACCTTTGTCCACACATGCACATCCTGAATCCTGCCAGTTCTCTGACACCAGGCTTAAATGGGCTGGACCAATTTTTTTTTTTTTTTTTTTTAAATATATTTTTATTGCAGGAATCAGTACAACAATACAGTAACGACCAGCACCATATTATAGCCAACTCTTACTAGATATAGCCCACCGACCCCCTTCCATAGCATTGCCATACAGCCAAGCGGCCCATATTCCTGGGGTTGGGCGGCGAATGTAGCTGGGGTCAGGAGGATGCTGGAGCTGGTCCGGATAACACACTGTCCGTCATCTGCTTTTCTAAACAAACCCCAACCCCCAAAAAGATACCCCCCCCCCTCAAACTACCAGTCATTGTGAAACTCCCCCCTCCCCCCCCCCCCCCCACCATCAGCGCCAGGGAGTTTTATCACTGTAGGATCCACTGCTTGACCCTCGGGGAAGGTAATAGTGCTGTTAATGCTAGTGTCTAACGGGACTCGGGTCTAGTTGCTTCTTCGCTTTCGGAGTCGCTGGGGGTACAATAATCCCTGAGGGCCTGCACCAACGTTTCCCATTCTAACGCGGCCTCCTGCGCCTTCTCATTGCTTTGCCTCCAAGCCAACTGATATCGCAGCGCGCTCTCACCCGCCGCCCATTTCAAAAGTTCACCGTGCCATCTGCTGCCCGTAGGACCAGCACGTGCCTTCCAGTTCCTGGTCACCTCTCGCTTAGCCAGTAGGAGCCCCAGGTCTATAAATTTACTGGTGATTTTATTCCGGGGGGTATGGGGGAACCAGTGCAGTAGCCCTACCGCCGCATCGAACGATAAGTGCCTCCCCGTCACCTCTTCTAAAGTCGCCGCCACCTCCTGCCAGTAGGACGTCAATCCGGGACAGGCCCATAGCATGTGTAGGAGGTCCGCCTCCTGAGCCGGGCACCTAGGGCATTCCGCCGAGGCTGTGGCAAAATAACGCCAGATCTTAACCGGGGTCAGGTACGCCCTATGAAGAACATAGTAGTGGACCAGTTGGAAACGGGCGCTACGTGTACCCTTCCATGCTCGCCTCACCAGCTGGGACCAGGTCGTCTCCGGGATCTCCCTACCGATGTCCTCTTCCCAGCGGGACTTCAGTGTGGTGAGAGGGACCAACCCCTCGGTAATCAACCTGCCGTAAAGGCAAGTGACCGCCTTCACTGTGCCCGCCGACATCATTACATACTGGCACACCTGAGACAACTGAGGTTCCTCTAGTCCGTTTTGCCAGTACGCCTGGATCACTCGCACAATGGCTGAGTGCAGCAGAAAGTCGCCCCGGGGGATCCCAAAGCGGTCAATGAGATCCTGGAAGGACAGGAGCACTCCGTCCTCATACAGGTCCCCGACGAGCTGTAAACCCGAATCCTCCCAGTCCGCCAGTCGCGACCAGTCTCCTCCGTGGGGGAGGGCCGTCAGCATCCCCAATGGTATTTCAGGTGCATATGGGGTCCGCAGGTGACCTCTGTTATGAGCCCGATTCCAACAGAGTCGGATAGTCCGCTCCTCCATCGACAGGTCCCGAAGGACTAAACGCTGTCGCAGCGCGATAAAGGAGAGGACGTGCCTGGCTATACCCGTCCCTCTACCGTCTTCCGGGCCTCTGAACTCCCTGGCTATCTCCTGGGTGTATGTCTGGAGCTGCGCCGCCAGGTAGTACTTCTCAAAGTCCGGCACAGCGAGCCCCCCTTCGTCCTTCGGCCTCATCAGGGCATTGAGGGCCACCCGCCGCCGGCCCGTGCCCCAAAGGAACCCGACCACCATAGAACGCAAGCGGCGAAACGTAGCCGGTGGGACCCAGATCGGCAAAGTCCGAAAGTAATACAATAGTCGGGGGAGCGCCACCATTTTGAGCAGGGCGATGCGTCCTGCCACGGAGAGCGGCAGCGTGGCCCAAAAATCCATGCTGCCTCGGAGTGCTCGTATGCAACGGGCAATGTTTCCGTCTAGGAGGTCGGGCTGGTCGTGGTACACGAATACCCCAAGGCATTTAAAGCAGTCGGGTTCCCATCTGATCTCCCTACTTAGCGCCGGAGTGGGGACACCCCTACGCATCGGGAAGAGGCAGGTCTTAGACCAGTTCACTCGTAGGCCTGAGACTTCTCCGAACTCCGTTAGCGCTAATTCCGCTCCCCGTAATGCGTCGACCGGGTCCTCCAGGAAGAGCAACAGGTCGTCCGCATAGAGCGAGACGTAATGCGGGCCCGCCGCTGTCCATAAGCCCGTATAGTGGGCTCCCGAGCGAAGATGCATCGCTAGTGGCTCCACCGCTAGTGCAAAAAGAAGCGGGGATAAGGAACACCCTTGCCGCGTGCCACGCTCCACCGGATATCGCGATGAAATCAAAGGGCCCGATCTAACCCTGGCTGAAGCGGAAGCGTAAAGAACTGCTGTCCATTTGATAAATCCCTCCCCGAGGCCGAATTTCCGCAATACCGCGCTTAAGTAGTCCCACTCCAGGCTATCAAACGCCTTCTCCAGGTCCACCGACAAAACTACCGGGGACGGGGCATCCACGAATGGTTCCCCAAGCAAGCGAAACAACCTTCGGATGTTCATGGTCGTATTTCGCCGTGGGATGAAACCGGCTTGGTCCTCGTGTACGAGGGAGCCCATATGTCCTAACAGCCTCGAGGCCAAGATGCTGCTCAATATTTTGTAGTCCACCGTCAGCATTGAGAGGGGACGGTAGGACCCCGGGTCAGACGAGTCTCGGCCTGGCTTGAGGAGAGGAACCACCAACGCCTCACACATCGAGCCGGGGAGGCGACCCAGCCTCTTCGCCTCCCTGTAGACCACCAGTAAACGAGGGGCCAGAAGGTCAGCATAAGCTGCATAGAACTCCACCGGCAGGCCATCCAGGCCCGGGGTCTTGTTCCTCGCCATCCGTTTGATGGCCCCGCGGATCTCCCCCAAGCCTATGTCAGATCCCAGGGTGTCTGCCACTTCCTGTTCCACTGTGCGGAGTTCCAGCGGGCGAAGATAGTTATCGAGCCGGTCTGGGTCACGCGCGGAGCGACTACGGTATAAACATTCGTAATAATGCCGGAAGCAAGTAAGAATCTCCGGTTGGGTGCACACCTCGGTCCCATCCGCCCTACGCATCCTAGTCGTCGTTTGGGACTGGCGCGTAGGGTTGGCCAACCACGCCAGTAACGCGCTCGACCTGTCGCCCTCCGCTATAGATCGGACCGTGTAGGCCTTATAATCGAAACAGCGGAGCCGTTCGACCTCCACCGCCACCGTCTCCCTCGCCTCTACCGTTTGTGTTTGCAGTTCCGGGCGTCCGGGTCGGCTAATTTCGAGCGCGCGGAGCGTCCGGTCCGCTGCGTCCAAATCAGCCAGGATAACACGCCGCATGCCCACCCTCTTAGAGATACAGTACCCCCTCACCACCACCTTGAAAGCGTCCCATTCGAACGCCCTAGTACTCGCGGAACCGCCGTTGGATGCAAAATAATCCGTGATTCTCTCCCCTAAGTCTGCCTTAAAGACACTGTCCTCGAGGATCTCGGGGCGCATCTTCCAGGTAGGTACCGCTGGCGTCCCAGGGAACCAGCGAATGTCCAGCAGGAGGGGGTTATGGTCCGAAATGGTCCGCGATAAATACTCCGATCGGACCGCTGCCGAGACTAATTCGGACGAACCAAGAAAGCCATCCAGTCTGACATGCAGCTCATGAAGGCTCGAAAAGTACGAATAATCTCTAGACGCGGGGTGATGCGCCCTCCATATGTCCGTCAAACCCCAGCGGGTCTGCCAATCTTGACGGCCCTTAGCCGTCCGCCGGACCGGGGAGTCGGGGAGCGGGGGATGCGAGCGGTCTATGTCTACATCTACCACGGAGTTAAAGTCTCCCCCCAGCAGGAGGGGACCGGTGAAAAAGTGGGCCAACGAGCCCGATAACCCGGAAAGGAAGGCAGTCTGGTCCACCTTAGGGGCATACACACAGCAAACATTCAAGTCCCTCCCTCCTAGCGTGCCTGATATGGCCACGAAGCGCCCCTCTGGGTCCAACACTGTCCTCGTGACCTGGAAGGGGACTCCTGCCCTGATCCATATTAGCGCCCCCCTGGCATAAGCAGAGTACGCCGTGGAGAAGACCTGCCCTCGCCACCTACGCTGAAGCGCCGCCCCTTCCGCCTTGTTCAGATGCGTTTCCTGCAGCAGCGCCATTTGCACTCCCCTACGCACTAAATAAGCGTGGACCTTGTGACGCCTAGACATAGTGTGAAGCCCCCTCACGTTCCAAGTAATACATTTCAAGTTAGCAACATCAGCCATTGTCCCAAAGTGTTCTTGCACAGTCTCCCCGTCCGGGTCCCCACAAAGAAAAAACATCAATCCTCCCAGCGCTGTCGGCGGCCATTTTCCCCAACCAGAACCAAACCCCCCAAAAACCAACAAAACCCCCTCCCAACCACCCCAGAACAGGACCCAAACTGCACCATCTAGATCCCATCCAAACTTCTACGGAGAGCAACCCCAAAAACCCCACTAGTCCTACGGTCGCCACCGTAGGAAGGCCTTATGGGCCAGGTGCGGGCTGAGCGGAGGCAGTGGCCCTCGTCGCCCAGGCTACCAGGACTATAATAAGCCCCCCCGTGTCAAAATCTTTCGGGGCAAGAGTAGAAGCCTCCCAACCCTCTCTCTTCCATTGTCAGCAATAAAGAACGGCAGCCGCCTCCCCCCTGCCGGGCCCCCACCCAAAACAAGGCAACCTATCCCATTACCCTTGTCCGTCCAAAAGGTCCTCCACCGATTTCGGTGTGATCACCGGTGTGTGGGTACTGTCTGCCACTGAGTCTTCCGAGTCCGATGGTGCCCCCCGAGCACCCGGGTTTTCCTCCTCCTCTTCGACGTCTTCGCCCCTTGCTCCCGACAGTTCCGACAGAACTTCCAACACTCCCCTCCGCTCAGATGATGTCTCCGCTGTCGAGGGTCCTCCCGTGCGGCCGCGGCGGTTCCTGACCCTTTTAGATCGCCTCCTTTGTTCCGGCTCCTCCGCCTGATGGGTCGAGGCGTTGTAACCATCCTTCCCTGTTCGGTACAGTTCGAGCCAGTCACAGGCCTCCTCCGGGGTGTCGAAGAACTGGGTTTTATCGTCGACAATGACTCGGAGCCTCGCGGGAAATAGGAGTGAATATTGGATGCCCTCACTCCTGAGTTCACGCTTAACCGCCAGGAAGGAGAACCGCTTGCGCTGCGTCTCGTAGGTATAGTCAGGGAAGATATTCACCTGGCTGTTTGCAACCTGGAACGGGCCATTGTGTCTGGCGGCATTTAGGATCAGGTCTCTGTCCCGGAAATGTAGCAACCGCGCCACCACCGGCCTCGGGGCTCGTCCCTGCTGTGGGGGCCGCGCTGGAACTCTGTGGGCCCGTTCTAGAGTGTAAAAGGAGGACAGGCCCTCCGGGACCACCGTGTCTCGGAGCCAGGTCTCCAGGTAGCGCACCATATCGCCTTCCTCAACCTTTTCCGGCAGGCCCACTACCCGAATGTTATTCCTCCTGTTTCGGCCTTCCGCATCCTCCGCCCTCCGTTCGAGGGTCTCGATTCGGGACATGGCATCCTTTATCGTCGCAGCCAGGGTTCTCTGCGCCGGTTCGATAGTCTTCACCGTACTCTCCACCTCCTTGACCCGGTCCGAGAGTTTACCGTGGTCTGCCCTAAGGAGGCCCAGGCCAGTCGCCACCTGGGCAATGTCCTGTTGTAGGGCCGACCGAGTTGCCTCTATGGCTTCCAGTACACGGTCGAATTGTTGCTGGAGTGGTGCGCCACCAGGTCTTTTAGGATCTCCATGTTCTTCCTTGTCCTGGGCCTCAGAGTCCGAGGTGGCCTGGCTGGATCCCTTGGCTCCTTTAGGTTTCCCCATGCTGCCAGGGGCTCTCCGCAAAGGTCCCGGAGTAGTCGCCTCCGTGTGCAAGTGCCCAGCACGACTTTCCCGGGGTTTCGCCCTCCAGTCCGGAATGGGCGATCTCCTTCTCCAGAGCCTGTGGAGACTCCGCCGTTTCGGCTCACGCCACCGCCACGGCGTCCGAGGGCACCGATAAGGGGGCGGAGACACCCGTCTCCAAGTCGGGCAGGCCCGTACACCCACTATAGCTCCGGGGGGAGGGCCACCAACTCCCCCGGTTGTCCTGTGGCGCCCGAGTGTCGCGCCATCCATGTAGTTGGGGTGGCCAGGAACTCGCAGCTAGTTGCGGAGTCGCGGTGCCGACCACTGCCTAGAACTGAGTGCACCCGTGCCCGGCGCCCTCTAACGCGTGGGCACCCGCCCGGTCGTCTAAACGAGTATGGTCCCGCCGTAGAGGGTCCGAACCAGCCAATGTCCAATGTCTAAAACAACTGAGGCTGGTGAAGCCGGGTGCCGGACGACACCCGCGAGACCTCCTCAACTCCGTAGGTTCGATCAAGGGGACAAAGGGGTCCGGGCGCCATATTGGGTCGCACTCCGCCACTCCGCAAACTTCGGTATTTCTTCAAAGCCACCTCCGTCCAAACTCCACCAGGGCCCTCGGGAGGGTGTCGTCGCCTCGCTCAACCGAATGCGGGGTCTGGGGTGCCCCTCAGCCTCCGATGTTCAGGATAATTCCGGGCTCAGTCCCGGAGCCGAGCTCTCAGGCGACCATCGCCATCGGCGCCCAAGCCACGCCCCTTGGGCTGGACCAATATATGGGACTGCAGTGGGGTTTAGCGGATGTGTTGAATGGATAGGCAATTGTAAAAGGAAGTGGCTTTATTGCAGGGGTTGGGAAATTAATTTCATTAACCTATTTATTAAGTTGATGGGTGTATGCAGAGCATCTGTTGGTTGGATTATGTTTTATGCAAAAACACCTAATAGCACATATTAATTTAGTAAGATTTCGCACGTGCCTTTTTTTGGAAGACAAATCATGACTGCAATATTTAAAAAATGTCTATAAAATACTAATATGTGTGTCTAGAAGATGCGCTTACATGTAATTATGAGGACCTGTGCTTGTAGATGCTTAGAAGTGTAACATGATGAAGTGTGTGTGGCAGATGTTTAGATGTCTAGTAGGAATAGCTGGGCTTAGCAGGCACTTAGATTTGCAACTCAAACTATGCTAACATATCTTGAGATGCTCAATGAAGAGGTGTGCTTATCACATGCTTAGATGTGTAATAGGTCACATTGGCAGATGCTTTGCTGGGTAACAGGAAGAGGTGTGAATGACTGATGTTTGATATGTGCAATACGAAGCATGTTTGATATATGTGATCAGAGGAGGTGTGCTTGGCAGATGGTAGGATGTGTATCATGAAGAGGAATGCTTAAATATAATGAGAAGAGATGTGCATGCATGGAGATTTGAGGTGGGAAACGGGAAGAGGCGGGCTTAGAGAATGCCAAAATGTGGAACATGAAAAGATGTTGTAGGTAGATGCTTAGATGTGTAATAGATAGAAGTGTGTTTGGCACATGCAGGGATGTGTAGCATGAAGAAATGTTCTTAGCCTGGGTATAAGTGGAGGACGGCAGATAATGGGATGTGGGATATGAAGAAATCTGCTGAGTAGATAACTACCAATAATAAGAAAAGGTATGCATAGTTTAAATGTGTAATGAGAAGTTCTAAGTTTATTGTTTCGACGCGCAAAGGCCTATGTGAGTACTTTCCTTGATGCACAAGGTCTGCTCTATCAGTTGGTATTAAAAGACAGACTGTCTCACGCAAACGTACACAGCTGCTTAGATCTATCTATCTATCTATCTATCTATCTATCTATCTATCTATCTATCTATCTATCTATCTATCTATCTATCTATCTATCTAGCTATCTACATCTCCACCCACGACCCATCTATCTATCCATCCACTAGGGGTAGCCCAGGCCTACCAGTCTTCTCACCTTGCCCTGGTTCTCCTCCTGCTCTTCTTCACCCTCTTCCAAGGCTTTCAAGTTGCTTAGTCGATGGCTGACATGAACTTCTCTTTGGGCGTGTCACTCATTGCAGCCTTGTGCCTGCTGTCGGGTTGCCAGTACTGAGGCAGTCCACCCTTGTGCTACGCCACCTTAGCTCTACTGTTCCTAAAGTAAGGTGGCACTCTGTCAATATTTCACGTACATCAGAACCACAAAAGGTGATAAGAAGAATGCTTGCAAATAGTCAAAACCACCGGCAAACCCTTGGGGTACCATTCTAACCCATCTTTTTTGCCCACTGTGCCACTCTAACAGATCAATATTGACCATGCTTTTAATGGGAACAGTTTACCCCAAACTGACACACAAGGTGCCCTCGGAAAGGGAACATGCAAACACAGACTGGGTTCAGCCTCATCAGAGAGATGTAGCTTGGATCCTTTGACACAGCCAGCAATGGTTACCACATCTGGGAATACCACTGGCATACCCTTAGGATGTAATATCAGACACACAAAAGGAGCTAGGAAGCATACTTGCAATTAGACTAACACACTAACATGTAGCTTTGCGTAAAATTCTTGCCCATTTAACACACTGAGTGTTAGATCAGACACACAAAAGGTGAGAGGGGGAATGTGTGCAGTTAGTCCAAACCAATGGCCATCCCTCTGGGCAGCATTCCAGCATATGGTGTTTCACCCACTGTGCCACTCTAGACAGAGGCCCACCTTTTGCAAATCAGTACTGACTCTCTGCTCATGGGAAGAGCCCATTCCGAACTGCCAAGCACTCCCTTCTAGAAGGGCACACAAGCAACCCCAATCTGGTTTTGGCCTTCAAAGGCCTCAACAGTGAACCATATGTTGTATCAAGTGGCACAGCGAGTAGAGGACCTAAGACTCGGCATACCCTTGGCTACTCAGGATGTTACACAAAACACACAAAGGTGATGGGAGGAATGCTTGGAAATAGTCTGAACCACTGACAATCGCTTTGGGTAGCATTCCAGCCTTTCTTTGACCTACAGCCTGTGTTTCATCAAGCAGAAGACACACAGTTGTAGGCTGCTTAACCATCTGATGGAGATCATTTGGCACTTGCAAAGGTTGGGTGTCATCGTCGACTCTTAATCCACTGTTGGCCCTTCATCTCAACAACCTAATGCATGCTGGGAATTGTAGTCTTAGTTTGCTTCCATTGAACTAATTAGACTAACAAACCTAGTAACAAGAGTTTGCAGATTAAAAGCCGAAACCGAAACAGAGGACGTCACAACATGGAGTGAGGTGGAGAGTCGATCTGAGGCCATTTTAAGAAGATACGTTGTTCACCTGTCTCTTCTCTTACAAATTTCTTTATAATGGAGAATGTTAATTTATTCATGATTCCATTTGTGAAGATGAATGGGATGCTCTCGCTTTCAAACACTGCGGCCTCATCAGAGACAGTGCGTAGTCATTTTCTGATGTCTATATTGCCCAGGGCAAGTGTCCACCTAATTTGTGTAAAAATGTAATGTTTCATTGATTTCAACTGTTAAGACTTTCTGGAAAAATATTAACTCTCGCCTTGAGCCAGAATGCTGAGTTCACAACAAATAATCTAATCATATTACATGCGGAATGTTAACTGTAAATCAAGATACCAGGTGGGATTTGCCTGCATTATTTTCACCCGGTACAAACTAGGCCAAATGTGCTGTACGTGCGCCTAGAAATGCAGAATACCATGTGATATTGCCATTCCAAGATGTATTAATCGAGGTGGGGCGAATATTAGCGCACTATTATTATTATTATTATTATTATTATTATTATTATTATTATTAGACGAGACTGAGCACCGCACAGTGGGAACATTGGTATTTAAGTGCTGGGCAACTGGCACGTGGGAGGGCCTGCAATGTGTGGTCCTAATACAATGAGGCTGCGCAAACCAATGAAGGACGGAATGCAGAACATATCAAACATTCACCCACTGTCAAAAGATCTGGGATAAATCCACTGTTCTTTTGCTCACCAGCCACCCCAGTTTGAACCCAGCCATATGCCCCATGGGAACAGTCCAGCCTGAACTGCCAAGCCAGGTCCTCCCTGGACCAGAAACAAGCGCGAGTTATCTTTCTACCAGTTGAAGAGTCTACCAGGTTTCATCAGTTTCCTTCCTAAAACAGCAGTTGATAAGGGTCGGCTCTTTTTGTCCAAGTTTCTCTAAATGTCTGCAGGTTTCTCCGGGATCTCTTTGCTCCCTTAGCTCTTTAAATTCAAAGTAAAGAGCTTGGGAACTGCCTTTAATAAGACCTTGTCAATGGAGACTTGTGTTAACGCTTTAACTAGCAAGCAAGATCTTCTGATTTTAATACATTTATATATATAAAATTGAGTTACTCATGGGCTTTCAGTCAGCTCTCTTCATCCACTGCACTGTTGTTCTGTCATTCACATTTTTCATCCACGCAGTACAATGTACAGCAGGGGGCAGTGGGTCAACCTGCTGTAGCCATTGGCTAACTTTATTGTTAGTGATGACATTTTTCTGCTTCAAAATGAGCACATCCGCACGCAAAGTGTAGTAAACGATGTCCAAAGACAGGGTAGATTTCCACAGGTTTATTTATTGGAAGTAGGATACAGCATAAGAGCAGACCATCCACAGCAGCAGAAGCCAGTAAACTGCCACTGAGTGGAATGCACATAGAGAAACAGGGAAGGTGGAACATGGAACATAGAATAGGAACAGTAAACACATTCTTGAGATAACTAGAAAGCCAACCTATGTACTACACATCTTCTCCCTTTCTGTTGTTTGAAAAAACAAAAACAAAAACAAAAACAAAAGGAAACTTAACAAATAAAGTCCTGGAGGTAAGTAGGAGGCCGGCGAGGCCTAAGAGGACGTGCAGAAAGAGAAGAACTCTGAATGGGGACCGGGCCCTGCAACAGAGCAGGAGCATCACCCCCACCAGAAACATTGACTTCATCTTGTGCACGAGAGTCAAGGGAAACACTATTAAAAACTAGGTGACCATCAATATCATTAGCCAGCAAGTAACCACTAGTATCAGAATCAACAGGGCATGGGGTGGAAGAAACAGAGGCATCAGAAGCATCAGGGTGCACGGAGACCAAGGAGGAAGAGGTCCTCTGTCTCTTGTAGAGGGCAACTCTCCTGAAGTTCCAGCATTCACCATTGTTAAGGATGACGCAATGGTTAAGCACCTTCTTGACCTTAAATGGACCCTTGAACTTGGAGAGGCCTTTCTTTAACCTACCCAATTTGATTTTGACTAAATCTCCCACACAAAAAGGAGAAGAGGAAGTGGTATTGGAAGAAGAATCAACATCAGTTTGAATATCATCTGGAAAATTACCCTGAGCCTGCAGAGTAACGACATCCTTCATCCATGAGGGAACTAGTTTCAGACCAGGATCACGTCCTCTCATCAATTGAAATGGGGACAAATCCCCATTAGCCAAAGGAGTGGTACGATATGCCCATAGCATTTCATTCACCATTTTCCTAACAATGTGACCACCACTAGATGCCATCTGAATAATACCCTTAACCACTTTATTGGCTCTTTCACAGACCGCATTACCTTGAGGGTTGTATAAAGATGTGTGGTGATGGGAAACACCACACTCCTTCAAGAAAGTCTCCATATCCTTGGAGATGAGTTGTGGACCATTATCTGTGATTAAGACAGAAGGCAAACCCTCATCCTTAAAGAGGTCGCCCAGAAACCTGATGGAGTTGGAAGTAGTGATATCATTGGTAAAATGAACCACTAACCACTTGGTGAACACATCAATAACAACAATGGCGAATCTATCACTCTCCCCTAGCTCGCCCATAGGGCCAATAAAATCAAGAGCAATAGTATGCCAGGGCAAATTTGGAGATGAAATGTGTGCACTATCAGCCAATTTCGGGCCAGTTTTCAACCGCTTCTCCCCTTCTCTACAGAGAGAGCAATTTACAACCCAATCTACAACTTGTGAGTCAACCCCAGGCCACCAGAAGTGATCCTTAAGACGTCTTTGGGTGAGGGTCTGACCCATGTGTCCCTCATGTGCCAAGGCCAAAAGCTTGGTCCTTAAACCAAAGGGGGGCACAAATTTCTCACCCTTAAAAAGGATGTCACCAACAATAGAAAGATCATCTAAGACCTTAATGTAAGGCCGAACAGCAACTGAGACAGCACTCTCTCTCCTAGAGCCCAATGTTATAAGTTTGATGACTTCTTGAAGAGTAGCATCAGCAGACATTTCCCTAGACCAGTCACTGGAAGAAAAAACACCCTCTCCCACAAAAACAGCATCCTCAACAGAGGCTACCGCTACATCATCCAAATCTAACGACACAACTGAATTACAAGGAGCACGCCAATCCAAAGACAATCTGGAAAGACAATCGGCTTGGACGTTTCTCCAACCAGGAATGTACTCCACTGAATACTGAAACTCTTGCAACCTAGCTGCCAGCTTCATAAGTCGAGCAGAACCCTTTCCGGCCCCACCAGGAGAGAGGACTTTGATGAGGGGCTTGTGGTCAGAACGTAGAATGAACTTCATGCCCCATAAGTAAGTACGGAAGTATTCGACAGCCCAAGAGGCAGCCAATGCTTCCCTTTCGATAACAGAATAGTTCTTCTCAATATCGGTGAGGGTCCTGGAGGCGAAAGCAATGGTGACCTCTGACCCACCACTCAATTGGGACAGCATAGCACCCAGACCATGCGCACTGGCGTCAACTGTGACAATAGACTTATTATGTACATCAAAGGGAGATAACATTTTGGCATCACAAATCTCATTTTTGATGTTAACAAAACATTTTTCTTGTTCAGGTCCCCAAGTGAAACCCACACCCCGCTTGAGCAAAGATCTTATTGACACAGTCTTATCAGAAAAGTTCTGTACAAACTTAGAGTAATACTCTATTAAACCCATAAAAGAGCGAAGTTGGTCTTTGTCAGCAGGTGAGGGTGCAGAACGAATAGCCTCACACAAGTTCCTTTTGGGTTTTATGCCAGAGGAAGTGATGGTGTAGCCCAAATAGTCTACTTCACACACACCAAGCAAACACTTATCCTTACGTAAAGTTAGACCAGCCTCAGATAACTTTTCAAGGACAACACTGAGTGTGAAATTGTGCTGGGATTCAGTAAGACCATAAATCAGGATATCGTCTTGGAAGTAGACCACCTTAGGTACACCTTCAAAAATACCTGACACCATGCGTTGAAAAACGCTAGCTGCTGACTTGAGGCCAAAGGGCAAACGAGTAAACTGGAAGGTACCCCAAGGAGTGATAAAAGCTGTTAGGGACTTAGAATCTTTATGTAAGTCAATTTGGTGGTACGCACTCCTTAGGTCCAATTTAGAAAAAAAAATTGCCCCATTAAGAGTAGTGACTAGCTCAGATATATTAGGTAACGGGAAAGTGTCAGCGACAACACAGTGGTTGAGAGACCTGAGGTCGACACAGAAACGGAGTTTGCCGTCAGACTTCTTGGTGACGACAATGGGCGAAACCCAAGGGGAGGCCTCTACAGGTTCAATGACCCCAGAACTCAACATGTCATCAAGTAAGCCCTTGACCTCATCCCTGATGATAATAGGAATGCGCCTTACCTTGTGCTGAACGGGGATTGAATTGGGTTTAACTATAATTTTGTGTGAATAGCCCTTAAGCCTTCCCAAACTCTCACCAAAAACATTCTTGAATCTAGCGAGCAAAGAAGACAACTCAGTGTCCTCCACAACCATAACCTGAGGGTCAGCTCGAGGATTCACCACAATGCAAAGATCATATTGGTGTATCCAACCAAGGATAGCAGGACCAGATTCCGAGACATATACCTTTCCAAAAATATGTCTCGTAGAGAACACAATGTTAGCCTCAAAGTACCCAAGGATATTTAGTGGCTCACCCTGGTACCCACCAGGAGAGATATCTGTAGGGAAAAGAGGACTGGCACCCCACAAATCAACAAACATGGAGTTGGGAATAATGGTGTAACGCGAACCAGTGTCCACCATCAAGTAAATGTCCTTGTCATTAATAATGAAAAGAGCCTTAGGTCTGTTTCTGCGTTTCTGGTCTTCATGTTGAAGATCACCGTCCTTACCAACCACTAAAATTTTGTCAGTGCCATCTTTTTCCCCTGGAATGTCATTAACACATGAAACAGAGGAGCGTGCTCTACCTCTGCAAACACGAGCATAATGCCCCAATTTACCACATTTCATGCATTCCTGCTTGGATGCAAAGCAAAACTTTGAATCGGAAGCATGTGCAAGACTGCCACATCTAAGACATTGCCTGGAAGAAAAAGGTTTAACAGTATTATTAGTCTTAGCATTGACAGTTTTCTTGTTGAAGAACTTTCTCTGTTTAAGAAGAGCGACTTCGTCTTGATCATCATCTTCCTGACTAGGACACATGTCCGAATGACAAGACACCTCACCAACGTCACTTGAAATAGCTCTTTTTTCCAACTCTTTCATACACCCCTGGGATTGTTCAACAACCTTTGCCAAATCAATTGCTGTTTGCAGATTGGGATTTTTGGCTGCCCAAAGACGTTCCTGGATCTTTTTGTTATTACATTGTACAATGAGCTGATCCCTGATCAGTTCATCAGTCATGTTGCCAAACTTGCATTTCACTGACATTTCTCGTAGTCTAGAAACAAAGTCATCTATGCTCTCACCAGCTCTTTGACTTTTGGTGTAAAATTTATATCTGTTCATAACTAGGTTCTCTTCCTTAGCATACCTGATCTCAAGACGAGACACAGTCTCTTTATACTCATCCAATGGAGCTTGTGCGCCAGGTACTAGGACTTGCGGCAGGAACCTAAAGACACGTTGTCCTTCCTTACCAAGACAACCCAAAAGAAGTGCCTTCTTGCGTTTGGCAGAAAACTCTTGGGCATCCAAGGCATCCAGATAATTCTCAAACATGGGAAACTAGTCTTCCCATGATATGCTGGGCTGGCCAGGCGAGGAGAGAAAACTAGGTGGTAGGACAATAGAGCCAGAGTGAAAGGAAGATTGATCAGACATGTTTAGAACTGTGGTGAGAGGCAGAGACTGTACTAAATGATGTTAATGGCAAAATAACACAAAACTAAAAACAAATGGCAACGTTTCAGTACGAAATGAAAAGTTAGCGTAATCCAGGCAAAAGCGCTACAAACAACAACGATTTACTTGTGAAAAATGCGAATAAGACGAGCGCATCGTCGTTGCTCTGCTGGAGTCGGATCAGTGACCATGGAAACCCACAATGTCTCCTCAGCGCGATGACGTTGACACGCTAATACCATGGAAACCCACAATGGCTCCTCAGCGCGATGACGTTGACACGCTAATACGCCAGTTCCTGAAAGACGCAGCGCGTTAGGATGAGTCGCGCACAGGAAGGAAAGCTCCAAGAGACGTCACAGGAAGAATCGCTGACTCCCCCGGAGGATTCCAATGCGTCATCAGAGTGAAAGCGGCAGCGCAGGAGTAGGAGGCAGGCTGAGAAGACGACAGAAGGACAAAACGAGGTAAAACGGAGACAGGCGCAGGTAAACACTTGCCAGTTCCGTCGCGATGT
Source organism: Lissotriton vulgaris (assembly GCF_964263255.1). Lineage (NCBI taxonomy): Eukaryota > Metazoa > Chordata > Amphibia > Caudata > Salamandridae > Lissotriton > Lissotriton vulgaris. Next base: position 836,993 of record NW_028243866.1, on the reverse strand, counting down.
CCAATTAGAGGCTGTCAGGTCTTCTGAGGCAGCGTAGAGTAGATCCAACTCGAATCGGTCTGCTCTTGCGTCCCTCTGCTGTGACGAGATGATAAAAGAAACTGCAGGGGTTCAAGAAGCGTCGCCAAAATACTGTAGTAAACGATGTCCAAAGACAGGGTAGATTTCCACAGGTTTGTTTATTGGAAGTAGGATACAGCATAAGAGCAGACCATCCACAGCAGCAGAAGCCAGTAAACTGCCACTGAGTGGAATGCACATAGAGAAACAGGGAAGGTGGAACATGGAACATAGAATAGGAACAGTAAACACATTCTTGAGATAACTAGAAAGCCAACCTATGTACTACACAAAGTAGATCCCTTCAGCGGCAAGGACTGGTAATGTGTGCTTTCAGATGGCAAACGTATTTTTACATTTAGCCCATTTGTATGTTGGCAATGGCACAGCCTCCTTCCCCCCAGCAACAAAGTTTTACTAAAACTATGACAAATCAAGCATTGCCAAAGTTATAAAGCTTTGCAGTCAGTGCTGACCTATTGGCTTTACCAATGCTTGGTAATTCAAGCTATTGTTAACGCTAAACTAAATTACAGGAGCATCCTCTTAGCTGCGTCAGAGCACCTTACTAAATAACTGTAGAACCTCAGAGTGCCAGAGTTTGGTTGGCAACAGGACTTACCAAGTGCAAACATGGCGCCCTCTTGCTCCAAATCTACAGACCAAACTGGTTTCCCACCAGCCTCGTAGGGCGGCCGGTTGAATTATGTCCCTAGTATTCTTCACACTCGCTACTTAGTTTTGGAAACTTTTGTTACCAAATGGACATCATTTATGGGTCGCTAGGGGTCGCATATGTGACCCCCGGCTTGTCCCTTGCGACCCCTGGCACTGCCATTGCGACCTTTGGCTTCAGAGGAGGCAAAATAAGTACCAAAAACACAAAGGCAGCTCCACTTTCTTTTTTTTATGTCAATGTTTTGTTACTCTCATAGTGAACAATAATTCAATTCAAATTCAAAATATCTTTATTCAATTGTTAGATGCAATCATAAAAGTACAGATTAAAATTTACAATATTAAAAAGATACATATATAAAAATACAGGAATTCATTAAATTCATAGAAATCAAGCACAAAGGGGAAAAACAGTTACAGTTATAAAGTGCAGTTATATGACCATACGTTTCCTAATATTCATCACATTTTTTAAATACAAAATTGTTATTGCTACTCATAAATGGTTGTCAAGGGCTTGTATACTGATCATCGCTGCACGACACCGACGGAGTCCTAATTCTCTTAAAAATGGCAATAAAACATTTTTCCTCATTACATCATACAATTTACAAAATAGGAAAACATGAATGGTACTCTGGGGTGAGATATTGGCAAGGAGGTAGATCTTGCGTCCAATTATTAATCATAGGAAAGCTAACCAATCTGTGGAAGATATCAAATACAAAGCGCGAGAGTAAAAGCGCTCATATTTATTAGTTACATATATTAAATAGGGCTGAATCTTAAAAGTTGCTAAAACCAGTTGATGCTGCTGGACAGAAGGTTTTAAGACCTCCGCTGCAGTCCTGTGAGAATCCAAAAGAGCTAGGCACTCCTTCTTCAAATCTTTCTGTGAGATTGCTGAAATATCCATAGGATTCCAAAAACATTCTTCTCTCCCAATATCTTTTAAGAAATTAAAAACATACTTCACCCATGGTATTTTTGTAGCACCCTCCAATTTTAAAATGTCTATCAGGACATCTGTTTAAACGTGTTGCTTCTTGTGTCCAGGGTCTGTGCCATAACAGCACTGGCTCTAGTTTAATCAGGTCTGTTATGTAGGAAAGACCTAGTTCTGAGTGACAATTAAAATCAGAGGAGCTTTTGGGGAGTGCCAGAATATATTTTAAAAAAGAATTTTCAGCAATCTGGATAGGCGTAGAGTTTGCAAAACCCCAGACCCCACTACCCTAGGTAGCACCAGCTACGCATTTAGTTTGATAGATTTTGATTAATTCTGCAGGGGGTCTAGTCCCTAGTTTATTTGAAAAGATTTTAAGAGCAGTGGTCGATCGAAGAAGCTCAAGCTTTTTAACAGAAACAGCTTGGGTCCACGTCTCGTTTTGGGCGAACAGTATCCCAAGGTAAGAAAAATGCTTGGCAACTTCGAGTTTCTGTCCTGCTATAAAAGTAGGCCTCTTAGGTTTACTTTACCTACCACAATACATAGTGAAAGTCTTTGATGTATTGACTCTCAGGCCCAACTCATTCATAAAGCGGGAAAATCTGTCAACCACCCGCTGTAAGCCCACTTGAGTACGTGGCATAAGAACAGCATAGTCAGCGTACATAAGTGCTGGTATTGGACGGCCTCCTACAAATGGGGGATCCAAGCTATCTTTGCACAAGACTTCTTTCAATCCATTTATATACAAGTTAAAAAGGAAAGGGGCCAGGACACATAATTCATTATTCACTATTAGTGTAATAAAGAATGAAATACAATTTGCTGGACTTTGACCCTCCCTGGCAGCAGTGGTGAGCAAAAAATGATTTTAAATACATGCTGTGAGCATGATTGCAGGTGAAAGTGTTTAGGCGAGAGCCAGTGTGTGTGTAAATATGTGTGTATGTGTAAGCATGCATGTGTGAGTGAAAGTAAAGGTTCGATGACGTGTGATGTCACCGCCGCTACCCTAGGCATTTTGGTGAATTGGCGTTGATGACCCTAGCCAGGGTGTCACCTTTTTATAAATTGGGCGAAAACTGACCAGGCTACTCACTGCATTCTTTCAGGATCTGTTACTGGACCTCCCTCCGTGCCTCCATTGAACCCCACCCCCACCCACCCCACAAGGAACACTAGGTTTGCTCCATCACCCAGGCTCTTGATACTGCATTGGTGGTCCTCTTGGTCCCTGTCTGAAGAAATCAGAAAGGACTTATCAAAGCCCTAGAAGAGTCCATTCAAAAGGAGGGGGGTTAACAAAGAAATATATTCTGTGATCTTTCAAAACATTGTGTCAATCCAAGTTGCAATGATAGATATATTATATATTCTTAATCCGTTACAGGTTACATGTACGGTGGCCAGCAAGCCAAGAGTGTCCAGTGCACTGAGTGTCATGGTTCCCAAGATTTTCTACAAATCAAACCCAGCTAATGGCGCGGACCACCGCCCATGTGCGCATGCGCCGTTCCCGCTGTGCACTTTTGATCAAAATCTAACTTCAGGCTAGAGCAAGTCACTCTAATATTATACCAGTGTGAGTAGCTGAGTGACGGTGTCATCCTTTGCAACAGAAGCAGGTGATTGACAGAGGCAAGAGTATGGACCCCTGTCGTCAATGAGGGCCCATGGGTTCACTGTAGGAAGGCGGGGTCACTTGTACTATGAGACCCGTGATGAGAGACAGTGCAACTCGTCTTCCACATCCGAACAGGATTGTGCTATTTTTCATCTCAGGCCAGATGATGTGTGCAGAGCCCGGCTCCCAGCTGCACCCCAGAGAAAGAGCTAATAGTAAGTGGGAGTCTGCTCTTACACACCACGAAAGGCCGATGAAACTGTTTCACTTCAATTGTGTGAACATAGAGCTAGATTTACGAAGCCTTTTTGAGGTAGCAAAGGGCCCAATTTGCAGAAAGGCATTTCCTAATGTACAACGTCCACTTTGCAATTAACGGCCAGATTCATCAAGCTTAATCGCGCTCGCAAAGGGCCAGATTCTGAGAATCTGGCCCTTTGCGACTGCAATTTTTGCATTTGGGATTCATCATCCCAAATGCAAAGTTCGCTAATAAAGAATTCACACATTTGCGAGGAATTGCATTTAAGGAATCTCTATTTGAGATTCCTTAAATGCAATTCATGAACCATTTTAAAATTGCGAAATCCCAATTTTGGGCCGCTATTTACCGCGAGGTCAAACCTCGTGGTAAATAGCGAAAACTTAGAAAAATGCATTTGAATGCATTTTTCTAAGTTGCATGTTACACACACATGTCCTTTGGACATGTGTGTGCGCAACACCAATGTAGATTAGATTTCAGGGGTGCTACAGGGTGTCCTTTGGACACCCCTGGCACCCTTGAAATCGCATCCTTATTTGCAATTAGCAAATTGCTAATCGCAAATAAGGAATAACTCCCCATTCATTCCTATTAGCTAATCGCAAATAAGGAATGTCTAGGAATCGCAATTTATTTAGCGATTCCTACATGAATCCCGTTTTGCAAGTCCTTAATAGGGATTCCTTAATAATCGCTATTAAGGACTCGCAAAACGGGACTATGATGAATCTAGCTGTAGGGTGTCCCTTGCAAATACAGATTCGCATTGGTATGTACGAATGTTTTGTGATGAAATGCAGTCACAAAGCAATCACACTTTACCCCCAGCTCAATGTTAGGGGTAACCCATTCGCAAATCATAAGAGGGCCCCAGGGGCCTCTTCCTCTTTGAGAATGATAGGAATAATATTATTTAAGAGCTACCTAATTTTAAAAGATGAAACTGAAACATTTCATTTTTTTTCCTTTTAAACGCAGCCCATTTACCTTTAAGGGAAATGGGCAGTTTAAAAAAAAGTTGCTTTATTTAAAAGCAGTCATAGGCATGGTGGTCCGCTGACCCAAGCAGGCCATCATCCCTGTGATGGCAGCGAATCGTAATGTGTCACAAATTGCGACCTACCACATTAATATTCATGAGATTGGACTATTTGCAACTCACTGCGAATCTCTATTTAGGCAATAGGGGCTAAATAACACCTTTGTACATTTGTAATAGGTATCACCAAACAGCGATTTGTAATGAATCGCTATTTGGTAATCGCTATTACTATTGTTCGAACATCTAGCCCTTAGTGCCTGTGAAGGATTCAGAGCCATGGACACCACGACCACAAATTTATGTGTAACGCTTCTGTTCTTAAGGAGTTAATTGGTAAAGTGTACTGTCCTATTCCTAATCACTCCCAGCTTTGCATGGAAGAAAACTGGCACAGATATAAAACAGAGACTAGCCCAAGATCACACAATGTGGTCAAATGGAGAAGCATAGGTTGTAATTCAGGTCTTCTGGATTCACAGCAATTTGCGATTTCTTGTAAATATGCACAATTGTGCATTTGTGAGGGTGGCATATGACGCACATACATGCCCATTGGGCATGTATGTGCGCCATATGCACACACATGTAATTTACAGGGGTGCAGCAGGGTGTCCTTGAGACACCCCTGCACCCTTGCAAAAATTCTCCAATTGCGATTAGCAATTTGCGAAATTTGCAATTTGAGAATTATTTGGAAATCATTCCTGTGGGCCTCCTGGCCCATAGGAATGCATTGGAAAATATTCCTTAATAGCGAATTCGCAATTAAGGAAGCTTAAGGTATCGCAAAATAAATGCTATTTTGTTCATACATACCATTTTGCATTTCCTAAATAGCGATTCCTTAAAATTCGCTATTTAGGAAATGCAAAATAGTTTGATGATACATATAGCCCTAAATGCTGAGATTCCAAAACTAGACAATCACAAACTTGTAGATGCATGGCGCCCCTTTTAAAGCAAGGTTTGGCCTCTTTGTAGAGCGTGGGGTTCTAGATGGAACATAAACAAATGTATTTATCCCTGACCCTTTCACTATTTCATTTTTTCCAAGGCCTGCTTGTAATATGATAGTCAGGTGACTCCATGTCATAGATTACAGAGTGTTTCTCTTCTGGTTCTTTATCTAATACATTAACATATCCTATAGGTTGTAATCCTGGTTCACTTCATTTTATTCATTGGACCAAACACATCTGGAAACACTGATTTGTAGAAGAAAATCTCAGGACTGGTTTGTTGCATGATCTGGGACTTGGAGTCCTTTAATAACCTTGGTTTGAACTCCTGTGAGTGCGGATAAGGAAGTGGTGAGGAGCTACACCTGGCAATATCACTGAATAGCGCCAGATGTTGACCTGATGTTGACCCAGACCCTGCAAAAACCTCTGGCAGATTTGCCAAAAGTGAGTGTTCTTCCATCACTGGATCCACCTGCATGCCCCGACAAACAGTGCAATCAATTAGGCAGAAGACAGTAGTGACTTTTTTGAAGACAGACAAGTCTCCTGCATGGTGAAGTCATGTTCGCCTGCCCTGACTGTGTATGAGTATCTGGTAACCTGGTTTTTGATTTTGGCCCCAGTTGCACACTAATATGGCATGGAAAGGCCTATATCTGTCCCTTGATAGCGTGAGCTCGTGGGCCTGTAGGGGCTCACCAAGCATGCCCTCATTTGGCTGACAGAGGGCTACTGCCCCTGTCACAGATTTAGCGTATCAAGCTGTGGTTCCAATGGACCATGTTTAGTGAAGCTGTAGCAGTGACCAGACCTTTTCATCCTTGTCATTGGAGTGTTTACCTAATGGTCCACTCGTGTTAAGTTCTGCTACTATGCATTAGCCTAGATCCCAGAGCAAACATCCCAAGTGTATGCTCTGCATGTTTGGGTGTGGCCTGTGTTGTACATGCATTGTGTCCATGGCTGAACCTAAATGAGGTAGGCCTGTGGATTTAATTTTGGAACCGCCTTGCCCGCTTTGCTTATTTGCAAAAGATGTAGGTTAAGTTGCTTTCCCTCTCAGTGAAAGCATATTGTTGATATTGTCGAAGCTACAGGGAGGACATATTGGGCTAGCTTCACAAGGGTAAATTTAAACTTTTGTGTTAGTTTATGTCTGTTTTGGGATTCACCAAACCTCATTTTGATAGTAATTTTACGGGTTAGGAGAACTTCACACATAAAAATATATGCACATGCTATTCATTTTATGTGTGTAGTTCTCCAACCTGACTACAGAGCCTCTCAATTCTAAACTTTCTATTAAAATGCAGTTTTGTGACTTTGAAAAACAAATGTAAACTTACAAAAAATGTAAGTTAACCTTTGTGAATCAGGCCCGCAGACAGTGGAGTGGGAAACAAGGAAACTGCGCTCCCTTGCAGTCTGTCCTGTCCTTTGGATGAGGGCAGCATTCTGTCCCTTTCCTGTCACTGTTCAGTGTGGCTGTTGATAGCTAGGTGCAGAAATCTCACAGTTCTTGGTGAATCTGTTGTGGTCACTCCAGGCTGGAAACTACCCTGCTGTGAAGAGAACTCCTCTTCACAAAGATTGCAGATGGAGAACAGCCTGGAGGAGAACCACCCTCAAACTGGTTCTGAAAGTGTGAATAAAGAATCCACATCCCCTGCCTGCTTTTCCATACTAATATAATAAAGAGAGAGCCCAAACCTTTGAGGCGGGTAATCTCAGGAACCACAGCACCAATCCCAACACCCAATACAGCGTTGGAAAGGGCAGTTGCAGCAGAAGGACATAGGATATGCAGACGCCCACCATATACATTTTAAAGGTAAAAGAACCGTGCCAGCAAAGTAGTCCATTGTGGGCGAGTCTGCGTTGTGCTGTGGGCGTGTGCTGGGGTGAGGTTCCGTGACAATTGTAAGTGGTGTTTTCGACTCGCACGAATATGGTCGAGTCTGGTATCTATGAACCGCAAATGACGAGTTTAGTAAGTGTGCGCAGTTTCGCTGTGCTAACCTAAACCGTTCGTCTGTTACGTGGGTATTTCTATCTGTACCCACGGGTTCCATCTTAGATACGGCATCCATTTTGTCTCTTGCCCTCAAGTAGCCAGCGAACGGACGTTGTCCGCTTCGCGACCCTGGGACTCCCAAGATATTTGTGGAAGACACATGTCCTTTGTAAGTGTCTTTATGACGAGGGGGATGCTACTGTAAAGCAGATGGCGCCGCTCGAGGCTCATCTTGCCGCACGGACTTATTGTCTCAGCCGTGCATCTCATTAGGCACGTCCCTTTGATGCCTGTATCTCGTGTTTCCCGATACCTCCCCTTTTACACCCTTTCCGATCTCCCCACTGTCTCCGTCTTCCTCTGCACCTGTCCTTGTTCCTATTTCGATCTGTTTTACTGCTGATTGGAATTCGCTAATGGTGGGAAGATGGGTTTTTACAGTTGGGAACCACCAAATGTTTCCGCACTTATGTTCCGGACCTTATGTGTATCAAAGTGACCAAAGCGACCCCTCTGGGGGATAATGGTGGGAACCGGGTTGTAAACTTTTGTGTGCCATGTTGTCCTATGGGTAAAAACTGTATAAAAGGAGCGATCCACAGAACCAATTTGAAGCAGTCTCCCCGAACTACACTTGATGTACTTCCTGTGATTTCTGTGTTCCCTGCAGCAAATAAACCTTGAATCTTTGACGCCGAAGGAAGTGTCCCGTGTCTCTGTCATTCGTACGCCGGAGCAGGTTACCCACGAAGGTTTCAGGTGTTGTGCCCTGGCACCGCTGGGTCTTAAAGAACCCAGTCCTTCAGGGGCATGACAAATGCTGGGGGCGTGTGGTACGTTCCACCCTTCATTCCATGTCTCATATCGTGTGCTAATCCCACCCTGCTCCCTTTAAATACCCTTGCACCCCCATAATCATAACCCACCCTTACTCCTTAAAATACCCCAACACCCTTAAACACTAACCCATCTTAACCCAATAAATATACCCTGTACCCCAAAACCCAAACCTATCCCTAAACCCTAAAAATACCCCTGTACCCCAAAACCCAAGCCTAGCCCTGAATGCTATAAATACCCCTGTACCTCAAAACCCAAACCTACCCCTGAACCCTAAAAATACCACTGTACCCCAAAACCCAAACCTAGCCCTGAACCCTAAAAATACCACTGTATCCCCAAACCCAAACCTAGCCCTGAACCCTAAAAATACCACTGTACCCCGAAACCCAAACCTACCCCTGAACCCTAAAATACCCCTGTACCCCAAAACCCAAACCTAGTCTGAACCCTAAAAATAACCCTGTACCCCAAAACCCAAACCTACCCCTGAACCCTAAAATACCCCTGTACCCCAAAACCCAAACCTAGCCCTGAACCCTAAAAATACCCCTGTACCCCAAAACCCAAACCTTGCCCTGAACCCTTAAAATACCCCTGTACCCCTAAACCCAAACCTACCCCTGAACCCTAAAAATACCCCTATGCCCCAAAATCCAAACCTAGTCCTGAACCCTAAAAATACCCCTGTACCCCAAATCCCATACCTATCCCTAAACCCTAAAACTACCCCTGTACCCCATAACCCAAAACTATATTTGAACCCTTAAAATACCCAAACACCCCAAAACATATACCTCAGCACCCCCAAAACATATACCCCTAAACCCATACTTACCTTATCCAAACATTAAAAAAACATGCTTTTACCATTCATGCATTTACAACGAATTTCGTTGTAAATGTATGCGTGATAAAAGCATATAAAATGTAATGCCATGCGTTATAATGGCATTGCGGAGTCATGGTACTTTCGTAATGAAAGTATGCGGAGTGATGGTATGCGGAAAGAAAGTTGCGGAATAATGGGTGTTTACCCTCCCCCGGTAAGTACATTGGTGGCAAGGCGGCCCACATCTCCAGCAACATACTCATATTTTTTCACCACCCATTTGAAAAATGCACATGTCTCTCTCATTGATGGCCAGCACAGACATACACTTTTTGACACACCTCCCACCACAAGTTCTAGAATTGCGAACTTTAGAGCTGGGGAGCTACGTTCGAATCTCGGCATCAGCTCAACATCCGGTGATTCCAGGCAAATCGCTTTGCCTCCCCGTGCCTACCACAAATGAATGTATTCTTCTGTAATGTAAATTGTGCTCATGCCATGTTGTCGAGTTCGCGCTATATAATATTGCAAGGAAAAAGAAAGTAGGGAAACTCAAGTTCACACACTACTGAAAGCGCACTCATAAGTGCATCAGCAGTGTACTGTGAATCGGAGCGTTTCACAGGCCTGTCACAGAGAAGAAATGCTATCAAAACGAAATCCTACAAAACAATATACTACTGGCTGGCAGCAATTCATACCCGGACAACGTCGGGATGGCCTGCTAGTATTCTATAAAGGTGTGAGCCGCTAACCCACTTGTGGTTCCTGCTCCGAGTTTCCTTTGACCAAAGAATGGAATGCTCTGCCGAGTTCTCACAGCACTTTTGTACGACCAGAGCTGGTGTCTGCCTGACAGCCACTTCCCAGAGGTGAGATGCATCACATGGAGTTTGTTCTTGAAGAAATGATTTTCTCTATGTCCTAAAGCGTCAGGAAACCGCAATGCCTGCTGAGAAAGGGAAGAAACCTATCAACCCCGCAGGAGGTGTGATTGTTCAGGACCATCAAGAAGCAGCTGATTCCATAGTGTAAGAGTCCCTCCACCAAGAAAGACAGAGGAGAGCGATCAGTCTGCTTCATGCTGTAAGCGCGGTCTCGCCTGACAAGCAGTTTTAGTCCGGAACTGCTGCAACATCTTTCAGCTATACCAGAGTGGACTGTGCCACTGCAACATCTTTCAGCTATACCAGAGTGGACTGTGCCACTGCAACATCTTTCAGCTATACCAGAGTGGACTGTGCCACTGCAACATCTGTCAGCTATACCAGAGTGGACTGTGCCACTGCAACATCTTTCAGCTATACCAGAGTGGACTGTGCCACTGCAACATCTGTCAGCTATACCAGAGTGGACTGTGCCACTGCAACATCTGTCAGCTATACCAGAGTGGACTGTGCCACGGCAACATCTTTCAGCTATACCAGAGTGGACTGTGCCACTGCAACATCTTTCAGCTATACCAGAGTGGACTGTGCCACTGCAACATCTTTCAGCTATACCAGAGTGGACTGTGCCACTGCAACATCTTTCAGCTATACCAGAGTGGACTGTGCCACTGCAACATCTGTCAGCTATACCAGAGTGGACTGTGCCACTGCAACATCTTTCAGCTATACCAGAGTGGACTGTGCCACTGCAACATCTGTCAGCTATACCAGAGTGGACTGTGCCACTGCAACATCTGTCAGCTATACCAGAGTGGACTGTGCCACTGCAACATCTTTCAGCTATACCAGAGTGGACTGTGCCACTGCAACATCTGTCAGCTATACCAGAGTGGACTGTGCCACTGCAACATCTTTCAGCTATACCAGAGTGGACTGTGCCACTGCAACATCTGTCAGCTATACCAGAGTGGACTGTGCCACTGCAACATCTGTCAGCTATACCAGAGTGGACTGTGCCACGGCAACATCTTTCAGCTATACCAGAGTGGACTGTGCCACTGCAACATCTTTCAGCTATACCAGAGTGGACTGTGCCACTGCAACATCTTTCAGCTATACCAGAGTGGACTGTGCCACTGCAACATCTTTCAGCTATACCAGAGTGGACTGTGCCACTGCAACATCTGTCAGCTATACCAGAGTGGACTGTGCCACTGCAACATCTTTCAGCTATACCAGAGTGGACTGTGCCACTGCAACATCTGTCAGCTATACCAGAGTGGACTGTGCCATGGCAACATCTTTCAGCTATACCAGAGTGGACTGTGCCACTGCAACATCTGTCAGCTATACCAGAGTGGACTGTGCCACTGCAACATCTGTCAGCTATACCAGAGTGGACTGTGCCACTGCAACATCTTTCAGCTATACCAGAGTGGACTGTGCCACTGCAACATCACAAAGCTATATCCGAGTGGACTGTGCCACTGCAACATCACAAAGCTATATCCGAGTGGACTGTGCCACTGCAACATCACAAAGCTATATCCGAGTGGACTGTACCACTGCAACATCTTTCAGCTATACCCGAGGGGACTGTGCCACTGCAACATCACAAAGCTATACCCGAGTGGACTGTGCCACTGCAACATCACAAAGCTATACCCGAGTGGACTGTGCCACTGCAACATCTTTCAGCTATACCCGAGGGGACTGTGCCACTGCAACATCACAAAGCTATACCCGAGTGGACTGTGCCACTGCAACATCACAAAGCTATACCCGAGTGGACTGTGCCACTGCAACATCACAAAGCTATACCCGAGTGGACTGTGCCACTGCAACATCACAAAGCTATACCCGAGTGGACTGTGCCACTGCAACATCACAAAGCTATACCCGAGTGGACTGTACCACTGCAACATCACAAAGCTATACCCGAGTGGACTGTGCCACTACAACATCACAAAGCTATACCCGAGTAGACTGTGCCACTGCAACATCACAAAGCTATACCCGAGGGGACTGTGCCACTGCAACATCACAAAGCTATACCCGAGGGGACTGTGCCACTGCGACATCACAAAGCTATACCCGAGGGGACTGTGCCACTGCGACATCACAAAGCTATACTCGAGTGGACAGTGCCACTGCAACATCACAAAGCTATACCCGAGGGGACTGTGCCACTGCGACATCACAAAGCTATACTCGAGTGGACAGTGCCACTGCAACATCACAAAGCTATACCCGAGTGGACTGTGCCACTGCAACATCACAAAGCTATACTCGAGTGGACTTTGCCACTGCGACATCACAAAGCTATACCAGAGTGGACTGTGCCACTGCAACATCACAAAGCTATACCCGAGGGGACTGTGCCACTGCGACATCACAAAGCTATACTCGAGTGGACAGTGCCACTGCAACATCACAAAGCTATACCCGAGGGGACTGTGCCACTGCGACATCACAAAGCTATACTCGAGTGGACAGTGCCACTGCAACATCACAAAGCTATACCCGAGTGGACTGTGCCACTGCAACATCACAAAGCTATACTCGAGTGGACTGTGCCACTGCGACATCACAAAGCTATACCCGAGTGGATTGTGCCACTACAACATCACAAAGCTATACCCGAGTAGACTGTGCCACTGCAACATCACAAAGCTATACCCGAGTGGATTGTGCCACTACAACATCACAAAGCTATACCCGAGTAGACTGTGCCACTGCAACATCACAAAGCTATACCAGAGTGGACTGTGCCACTGCAACATCACAAAGCTATACCCGAGGGGACTGTGCCACTGCAACATCACAAAGCTATACCCGAGTGGACTGTGCCACTGCAACATCACAAAGCTATACCAGAGTGGACTGTGCCACTGCAACATCACAAAGCTATATCCGAGTGGACTGTGCCACTGCAACATCACAAAGCTATACCCGAGTAGACTGTGCCACTGCAACATCACACTATACCCGAGTGGACTGTGCCACTGCAACATCACAAAGCTATATCCGAGTGGACTGTGCCACTGCAACATCACAAAGCTATACCCAGTGGACTGTGCCACTGCAACATCACAAAGCTATACCCGAGTGGACTGTGGAGTTGTATCCCAGCGAACTGTGCCGCTTTCACACCGTGAAGCTATGCCTGAACGGACTGTGTTTCTGCATCATCATAAAGTGGTGCCTGAGTGAACTATGTCCTGTGACATCGAATTGTGCCCAAGAGGACACTGCCACTATAAAGACCAACTGTACCCAAGTGGACTGTGCCACTATATCAACAGTTCATACCATGGCTGGGTTGTGCTGCTGAAAGAAGTTTACCAAAACCAATGAGAGGGGAGGGGAACAGTTATGTGAGAAAGGCCCTCAGTTTTTCCAAACTTATATACATAAACAAAAAATGGAGGGAGTCCCCCAAAAAAGCAGTCACTGTTCCCTGCTCCTTAGCACTCACCAGGCACAGTACATGTGTTCTTATAGAACCCCCACCCACATGCTGGTCATGTGGCATGCTACTCACCTGGTGAAGTGCTCACCTCCAGGCCGGCTCAGCCTCACAGTGGGAGGCAGCACTTTGATGTTCTTCATATTCCCAAAGGGATCTTAGGACAGAAAATATTTAAAATATCTCCAGGGAACACTAACCCAATTCTTTAAAAAACATAACATGACAAAAAGAGGCATTTACTGAGCCAACGAGTCTATTCTAGTTTGACATGTTTCACCTGCTTCATAAGCTGTGCAGATTTCATCAGGACCTCTAAGACCCTTGCACTCCTGGCCTATACTGAGCAGGAGTTATGCATCTGTATGCATTCCATGCAAGACCAAGAGATAATTACCCAACCCTTCTATACAAGGTGGGTTGGTTGAAAACTGGAGATTATCTACTTCTAGAATCCTAAACAACGGAGAAGGTACCCAGAAACGAAAATACATCTATATTAGAATATGGGTAAGTGACTCGGTGTGACATAAAGTACCTGTAACAGCCAGTGTTCAAAATATCATGCATTCATCTTGTTTCCCAAGTGTATTCACCCAGTGCATCACATATCCGCCCACAACCTACAGATACAACAGGGTGGAATGACGCGCAGCATGTATAGCTACAAAGACAGCCTCAGAAGTACCCTCAGCCAGCGTCTTACCTCCCTGAAGAGGGAAGGAGCAAGACTTGTGCTGTGGGTCTTGTTGGCCATCAGCGGCGGCTGGCACTAATCGGGGTTGGAGGGGCATTGCGGGTGGGGAGGTGTTGGAAGGTGAAATAAAACATTTAATTCAACCTATCTGCATGCCGCGTCCTCCTTGCCGAGCCTCCTAGTCGCATCTCTCCTCCAGCTGGCAGGAACAGAAAGCAGCCTGGAAGCACCCAGGCTCCCTAAAGCCAATCACAATGCTGCAATGCAGAGTTGGGATTGGTCAGACAGAGAATAGGGGTCTGGGCATGTTTTCCATCCAGGCTGTAATGCAGCCTGGGTAAAGAAGAGGGAAAGTGCTCATGAATGTTAATGGTCAGCCCGCGAGGGCCGGTCAAACAGTCATATGCACTTAGGAGCGGGGGCCAACCACTCCTTGGTTGCTCTGTCAGCCCAGCCCGCCTCGCCTCGCAAAGCTGCCGCACACTAAAAAGGGAAAAAGAAATTGATAATAACTCAGTTATTATCATTTTATTTTTTCTTGTACTGCTGAAAAAAGCAGTAGGGCCAAGGCCGGACTGACTACCAGGCGTTTTGGAATGCTGCCGAGCTGGGGGATGATTTCACCGTGGTGGGGGCTGATTTCGTTGATGGAGACTTGCGTATGCTTCGAAATAATTAAAGTAAAATAAATTTTGTTCAGTACACGCAGGTGCCTTTCAACAAAATCCGCCCCCAGCTCAGCAGCATTCCAAAACGCCCGATAGCCAGTCCGGCCCTGAGTAGGACGACTCCTTAGCGGAGGAGACACCACTGTTGGCCGTGCCTTAGGAATGGGCAGAAGTCCGGGCATTACTAGAGTAATTGAGCACACAAACTCAAAGATAGATCTAACTGCACGATATCTGCCCAAGGCAGAACTCCAACCTGGGAGAAGAGGAGAGAGAGTGGAGGAGGAGGGGAGAATACCGCCTCAAAGCGCTTCTACCTTGCACCAGTGAAGTATTTGTATCTGTTAATTTAAGCGCGTGGTGTTGAATTATCTGTGTGTATTAAAGCACTTTCTTTTAGCAAAGACAAGAACTGCGCTGGATAATGTGCTCTTGCGCTGCTGGGTGATTGTTGAGTACTGAGCCTGAAGCACCCGCGCATTCCCATCCTGAGAAGCCTGTGACTGATCGCCATTGCTACCACCGAGAGCCAAGTCCTGAAGGGTTATGCTTGGCCTAGTTTGCAGAGCACTAGCAGGACAGACCTCTGGACATCAGGGACAAATGACCGCAGCCCCCCCAGCTGAGACCCAGAAGCCCCTGCTTGCCCCCCCTAAAGATGGTCTGGCTGCTTGTGATCATGATTCGTCGTGACTGAACTTGAACCAGCCCCCTAGAGGAGACGCACAGCAGCGAAGTGCCAAGCGTTCAGCCAGCCGAGCTGTAATGTACTCACCCAGGCAGACCAGGCTCACTTATATCTCAAAAAGAAAACGGAGATACGTGGCCTGTTATGTGAAATGCAGAGCTGGCGTGCAGGCATGAGTGAGCCTCAACCGGTGACCGAGCACGACCTGCGGTGTGGAGGGCCTGTCAGTGGTTGACTGTCAGTGTCTCCCTCTCTCATGCCTGTCAGGGGCTTCTCTCTTTGCCCGAGGAGCCGCCGGGGACTCCGCCTGCGTCAAGGACAGCATTACTCCCATTAATATTTCAAAACATTTCTTCTGGAATGACGCAGATTGCAGGCTCTCAGTCAGGGTATTTCTCTCCACAGCTGTGGAAGGAGGAAGCATAAGGGTGGCTTGAATGCCTAAATTGTTGTATGGGGGACTTTGGGCCAGATGTACGACCATTACATTTTGCAACTCGCAAATTGTGATTTTTAGTGAGTCGCTGAATGAAATGTACTAATGTGTCTCAGACAGGTTCGCGATTCCCGAATGACCTGCCTCATTAATATTCATGAGGCAGGCCGTAATTTACGATTCATTGGGAATGGGCAACAACACAGGGATGGTGGCCTGCTGGGGACAGCAGACCACCATGTCTGTGTTTGCTTTTAAATAACACAGCTTTTATTATTTTGAAATGTAGCCCGGTTTTCCTATAGGGAAGCAGGATGCATTTCAAGAAGAAAAATTAAGCGTTTCGGTTTCATTTTTTAAGAGTAGACAGTGTTCTGTGGGACCACTGTCTGCTCTTGAAAAAAGATTTTGCTGCCAGTCACAAAGGGGAAGGGGTCCCCTAGGGACCCCACCCCATTTGCGAGTGGCTTACCGCCTATTTGAAGTAGGTGGTAAACTGCGATTGTTTTGCGACCGAATTCCGGTCTCAAAACAGTCGTACCTGCCCTTGCGACTTGCTATTAAGAAGGAAAGCCCTTGGCATGCCCATTCCTAATAGCAACTTGCAAACCCTATTTTGTGAGTTGACAACTCGCAAAATAAGGTTGGTACTTGCTAAAAGCCGTTTTAGCTGTCGCAAACAGCCCGATTCTCAGTTTGCCACCGCTAAAAACGGTCTACATCTGGCCCCCTGTGTTTTAGTGTGTGTATGTACATTGCAGAGTTTTTGTTTGTGAGTGTGTGTGTATGTGCCTATTGATGTGTGTGCATGGGTTCCCGTATGTAAGAGTTGCTGTGCATGAGTGTGTTTGTTTACAAGATAGCGTGCATGCATTGTTGTGTGTAAGAGAATGTGTGCTTGCACGAGGCTGTGTGTGTATATACCTGTGAGGTTTAAATAAATCTCCTTCACTGCAGCCTATGGGTCCGTGTCTTCATTTCTACAGCGGGAGTGTGCTGTTTGAAGATTTTGTCTATATATATATGTATATATATATATATATATATATATATATATATATATATATATATATATATATATATATATATATTCCAAATGAGGTAACTCTTGTGTTTTGGATAAAATTCGGCCGGCCTCGGTCGAGGAGAAGCCCCCCCACTACCTGGAAGTGGGTTTACTGCAGTTATGAAACTGAACAGTGGCAGATGGTTCGTGTTTGCATATGGAAAGTAAAGCACAGAGACTAAGGAATTATTTCCAAACCCAC
Source organism: Lissotriton vulgaris (assembly GCF_964263255.1). Lineage (NCBI taxonomy): Eukaryota > Metazoa > Chordata > Amphibia > Caudata > Salamandridae > Lissotriton > Lissotriton vulgaris. The sequence continues at coordinate 819,608 of NW_028243866.1, read as the reverse complement.
TTGGGGTTTTCACCTTTTTGAACTATTTGCACTGTTGTGAAGCAGCTCACTGGAGTAATTTTATCAGGACTACGAGCACCAGCAGGCTCAGGGAGAGCCAACGCCCACTTGGCAGGTGTTCAGGTTTCAAATTTGTGTGCTTCACGCAGTGTTTTTTCATAAGCCTCTGAGGAAATGCTCTTTAAGCATGAAACGCGTCAGGCTGTCATTTGAATTGGACTTTGTTTCTTTATCACTGCGCTGCTAAACTGCAAAATAAAAACGAAGATTGCACCTACCTGCTTGTGGGCTTTTCCAAATGAGGTAACTCTTGTGTTTTGGATATATATATATATATATATATATATATATATATATATATATATATATATATATATATATATATATATATATATATATATATATATGTGTGCATTTTTGTTTGTAGGGAAATGGAAGGCTCTGATTATTGAGTTTGAGATTCCAATTCCTGTGCAAATAGAGCTTTTCGTTGGGGTTTCTGTGTAAATAGTAGTGTATAGCAGTGCGAGTATGTTGTCACTTGTGGGTGTGTGTATATGTCTCAGAAGCACCAATATCGGGGGTGGGATGGAATGCTGGATTACATCTCCTGAGCTGGGATGACACAATTCGCTCCGTATCAGTGCAGAGCTGCGCTGAAAGACAAAGGGTCTCATTTATGGGAATTTGGCGTAGGGCCGTGCAGGACGTCATCTTGCTGCTCTGCCCTACGTCAAAGTGAAAGTGCAGAAATGCACCGTATTTATCTAACGTGGTGAATTCCTGCCCTTTCCCCGGCAGTGGTACCATTTTGGCAGCCTAGCACTAACGCAGACTCCCTTGCACCATGGTGATGCTTGCGGGATTGTTTTTGTGCAAGAAGGGGCCCCTTCCTGCACAAAAACAATCCGGTGAGGCTTGTTCTAGGAAAAACGAGGAGAAATAAAGTTATTTATCTTAGAGGAAAAACAAGAAGAAAAAAAGTTATTTCTCTTTGTTGCGACTCCCTTGGGGAAGCCTAAGGTTTTGGCACATCCCCAGGTTTACATGGAGTTGTACATCTGGGTAAGTGTCAAAATCCATGGGTGTTGCATGTAAATACCCACCGCAACGACCATAGAACGCCTACCTAACCCAGAGTAAGGCAACGCAGTGATTTACGATGCTTTGCCTTACTCCATATCTATGAGGCCATGCAAAGTGGCTTTGCGTAACCACATAAATATGAATTTGCAATTTGCACCTCCAGGGCATCACAAAAAGCGACACTATGGCGGCGCAAGGGGCTCATAAACATGCCCCGAAATGCAGCGAGTCCTTCGGCTCTGCTCCTGGGCACACCTGCATTTATCAAAGCCACACCCCTGTTTCTAGGGGTTATTGGCCCATTAGCTGTGTGTCCCTACAGGCGCTGATACCCCCTCATTCAAGGACTGCAAATCGTGCAAACAGCCATTCTCTGGCCTCTCCCAGTTTCCCCGCGGCTGGAAATGTCCCCTCTGTCCATTCAGAGGCACTTATTACTTTTTTTTGTTTCCGCTTCTCGAACTTACTTCAGTCTCCATGTATGTCTGTGTACCTCAGAGTTGTGTTCGTTAATTTCTTTGTTTTTGTTCGCCGTTATAACAGTCGCACTTTATGAGACCGTTTTTATTCTTACTATAGTGCTTCAGGATATCAATTGGGGCATTTTGTTCTACAGCACTAGGTTGCTCTTATGGTTTTTCCTTGCACTTTATAATACTTTTAAATAAGATGAATAAAAGCTACTGAAGTAGCGCATCTAGAATCACTCACTTGAGGTAGGCTTCAGCACCTTGGACAGGGCACACGCAGCACTCGAAGCCCCTTTCACCTTACTCTGAGCTTGGAGGGGAGTAGGTGCTACTGGACATCCACTGTATATGAGCAACATCATGGCCCCCACCCTACGACCCCCGGTGTGCACGGGTGTGGGCGGGAAGCTACCACTTCTCATGCCTGTGCTACATCCATAAAATGCGTGTAGGATGCTAGCACTTTTTCTGGGTATGCACCCTGTAAACTGACACCAGAATATCGATGGGCCTCAATACGAGGACAGAATATCGAAAATAAACTATCAAAAAGTAAGTCTAGATTGTAAATACCTAACTTCACTTATGAGTAAGGTTCCCTGTTTTCTGTTTTTACGGATTTTACAGATGAATACAGACAGAAAACGATTTATTTCCCTGTATGTAGTTATATGCAAATCTGGCTAAAAACGGAAATTGTGCGTGAGATCGGTGTGTCGGGTACTGCTTTAGCATGGATAACATCATTCCTATCCAATAGATCACAAACTGTTTCTTTAGGCCCCTTTCTCTCTGGCGAAAGACCCACTATATCAGGTGTGCCCCAGGGGTCCATACTTAGCCCTCTCTTTTTTAATATATATATGGCCCCCCTCCTCACACTGATCGAATCCCACGGTATCCTCGTGACTTCCTATGCTGACGACACTCAGCTTGTCGTCACCATAGATAAAATACACCCTGATGCTGCCCTGAGATTTCAAAATTGCCTCTCCCAAGTCTTCTCTTGGCTCAACCTGAACCACCTCAAATGCAATAGCGCCAAAACCGAAATAATTCCCTTATGCAAAGACATCTTCTTCTCCCCTAAAGACTGGTGGCCTCAAAACTCTGAAGCACCACCGAGTGCGGTCTCCTCCGCCCGCAATCTTGGGGTCCAATTTGACTCGTCCCTCAGCTTTGACGAGCATGTGCGCATCACTGCAGGGTGCTGTTTTAGTTTGATCAGACAGCTGAAGAAATTCTTTGATTCCTCCCCATCTCAGCCAGGAAATCAGTCGCGGTGGCTCTCATCCTCTCCCGGCTGGATTATTGTAATGGCCTCCTGGCAGGAATAAAGAAATCCTCCCTCAAGAAACTTCAAAGCGTCCAACACGCAGCGGCCAGGCTCGTTCTTAAACTCCCAAGAAGGTCCTCGGCCTCTGCAGCTCTTAACACTCTCCACTGGCTGCCCCTTCACAAAAGAATTCTCTTCAAGCTTCTCGTCACGGTCTTCAAATCCACCAGGTACACCGGCCCTTCTTACCTGGTTAAGCGCTTCCAGCGTTATATTCCATCGCGCTGCTTGAGGTCGTCAGGAGCCAACTTAGTTACTGTACCTCGAATAAAACTAAAAACAAAAGGCGGAAAAACCTTCTCATTTCTGGCTGCCAAGGCATGGAATGGTCTCCCCCCCAACCTTAGGCACGCCCCCACAGAAAGCCTTTTTAGGAAACTTCTGAAGACCTGGATTTTCCCTCAGTCTGACCCATCGGTCCTCGCAGCCATCTGATCCTCGCTCCCCATTGCTGGTTCTTCTGCTTGCTCAGCGCCAAGATGCTCCTTCCGGAGCGATAGCCGCGCTATACAAATTCCAATAAATATCAAATATCAAATTAGTCTATTTTTTTGAGTGGTTCTAAATTATGTCAGTCATGTCTGTCAGGCCGTAAGCTGCGTAGATTTACATGTAAGCAGGTAAAAAAAAAAATTATTGTTATGAGGCTTTAACTCCAGTATATATGCAAAAGGTTGATACTAAAATTTCTTCATATTTTCATATATGTGCATTAATTTATCATCTGTCGGACTTCATATTATTGGAATTAGGCATACATTCAGCTAAGAGTTTACATTTATCGTTTAAATAAATGTGGAAATTTACTATTTTTGCTTCATTTGTCTTACAAAACCTGAAATAAAAATGGATAAATACAGATGGAAATGCCAAGAAAATAAATACCATAAAACCGGGAGCCCTACTTATGAGTCCCTCTATTGTACATATATCTGCAAGGTACGTAGATGTCGAGTTAGAAATAGTAAATATATACTTCCCTAGGTGCCCTTAGATATTTTGTCCGTCGATATTCTTGTACCACAATATTCTGGGGTTCAATATTCAGTAACACAAGCCTTTTTCTGCCTTACAGAACCTTTTGTTATATATATTTAAGGGGAGTTAGTACTTTCCCTCGCCAATGCTACACGTTTTGTGGGTGAGAGAAGTTTGCACATACTCTTCAAAGCTGCACCAGAGGAAGGTGTGTGTGTGTGTGTGCGTGTGTGTGTGTGTGTGTGTGTGTGTGCGCGCGCGTGTAGCACTTTGCTTCCATTCAGAGCCTGCTCTGTGTATGGGGTGAGATAGTGATTCTCCCTTACATGAGGCATCTTTTCTGTACGTGAGAGAAGTTCACCATTCCCCTTGCTGCTCTTATGATGTATCCGAGGCCGGTTTGCTCTCCCCTTGTGAGGGTGGTGTGCACTTCTTTTTCACGGCATGGGCCTGTTCCACACATGTTAGAGACGTTTGCTCTTCTCTTGCACATGATTGCCATGTTCGATGCATAAAGTTAGTTTTCACACCCCTCCCAAGGTTGCATGGCTGCACCTGTTCTGTGAGGGAGTGGAGTTCCTGCTTCTCCTTCTCGCGCTGCAGATGTGAGGGGAGGTAACCCTTCTCCTGCTGCAACTGCTGCACATGTTTATTTTGGTTCAAGCCTGCACTCCTTCCTGGGCTGCGTTCTTTGAGCAAATGTCCCTTCATCTATCCATGGTGCACTTGTCATTTGTTTGAGCGAAGATGCTGCTTCTCCTTTCCAGGGTCCACCTCATGTGTATGAAAGAGAGAAATTAACCATTGTCCCTCCTGTGCTTTATCTCTTATGTGTGCGAGGAAAGTTTACCCTTCTTCCGTCCTGCATCTCTCCCGTGTGTTAGGAAAGTTTACACTTCTCCCATCCTACATCTCTTCTGTGTGTGAGGGAACTTCACACCTCTCACATCCTGCATCTCTCCAGTGTATTAGTAAAGTTCACACTTTTCCCATCCTGCTTCTCTTCTGTGTGTGAGGGAACATTACACCTCTCACATCCTGCATCTCTCCGGTGTGTTAGGAAAGTTTACACTTTTCCCATCCTACATCTCTTCTGTGTGTGAGGGAACTTTACACTTCTCAATTCCTGCATCTATCCAGTGTGTTAGGAAAGTTTACACTTCTCCCATCCTACATCTCTTCTGTGTGTGAGGGAAGTTTACACTTCTCACATCCTGCATCTCTCCAGTGTGTTAGGAAAGTTTACACTTTTCCATCCTAAATCTCTTCTGTGTGTGAGGAAAGTTTACACTTCTCACATCCTGCATCTCTCCAGTGTGTTAGGAAAGTTTACACCTCTCCCATCCTACATCTCTACTGTGTGTGAGGGAAGTTTACACCAATACAACCTTAGTGTGTGGGGTGGCCAAATTCCTGAGCTGGGTTTGGCTGATTAGATCAAAGGCTATTAGATGATCTTAGTATTAGTTGGAATTTTTTAAATACTTACAAAGCTGCTAATGTTTAATATGTTTTTCAAACTATTTATTGAAATATGAATGGTTTTATTGTAATGTACTTTTTAAAAATGTGATTATATTTTTTTAGTGCTTTTATGATATTCTGTATATCGAAATAAAGCTTTGATGCTGACTTTTCCCATCTTGCATCTCTTCTGTGTGTGAAGGAAGTTTACATTTCTCCCATTCTACATCTCCTGTGTGTGAAGGAAGTTTACACTTCTCCCATCCTGCATCTCTCCTGTGTGTGAGGGAGGTTTACACTTCTTGCATCCTGCATCTCTCCTGTGTTTGAAGGAAGTTTACATTTCTCCCATCCTGCATCTCTCCTGTGTACGAGAAAAGTACATACTTCTCCCATCCTGCATCCCTCTTGTGTGTGTGGGAAGATTACAATTCTCCCATCCTGCATCTCCCCTATGTCTCAGGGATTTTTACGCTTCTCCCATCCTGCCTGTCTTCTGTGTTTGAAGGTAGTTTACACTTCTCACATCCTGCATTTCTCCTGGGTCTCAGGGAAGTTTACACCTCTCCCATCCTGAATCTCTCCTGCGTGAAGGAAATTTAAACTTCTCTCATTCTACATCCCTCCTGTGTCTGAGGGAAGTTTACACTTCTCCATCCTGAATCTCTTATCTGTGGGAGGAAAGTTTACACTTCGCACCCTGCATCTCTCCTGTGTGTGAGAGACGTTTACACTTCTCCCATCCTGCATCCCTCCTGTGTGAGGGAAGTTTACACTTCTCCCATCCTGCTTTTCTCCTCATGCTGCTCCTCCTCAGTGTGTGAGAGAAGTCTCCTTTCCTCCCTCTCGTGCTGCACCTCTTCTCTGTGTGAAAGAACTTTGCACTTCGGGTGAAGTGCTGCACCTCTTCTGTATGACGGACGTGTGCACGTTTCCCATTCTGCACTGCTTCTGTGTAAGGGAAGTTTGCAATTCTCTCACGCTGCACCTCTTCAAAGTGTGAGAGAATTTTGCATTTCTCCCCACTACAACTCTTCTAAGTGTGAAATGAGTTTGCACGTCTCTCTCTAATGCTGCAGTTCTGCTGTGGGTGGAGGGTGTTCACCTCTCCATCCCATGCTACAACTCTTCAGTGGGAGAGAACTTTGGACTTCTTCCTCTGTTTCTGCCCCTCTTCCGTGTTTGAGAGAATTAGCATCTTTCCCATGCTGCACCTCTTCTGTCTGTGGGAAGATTTAACTTCCCATGATGCACCAACATCCCTCTGCTACGGTAAAACTGTAGTTTACCATTTGAATTCCAGGAGGATTGACCTGCTGTAACTTAGCGAAGAGTGAGGTGTTTAACACCGCCAGTACTTAAAAGGTGAGGTGAATACCAGTCAACTCAGTATTCTTTCTGACCCTCTGCAAACAGAGCTTTGCGCTTAGGTCGGAAAACACAGAGACCAGTGGCGTCTGCTAACGAATGCTACTGGGAGAGGGGGTAGAAAAAAATAACATTTGACTGCTGCTGCCTCTCCTCTGTCCTTCTTCTGTCGATGAAGCAGGAAGCACACTGGCTCCCAGACTCCCCTAGCCAATCACGACGCTGCTGTCACCATCATGCCAGCAGCATTGTGATGAGTCTGAGCGCCCTGGTTAGGAGCTCAGACAGGGTGGAGGGAGCCTGTGCACGATCCCCAGCCAGGCTGTGCAACACAAGCGAGTGGAGAAATGCCAAATGTGCATGACTGTTTGGCTATAAGCCTAAAACGGCTGGCCGAACCATTATGCACACTTAGAAAGTGCCCACCACTCCTCCCCTTGCTGGCAGTGATGCCAGCCAGCCCATCCCGGCACCTAAAATGCAACTGAACTGAGCCAGTGTGGAAAATAAAATGAGAATACCATTGTGTTATTTATTTATTTTTTGCGTTTTTGCACTGCTCAGAGAACAGTGGGGCGACACTCCTCCGCCTTAGTGGCGGAGCCTCCGCTGCAGAGACCCACTAATAATCGGGGCATATGTGTCATGGAAATCATTGCTTCCTTTGCCTGCACTTCCTGCCCCTCTTCTGTGTGAGGGAGCTTAGCACTTCTGCTCTCATACTGGAGGTGATATGTGTCCAGGTAGCCTGCATCCCAGGCTACACCTGTGCTCTCTGTGTGCGGAACTTTAGCACGTTGCTGCTCACGCTAAACTTAACCTACATATGAAGGTGGTTTGCACTTTGCCTCCGCGAGCTGTGCCTGTGTTAGGTTAGAATGATTTCTTATGCACAGCTGACCCCAGGAGGGGCTTCCTAGTGGCTAGACACAGGTAGGACGACAGCAGTGAAAAAGAAAAGCAAGCCAGACTTAAGAGGAGAAGAACCAGGTCTTTATTTGCTTCCAAAAGCTTAAGTGCTTTTGAATCGATCTTAGCATAGGCGGCATAGAGTTCCATAAGGATGCGCCATCTGTGTTCTGTGGGTGGGTAACCTGTTTTCTTTGTGTGAGGAAAGTTAGCACTTTTCTTCCCATGATGCTGAACACGTCCTGTGTGTGAATATAGTTTGCACTTCGCCTCCTCAGGCTGCACCTGAGTTCTGTGTTTGAGGGAATATAGCACTTTCTTCTATACTGCAGGGTTTTTTATGTATGAGTGAAGTATCCTCTTGCCTATTGTTTCAGCTTCCATTTTGTTTAAGGGAAACAGCCTTCTTCAGGGCTGTAAACCAAACATTAGTATAATACAGCATAGCGGGTTACGGTAAACAGGTATCTCAGAGGTGCCCATTTCATTGTGTCCCAAGCAAGAACATTTTTGACAAGCAGGGCCGGACTGGCCGTAGCGGGCACCGGGCAATCCCCCGGTGCGCCGCACGGGTGGGGGCCGGTTTTGGGCTCCTGGGGTACGATTTTGTTACAGGCAGCATAGCTGCAAAATCGCCCCTGTAACAAAATCGGCCGAAAACCGGCCCGGCATAGAGCTCGGCGGCACCTCCAACCCCCCGAGTGGGGAGGGGGCGCCGGCCGAGCAGATTGCTGGGGCCAGTTTTGGTTCCCAGTCCGGCCCTGTTGACAAGTTTAGCATCGCTAAAAATTCTTCACAACCTTTTCTAAATTAAATGCTTTGCAAATAAAGTTGTGTGCTTTGTTCACCTGCACTGTACGAGTTGAATCATTGGTACCATAAACATGAAGATCTCATGGTTGTATGTATCAAACTTCTCTATATATGTTTCTGTCTTGATTTCAGTTCTCCTGATATTTTGCTTGGTGCTTCTGAAAAGCAAAAGGTACGCAGATGATGGACTGAATGCAAAATAAATCAAACATTCACCCAAGTAAAGAGATCTGGGTTAAATCCATTGTTTTTTGCTAACCATGCCACCCCAGTTTAGACTCATCCATATGCAAATCAGTCATGACACTGTGCCTCATGGTAACAGTCCAGACCGAACTGCCAAGCCAGGTCCTCCCTGGACCGTAAACAAGCATCCTGGGATCGATTTCGGGGCATCCCCATCCTGATGCCAGCACCCCCAGACATCAGCTGGTCTAGCTGTTTTATTGTTATTGGTTTCTTTTTTTCTAATTTAATGTCATTTCTTTTAGAGGTGGTTTTGTGAACCAGATAATATAAATTGACGCTGACACGGGGCATGAAGCTAGTCCTGCCATCTGACTGTGGTACATGGGTATATTTGGCTGTCATTGGTATATGGCACTGTGCACGGGCTCTGAAGGTGACCCTGGACCTCAGCTGGTCCTGGCCTTTTATGGTGGTCTTATGGCACAAGAGACCATACAGTGGCGGGCAGACTAAATCCTGGGTACTAAATGACCCTGGCCTATTGACGGTGATGCTTTGGCAAATGTAATTACAGAAACCTAATGAACTGTACATGGGCATCACCCGGCCCCGGCATCACCCGGCCCCTGCATTGCACATGGTACCTGGTGTAGGAGAGGGTGCACAAAATGTGAGATTGAACCTTGGCATGAGCTGGGCCTGCCATATGTTAGTGGTACTTAGGCATTCAAAGCCATCTAGGAGCGCAGGAAGACTGTTCCTAGGTTATGAGCAGGACCACTGGAATTATGCAATTGTGTAGTGATTTTTGTATAATTATACACTTGCCGTATTTGCCAAATAATTCATCCTCTGCTGAATAATCTGCAGATTTTAACAATTTTTTGCTTCAAGCTCAAATTGTTAAAATGTTACTAAAAATACAGCGACACGTGTTGCCACATGGTGGAAGATCCTTTGCAAAGCTGAAATGGACAACTTTCTGTCACCTATTGCTAAATTTGGGTGTTAAATTGGCACTAATTTGGTGTAACCAATGCCCAGACCGTGTAACCAAGTTTAAAAATGACAAATAAATGAAGTAATACTATTGCAAAATGAGCGCATTATGCTGCATCATTTGCCTTTTCTTGCTGCATAATTTAATCGACCCTGCCACATAATTTGGCCCTCTCCTGCCGCATAATTCCAGTGGCCCTGGTTATGAGTCTGAAACTCTGGACTAAATGTGTATATTTACTAAAAATTAAAATCTCGTGTTTTGGGAGACGTTCGTACTCTCAAAACAGGAACGTTGCTATTTGGGAAGTGAAGCAAGTGTTCAGGAAATGACCCTATTATGTCTGATGCATTTTCATAAAATGACAAGCTAATGTTTGGGGGTCCAATTAGTTCCCTCAGTATAATTAATTAGCTGATATTTGGTGACTCAACATTGCATTTTTTCTGACAACAGCGCCTTGATATGTTGCAATAAAGGTCTCTTTACCGAAAGAGTAAATCTGATATATAGGGGCAAAAAATATTTTTAGGAAATGACAAACAGATGGCGACGAAATTAGTACATTTACAAACTAATAAAAAGTGATTTTGATTTAATAAATTATTTATTGGGAGATATTTATTTCTGATGCTGTGAAAAAAATATCTATACTACATCATACTATCCACAGGAAGTGCTGTCAATGCACAGCAAGAAACTACGTCATACTATCCACACAAATTGCTGTCTGTGCACAGCCAGACTACATCATACCATTAACACAAATTGATGTCTGTGCACAGCAGGCTACATGCTATAATGTTCACATGAATTGCTGCTGTGCATACCAGACTACGGCCAGATGTATCAAAGGGCTTTACCCTGTCTGTCTCTATGGGAAAATGTGTTTGCACATGTGGCCCTACGTGTCATACTATCCCCATGAATTGCAATCTAAGCCCAGCTAGTCTACATCATTCTGTTCGCATGAATTGCTGTCTGTGCACAGCAAGAGACCACGTCAAACTATCCACACGACTTGCTGTCAATGCACAGCAAGAGACTACGTCATACCTTCTTTACTTATTTTATTTATTTTAAAGGTTTTATATAGCGCTGGCTAGACCCGGAGGTATCAGAGCGCTTTACATGAGCATCAGATCATAGTTACAAGTTATATAGTTACAAAGGTTGCACAGTTATTAGAGCATAGCATCATAGTTACTTGTAAGGTCGAGATAGACAATAAGCACAAAAACGTAAGGGGAAAAGCAGGCAAGGGGAGAGATTCAGGGGAGGGGGTAGGAGCAGGGGAAGTAGACAGATAATAAAGGCGGGAAAGAGGAGGGGAGAGTAAGAGACACCGCATGGAAAGAGAAGGGGAAGGGCGATGAAGACACAAACCGGTAGACGAGTCAAAGCAACGTCCAAAGTCCAGTAAGCTGTGATCCCAGGGGAAGTGGTATCACTTCCCTATCTCAGTTGCGGGAGGCTCCCTTTACACAGTGGACTCTCTCAGAGGGGTCTCTGAGACTCCAAGGCCTACATACTGGAACCTTCCCCAAAAAGGGGAGAGGGAGTGCTTTGGCAAGGGGTGCCATACCATACCTCAGCTGAGAGTGGCTCCCTTGGCACAGTGGACTCCCTCAGCGGGTTCACTGAGACTCCAGAGTATAAATATTGGATATTTTCCCAACAAGGGGAGAAGGAGAGCTTAGTCAAAGGGCACAAATGAAAGGGGGCTAGGCAGAGTAGCAGGCTAGGGGAGAGATTCAGGGGAGAGGGGATAGGAGCTAGGGAAGTAGACAAAGAGTGAAAGAGTACTAAATGGGAAGATATTTAATTAATGAGTTATTATATAGCGCTGGCTAGACCCAAAGGAATCAGAGTACTTTACATGAGGAACAATAATGTTGCAATTAACATCAGTTAAAAGTTACATAAGTAGCAAGAAAAGCATTTAAAGAACATAAGGGACAAGGTGAATGGAGCAAGGAGGGGTAAGGGGATAGGGTTAAGGGGTAGGAGGAAGATAAGACGTAGAGACGAGGGGAAAATCTGCCCAAGGCCCTTGGTACGTGACGGCAGGGTGACGGCAATTGGTGCATAAACACCAATTGCTGTTTATGCACAGCTAGACTACACCATACTATTCACATGAATTGCTGTCTGAGCATTTGCAGACTACTTCATACTATCCACACAAATTGCTGTCTATGCACAGCTAGACTACGTCATACTATCAATATGAATTGCTGTATGTACACTTCCAGACTACGTGATGCACCCCAAATGAAATGCAGTTTGTGCACCGCTAGACTACGTCATACTATCCACACAACTTGCTGTTTGTGCACAGCCAGACTAAATCATACTATCCGCTTGAATTGCTGTCTGTGAACTTCCAGACTATGTCATACTATCCACTCAAATTGCTGTCTATGCACAGCTAGATTACTTATATAATCCACACGAATTGCTGTCTATGCACAACTATACTATGGCATACTGTCCACACGAATTGCTGTCTTTGCTTGCTGGATTCCGTCATACAATCCACACGAATTGCTGTCTATGCACAGCCAGACAGCATCATACAATCAACACGAATTGCTGTCTATGCACAGCTAGACTGTGTCATTCTATCAACACGAATTGCTGTCTATGCACTGTCAGACTGCGCCATATAATCCACACAAATTGCTGTCTATGAACAGGTAGACTACGTCATACTATCCACTCAAATTGCTGTCTATGCACAGCTAGACTACGTCATACTATCCACTCGAATTGCTGTCTATGCTCAGCTAGACTACGTCATACTATCCACATGAATTGCTGTCTATGCACAGCTAGACTACGTCATACTATCTACTCAAATTGCTGTCTATGCACAGCTAGACTATGTCATACTATCCACTCGAATTGCTGTCTATGCTCAGCTAGACTACGTCATACTATCCACATGAATTGCTGTCTATGCACAGCTAGACTACGACATACTCTCCACACAAATTGCTGTCTATGCACAGTTAGACTACGTCATACTATCCACATGAATTGCTGTCTATGCACAGCTAGACTACGACATACTATCCACTCGAATTGCTGTCTATGGTCAGCTAGACTACGTCATACTATCCACATGAATTGCTGTCTGTGCACAGCTAGACTACGTCATACTATCCACTCGAATTGCTGTCTATGCTCAGCTAGACTACATCATACTATCCACATGAATTGCTGTCTATGCACAGCTAGACTACGTCATACTATCCACTCGAATTGCTGTCTATGCACAGCTAGACTACGTCATACTATCCACATGAATTGCTGTCTGTGCACAGCTAGACTGCATCATACTATCCACTCGAATTGCTGTCTATGCTCAGCTAGACTATGTCATACTATCCACATGAATTGCTGTCTATGCACAGCTAGACTACGTCATACTATCCACTCGAATTGCTGTCTATGCTCAGCTCGACTACGTTATACTCTCCACTCGAATTGCTGTCTATGCTCAGCTAGACTACGTCATACTATCCACATGAATTGCTGTCTATGCACAGCTAGACTACATCATACTATCCACATGAATTGCTGTCTATGCCCAGCTCAACTACGTTATACTCTCCACTCGAATTGCTGTCTATGCACAGCTAGACTACGTCATACTATCCACTCGAATTGCTGTCTATGCACAGCTAGACTACGACATACTCTCTACACGAATTTCTGTCTATGCACATTTAGACTACGTCATACTATCCACATGAATTGCTGTCTATGCACAGCTAGACTACGTCATACTATCCACTCGAATTGCTGTCTATGCTCAGCTAGACTACGTCATACTATCCACTCGAATTGCTGTCTATGCACAGCTAGACTACGTCATACTATCCACATGAATTGCTGTCTGTGCATAGCTAGACTATGTCATAGTATCCACATGAATTGCTATCTATGCACAGCTCGACTACGTCATACTCTCCACTCGAATTGCTGTCTATGCACAGCTAGACTACGTCATACTATCCACATGAATTGCTGTCTGTGCATAGCTAGACTATGTCATACTATCCACATGAATTGCTGTCTATGCACAGCTAGACTACTTCATACTATCCACTCGAATTGCTGTCTATGCACAGCTAGACTACGTCAGACTATCCACTGGAATTGCTGTCTATGCACAGCTAGACTACGTCATACTATCCACATGAATTGCTGTCTATGCACAGCTAGACTACTTCATACTATCCACATGAATTGCTGTCTATGCATAGCTAGACTACGTCATACTGTCCACATGAATTGCTGTCTATGCACAGCTAGACTACGTCATACTATCCACATGAATTGCTGTCTATGCACAGCTAGACTACGTCATACTATCCACATGAATTGCTGTCCATGCACAGCAGGCTACACGTCGCACTAGCCCCATGAGCGACTTTCATCGCACAGCAGGAAGCCTGTCATACTGGTCACCTAATAACTTGCTATGAAATCAGGAGATTAATTATTTTTACTGTTTTGGAATTATTCTACACCCAAGAGCCAAAAATTGGAAGTAAACTATTCCCACTATTAAATATTGCGCGGAGCCTTGGATAAAGGACACTTCTCCTTGTACCCATATACATTACACTGTGTACATTGGATGTCTCCCCATATATGATTTACTTTCTATCTACTGTGGGGGCACTTCTATTATTCATGTAAATTATGTTTTTTTCTGTACAGTTTACATACATCTTGCGTTACCCATATACTGTGGTTAGTTAGAGCCATGTCATGTCAATAAAATGCTCCTGGCCAATACGTATTTTCATTTAAAACACATTATGTTAAATTTTATTGCATGCGAAACGAAATCCTCGCAGTTCTACCTGAATTTCTGATTTCGCAGGGCAATGACCAAAGTTCGCCATGGTTGCACCTTCTTGCCCCTTTTCTGAGAGGGACGGGTACATTTCTGTAGCCGCTGCAGCATGTAGATTGTAGAACCTTTCGAGGCTTTGCCAGATGACGTGGGGACTTAGGTGCAGAGTGCAGAAAAGAGCTCCACAGAGTCACACACTTTGAGCAAGTGTGAAAGCTGGTGCTAAAGCGTAAGACACCTGATTCGGCCTGCATCATTCACTGCGTCAGTCCTCTGACGCGCCACTCGTCACTTCCGCCCCCACGCACCCAACTCTGCGTGGCGCTTGAACCACAGGCACCATTGACTGACTCAAGCATCTGCTTCTCATTAACACCAGACGCAAGTTGTGATGTCTCTAATTGTTTTTGCAGAACCCAAGTGTCTAACAGCATTTTTTTACTCTCTCTTTCCCCCACCCTCCCATCATCACCCCCTCCCCCAACCCTCCCGCCACTCATCTCGTTTTCCCACAGCTGTCGGTGTGCAGATTAAACTGGAGCTGCTGCAACGCAAATTTTGGACGGCGACGAAACAGGTAGGGGTACAAAACCTGCGGCAAGATAGTGAGTGGATGATTGTGTAGAAATGAATGAATGAATGAAGAAATGCAGCAGCGAGAGAGTGAATGCACACATGCATATATAAATACACAGGGAAAATAACGGATGCATTAGGAGAATGATAGAAGAGCGATGGAAACAAAGACAGAGAAAAGAAGAATTAACAAAAGAGTACGAATCGACAAAAGGAAGCCAGAAGAAAGAGGAAGAAATAGCGTAGAGCAGTATGCATACGAATGCACGTGATGGAAGGGTGAGTGGGTGAATGAATGGAAGGGCTGGATGAACGAACTATAGGACTGGATAATCGATCGGAGTGTTTGGATGGATGGAAGCTCTGGGAAAGAGGCAACACGTTCATTGTTGTGCGAGAAGGAAGGAAATTATGTGTCTTTGTGGACTGTGAGATTCAAGGGGAACTCTTTGGGTCATGTGGGGTTCTTTTCAGAGCCGAGGAGAAGGGATACAAGGATCAATACGCGAATGACTAACAAGGAATCTGTGAATGAATAATTATAGCGCCTCTATGCTGGGAGCTCCACTTTAGAAAACGAAGTGACTCAGGGCTAGGAGCCCAGGGCTCTAACATTCCAATGAATTGTCTTTCTGCCCCCTCCCCACCCCCTTTTTCACTTAGAACATTCTACCCTCAGTGGGAGAAATAGGGCAATAGCCTTCTAACCCTTGTGCCTTGGGCTATGCTGATTGTTATTGGTCTCCAAACTTGGTTCAGGGCTTTTAACAACCATTATAGCCCTCGGCAGTAAATCAAATGACATGAGTTAAGTCAGTTGAATTATACGGGTTCTCTGTGGCCGTCGGCAGAAAGCAGGCTGTACCCAACTGTCTCTCACTGTCTGCATCCACAGTACCGGAATATGATTGGCATCTGTGGAGTATTCGTGAATGTAAATGAAATTGCAATATTCCATTTTTTTATTGTATGCAAAATGCTTGCTGTGGAATCTCTTACCATTTGTTGCAGGATCCTGAGGGGTGCGGCAATGCACTGGAAACTCGTTCTTGAAGGAATTGACAATGTCACAATAAAAACAACAAAACTAAAATGATATTAAAACAGTATAAAGATAAAAATATAAAAAATAGCCATGCTTATAACACCGACATTTTTACCACTAGTTGAACTATAATAACTACTGCAACCAATAACAATAGAAATATTGCCCCATTCATGATATGCACTTCAAAGATGTGTACATAACAGTTGTTATTAATGTTCTATTAATGAACAAGGAGACAGAAAATGTAGCTTTTTTTTGGATAAGGAGCTTCCTTTATTTCCAATAAGCATAGAATGTTTTCTTAGGATACTATGGCCTATACAATGTTCTGCAGCAGTGCTTACGGGACACTGGGCCAAGTGTATCCGTAAGTACATATTAGAAAGATCCTATCAATAATTTGTTGAAGAAGCAACGAAGAGAAAGTAGATGTAGGTATCTAGGTCAGGATACAGGTTTTTCCAGGCTGACATGGATTCTATCTCAGCATGTAAAACGCATTCATGGTCACTGTAAATAATTTATCTGGGTGGTGTAGCAGTGCATTCCCTGCTCAGTATGACTCGATGCTCTCTCGCTGATGACATTAGGGTTGGCGGTCTCTAGAAATTCTCTCCTGCGCTGGTGGCGGCCATTTTATCTCAACCCGCAATATGACCAATTGGGCAGTCAATTCAACTCAATTTCATCTTTATTCAGGTACAAAAGTATCCATAAAAGTCCATTAAAACAAAATAAAAACCACATACCATGTGCAATAAAACAAATAAATAGTTAAAACATTCCATTCTTAGAAAGACATATTTAAGATCCAGGACATGACAGCCATAACAGGACAGCCATGCGTGGAACAGAGTATAAGTACAAAACTAGACAGTGTTCATCGAGAGACCTGCTCGGACTGCAGTTTTTAAGAAAGAACCTAAATGAAAAATAGTCTCATCATCATTAGGGTGAAGCAGTGTACTAGATGCTACCCTAAAGACAATGATACTATGCCTCTTGATTAGGGGAAGCAAAATGCGCTTTGTATATAGAGAATAAAAACCGCAGGGAAAAATGGTCAGTCAGTAGAATAAATCTCTCTCACTTCATCTGGTTGAACTTCACGAAACGCACAATCCCAAGAAAATCCCAAACATCGAATCATGTTCTCTCTCTCCTAAAACGTCTACAGTATAGAAACTTCCACAATCAATTGTGCCCCTCTATATGATATGATTCCACCCATGGCCTTGTACCATTGTGTAAGCAGCTTCCAGCCATCCGGTAACACCACAGGAACTTACAGAGGGTAGTGAGCACCTGTTGACCCATCACCTACTGGGCACAAGATGCTGCCAGTGGAATTATTCCTTATTGTTTTATCTCATTACACCTGCCAGAGGTGTATGGTGGAATGAGTCCATATCACTCCATCAAAATCTGACATTGAAGCAAACCACCATCCGCTCATCCCATTCCACTGTGGTATAAAGCCCTAGCTCCTCATCCCGCTGTACCCCTTAATTTTCCAAAATAACTTGGAACCCTGTCATGGTATCATAATCTACCACTGAATCTTCCAAGATCAAGTGACTGCCTGTTACCCGACCCAGTTCTTCTTTTTTCCACACCAGCTAGCTCAGATCCGGGAAGAGCAGTACTCTTAGTCATTTTTTGACTAATTTTTTGATCTGTTTTGGATCTCTTTTTCGAGTCGACTTCAACTTCTGGTGCCGTAGGGATGCCTGGCTTCAAGCCATGCGACGCCTGTCACACCCTGATGTCGGTGACCGACCCCCACCATCGGTGTCTCTACTGCCTCGGGCAGACCACGATGACAAGTCGTGCCCCGACTGCCGGGCCTTGACTTCGAAAGCTAGGCGGGAGCGCACTCGCAAGGATCTCGAGCTCTGGCAGTCGGCTCCGCGCCGCTCGAGGTCCCGGTCGGGGAGGAAGTCAAGGGACCAGTCGCGGAGCCGCAGTCATCGCTTGACGTGTCATCGTAATCACTCGTCGGGTTCCAAGTCCTCTGGTATGTCGAGACACTCGAAGAAGTCGAAGAGGCGACATCGCTCTTCAGACTCCCCTCGAGTGTCGTGGCCAAGGGTTCGGGTGACACCGCCCATGCGGCTCCGTCGGAGCCGCAAGCGCCGCCTCCAGGCCCATGTCCAGCAGTCCCTGGCCTGCGAGTGACGCCGGAGGAGATTCGTGACTTCCTCACTGCAATGAGGACTCCCTTCCCTCCGTTGAGGCCTGCTGGCCCGCCTTCGGCCCTGCTGACCCGACTGGGGGCTTCGACGGGCCGGTAGCCCCGGCCCCGGCGCCGTTGGGTGCCTCGGCCCCGGCGCCGTCGGCGACTTCATTCCCAATGCCGTCGGCCCCCGTGGGATCCGTGCCCGGATTCCGGTCGACACCAGTTCACCTTACGACTCCTCCGCTGGCACCGACCCCACTGGTGTCGCTCCCACCGCCGTCCTTGGACGACGTCGGCCCCAGTTTCAGCCCAGGTCCAGGTCCAGCGTCGGACTGCGCCGTTTGGCGCCACTCGGCGCCGTCTCCGGCGTCAATGGGTGAGGCCTTCACCTACGACCCGGCTTCGTCATTCCAGCCTTTATACCAGGACATGGTTGAAGGGGAGGACAGGGAGGGTTCTGAGTACCCTCTAGTACAGCAGTGCCAGTTGAGCCAGGACTGGGCAGATGAGCTAGGGAAGGCCAGTGGTTTGGACACTTTGCCCGACATTGGATTCATCTCTCCTCCTATGGCTATGGAGGAGGGTGCTACTTATGGTGTGGTGTTGTGCAGGGCGGCCAAGGCCTTGGCTCTTGAGCTCCCTGCTGCGGCTGTGAGGACTAACCTCCTCACTGTGGTGCTTCAGCCGCCAGTAAGCTCCTCGGAGCCTCTGCTGCCGTTCAATGAAGCCCTCACGGACGTTCTGATGGGCACCTGGTCCAAGCCCTCCACAGTACCCCCTGTGGATCGGAACCTGACTCAACGCCACTGCCCGGCTCTGGGCGACCCTAGCTTTCTGTCCGTACACCCCACCCCGAGAGCCTGGTGATCCAGGCATCTACGTCCCAGACCACATTCCTGACCACTTCCTCGGATCGGGAATCCAAAAGGTTTGATCAGTTCGGCAAGAAACTGTTCTCCTCACTGAGTTTGGGGTTGCGGTCTATCAACACTGCTTGCCTTTTGGGCCATTATACCCACTCCTTGTGGGACACGGTTGCGGACGTGCTGCCCCAGTGCCCATAGGACGCCCGGACACGGCTCGCCCAAGCCCTTGCGGAGGGGCGGGATGCGGCACGTTACTCTATCAGGTTTGGACTGGATACCAAGGGCTCGCTGGGAAGGGCGATTTCACGACGATGGCGGTTCGCCGCCACGCCTGGCTGAGGTCTGCCAATTTTTCGGGCGATGTCCAGGCCACGCTCATGGACATGCCCTTTGATGGCTGTCGCCTCTTTGGCAACAAAGCAGACAGTGCACTTGAGCGTGGCCCGGACCTGCTCCAGCACGGTCACTCCCCCACGCTCCCGATCCCACGTTGTGCTGAGCTGCTGCTGGATACTTCTGGTATTGTGAATGAATCGTGATTGAATTTAACTTCATTTTTGCGGAGCACTGCTGATTATAACATTGTATTTGTGGGGCATTGTAGCGCGATTGTTAAAAAACCATTACCGCACCTTTAATTGGCATTTCACGCCGCTCGCTCTGCTGTATATTGCAGCGCGACATTTAATCAGGCTTTCTCTATTTGCTGGGACTTTGATTACGTTCCCGGGGCCTTCATACATTTGCTGCCCCTGCCTCGCTTTGCCTTTGACCCTCCATTTTGTATATTTGTTGTTCCCTGGCTCGCCCCTCCTCACGCTACCGCCTCCCAGCTGCTGCCCCTCCCACCCACGAATAGAGGGCTCCCTACCTCCTCAGACCCACTGTGACCGCCCGGACCTGCTCCAGCACGGTCACTCCCCCACGCTCCCGATCCCACGTTGTGCTGAGCTGCTGCTGGATACTTCTGGTATCGTGAATGAATCGTGATTGAATTTAACTTCATTTTTGCGGAGCACTGCTGATTATAACATTGTATTTGTGGGGCATTGTAGCGCGATTGTTAAAAAACCATTACCGCACCTTTAATTGGCATTTCACGCCGCTCGCTCTGCTGTATATTGCAGCGCGACATTTAATCAGGCTTTCTCTATTTGCTGGGACTTTGATTACGTTCCCGGGGCCTTCATACATTTGCTGCCCCTGCCTCGCTTTGCCTTTGACCCTCCATTTTGTATATTTGTTGTTCCCTGGCTCGCCCCTCCTCACGCTACCACCTCCCAGCTGCTGCCCCTCCCACGCTCCGCCCCCTCCTCTCTCCATTTATGACTGATGCCCCAACGTGCAGCGTCCACGTGCTGCGGCCGCGCCGAAGGTGCGCCAAAGGTAAGCCCGTCTACGCCCGACCGCGCCAGGACCGCGCCCAGCGCCAGACCCCCTGGTTCCCTTAAGCCCCAGCCCACTCGCATCACTTACGATGCCACCACCCTCCTAGCCCTGAACCCCGGCCGCTCCCCCACCTGCGTCCTTGCCGCTCCTGGACACACCCATGGATCCTTCTCTTGCAACTCCTGCAAGTTCGACGGCACCAAAACCAACTCCTCATCCACCAATACCAAACAGACACCGGACACCAACCACCTAAAATGCATACTGCTCAACACCCTCTCAGTCCATAGACACGCCATTGACCTCTGGAACCTACTAGACACCATCTCACCGGACGTCGCCTTCCTAACAGAAACATGGATGAATACCTCTTCAGCCCCAGACATCACCATTGCCATCCCGGAAGGATACAAGATCATCCGTAAGGACCGCATCAAGCAAACAGGAGGAGGCATCGCTATCGTCCATAAGAACTCCATCCGCATCTCAACCAGCTCAGACGTCAACCTTGCCAGCGCCGAACACCTCCACTTCCAGATCCACACCGACCCCAAGACCACACTCAGAGGCACCCTCCTCTACCGCCCACCAGGACCCCGTGCACAATTCAGTGACGACATCACTGACTTTATCACCCCACACGCCCTCCCCTCCGAGGACTACATCCTATTGGGAGACCTCAATTTTCACCTGAATAAGAGCAATGACAGCAGCGCCACCACCCTTCTGGACAATCTCGCCAACCTCGGACTCAAACAACTTGTCACTACCCCCACCCACATTGCAGGTCACACACTCGACCCTATCTTCACCTCCAGCAAACATGTCTCATTCAGTCACACCACAGCTCTCCATTGGACGGACCACAGCTGCGTTCACTTTATCTACAATAAGACCACAACCCACAACCATCCTCAACCTACTCTGCGAAGAAACTGGAACAAAATCACCATGGACCAGATCTCCTCATCACTTCTTCAAAACACCCCCGCCCACTCCTCAAACCCCGACCAAGCAGCCATTAACCTCACCCAATGGCTATCCAACAGCGCCGACATCCTAGCACCGTTGAAAAAAACGTCAAATCAAACTAGGCAGCAAAAACGCCTCCTGGTTCAACGATGATCTTAAGAAATCGAAGAAACTCTGTCGCTCCCTCGAGAAGGCCTGGAAAAAAGACCCAAACACCAGCACTAGGGGCGCCTTCAAAAACGCCACCCACATACACCACCAACTAATCCGGTCTGCCAAGAAAGCCGCATGCAAAGACCGACTAGACAACAATGCCCACAACAGCAAAGAATTATTCAACATCGTCAAAGAATTTACCAACCCATCAGCCAACTCCAACGACATCACCCCCTCCCAAGCCCTCTGCGACTCCCTAGCTACCTTCTTCCACAATAAAATCGCAGACATCCACAACAGCTTCGACAACCGACCCGGAAACCAACCCACCCAACCTTCTGCAGGACCTTCACCCCCCTTAAACACCCTTAACGACTGGAACCCAATCTCCACTGAGGACACCATCCGCCTGATGAACTCTATCCACTCAGGATTCCCAACTGACCCATGCCCTCACCACATCTTCAACAAAGCAGACTCCATCATAGCACCACACCTCCGAGATGTCATCAACTGCTCCCTCAACTCCGCCACCTTCCCGGGAAAGCTGGAAACACGCAGATCTCAGCGCCCTTCTTAAAAAACCCACAGCTGACCCCACCGAACTCAAAAACTACCGCCCCATCTCGCTTCTTCCATTCCCGGCCAAAGTCATCGAGAAAGCTGTCAACAACCAGCTCGCCACCTTCCTCGAAAACAACAAATCCCTCGACTCCTCACAGTCCGGCTTCCGAGCCAAACACAGCACTGAGACCGCACTTATCGCAGCAACAGACGACATTCGTACTCTACTGGACAATGGAGACACAGTCGCCCTCATCCTCCTCGATCTCTCCGCTGCCTTCGACACAGTCTGCCATAGCACCCTTCTACAACGCCTCAGAAACGTCGGAATCCAAGGAAAAGCACTGGAATGGATCACCTCGTTCCTTACCGGAAGAATCCAGAGAGTCCGCCTCCCACCGTTCAAGTCAGAGGCCTCTGAAGTCATCTGCGGCGTGCCACAAGGATCGTCACTCAGCCCCACCCTCTTCAACGTATACATGAGCCCCCTTGCGACCATCGCTCGCCAACACAACCTCAACATCATCTCCTACGCTGATGACACTCAACTGATCCTCTCACTCACCAAAGACCCTAACACCGCCAAAACCAACTTACACGAAGGAATGAAAGAAGTAGCCGAATGGATGAAGCACAGCCGTCTAAAACTGAATTCAGGCAAAACAGAAGTCCTCCTCTTAGGCACCTCCCCCTCCACCTGGGATGACTCTTGGTGGCCAGAGGCCCTTGGAAAAGCACCCATCCCGACGGACCACACACGGAACCTGGGCGTCATCCTGGACTCCTCACTCTCGATGACCAGACAAGTCAACGCCGTTTCATCATCTTGCTTCAACATTCTTCGCATGCTCAAAAAAACATTTCGCTGGATCCCCACCGAAACTAGAAAAACGGTCACCCACGCACTGGTCACGAGTCGCCTGGACTACGGAAACACCCTATACGCCGGTACCACCACAAAACTCCAGAAAAAACTCCAACGCATCCAGAACGCTTCAGCCAGGCTCATACTAGACATCCCACGTAAAGAACACATCTCTGGTCACCTGAAAAACCTCCTCTGGCTCCCCGTAAATAAGAGGATTACTTTCCGCCTCCTAACCCACGCACACAAAGCACTCTACGAACTTGGACCCGAATGTCTCAACACACGACTGTCCTTCTACACCCCCTCCCGTCAGCTACGATCCTCCAACCAAGCCCTTGCCACTGTACCTCGCATCAACAAAACCACCATGGGAGGTAGACCCTTCTCCTACCTAGCAGCTAAAACTTGGAACTCACTTCCCACTCACCTTCGCCTTACTCAGAACCACCCAGCATTCAGAAAGCAACTTAAAACTTGGATATTCGACAAGTAATTCCCTACCCTTCCTCAAGCGCCTTGAGACCCTATGGGTATGTAGCTCGCTATACAAATCTCTTGACTTCAAGGACTCCAGGGCTACAGCCAAGTCCGTGGGCCTGTCTGGCCAGCGCCAGCAAACTTCTGTTTTTCGCCCCTTTCGTGGCCAAGGAAGGGGCACCTCCACATGTCCTGCCAGCGACAGGCTGCAGAACCAGCCTCAACGCGGCCGTGGATGTGGTAACCGCCGTGGCGGTGTCGGGGGACAACGGCAAGGCCAGTCCACATCTGCTCCACAGCATCTGCCTCAAAGCCTTCCTAGTCCGAACTTTCAGGCCCATTCGAAGCCTGTGGTGGGCAGGGTCCGCATCACCTCCTCCACTGGTGCTCCATCACATCGGACAGGTGGGTGCTGCAAATCGTCCGAAGGGGCTACTCCCTCCCCTTCGAGGTGACCCCTCCAGCCATGCCACCGCAGTGCCACCGCATGCTGGGGGATCAATTGCAACTTCTGCAGGAGGAAGTTATGGCCCTCTTGGCCAAGGGGGCCATTGAGCGCGTTCCTGGGCCAGAAGTATGACGTGGTTGCTATTCCCACTACTTTCTGGTACCCAAGAAGGGCAAAGGAGGCCTACGCCCTATCTTGGACCTCCGGAGCATCAACGGCTTCTTCCGGAAGAAGAAGTTCAAGATGCTGACTTCTGATAGATACATCTGCCGTGTGGATTCCTCACCTTGTGAATATCCCCTTGCGTCAGCAACATTCGGAAATTCTTTTTGTAGCTTCGCGCCAACGTGGATCCGGACGTCACACCGTTATAAAAAAAGCAGCAAGTTTATTGAATATTACTCTGCCCACTGCTGATTATAAACCTAATATTTTAACTGAGGTTCTTCATTCACCCTCGTCAGTTATTGAACCTATGTTACCCTTCAATGAGGCCTTATCTGAGCCCATCTATGAGGTTTGGAAGAAACCTTTATCTGCTCCTGCAGTTTCTAGAACAGTGGCGAGGAGATACAGAGTTGCACCTGAGGACCCTGCGTTTTTATCAACTCATCCATTGCCTGAGAGTTTTGTGGTGCAAGCTGCCTGCTCAAAGAAATCTGCTGGTGCTTTCCCACAGGTTCCTGGGGATAAAGAATCCAGAAAGCAAGATCAGAGTGCCAAGAAGGTTTTCTCATCAGCCAGTATGGCGTTAAAGTCAACCAACGCAACGTGTCTGATGGGAAGGTATATCCATGCCTTGATGGATTCTGTCAAGCAGCTGATTCCAAAAATTCCTGAGGATGACAGGAAGGATTTTCAGGAAGTGATATCAGACACTCAAGCAGCTGCGAGACAGGTGATTCAGAGTGGTCTGGACACTGCTGATTCGGTGGCAAGGGTCATGGGCTCCTCCGTGGCCACTAGGAGGGCTGCCTGGCTTAAATCATCGGAGTTCTCTGCAGACGTCCAGTCTGTTTTGATGGACTTGCCTTTTGATGGCTCAGGATTGTTTGGCAAGAAGGCTGATGCTGCCTTGGAACGTTTTAAGGACAGTAGGGCCACTGCAAAATCTTTGGGTCTTCAGTCCAGAGGTACTACTGGTAGACGCTTCAGGGGGTTTGGAAGATCTTCCTTTCGTTCTTACAGACCATCCCAGCAGCAGCCTCAACAGCAGCAGAATACGCTGTACAAGTCATACAGGACAGGCAAAGATCCCGCCCTAGAGGTCGTCAAACTTCCTCCTCCTCCTCTCCTTCCCAACCCCCGGCCAACGCAGCAAAGCAGCCCTAGATCCGCCATTCCAGATCATGTGGGCCCAGTGGGGGGTCGGCTTACTCATTTTCTACAAGATTGGGAATTAATAACATCGGATCTTTGGGTTCTCAATCTTGTAGAGAATGGGTATGCACTTCCTTTCCAGGAATTCCCTCCCAATTACCCTCCTTGCCAGGGTTATTGTTCGGAGGACCACCTGCTTCTCCTGCAGGAAGAAGTCCTGGCTCTGTTCCGAAAAGGTGCGATAGAGGTGGTTCCAGAGCAGGAAAGGGGTCAGGGGTGCTACTCCCGGTATTTCCTGATCCCCAAGAAAGATGGCAGGCTTCGGCCAATCCTGGATCTCAGGATCTTGAACCTTTACCTGAAACAGGAAAAGTTCAAGATGCTCACTCTTGCACAGGTTCTTCAAGCGCTGCTGGAAGAAGACTGGATGGTGTTGATCGACTTGCAGGATGCGTATTTTCATATTCCCATCTTGAAGTCGCACAGAAAGTATCTCCGTTTTACAGTTGGGTCACAACACTACCAGTTTGTGGTCCTTCCGTTTGGTCTTACTACTGCGCCTCGAGTCTCCACCAAGGTGATGGCAGTGGTGGCAGCTCATCTCAGGAGAACGGGGATACATGTGTTTCCGTATCTAGACGACTGGCTGATCAAAGCGGAGTCGCCGGAGAAGGTGCTCCATCATCTGCAAGAGACAACTCAGTTGTTGCACAGGTTGGGTTTTTCGATAAATGTACCCAAGTCTCACCTGGTGCCCTCACAGCACAACCTGTTCATAGGTGCGGTACTGGACACTACTGTGTGTCGTGCATTCCCTCTCCCTACAGGAGATGATTCCTTTGTTTTACAATGGAGCGGTCGTTCCAGTCCTGAAGGTCCTTCGCCTGCTCGGTCTGATGGCTTCATGCATTCTGTTGGTCAACCATGCACGCTGGCATATGAGGGCGCTCCAGTGGTGCCTCCGCAGGCAGTGGTATCAGCACAATGGGGATCTCAGGGAGTCGGTGAAGATCTCCGGAGAAACTGCAGCCGATCTGTCTTGGTGGAGCGTGGAAGGCAATCTGTCTCAAGGGAAGCCTTTTCAGATTCCTCCATCGGTTGCCACAGTAATATCGGATGCGTCCACTCTCGGGTGGGGTGCTCATCTGGGGGACCTGGAGGTCAAAGGTCTTTGGTCTCCAGAGGAAAGGTTGCTTCATATCAACCTTCTAGAGTTGCGGGCGATACGTCTGGCGCTCAAGGCCTTCCTCCCTTCCCTTCGCGGTCAGTCTGTTCAGGTCCTGACGGACAACACGACCGCGATGTGGTACATCAACAAGCAGGGAGGAGTAGGGTCGCAGTGTCTCTGCAGAGAGGCTCTGCGTCTCTGGTCCTGGGTTCAGGACCATAAGATTTGTCTGATGGCAAATCATCTGGCCGGGGTTCAGAACGTTCGTGCAGACAGTCTCAGTCGGCAGTTCTCTGCCGATCACGAGTGGAGGCTCCATCCAGAGGTAGTTCACGACATCTTTCGGATGTGGGGGACTCCTCGGGTGGATCTGTTCGCCACTCACAAGAATGCTCACTGCCTGTCATTCTGCAGTCTCCAGTATCCGATGCAAGGAGCCTTGGGGGACGCGTTTCAGTTGAGTTGGAGCTCACAACTCCTTTACGCGTTTCCTCCCATACCTTTGATTCCTCGGGTTCTGAGGAAAATTCGCCAAGACCGGGCCCGAGTCATATTGATTGCCCCGGATTGGCCAAGAAGGGTGTGGTACTCAGACCTTCTCCACCTCTCCTCTCACCCGCCGCTCCGTCTCCCTCACAGGGCAGATCTCCTCTCTCAGATGGAGGGGCAGGTTCTACACCCCCACCTCCAGACATTACACCTTCATGCCTGGAGATTGAACGGGGCAACCTGATTTCTTTTTCTCTCCCTCACGATGTGGTGGATGTCATTTTGTCAGCCAGGCGTGACTCCACTAAGTCCATCTATTCTTATAGGTGGTCTAAGTTTGTTGTTTGGTGCAGGGAGAAGTCCATAGACCCTTTGAGGGCCCTTTTATCTGATGTTCTCCAGTTTGCCCTTTCTCTGGCACAGCAGGGGCTTGCTGTTGCCACGGTGAAGGGTTATCTGTCAGCGCTGTCGGCGTTTATCTGTTTGCCTGACCAGCCTTCTCTGTTTAAATCTCCTATAGTTTTAAGGTTTTTGAAGGGCCTCACTAATAAGTTCCCTCCTACCACTTTTATTGTGCCTCAGTGGGATTTGAATCTAGTTTTGACATTTTTAATGGGTGCTCCTTTTGAGCCTCTTCACAAATGTCCTATGAGGCTCCTGACTTTCAAAACAGTTTTCCTCGTTGCAATAACTTCGGCAAGGAGGGTAAGTGAGCTTCAAGCTCTTAGTTCCAAGCCCCCATTCCTGTCCATTCATGCTGATCGAATGGTTCTTAGGACCAGGGCTGCTTTTCTGCCAAAGGTGGTGACTCCTTTCCACCTTGGTCAATCCATTACCCATCCTACTTTTTATCCTCCCCCAAACCCTTCCAAGGAGGAGGAGAGATTACACCGTCTTGACCCCAAGAGGGCGGTGTCTTTTTACTTGGACAGGACTAAAGACTGTCGATTGGATGACCAGCTCTTTATTGGCTTTGCTGGCTGCAAGAAAGGAAGAGCGGTCCATAAGAGGACTTTGTCGAGATGGATCGTCCTCTGCATTAAGATCTGCTACTCTTTGGCCGGTAAGGAACCACCAGAGGGTATAAGGGCTCATTCTACTAGAGCTAAGTCTTCGACCTCTGCATTGGCCAGAGGTGTGCCTGTAGAGGATATTTGTAGAGCGGCAACTTGGTCTTCCCTCCACACTTTCGCGAAGCATTACTGCTTGGATTCCGAAGTGAGGAGGGACGATCATTTTGCACGCTCTGTCCTTCAGGATTTCTTGGTCTAGAAGAGTGGACACCCTCCTCCGGGAGTGGGGACTGCTGTGGGACTCTATTCACAAGGTGAGGAATCCACACGGCAGATATATCTATCAGAAGAACAAGTTACTTACCTTCGGTAACGCTTTTTCTGGTAGATACAATATCTGCCTGTGGATTCCTCACTGACCCACCCGCCTCCCCGTTGTCCACTCTTCTATGCCAGAGTTTCTTTAATGTATTATTTTATTGTCAAGGAGTTGTTTATTTCAAATGTTTTATTGCATTTGCTTCACACTGTGTGTGTTACCTTGATTTCTATACTGCGTATACTGTGTATATGTCTACTGTCATCGGTCCGTCTGTGTGCCTCGAAGGCACGGAAAAAAGGGCGGAACTGATGTCATCACGGCGGCGTGGGCCTGTTATAGGCGTCGGTGACGTCAGCGGAGTCGCGAGCGGTGCCGTGCCTCTGTGACGTCCGGATCCACGTTGGCGCGAAGCTACAAAAATAATTTCCGAATGTTGCTGACGCAAGGGGATATTCACAAGGTGAGGAATCCACAGGCAGATATTGTATCTACCAGAAAAAGCGTTACCGAAGGTAAGTAACTTGTTCTTTAGCTCATGTCCTAGCTGCCCTGGACCCTGGAGACTGGATGGGGGAGTTGGACTTGCAGGACGCATATTTCCACATCCCCGTCCTGCCGGCCCACCGGCGTTACCGGCGGTTCATGGTAGGCCACGAGCCCTTTCAGTTTATTGTACTCCCCTTCGTCCTTACCAGCGCCCCTCGGGGGGCTGGCAGTGTTCGCAGCTCATCTGCGCAAATCAGGGGTTTCAGTCTTCCCCTATCTCGACACAGGTTGTTGAAAGCTGGCTCGCTCCAAACAGTCGTCTCCCACCTCCAGACTACGGCCGACCTCCTGCACTCGCTGGGGTTCTCCATCAACGTGCCGAAGTCACACCTGTGTCCCCCTCAGAAGCTCCTCTTCATCAGAGCGGTTCTGGACTCGGCGCAGTTTCTGGTTTATCCCCTCGAACAGCGGGTTCGGGATATTCAGGCTCTGATTCTGATCTTTCAGCCTTAATCCCGAGTTTCGGTCACGTTGATGCTGCGGCTCCTTGGGCTGATGGCCTCCTACATCCTTCTGGTGCATCACGCCAGGTGGCGGATGCGGGCTCTGCAGTGGGACCTGAAGTTTCAGTGGGCACAGCATCAGGGCAACCTGTCCGACCCAGTCCTGATCTCGGAGGGCACTGCAAGTCAGTTGCAGTGGTGGCTCACGAACCGCGATTGGGTCATCAGCAGATCCCTCTCCCTACCCCAACCGGAGCATGTAGTAGTGACAGATGTGTCCCTCTTGGGATGGGGGGGCCACATGGGAGAGGCGGAGATCAGAGGCCTCCTGTCTCCGGCGGAGTCCCGGCTCCATATCAACCTTCTGGAGCTGCGGGCGATCCGTCTTGCACTGAAGGCATTCCTTCCCTCTGTCCGGGGAAGTGTAGTGCAGGTGTTCACGGACAACACCACCGCCATGTGGTACTGCAACAAACAGGGCGGGTGGGGTTGTGGACCCTTTGTCAGGAGGCTCTGTGCCTCTGGACATGGCTGGAACACCAGGGCATCACCCTGGTGGTTCAACACTTGGCAGGTTCCCTGAACACCAGGGTGGATGAACTCAGCCGCAGGTGCATGATGGATCACGAATGGCGTCTGAGCTCGGACGTGGCAGAAGGTCTCTTTCAGCAGTGGGGCGAGCCTTGGTTAGATCTATTCGCCACCAAAGAGAACGCGCAATGTCATCAGTTCTGCACGTTGGAATTTCCAAGGTGGAACTCACTCGGGATGCTTTTCGTCGCGAGTGGAGCTGCATTCTGTTGTACCGGACAGTAGTATATTGTTTTGCAGGATTTCGTTTTGATTGCATTTCTTATCTGTGACAGGCCTGTGAAACGCTCCTATTCACAATGCACTGCTGATGCACTTAAGAGTGCGCGTTCAGTAGTGTGTGAACTCGTTTCCCTACTTTAATTTTACTTGCAATATTATATAGCGCGAACTCGACAACATGGCATGAGCACAATTTACATTACAGAAGAACACATTAATTTGTGGTAGGCACGGGGAGACAACGCGATTTGCCTGGAATCACAGAATGTTGAGCTGATGCCGAGATTCGAACGTAGCTCCCCAGCTCTAAAGTTCGCAATTCTAGAACTTGTGGCGGGAGGTGTGTCTAAAAGTGTATGTCGGTGCTGGCCATCAATGAGAGAGACCTGTGCATTTTTCAAATGGGTGGTGAAAAAATATGAGTATGTTGCTGGAGATGTGGGCCGCCGTGCCACCAATGTACTTACCGGGGGAGGGTAAACACCCATTATTCCGCAACTTTCTTTCCGCATACCATCACTCCGCATACTTTCATTACGAAAGTACCATGACTCCGCAATGCCATTATAACGCATGGCATTACATTTTATATGCTTTTACCACGCATACATTTACAACGAAATTCGTTGTAAATGCATGAATGGTAAAAGCATGTTTTTTTTTAATGTTTGGATAAGGTAAGTATGGGTATAGGGGTATATATTTTGGGGTACTGAGCTATATGTTTTGGGATGTTTGGGTATTTTAAGGGTTCAGATATAGTTTTGGGTTATGGTGTACAGGGGTATTTTTAGGGTTCAGGGGTAGGTTTGGGTTTTGGGGTACAGGGCTATTTTAAGGGTTCAGGGCTAGGTTTGGGTTTTGGGGTACAGGGGTATTTTAAGGTTCAGGGGTAGGTTTGGGTTTGGGGGTCCAGGGTTATTTTTAGGGTTCAGGGCTAGGTTTGGGTTTCTAGGGTTCAGGGGTCGGTTTGGGGTACAGGGGTATTTTAAGAGTTCAGGGCTAGGTTTGGGTTTCGGGGTACAGTGGTATTTTTAGGGTTCAGGGCTAGGTTTGGGTTTTGGGCTACAGGGGTATTTTTAGGGTTCAGGGGTAGGTTTGGGTTTTGAGGTACAGGGGTATTTATAGGGTACAGGGTTATTTTTAAGGTTTAGGGATAGGTTTGGGTTTTGGGGTACAGGGTATATTTATAGGGTTAAGATGGGTTAGTGTTTAAGGGTGTTGGGGTATTTTAAGGAGTATGAGTGGGTTATGATTATGGGGTGCAGGGGTATTTAAAGAGAGCAGGGTGGGATTAGCACACGATATGAGACATGGCATGAAGGGCAGAACGTACCACACGCCCCCAGCGTTTGTCACGTCCCGAGCACACGCCCACAGCACAACGCAGACACGCCCACAAGGGACTACTTTGCTGGCACGGTTCTTTTACTTTTTAAATGTATATGGTGGGCGTCTGCATAGCCTATGTCATTCTGCTGCAACTGCCCTTTCCAACGCTGTATTGGGTGTTGTGATTGGTGCTGTGGTTCCTGAGATTACCCGCCTCAAAGGTTTGGGCTCTCTCTTTATTATATTAGTATAGATAAACAGCCATGCAGCAGTCTGGTCTAGAAACCTTTACCTAGCAGTAGCTCTCCAGCTCCACCAGGTGGTGCCATGCTGCTTCAGCCAAGACTTTGTCTGCTGCATGTGACAATATCGCAGTATTATAGAAACCGACCAGCCTGCTAGTGTCCGTTTCTGTTTTCCCCTGCTTCTTCAATACGGAACTGACTCTCTTATACTTCGCCAATGCAGTTCCTCAGCATTTCAACAGCGACTAGGACAAATGTCTCCTCCTCAGAATTCAGAGTTTAAAGAAAATCTCCTTGTCAGACCTGCATGACATCGCCATGTGGTGTTTGGGCTTGGAACATGACACCCTAACCTGTGCGTATTGTGCTTCGATGTACCCAAAAGACATCTGAGAATGGGACGTCGAACTATTTTTGGCCAAGGACAGCAGACATATACCGAACCCCTCCCCTTCTCCTTCAAGTAAGTCTCCTGACAGGGAACCATCAACAAAAAGATTTCCCTATAAGAAGCGCCATATATAGGAGGAATCCTCTTCCTCCTCGAGGAATCTATCCTGCTGTTTGAAAACTGTTCCCGATGCTGGATTTCTCAACATCTGAAAAGGTGTGACCGGATTGCCCGGCTTCATTGGCCAACACATGGCAGGTCGAGGCCTTTCACCTGATGATGCTGGACTGGTTCGGGATGGCTCAGTTAGCCCCTGGACCACTTGCCAAGGGAAAGCCTGATCCTGAAGGCTAGCAACTACGGTGGCTCTGCTGCCTCCCAATCCCACGTCTCCTCAGGCTTCGGCACCAAAGTAGAATTCCAAGTCCGCCAAGGGGCCCTTATCTGTTCAGTTAGCTCCGCCTTTGACACAGGCGTGGATTTCAGGTCTGTCCACAGCACTGCCTTTGAAACCTTTGAAGTCAGAACAATTGATTTGACTGGCTAAATGGAAGATGAAAGAATGTTTTGATGATATGTCTTAGCAAAGCCTCTTCCTCGGGCCCAAAGATTTGCCTGGATTGCAGAAGCACTTGAGTCTGGCTCCGAATCCAACGCCATGCTTGATGAGGACGACAGTCGAACAGAAGATCACGACTCAGAGGCTGATAACCTCCCTCCCTCTCACAATACTGATTCTGGCTTATATCTTGAGTTACAAAATGCAAGTGGCCTTGATACTTCATCAGAAAGAGCACTTTCAGCCCTCCTTCAGAAGTTCAGAATACTGGAGCTTAATTAATTAAGGAGGGGTTTCAGTAGGGACATGGAAATCCAAACACCCGCTCACAAAAGAGTAAAGCTAATGGTATTAAAAACGACACTTATAGTTGCTCCCGCAAAAAAGATCCAAATACAAAGAGTAAATGTACTCCAGCTCATCCTTCGAGTACTCACAATTCATGACCGGTACTGCAACTAACTTCCCTAGGAAATACATTATTTCGACTTTTAAATTAAATATATATAATATTGTTTTAGTATTAAAAAGTTAAACTAAATTTAAAATTAAATATTTCATAATTTTAAAAACTCATAATTAGCATAATATTTAAAACAATAAAATTAAACGTTAATTTTTTTAAAATTATTTTACGGAGTTACCGGTGCCATATGGGGTTCACCCAGAAGTTTGTTAGTTCATTCACAGGTGTGGCTCACTGGTTAGAGGCGGCAGACCTGTAAGCAGAGAACGGCCCGGGACCAGGGTTCAATTCCCAGGGTTGTGGACCAGGGGTCAACGGACTTGATAATTCTCACCTCAGTGCCTACTCTAACCAGGGAACTCACTCTGTAACTCTGGGCATTAAGCTTGCCTCATCTCTACAACGGCCCCCCACAGATGCCGGGGATGCCTGGTTTCACCCTGGAGATACCCAGAAAGGGACCATCTCACAGGGAAAACCAGGACGGGTTCCCCAGCGGTCTGCAGCGCCAGGACACTTGGTTAGAGTAACAGTGTGCTTTGCACATACCCCACATTTACAAATACATCACCTTGTCCAATTTTCTGTATAGTGTTATGTTGCCAGGAAGCACTGGAATGCACCATGTTACATGCTCACTTGATATGTGTGTACTCTATTTGTAAATACAAAATAAAAACATAAAAAAGATAAGTTCTTTTAAAGTAATATAAAACACATTACTTTTACTTTTGTAATGTAATAAATATTAATTCAATATAATATGTGCACTGTTGGTGTTTTTTATCAATCATATGTATAAATTAAATTAACACATTTTAAATATTTAATAGGCATTTAATTTAAGGAGTTAATATATTGTAATATTTTATTTAATTATTTCTAGGTTGGAAATATCCTGCCTGGTAGTAGAGATCTCCACCTGCTGGTGAAATGTTACAAGTAGCAACATTACACTCATAAATTCTGTCTTAGATGTCTCTACCCCCTGAGCAGAGTGGGTGAGGCATGCAAGTCCGCACATGGAAATGGAGAATAGCAAAAAAGTGTAGACTTACACCTAAGTGCAAGAGTAAATCTATACATGGGTAAATCCTCACATGAATGTTTACCTTTGGGAACAGTGCTCAACATTTTAATGTTGCAGTTATTTTTCCTACGACAAGGGGTAGGTTTGTAACTCTTGTAAACACAACATCACACAACATCTTAGTGCTCATAGTTCTCACCCAAACACGTGGTTTCACAGATCTCCAAACATGATGCTCATGCACACAGTGGTGGTACAGACTGGAGAGTGTGCAGGACAGTGGGTCCCTTTAGAGCTAGGCAGTGCCCCCCTGCTCTTTCTTGCCCATTTTGATCTGGGAGGGCTAGCATAGCAGGCTAACAAACAGGTGAGTGAGACATTCAGCATCTCTCTTGTGCCCTTTTTGGGGTTTCTACTTACAGGAGACTCCCAGCTCCACCCCACCTCTCTGTTCATACGTTTGACAAAGACCATTGCTGAACAAGTCTGTGTGGAAACAGGAAAAGTGCAGAACTGCCCAGAACCGATCACATACAAGAACTGCTGGAATAAACAGGGACTGTTTGCAACTTGAGTATAAAGATGGGGCAAAAACATCCAGCCAGAGTGCCAAGATTCCTGGCCAGCAGCCTGGGGTCTCACTCCATTGGAACAGGGAAAATCCTGGTCCCAGACCTGATTGAGTCCAGACTAGAATCACGACCAGAGGCAGGGTTGGTTATGAGAAGACACCAGCCATAGTGCCCATTGCCCTTGCTCCAGACGGAGAGAAAATGAGTCACCCAAAGCGGACAATGTGTTTGAGACTGGGTCACTGTCAGGAGTTGCTAGCAGATGGAGATGGAGTGCTGCGATGCACAGGAAGGGTGTCTACTCTTGTGCACCTATACAAGGCAGCACAAGAGCAATCTGCCAATAGAGTGGTTGGCAAACACAGACTTGTACAGGAAGATCGGCGGCAGTATAGCGAGCTCGTTGATCCAGAACCTGGAGCCAGCGAGAGGCTATTAGGTGTGTATCTGCACAGTAAATTCCCATGAGGTACGTTTAGGAGGGCACTTGGGTATCTAGAAGACTACGGACAGGTTAGAGCCTTTGTTCTACTTGCAAGTATGGGCCAAGTTGTAGAGAGGATTTGTAAAACCTGCCCGACTTGGTAATGAGTGGCAAGTCAGACAATGTTGGTACCTCTACCGGTGGTTGACAGGATGGGCATAGACATAATTGGCCGATTTGGTTCCCCCTGTGCTTCAGGTAACAAGTATATCTTGGTTGTGGTTGATCCTGCCACCATGCGCCTAGAGGCAGTAGGTTTGAGGAGCATGGCTTCCATGGCAGTAGCAAGCACCCCCACCCCCTCGCGATCTTCTTAAGGGTTAGATTCTTCCTGCTCCTACATGGCCAAGTAAATGTTAAAGGGGAATGCCAAAGATGGAATTGTGACGCGGGCTGCAGGGTTAAAAAGAGCATTCTGCAGAGATATTACTGCAGTTAGCGACTCTTATAGTTCAAACATTATTCTACAACGTGTGCATTCATCTATATATATAAAAACGAAAGTATGTCTGTCTGTTTGTCCTTTATGCATTACTACACCATTCATCCGATCGCCATGAAACTTTGGGAAGTTGTTGAGTACACTCCTGCAAAGGTTTCTGTCAATCTTTTTTTTTAAATCGGCCCCCCAGGGCCCTCATAATCTTTCGAATACTGAAATAGACAGCGAATTTGCGAGCATCGTCGACAGTTATGACCCCAAACGGAAATCGATTGGTCAATCTACATCAGAAGCACGAAAGAAAAAGGCATTATGAGCTTCAGAAACAGACGAGCAATAGGAAGCAAGATTAGAAGCTGTTAGAATACAAACTGCTCAAACCCGTAGTTCTCAAACGAACGAGCAATGAGAATCAAGATTGGAAGCAGATCGAGTACGCACTGCTCAAGCCCGTTCTTCTCAAACGAACAAGCAACGAGAATCAAGATTGGAAACAAATCGATTACGCACTGCTCAAGCCCGCTCGAATGAAACAGGAGAGCAACCAGAATCAAGATTGGAAAATGATCAATTACGCACTGCTCAAGCCCGCTCGAATGAAACAGGAGAGCAACCAGAATCAAGATTGGAAGCTAATCGAGGACGCACTGCTCAAGCCATAATTATAAATGTTTTCAAAAATAAAATGAATAAGTTTCAATAAGAATGACACAATGTTAATTTAATGTTATCAGAACGAGTTTCCTTGAATTTCCTCTCTTCTGAGATCGCAGCAATGTGCAACGGGTAAGCTAGTTTTCAATAAATATGTTAATACCATTTGTTGCTGCAACAATTGTCTCTCTTGAGTGATGTGTGGTCGTCGTACAAAATAGGTACAAGCTGGATCTTATGATTACCCTCCTCCAGTAGAATGCAAGATGAAGAGTGTGTACCTTGTCTGATTGGGCGAAAGCCAGGTTTTTCTTGTAGGCTGGAGCTTGAGTTGTTGGAATAAATTGTTGTAATGTCGCTAAATGGAAAGCATTGGTTGGTAATTTGTTTGCCTAAAGATAAAGTAATTTTCATTTTTTTTTTTGCTGATCCATTTGGGCACATCCTAACCTATTTACATATAAATAGACACATTGTTTTTTATACCTTTAGCTGAGATCTATCCTTATTTATGTGTTTTATGTTCTTAACCTGGAATTAATAAAATCGAATTATTTTTGTTAATGTGGCCTTTTTCTAATGCTGGTCAGGGAAAAACGTTATCCAGGGTGACCTCTACCAAGATGCCACTTCATGCTGAAAAGTCACAGGGCACCAGAATGCTGGTGCATCTCCTCTGGACCTTTAGTGTCCAACGGGTATAAATAGATAGGAGAGTGTGATCCCACCCCACCTGTCTTTTTTCTATATTCATGAGGATAGACACATCCTTACTCCTCAGTAGCCACTTTAGAATGGCTATGAAGACAAAGGGGCTGATTTAAACCTTGGCCATATTTGGAGTACGCGGCTGACCCAGTGGTGATCTCTGTGTGTTCAGTGGAGCTACCACTGCGGTGCTTCCTGTGTAGCCACTGAATGTTTGGTGTGCGGCTACTGTCTTTTAGGTAGCCCTGGGTGAACTTTAAATTATGCTGGCAAAATCTGCATAATTTTGGGTTACGCTTGTTGCAAAAGTTCCGAAATTGCACCATTAGTTCACTTGCAGAACTACGCAGCTTTTGTGATTTTTTTTTTTTTTACAGCAAATGGTGCAATTTGCTGCCAAATTTGCCACGACTGCGCAGAAACAACAGAATGATAGTGGCTGTTGTTTGCGAAGCTTGTTTAAACACATTCCTGTGCCAAAAAGTGACCAGAGGACGCAGTTTGCCCTAAACTGTAGCACGAAATGACAGATTTGCATTTCCTGTAATTTCATGTAGTTCTGTTGTAATGCAGCGTAATTACGTAAAATCAAATTATGCGAATTTCACACACCCCTACTTTTAAGCTGGCCCACACCAAACGTTTTTATTTTTGATAATCAAACTCCCAAAGTAGGACTCTGTGGGACCGTTGGAGTAGGTTTTCCAATCGGGTGCTGCTGTCGGAAATAGGCCATTAGTTACCTATCAAGATAGCTGTGGAAAATATAGACAAAGTTCTTCCCCTGCCCACGTTTTTAAATATTTTACAGAGTCCTCTGGTTCAAGATCCTCAGTCGGTGTCTTTAATATAGCCCGCCATGCGGGCCATACCGCAGCCGCGGTCGGTAGGGGAGTACCTGCCGGGGCGGTGATGTGGGGAGGGGGAGGGGCAAGGTGGGGGTAGTAATGTATGGATAATAGATGTTTGCAGGTAAGTAAACATATAAATAAATCAAAAAAAATTCGTTGCGTGCACTGCATTGCATTTGGGGATGCAGTGCACGCAACAAAATTATTTTGATTTATTTATAGGTTTACTTACCTGCAAACGTCCATTATCCATACATTACTACCCGTCCCCCCTGCCCCTCCCCCTCCCCACGTCACCGCTCCGGCAGGTACTCCCCTACCGACCGCGGCTGCCATACCGGCTGTTAAAGGCCTGCTCCAGCGTTAAAAGGGAGCAGGACTTTAATAGCCGGAATAGCGCAGCTACGAAGGGCTATAAGGCTATTAGAACATTCTGCCACTAGAGGGCAGAATGTTCTAACAATTAAAACAAAGGCTTCAGGGAGCGCGAGGGGATTGAAATTTGAGGATTGAAGCAATTGTTCACAACCACAGCTGTAAACAGAGAAACATTGGAATGTTGGAGCGCCGGGCTTATACCAGCCATTATAAGCCCGGAGGTACTTCATTGTTTTCAATTGAGCTACCAACATTCCGATGTTCTAATGCTTAATCAATTGCAACTAGACAAATAAAACAAATCCACCAAAAGTGGGGGAGCTGAAACTTTTCCTGCACTATGTCTGTAGACACCTTTTTATTGTTCTGGTGGACAAGCCACAGCGAAGAGTGTGTCCACAAATGAAGGGCAGGCTGAGAGGATATTTTCTAATTATAAACGTTGGTTGGCTGGAGGGTGGTGGGGTGGTGAAAAGTAGCAGGAATGGGTACAGGGAATGGAATTCTAAGGTCAAAAAATGACCAGGCACTATATCTTCCCTTACTGCCTGGCACACAGGACAGCTGTATTGTAAAGATTGCTCTAGATGTCAGTAACTGCTTTGTTCACATCTGTATCTTTCTTTCTGTTTACCTGCATGCTGCATCCCTCTGCATGGCTGATACTTTGCTTTCTGCTTCTAGCCCAATGACACTGACGTAAGTAAACTGCAGTATCTTCTACTGTGACCTAGACTGTAAACGCCAATTTGCATAAAATATGTTTTTACATAAAAGTGATGACGCTGGCGTGCCTAGAACCGTTCCGTCATTCGCACTGAGACTAGTCTTTGAAACATAGAAACACACATTCAGACTTCCACTTTGGGACTTTTTTGAAAATACAAAAGCTTAGAGGCTGGCCGTCAAAGCCAATGTCGTCCATCCACCAAACCTTTGGTGCCTTCAGAAGAACCACCCTGATGGGCGTTCCTCTGAGGATACAGAGAATTTGGCAAGCAGCTGTCCATCAGGGTGGCTGGTGTAATGTCCCTTACCACCCTGATGGGCCCCGGGTGACCCACCAAACCCTGAATCAGGCCCTCGTGGCATGATTTAGACTTTGGCGGACCTGATTTACTCCATCATGGCAACAGTGAAAAGTACTACATCGCCCTGACGAAGTACCCGCCCACCAAACTTTGAGATGTGTCCGCCAGCTGTGAGATTAGATGCTTTACCACTTAGACGTGTCCTGCTAATCTTAGGCAGAAAAGGTAGCACTTCAGACAGCAAATGCAACTTTTGATGGGGGTTGTATGACAGCCTAAGACTGCTAGGTCCACAGCACACATGTATAGAATAGATACCATCATAATATCACGAGTGTTATAGTGTACGTAACGTACCCAGAACGGGTACCAATTTAAGACCGCTAGGGCTCAGTGGCGTAGCTAGCCCGTTGCCGCCTGCATTTGCCGCCCTCGGCGGCATGTAAGAGCGGTGGGGGGTGCTGGCAATTCCTGTGATGGCAGCAGGGAAGGGGGGAAACTACTGCCCTCAAAACCTGTGCTGCCCGGGGCAGACTACACCCCCTGTCCTCCCTTGCTACGCCACTGCTAGGGCTATAGTCAGGGCTCGAGTCGGGGGTAAACGCAGGTACTCGGCGTCCCCTCACTATTTTTACAAGGTGGATGACGTCCCCCCTGCCAAGAAGTTAGGGCCCACAGAAATATGTTGAACTTGTCCCAGTGTAAGACACCGGGACACGTTCAGCAGCGCCTGTACGTTGTCTGCTTTCCATTCCCAGCAGCAACGTGCAGGCAGCGAGGGGTCTTTTTTCACCTCCATCTGGGACAAAGTTAAGAGGCCATACTGCCTCCTTTTGTTTGTATATGCTGACTGGGGGCCGCCTGGAACCTTACATTTAAATGTAAATACCACAGAGGGAAACAAAGGCACACAGCTTGCCTTCTCTTCACAGGTACTTAAGAGAGGCATGCTTTTGCCTTTGTTCTGTCCCTGTATATAAATGTAGACACTGTAAGACTGTCAGATGGGTTAGTCTGTCCCAATATTTACACAAATAATTTAAATAGTACTATTCTATTTCTTTTATAGCGCGACATCGTGACATCATGAGGTCATTTGCATGTTGTCTTACTTGCTCAGTTCCTCCTACTTCTTTGTATAGGACTTGTGCCCAGTGTAATATACAGCTGGAGGCCAACTTAAGATTGCTAGTGCCATAATGTACATATACAAAACAAATGCCAGAGTGTATTAACAAAGAATGAATGCCAACTGAAGACTCATGGGACCATAGGGTAACTGTATGGAACAGAATGCCATCCTAAAACCGCTTGAGTCACAGTGTACGAAAACAACACAGATGCCAACCAAAGACCACCAGGGCTATAGTGTACTTACACAGAATGCATGCCATGTTAGGGCCATAATGTATAAATACAGACAGATGCCAACCTAAAACTGCTAGGGTCATAGTTAACAGATACAGAAGAGAATGCCACCCTTAGAGCGGTCGCACAACAGTGTGCGGATACAGAATAGATGGCAACCAAAGACCACTAAGGCTATGGTGTATGTATGTGGAAACAGATATCACCTTAAGTCTTCAAACTGCTGCTACACGCGGGCTCTCTCGCGCTCTCCCTTTTGTATGCCTCGGCCCCTTGCGCTCGCCCTTATTTTCTCTTGTCTCTTCTTTTTCTTTGCATCTACGTATCAGTCTTTCTATCTATTTATATGTCTCTAACTCTCTCTTTCTATTTAACTATTCATCTCATTCTATCCATCGGTGTCTCCCTCTGTTTCCCTATCTCTTTAACCAGGGGCGGCTCCTCTGCTGAAGCAGAAGAACGTCGTCCCACTGCTCTCAGAGCAGGGGAAAGGAAAAATAAAATGATAATAACCTCGTGATTAGCCTGTAATTTTTTACTACGGGTCTGGGATAGGGAGGGGCAGAGCTGGTGGCACAGGCAGGAGTGGTTTGCACACTCCAAGTGCGCATGACTGCTTGGCCGGCCTTCTCGAACCAGCCAAACAGTCATGCGCACTAGGCATGTTCCCCACCAGGCTGTAATGCACAGCTTGGTGAGGAACATGCACAGGCTCCTTGTCCCCGTCTGAAAACCGAACAACGGCGCTCAGACCAGTCACAAAGCTGCATTGTAGCGTTGTGATTGGCTTAGTGGAGGGAGCCTGGGTGCTTCCTGTTCAACCGAAGCTGAGGAGAGATGGCGGCGTCAGAAGGGACCGGAGCTGAGGAGAGATGGCGGCTAGCAAAAGGAAAGTGTTCTTTTACCCCCCCTGCCCCACCACGCCGATTCACTGCCAGCCGCCCCTGTCTTTAACTCTTCCCCCTCCCTCTTTTATTGCTGTTTCCTTGACTTGCTCTCTTGATTGCTTCAAATCTGATGTAGCCCTGAGTAATTTACAATATCGTGTTATTGTGTTTACTATTTAGACAACGTAGTTGCAAAATGTATTCCATTACATACCCCAAGATAATACAAACTATAACATAGAAACCACAAAAAAATCACATGAGTTTAACAAATGGGCTGTGCAAAGGAAATATGCAGAAAATTAAATTCTCATGCTATGTTTATGACATGTATATGCAAAACAGCTTATAAATATTGTAGGTGTGGCGAATCTTGCTTCCCCTCAGATACTCTCTGTACTGTTTAGTCCATTGGATAGTATATTAATTTCTTATGGGCATTTGACCTAAACGCTGCCCACATGACTAATTAGTCTATCATTGCACTCCACATGCCCCGCCAGCCAATACTGTTCTGCACCATCTGTTCGGAAGCTCATAGCGACTGATGTTGTCCTGGGTGCCTGAAGCAAACATCAAACGGCACTATGAGGCCTCGTCTTCCAGCTGCTGCGCTCACTTCCTTAAAGTCTATGCAGACTATTTTTAGATCTCTACTACAGACATCATTAGCTGCCTGTAGGCAGACATATTCTTTCCAATACATAATGGGTGCTTACATTGTGTTTTGGGTCAGAGTCTTGCTCATTACTGGATGGCTGGGTTGTCTGTCTCAATTGCCTGTTTCTAAGGCTGTCCTCTCTATTCCTATGTGGGTCCCACCCAGGAGCATTTCAGTCTCGCAGTGTTCTG
This sequence comes from Lissotriton vulgaris, assembly GCF_964263255.1. Lineage (NCBI taxonomy): Eukaryota > Metazoa > Chordata > Amphibia > Caudata > Salamandridae > Lissotriton > Lissotriton vulgaris. The sequence goes on along the minus strand of NW_028243866.1, from coordinate 777,215 downwards.
ATTGGGTGAATTGTATCCTCAGCATACTTGAGGAAACATATTTGCACTTCATGGGAGTGTGTGTGGTTTTTTTTGTTGCTTTTTTACCCTCAGATCCCCCACCAAGTCCCCCTTTGTGCTCGCTTTTCATTCACCATCCCAATGCAGCCCCTCTACTACCCATCACGCTTCCACCAACTTCCCATGTTCAAATTCTTTCAATCTAGGTCGATAGATATTGTTGGTTGCCTTCCTCTGCCTATTTGTCTTACCTTCTTTTGTTGGCATTAGGACTCTTCACTTTATCACTGCCAATCAGTGCTCAAGTGCATATGATCTCTCCCCTAAAACATGTTATGTTTGGTTTCCCCATGATTGGCATATATAATGTAATAGTAAGTTCCTAGTACAGTGCACTGTGTGTGCCCAGGGCCTGTAAGTCAAATGTTACTAGTGGGCCTGCTGCACTGATTGTGCCACTCACATGAGTAGCCCTGCAAACTTGTCCTAGGCCTTCCACTTCCAAGCCTGTGGGCATAGCTGTGGGCGTAGCTTTAAACTGCCATGTCAACCTGGTGAGTTTCCCTACAGATGTATAACAGAACAACATGATCATTTTGATCGCAGTAATATACATCGCGTTTTTACAATGCAAATTGTTACAACGACTTGCGTTGGAGGGCGCTGGATTGAGAATTAATATGATTTTCTATTCAAACTCCAGCCCACGTAACAGTAGAGAAGGTGCTGGAATAGAAAATCACACTATTCCTTAACCTGGAGCACCCTCCAGCGCAAGTCATTGTAATGACTTGCGTTGTAATGGGTGCATGGTAAAGGTCGTGCGGTGTAAACACCGCATTGTAAACGATGTTTCCCTCCCCTACTTGTGAGGACCAAACCTTCCCTTTTTTTGACATGTAAGGCACCCTCGAAGGTAGGCCCTAGGTAGCCTCATGGGCAGGGTGCAATGTATACAAAAGGTAGGACAGGTACTTTTGAGTTTTGTATGTCCATTTCCTGACAAACCAGCTAGATTCGTTTTTCAATACAGTAAGGCCTATCTTTCCCTTGGGGTATCATTGGAGCTGTCATTTAACACTTTACAAGTGTACCTTCCAATTGGGAGCAGATAGAAAATTGGAGTTTGGTGTCTCTGGACTCACAATTTAAAAACACACCTTTTAGTGAAGTTGATTTTTAAATTGCACGTCGAAAATGCCGCTTTTAGAAAGTTGGCATTTTCTTACTTTAACCATTTTAGCCTCTGCCTGTTCCTAGAATGCACGTCTGGGTCAAAGTGACAGCTTGGTTTTCTGAATTCACTCCAGACAGTCATACACAAAGGGAGCTGGGGTATGCCCTGCATATCCTGGTGGCCCATCACCAGGCTGATGGGCCTTCCTGAGCCAGAGTGATGGGAGGGGTTGACACTTGCACCTGAATAGGACTGTGCCTGTCCCAACACAAAGAGCTGCATACCTCCCTATCAATCAAGCAATCAATCAATCAATCAGTAGTTGTTAAGCGCAGCTACTCAACCGCAAGGCTCTCAATGCTCTGGGATGGGGCAAGGGGGTTGCAGGTCCGACTTGGCGCTGTGGTTCATTCAAAGAGCCCGGTCTTGAGATCCTTCCTGAATTGTGTCAGAGACGGGGATAGCCTGTGTTGGAGAGGCATGGCATTACAGGATTTGGCAGCGAGGTTGGAGAAGGATCTTTCAGTTGGGCAGAGCTGAGGTTTCCGGTGGGTACATGGAATGAGAGGCGGTGGTTCAGGTTTGCTGGTCTGACTTCATGGAGGTCTTTGTAGGTGTGTGTGAAGAGATTGAAGGTGACTCTTTTGTCAACTGGGAGCCAGTGGAGTTCTCGTGGGTGTTCGGAGATGTGGCTGTGGCAGAGGATGTTGAGGACCAGTCTGGCTGCACTGTTCTGCATGTTCTGAGGTTTCCTGAGGAGTTTCTGGGTGGCGCCTGCATACAGTGCGTTGCTGTAGTCGAGTCTGCCGTTGATGAGTGTTTGGGTGACTGTCTGCCTGGCCTCAGTGGGGATCCATCTCAAGATCTTCAGAGCAGGCGAAAAGTGTGGAAGCATGATGAGGTGACTGCTTTGATCTGGCAGGTTATGGTGAGTGAAGAGTCCAGTATGATGACGATGTTTCATGTGTGGTCAATGGGTGTGGGGGGTTCCTAGCTCGGCGGGCCACCAGGAGTCTATCGAAGTGGAGGTGTTGGGCCCCCGAATGAGTACTTCGGTCCTGTCCGTGTTGAGCTTGAGGCAGCTGTCCCTTATCCAGGTGTCGACGGCTTTCACCCCATTGTGAGATATTGTTTCTGGTGGTAGGGGGCTCTTTGATGAGGGACAGAATCAGTTGGGTGTCATCAGAGTAGGAGACCATGTTGAGTGTGTGGCTCCTGCCGATGGCTGCAAGCAGGGCCATGTAGATGTTAAAAAGCGTGGGGCTCAAGGAGGGGCCCTGAGGCACTCCACAGCTGATCTCTGTGGCTTCCGAGAGGAATAGGAAACGTCTGACTTGCTGTGTTCTACCTGTGATGAAGGAACGAATCCAGTCCAGGGCTTTGTCGTGGGTGCTGGCGTCATGGAGTCTCGTGATTAGGGGGTGGGGAGAGACGTGTCGAAGGCATCTGTGAGGTCGAGGAGGATGAGAGCTTCTGTTTCTCCCCGGTCGAGGAGGGAGTGGATGTCATCGGTGGTGGAGAGGAGGGCGTTCTTGGTGCTGTGGTTGATTCAGAAGCCAGATTGAGAGGAGTCCAGGACGTGGTTGGCTTCGATGAACTCGGAGAGTTTGGCATTGGTGGCCTTCTAAATAACCTTGGCAAGGAAGGGGAGCAGGGAGATGAGTCTGATGTTCGTGAGGTCTGTCGGGTCAGCGGATGGTTTCTTCAGCAGGGGGTTGATCTCATCATGTTTCCAGTCGCCGGGGAAAGTGGCGGTCTCGATGGAGCAGTAGAGGTGTGTCTGGAGCCAGGGCTAGGAATGGCAGGATCCTGTGCACTACAAAGATCTCTCTTTACAGTCTCTCTCTACTTCAAAGGCTAAAATGGGTATAAGTACTAGACCTTTTACCCCATACACTCGGAACATTCTAAATTGAGGACAGTGCTGCCAGGAGGTACTACCACTCTGCTGCTTACTTTGCTGTGTTGGCCTGCTGCTTCTGTCCTAGGAGTGAGAGGACTGGACTTTGCTTCCAAGTATGCTGATTCAAGAGGCAGGAAAATGAGTAGGGGCGTAAAATTACATACAAAACATAAATGCATCAAATAAATTAAAAAACACTTACCTGCTTGCGCAGACACTTCCTCCTTGCTCTGGTCCTCTTCTTTTCAAATGTCACGTCCAGGACCCCAGCTAACCTACTTAACCTATCCTGAAGCTGCTCTCAGAATGAGAGAAGTGCCAAGATTGGAGGGAGCAGTGTCTCTCGGAGCTCACGAGGACAGTAAAGGCCTCTTCAGTCTCTCCACCCAGCTGTGTTGAGAGGTTTATAGTGCACATGTTAGGCTGGCCATCACAAGAAGGCCGGCCAAAGGGACATGCGCACTATGAACTAGTGTACTGGCAGCCCACCACTGCTGCCACTCAGCAGTCCCCGCCCCTTCCTAAGTCTGGACGGGTTGACAACAGATAAAATGGTATTAATGTATTAACTTCTGGGGGCATTTAAGTGGGGCGACACTCCTCCGCTCCAATGGAGGAGCCACCTCTGCTTTGCCCTCTGCAGTTCACTTTCTAAAGTTTCCCCATGGGCTTGAGTTGAGATTGCTTTCTTTTGGAAGTGTCAGGGCCTTCAAAGGCTTCACCTGCAGCACCTGGGCTCCTCTCCTGGAGCCCTACTCTGCCAGGTGGTGCAAAATCCAGTTCTTGGGCCCTTGGAAGTGAGTTTGCTGTGCTAAAAAGAGAAGAAACCAACACATCAACTTCAAGTATCACTTCGGAATCGGCGCTGTTTTTCAACACCACACTGCTGGCTGTACCGGAGCCGTGGTCCCAGCTCAACGCAATGACCATGATTTACAACGCTAGTCCTAATGCCACCAGAGCGCCTCAGAAGAAACACCACAGTGGGAGTCTCGAGCTAACACATCACCGATGTCCGTGATGCCTGACTCCGCTGCAGCACCTGCAGCACAGTGATGAGACATCGACACCAGCTAGATCCTCAGAGCTCCATCAACACTGCACTGCCATCAAAGCCAAAACATCGCTGCAAACCTGCATCACCTCCCCTGCGTCCTGCAACGTCCCCTGGGATTGGGGGCTCAACAAATGTGCACCGCCTCTGGAAACCGATGCCTCACTTGCTTCTGTGACGCCACACCTCCATTTTGCAATGCATCGTCTCTGAGTGCCGACACGTCAACGATCTGCATAGCAGTAAGGAACCGATGTTGCACCTACCTCCGCTACGTCTCACCTCCCCAGCGCCTTACACCATCTTTGGTTCTCAACATTTCCAAGGTACTGTACTAGGGTCAGTGCAACTCCGTAACCGACCAAAACTCCCCATCGCGTTCAGCCTGAACTTGTGGATTCGAGCTATTGTTTTCTAAGTGCTATGACTACATTTAAAATTGAAAAATGCATATCCTGACTTGTGTATGATGGATTTTTGTCATTTTGGTCTTGTGTTACTGTTACTTAAATAAATATTGGCTATTTTTCTAAAGTGGGATGGAGTACTTTTGTGATGTTTTCAGTGTTACTATGTGTGTGTGTACAAACACTTTACACATTGCCTCTGGGTATAAGCCTGACTGCTCTGTGCCAATCTACCACGGGCGTGAGCACAGGCTATCTTTGGTGTGTAACTTACTTACTCTGACTATGATTGTGGGCCCCTACTTGGACGGGGGCATACCTCTGCCAACTAAAGACCACATTTCTAATATATATATATATATATATATATATATTAATGGCTGTACATGCATGCAACAGGAAAAAACATTGGCAAAGCTAATAGCCTGGCCTTTTAGCACCAAGTCTTAAAGGCTTTGTCCATATGTGTTAACTTTCCTGTGGACACCCTTCAACCAGTGCTGACGTAGTGTTCCTCTATCCTTTCTCACAACAATGAGATAGCGAGGGTCACCTGTAACCGCATTGCTTATCCATGGAAATATTTACAGTGCTTGCTTTACTAAGACAGGTCTATGAGTTGGTTATGTCCTCATCAGTGCTTTCCACTTCTCTTTCTTTCAGTGCAGCGTTGTGGATGGAGCATGCCCATTGAGTTGCGAAGAAGAGGTAAGATCAGTCGCGAAAAACTTGTGCATAAGCCAGATTTACAAGGAAAAAGTATAAGCGTAAGGCGGGGGACGTAATAAAAGAAGCCAACAAGGGGATGTCAAAGGAGGAATGTGGAGCAGGAAGGTGAGGAATCTGTTCATTAAGGTCATATGTATGGGAGAAAATAGGGAGGGTAGGGAATTGTGCAGGAAGGTTTGAAATAACACAGAAAGTGGCCTCCACATAGCAGGGATGTTGCAGAAAGTGCCAGTCAAAAGACAAGGTAGCCGAAGGGTGTGCCAGGTACAGCGGAAGGAGTGAGATGCACAGAGGGCACTATAACTGGAGGGCAACTAGTTAATACTGGATAAGGACTCTTTTCTAAGAAACTGCTCTCCACCCACTTATTATTGTCTATCAGTCACCCCAATCCTATAAATGCCTTCTTGTCGTCGCACCCTCCTGCTACTCGTGGCTGGTGGAGTTAATGCACCAGAGGTAATGTCCTTCAGCATCTCCTTGCTTGTAGCTTTACTATGTACACCTGGTTATTTTACTCTTCTAACCTTTCAACTGGTTGGGAAGTGTCGAAGAACCTCTGGCAGTACTGCCTCCCCTCCACTGTCCTCTCAGACCCCATGCACACGTCTCACTCCAAGGAGCAGTTGAATATATCCGATTCTGTTTTCTGTGCACCTGATCAGTTGTTTGGCCTAAGCAGGTTTGATTCTCAACACTCCCAGTGTTCTGTGGATGATTTTGGCTCCTCCTTCAATTTGGATTGAAGTTCTAAGTTATTTAACCAGACCCCTGGCCTTACTCCAAACTTTGGAATAGCGGTTGAGTGACCAGATCTGTGTGTTTTGACATGCACTTGAACACAGGGAAATAGGGACTTCCTTGCCTCCTGACCCCAGCAATTCTAGTCATTACTGCTGAGTGCTTTCATTTTCCAAGGGCTTGAGGGTAAGAATAGAAGAGGCCAAAAATATTAGATGGTGTAATGACCTCTGGTAAGTCAGACCCATTTCCCACTGGCCTGGCTCTCTGTATTAAAGATATCTTTCTTTTGATGACGTCTGAAAACTGTTACAATTCCTCCTAAAGATGGATCTTTATCACAGCCCGATGCACCGTCATGCATGATCGCGATATCCAACTCCACCTAAAACCAAGGTTGATAGAGCTGCAAACTCACTGGACAATGACCTTGAAGACGAACTTGGAACCTACAACTGTATTCAGTCTCATAATGACGGAGAGGGTGGAGGCTTTAGAGATCCTCCTCCTTCTAAGTCTGCACCCTTAGGCCGTTTTCTTGGGGTTTCCTTCCACATTAGTGGAGTCATCACTTGGCGTGGAATCCGCTCTCGCTCAACAGCGCATCATGTTGTTGGTTATACCTCATTCCACGCCTTGTATCCTAATCCTTAGACGCCAAATGTAAGACGCTCTAAAGTGATCCCTTCGTTGTTGAAGACAATCTTCCAATTCAGTCTGCTGTTTTTGAATTATGATCATCATTACTCAAAGGTGTACATCCTTTATCGTACGTCTTATTAGTTTGTGAGAGTGAGCCTGTGTTGTCTTATTATACACACCAAGATTACCTCTACAGTTGATCTCCATATAATGGTTAAAACATTTGCAGTGGATAAGTAAGGGTGTTAGTAACTTTGAATAACTATATAAAAACAGAAGAAAACGTGAATATTTTCACTACAACTCCCTCCACTTTCTAATTTGTAAAGGAAAACTTTGCACAATGTCCATGCGAGTCATTCATAATAAAGCTCTTTTCTATAAGGGCTCCTCCACATCGACATGGCTGGTTAGTCGGCAGCATTTTAGAGGAAAAATCTAAACTTTTACAGACGTTGAAAGAGGTGAGGGCCCAGCCAAATACAGACACGAGTAACCCAACGTGTAGCGCTTCTTACACTTCTTTTGACAGTCCCCAGGTTCTCTACAGTGAGTTTTGCTGTTCTCTGGTTCTCATCACAGGCCCCAGAACTCTGGAAAAGTCTGTCAGACACACAATCACAAAAAGTCCTGAAAAGGGCTTTCAGATGCACCTTTACAACACGATGACATAGGAAAGAATACCCAGGTCAGCTGATCTTCCTCAACAGCACCATGAAGCAGCTTCGACCTCTACAAGGCCCTATATAAAATCCAACAAGCATAAGCAAATGACCGCTGGTTGAAGTAGTTGATCCTTTGTACATAGTTATTTTCCCTCTTTGATCTGGTGCACTCGATGAAGTCTGTTATACCTACTTTAATAATATGTTGCAGCTTGCATACTCTTAGAGGAGTTTGAGTGTTGACAATATGGCATGGCAATACTCACTGACTGCCCTGGGCACCAAAAGCAGTGAGGCTACATCAAAAGACATAATGTGGTCCATTCACTAGGCAGGTGGGAGGCATAAATGCCACCTGGCTGGGGGCAGTCAAAATTCTAACCTCAGTTCTGAGGAGGGGTCGAGCTCTATAAAAGATCTTCTAACATGTCATCTTTATATATTCTATCTCCAGGGCCTTAACTGCTACCTCATCGACAATAATGGATTCATCCTCATTTCCAAAGACAAGAAAAAGGTGAGCAAAGCTGAGGAAACAGGGACAAGAGGCGGTTATGTCAGCATGGGTGGAAAAAAGAGCCAGTGAACCAGTAACTCAGTGCTTTCTCTGCAAATGACCTGAAAGTCCATTCCTGACCAGCCCCCTTGAACTTTCACCTTTTTAAGATATATAAATGATTACTATTGAGTTGTGTGATTTTAACAACTGATATTTACAGAATGGCAAAATATGTGCTAGCAAACATTATTGTTATTAATAGTGTATAAGAAGTGGAGAAGTGTGGCTCAATGGTTAGAGCGGTAGACCCTGATGCAGAGGTCTTGCCGAGGACCAGGGTTCAATTCCTGCCGTGGCGGGTCTTGGGCTCAATTTCCTCAGACCTGATCATTCTCGCCTTGGTGCCTATTCTAATCATGGGTCCCACTCTGCAACTCTGGGCAATAGCTTGCTTAATCTCCACAATGGCCCCAACAGCGCTTGGATGCCTGGCTTCATCTTGGGGGTGCCCAGGAGTGGAAAAGCCAGGAAGGGTTCCACAGCGGTATGCGTTACAGCGCCAGGACACCTCAGTTGGGGTATTAGTGCGCTTTACAAGTACAAATTACAATTACAATAATTGTAGGAAGGGAGAGGGACAGAGGCAGAAAAATAAGGAAGCAAGAGATGAAAGGATGAAATGGCTTCTTTCTTATAGCACACCAGGAATAGACAGGTTGACTTCTGGCATCCCCGTCCAACAACAATCCCGGATTTGTAGATGTTTTTATTTGCATTTGGTTTGCATAGAGATAATGGTCACCCTCAACACGTTTGACATTGGGTTTTCTCTACTTGAGCTGTTCCTTCAATCACACCAACGGCTTAGGTCAGGTTCCACCAGGAGGATCTTGGTTCTCCTCCACAATAAGTTCTGCAATATATTCTTCGGGATTACTAACACCTACTGGGATCACTTGTTCTTCATTCCTCAGGGTAAGTCAACAGAGATGGAAGCCACTGAAAGATTGCAGTGCCCATATGTGCAAGGCGAGTGCGCAGCTGAAACTGAACAGATCACTTTATTTTGTGCCCCAGCCATGTAGTCTGGATAACAGTTGCGGCTGATGTCAGGGAAAAGTAGTGGGGAAGCGCCGGGGCCAATAATAAATCAAAAAAAACAAATCACAAAGAAAGAACTTACCTGCAGCTCGCCACTCGTCTGCTGTGCACAAGACGTCCAAGAACAGTTCCATGTTGAGGCCCTCTGACTTCTCGGGGAAGCCTAGAAAGCAGACATTGTTGCACTGATAGTGACCCTCTGTGCCTTTAGCTACTGCGCTTCCATCTGTAGAGTTTTGAGATGTTCCTGCATAGTTGCCATGGTGGGACGCATTGATGTCAGAGAGGATTCTGAGCTGTCCAACCTGTCAATCAGCTTGGCGTGGTTGGCCTTTTGCAGCCCTGTTTCTACTTGGATCGCACCTAACTGGACCTCCATGGCAGTTAGAGTCGTGAATGGCCTGTAAGATTTTATCAAACAACCCTGTATGTTTCTCCATTGTAGCCTCTATATGCTGGATCGGGTCCACCAGCGCGGGAGAAGCCATCAGCATGTCCATGATAGTCTTTGGGGGTGGTAGTTTGGGTACCCTAGGCCGCAGTACAGCCATGGAATGACAATCCCTGGGGCCACCGCTCATCATCCGGGGGCTGGAGGAGAGAAGGCACACACCACCCCATAGGTAGCACACACAGGCTCTGTTCCAGGAAGATACGCCCCTCCAGTGCCCACTTGGTAGAGTACGGGTGAGTCTTCACTTATACCACACCATGAGACACTGTCCATGAGAGGTGCCTAGGCAGGGATCACCGTAAAACTAAGTGCCCTTACACCTCAGACCACGACAGTGCAGGCCTTCTTTGTATTGCAGATCAACCCCTCACCAGAAGTGTCACCATCCATGGGCCCGCTCATGTGGGTTTACACCCCAGAGTGCCCACCCCCACCACCTCTCGCCGCTACAGTGCCACCTGATGGTCCCTGCAGCCCTCCATCTCACCTAGTCACCGGGCCATGGCCACGCCTTCCATGCTCTTCCCTGTGGGCCTCCACTGCATCTGTTGTCTATCAGAGCCTTAACCAGTGGCCAGTAGACAGGGTGGGGGGATCCCTTCCACAGAATTCCTCCAGAGCAGGGCCACGTGTCCTTTCCAGTTCAATTTTCATACCCGGCACCTCCTCCAGGCCAGCCGTCTCTTACAGACAATCATTGGGTCTATGCTGCCACCAAATCTTGCCTCCGACTCGGTGTGCAACTGATGTGACTACTGGCCGACACCGGATCTTTTCTCCCCAGGTCTCACCTCTCGGTTGCGGCCTTCCACAAATCCAGCCAAAGTGCCCAGCATGTCACCCGCAGGCCTGGGCACAGTTTGCGGAGCTCCGCGAAGTGACCAAAATTTTCCGCCGTGCTGCACGGGGTTCCGCAAGCGGCGGAGTGCCTCACGTTGCGGCCTTCTCACTGATTTTTAATGCTGGGTGTTGGTTCTGCACTAAAAATCATCGCGAACGGCACAACACAAAGAAAAAAGGGCGCTGCTTCTTTCTGTTGCTCAAGTAGATGTTCTATTAAGCTGCAGTTGAGAAATCCGGGTGGTTGTCTGGAGTAATATTTCCCTCACTCGTGCTAGCCAACGTAACATTGGTGAGAACGAGAGTAAAAACTTTGCTCTGCAAAGCAAAGAGTCGGAAAAACTCTGCAAACTCTCCGAGCGGAGTGGAATTTCACGCCCAGGCTTAGTCACCAGCAGATTCTGCAGTTCGGGAAGTGTTGGCTAGGTTAGCGCCCTTAGTGCCGACTTCCTTCTCACGCAAAAAGAACAATTGATGGACAGAAAGCAGAACAATGTCATACATTCACCACAGTACAGAAATCTGAGCCTAACTCCATCATTTTTTTTGCTCCCCATGCCATTCCAGTTTGAACTCAGCCGTATGCAAATCAGTCTTGATCCTGATCCCTAAAGGAACAGTCCAGTCGGAACTGCCAAGCCAGGTCCTCACTGGACTGGAAACAAGCATCCTAGAACCAGTTTGGGGGATTCACCCCTCATCAGCCAGACTAGCTTGACTCCAGTGGCTTGGAGGAGACGGGACCCACGTCTGGGCATACCCGTACCACTCAGGGTGACAAATGCAAAAAGAATAATTGATGGACAAAATGCAGAACAATGTCATACACTCACCCCAGTACAGAGATCTGGGCCTAAATCCATCGTTTTTTTACTCCCAATGCCATTCCAGTTTGAACAGAGCCATATGCAAATCAGTCCTGCTCCCAAAGTGGGGTGGCGTGGTGAGCAAAAGAAAGATGGATTAAACCCAGATCTTTGTGGCTGCCATGAATGTTTACCTTTTTCAGAATTCCGTCCATCATTTGTTTCTTTTGCATTTTTCGGCCTAAGTTGGACCGGTATGCCCAGACGTGGGTTCTGTGCTCACTGCTCACTGCTCCACTGGATTCAAGCTAGCCTGGCTGATGAGGGGTGATGCCCCGAAACCGGTCCCAGGAGGCTTGTTTCCAGTCCAGGGATGACCTGTCCTGGCAGTTCGGGCTGGACTGGTCCTATGAGGAACAGGGTCAAGACTGATGTGCATATGACTGGGTCCAAACTGGGGTGGTGTGATGAGCAAAAGAATGATTGGTTACACCCAGATCTTTGTGACTGGAAGTGGATGTTTGCATTGTTCAACATTCCATCCATTATTTGTTTCTTTCGCATTTGTTGCCTTAAGTGGGAAGAGTATGCCCAGACATGGGTCACGTACTCACTGCACCACTGGTTTTAAGCTGGCCTGGCTGATGAGGGGTGATGCCCCGAAACCGGTCCCAGGATGTTCGTTTCCGGTCCTGGGAGGACCTGGCTTAGCAGTTTGGCTGGACTGGTCCCATGAGGAACAGGGTCAAGACTGATTTGCATATGGCTGGGTCCAAACTGGGTTGGTGTGGTGAGCAAAAAAGCGATGGGTTAAACCCATATCTTTGTGACTTAGGGTGAATGTTTGCATTGTTCAGCATTCCGTTCATCATTTGTTTCTTTTGCATTTGGCTTCCTTCTCACAGCATCGCCAGCATCCCTTCACCTTTACGCCGCTGCTGGCCTTATTCCCTGCTTCTCATGCCCCAATGGCAGTGATCCCTGCAGACCACAGCTCTGTCCCACCATGGGCCAGGCCCAGCCCACTGACAGCAGCGCCATCACCTCTGGGGCTGGGGCAGCAGGCAACACTCGTCACTCAGGAGCACCCCAGGGGACTCCCTTTAGTTGTTTTGGGCTTCAGCTGGAAAGATATCTCCAGGATTATTACGGGCCAGGCAGGAGCCTCAAGCAAGTGTAACCGCTCTCTGCATCATCTTGGCCGCGCCCGGAGCTCAATCGCTTCATAACGGATAGTCTCTCTGTCACATCTAGGAGCAACGCATGCAGTTGTCCAACTATTACCTGGAGAAACATGCGCAAAGTCACCAGACTATTAATAAACACTACCTGTAAAAAAATGAAAAACCTATTGGCTGTGCCATTGCATGTTTAGGAAAAGCGAGACCTGTTGACTTTGCCAATGCTTGTTTCGAGACGGGATTTCTATTTTTGCTTATCAGTCCTGTGTCCAGCTCCACTGGGGTTGCACTACATTTTCCTATATCGTATCCTCATCAAATCTTTCTCCCCCTCCCTCGAGACCCCCTTCCCTCTATTGCCCTTCATTCGATTTTGGCATTATCTGCACCCCTCCTTTTTCGTCTTTCCTCTGTCCAATCTACTGCCATTATATTTCTTCTTACACAGGTCATGGTAGACATAGACAATAGACTACCATGGCCCAGTGTTCTTTTTATTTACCCAAATACTGTTTTCTGATCTTTTTGTTTTTTTCATAAACCTATTTACAACTATTAATATTTTAGTAATTAACAGAACGTTGGCAGTATTAGTTCCTTTCCTCTTCGTGAAGTCCCTTCTAAGTAATAGTTTTAAATCAGTCGGTTGCTGCAATATTTCTCCAGAACCCAAATGGAGGTAAGCATTACTTACCCGTGTTCATGGGTATTAATTAGGGAGTTTTTGCCGGATGTTCACAGATTTAAGCACAAGGCGTTGTTGTGTTTCTGGGTCTAGCTACGGAGAGCCTTACCTGTTGCTTCAGCAAGCCGAGCACTGTTCACGTCATTACATGTGTTTCTTTCTGTCCACCAGATGTGTCTCTGCTGTTTTTTTTTGCACCATATGTGTTTCGCACAAGCATGTAATGAGTAAAGCGAGCGCAGGCTGGACCTGTCGTACTGGAGGCATCTGTCTAGAGTTAATTTTAAAATGTTTAGCATATTTCCTGGAAAGTGTGGAAGAAGGTGGTGACAGTCTGTGAAAGGTAGCTTAGTTGGTGTTTGTTATGAAGTTAGCAGGCTAGTGGTTGTGGGTGGAGCCTAGGGGGGAACAGGAAGAGGAGGAGATGGACAGAGGAAGGGGCAGTTAGAGTAGGGACCTGGGGGAGAGAAGACGTGGAGAATAAAGAGCAGAGTTGATAATGAACCTCGTGTCCTTGTGTGATTGCTAGGACACTACAACTGGCGACGAGGATGGGATCTGGCAGTTCGCCATCCCAAGACCCCTAATTGAGCAGTGTCCGGTCCCTGGGCGTCGCACTGACCGAGTTGCTGTTGCGACACGCGAGCCCGCCAAAGATCGCCGTCACGAGGACCAGAGAAGAAGGTCTACACGTTGTGATCAGTGAATTGCATGAAGACCCCTGGCGCAGCTGAACGAAGTGCTGCTCGAGTACCAGGGAGGAATTTGTGATCGAGCGCTGTTCGCGCCAAGGAAAGACTGCATGTGCCCACGTGAGTACGGGCTAAAGCGAGGCTAAAGGAAACTGAGCAAGGGCTCGGGAGCCCACCCCGACCCTGCTGCACTGCTGGAGTAAATGTTGGGGACTGGCTGAGCGCTGTGAGAAGAAGCGCCATCCCGTATAAGAAGAACTGTGCCGCTTTGTTGAAAACCTCACCCCCGATGCATGGGAATTCGCATCTGTGTCCAGAGATCGCGTCAGAGTGAATTCCGTGAGCTTACCTGGTGGTAGTGAAGAAATAACCCCAGAAGGAAGGCGTGGGACTGAAATGAAGGCTGGGGTGAGTCCCTGTGAAGAGCTGTGAAGCTTGCATGGTGAGAAGAGCTGCATGTGGCCAAGTCTCGTGAGAATTGGGCGGCCATCTTTGAGTCAGGCAACTTCTGAGACACCCTCCCTGTGCAAACTGTAGGCGGCCATTTTGAAGTCAGGCACTGAGAAAGGAAACAAGCATTGGCAAATAAACAAGCATTGGCACCAGAAGCTAAACAAGCATTGGCAAATAAACAAGCATTGGCACCTGAAATTAAAACAAGCATTGGCAAATAAACAAGCATTGGCACCGGAAGCTAAACAAGCATTGGCAAATAAACAAGCATTGGTACCTGCAACTAAACAAACATTGGCCAGTGAACAAGCACTGAACTCAACGTCTAAGCAAACATTACGTAGAGGCAAATAAGAAGCGGGTGACACCTGCTGCAAAATGGAGTCTGACGACGAAGGTAATCCGCCTCAACCGAATGACGCCAGCCCCAAGGCTAGGGTCGCACCTGCGAGCGCCCGAACCTCTCAAAGTGACCACTGGGGGAAGCATGGGTCCCAGGTGGGAAGAATGGCTGGAAGAGTTTGAAGATTACATCGAAGGATCGGAAGTGATTGTAGACAAAAAGAAGTTGATTGCCCTGCGCAACCTAGCGGGGCGAGAAATAGTTAAAATAATCAAAGACCTTCCTGCTACTGAGGCGGATACTTATGACAAAGTGCGTGACGCTCTGAATAAAAGATTTCTTCACAAAAAGAATGTAGATTACGAACGCCATACATTCCACTCTGCTCGTCAAGGGAAGGATGAACCCATGAGTGCCTTCATGATGCGCCTGCGGAGACTAGCCAAACATTGTGAATTTGATAATTTCTCAACAGATGCTTCAATTAAATCACAAATAATAGATGGATGCTACTCTGATCAACTTAGGAGGCGCCTACTGAGGAAAGTACACGAACTCAATGACATAGAGGAGATGACACGAGTTTATGATCAGGCGGAGGAATATGCAGCTGATATTGAAACAGGACACAAAGGAAGTCATGAACAAGTGCGACGTGTGCACGCCAAAAGTGACAGTCAGAGGAGTTCGAGAGACAGACAATGGAGGCCACGCACATCCTCTCGTCAAGAACAATCAAAATATCAGCGACGAGAGCCGTGGAAGAAAGAGAGAAAATCGGAAAGAGTGAGGAAATGTTACCGATGTGGGTATGACTACCCTCATGTAGACAGTTGCCCTGCCATGGGTCAGCGATGTCGGAAGTGCGGTCTAACTAATCACTTTGAAGTGATGTGTGGGGACTACAATAAGGAGAAACGAAGTGGTGCCACAAGGACACCCCAACCTGACACATGAAGCAGAGCCCCAAGAATGTCTCGGTCCGACACCCGAAGACACCATGCGCGAGCTGTCCAAGACCAGACGGAGCAGTCCTCTGGGTTGTCGCACTCTAGCAGAGAGTCACGCCGGTCCAGGTGGGAACGGAGGTCACCCTCCAAGGAATCCAGACCGTCATACTGAGACTCAGCATACACCATCGAATACCTGAACCTAGCGGCAGATCCGGACCAGCTTAAGAAATATCCTCGGCTCGATATCAAAGTTGGCAATCATGACACAAAGTTCGTGTTAGACTCCGGTGCATCCCTAAACTACATTCCGGTCACCGAATACGAAAGAATGAGTCCACGGCCTCCTCTGACATTTGCACCCATGAGAGTCTTCTCGTGGATGGCTAAGAAGCCACTTCCCTGCCTGGGGAAGTTCTCGACAACCCTTAAACATGACAACACAACCATATCAGCAGTCATCCACGTTATCAAGGGCCCAGAAGCAGACTGTCTACTGAGCTTGCCGACTGCTGAACGTCTTCACCTAGTGCAAATCCTTTTTAAGGTCAGCGACAACCAAGATGTGACCCGCCAGTTTCCCAGATTATTTCAAGGATTAGGCAAATTGAAAGACTGTCAAGTGCGATTGCACATTAATGAACAAGTCAGACCCGTCGCTCAACACCCTTGACGGGTACCATTGCATCTACAGACCGCTGTTGAGGAGGAGCTCCAGGATCTGTTAGCTGCAGATATCATCGAGCGCACTGATGGCCCAACACCGTGGGTATCACCAGTAGTTATTGTCCCGAAGAAGGGCACGGCCAACAAAGTCAGACTCTGTGTAGACATGCGCCTGCCCAACACTGCAATTGAAAGAGAACGACACCCGGGACCACATCTGAGCGATATGATCGCAGCTCTCAATGGGGCCACAGTGTTTTCCAAGTTGGATTTAAATAAAGGATACCATCAGTTGGAACTGGATGTAGGGTCAAGATATATCACCACCTTTGCAACCCATCTGGAGTTGTTCAGATACAAAAGACTGAGCTTTGGAGTTTCCTCAGCGGCCGAAATATTTCAGGAAGCAATTCGGCAAGTCATTCAAAACATTCCCAACACGCTCAACTATAGCGATGACATCCTTGTCTATGGTTCTGATCTACGAGAGCACAATATCGCACTCAATCGCGTCTGCCATGCCCTGTTGGAGGCAAACCTAACTCTGAACAAAGAGAAGTGCGAATTTCCCCAGGCCACACTGAAGTTCTTTGGCCATATCTTCTCTGGAGCTGGCATGAAGCCTGACCCTGATAAAATTGTGACTTTAAACAACACCAAGAGTCCCCAAGATGTCAGTGAGTTCAGGTCGTTCCTCGGAATGGTCAGCTACTGCGCTCGTTATATCAGGGACTACGCAACAATCAGCCATCCCCTCCGCATCTTAACCAAACAAGGTCAACCATTCGAATGGACTCCCCAATGCGAGCAGTCATTCAAGGAAATTAAGAGAGTGGTGGAATCTGCGGATCACCTGTCATACTTTAACCCAAAGCGAAAGACTGAGATAACTGTGGATGCCAGCCCCGTCGGGCTTGGAGCCATCCTGGCACAATATGAGAATGACTCAGATCAACGCCGTATCATTGCATATGCGAGTCGTAGTCTGACTGACCCAGAACGGGCCTACTCGCAGCCCGAGAAAGAGAGCCTAGCCGTAGTGTGGGCATGTGAATATTTTCATGTTTTCATATATGGCAAATATTTCACCCTAATCACAGACCATCAAGCTCTCGTCACCATTTATGGAAACCCACGATCCAAGATGCCCCCGAGGATTGAAAGGTGGGGCCTACGGTTACAGGAATATACATTCACCATAATCCACAAACCGGGGAAATCTGAAAATCCAGCGGACTACATGTCCCGGCACCCACTTCCGTCGTCAGTCTCTAATCCATCCATCGCGGAAGAGTACATACATTTCGTGACTGACCAAGCCCTACCTCCAGCTATCCCCATGGATACCATTCGAGAGAGTACGGCACAGGACGTAATCCTGCAGAAAGTCCTTCACAGGGTTCGAAACAATCGATGGAGACACGACCCTCAGGATGAAGATACTGATCCCTTTGTTAAACGTGAAATGCAAGCCTTCCGGCATGTATGTGGCGAACTGTCAGCCACCACTGACGGCATACTATTGCGAGACTAGAGGATTGTGATCCCCACTCAACTGAGACAAGGAGTGGTTGCTCTTGCACATGAAGGGCATCGGGGGATTGTGTCAACCAAACGAGCGCAAAGGGAACGAGTATGGTTTCCGTATCTCGATCAATTGGTGGAAGCCACCCTGAAGGATTGTCACCTCTGTCAGCTCACCGGCAAAAGTGATCCTCCAGCACCATTACACATGACCACCCTGCCCCTTGGAGTGTGGCAAGAGATCGCCATTGATTTCTGTAGACCCCTGTCATCGGGCAAATATGTGCTGGCCATCATTGATGAGCATTCTCGATATCCCATTGCATGCTTCGTACCGTCTACAAACGCCTCTAGTACTCTTAAAGTACTTGATGAAGTCTTTGCAACATGGGGAGTTCCCAAGACAGTGAAAACAGACAATGGGCCCCCTTTCAATGGGCAAGACTTTGCAGCATCTGCGAAACACCTAGATTTTCATCATCGTAGGATTACGCCCCTCTGGCCACAGGCAAACGGGACAATCGAAAGATTCATGGCCACGCTCAAGAAGACCTTTCAACATGCTACCGCGGAAGGAAGAGATCTGCAAGTGGCACTCAATGAAGTCCTCCGAGCTTACCGCACAACTCCTCACGCAACGACTGGCCAGTGCCCAGCGACACTCATGCTGGGACGCCCAATGAGGAATCGCATTCCAACGTGGGATGGCGCCTTGAGAGCATCATCATCCGCAAGAGATCATCAAGAAATGATAGCAACTGACAAGCGCAATAAAGATAAGATGAAGTCATATGCAGATCACCGGAGAAGAGCCAGGTCACTATCATTGCATGAAGGGGACCATGTTCTTGTCAGGCAAGAGCAGCAGAGAAAGACCGACTGTCTGTTCAAGGACGAACCATTGCTGATCACGAAGAGGAAAGGAACTATGCTGACAGCAGAGTACGAGCAGCGGCGAGTCACGAGAAACATCTCACACTTTAAGAAATTGTCACAAGATACCTCCAGAACCATGACGAGTGAAATGGGCACTCCTAGTTCGGAAGAAACACATTCAGCTGATCGCGAGAGCACTGCTCCGATCAATGAGACACTGAGTACCAATAGTCCGAGAGCCAGGTCGCCACGACCTCATTGTGACATATACGTCCACCCAAGAGACTTATCGTAGAGATTGACTGAGAAGTCAGTATGTTTGTTTGTTTTACTACAAAAGGGGGAGATGTTATGAAGTAAGCAGGCTAGTGGTTGTGGGTGGAGCCTATGGGGGAACAGGAAGAGGAGGAGATGGACAGAGGAAGGGGCAGTTAGAGTAGGGACCTGGGGGAGAGAAGACGTGGAGAATAAAGAGCAGAGTTAATAATGAACCTCGTGTCCTTGTGTGATTGCTAGGACACTACAGTGTTTATAGCAGATACGAACAAACGTGCCCATGGGGACTGCCCATTTCCCTGCATGGTGTAAATAATGAATGCATCTAGCTTTGAAAACCAATGGTTGTTTACAATTATAAAAAGCTTCATGGTAAGACATCTGCTGGGTTGATTGTCTCTCACACACGTCTCTCACCTTTGCCAACACTGTCCTTTGCCAATAACCACCTTATAAGGTCACAATTGTACCCAGAAGAACCTCAGCACACATTCTCTCGGGTCCAACACTCAAATATTTTGAACTATAAACACAAAACCTAGTGTATTGGCTTCGTGGCTGGCTGCAGCCAATGTGCACGTCAGAAAGATGCCCGTGGAGTCCACTTGAAGTTCCCTCTTGTAGTGCATTCAATATGAGGGTATGCATTCTTTGGAAACGAGGTCACTGACGTCATAGTTCTATCAGTTGAGAACCTTCTTAGACCTTTAACTGTGAAGATTCCAAACCGCCAAAGAGTGAAACGTCTGGCTAGTGGCTGGGGTGCAGAATACAACACTTGTTCACCTGTAGAATGTCTTGAGAGTTCTTTGTCAGAACTTCACATTTAACGTTGAGGATGGTATCTTGGTGAAGAGCAGCACAACTCAACACCGGTGCAGGGCTTTCCATCACCATTTGGCGGTTTCTGTAGCAGAACTCTCTGGTACAGAATACGGTTTGCCTTGCCCAGGGATTTGAAGTGATTCATGGACCACACCTTTTGGAGAGGAGATTTCTTCCTCAAGGCATGCTGAAGGTTGTTTTTAGGTGGACGAGTTTGGCTGTATCAAGAGGTGGCGAGTGAGGTGTACAAGCAGCGGCCTTCAGTGCTGTTTCAGGAGGTGTGGACGCATAAGGGACATGTTTCAGGGCCAGTGGGAACGTGAGGTGAAGTAGCTTTGGAACACTTTTAATCCTGCGGTCCAGGGCCCTGTGTGAGGGAGACGGCAGACTAGTGCAATATCGGGCTTATGGTCTAACAAGGTCAGTAACGTCCTATACAAAGAAGCGTATAACTACATAGTTAATACTTCACACATCTTCACGTAACAACAGAAGATGTACACCGAATGCCAAAGTAGAACTGTGATTCAAATGAAACAAGACATAGGAACAAATACAACTTGTTGCAGTTCCCTGCTGAACACTGGAGTTTCCTACTGCACAAAGGTGGCACCAAGATTTTACATACTCTATCGCTCATGCAGCACCTAGGGCACACTCTGATACAACGTTCCACTTGTAAATGTAAACAAGACCACTAATAATCTAATCAGAATCTTTGTTCATTTTTCACAATTCCAAGATGGCATTCATGTGCTAAGCCAGTTATTACCATCCCAAGATTTTTAGGAGGAATTGGGGCCTGATTTATATTTTGGAGGAAGGCAAACATACTCCATCGCATGTGCCAAGATAATGGTCCACCCACTCGATTTAGATGTGGGCAACCAAAGGTTTAATCACACGGAGTCTGCTCCATCTCTGCGGTTAATGAACTCCTCTGAGTAAGTAAGGGTGTCGGAGGCAGACCTGTTTGTCCACCCACTTGATTCAGATGAGTGGAATTAGATGTCCGTTTTCACTGCCCGTCAATGCCAGGAAAACCCGAAGGTAAGGGGCAGTGAAAATGCTTACTTTGCCTCTTAAATGCCTTCTGTGAATACTGAAAGTCTTAAAGTTAGGATTTTTCTCAGTCTAGGAGTAGTAAAGTTAGGACTCCTAACTTTAGGACTCCTAAATGCCTTCTGTGAATACCGAAAGTCTTAAAGTTAGGATTTTTCTCAGTTTAGGAGTAGTAAAGTTAGGACTCCTAACTTTAGGACTCCTAAACTGAGAAAAATCCTAACTTTAAGGCTTTCGGTATTCACAGAAGGCATTTAGGAGTCCTTAAAGTTAGGACTCCTAACTTCTGTGAATACCAAAATGAGTAAGTGCCTTCTGTGAATACCAAAATGAGTAAGTGTCTTCTGTGAATATCAAAATGGTAGTAAGTTTAGGATTTTGTCTTGAGTTAGTTCTGTGAATCGGGCCCAGAACTCCTGGAAAACCTTTCAGTCCAAACCCTTTCTCCCTCTTCATTTGGTGTAGTGCGTGAGCCGTTTGTTTCTACCAGATCAAGTTATACAAATTGTGCTGTGGCAATGCCCTCAGACTCATCAAAATACACTGTTTGGTCCTTGTGATCACCAACACGGAAAAGTGGGTCAATAGCCCACTTGCTATATAATTCTGAAAAGTGAATGACCCGTTGATTGCATAAACTTAAGCACTCTGAATAAGAACACATGGGTAGACACACATTCATGACAATATCTTGCCAGTGGGCAGGGCCGGCTGTAGGGCGTTGCGGCCGGTGTCATTGCACCGGATGCTGACTTCTGGGGGCGCCGTGCTTGCAAGTATGTTATAGTTTTAAAAGCACCTGCTGCCGCGTTCTGTGCGTCCAGCAATTTTCATACAATAAAAATGTCTAGATTACTCTGGTGATTAATGTTCTCCCTGGACTGAGAGAGGAGTTTTGTTAGTGGAAGTTTTGACTCAACCAAAAGCAGCGCAGTGGGTTAATATGCCTGATTCAAAGTACGTGTACCATGCAAATCACAAAATTAATATAATCTAAACAGGTCAGTGCTTTTGTCAGAGAGATCCTTTTGTTTCCTGTAGTGTACAAGTTAAAATTCTAATATACAACAGTGAGCTAATAGTTGTCAATAAAGTGCTGCTACCAAAATGCAGGGTATATATTACTAGAGCTCTATGCTTTCCCCCCCAGCCTTTCATTATTCTAACCTTGCAAAATAGGTTCATTTCGATTAAAAAAAAAAAGAAAAAAAAATCAATTCTTATTATTAAATGTAACCCCCAACTATGGTGGTATGGATGACGTGACTCCTACACCTTATTTTCCTATGTCTTTTGTAACATTCCGATACACTGATTTACACACATGTAATTGATTGTCTCTGTGTAATGTATGTGATTTAAAGTGCTCAGACACCCTTCACTGGTATGAGCAGCGCTATAAGCCTAATCAAATGCATCTCAGCGAGTGAGTGTTTATCGAGACCTGATGGGCACTGTTAAAGGGTGGTAGTGAGGGAATCTGTGGCGATGATGGTTGCTGGGAGGGCACCAATAAACAATGTTGCACAGGGCGCCACTAGCACTAAAGCCGGCCCTGCCAATGGGTGTAGCCAAGTAGGTTTCCGTAATGGATCTAGTATCTACTTTCCATCATGTCGACCTTGATCCTGAGTCCTGACACAGCACATCTTTTGTCTCCTCTTGTTGACTGTATTATTTCTGTGGGATGTCGGTCGGCTTGCCTTGGAGGCATCAGTGTTTGGTTAAATAACTGTTCACATCCTTCAAGACATCGCCAGGGCAGCTGATTTCTGAGATGTCATGCTCATTTTTAGGAAGATGAAGGGCACTCATGACAAAAGGACATATTTTTTAACAGACTACCAAGGTGTAGCCTCATTTCATGCTTGCCTGAGTTCAATTTGAGATTTATTTCTGATTTCACAGCCAAAACTAAATATTTGAAAGCGTTTGAAACTCAAGTCATTCAATGGAATGAGAAGCTTGAACGAAAGTGAGAAGAGAAGCTGCTTATGTCTAAACGCTAAAACCGAGGTAGTGTTGTTCGAGAATCAGAGGCAGTGGGAGATTACAAAAGAAATCCAAAAGGTATTTTTGTGGAATGAAATGGTATCATTTATTTCAGCGTCTTCTTTTAGAGTTCATATATGTTAGGATTTAGTCAGTCTTTACTGTCCTCTGTTTTCGTTTCTTTGAATATCCCCGGTGTCCTCCCTCTGTTTCCTTGTTTCTGGTAGCCCCGCCCCCTTCCCTCTGAAGTTGATAAAGAAACCACGGCACCTTGTCTCGGTGCTTGGTTTCTAACCCGGTTGGCGTTTTCCCTTGGATTTGAGCCTGGTATTTGGATACGTGTTTTTTCGTGAGCGCTTGGAAGGGAGCTCTGCTGCTTAAACGCGAACTTCTTGTGGAGGCGTTTTCGCTGGACGAGGCTTCGGATCGGCGGCCCGGCTGGGTGCAACATCAGACGCCTTCCCGTTTGAGTCAACTTCACGGGACGCGTAAGCGGAGCCTTCGTGTCAATATGCGCGATCACGAACTGGGGAAATAAATGTGTTATATGTTTACTTTTGGGCTCGATGGTTTTCCTCGCATCAGAGGGAGCTACTGGGAATCGGATTTCCGGGTTTTTTGAGTACCCGAGGTACGTTGTCGTGTAAGCGCTGGGAAGTGTTTTTCAAGGGTGCTTTCACATTTTTTGAAACGTTTCCATTTGGATGCGCTTTTAGTCTGTGGCCACAGATAGAATGCCATTTTGAAAATAGTGTAGGTGTTTTGGACTACACGTTTAGTTCAGGGGTTTTTTGAGTCAGACGTATGACTTTTTCCCCTTCCAGGGAATAACGTCCTAGATTTTGGAGTCAATCATTTCTGGTTTTTGTTGGACTCTCGCTCTCTATTGCCACTATCAACTGGACATACAAGTAAGCAGGGAATTGGGGGGTGTTGGGCATTTTTCAGGGTTGGGAATAGGGATGCAGAGGAGAGAACACTGGACATTGAGGTATTGATCTGTTTCTTTTCTGTGTTTTCTTTTCTTTTCTGACTGCAGGAAGAAAGACTGTCACTCTGCTCGCTGGGCTGTCTAGCTGATTCTTAGAGAGAGCTTGGACGTTACTCTTTCTTTGATTTATTATTTTCCTACCTTCTCTCTTGGCTCGGGTCGCGGTCACGCGATATAAGAGTGCGTGAGGCGATTCGAGTGAGGGTAGAGGGCTGGGGCCATCCTCGCTTCCGTGGTGTGAGCTGGGGTGTGGAAAGATCCAACAGAAAACCAAGCCCACGAAAGTATCACCACCCGAGCGAGAATGGATGAGGATGGGCAGGAAGGGGAAGAGAGGGTCCCTACAGTGCAGGAATTGATGGGGGCTGTTAATGCCCTTCAGATCAAAGTACAGGAGTTACAACATGAGAACCAGGGGTTGCGTCAGGAAATGAGTGCGGAGAAGGCTAAGAATCCTGTGTGGGGAATGGGTAAGCCCTCTGTAATACAGCCTGCTACTTTTCAGTTCGATAGAAGTGCAAGCGCCAGTAATCCCCCTTTAACGGTCAATGTTACCACTCCCTCCCCTGTCCCCTTGGCAGTGCCTGAGAGATTTACTGGAGATTCCAGTAAATACAGCGTGTTTATGAATCAATGTCATTTACACTTTATGTGTCGTCCTGCTTCATTCCCTAACGACTCGACAAAAGTGGCGTTTGTTATTTCCTATTTGGCGGGTACTGCGGCGTCTTGGGCGGTGCCATTGGGGGACAATGATGACCCTGTATTATATAATTATGGGGCATTTAAAGAACAAATGCGTTGTCTTTTTGCAAAACATGCATTTATGCAAGCAAGTGACTCCGAATTATTGAAATTGAGACAGGGAAAACAGGATTTACTAACCTATGTGTCCACGTTCAATCGGTTAGTATCTGAAACCTATTGGCCTGTGGATAAACGAACGTCTTTGTTCTATCAAGGGTTGTCAGAAGACCTGAAGGATGTGGTCTCACAGGTGGTGGATCCTCCTGAAGATTGTGTGGAATTCATTGACTTAGTAGTGAAGCTGAACCATAGGCTATTGGAAAGGAAAGGGGAAAGATCCCGCTTTCAGATGTCCCGAGTGGTTCCTGCAAGAGGCGAGGGGAAGACCACCGGTGAGGGTCGAGCCACTCCAGAGCCTATGGAAATCGGAGGGGTAAGGGGCCCCCTAACTGCTGAAGAGAAGAGTAGAAGACGAACCCAGAACTTGTGTTTGTATTGTGGGCAGGGAGGTCATTATGCCAGAGATTGTTCTGTTAAACCTTTTTCCATGACATCTAGAAAAGTGGTAGCTTGTGTGCAGCCTTCTGCGGAGTCGTTAATGGGTGAGAAACTCAATCTTTCTTACCAGATATCCGGTACGGTCAAGAGAGTCCCTAAACATTTTATGATCACTGTTTGTTTGGTAATTTCCAACAGCCATAGGACTCCTGTTTCGGCTTTGTTGGATTCGGGGGCCACGGGCAATTTCATGGATATTAAGTTGGCGGAACAACTGAAGGTGCCCTGGCTTTTGAAGGACCAACCCGAACCAGTGAGGGCTATAGATGGAACAGAGTTGTCCTCTGGTACTATCACTAAACAGACCGAACCCTTGTGTATGATTTGTGATAACGGACATTCTGAATACCTTGGGTTTGATCTAATTGATGCTCCTTCGTTTGGTGTTGTGTTGGGGGTTCCTTGGTTGCAGTCTCATAATCCCCGGATTGATTGGTTTCGAAGGACCGTGACCCTTGATTCGGTCTATTGTCTGCAGAGTTGTTACAAGGTCGCCACGGATTGGGTTACTCCCTTATCTTGTGCAGCGAGTGATGGGTTGAGGTGTGACGTGCGAAAGATACCAGAGGCTTATGTAGAGTTTGCCGAGGTGTTTGACAAAGGACGAGTGCGGGACTTGCCTCCCCATCGTTCCTTTGATTGTAGAATTGATTTGATACCAGGGGCCACTCTCCCTTGTTGTCGCATCTATGCCTTATCCGGGCCAGAGGAACAACATTTGAAGGAATACATAGATGAGATGTTGGCAAAGGGGTTTATTCGTCCATCTTCCTCTCCAGCTTCCTCCGCTATCTTTTTTATTCCCAAACGGGAAGGTGGTCTTCGCGCTTGTGTGGACTATAGGGCACTCAATAAGGGTACTATTAAGAACAAGTATCCCCTTCCCTTGATTCCCGTTTTACTCGATCAGCTGAGGCATGCAACGGTGTTTACTAAATTAGATCTCCGAGGGGCGTATCATCTCATACGAGTCCGTGAAGGAGACGAGTGGAAAACTGCCTTCCGGACTAAGTATGGCCTGTATGAGTATTGTGTTATGCCCTTCGGGCTATGTAACGCTCCGGCTGCTTTTCAGTTTTTTATCAACGAGGTGCTGAGGGAATTTTTGGATGTGAGTGTAATAGTCTACATTGATGATATTTTGATCTTTTCTAACACTGAGGCGGAACATGGAACTCACGTCCGCCAGGTTCTACAAACCTTGAGAGAACATCAGTTGTTTGTGAGACCAGAGAAATGTAGTTTCCATTCTGACAGAGTGGAGTTTTTGGGGTTTCTTGTGTCTGCTGAGGGCATCAGAATGGATCCGAGGAAGATCGAGGCTATTACCTCGTGGCCATCGCCAAAATGTGTGAAAGATGTGCAGGTGTTGCTTGGTTTTGCAAACTTCTACCGGAGGTTTATCTCCCATTTCTCGGAGATAGTGGCCCCCATGACTGTGTTGTTGAGAAAGGGTGTTCCTTTTGTTTGGTCCTATCTGGCTCAAATGTCGTTAGATCAGTTGATTGAACGGTTCACTTCAGCCCCTGTTCTGGTACATCCTGATCCCTCGTTACCCTTTTTTGTTGAAGCGGATGCTTCCTTGGGTGCTGTGGGGGGGGTCTTGTCTCAGCGAAATGCCGAGACGGGGTTTATGCATCCCATAGCCTTCTTTTCAAAGACTCTGTTGCCGGCGGAAAGGAATTACACCGTTGCTGAACGTGAATTGTTGGCCATTAAGCTGTCATTTGAGGAGTGGAGACATCACCTGTGGGGGGCTCGCCATTCTATTACTATTTTCACAGATCACAAGAATCTCGAGTTCTTTAGGTCAGCTCGTGCCCTAACTCCTAGGCAGATGAGGTGGGTTTCATTTTTTAATGAATACGGTTTTATAATCACCTACAGACCTGCTGCTCAGCAATTGAAATCGGATGCCTTGTCCCGTATACATGTGAACCATACAGAGTGGGGGACTGACAGGGACACGGGGTCTTTTATTCCATCTGAAAAGATTGTAGGGAGTGTGTCTCTGGATGGGTTCTTGGTTGATGTGAAGGATAAGTTGCGGGGACTTGATTTGACTCCTTGGTCTTCCCAGCCTTCCTTTTCCTTGAAAGACGGATTGTTGTATCATGAAACTCAACTGTTCATCCCACCTGCTTTAAGGGACACAGTGTTGGAATGGTGTCATTCCTCTGCTTTGGTAGGGCATCCCGGAATCCATAAAACCAAGGAATTCTGTTTACGTTGGTTCTGGTGGGAGTCTGTGACACCTGACGTTCAACGGTTTGTAGCGGCTTGCCCTATATGCGCTGTGAGTAAGTCATCGCACTCCAGTCCGTCTGGTCTGTTGCTTCCTTTACCGGTACCTCCTGCGCCATGGCATACGATTAGTATGGACTTCGTCACTGACCTGCCCTTGAAGTCTGGTTGTACGGTGATTCTTGTGGTGGTTGATTCTTTTACGAAGATGGGCCATTTCATCCCCTTAGCTAAACTGCCTACCGCTAGGGAAATGGCTTTGGTGTTTGTATCATCTATCGTGCGATTGCATGGGTTACCGTCAGCCATTGTGTCCGATAAGGGTGCGCAGTTTGTGTCCCGGTTTTGGACTGAGTTATGTGAGGCGTTACAAATAAAGATCTGCCTTTCATCGGCCTATCACCCTCAGTCCGATGGTCAGACAGAGAGGGTAAACCAAACTATGGAGCAGTACTTACGTTGCTTGCTGACTACTTTGACTTGTGATTGGGTGGTAGCCCTCCCGCTTGTGGAATTTGCATACAATAACAGCATTCATTCCGCAGTTGGGATGTCCCCCTTTTACTGTTCCATGGGATTTCATCCAAGGGCTATTCCTATTCAACCTTCTGGTCATGTGCCTGCTGTCGATTCTCTGGGACTAGCTGTGAGCAAGATATGGGGGTTGGCCCGGGAACATCTTTTACGGGCCAAGGAGGACATGAAGCGGCAGGCTGATAAGCATAGGGTCCCTGCCCCATCCTTTGTAGTGGGGGAGCGAGTGTGGTTGTCGACAAAGAACCTGAGATTGGATGGCCCTAGGAAATTGCAGCCGCGGTTCGTGGGTCCCTTTCCTATAGCCAGGGTTATCAATCCTGTCGCGATGAGGTTGGAGCTACCTGATGAATATCGCATTCATCCGGTGTTTCATACTTCATTGTTGAAACCCTATAGAGACACCGATCAGACTTTACCTCCTCCCCCTCCGGTAATGATTGAGGGAGAAGAGGAATTTGAGGTCAACGCTATCCTTGATGCCCGGAGGAGACGGGGGAGGTTGATGTACTTGATTGATTGGAAGGGGTATCCTCCGGAAGACCGCACTTGGGAACCAGCTACTGGGGTACATGCTCCTAGATTGGTTAGACAGTTCCATCTCCGTCATCCATCGAAACCCCGCCCTGTTGGGAGGCCTTTGGGGGGAGGTACTGTTAGGATTTAGTCAGTCTTTACTGTCCTCTGTTTTCGTTTCTTTGAATATCCCCGGTGTCCTCCCTCTGTTTCCTTGTTTCTGGTAGCCCCGCCCCCTTCCCTCTGAAGTTGATAAAGAAACCACGGCACCTTGTCTCGGTGCTTGGTTTCTAACCCGGTTGGCGTTTTTCCTTGGATTTGAGCCTGGTATTTGGATACGTGTTTTTTCGTGAGCGCTTGGAAGGGAGCTCTGCTGCTTAAATGCGAACTTCTTGTGGAGGCGTTTTCGCTGGACGAGGCTTCGGATCGGCGGCCCGGCTGGGTGCAACATCAGACGCCTTCCCGTTTGAGTCAACTTCACGGGACGCGTAAGCGGAGCCTTCGTGTCAATATGCGCGATCACGAACTGGGGAAATAAATGTGTTATATGTTTACTTTTGGGCTCGATGGTTTTCCTCGCATCAGAGGGAGCTACTGGGAATCGGATTTCCGGGTTTTTTGAGTACCCGAGGTACGTTGTCGTGTAAGCGCTGGGAAGTGTTTTTCAAGGGTGCTTTCACATTTTTTTAAACGTTTCCATTTGGATGCGCTTTTAGTCTGTGGCCACAGATAGAATGCCATTTTGAAAATAGTGTAGGTGTTTTGGACTACACGTTTAGTTCAGGGGTTTTTTGAGTCAGACGTATGACTTTTTCCCCTTCCAGGGAATAACGTCCTAGATTTTGGAGTCAATCATTTCTGGTTTTTGTTGGACTCTCGCTCTCTATTGCCACTATCAACTGGACATACAAGTAAGCAGGGAATTGGGGGGTGTTGGGCATTTTTCAGGGTTGGGAATAGGGATGCAGAGGAGAGAACACTGGACATTGAGGTATTGATCTGTTTCTTTTCTGTGTTTTCTTTTCTTTTCTGACTGCAGGAAGAAAGACTGTCACTCTGCTCGCTGGGCTGTCTAGCTGATTCTTAGAGAGAGCTTGGACGTTACTCTTTCTTTGATTTATTATTTTCCTACCTTCTCTCTTGGCTCGGGTCGCGGTCACGCGATATAAGAGTGCGTGAGGCGATTCGAGTGAGGGTAGAGGGCTGGGGCCATCCTCGCTTCTCTGGTGTGAGCTGGGGTGTGGAAAGATCCAACAATATATTGGTATTGTTGGATTTTACGCTGTTTAGGAAGAAAGTAGATGGGGGAGTAGTGCATGTGTTTGCATCAGTTGGATTTATATGACAAGCTCACATTCTTTCTTTCACTGACCTACAACTGCCAAAAACGAGTTCTATAACAATTTGTACAAGGTACGACCGTGCTTTCTGTACAGATTTGAAGATAAAATCCACTGCGTTTCAGTTTTAAGCCCCACCCCATTCCCCTCTGCCTACGGGCAAGGCAGGCTGTGGGCCAGTGGTTAGACTCCTCCCCCGTTCTTGGGCAAGATGCAGGAACTCCTCCACCCTTGAACAAGAGGTGGGGCATTTACTCATACCACACCCGCCACAGCTGGTTCCCTAGTTCCAGAGTCATCAGGTCTGGCCGTTATACAACGTCCTCTCCCCAGTACGTTTAAATAATAATGCAATTCCCAGGAAAATTAAGAGGGTTATTACAATGGCGGAGGGTCCGCCACTGCCATCCGTGCGGTGGCGGGACCTCCGCCATCAGACGAAGATTTTCCGCCCGCCAAATTAGGATGGCAGGGGGAATCGCACCGTGACTGTGGCAGGCGCAAAGACCCCCCGCCACGGATCCACCACCCACAGGCAGTTGTTCCAATTGCCTGGCGGACCGTCCAGATAGCGTAAAATGGTGGCAGTGCCTAGCAGGCACTGTACGCCAGATTACGATGCCGCAGCCAGCCTTTATGTGGTGGGTAAACCGCCATTGTTGAAAGGCTGACAGAGAATGCATTTGGGGGCCGAGTTGCGGGCCCCCCATTTGTTGGGGGGATGGTGCACTGTAGGGGTACCCATGGTTCCCCTTATATTTCACTGCACTAAGTGGCAGGCACTGCGTGGTGCATGCCACGTAGTGCAGTGAAAAGCACGATGTTTAGCAATGCAGTGAGTGCTCCAGCACCCACGACAATGTTAACCATGCACAATGCGACTGTCACAGTGGCGGTTGCATCGTAATCTGAGGTGCAGGACCACCGCGTTGCAGGTGGGCAGTCCCAGGCACTGCTACAGTGGTGGGCAGACTCGAGTCCGCCCGCCATCGTAATGACCCCTAAGTTAAAGGGACAATACTCTTATTGACGTGTGAAAGTACCTCCAGTACACACTAAAAATATAAGAGATTCACAAGTTAATGCACATTATCTCCCACAGCCAGCTTGATTACTGAACCTTAAAACCTAGCCACTAAGAGGTACAATTTCAAACATTTTGCTCTGGGTTAGCATCGCTAACCAGCACAATATGTTTTTTTACCATTTTACTTTCGAGCCAAAACTTGTTTTGCCTTGTAAAGTACCCTAAAAGTAATGCAAAGCAGCGCAAAACATTGCTTTGCGTTACTTAGCCCCAAGGGGGCAGTACATGGGTGGCACATGGGCGTTCCCAAGGCAATCACTCAAGCCTTTTGACGCAAAACCCTATCTACAAATATTTGTAGACAGGGTTTAGCACCAATAGTTAACGTCACCTGAAAGGAAGCATTAAGAGGAGAAATGTTTTAATTTCTCCTTTCTTTTCCTAATTTACATGCGTGCTGCACTGTGCAGCACAGATAGAAAGTGGGGAAAATATTTGCACTTGTCTAGGCATAGTATTGTGTACAGGAAGGATGACCTTCCTGTACAAAACCTATGCTAGACTCAGGCATGCACCCCAGCACTATGGAGTTAAGTTGTTTGCATGCTGCACGGTCGTTGAAATCAGCGCCGGCGCTAGGGAGAGGGGAGTAGATATGGTGCTCTCCTGCTCCCTCCCGGTCACGCAGTGGCAAGGCTAGCCCATGTGCCGCCCATGGTGGTTCCTGCGTTTGCTGCCCGCATGGGGAGCTGCTGGCGATTTCTGCGACGACTGCAGGTAAGATGGGGGGCGTTGGGTGGTGCTTGCGATTCCCGCGATGGCCGCAGGTAAGGGGGAAGCTGCCGCCCCCAAAACTTGTACCACCTGCCCCACCCCCCTTGGTACGCACATGCAGTCAAGCAATGCAGCGCAGCAATTTTGGCTGCTGCGCCGCGTTGCATGTCTTATTTGAAAATCTGGCCCTACTAGTAGATGTCATCTTGGGTATACGCGGGATGCCAGACTTATCTGCTTCAAAGGAGCATTAGTTCAATAACTCAGACAATAACAGGAGTCAGAGCCTTAAGGGAGATTCATGCCTTCATGCCTTGTCTTTATGTATTTGGTGACATCTTTACTTGTCTTTCTTTAGCGCACTTTAAAGCATAGAAAGCTTGCATGCCATGTTCTTCGAGGTCTTTCATGCCTTGAGCAAACTGAATATTGTTGCCAGATAGTTATACGTGTTTGGAATTGTGCTCCATAATTACTAAATTCATCTTTAACTGAAAATTGCTGACTTTACGCTGAGGACATTTCGAAAAAGCCATTAACTATGGTCTTTTGTTGGCTAATATTTAGACACCATAAGTTGCTGCAGTTTTCATGTATGTAAGATTTGTTTAGACCTTATTAATTTGCTGGAAAATATGTGTATGTCATCTGCACCCTGCTCTCCTCTTTACGTTCTCTGTTTAAAATCCGCTCCTCTGTTCCCCTCCACCCTTCTCTCTCTCTCTCTCGCTCTCTGTCTCCCTCTCTCTCTCTGTCTCCCTCTCTCTCTCTCTCTCTCTCTCTCTCTCTCTTTCTGTCTGTCTCTCTCTCGCTCTCTGTCTCCCTCTCTCTCTCTCTGCCTCTCTCTCTCTCTCTCGATGTCATTCTGTGTCTCTTGAGCCTCTTGCTCGCTTTCTGTTTGTCCTTCCTTTGTTTCTTTGTCTCCCCGCTCTTCCTGCCGCCCCCCCCCCCCCCCCCCCCTCCGCTTTTGTCCCTGGGTGTCACTCGCTTGACTGTGCCCTTTTGTCTCTTTGTTTTCTCAGACCGCAAAATTCTTGGGTGAAGAGGACGGCTCTGTGATGACCCAGCTTCTCAACATGGGGATGTTCAAACAGTAAGGAGTGGGTATTTTTAGCCCCTCTCTCCTGGGCGCGCGACAAAGAAATGCTGCAGCCGAGGTGGCCTGCTGCTTGGAGCGTGCTCCCGTGCTCTCTGCGTCACCCACGCCCTCCCCCGACCCTTTCTATGCCTGCGAGTTACTGCAGTATCTTGGTGCTCCGACACTCTGCCAAAGTATGTAGAAATCAAGTTATCTATGAAGTGCTGAAAGTTGAGCTGGCTGATTCTATGCAACATCACTGTCGTCACATAAGTGATCTAAGGCGCAGAGAAATAAAAAGATTGGTTTAGGATCACACATTTTGACCAGAAAGAAGCCAGTATTGTACCTCTGGTTTCCTAGTTCCAAGTCAATAATTTAGCTACTTGACTATAAATCTGTGTCTGGTGGTTTAGTGGACTAATGCATCCCCTCAAGGGGCCTGTGTCTGACCTCATGGTCACAGGTTCAAATCCTGGTGGGTCCACTCGCCTTTCATCCTCTCAGGTCAAGAAAATTAGTAATGTTGAGTAACAATAAACTTCTGTTATTCTCGCCAAGATATCCTTTGGTGAATGTGCGCTTTACAAATACACGTTATGTTATTGTATGGAAGCTTTATGTGTACTGTCTGGTGAAATATTTCACGCGAGCAAGATGATGTCCTTAGCCACTTCCCTCAATCCAACCAGGAAGGATTACTTCTGGCTCTCGTAAATTGTTGATGTCAGATAGGAAAGGGAGCAATAGAGGGTCCTTCAATAGTTTCATGTCAACATTAGAATATGTCGCTGAGTTCATAAATTCGATTTGTTGCACAGTGGCTTCAAGACTCTTCCTTATGGAGAGTTCTCAAGACTCTCTACTGTGTTGTGGCCCCACACCCTGCATTGTACTCTCACACTTTGGCCAGATTGAGTATTCCTGATGACTTTAGTGGAAACCCACAACTGAAACTCCAAACGCCGTTGGTGGGCTCTTGGGCTGTGTGGATATCGACCAAATTCATAAGCACAGCGTAGGGCTGCAAAAATATTGAAGACCTGAAGATGAAGAAGTTATTAGTATTATTTATGATAATTTAAGCTTGTATAGTGCAACAGGTACCCACACTGGGTACCTGTTGGCACTTATGCCAAGTGGGGTGCAACCAGAGTCAACTCACTGAAACAACCAGGTCTTCAGATGATTAAGAAATGCAGTGAATGAAGTAGATCTTCTCAGTGAGGGCGGTATATAATTCCAAAGTTTAGGGCCCGGGTAAGCAAAAAAAGTCCGCCCGTACGGGTCAGTTTAACTGGACAAAGGTTGAGATCACTGGATCGTAGGACACGAGCAGCTTGGTAAGATCTCACAATATCGTAAAGGTGCTGTAGGGCGGTTCCGGATCTGGCTCTGTGCACTAAGCCTTGAATTGAATCCTTTTCTCAACCTTAAGCCAGTGCAGCTCCTGCAAAAGCAAGGAGACTGATGTCCTCTGGGGGAGCCTGTGTAGCAGCCTGGCTGCTGGTTTGTTGACCAATTGCATGTTACCGCCTATCACTTCTTACCTTCATTGTACACATCTACTGGTAGCGATAGGAGGTGGGGGTATCATTGGATGGCAGCAGCGCATTGGATATGATGGTGCATTGATGTTTCTGTCTGCTCTCTTTCATAGGGTGTCGCTGTTTGATTACCAGGCCATGTGCAAGGTGACGTATCACCACCACAGCGGCGCGCGGACCCTGCTTAACGTATGTATCACTGCAACTGTGTCACAGACCGCTTGACTTAACGATATCTGCGTACCTCTTTTAGGAAGCCTCCTGTGTTACCCAGCCACATTGAGCAAACAATGAACTTCAGTTCTAAACAATGACGTTTTGCAGGGTTGCCCAAAAATTCACAACCAAGTAGTCAAAGCAGGATTTGTTTCATTGCCCATATCAGACACTACGCTGTCGACACACTGACATCTATGGCCCCATCAATGACTGACCAGTCTCTGGGACACCACTGTCTGCAGATCTATCTATCATGCGGCCTATTAGTTTCTAGCTACTTTCGGACACAGCAGTCTACAGACTGACATCCGCAGCTCCATCAATGTCTAACCAATCATTTACACACCACAGTCTACATACTGACATCTGTGGCCTCATTATTGCCTAATCTGCCCCTCACACACCACTATCTACAGACTGACATCTGAGACGTCATCAGTGTCTAACCGGTCTCTGAAACACCTCTGCCTACAGACTGACATCTTTTGCCCCAGCATCATCTAACTGTGCTGTACACAGATACTGAGTACTGTTTTGGAACTGCTATGTCAATCTAGTCTCCCGACTTCCGAGTCTGGTCCTGCGCCATGGGTTACATTCAGTCTCTTCTTTGGCCTGTGCTCGATGTACGCCAAAGGGATCAGGGATTGCAAATCTTCTACTAACCCCCACCCATGGTAGGCATTTTCTCTTTCTTCTCGTACCAATGCTAACTGTCTGCAATGAAAGACCGACACCAAAATCACGTCTGCCCACCTTACTGCACACCTCACACGACCGAACATGAACTACCTCAGCGGTATCCTGTGATAATGACATTAACACTGGCAGTGTAGAGTAACCCTTTTTGTAAATGCAACTGGTACACAGATCTCCAATCAGACAGGGTTCTTCCTTTTCTTCCTTTAAAGACCAACTAACACTCCAGCATCACATAGTTCAACAGTGAGCATCTGAGACCCTCACATTCCAAGTTCTAGTGAGCCTCACGCTATATACATGATTCTGATTGAAGGAACCACTTCCACCATTTTATAAGCAACCTACACCTACATTCACATTCAGGCTTCACACATACAGCCACACTCATGCACACCATAAGGCCATTCTACATAATGTGATGTGAAACATTGAAGGCGAATATTACTGCAGTTGTAACACCCATTTGGAAATCTTGTTTGAAATACTATTAAACTGTACTCTAGTAAACACCATCATCAATGGATTGTGATCTTTCTAGTCAAATAATTAACTTATGTATAGCCCACGCCTCTACCGGAGCCTCTCTTTACTGCAATAGGTGGCAACACAGAAAAAAAACACTGCTCTTGCACACAATAATATATCCAAGTACACGGACTGAGGTTATTAACAGACTGCATGTTTTCTCAAAATGTTAAGATATGGTGTTCTATATCTGTGTTATATATATGTACATATATTGTTTTGTATATATGTGGTCACCACTGTGGAGTTATGGGGCTCGATTCACAGAACTAACTTAAGACAGAATCCTAAACTTACTACTTTTGGTATTCACACAAAGGCATTTAGTAGTCTTAAGTTAGGATTTTGTCTTAAATTAGGATTTTGTCCTAAATTAGTATTTTGTCTAAAGTTACGATTCTGTGTTACGTTAGGATTTTGTCCTAAATTAGGATTTTGTCTTAAATAAGGATTTTTTCTTAAATTAGGATTTATTTCCTAAATTAGGATTTTGTCTTAAATTAGGATTTTGTCTTAAATTAGGATTTTGTTTTAAATTAAACTTAAGTTTAACTTAAGTTTGTCTTAAATTTACCATAAGACAAAATCCTAATTCAAGACAAAATCCTAATTTAGGACAAAATCCTAATTTAAGACAAAATCCGAATTTAAGACAAAATCCTAACTTAAGACAAAATCCTAACTTAAGACTACTAAATGCCTTCTGTGAATACCAAAAGTAGTAACTTTAGGATTTTGTCGTAAATTAGTTCTGTGTATAGGCCCCACGGTCAGGATCTAGTTACCATAAGAAATTGACTTTTTTGGCTTGCTAATATCTTTGACGCCATTTGACGAATCTTCACAAAACATTCCAAAATAAAAAGTTCATCTACCTCGACTCCTTCTTTGAAAGTTTTGGAGTGATTCGTCAAATGGGTGGGAGAGAAAAAAAGGGGTGTGGGGATCCCGAAAGTACCCCAAAACTTAATTTCCTCATGCACACCGATCCCACGAAAATGGCTGAATAGAATTACAGCAATTGTGGCAGAAAGCTAGATCTTACTCCAGAAAGCATCCTTTTTGAGCAGGCATTGGTAACTTTTCCTTTCCTACCTCCACTCCAACGTTACAAGTGGAAGTTAGCCTCCTCAGTAATGTAATATTAGTAAACTGATCCTGGAAGGCTGGAGACATCATGTACTCAATCCTTAAATGGTGAAAAACCTCAAGCACTAATACAGTTGCCCAAAGCCGTTCAATCATATCTAATTATTTAATCATCCTTTATCATCCTGGACAAGATAATAAACTTAGCAAAGCTCAAAAACAACAAAAGCCCCTGCTCTAGGAAAATAGCAATAAAGTCTCTGTAGTTTCTGGTTGTGGTAACAATAGTAAAATATGCACATCGACAATGTTTCAAAGTCAATAGATAGCGGTGTGCCAAGAAAGAAATTTGCAATGGAGTAGAATCCTTGTTATGGAAAACAGTTTATTGTTCCTCTTGTTGTGGCCAACACGTGTTTCATCGCAGGGAAACAAACTGCGAATCTTCAGGGCTGGGTATAGATACAAAAGATGCATTTGTATGGTTGTTCTACATGAGCGAAGCATAAAAAGTGGTTGGTGAACCCTTCGTGATAAAAAGCGGGCATGCCATAGGGTGACATAGTGTCATACACGTGTGACTTGAAATCTGTAGCACTGGTGACTTCAGTGTATGTGAATGGTGATGTTCTTTTTATCGTGATTATACAGATTGTGTGGAAGTGACTTCAGACAATCTACAGTTAGGTCATTCTAAAAGCAGACACATTGACCAGTGTGCGTAGATACACTTTAAATTTAAGAAAATATCGGAAGAAACATAAGAATTGGTAGAAACGAGTGAAAAGTGTCTGTGCGTGGATATCCCCAATCCATCCTGTCCACAGCCAAAAAGAGACTCAATAAAATCACGAGACCAGAGACACTCAAATGTAACAACTCTAACAAGGCGAAAGATTCCACAGTGAGGATGATCACTGAATTTAACAGTCTACACAGACCAATTCGTACTAGCATGACCAAACACTGGAATCTTCTTAAAAATGATCCAGTACTCAAGGATCTCATTCCTCCAATTCCCCAAATAACTTTCCGCAGAGGAAGAACTCTGAGGAACAGACTCAGTCCAACTGTTCCAAGAACAGACACAACTCCGGACTGGCTGACACAACGCAGTAAAGGGTTTTTCAAATGCGGCTTTTGTGTAATGTGCAAATGGGCGAAACACAAGACAATGAAATGTATTGGTCCCAATGGAGACACATATGACATCAGAGTGAACATCAACTGCACTACGAAATATGTAATATACATAATTGAGTGTCATTGCGGAAAACAATATGTGGGTAGCACAATAAGGTGTCTAAAGGACAGGATCTCTGAACACATGAGAGCGATACAAAAACAAGACCCTAAATATCCTGTTGCCTTACATGTAGCCAAATGCCAATCAACCACTGAAGATTTCCGCATCAGTTTTTATGGCATTGATACAGTACCCATTCACATAAGGGGTGGTAACCGTGAGCTGGCTTTGAGACGCAAAGAAGCGACCTGGATCATGCGTCTGCGCAGCATTGAATTCGGTTTGAACTACGACCCTGAGATGCAATACTTCCTAGGGGACTAAACTAGGACAAGTCTATAAAGACAACTTAAATAACTTAAAAAACCCATTTCCACATTACAACAGTTTCAAAAATGTTCTCATAAGACTCAACCCTACCAATATACCACAACATGCCTGCAAAACATGTGGACATAAACGCCTTTCTTATTGTTGTTTATTTGAACTATGCTTATTTAACTATATGTACTCAGTGTATTACTGTGCTTTACATTTATGTATTTTGCTGTCAAATCGCCTGCTGATTGATACACTAGATAACACCAAACACTTCTATCATCTGAACCAGGAATCTTAAACTTAAACAACTCCTAACTAGCAACCAAGCACTGATTCTTGGTTTCCGTATAATTTACACTGCTTATCAGAACACCGACTTGCTAATAAATACTGCCTATCAGAACACCGACTTGCTAATAAATACTGCTAATAAATACTGGTTTTCTCCCTGTAACCCGATTACCGGTGGTTCACCCTTTCCGTTACTTCAGTTGTAGTATTTTCTCTAAACACAGCCAATAGTTCAGCTTGTAAAACGACAAGTCGCCGCTCTAGTTTCTCATTAACTTTGAGGGCAAAAAACGGAAGCAAAGCTTAAATAGACGTCCCCACTTCCTGTCAGGTGACCGTCTTCGAAAAACGGCGCCGGGAACCACAGGAGGGGGAACGAATCTAACCAGGTAAATCATCTAGCTTTACATACCGGCCAATTCGCTTCTTTGAAACACACCGAAATAGAATAGAAGAGAATTACACCACACCGCTTGGTTTTTCATTACTCTCTCTACAGGTGCACCCGCCTGACTTCCTTTTTCGAGCGTTACAGCTTCAATCTATTCTCCTCCCGGTCATGGCCCCCTTATGAGCCCAATAAGGTACGAGTATATGTCTACGGTTTCCTTTTTCCTGTGGATACTAATTCCCATAAGGGTTCGTCATGTTCACATGATACACATTTTGTTTACCTATAGGAACTAACTAACTACGCGTTTAAAGCGCATTCTCCACACTCTCGCCCTCCTGGGCGTTGGCCACATCACTAATCCCGGCTTTTTTCTCTTAAAAGGGTGAGTTACTTATTTTGTGTTCAAATATTGTCAGAGATTAGGACTTGAACTTGGCCTCGCTTTAATCAAACAACCCACAACCACCAAGAAACGTGCTCGAACTACTGCAACGAAATGCGTGTTCTTGACAAACACGTGATAATTCGCGTCTGGTGTTCTGATACGAGATATATAAGTGCTTTTTCCAAACACACCTTTGTAGCAGATATCCTCCTTTTCCGTGCTAGCGCTCACGTTGACCAGTGGCGTACGGAATGATCGTTTGTTTCTACAAAATATGTTGACACCACCACATGGCTGTACAACAAACTAATAACTGGAGCAGTTCTTACGTGTCCTAAATACCAGGGGATGAGCATCAGCGCTCCATCTATCTGTATCCACTGTCGTGTAAATCGACAATATCCATTAACCAATACAAAAACCTTATAAAACCTTATAACACCCCTTTCTGTATTTATAACAGGATATTCAACTTTTGCCGGTCGTACTTTATAAAATTGTCGATGTTTTCAACAAAATGTTTTTACAAATATATTGGTTGAAAAAGACTCACTAAAAAGTCACTACAGGTTACAATGGGGTGTATACCTGATCACAAGCACAGACACTTTTCACTCGTTTCTACCAATTCTTATGTTTCTTCCGATATTTTCTTAAATTTAAAGTGTATCTACGCACACTGGTCAATGTGTCTGCTTTTAGAATGACCTAACTGTAGATTGTCTGAAGTCACTTCCACACAATCTGTATAATCACGATAAAAAGAACATCACCATTCACATACACTGAAGTCACCAGTGCTACAGATTTCAAGTCACACGTGTATGACACTATGTCACCCTATGGCATGCCCGCTTTTTATCACGAAGGGTTCACCAACCACTTTTTATGCTTCGCTCATGTAGAACAACCATACAAATGCATCTTTTGTATCTATACCCAGCCCTGAAGATTCGCAGTTTGTTTCCCTGCGATGAAACACGTGTTGGCCACAACAAGAGGAACAATAAACTGTTTTCCATAACAAGGATTCTACTCCATTGCAAATTTCTTTCTTGGCACACCGCTATCTATTGACTTTGAAACATTGTCGATGTGCATATTTTACTATTGTTACCACAACCAGAAACTACAGAGACTTTATTGCTATTTTCCTAGAGCAGGGGCTTTTGTTGTTTTTGTGCATTTTGTGTGGATTTCTGATCCACCTTTGAGCGGTTACGAGGGATTACCGCCCGCCCCTTTGCCTGGAAACTGATACCTTACAACACCACAATACCCTGCGGTCACTCGGTTGCGCGCCTATCCTAATCTGGAATACCTTAAACCCTCCCAGTAGATCAATAGCTTATTGATTTCCAGTAAAGGCTGCCCCCCGTAATCTTACTTTTCACGAATCACATCTCCACATCAAGCACATCGACTTAGAATCAATTGAAAATATCTCTACACCAACATGGATAGAGATAAAATAGCAGCAGATTTGTTCGAAAATCTAGCCAAAGGCATGCCTACTCACACTGCTACGGCGAATGCTGGTCCCCCCCGAGTGGAGGGCCTTAAAGATAAATTCAAGAAATTAGAGAGACTAAAAAAACAAGAGAACTCACGCTGGTGGGACTCTACGACCCTAAAACAATACATGCGTCTAAAACAAATACCGAGAGGCTTGCGCTCCAATACGTTCCCAACATATGATGATCTCGATCTAGATCTAGTGAAAAAATGGGAAGAGTCTGTTACTAATAACTCTTTTGCCCTTATGGACATTCTGATAGAAAGTGCAGATCGCAAGTCCAGCAAACTACTGGGGGAAATTGCGATACTGGAGCAAGAAATTAAAGACCTCAACCTACCAGAACCAACTGTGAAAAATTACACCATTTTGGATGAGGTATTATTTAAACATCAGGAAGAAATAAAAAACAGGAAGGCCAGACAAATAAAAAGAGATGACGCAGACTACCGTAATGGTCGAATTTTCACCTACGATCGGAAATACGACTCTCTAATTCGACCATACAACCCCAAGAAAAGTGGCAATATTGCATCCGCCCCAAGTTCTGTCTCATCCAGTAATGCTTCACCTAATTCAGCAGGTATAAGCGAACCCGATCGGGACCTACTAGACACCAACAGTACCCCTTTTTTAGTGGAGCTAGAAAGGATGCGCAAAGGGAACAAGACCCAACCCCAACGAGATACAACAGATCAAAGACCCATAGAGGCAGCAGGGGTGGCAAACGAAGATTACAGAAAAAAACTGAGGTCAGGAACAGCAAGGAAATAGAGAGCGGACACAACGAGGTCCAAGTAATTAACCTTTCCTCCTTTCCTCTAACTCCCGATATGACCAATCTCCTTTCCAGGGGTTTGAATTTCAATCCCTTTTCAATAGGAGACACATGCCAAACGAAAATAGACCTCTTTAAATTTGTACGGAGCCTGAAATTGAAAAAGTATTTTGCTGGAAAAACCACAAACACAAGAAATGTTAAAAATATTCCTGATGTATTAACAGACAATGTGACTACAATAAAAGATATACAAGCAATTCACCTATTGTTATCTATTACTGAATGTGAAGACAGCCCCGTAGAGATGGGACAACTTTTAGAAGAATTGAACATAGACACAGATCTGGGGGTTGTTAGTGGCTTGAAAAACAAATCCACTTGGACACCAACACTACCAGGTGGCAACAACATTGACAATTTCCACAAGCGAGTTCTTGATGACATCAACAAACTCAACACAAAAAAACTCAATGAAACATTTACATTTAAAGATAACCTCACCAAAGGAGAGCGTCTTGCCCTCGCCACACTAACACAGACTTCCACGATTGTGATCCGCGAAGCGGATAAAGGAGGGAACATTGTGATCATGAATGCAGACGATTATAACAATGAAGTACTAAGCCAATTGGCTGATACCTCTTGTTATGAACCGATCACACTCAACCCAATGGGCACTCTAACAACATCAATTAACGACCACCTGCACAAGTGGAAAGAAGATGGCTTACTGAATGAAGAAGAATACATGTACCTCAAGGTACACAAACCGACATTTCCATGGCTTTACACCCTCCCCAAAATCCACAAAGATCTCCCCTTCCCACCAGGCAGACCCATTGTCTCGGGCATAGGGGGCCCTACTGAGAGATTGGCAGAGTATGTGGATTTGTTTCTAGGCCCACTGGTCAAAAATTTACCCTCATTCATTCAGGACTCCAAACATATACTGAGTGTACTAAGTGACCTAGAATGGCAACCCAACACCACCATAGTGACTATGGATGTGGTTGCCCTATACACGAGCATCAATCCTGTCCTAGGTATAGAGGCTATAACACGGGTTCTGTCCAATAGACCGGCATCCCTGTGGGCACATACCCAAATGTTAACATCTATGATGACCCTTATTCTCAACAACAATTTCTTTATGTTTCAAAAAAGCTGGTACAGACAAAAACGTGGAGTAGCCATGGGCTCTAAATTCTCGCCATCTTTTGCCAATCTGTTCATGGGTGCTTTTGAAACCGACCACATCTGGGGCACCAAGGGCAGCGAATACACAGACTCCATACTATTTTGGGGACGTTATATTGATGACTGTATCTTACTGTGGACAGGCTCAGACGAACTTCTCCAAAGTTTCTTCGAACATCTTAACCACAACGATTGGGAACTGAACTTTACCATGAAGTTCAGCAAAACCAATATAGAGTTTCTAGACCTGGAATTCTACGTCCACGACAACAAATTACACAGCAAAATTTACAGGAAACCCACGTCGTGCAATGCTATTCTTCGAGCGGACAGCTACCACCCACCACACCAGATCAGATCAATACCTTTTGGTGAATTCCTCAGAGCCAGAAGAAACTGCAGCAAGGACAGCGACCTGGCTGATGCTGTACAAGACATGGAACGGAGATTCGAAAGACGTGGATATCCCCAATCCATCCTGTCCACAGCCAAAAAGAGACTCAATAAAATCACGAGACCAGAGACACTCAAATGTAACAACTCTAACAAGGCGAAAGATTCCACAGTGAGGATGATCACTGAATTTAACAGTCTACACAGACCAATTCGTACTAGCATGACCAAACACTGGAATCTGCTTAAAAATGATCCAGTACTCAAGGATCTCATTCCTCCAATTCCCCAAATAACTTTCCGCAGAGGAAGAACTCTGAGGAACAGACTCAGTCCAACTGTTCCAAGAACAGACACAACTCCGGACTGGCTGACACAACGCAGTAAAGGGTTTTTCAAATGCGGCTTTTGTGTAATGTGCAAATGGGCGAAACACAAGACAATGAAATGTATTGGTCCCAATGGAGACACATATGACATCAGAGTGAACATCAACTGCACTACGAAATATGTAATATACATAATTGAGTGTCATTGCGGAAAACAATATGTGGGTAGCACAATAAGGTGTCTAAAGGACAGGATCTCTGAACACATGAGAGCGATACAAAAACAAGACCCTAAATATCCTGTTGCCTTACATGTAGCCAAATGCCAATCAACCACTGAAGATTTCCGCATCAGTTTTTATGGCATTGATACAGTACCCATTCACATAAGGGGTGGTAACCGTGAGCTGGCTTTGAGACGCAAAGAAGCGACCTGGATCATGCGTCTGCGCAGCATTGAATTCGGTTTGAACTACGACCCTGAGATGCAATACTTCCTAGGGGACTAAACTAGGACAAGTCTATAAAGACAACTTAAATAACTTAAAAAACCCATTTCCACATTACAACAGTTTCAAAAATGTTCTCATAAGACTCAACCCTACCAATATACCACAACATGCCTGCAAAACATGTGGACATAAACGCCTTTCTTATTGTTGTTTATTTGAACTATGCTTATTAAACTATATGTACTCAGTGTATTACTGTGCTTTACATTTATGTATTTTGCTGTCAAATCGCCTGCTGATTGATACACTAGATAACACCAAACACTTCTATCATCTGAACCAGGAATCTTAAACTTAAACAACTCCTAACTAGCAACCAAGCGCTGATTCTTGGTTTCCGTATAATTTACACTGCCTATCAGAACACCGACTTGCTAATAAATACTGCCTATCAGAACACCGACTTGCTAATAAATACTGCTAATAAATACTGGTTTTCTCCCTGTAACCCGATTACCGGTGGTTCACCCTTTCCGTTACTTCAGTTGTAGTATTTTCTCTAAACACAGCCAATAGTTCAGCTTGTAAAACGACAAGTCGCCGCTCTAGTTTCTCATTAACTTTGAGGGCAAAAAACGGAAGCAAAGCTTAAATAGACGTCCCCACTTCCTGTCAGGTGACCGTCTTCGAAAAACGGCGCCGGGAACCACAGGAGGGGGAACGAATCTAACCAGGTAAATCATCTAGCTTTACATACCGGCCAATTCGCTTCTTTGAAACACACCGAAATAGAATA
The DNA here is from genome assembly GCF_964263255.1 of Lissotriton vulgaris. NCBI lineage: Eukaryota > Metazoa > Chordata > Amphibia > Caudata > Salamandridae > Lissotriton > Lissotriton vulgaris. Next base: position 732,680 of record NW_028243866.1, on the reverse strand, counting down.
GAAGAGAATTACACCACACCGCTTGGTTTTTCATTACTCTCTCTACAGGTGCACCCGCCTGACTTCCTTTTTCGAGCGTTACAGCTTCAATCTATTCTCCTCCCGGTCATGGCCCCCTTATGAGCCCAATAAGGTACGAGTATATGTCTACGGTTTCCTTTTTCCTGTGGATACTAATTCCCATAAGGGTTCGTCATGTTCTCATGATACACATTTTGTTTACCTATAGGAACTAACTAACTACGCGTTTAAAGCGCATTCTCCACACTCTCGCCCTCCTGGGCGTTGGCCACATCACTAATCCCGGCCTTTTTCTCTTAAAAGGGTGAGTTACTTATTTTGTGTTCAAATATTGTCAGAGATTAGGACTTGAACTTGGCCTCGCTTTAATCAAACAACCCACAACCACCAAGAAACGTGCTCGAACTACTGCAACAAAATGCGTGTTCTTGACAAACACGTGATAATTCGCGTCTGGTGTTCTGATACGAGATATATAAGTGCTTTTTCCAAACACACCTTTGTAGCAGATATCCTCCTTTTCCGTGCTAGCGCTCACGTTGACCAGTGGCGTACGGAATGATCGTTTGTTTCTACAAAATATGTTGACACCACCACATGGCTGTACAACAAACTAATAACTGGAGCAGTTCTTACGTGTCCTAAATACCAGGGGATGAGCATCAGCGCTCCATCTATCTGTATCCACTGTCGTGTAAATCGACAATATCCATTAACCAATACAAAAACCTTATAAAACCTTATAACACCCCTTTCTGTATTTATAACAGGATATTCAACTTTTGCCGGTCGTACTTTATAAAATTGTCGATGTTTTCAACAAAATGTTTTTACAAATATATTGGTTGAAAAAGACTCACTAAAAAGTCACTACAGGTTACAATGGGGTGTATACCTGATCACAAGCACAGACACTTTTCACTCGTTTCTACCAATTCTTATGTTTCTTCCGATATTTTCTTAAATTTAAAGTGTATCTACGCACACTGGTCAATGTGTCTGCTTTTAGAATGACCTAACTGTAGATTGTCTGAAGTCACTTCCACACAATCTGTATAATCACGATAAAAAGAACATCACCATTCACATACACTGAAGTCACCAGTGCTACAGATTTCAAGTCACACGTGTATGACACTATGTCACCCTATGGCATGCCCGCTTTTTATCACGAAGGGTTCACCAACCACTTTTTATGCTTCGCTCATGTAGAACAACCATACAAATGCATCTTTTGTATCTATACCCAGCCCTGAAGATTCGCAGTTTGTTTCCCTGCGATGAAACACGTGTTGGCCACAACAAGAGGAACAATAAACTGTTTTCCATAACAAGGATTCTACTCCATTGCAAATTTCTTTCTTGGCACACCGCTATCTATTGACTTTGAAACATTGTCGATGTGCATATTTTACTATTGTTACCACAACCAGAAACTACAGAGACTTTATTGCTATTTTCCTAGAGCAGGGGCTTTTGTTGTTTTTGTGCATTTTGTGTGGATTTCTGATCCACCTTTGAGCGGTTACGAGGGATTACCGCCCGCCCCTTTGCCTGGAAACTGATACCTTACAACACCACAATACCCTGCGGTCACTCGGTTGCGCGCCTATCCTAATCTGGAATACCTTAAACCCTCCCAGTAGATCAAAAACTTAGCAAAGCTGTAACCTTTCCTTCTTCCCATTTTCCCTATTGTACAGTACTCTACACAAGTATAAAGATATTCAATTAGGCATGTTGTGACGCCATTTTCACATAGTAAATATTCCCTTAACATACATAAAGTAATAGAGCTACCAATCAGTTGCTCACCTGGGGGTTCGGGGGGGGGGTGATACAGGTGTACTAATATGCCCCTCACTGCATGTGTATGGACGATCCTCATGCAGCAAATGTGAAGTAAAAAAAATAAGATTGTAACAACATTCACTGGACTCCCAACTACAGTCGTACCTGCCCCCTTTTTAAAAATAACCGATTGATGGTTGGACCTCAGATATTTGAAGAGTAAGTTCTAAGGCCCTCACATTTCGAAATTCCAAGCTCCTTCCCTGGTCAGTCCCTACAAGTAGCACTTACACAGAACACACATGCACGCATGAATGAGCACACACATTCTCAGTCTCTTTTTGTCCTCTTTCTATTTCTCTCTCTCTCAATCTCGCTCTGTGAAACTCAGAAGCACACTAAGCAAATACATCCACACTTAAGCACCCTAAACACACAGACTTGCTTACATCCCTCCAATCATGATGCCACACACTCAAAGGCCAAATGGGCAAAGTCAAACTTAAGGAGTCTTGCAAAATAAGAAGTTGTCATTCCTACAAACCGCGAGGCTCCCAACCACAAGACCCAGCCCAGTATTTAATTCAAGTCACTAAAAAGAAAAAATTTATCCCAGGGAGGTCTCCTTGTAAGCTACTTCTGTCGTGGGCCAGTGCCCTTTAATACAACTTCTTCGGATACGAAGTAATGATGGCTTTGTAGTAAGAAATTAAGCACATGTTTAAGTAATTATTTGCTTTTTTGGTTGGAGGTTTTTATTTTTAGATTTGTAAAGAGCTCATACTTTAGAGTTTGAAGGCAGTTGACAAAGACGGTGTGGCCAGCAGAGACTAGGTATTCCTCTGCAAGGCATGGTTGTATTTCCCTCAATAGTACAATGGTTGGAGCTAACCATTTTTCTGACATGGCCTTCCACAGATATTTGAGTTAGTGGGGTACCCAGTATTGTAACTTAGCATGTAATGGAGATAGTTTCACCATTCTTACTGAGCAGTAGCCGGATTCTGGAGGAACATTGTCACATCTGATTGAAGTCTTCCTCTTGGGCTTCACCCCGTCCACCTGGGACGACTCCTGCTGGCCCGCACCATTCGGAACCCCCTATTCCCCCACAGACCACGCACAAAACCTCAGCAGCATCCTGGATTCCTTGCTCTCAATGAACATCCAAATCGGCGTTGGCTTATCCACCTGCTTTGACACGCTCCAACTGCTTTGCAAGATCTTCAAGTAGATCTCCACAGAGTCCAGGAAAAGGGTCACCTATGCACTCGTCAGCAGCAGCCTCGACGACGGCAATGCACTCTACATCAGCAACACCCAGAAACTCCAAAAGAAACTGCAGAACATCCAGAAACCCTCCACCAGTCTCATCCTGAACATCCCACATCACCGGCCACCTGAGAGACCTTCACTGGCTCCCAGTCAACAAAAGAATTACCTTTGAGCGCCTCACACATGCCTACAAAGCCCTCCACAATGCCATACCTGCATACCTCAACCACGCCTCTCCTTCTACACTCCCACCAGACATCTCCGCTCCGCCCAACTGGCCCTAGCCACCATCCCATGTCTCTGAAAGACCATGGCTGGAGGAAAATCCTTCTCCTACCTCGCTGCGAAGACCTGGAACTCTTTGCCTCTTCATCTCAGGCAATCACCATTGCTGCCCAATTCAGGAAGGACCTCAAGCCCTGGCCAGTGTGGAGGGTAAATGTTTTTGTGAATTTACATTAACTTGTCAACTGTTCATTCACTGAAATAAATGAAAGGTATCATGTGGCACAATATAAAACTTCTAAATAAGCAATAGCTATATAAATATACCATTTAATAATACATCTTGGTGAATTTAGAATTCAATTAGCCCATTAATTCAGTGACTCACCAAAGTATGTTTGACATTGCTAATGTTGCTACCAACATACTCAATTTTGGATTCTGGAACCACTGAGACAAAACATTTGTTCTACGTTTTACTATTTCCTAACACTGCCACAAGATCTTTCACTTCTTGTGGACAAAACCAGGTCCCTTGATTCCTACTCAGTCTCCAATGTGAATTGCCAAGATTCTGTGGCTATCATTCCCAGTACTATATTTTGTCTGCACTGCAGTCCTTACCTCCACCACTGGCTGCCATTTTTACTGCATCAACAGTTTTCCTAGACATCAATTCTGTGTTTAATTTGGACCCTGCAACCCTAACTCTCAGTGATGTAAAAGGGGATACCCCTGTTCTTATGGCCTATAACATATCATCAATCGGTTCTTTCCAATGCAACCCGTTGATAAGTTCAAGCTGTTGTTGATCCTTGATGACTCGGTTCACCCTCTCGACTAAACCATTACTCTGGGGATGGTAAGGAATTTAAAATGCGCTTTATGCCTGATTTTTCAAGGAAACGTTTCATTTCCTTGGATACAAGTGCCATTATCAGTCACTAATTCCTCAGGAACTCCCTCTCTCAAAAACACTTCCCTGAAGAATTGAATGACTGCATCCAAATGTATGTTGTCAGCAAACTTTACTTAGGGCCATTTAGTAATATAGTCTACCAAGACTAAAGCATGTTTGGGTGTGATACCTGCAAACTTGAAATGACATTTTACTTATTACATATTGTTAACTATGATACGGTTGACTGGATAGGGACATATCACCTCTGATTTATCAATAAGGATGCACATGCAACAATCACAGACATAATGTTCAATAGTTTTGTCCACCTCGGGTCACCAAAAATCCTCTTTACTCTACACTTCATGGCGCGAATCCCAAGATGACCTTCATGCACCAAAACCAGTACTGTTTTGTGTAGGCACCTCTGGACGATCAGCTGTCCATTTTTAACCAATATGCCCCCCAGAAATCGACAATTCCTCCTCCACTCTCCTGTAGGGAATTAATGCCTAAGGGGTTTATTTGGTAATAGGCTGATCATTTACAACAAACCTTGCTACATCCTGAAGTTCCATGCCATTCAACACTGCTTCCAACCACTCCTGCTCAGACAGAGCCCCCTTCATAATGTCATTAATTAAACTAACAACACACACCATCTCAAGATCATCCATTATTTCAGGTGATTCTTCACTCCCCTCCAGTGGCAATCTAGACAGGCAATCAGCCACATAATTGTTAGCACCTGCCACATATTCCAACTTGCAATTCTTGAAATCTATATCGTCATTTGGCAATGTGCGGGATAGCTCTTCTGCCCCCTTTCTTGGTGAAAAGACCCACTAGTAGTTTGTGATCCTTTCTCAAAACAAATTCCTTTCCCCAATAAAACAAAAAAAGTTTTTAAAAAATTGCACTCCCTAACACAAAGCCAAAGCTTCTTTTTTTTAATTGTATAATATGTGACTTCAGCTCCCTTAGAGTTATAGATGCGAAAGCAATTGTTTTGTCCTGCCCATTGCCTATTTTTTGCATAAGCACTGCACCATTACATGCATTGGTGGAGATGATACACAAATCTTTGATGTCAAAAGTTGTAAGAGAACGAGCTCTCACAATTTCCTTCTTAACCAACTAGAAATTAATTTCACATTCTTCGTCTCACACATACCTCACAATTTTAAGAGCCTCCGCAAGCATGCAGTTTTATCTGAGAAATTGTTAACAGATTGGCATAATATTCTACGAAGCCAAGGAATGAGTGAAGCTGGTTTTTGTCCTTGGTACACTGTAGATGGCTTCTAGAATCTTCACTTTTGGTTCAACCCCCTTGGCTGACACATGATGACCGAAATAATCCACACCTTCCTGGCAAAACTCACTAGCCTTAATGATCTCTATCACACACCTCACTCTGTAGTCATGTTCCGCCTATGTCTCACCAAATATCAAGATGTTATCTTCAAAAACTTGACTTCATTGGTGTTCTTAAATAAATTGTTCATTAACCGTTGGAACACGGCTGATGCTGACGCCAGACCAAATGGCAGACATGCATAGATAAATGCTCCTATAGGCGTACTGAACGATGTGAGGTATCTGGAATGCACGCTCAACTCAACCTGATAATAAGCAGAGGCTACATCTAGAGGCGTGAAGAATCTAAAACCACCCAAAGTTGTCAGCATTTCTTTGATGTTTAGTAGGTGTTGGGCATGGCTTTGTCGCCACTGAAAGGAAGCTCAAGAGTCTGTGAAGAGAGCAGTTCATTTGTTATCCTGTCAGCTCAACATTCCAGCAGCAACTGCCAACAGAACCCCCAGATTCCATGCATGGAACAAAGAACCTTCATATCTCCCTACATTCCATCCCAACATGATCATTGGTCATTGACTGCGTGAAGGGTGCACAGTCAAAATATCGATTCCTTAATATAGACCTACAATAATATTGAGTTGTAAATATCGAAGGTGAAGAATATCGAGGTCAAGAATATCGTTGGACAGAATATCGACCCTAAGGTAAGTAATATCGAATTTTTTTATATCGATGTAAGTAATATCGAATTTAGTAATATGGATATCAATTATATCGATGTCACTAATTTCGATGTTACTAATATCGATATTTGTTTGTTGTTATGTATTTTATATGTATGTGTTATATGTTTTTGTTAAGTAGTTTATTTGTTTTAAATTATATGTGTACTATTTATTATATATAAAACATTTTATTTTTAATTAAATTTTATGTTTTAGTACTGGAGCGGGTTGTGGGTTTATAGGGGAATAGGGTGGGAAGTAATTTAATTATATTAAATTAATTATATATTTTTAGTAATTGTAAATTAATTTTAATTAATTTTTGTGTTTAAGTTCTGTAGCGGGTTGTGGGTTTATAGGGGAATAGGGTGGGAAGTAATTTAATTGTAATTAAGTAAATATTTATTTTTGAGTGGTATTGATAAATATTTTATTTTTTATTAATTATTTTAATTGGTAATTAATTTTATGAATTGGTAATTAAGGTTTGTAATTTGTAATTCCATTTTGTAATTGGTAATTAATTTTTTTAATTGGTAATTAAGGTTTGTAATTGGTAATTGCATATTTTAATTGGCAATTATTATTTTTTTTAATTGGTAATTAGGGTTTGTAATTGGTAATTACATTTTTTAATTGGCAATTAATTATTTTAATTGGTAATTAAGGTTTGTTATTGGTAATTGCAATTTTTAATTGGTAATTATTTTTTTTAATTGGTAATTAAGGTTTGTAATTGGTAATTACATATTTTAATGGGCAATTTTTTTAAATTGGTAATTAAGGTTTGTAATTGGTAATTACATTTTTTAATTGGCAATTCTTTTTTTAATTGGTAATTAAGGTTTGTTATTGGTAATTACAATTTTTAATTGGTAATTAATTATTTTATTTGGTAACTAATTTTTTGTAATTGGTAAATAATAATTTTTATTGTTAATTATTTTTTATTAATTGGAAATTAATTTTATTAATTGGTAAATAATTTTTTTATAAAAAATATTTTTTATTCACAAATAAATGTACTGTTTACCATTTTTTAATTGTTAATCAATTTTTCTTGATTAATATGTTTTTTGTTTAGAAAAATATTTTAGTGTTCAATATTATTTGGTTATTTATATTTATTAATTAATATTTATTGATATTTATTGTTCATTTATTGTTAAATAATTATTTAATTGTAATTATGTTTTTAGTATTTATCAATGGGGATTAGCAAATGATGTAGATATTTAAAAATAAATATTTTAAATATTTTATTTACAACAATTATTTATAAGTTTGTTATATTTAATTTCTACACTATCCAATGCTTTCCCTACTGTTGCACTCTCTGGAGTGGGAATAGTAATTTTTACCCCTACGATATCCAACGCTTTTCCTACTGTTGCACTCTCTGGAGTGTGAATAGTAATTTTATTCCCTACTCTCTGGAGTGGGAATAGTAATTTTTACCCCTACGCTATCCAACGCTTTCCCTACTGTTGCACTCTCTGGAGTGGGAATAGTAATTTTTACTCCTATGCTATCCAACGCTTTCCCTACTGTTGCACTCTCAGGAGTGGGAATAGTAATTTTTACTCCTACACTATCCAATGTTTTCCCTACTGTTGCACTCTCTGGAGTGGGAATAGTACTTTTTACCCCTACGCTATCCAACGCTTTCCCTACTGTTGCACTATCTGGAGTGGGAATAGTAATTGTTACTCCTACGCTATCCAATGTTTTCCCTACTGTTGCACTCTCTGGAGTGGGAATAGTAATTTTTACCCCTACGCTATCCAACGCTATCTTTACTGTTGCACTCTCTGGAGTGGGAATAATAATTTTTACCCCTATGCTAGCCAATGCTTTCCCTACTGTTGCACTCTCTGGAGTGGGAATAGTCATTTTTACCTCTACGCTATCCAACACTTTCCCTACTGTTGCACTTTCTGGAGTGGGAATAGTCATTTTTACCCCTACGCTATCGAACGCTTTCCTTACTGTTGCACTCTCTGGAGTGGGAATAGTAATTTTTACCCCTACGCTATCCAAAGCTTTCCATACTGTTGTATTCTCTGGAGTGGGAATAGTAAGTTTTACCCCTACGCTATCCAACGCTTTCCCTACTGTTGCACTGTTTGGAGTTGGAATAGTCATTTTTACCTCTACGCTATCCAACGCTTTCCCTACTGTTGCACTCTTTGGAGTTCAAATAGTAATTTTCACCCCTATGCTAGCCAATGCCTTCCCTACTGTTGCACTCTCTGGAGTGGGAATAGTCATTTTTATCTCTACGCTATCCAACACTTTCCCTACTGTTGCACTTTCTGGAGTGGGAATAGTAATTTTTACCCCTACGCTATCGAACGCTTTCCTTACTGTTGCACTCTGAAGTAGTGTGGCTCACTGGTTAGAGGCGGCAGACCCGAGAGCAGAGGACGGCCCGGGACCAGGGTTCGATTCCCGGCGCGGCAGGTTTCTGGACCAGGGTCAGCGGACTCGATAATTCTCTCGCCTCGGTGCCCACTCTGATCAGCGATCACACTCGGCAACTCTGGGCATTAGCTTGCCTCATCTTCACTAACGGCCCCACCAGACCGCCGGGGATGCCTGGTCTCACCCTGGAGATACCCATTAAGGGACCATCTCTCAGGGAAGCCAGGAAGGGTTTCTCAGCGGTCGAAGCGCCTTGGGACCCTACGGGTAAGTAGTGCGCTATATAAATGCCTATACATACATACATACATACTCTCTGGAGTGGGAATAGTAATTTTTACCCCTACACTATCCAACGCTTTCCATACTGTTGTATTCTCTGGAGTGGGAATAGTAAGTTTTACCCCTACGCTATCCAACGCTTTCCCTACTGTTGCACTCTTTGGAGCTGGAAAAGTAATTTTTACCCCTACGCTATCCAACGCTTTCCCTACTGTTGCACTGTTTGGAGTTGGAATAGTAATTTTTACCACTACGCTATCCAACGCTTTGCCTAATGTTGCACTCTCTGGAGTGGGAATAGTAATTTTTATCTCTACGCTATGCAACGTTTTCCCTACTGTTGCACTCTCTGGAGTTGGAATAGTAATTTTTACCCCTATGCTATCCAACGGTTTTTCTACTGTTGAACTCTCTGGAGTTGGAATAGTAATTTTTACCTCTACGCCATCCAACGCTTTCCCTACTGTTGCACTTTTTGGAGTTGGAATAGTAATTTTTACCCTTACGCTATCCAACGTTTATATAATTAATTTTAAAAATATTAAAAGTATATATTTTTTTTATTTTTTACTTTTTATTTATGTTTTTGTTTTATGTTTGTAAATGTATTTGTAATTTATAATATTTTTTATTAATTTATAAATCAGTAAAATAATTATTATAACTTATTGTTAAGTACAAATATATCATATATTTTCTGTATATATTTAATTAATGTATTATTTATTAATTTTAACCATTATTAGATATTTTTAACCATGTTCATTTTATTTATTTGTATTATTTACTTTATTTTAGATTTATATTTTAACAGAAAAAAAACGATATTTTTAACATCGATATTTTTTATATCTATATTATATTTTCAATATTTTTGTACTTACCATGTTGTAGATAGGATGTCGATATTCTTGCCTTCGATATTTTTGCATCGATATTCCTGTGGTCGATATTTTGTAGGTCGATATTTTTTCAGTGATCCTGCGTGAAGACTCTTTGATGCATAGGGTAAATAATGGGACACTGTTAACTTTCGCTACTGATGCCTCTGTGGAGGCAGGGGTGATGCATGCAGAACAAGAAGCCACAGCCAGAACTTTCTGAGTTCTGTGCGTAGCCAAAGGACGAGCCAAGTGGTCTCTCGGGAAAAGGGACCAAACCATAGAGCAGGGTCTTCAGCCAGATACCACAAGCCATGGGCAAAAGCCAGGTCCTGCACCCAGAGTTTTCTGGGGACAGTTGAAGGCCAAGTCCAGGTGTCCCTAGAACTGAAGTTGAAGTTTGGGATGCAAGGCCTAAATGAAGGATCTGGCTGAAGCACAGGGTCTGCAGTCAAATTCAGTTGACTAAGAGCTTTCTCATACTTATCTCTGAAAGTTTGGAATTCTTTCACCCTTAATCTCTGGTCGGAACTTACCTTTAGAAAATTCAGTAAAAGCCAAAAAATAGCTTTTTTAGTAAACCTGCTCAGTGCCAGGATACCCAGAGTGGGTTATAGCTCGTGCTGTATAAATATTCACCATCATCATTAGCTCAGCAACACTTCCACTCCATAGAGGGCCTCCCATAAGGCCTGATGGCCAAAGTGGCCTTTGTGCAGTCATGAATAGTTTGAGGGGAAATTATGATGACATTATTCACCGTAAATGCAAATATAAATGTCTTTAAAAAATTGCAATATAACCATAAAGTCCTTTCAAATGGATCCGAAATTTCAATGTTTTTAGAACAAACACTCCTTTAACAAAGTGTTTTCAATGAATATACATATCTGTATCTCTGATCATTCCATGCTTTTGTGAATTTATAGGACACTAATTTATGTGGTATAAATAAAAAGTTGACAATTTCAGCATCCAAGTTCTAAAAAAAGATCCAAGCCCTTCGCTTTGCTTCTACAGAGTGACACAGAAGATGTATGAAGATAGTGAAGGCTCTGTGAAAGCTGTGCAAGCAGTTTCGTTAGATCTCTTGATGGCTGTATAATGGCAAACAAAATTGAATTTAAACGTGTTTTGATGCAGCCAGAGCAGCGATGATGATGGGCTGTACACGGGTGCCAAAACCTTGGAATAAATGACTACAAAACTTTGAAAAAGGACAGAGTGCAAGAAAAGCTTAGCTGTATCATGCCATTCTGTGGTGGAAAACTGTTGCAATTGCAATTGTTGCAAATGCATGAAAACATGAAGAAGTCCTTTGAGGGCAGGAAATATCTTGGTCTTATTCAGGAAAACACACATTCAGACATATTGTTTAAGTTTCTGCAGGTCAGAATGCATGGTCCAAGATTATCAGGCTTGGATCTGCAGCATCCTCCTTTTCTAATAAACCAAAGAGCGGTGTGCCTAACTAAGGCAAGAGTCAGATGATCCTACCATGGGTTGAAGGAAAGGGCTCTGCAAGTCATTCTGACAGGATCAGGAGTGGCTGAATGGATGCCTAAGGTAATCCTACAAGTTTATTTAATCAAGTTCACCAGGATTCTCAAGTACATGGGAATCAGAGAGACACCATGACTCGGGCAGAAATAGACAAGATGGTCCTGAATGAGACGCCTCATGTATGGTAAATCCTTCGCTTTTTCCACAGTAATGGACTGAAGGCACCAGGAGGGCTTAGGTTGGTTCTCGACCTAAAAGGGTCAGTAAGTGAGTAAGAACCACTGTTGGACCGGAAATCCTTGGCGTGGTTGTCCCCCAACTTTTGGCCTTCCATCCTCCTATTTGTGCTGTTTTTGTTTTTGCTGGCTTTAGGACTCTTCGTACTTTACCACTGCTAACCAGTGCCAAAGTGCTTGTGCCCTCTTATTTAAAAATGGTTACATTTGCTTACACTCACTTGGCACATTTAATTTACTTATAAGACCCTAGTAAAGTGGTACTGCATTTAAACTGCCATTTTGACCTGGCAAAATAAGCCTTTTTATAGGCCTAAACCTTCCTTTTTAATACATATAAATCACACCTCATGTAGGCCCTAAATAGCCCAGAGAGCAGGGTACAGTGTAGTTAAAAAGTTGGACATGTACTTTTAAGCTTTACATGTCCTGGTAGTGAAAAACACTTACATAAATGTTTTACTACTGCAAGGCCTATCTCTCCCATAGAATAACATTGGCCTGCCTAATTACATTTAATAAGTGCTAACCTTCAAGTGGGAGTGTCGAGTTTGGTGTCTAAAGATTTGTAATGTAAGCAATCCCCTTTTTAATGGTATAGTCGGATTTTAAGTCATAACTCTGGTAATGCCACGCTTTCTTGTCCTAACCATTTGGTGCCTCCATCCAGGGTGAAATACCTAGGTGTAGCTGCCGTTGGTCTTTGTGTATTGCTCCCAGATAGTTAGAGAAAGGAGAATAAGTGTTGCCAGGATGGGCCATCTCCGACTTGATGAGGGGGAGGCGATCTCAACTACCACACTTGTGCATCACAAAAGCTCTGCCTGGGCACACTTACAAAGGGTTTGACACTAATCTTTGTGACCCTGGACAGGCTGAGGTCACAGTAGGGAGGCAGCCTATGGGGGTGGAAACCTCCAGATCCTTCTCCTACTTCAAAGTAGGCAACAGGTATAAATGAGGAACCATCAGGCCAAGTCTGGACCTATGGAAGACTCAAAAGGACTGCTGTGCAACTCTGCAAAAAGGACTGCTACTCTGTTGCCCTGCTGCTTGATTGAGAAGGACTGGACGGAACTGCATCTTGAACCTAGGACCACCAGAGTGGCTCAAAGGGCTAATTGGCCGTCATCCTGATCAGATCCTCAGGGACAGAAAAGGCTCCAACCACCATGAACCCAGCACATGGACTCTCTCTGTTGTGAGTCCTAAAACCCCCTACCCCCTCAAGTGGTGCCACCCCAGTCTTGGACTCTTGGAAGTGGGCTTAAAAGTGCTCTGCAGGCCAGCTGTGGTCCTGTGGTCAGAACCAATGCAGTGCGATACAACTCCTCGCATCTGCACTTTGGAACCAATCCTCACATCGTAGCCCCTAGTCTCCTTGGAGATGCCACTGCGTGACACATCCTTGAGGCAGACCTTCGCATTGCAATCCCCTCTTTGAGTGTATCCTCGGCGATGACACAGAACTCCGCATTGCAGCCCCACAGCTTCTTCTGAACCGCTGGTGCACGACACATTTGTGATGCAAGACTTCTCATCGAAATCCCCTCATTGGCAGCATCTTCGACAATGCGCAGAACTCCACATCAATGCCCCCAGCTCCTCAGAACTGCCTCTCTGTGCAACGCATCTTTGTTTTGGGATCTCGCAGCTCTCTGCAACCCGGGTTTAAGGTACTTTGTTTATCTGGCCTTACAGGGTCCCTGTATCCAGCCATTTTCCCATCGCGATCGGCCTGAACTTGTGACTTTGTCCCAGTCTGGCGTGACCAGCAAACCACAGGTGGTGCTTTGTGCTTCTAGGTGCTATTTTTACTTTATACTTTGAAATTGCATACCTCCAGTTCTACTGATTGGATCTCTTTAGTTTGGTCTATTTTTCTTAATAGGTGTGGGATTTTTTCTTGAGTTGTGTTTTCACGTTATCACTGTCTGAAGTGCTGCCTAAATACTTTACACATTGCCTCATAGTTAAGCCTGACTGCTTTTGTACCAAGCTACCAGAGGGCGTTAAGCACAGGTTAATTTGAGGGTTGTTTGTGTTTCACCCCGATTGTGGCTGCTACTTGAGTAGGGTTTCATCCCCCTCAAACAGGAACCCAATTTCCAACAACCTCTTATTCCAAGATGGAAATGCTTCAGGGGATCATACTATTAGCTTCTCCAGAGAACTGAATGATGACATTAGATGTTCGAGATGCCTCCGGTCCTAAGCCAGTCAATCTGGCTCACTGAAAATGTCTTCAGTATATAGAAGTAGGAAACCACTGTGAGTGTGTAAAATTTTAGTTTGATCTTAACTTTAAGGATGTTTACAAAGAGGTTAAAGGCATCATATGAAACATATACATCTTAAAATAAAAAATAATCAGTTGATGCAGAGCCAGCCAATTCAACAGTGGCTCATGTATTTAGTCAACTGCAGATCTCTCCCTAAGCATAAATTAGCCTTATTTACATGTTTTGAGGGAATCCAGCCAGAAGCGCTCTTTTTAACTGAAACATAGCTCAATGAAGACTGCTGGCCAGATCTAGCAGCTGCCCTTCCACCAGGCTATACAATTGCCAGATGTGACCGGGCTGGGAATTTTGGGGGTTTGGGGGGGTTGTTATCATTTCAAAAAAGAATCTACTCTGTAAGTTCACTCCAGGCTTATTTCCAGGCAGTGAAAGCCTGTCCTGTTATACACCATCAAGTTCTCCCATACTTATACATTTTCAGGGATGCTTCTCTATCGCCCACCTGGGGCAGCCACAGAGTTTGTGAAGACCATGCCAGATATACTGGCAGTCCACAGTCTCCAGACTGCTAACTCCTTGTTATTGGGCAATTTATATATTCATTTTGAAGACAGCAGCATGTACCCAGGCTGCCTTTTTTTCAACTGGACCTTTAGCTAACCCATTTATCTCAGCTGGTTTCCTCTCCAATGCATAACCAGAGTCATAGTTTGCTCCCAATCATTGCGAAAATATCCAATATGGTAGTAAATCCCCATCTGCCAGTCATCTGGATGGATCATTACTGTCTCCCATTTCCATTCCAAAAGTAGGGGAGCCTACACCTAAAATGATATACTCCAAAGACTACTCTGCGGTGGTCCAAATTGGATACAGCCAGTTGGGAACAGGTCCGACGTAATTCAGTCCCAAACAGTATTGCAAAATAAAGATGTTATTACATCCTATTTAGGATTCAAAAATTAGATTGATATGGCCTTGGATGAACTAATTCCACTAAGAACCAGTAAGAAAGTTCAGGTGCGAGATAAAAATCAATGGTTCTCACAGGAGCTAAGACAACAACAACAAATGCTGGTTTTCACATTTGGAGTTAGGAAGAGAATACCTTTACCTCCTTTCGATGTTTTGTCTTCAATATTCAGGGTGCACAGCTTAGCATTTGCTACTGACAAAGTGAAGTATTCGCTTGGGCTGTTATTCTTTATAAATGTTTCAAATAATGAAAATTTCACCACGGCTACTCACAACCAGCTCACGGTATAATCTGTGCATCACTTTTTGAGTTGACAAGTCGATAGTACCAAGAAATTGTTTCTTACTTAAATTTGGTTTGGCTTCATTCAAGAGAAGGCTGTCTGAAAAGCTTCATTTCATGGGCTTTGTGTAGGCTTTTGTAAATATCGTCTACTGCTTGAAAGTGTCAACGCCGAATAAAGGGCCAGATTCACAGAACTAACTTAAGACAAAATCCTAAACTTACTACTTTTGGTATTCACAGAAGTTAGGATTTTGTCTTAAGTTTGTCTTAAGACAAACTTAAGACAGACTTAAGACAGACTTAAGTTAGGATTTTTTCTTAAGTCTGTCTTAAGTCTGTCTTAAGTTTGTCTTAAGACAAACTTAAGACAAAATCCTAACTTCTGTGAATACCAAAAGTACTAAGTTTAGGATTTTGTCTTAAGTTAGTTCTGTGAATCGGCCCCAAAGAATATAAAGGCTGTTTGAGCGCCTGGGTAAGTAGAGTGCATACAGAGGCTGCTGATGGCATGCTGATTTAAAACCGGAAGTGCATCAGATGCTTCTACTTCCTGCCTGCCTGCAGAAGTTACACCCTGTACAGCAGGAGGTTTAAGCGATGGTGTTACTGAGGACTATATTTTTGAAAATAGTTATAAAGCTTGGCAAATTGATCAATATAAGCATGATAGATATTACATAGGAATTTGTTTTCTGGTTTTGTTTTGGAATATTTGCCTGTGTTGGTGTTTAATTATGACCAGTACAATTCAGGCATCAAAATGAGACATCCTTTATGTGTTTAGAAGCCCCATGTAAACTCACACACATAATCCTGTAAAGGTTTTCTGGCAGGAAAATATCTTCCTAAAACCTGTCCATAGAGTGAATTGCCCCTGAGAAGATTTGACAGGAAAGCTTTGTCTGTTGCTTACTTCTCCCAACACCTGTCAGCCAAACCACAAACATGGGTGGGTATTACAGACTCTTCTGGGACTGCGTTTAGCCCCACACAGCACATCTTGTAGCTTGCATCATGGCGTGGACAGAAGCCATTTAATCTATTTGAGCATTTGCCATCAGATGGCAGATTGACGTAACTTGCTTTTTCGGTTGCCTAAATATTTCTCCAGAAGTATTTTAGTGTCAGTGTCTGAGCAGCAGACTGTGGTATGGAAACATGAACAATGCCGTCCCTATGTTCAATGCTGTCCCTATGTTGACAGGTTACCCGATTGTTGGTTGAGAAGAGAGGTTCTAAAGACAAGAATTGGGCTAAACCCGTGTTATGTAAATAATGTGGTAAAAAGCTCAATGATTGATAAGATGGGAAGATGTATTTGCCCTTTGGGCTCTTCATGTGATTAGCTACATATTTTAATAGATTGCCAGAAGTTTCTTGATATACGAATCATGTTTTTAAAACCGATTTTTAGTATATATGAGATTAAGGCTAGGGCCCAGGCTGTAATTTTGGTGACTGAAATGAGCCACTTAGATATTGCCGTTGCTATTGGGAAGTTCATGTAAAGAGTGAAGGCACTTCTTCTTAATGGTTTTAAATGAGTTTTTAACCCACCCAGATTTAATTAATTAATGGAGGGTGTATTAATTGTATCGTATTTTAAGATGTGTTTAGTGTATTTAATATTATGTCATTTTAGATGTATTTTATTATATGTAATGTTTGAGGACCAAAGATCCAAATAAACTTAAATTAAACTTGAAAACTTGAGAATTGAAAGGACCGTGAATGAACCTCATTGCATTCAAGTCCAGCAGGGTAGCCCTGAGGGTCCATTGCATGTTTCCTTGTCCCCATCATGGAAAGTGAAAGCTCCTGTGGTCTCATGTCCCAAGGGGCCCCAATAAGTTTGATATCCCTTCCTTTTGTTCTTCCAGGTTCTGATGACGATTGAGAGGGCAATCAGGGGCCGTTGTTTTATTTCTTCCAGGGTGTTCTGTGGATTCGAGCCCAGTTGCCCTGTTCTGTGTGGTTCATGGAGTAGGCAATTCAATTCACACTTGTCCTTGATTACAGCCCATAAAACAATACTTCAAAGTACACAATAATGTCATATTGATTACTTATGTACTAAGAAGTTTAAGACAAAACCAACTTTATGTCATGCGTAGTCCGGTTCTTCAATGTCTGCAGTGGTATTGTGGTTTTCATGCAAGAGGCTCAAGAAGAAAGGGTGCCTTGTTGCTTATGACCGGAATCTAATTATTTTTGTGGTCCTTACTGTCTGATTGTATTTCATTTTAACGTGGAAGGGTGTTGGTCGTAGCTACTGAAAAAGTGTGTGTTGCAAATGTTCGAGATTTAGTTTAAGTTGAGTTCTGACAAACAAACATAATTTTCTTTCAACTACATTTAATAAGCGTTTTGGTTGATTACATACTTTTTCTCTCAAAGAATGAAAGGTACTGTAGTGTTAGTTCTCAGCAAATAATTTTGTGCTTTCTATACAAATGTGATTGAAGCGGTTATCCGCAGTCAGAAGTCCCTTTGGGTGTTTTCCCTTCAAGGCTTAGTTGGTCATTTCGAAGCAGGCAGTTGTGGAGGCACCTGGGGCCCTGATGCCCATGGTCCTTACTACAGGGAGCACGCATGAGCCTTCCACTGTACAAACTACAGACCCTGGGCTTGCCAGGAGGGTGCCTGCATCCTGCTATCAGTCTCTGCTCTGGAGGAACCCGCTGCACGCCAATTCACATCATCTTGTCATCATCTTCAAACAGTTCTCATATGCATGCACCCAGGCATGTCCAAAGTCATTGCTATTCCCAGAAAAATAGGCATATAATATATATTATATATATATATATATGTATATATATTTATATAAAAATATGTATTTATGGATGGATGGATATCTTGTTTCTTTCTTTAAAAAAAATAAAAAAAATTATTGAGCAGAAGACAATAACAAGAATACAGGAAAATACATTTGTACAAAAAGCACTACTCCAGGGAACATTGTAGCCATTAAAGCTAAAATCCATTAATTCATAGCATTCAGCAATAATCATTAATATACATTATGGTGCCAACAGAAAAGAAATGCATTAAACAGAAAATACCAAGAACCGAATGCAGTAATTTTTCAATCACAGTTTAGCAGTTTAGCATTTTACATAGTTAAAATACAGGTAATGCAAACTACAATAGTCCAGTCAAACCTATTTATGCACGATCCCAGCACAGGAACGTAATACCCTACCTGGCCTAGACTATAATCTTAATAAAGTGTCATGAGCTAAAGTGCTCAAGTGCTAAAGTGCTGAGATTCTAAAGTGCTATGATTCTAAAGTGCGATAGTGCTATGCACTATGTGCTAAAGTGCTACTTGTTCGGTAAATAGTATTACTTTCTATAATTTGTACCTCTCGTATTCTTAATATATTACCTTTTAACACCTTGGCTGCTAGGCGTTTTCCCCCTCCTGTGCTGGGAATTACCATTTTGCTGTTTCCATGACGAGCTCAGCTCGTCATCAGCACACGACACCCGTGGGTGATGACGAGCTCAGCTCGTCATCAGCATCGAAAGGGTTAAAGTGCTAGGTGGTAGTAGTGGACTCACTAATAATAAAATATTTCCAATTTTTTGTGAATTTTAGCGTTGACCCTACTCTTTTGGCATAAGCCTCTTCAAAAATGTTCGTCCGTCTCATTTTGTTTACCCATTTAAAATAGGTTGGTACCTCCTCTGACCTCAAATTTTGGAGGATTGGAGAATGGGCAACTAAAGTCCAGATTGCAGTATAAGTTTCTTCTGCACTGGACAAATCCTTTCTCTTTGTTGAGATGCCAAACAAGGCGATTTCCGCTTCGGGTTCAATTACCTTGTTTACGGCCTGACTTATTGAAGAAAAGATATTACACCAAAAATCCTCCAATTTCGAGCATTTATAAAAAAATATGCAGCCAATCGCCCCCCTCATGCCGCTGACATCTAAAGCATTTATTTTCTACTCCCGAAAAACGTTTACTTAAAGCTTCGGGATTAAGATAAGCCAGCCAACGGGATAAAAACAACATCCTTTTAAAATTGGCCGCTCTGAGAGACTTACTTCCTACCTCGGTGATCCTCTCCCACTTCTGCCTTGAAAAGGAGCTATTGGTTTCCTGATATATTTTGGCCAGAATTCCATCAACTAAAGGAAAATCTTCATCCTTTCTAAGAAATTTATACCAATTCCCCAGTCCTGGTAATTTCACTTTATACAGGGCAGTACCCTTGGGGATTGACCCTGCCGATAGATTATATTTATGTATAAAGTTTATGATTTGAAGAAATTCCAGAAACCCCGTTTTTAATTTATTATCGGACCTAGCCAGAACCTCTTGCCAAGTAATAAGCTTCCCTGAAGTAAAAAAAGAACCAAGATCCTCAAAACCTGCATCCATTAATTTTTGGAGTTTGCTCGAATGGATTTGAAGCCCCAAGCTCATACACTCCTTTAATTTCAAGTAGTGCAAGCCACCACCCACTTCCTGTTTAAAAAATGACTGTAATCTGTATGAAAAATCTCAAATAGTCTTATACCTGGTCTTCTTTGGTAATTTCGCTGTTTTAAAAAAAATCAGAACTTGCAAACCTGCCTCATGCACCATTTTTTAATAAAAAAACATATCGAGCTGTCTGTTAGGCTCCAATAAGCGTGCTGTGAGATCCATAATTGCTGCTATCTAATATGTACGTATATTCGGTAGAGCTAGGCCCCCTTGTATAGTTCCCAGCTGTAATGTACTCAATATCACCCTTGAAACTTTCTTATTCCAGACAAAATCCCTGACCATAGATTCAATCTCCATGAAATAGCACAAATTGATCTTTAATGGGACGTTTAAAAAAAAAAAAACCAGCAAAGGAAGGATCGACATTTTGATAAGTTCGACCCGACTAATCCAAGTTAATGGCAATAGAGTCCATCTCTCCAATAAAGTTCTAATTTTGTTTCGCATTGTAAGATAATTCAAGCTAAATAATTGATCTAATTGATTGGAGACATAAATACCTAGGTATCTGATCGGTTCTTTTTTTAATGCTTGTGATCTTAAGTTTGGTGGAAGAAAGTAACAGTCTATTCAGTACCAATACCTTGTTTTATTCTGGTTAATTTTGTATCCACCAATCAGTTCAAACGGATTAAATTCTTGAAGAACTTTATCGAAATTTAATTTATCGGGATGAATGTATAAGATAATATCATCGACAAATAATTTAACTTTTGACATTCCTTTTATAGGTGGTTTGATTTCAGGTTTACCATGTATTCTTATTGCTAGTGGGTCAATGAAAAAGGTTAACAGGAAAGGGGACTTAGGGCAACCTTGCCTGGTACCACGGTTGATGTTAATTGCCCCTATTGAATTGGCATTGACTACCACCTTTGCCTGCACATCCTGATATACGTTTTTCAACATACTAATAATCTGTGCCGAAAAGCCACATTTTTGCAAGCCAATAAAAAGTGCATCCCAGTTCACCAGGTCGAAAGCTTTTTCAGCATCGACCATTGAAATTAAAGTTGGAATTTTATTGTTAGAGACAAAATCTAAAGCCTGAATTAAAAACCCGGTATTTGAGGACATAGACCTTCCCGGGACGAAACCTGACTGATCAGAGTGAATTAACGCCTGGGCAATCGGTGAGAGATGCTGGGCCCATATTTTTATTAGAATATTAAAATCAGCGTTAAGAAGGCTGATCGGTCTATATGAATTGACATCTTTCTAATTTTTCCCCTTTTTAACAAAACTAACAATAATAGACTCTGTAAAGCTCAAAGGAACAGCTTCTCTCAGTCTAGCAAAATTAAATAATTTAACTAAGAAAGGAGTCAATTCTTTAACAAAAGTTTTATAGAATTCGATTGGGAGCCCATCTGGGCCACACGCTTTTGCCCCGGCAATTAATTTCTCTATATCTAAAACTTCCAAATCTGAAATTTCAATCTCTAATTGATCAGATAAAGGACCAGGTAAGACAGGAAGATTAACTTCATCAAAATATTTATGGATACAATCTGTCCCTACCTCATATGTCGTAGAATATAGCTTAGAGTAATGGTCCAAAGATACTCAAGCTATATCATTTTTATCTCTAACCATATTTTGCGTTTTATTGTGGCTTTTTCCTCTTTGGTTTTAGTTTGCCCTGCTAGCATTTTTCCCACCATTTGGCTCTCCTCATAAACTCTTTGTTGATACGTTTTAGAGCTGTTTATTTCTTCAATTACAAAAAATTTCTTTACGGCTGCCTTTGCCCTTCCCAGTTGCAAGGCCGCATCCTCCCTCCCCGGTTCTCAAATATTTATAGCGTTAGACACATTCTGTTGAAGTTTGTTAATCTTATCCCGCCTCTCTCTCTTCTGAGCGGCTGGGCACGCAATCATCTGGCCTATGATAGCTTCTTTGAACCCTCACCAGACTGAAAACATTTCTGCGGTACCTTCATTTTGATTAAAAAACTCTGATATCCATTCTTTTGTTTGAGCCACCCAGTTGTTGTCTTGGAGGAGTAGACGATCCATCTGCCACCAGGATTGGGCCTTTCCTCCCCCTTCAATCACAAACTCAATTGTTATTAAAGAATGGTCTGAGAAGGGATTAATCCCTATGGTAGTGTCTGACACCATCAGGGATCGTGAATTAAGAAAAAAGTCAATCCTAGAGGCCGTATGGAATTGGTTAGAATAACACGTAAATTCAGCCGCTGTTGGATTATGGTTTCGCCATTGATCAACTAATTGATGTTCCTGTATTAGTGCTTCCAAGACTTTCTTTGTTTGGGGTTTCAACTCTTTTGTGTTTTTATTTGAAGTATCTTTTTTCAAATCTTGAATGAAATTGAAATCCCCACCCAAAATTATTTTTCCCGGGGACCCTCTGAGTAACTCGGTAATCCTAAGTAACGGTGTAATATCATCAGTTATTCAGCCATAATAGTTTAAAATATTTAAAAATCATCCAGTTTAACTTGGCCTGGATGGATATCTTGTTTCTCCGGTACAAGCATTCCAAGACAGATAGATATTCAGTCTGGAATTTTCACGACAGTCAGTTTGAGAATATTACAGGCTAATGTGGAAGAGAACTTAGTACCTAGTATTTAGTACCTAAAGAAAAGGAGTGTTTAGCTGTGTGATGTGTACAAAATATCGATATATGCATTGGTATTTCCACAACAGAAAATATTTTGTGACTAATACCACCATAATGCACTGACACAGAAGTCAGAAAAAACAGACTATCACTGACACATCATATAAGTTAAAATCTCCTTATAATTTCAAATTGCCTTTTTCCTGGTTTTGGCAATGGCTGGCCATAACTGAACATGTTTGTTGTGGCTGCCATTAAAGGATGGAAGGCAGTAAACCCTGTGTAGGAATTCAAAACTGTGGGTAATGTGAGGCAGGGAGAGCATCACCTGACCCCCAGGTCAGGTGAGGCCCTGCACTCGCGGTCACGCCAGGCCCTGCACCCGCGGCCATGCCAGGCCCTGCACCAGAGGTCAGACTAGGCCCTGCACCCACGGTCTGCAGCCTTGTTGGGATAAATGGGGGTAATGCTCTATGCACGGACACTGCTGTACATGGCTAAATCCTCTGCATAGCTGGCTTGTGTGGAATGGGGCTTCCCTGCACCCAAAGGGGGGCTGCACATGGCTGAATTCTGTGGGCAAGGGATTTGAATGGGATGGTCTGGTTACAATTTGTCATACAAAAAGATTACTTATAAACTGTGTCCTAGATAACTTGTAATTACCTTTGTTCATATATAATATATTTCAATTTTTTTGTTAAAAAAACCCAAAACTATAATAAAAATATACATTTAAAGTGATGTTGTAGTTACAATGTAAAATCTAAAAAACACTGAAAATCCTCAGTTATAGTAAGATGCTCATACCCTCACACATGATATCCCTGACCACATCTTAAGTTACAAGACTAATGACAACAACGTTGAGGTCTTATATAAAATATATCTGTATATTTGTGCCACCATTCACACCATTTGTTGCTCATCATTCAAAAATCAAGCTCACAGCATGCCAAAGGTCGTGCAGATTGCCGAACACAGATCAAAAGCTATGAGCAGGATGCAGAAACCGAGGACTTTTTCATATAACTGGGCTTTCCAGACAGGAAAGTTTCTTCATATTTTTTGTTTGATTTCAAATCTTTTTTATTTAAGAGATGAAAGAGTACAAAAGAAGCAAATGAGTACAAAAAATAAAGCATGGATGAGCACATAAGTTACATGTATGAGGACCATATAACCCAGATACATGTCACGGGAGAAATACGCGTAACGAATCACAAACAGAATTTTCACAGTCAATAAGCATTAAGCATGATATCCATGCATAAGTTATTGAATCTAGAAAGCAAAAGTGATGGAGGATAGGGAGAAAAGGAGGAAGAGAGCAAAGGGGAGAGAAAAGAAGAAAAAGGAAGAAAGCTGGACAGCAGCAGTGTAACCTGTGACACTAAGCTTAGGTCAAGACAGCAGTTCACAGCACCGATGTACATGCCCATTAAGGTGACAAAACGTGGTATGGATCAAAGGTGTAACAACCAAACTGGTCTACGGCGGGTTGTTGCAAAGCTCCAGTGAGACAAGTAAGCTCCAGAGTTTGGTGTGAGGTTTTCGCCAAGGTGATGAATAAAGAACGTCATTATCTGCTCCCCTTAATGCACCCAGCCATTCCTGCCAAATTTTGAAAGAAACATCGGAAGCACTCTTCCACTTACTCTGACGACTTTGCATGCCAGTGTTAACATGAGATCCAGTAGGTGTCTGTCATGCTCCTTTGTTATTCTCGGGTCAGCTACTTCCAGTAAAACATATGCGAAGTCCCTGGGCGGTCGGTAGAAGAAGATTCGTTGAATATAATTATAAATCTTATCCCAGAATGTTTGGAGTAGTGGGCAATAAAAGAGCATGTGAGCCAGGTCACCAACTTGGGATTTACAGCTCCAACACAGGGGGCTATCAAGAAGTTTGAGTTTAAAAAGTTTGTCTGGGGTCCAGTACGATCTGTTTATCAACATGAATTTGGTCTGAGAGAGTATCGGAGATATTTTGTTAGAAAAATGCCTGAGGTGAATCTTGTCCCAATCGAATACCATATTAGAGGAGTTTGTTTCTTTTTCCCAGTCTCGCTCGCACTTCCTGTGTGCTTTTTGAGGCATAGGGGAAAGAATTTTGTATATTTTTGATACCATGTGGCCCAGTGACATGAGCTGAAGTAATTTATTGCAAAGTGTAGGTTTGTGTGGTAAAGTGGCTCTGGTAGAGCCAAGGGCTTTGAGGCGTATGAACCTATAAAAATCCATTGGCTG
The DNA here is from genome assembly GCF_964263255.1 of Lissotriton vulgaris. Classification (NCBI taxonomy): domain Eukaryota; kingdom Metazoa; phylum Chordata; class Amphibia; order Caudata; family Salamandridae; genus Lissotriton; species Lissotriton vulgaris. The sequence continues at coordinate 708,249 of NW_028243866.1, read as the reverse complement.
GAGGTCAAACCATGTCTGTAAGGTGGTAAAAGCTAGGGGTGTTGAACCTTTGTAAATTTCTTTCAAGAGGTTCAACCCCTTCTTTGACCAATTGTCCCAAAAGAGATACTTGCCTTCATCTTTTAAGGCCGGATTAAACCAAAACGAGGTTAAGTTGGATTTGGTGAATTTGATTTTAACTTTACAGTGTCTCTCTAGGGTGAGAAGAGCCCTTTTAGTGTTAAGGAATATATACTTGGGTGAGGGAATACTGTGACATTCATTGACAATATGGCGGAAAGCGGTAAGTTGTTAATAATAGACTTCTCTACATGAGCCCATACAGGAGTGTAGTCCTGGTGTGTTTGGAACCAATGCGCTCCTTGCTTGCAGAGGTAAGCATCTGAAATTTGGTAACCCTATTCCCCCTTTGTCTTTTGGAAGTTGGAGTTTCCGCATAGAGATTCTTGGCTTCTTCCCCTGCCACAGGAATACATTAAAAAGCTTATATATCTTGGTGAGGAAATCATCAGAGAGTTACATAGGCAGCACAAAGGGCGTGATCATCATTTTCAGAGTTTCTGCTCTACCCCACCAAGACAGAAATTTCAGGGACCAGCCATCTAATAGGGAGGAAATCTTTTTATGGAGGGACAGCTCATTAAGTTTAAGAGTACTAATTAGATTGTTCTCAAACTAAGCTCTTCGGTTGCCAACACAGGCCCGAGCCCCCTAGGATGCACTTGTCACCTATATTATTAAGCAACTTTACCTCTGTCTTATCTTTATTGAGTTTATAGCCTGACACTTCTGCAAAGTCTGCAATAGAGGACATTAAAGCCGGGATTGCCAACTCTGCATTCTCGAAAACCACCAAAACGTCATCAGCATAAGCCGAAATTTTCACTGTGAAACCTTCAAAGAGATTACTTGTATGAGGTTGTTATTCCTGATAGAATAAAGAAAGGGTTTGATTGCTAGTATAAAGAGGGAGGGAGAAAGGGGACAGCCCTGTCTTGTGCCTTGTTTCAGATCGAATGAGTCCGACAGGCACCCACCTGCTCTTACTCTCGCGGACGGGTTAGCGTATAAGGCCATCAGCATACGGATGAAATCGGGTCCCAGGTTAAATATATGTAGAGTGGCTTCCAAGTAAGACCAGTCGACCTTGTCAAAGGCCTTCTCGGCATTTAAGGTCACGGCCACCGTGGGGGAGGTAGTCAATTGCGCTCTCTCTAGAATGTGTGCAAGGGTTCGTGTGTTGTCACTGGACAGTCTGTTTTTGAGATACCCTACCTGTGACGGGTGAACGAGCTGGGGCAAAACCTTTTAAATCCGTTTGGCCAGTATCATGCCGTAAATTTTACAATCGAGGTTGATCAATGATACCGGCCTGTAATTTTTGGGAGATGTCGGGTCTTTCCCATCTTTCGGGAGAACCGCAATAATGGCTTCTGCAGGGGTACCATGGACTTGACCACTTATGGTAAAGTGTTTGTATAAGTCTTTGAGTGGCTCCGTCAGGGCAGAGGAAAAGCTCTTATAGAACATAGCACTGAACCCGTCAGGGCCCGGAGCTTTTCCAGTTTAGAGGGATTTAATGGCCTGGTCAATGTCATCAGAGGATATGGGACGGTTGAGTTCGGTCTGATCTTGCGCCGAGAGAGAAGGGAGTTTACAGTTGACTAGATACTTCCCTAATTTGAAGCCAGTGATCTCCAGGTTTCTACTGTATAGGTCGCTGTAGAAGTCTTTAAAGATGTCAGCAATTTTGGTGGGGTCCGAGTGCGGAGTCCCTAGTTTATCAACAATGCTTTTGATAGCCGTTTGTTGCAACTTGAATTTCAGTAAGAAGCAAGGCTCTTGCCCGCCTTATTGGTATGACACAACCTGAAATTTTTGTGGTGTTGAAGCCAAATTCCTGCCCTTTCGCTGACTATTTTGTTATATTCGTATTTTTTGTTCATCTCTTCATTTAGGATCAGGGGGTCTTTAGAAGCTATGTGTTTTTTTTCTAGAGCTGAAATCTCCTCTTCTAAATTTGCTAGAGTGGAATTAGCGTCCTTATTCATGGCTGCGCGAATTTTAATTAACACCCCTCTGACTGTCGTTTTAAGGGCCTCCCATCTTGTCAGAGTCGTAGTATCCCCCTTTTTATTATGAGTAAGATATTCAGTTATGGCTGATTCTATGGCCACCCTATTTGTTTCTTTCTTTAAGACCGCATTATTGAATCTCCATAAATTCGACCTTTTAACCACATTGTACACCGCCAGAGTCATCGTGATGCATGAGTGATCAGAAATGACACGCGGTTCAATAGAGGTGTCCTCAATGTCGGCAATGGAGTGACCAGATGTGAGTAAGTAATCTATGGACGAGTATGAGTCGTGGGTTGAAGAATAAAAGGTATAGTCTCTACCTGTTGGATTCATCAGTCTCCATGAGTCAGTTGATTAAAGCGAGAGCAGAGATTGAGGAGTGCTTTGTCTGAGTTGTTTGGCCTAAAGGAACAGCGGGAGTCCCTATCTAAGACAGGATCCATAGGAAGATTGAGGTCACCAACAAATACATGCATTGCAGTGCCTGGTATCGAGTTCCTTCCAAAAACTTGGATCATCCTTATTGGGGGCATAGACGTTAGTTACATAAAATTCTCTATTGTCTTTTGACAGTTTCGTAGAGACCCATCTACCTTTTTTGTCGGCCGTACTGTGTAAAACATCAATATTGGCTCTTTTCGCATTCAGAGTGAGAACCCCGTTCTTTTTCTCCAAGGCATCAGATCCAATTGCCTCACTGTACCATTTATTTTTCATAGAGTTAAATTGAGGCGAGTCAATTTTAGTTTTCTGCAACATTATAATGTCACCCTTCTGTTTGTGTAGATAGTCTAAAATTTTCCTTTTTTTGATTGGGTGATTGATACCCTTAGATTGAGTGACACTATTCTGATAACCTGTCTATTTGTGGCCATGAGGGGGGAGAAGGTATGATGTATGATGCGCCACCTTAATCGCAGTGCAGGTTGTGCAGAGCATTATACCCCTATCAAAGGTGAGGCTACAGGACCACAAAATGGGCAAACAGTGGAAAGTGTACATAGGTTGAGCAGTGAGACATAGAACGTTGCTGTATGAGTGCACAGGCAGAAAAAGAAGTGAAAGTGAAAGCAAGAACCAGGAGAAAATAATAAGTAGCAAGAAAACCAAGAAAACCAAGAACCCCCTAACCCCCCCCACACCTCAGACCCACCCTAAATACACTAAGAATATGGCGACAGGCAGAGGCTACCACAGCAGTTTCTCCCTCCCGTGGCTGTTGCAAAAGAACCTGCTTACGTTTGCAGAAATTAGAACGCGTAATGTTAACAGACAATAGGAACATCAGGACCTTGGCTTGGTACATCACTTCAAATTAGTGAGTGTAACTAGAAAAATGATCATATTTGCATCAGGAAACACAAAAAGGCAGTTGGTACAACAAACCCAGAACCTCTATCATTGTAAACACACAATATTTGGAAACGTGTGGTGGCCGCCTAAGTTACCCATGAGGACACGGGTGAGACAGCGAGTTTAACTTATATAATGAACAGACGGTGCTGAAAGTAGGCTTGCTCCATATCGAGAAGAAGGCAGACTATGCCTATAGTAATCGGGAAGAACTGAAAGCATGGCATACGGCATTGCGAATCACTCTAACAAATAACAAATAATGCATTGCTACGACACAAACCCCCATAGTCTCTAAGCATCCATCTTGTGAAATAAGCACATAGCACAAGAGAATATCATGTCAGGCAAACAAGTCTTGCATTAGCAAGCAATGTATAAGCAAGCAATGTATGAGCACATAGCAATGTATAAGCACATATACATACAATGTATATATAAATACATACAATATATAAGCACATAGCACAAGAGAATATCATGTCAGGCAAACAAGTCTCGCATTAGCAAGCAATGTATGGTAGCTTCACAGATACGTAGGCATACAATAAGGAGAAGGGCGTCCTACCACACCGCCATCCATATCCTGTAACAAAGATACTGAAGATGAGCAGACGCCTTGATCACCATGTCTATTGTGGGTCCAGACATAAAAGTTCAGCAAGGCAAACGTCAGTATGATTGCAGGTGGTTCATTACAGGACAACATGGCCACACAAACTAGGTGCCATCACCAGTACCATTCGACGCAGCAGTGTCCATTGATGAGTCACCCGGGCCATCGAGAAATTTCTTTAGGTGTGATGGATCAGTGAATATTTGCGGCACCCCTTGAATCAGTACTCGAAAACGTGCAGGACCTACAAAGCCATATTGGTAGTCAAGCGTGCAAAGCCGTAAACGGAGGGCTAGGAAGTTTTTTCTCAAGTTGACAGTCTCTTTGCAATAATCCTGGGAAATGTATACTTTGTTGGTCTTCCACAAGATGTGATTATGCTTGCGAATAAACACTAAAATTAGCTCCACATGCTGATACCTAAGAGGTTTACAGACAATCGACAGGTGTAATACGGGCAGGAACCCTGTAAGCTCGATCGAACTCCAGCGGAGTGCTGAAGGAGAGGTTGGTGGCCTGCGGGAACCAGGATTCCAAGAAAGGTATACACGATCCATCTTTCTCTTCTGCCCTCTCCGGAATACCAAAAATATGCAGGTTCCCTCTGCGATTTCTATCTTCTAATTCAGAGAGGCGCCGTGACATGGATGTTGTGGTTAGTGAGAGTTCTTTGAGAGATTTGGTTACCTTTACTTCTGAATTCTCAAGTTGACTGATCCTGCATTTAGTTTCTGAAAGCCTGACATTTGTATCTTTAATATCGTGCCGAACTGCCGCAATCTCTTCTCTGGTAGACTTCGTGATCTCATGAACTTCAGCAAGTTTGAGGAGTATCGTGTCCAGCGTCGCATTGATGCCACACGTACCTTTGGTTGGTGTGACTGGGTTCGGCGGCTCAGCCTTCAGCCGTTTGAGATTCTTGGCTTCCTTTTCCCCCATGGTTAGGGGTTGAAATCAACCTTAGCAACCTGTGTCCAGTTGTGCGCAACGCAGCGGAAACACAGTGGTAGGCCTTGGATCAACGCTTGGTTGTTGGACTCCGATGCCTAAAGGCCAGCATAGACTGTGGAGTGCCCGCAAATTGAATAGAGTAAGTAAGAGGAGGGTGATGTTGAGGTGCACAGCTGGAGCTTGAGTTTCGCCCTTCCGTTCAGAAGCTCAATCAGAATCAGCCACAAAGCTAGCAGCATTCAGTTATCCTTGAAGATGTCCCAGGCGTCGGCCGTTTTAGAGTCAGGCAAGGCCGAAAGTGGAGTAGAACCTTCCCTTTATCCCTGCGTGAGGTAAGTAACAGGACGCACCATGGGCACCACTTGGAGGAGGTAGCATTAGTTATGGCACAGTCCAAAGGCGTGTGTGATCGTATTTAGGGGCGAAGAGGTATAAAGACTGCAGAGACCCACTGAGCCCATAGCATGACAGACCATATCGAGGCAGACTGGGGTAGAAGCACCAATCAAGTGGCAGCCAGGTGCCTGGAGATGTGTAGAGTTGTGAAGGACCGGTCGCCTTACTGGTGCATAGGTTTTTTAGACCACCCAGGGGAGCAAACATTAGCCCCACGCGGGGACGGGCTGATGGAGGATCGGTCGGCCGCCATTTTGAGTGCTGCTGCGCGCGATACCTTAAAGGAGATGCCGGTCAGGACAGAATTGTAGCGCTCTCCGAGGTTGCAGTCATCGGCAGAATTTGCAGCATCGGTCGGGTCCGACTGATTGGGCCGGTGCGAGGAGCTTCGGAAGCTGCGCGATCTCTCATCCGGTGAGTACAGCCGCCTGGTGCAGGAACATGGCTGGCCGGGGTCCGTGAAGGTTCACATGCGGCCGCAGCATGGAGCCTCAGGGCAGCGGGTAAACGCGTTTCCTGATAGTCGGGATATCTCCGTTAGATTCCTGATGTATTACGCCGCTCCGCCTCACATTAGGTAGAGACTGAGCAGGGAAGTACTGGAAATCTGCACAGACTCGGCAGCTAGGGAGGAGAAAAGGGCTCAGGCCGCCATCCTCGCCGGCGTCCAAACCACGCCTCCAAGTTTCTTCATATTTAACTCTGAAATCTCTGAACGAAAGTCCAAGAGATTTGATTGGCATGGTGACATTCCATGATAAATCCAACCCTGCTTTTCGACAAGAAGTTGGTGGGTTAACATAATACAGTCCTGCTCTTGGGCAAAGCTGATGGAGCTAAAACCACCTATGCCTCCCATAATAGGCCTAGATGGGGAAGGGGTAATAGAACACACCAACCTACAGTTAGCCGAGGCAGGATGGGAGAACTGATATATATGAATTAATGGAAATACGAAAACTGAGAAACCACATTGGAGGAAACCATATCATGGAAAACCAAGTTTAAGGAAAGACAATTTTAAGGAAATACAAATAAATCTAAAATGTATGGAAATATTTTAAAGAAAAGATACATTTAAGGAAACATCCAAAAGTAAATTAAACTTGGGTGAAGTTTAGGACTAGTGAGGGGGTTCTTGGTTCAGGGATGGGTAATGATGTATTGGGGTGATCAGGAATTTCTACGGGTGAACAATGGGTGAAGTTTAGGGGTGGTAAGGGCTTTTTAGAGTTTAAGGATGAGTGCCTTTTAGGGGTGTGCGGTATTTTTAAGGTTCAAGGATGTATAGGTGATGAGAAGTTTTGAGGTTTAGGCATAGAAATTGGTATTAGGGATTCAGTAATAGGTGGAGTTTAGGGGTAGTGAGGAGTTTTATGGTTCAGGTATGGGCAGGAGTGTAGGAGTAGAAAGGGCTTTTAGGGTTCGGGGATGGGTGTAGTTTAGGGGTCAGGAATGGGTGTAGTGAGGGAATTTTAGGGCTCGGGATAGGTGGAGTTTGAGGGTTATAAAGGGATTTTAGTGTTGAGGGATAGGTGTAGTTTAGGTGTGGTGAGGAGTTTTTAGGGGACAGGAATTGATGATGCCCCATGGGCAGGGATGCATGATGTGTAGAGGTGGCGAGAAGTCAGCGAAATAAAAATATCGAGAGTAATTGCTTGGCAATGTAAAATATGTACATTTTAAAGGCTTCATATCCCACCATCCTCACACCAAGCTTCCATGAAACGTGGGATATCCCTCTTCTCAGCATCTCAAGAATAAAGGTATTGTAGGACTAATAGTGCGCAAGGGACCAGCTGCTGCATGTAAATATATTTATCCCTCTCACTTTTTGATGCCTGCTTCATATGTCCAGTAGAGTCATAACCTGCCCTTGCAATGCTGCTCTTTTCTTGCGGGGGGCCAAGAGCAATGCCAGCAGCGCCTGTGGTCATATTAAGCATGCCAGAATCTCTGCCCTGGGTTAGCGCCTCCCTCCTGGAACCATGGCACTGTATGTTGTAAGTGAGCCGCCCAATGATAGGTCTTGAAATTTGGTGCCTGCAGTCCTCCACTACCCACTGGAGCTTCAGGACTTCCAGGCATATCCGTGCCCTTCTGGTCCCCCAGGAAAGCAACCAGAGTAGCTAATCCAAGCAGCAGAAGCAGGACTCTGGTATGCTCATCGGTGTGTGTTGTGGCACATACAGTAGATGAGGCAACATGATCATCTTACTCACTGCCATGCCCCTCATAAGGGACATCGGGAACCACAACCATTTGCGCACACTTTGTTGTCGGCTAATCAGTAAAGTGCCCACATCATAGGTTTCATCTAAATCTAAGCTTAACTACACCCCCCAGATATTTCCCTGGTGTCATCTGTATTTTTATATTAGGCAGGTCCGCACACTCGGTCAGATTTGCCTGTATGGGATATAGCACCGACTTGTCAGCATTTAACCAGAACCCTGTGTGTACCCCCATCATAGCTAAGGTATTGTGTACTGTACACCACATGGCCATTAGATTCCTTAATGTAAATAATATGTCATGGCATACAGTGAAATAACTTACCACTTGTCCTGCCACCAGCATACCATAATTTTTATGTCTGGTGCATATAATTTGAGTTAACGGTTCAATAATAGGGCACATATCAATGGGGAGAGAGAGTACCCCTGTCGGGTCACCCTCTCTACCAGCCACCTATCCGACACTTTCTTTAATCTTAGGTAGTCTGCGGCAGCGTATGATGCATAAATACCCAGTTGACAGTGTTGAAAGCCTTGTGGATGTCTAAGCTGGCAATGGCACAGGGTTCCTCTCTTTGCATGGCCTGTTCCACAATGAGGTAGGCCTTCGATATATTAGTGGAAGTAGTCGCCCACCCAAAAACCCGCCTGATCATTGTCTATATTCCCCTCTGCTGCCTGTGCCAGGCGTTGAGCCAATATTTTCTCCAGAATTTTAGCATCAACATTGATCATCAGCAATAGGCGATATGGTTCACAGTCGGTGGGATCCGTCCCTAGTTTAGGTAAAACAACTATATTTCCCTCCTTCAGTGATGCCGGTAACACCCCAGTCTCAAACACCTCCTCAAACATTGCCAAAAATGGAGCCCACAATAAATCAACGTATGTTTGATAAAATCTACAGATAGACCTGGTGTGTTCCCCGTGTTCATGTGCTTGACGACCCACCTGATGTCTGCCTCCTCTATTGCATTCAAGATAGCACTCACATCCTCATCCACCCTAGGTGGGTGTGCTTCATCAAGGATGGCCCCAATGCCTGTCTCATCACTTCGGCCCTGTTGCATGTATAGCGCCTAGTAGAATTCAGCAAACTGGTCCAGTATTTCTGCCAGAGCTGCCAGGATCGCTCCACTTGCAGCCTTGAGGGATGCATTAGCATTCTCTCCCTTCTCCCTGTTGACCAGCCATACCAGTAGGAGTCCAGGCTGATCTTCTTGCTTGTGCTGTGTTTCTGTGTACGTTCTATAGTCATGTTTCCCTAATGGGTCCTGAGCCTCATCCAGTTCCACCTTCAGATTATATCATGTCTCACAAGTTACATCATCATTTGGGACTCGCCTATCTATATCTCCTATTTGTTCCACTGTCATAACTTTGCGCCCGTGGATCTCTGCACCCCATAGGTAGTAGCCATACACTTCACCCATATGCCCACTTTAAAGGCTTCCTATACCATACCGGCAGAAGGCACCTTTCCCGTATTCACATCAAAAAATTCCCGCACTGCTTTTCTGATTTCTTCTTGGAATGCTTGGTAATGTAGAGCTCGAGATTGAAATTGCCACTGTGGTACTGGTGTCACATAGGCCTGGCCCTGAAGCTCTATTGCAAGCGCGCATGGTCTGAGAGGGTCTGGCCCAAGTACGAGGCCACTCCAAAGTGTGTGACCTGTTCTGCATGAATAAGCATACAGTCTATGCTGGAGAAGGTGCCATCCAGGGGGAATAAAAAGAGTGGCCTCTTAATTGGTCATGCTGTGCCTGCCACACTTCTAGCACGTTAAGAGTGTCCATACCCTCCAACAGTGCCCTAGATGACTTGCCCAGAAGCCAAGCAGTAAGCAGTGGGCCTTGAGCTATCCAGATTTCTATCTATCACGCAATTACAGTCACCGTTCCGGATGATAGTATAATGTGCTTTGGGTGTTAAGAGACTTACTACTCCTTCGAAGAAGTCCGGTGCGTCAATGTTGGCTGCGTATGTGTTCAGTAATACCTTGGGTTTGCCAGTTATTTCCCCACCACACCTATGTATCTGCCATCAACCGCCTTCAATTCACTCTCCACCTTAAGAGCGATGCTGACACCTACCCATCAATCAATCAATCACAGCATTTATATAGCGCACTACTCACCCGGAGGGTCTCAAGGCGCTAGGGGAAGGGGGGTCCGCTACTGCTCGAACAGCCAGGTCTTGAGCTGCTTCCTGAAGGCGAGGTGGTCCTGGGTCAGGTAGAGGTGGGTTGGGAGGGAGTTCCAAGTCTTGGCGGCCAGGTAGGAGAAGGACCTTCCTCCTGTGGTGGCTCTTCGGATCCGGGGGACGGCGGCGAGGGCGTGGTCGGTCGATCGAAGTTGGCGTGTGGTAGCGTAGAAGTTGAGGCGGCTGTTGAGGTATCCTGGGCCTTGGTTGTGTAGGGCCTTGTGTGCGTGGGTGAGGAGACGGAAGGTGATTTTCTTGTTGACCGGGAGCCAGTGCAGATCTCTCAGGTGTCCGGAGATGTGGCTGCGACGGGGGATGTCCAGGATGAGTCGTGCTGAGGCGTTCTGGTTCCGCTGGAGTCTCTTCTGGAGTTTGGCGGTGGTTCCGGTGTAGAGAGAGTTGCCGTAGTCCAGACGGCTGGTGACGAGGGCCTGGGTGACTGTCTTCCTGGTCTCGGTGGGGATCCACCGGAAGATCTTGCGTAGCATGCGCAGGATGTTGAAGCATGACAAGGAGACGGCGTTGACTTGTCTGGTCATGGAGAGAGGAGTCCAGGATGAAACCCAAGTTGCGTGCGTGGTCTGTTGGTTTGGGTGCGCTGCCCAGGGCGGGGGCCACCAGGAGTCGTCCCAGGCGGAGGGCGAAGATCCCAGGATGAGGACTTCCGTCTTGTCCGAGTTCAGTTTCAGGCGGCTGCTCATCATCCACTTGGCTACATCTGTCATCCCTTCGTGTAGGTTGGCTCTGGCGGTGGCGGGGTCGTTGGTGAGGGAGAGGATCAGCTGGGTATCGTCGGCGTAGGAGATGATGTTGAGGTTGTGCTGGCGTGCGATGGCTGCGAGGGGACTCATGTAGACGTTGAAGAGGGTTGGGCTGAGCGAGGAGCCTTGAGGAACGCCGCAGATGACTTCGGTGGCTTCTGATCTGAACGGGGGGAGGTGGACTCTCTGTGTCCTTCCGGTGAGGAACGAGGTGATCCATTCCAGTGCCTTCTCCTGCATTCCGACGTTGCCGAGGCGCTGCACTAGGGTTCGGTGACAGACCGCGTCGAAGGCCGCGGAGAGGTCTAGGAGGATGAGGGCTGCTGTTTCTCCGTTGTCGAGCAGGGCTCGGATGTCATTGGTAGCTGCGATCAGGGCGGTCTCGGTGCTGTGGTTGGCCCGGAAGCCAGACTGCGAGAGTTCGAGGGATCCGTTTGTCTCAAGGAAGGCGGCCAGCTGCTTGTTGGCGGTCTTCTCGATGACTTTTGCAGGAAACGGGAGCAGCGAGATGGGGCGAGATGGTGTGGTAGTTCTTGAGGTCGGTGGGGTAACACAGCCCATGCCGATGATGTAAAGCTGGCATACCATAGTCGTCACCCCATGTAGGTAGTATCTTCTTGTGTTCCTTTGGTACCAGATGCGTCTTCTGCACCATTACTATCCGCTCCAGGTGCTTACGATCGTATGACCAAATTCTCTGCTGTTTAATGGGATCCTCCATCCCCTTAAAATTCAAGGAAATCGCTGTCACCCTCATGCGTGCAATATACATTTTACTCCTGTCCCATGAACCACCCGTGCTAACATGTTATTGTGTAGCCTCTCTCTCTTAAGCCCAGAAACAAATTCCACACCTCCCCTCGACACCCAAGAACTGTATTGCCTCCCACCCACCTGTGTGGCCTACCCCAAAGTGGCCTCCACAAGCGACACATGTGGTGTCGACCCATCCCCCCTAAGCAACAATCAAACTTTACTCAATCAGTGTGCAGCTACTGTGGTCTTCAGTGATGGGGCGTCTCAGGAACCGTGCCACCAGTGGAGGTAAAACAGAAGCAGATGTTAGCTTTTTCTGGCCTCAATAGCATATTTTCACAGTATGAGTGCTTCACTGCAACAACCGGCAGATACAATGATACACAATAAGTTCACAGGGCCTCATTTATGGGTTTTTTGCAATAGGACAACGCAGCAGGCCTTGTTGCTGTGCCCCCCAGCAGAAAAAGAAAAGGGCATGAATGCGCTGTATCTATTAGCAACACTTGTGGAACGCCCCTTTCACTCAGTTTTCTGCGTTAAAGAGGCACATATCTATAAGGCGATGAAAAGCCACAAAACATGGCTTTATTTAGCATTACAAATATGCCAGTGGCACATTGCTCCACCAGAACATCAAAAAAGTTATGTTCCGGCGGCACAAAAGTGCCTTCATAGTACATGTGACATTCTACCCGTGGGTAGTAGTTGTGGTACACATGTACCATTCACAATGTAGTAGTCCTCCATACTTATGGACCTCAGTTTGGGGAAGCCAGAGGCAGCTGTTGCTACCTGTGCCCTGTCCGCTAGTACCCCTACATTGGCCTTGCTAGCCATGGCTGCTGCGGCCATGAAGGCAGTGGCGGGATCAGAAAGTTAACAGGGTTGTAGGAGCCATAATTAATTTCTGTAGTTTACATTACTTGGCCTCCCTAATGCCTCAGCAGCAAATAAAAGTCTGCTGAGGGGCTAAGGGTAGGACAAGTGGTGAAACCTGTGATGTTATCAGTTGTCAGATGATGTATGATGTCATTTCTGCCACCACCTCTATGTTGGTCAGCTTCACAATAACAGTGGGTGAGAGTGGCTTCAGTGTCAGGATTACTGAAGCCACTCAGTACAGCAGGACTGTAAATGAATACAGAGCAGCAGCAGAGCACACTGACCAAATTTGTAATATCTGGTAATGTGGCTCATTAATCATTCGCCAACTTATTGTAAATTATTTATGTGTGTACATCTCTTCTACCCCATGGCTCCTTGCTTTCTCCTTGCCTGGGTTATGCACCCACCAGTTGCTTTGTCTGATCTGACAACATTTGACATTTGTACAGCTCTATGTGTTCTGCTTAAAAATGCATATTTCATTTGAGTGAGTGCTTCATTGGAAAGGAATCCCATAACAAAAATGCCACATATCCCTTTGATGAACCATCAAAGCCAGTCCATGTTGCATGCTACATGTTGAAAAGAGTGTTTGCAACAGAAAATAGATAACCACCCCCAACACACCTCCACAATTCAATTAGGTGTTTGTGGCAATTTGTGATCTCTAATATTAGTTATTTACGTGTGTATGTATGTATGTATAGATGGGTGTGGTATTTCAAGAGACAGGGGAGCACTGTACAAGGTCAAAGAAAAGCTTTAAGTCAACAAGTGACAGGAGAAGTAGATGGTGTGTGAACGGTTACTGCATTTTGCTGTAGTGTTCTTTAAAGAGATGCATTTTCAACTCTTTTCTTAAATTGGAGTAGTGATGAGGTGGCACTGATGTTCCTGATGGATGCATGGATGTGGTTCCAGATCCTAGGTGCATAGATGGAAAAAGCCTGTTGCCTTGTTTTTTTATTTTCCAAACTTCTTAATATGCAGTCTAATGGTGTCCAGGCCATGGTTATGCTGGGAACCACCAGAGATGATTAGCTTGCTCACAAGATAAGCAGGGGTGCTGGTTGTGATGGTATCCCAGCTGTGGTTATGCTGAGAACCATCAGAGATGGTGAGCTTGTTCGCAAGATAAGCAGGGGTGCTGGTTGTGATGGTATCCCAGCTGTGGTTATGCTGAGAACCATCAGAGATGGTGAGCTTGTTCGCAAGATAAGCAGGGGTGCTGGTTGTGATGGCTTTTTAAATGATGCAGCTGCTTTTGAAGATGGTGTGGGACGGCAAGAGTAGCCAATGGAGTTCCAACCAGATACTTGTGATGTGATCATAATTCTTCAGGGCCCTTGTTGAAATATACTGTGGCATGTAGGATGACTAAAAGAGGTACAAGTGTGGGGTCTCGGAGGCCATGGTACAGTGCATTATGAGGATTTTATTAGAAATTTGGATGTGCTTTCTGGGTGAAACAGCTTCAGTTTCTTTAGAAGAGACAGCAAGTACCAGGCCATCAATGTGCTTTTTGGCAGTGTGTTCTTTGAGCGTCAGGTTGTGGCCCAGGGTGAATCCAAGTGACTAGTCATTCTGGGAAATTTGGGAGTGAAAGGTTTGTATTGTTTCTTGTTATTTGTTCTGGCAAATATCCAGTCTCCACAACCTGCAAAAATGATTCACTCCGCTCCATAGCTGAGCAGCATTTTAACTGGAATGTAATAGTGCTTTAGAGCCATTGAAAGACCAACTAACATCAGCCACGGTGGGCTGTGGTCATAGAGGCTCATCTGTCATCTCCACACTGGGCTGGAGGAATAAGCTCAATGAGGGGACAAAGAAACCTACTACCACCTAGGGATGCAAACAAACCCTCTCCCCCCTCACAAAGACAGCTTTAAGTGTAAGGATGCCAGCATGGTTCCCTACCCAGCCACGCAACACACTCACTTATGTGGTCACCTGCCTCTACTAGCAGCCCATGAAGTTGACCACCCTGTGGACCCCCAGTCAACACAAACCTTGCCTCTACTCCTAGAAGAGTGCAAAAGCACACACTGCCATGCCCCGGTGAGCTTTCCTACCTACTGGGCGTGGACATGGGCTAAGAAATACCAGGATGTAGACGTCCGACACAACAGAAGAAGATTTCCTATGGTCACCAATGATTTTTGCCACTTTGGGCCCATTTTTTGTTCATTTCCCACTACACCCTGGCTTATGGGTCCCCCGCCCAACCTCCTTCCACCAAGAGCTAGATGTAATTGTAACCTCAGACTAACCACAACAACTCACACAGTGACTATATATAGGGATATGGTCTCAAACCAGACAGTGGACCTCTGAAAAAAAGACTGTAGTCCACTTCTCCTCAGGACTTATACCTTTACCTCCTCCCAAAGCACCACCCTCTGGTCACCTAAACCATCAGCCTTATATCCGACAGTTCTCAGTCTGTTGTCTCTAGGATACTCCCACCTTGAATAATTCTCATCTCAGGTGTGTCTTTTAATCCATGTCCATAGGTTTCGAGTCTTGTCACACAACACTGATAAAGACTAAGATGTACACTACTAACTCTTCCTCTGCAATGGACGTTTCCGAACCCTCCATTATCTCGTGATCTTGATGCAAGTGCCTATTATTATACCTCATCCTCTCATATTAAGTTTCAAAGGCAGCCTTATTAGTAACCAGGTCCCCTTTACATGCCTAGCTACACTAGCCTAATCATTATCTGTGTCATGATGGATCAAACTTGTCGACCTTCTACCAGGGTTGCTCCATGCAATATATTCTATCCCTCATAAAGCAAAAAATCTCTTCTTCTCTCTGATGCTGTTATCAAACAGCAATTGCTCCTGTGGTGGCGTCTAACTACATGATGCCCTTCCACCCCCTTTAGAAGTCACTTACATATAGGTGCCACCCCTGTGCCCTGAAGTCAGTTCCTTTCTCTTCACACAGTTTGATGTGGATTCAAAGCTCTACTCCTAACTTTGTTGTTGTACTGACACCAAAATTCAGCATGGATGGTGTGCCAAAAAAAGGTTTCTCTCCACCCACCCCACCTCACGCCCCCAAGACTATAGGTTTCAAACCATGCCACAGAAAGTACACATATCCACATGGAGTATTTTGTGTTGCAGTCATGATTCAAAGTTGTGTGACAATAGTTCCCTGATATATCGGAAGGCAATCAGGCAGTAGGATGCAAAACCTTCTGGTGTGGAGTAGAGGAACAGAGGAAGAGGTCATCCTCAAAGCAATATTCCTGATCCCTCTTTGGCTCACAGGGCCAATTCTGTTCCAGATGCAGTGCCTTTCCTACACCAAATCTCAATCCCAATCCTCGGATAAATCCAGGTTGTTGCAGCACTAGCACAACAATGCCAAGTGGGACATATCCCCTCCCCTTGCTCCAGATCAGGTGAGAAGCTGCGCAGTTGGCACTCCAAGGGCCCGAACTGGTGCCATCTTCTGACTGAGCAGTTACAAGGCTGGCTGCAGCACCTTTAAAGAGTCTCTGCTGCAAACCTTCAAGATGATACCGGGTCCCCTTCGGGAACGCCTTTGGGCCCCAAAGAGCAGCAGGCAGCTTTGGTCGTATTTCGACCAGAGGGTCATTCACATGCACCGACTCACCGTGCCTAGCCTTCTTCTGGATCCATGCCAGCAGCAGTCCATAGTTCTACTCTGGCCCCTGGAGCCACACCGGTCCCAGCTGCACTGGCGGCGATGCCAACTCTAGAAGTGCCCATGCGGGATCCAGTCCCGAGGTTGGCCCACACCAGACCTGTGTTGCATTGTGAAATCACTACAACCCAGCC
Organism: Lissotriton vulgaris; assembly: GCF_964263255.1. Taxonomy (NCBI): domain Eukaryota; kingdom Metazoa; phylum Chordata; class Amphibia; order Caudata; family Salamandridae; genus Lissotriton; species Lissotriton vulgaris. The sequence goes on along the minus strand of NW_028243866.1, from coordinate 692,184 downwards.
CCCAACTTTGGAAAGTGATTCCCTCCCTCTTCCTCGATGGTAGTGCTATAGAAGTCTAGAGGCTCTGTTCAACTCCAGTTCAGGCGTGGTTCAAGGACACCAGATTATACCACATGACAAGGACCACAAGGAATAGGTGGACAACTTGATTCCTCCTCTCTATACCAATATGAGATGGTACCTGAATCGACAAAATGCTAGTGGGTTGGAAACTGCTCCCAGCACTGAATTAGAATGTCCACCAGGACCACACACAGAACAAAAGTGCCTCCTTTGCATGACATAGTGCAACAGAATTTCTTTTAGTTACAATTGCTTACAACAGAAATGAAGGCTAATTTGTTGACAAATCTTAGCACCCGGGCCTGCCATATTGCTGCCTTACATTGAACCCATTACTTATACCTTATTGGTTGCTTGGACGGAGCAAGCCATCCATTCAAGCCCCCCAATGGTTAGGCCAAAGATGGCAGGCATTTTTACCCAAAAATCCAACCCCAGAAAGCCTCGTGGTACAAGCTTCCATGAGATAGGTCAACTCGAATGCATTGCTTTCTACACCACCAGATAGGGATTCAAAGCACAAAGATGTGTCTGGCACCCATGGCAACAGCTTCCAAACTGTTTTGATGGCTCCTCGTAGGACCATTTACAGCAGTTACAGGGTAGGATTACATTTTTGCTATTTATGGTTTTCAACTCTGCTGGAAATCTATCACTTCAGATCAGTAGGTACTACATATTATTCAAATGTTTATAACCTACTTGCATCCCACCTGTTCCTATTCAAGTGCCAGGAGGTCATGCCATCATCCTTCTGGAAGTCAAGTCCATTTTGGTGAAAGTAGCCACTGAGAGGTTACTGAACTCAGAAATAGACAAGGGTGGTACCCCTACTACATCCTGGTGCCCAACAAAGATGGAGAGCTCATGTCTATTTTGGATCTTCACTCCCTGAGGCCTTTCCTATGGAAGTATGAATTCAAACTCACTCTACCCAAGGATCTTGCTCCACTGGATCTGATGAATTGGAAGGTATTCTTGGACTTGAAAGTCGCATGCTGTAACGTGCCCATTCAGCAGTCTCACAGGTTCTACCAGCTTCATGTTTGGGTGAAGAATTTTCAATTTGCCATTCTACGCTTCGGCCTCACCTCCGACTCGCAGATGTTTATGAAGGTAATGGCATTGGTCACTGCCCACTTCGCAAGTTGGGGATTCATGAATTTCCGTGCCTCAACTGGCTGCTCAAGGCGGCTTCGCTGCAATCAATCACAGACCACCTCTGAACGATGATTGCCATTCATTCATCCCTGAGGTTTTCCATCGCCAAACTGAAGTCCTATTTGATGCCAACATGAAGAATTCACCTCATAGGGGCCATTCTGAAAACAGTGGTTTCCAATGCCTTTACACCCCCACAATAAACCCAGGACATTCAGGCTAGGTTCCTGAAGTTTTGGACTCAATGCTTTGCTTTGGTGATGTCATTTCTGAGGCTTTGTGGACTTCTGACCTCATGCATTGTCCTTGTTGCTTGTGCTTGGCATAAACGGTCTTTGGAATGTAACCTACGTTTCCATTGCACACATCATGAAGGCTGACTGTCATACAACATCTGCATCCCAAGATCCTCAGTGGCGGATGGTGACCATCAACTTGTAATGTGGCAGGCCCTTCTGTCTACCCCATCCAGTGCCTATAGGTGTGATAGATGCTTTGTTAAGCCATGGCCCTCTGAATGAGATACAAAGATCCCACAAGTGGCTCAGCCACTGGACGGCTGACTTAAAATTCATGATGGCTATTGACTGTCTGACTCAGGTTCAGGTTCTTTATTCAATTCAATTGAATCATGAAAGTTTGCAATCATGCATTTAAAAAAGCAAGACGGAATATACATAGGGACATTTTGTGCAAAAATTAAATATACAATTAATCTATTTCCTATTCCTAGGTCATATTATCCCAGCACTGAATCTAGATATTGACTGTCTGACTCAATTTTCTGGACCTTTGGGTTAAAGCAAGGGATGGATTCTTAGCACTAGGCCCCTTTTTCCAAACCCAGCCATCATAATGCACTCCTACACATCACCAGTGATCACCATAGGGACCAAAAAGAAAAACTGCCCTATGGGCCGCTCCCGCATATTCGCAGGAACTGCAGCAATAAGGATGAATATTTTCAAAATGGCAAAAGTTTGTTTCTAGGGGACATCCCGGGAAACTTGTGAGGTCTTCACTCAAAAGAGATTGGTTTTACTCCTAGATAAATACTTCTTGTGGCTAATGGAAATGGAAGGTCGATGCCTTTGACCTGTGTATTGACATATGATCCCAATGCCAACAGGATTAAGACTATCAATAAATCTAACTGGAAAATGCACTGCAATTTGAAGCTTCCTGTCCTATTGTTTTCATTTAAAAAAGGAAACAATATTAGACAATATCTGGTTAGAGTAGCCAGGAAAACAGAGAGGAAGGATTTACCCAATCAGTTCAATCTTCCAACTATTCAGGGACACCACAGATGTGCGTGTTAATTCACCACCTGTTCCAAAGAGCTCACAATTAACTGAATTACTGTTACCAAAAGAAATGTTTTAATTGAAACACAAAGAATGTGGTACACTGTATTTCATGCCCATGCAACAAGTTCTACATAGGTCAAACAAGCAAACCTGTAAAAATGCACATCCTTCATCTATATCCAGGATAGGTTGCCAGACCAAGGGGGCACCACTTGTGCAACATTATGTAACACAGAATCACTGTGAGAATGGCATCAAATGGTCAGTGACCTCTCCCAATGACAGAGGTGAATTATTAGAAACCACATTACTAACAATAGTGACCAGGTACATCGAAAAATTCCCTAGAGCCACAAATGGCCTTAATGAAAATGATAAAATATGGGAGTTCACCAGAATATAACCTATGGGTGCTTGCTGCGGGGGTCAGGCTATTTCTGTTATGGTTAAAATTCTCCTCTCCCCCTTGGAGAAAGGATGAATGAGATTATACACATGATAGGTTATGAGTGGATAAATATGGGATATATAGCCATTGTAAATAACAATGTAGTATGGATTGAATTTCTCTTCTCTTATGGTATCTGGGCACACACAGATAGATTGTCTCAAGCCCGTTTTGATGTTCCCTTCAGTGTTTTAATATAATTGATGTTTTTCTGATAGATACATCTGCCGTGTGGATTCCTCACCTTGTGAATATCCCCTTGCGTCAGCAACATTCGGAAATTCTTTTTGTAGCTTCGCTCCGACGTGGACGCGGACGTCACAGAGACACAGCTCTGCTCGCAACTCCGCTGACGTCACCGACGCCTATAAAAGGCCCACGCCGGCGTGATGACATCAGTTCCCTTTTTTCCGCGTCGTCGACGCTAACGGTTTTCAGGGAGCGTACTGTAGCTTTACAGTAACTTTGTTACTATTATCCTGTTATTCTGTTTAACTTTATATTCTTCGAGATGTCGTCGAAGAAGACTGGTTTTAAGGCTTGCGGCGAATGTGGCAAGACTATGTCTATCACCGATCCTCATGATTGCTGTGTTTGGTGTTTAAGTTCCGATCATGACGTCGAGGACTGTCCTTGCTGCAAGAAGATGACTTCGAAGGCGCTAAGAGAAAGAGAGGCGAAGCTCCTTGTGGCTAAACTTAAGAGTAAGAAAGATAAGAAATCTTCGAAGTCTCGAACTCGTCGATCGAGATCGAGGTCGAGGTCGAGGTCTCGATCGAGGTCACGCTCGGAGTCGTCTTCAGCTCACGCTTCGAAGTCTTCGAGGAAAAAGCACAAGAAGAGGAGCCATGAGTCATGTCATCACTCCGGAAAAGACTCTAGTTCAAAACCGAAGTCCCAGGTCAAGCTTCTGAGTAAAGAGGTGGTGGTTTCGGAGTCGGAGCATATCTCTGTTGGTGAGGCTTCACATCCAGGTTCACCCGAATCACAGGAGCAGGTCCATTCTCCAGTTCCATCCAATCCTTCTGGTCAGGAGGATGAAGGTGAGGAGCAGGGGGCTGGTGAAGTCGAGGTTCCGGTGCCTGCGGGTTCGTCGACCCCGGTTCCAGGACTCGTTGAAGAGGTCGACGTCGTTTCGACTCCGCCTCCTCAGGAACGACCCAGAGATCCATATCCTGAGTTTCCAGCTCCAGGTCAGGATCCATCTCAGTTCTTGAACGCCATGTTTGGTGTCTATTCTAGGGCAATGTTCCCGTCTGGTGCACCTGTTGGTCCCACGGGTCCTATGGCTTTCAACTTGGGTGTTCCCCAGGCTTACGCCCCTGCGCCCTTCATGCCTTTTATGCCGACTATACCACCGCATTGGCATTTTCCGACACCTCCGGTGTCGTCGACTCCGAAGCGCTCGACGCCGACTCCGTCGATGCCGGTCACATCGACGCCGATGCCTACGACTCCGAGGCATGATTCTGTCCGACCTCGTGCTGAGAAGCCTCGTCCGACGTCGGGTTCGACGCCGGCTCCGACGCCGTCGCCGTCGGAGTCGATTCCGAACCCGTTGGCTTCGGCTGTGAAGGAAAGGTCTCGGAGAAAGGCTCAGAGACTTCTGGAAGAGGAAAGGTATCAATATTCGGATACTGAAGAAGGGGAGTTACAGGATTCTGAGGATCCTTTTGAAGATTTGTGTGAGGCCAGTGGGCTTGAACTGTCACCTGAGTGGGAGTTGGCATCAGTTTCAAATGTACCATCAAAGGATGTGGTGCCTTATCACACTGTTATAAAAAAAGCAGCTAGTCTATTGAATATTACTCTTCCTACTGCTGACTATAAGCCTAACATCTTGACTGAGGTTCTTCATTCTCCCTCGTCAGTAATTGAGCCTGTGTTTCCCTTCAACGAGGCCTTGACTGAGCCCATCTATGAGGTTTGGAAGAAGCCTTTGTCTGCTCCTGCAGTTTCAAGAACAGTTGCGAGGAGATACAGAGTGGCACCTGAGGACCCTGCGTTTTTATCAATTCATCCCTTGCCTGAGAGTTTGGTGGTGCAGGCTGCTTGCTCAAAGAAATCTGCTGGTGCTTTCCCACAGGTTCCTGGGGACAAAGAATCCAGAAAGCAAGATCAGGGTGCCAGGAAGGTCTTCTCTTCAGCCAGTATGGCGTTAAAGTCAACCAACGCAACGTGCCTGATGGGGAGGTATATCCATGCCTTGATGGATTCTGTCAAGCAGCTAATTCCGAAAATTCCTGAGGATGATCGGAAGGATTTTCAGGAGGTGATTTCAGACACTCAAGCAGCTGCGAGACAGGTGATTCAGAGTGGTCTGGACACTGCTGATTCGGTGGCAAGGGTCATGGGTTCATCTGTGGCCACCAGGAGGGCTGCCTGGCTTAAATCATCGGTGTTCTCTGCGGACGTCCAGTCTGCTTTGTTGGACTTGCCTTTTGATGGCTCAGGATTGTTTGGCAAGAAGGCTGATGCTGCCTTGGAACGTTTTAAGGACAGTAGGGCCACTGCAAAATCCTTGGGTCTTCAGTCCAGAGGAACTACTGGTAAACGCTTCAGGGGGTTTGGAAGATCTTCCTTTCGCTCTTACAGACCTTCCCAGCAGCAGCCTCAGCAGCAACAGAATACGCTGTACAAGTCGTACAGGGGCAGACAAAGATCCCGCCCTAGAGGTCATCAATCCTCCTCCTCCTCTCCTTCCCAACCCCCAGCCAACGCAGCAAAGCAGCCCTAGATCCGCCATTCCGGATCATGTGGGCCCAGTGGGGGGTCGGCTTACTCATTTCCTACAAGATTGGGAATTAATTACATCGGATCTTTGGGTTCTCAATCTTGTAGGGAATGGGTATGCACTTCCTTTCCAGGAATTCCCTCCCAATTACCCTCCTTGCCAGGGTTATTGTTCGGAGGACCACCTGCTTCGCCTGCAGGAAGAAGTCCTGGCTCTTTTCAAAAAAGGTGCGATAGAGGTGGTCCCAGAGCAGGAAAGGGGTCAGGGGTGCTACTCCCGGTATTTCCTGATCCCCAAGAAAGATGGCAGGCTTCGGCCAATATTGGATCTCAGGATCTTGAACCTTTACCTGAAACAGGAAAAGTTCAAGATGCTCACTCTTGCGCAGGTTCTTCAAGCGCTGCTGGAAGAAGACTGGATGGTGTCGATCGACTTGCAGGATGCGTATTTTCATATTCCCATCCTGAAGTCGCACAGAAAGTATCTCCGTTTTACGGTTGGGTCACAACACTACCAGTTTGTGTCCTTCCGTTTGGACTTACTACTGCGCCTCGAGTCTTCACCAAGGTGATGGCGGTGGTGGCAGCTCATCTCAGAAGAACGGGGATACATGTGTTTCCGTATCTAGACGACTTGCTGATCAAAGCGGAGTCGCCGGAGAAGGTGCTCCATCATCTGCAAGAGACAACTCAGTTGTTGCACAGTTTGGGTTTTTCGATAAATGTACCCAAGTCTCACCTGGTGCCCTCACAGCGCAACCTGTTCATAGGTGCTGTACTGGACACTACTGTATGTCGCGCATTCCCTCCCCCTCAAAGGATTCGCGATATTCAGGAGATGATTCCTTTGTTTTACCCTGAAGCGGTTGTTCCAGTCCTGAAGGTCCTTCGCCTGCTCGGTCTGATGGCTTCATGCATCCTGTTGGTCAACCATGCACGCTGGCACATGAGGGCGCTCCAGTGGTGCCTCCGCAGGCAGTGGTATCAGCACAACGGAGATCTCAGGGAGTCAGTGAGGATCTCCAGAGAAACTGCAGCGGATCTGTTTTGGTGGAGTGTGGAAGGCAATCTGTCTCAAGGGAAGCCTTTTCAGATTCCTCCTTTGGTGGCCACAGTAATAACGGATGCGTCCACCCTCGGGTGGGGTGCTCATCTGGGGGACCTGGAGGTCTAAGGTCTTTGGTCTCCAGAGGAAAGGTTGCTTCACATCAACCTTCTGGAATTGCGGGCAATACGTCTGGCGCTCAAGGCCTTCCTCCCTTCCCTTCGCGGGCGGTCAGTTCAGGTCCTGACGGACAACACGACCGCGATGTGGTACATCAACAAGCAGGGGGGAGTAGGGTCGCAGTGTCTCTGTAGAGAGGCTCTGCGTCTCTGGTCCTGGGTTCAGGACCATCAGATTTGTCTGATGGCAAATCATCTGGCCGGAGTTCAGAACGTTCGTGCAGACAGTCTCAGTCGGCAGTTTTCTGCTGATCACGAGTGGAGGCTCCATCCAGAGGTAGTTCTCTACATCTTTCGGATGTGGGGGACTCCTCGGGTGGACCTGTTCGCCACTCATGAGAATGCTCACTGCCTGTCATTCTGCAGCCTCCAGTTTCCGATGCAGGGAGCCTTGGGGGATGCGTTTCAGTTGAGTTGGAGCTCGCAACTCCTTTACGCGTTTCCTCCCATACCCTTGATTCCTCGGGTTCTGAGGAAAATTCGCCAAGACCGTGCCCGAGTCATATTGATTGCGCCGGATTGGCCAAGAAGGTTGTGGTACTCAGACCTTCTCCACCTCTCCTCTCACCCGCCGCTCCGTCTCCCTCTCAGGGCAGATCTCCTCTCTCAGATGGGGGGGGGCAGGTTCTACACCCCCACCGCCAGACCTTACACCTTCATGCCTGGAGATTGAACGGGGCAACCTGATTTCTTTTTCTATCCCTCACGATGTGGTGGATGTCATTTTGTCAGCCAGGCGTGACTCCACTAAGTCCATCTATTCTTATAGGTGGTCTAAGTTTGTTATTTGGTGCAGGGAGAAGCCCATAGACCCTTTGAGGGCCCATTTATCTGATGTTCTCCAGTTTGCCCTTTCCCTAGCACAGCAGGGTCTTGCTGTTGCCACGGTGAAGGGTTATCTGTCAGCGCTGTCGGCGTTTATCTGTTTGCCTGACCAGCCTTCTCTGTTTAAATCTCCTATCGTTTTGAGGTTTTTGAAGGGCCTCACTAATAAGTTCCCTCCTATCCCTTTTATTGTGCCTCAGTGGGATTTGAATATAGTTCTGACATTTTTAATGGGTGCTCCTTTTGAGCCTCTTCATAAATGTCCCATGAGGCTCCTGGCTTTCAAAACTGTTTTCCTCGTTGCAATAACCTCGGCAAGGAGGGTTAGTGAGCTTCAAGCTCTTAGTTCCAAGCCCCCATTCCTGTCCATTCATGCTGATCGGATGGTTCTTAGGACCAGGGCTGCTTTTCTGCCGAAGGTGGTGACTCCTTTCCACCTTGGTCAATCCGTTACCCTTCCTGCCTTTTATCCTCCCCCTCACCCTTCCAAGGAGGAGGAGAGATTACACCGTCTTGACCCCAAGAGGGTGGTGTCTTTTTATTTGGACAGAACTAGAGACTGTTGCATGGATGACCAGCTCTTTATTGGCTTTGCTGGCTGCAAGAAGGGAAGAGCGGTCCATAAGAGGACTTTGTCGAGATGGATCGTCCTCTGCATTAAGATCTGCTACTCTTTGGCCGGTAAGGAACCACCAGAGGGCATAAGGGCTCATTCAACTAGGGCTAAGTCTTCGACCTCTGCATTGGCTAGAGGTGTGCCTGTAGAGGATATTTGTAGGGCCGCAACTTGGTCTTCCCTCCACACTTTCGCGAAGCACTACTGCTTGGATACCGAAGTGAGGAGGGACGGTCATTTTGCGCGCTCTGTCCTTCAGGATTTCCTGGTCTAGAAGAGTGGACACCCTCCTCCGGGAGTGGGGACTGCTGTGGGACTTTATTCACAAGGTGAGGAATCCACACGGCAGATGTATCTATCAGAAGAACAAGCTACTTACCTTCGGTAACGCTTTTTCTGGTAGATACAATATCTGCCTGTGGATTCCTCACTGACCCACCCGCCTCCCCGTTGTCCACTCTTCTTTGCCAGATTATCTTTAATGGATTGTTTTATTGTAAAATGTTTTATTGCATTTACTTCACACTGTGTGTGTTACTTTGATTTCTATACTATGTATATTGTGTACATTTCTACTGTCATCGGTCCGTCCGTGTGCCTCGAAGGCACAGAAAAAAGGGCGGAACTGATGTCATCACGCCGGCGTGGGCCTATTATAGGCGTCGGTGACGTCAGCGGAGTTGCGAGCGGAGCCGTGTCTCTGTGACGTCTGCGTCCACGTCGGCGCGAAGCTACAAAAAGAATTTCCGAATGTTGCTGACGCAAGGGGATATTCACAAGGTGAGGAATCCACAGGCAGATATTGTATCTACCAGAAAAAGCGTTACCGAAGGTAAGTAACTTGTTCGTTAGGTACATGTCTGGTGGGCATGGAATTTCTGCATGTGATCACTTGTACACACTGGCTTGTTCTGTCTGACGGTGTTATATTGAAGTGAGATATCCAACTATAAATAGCAGATTTGTTCTATATTTTAGCTGTTCCTCCCTGGTTGACAGCATCTCCCCTGCTGGCTTTTTTCCCTTCTTTGAGGCAACCTTCAGCCCTCATGAGAGCCAGTTCTAAATATAGGTATGGGCCCCATACCCACTAGCTCACGGTGTTTGGAGGCCCGCTCCAAGACGGTGCCCATGTGGACCGTGATCCCCTGCCTACATATCACCAGTGAGGTGGCATCTTATCAGAGATGCCCTCCTGCAGCCTCTGGAGGCTCAGAAAACCAGGTCCGGTTCCCAGTTCGGCTGCAATGTTTCAGGTAGGAGTTTTCTATGCACCATTTGTGGTGCTTGCTTTTTTCAAGATACCGATCCCATAGTCTACAAAATGTTGAATGTTTCAGGGCCAACTCCAGGAATCCGAGTTCCCGCCCCAGCAAGACATGATTTATTTCATCTTTCTATATTCAGGGTAAGACCCCGGCTCAGGGTCAGGATCAACTTCTTTGAGTCTATGATTCTCTTGATATAAACGGGATCTTCACACCTTATTTATTTGTTTATTTTTTTTATTTGACTATCCCGACTTTGCAGCATGGAGTCCGGCGATCATACTTGATCCTTTTTACGGAGTTCTGTTGTTGAGTTTTTGTTCAACTCTTTTGCAGTATCGATGATAAAAACAGTCTATTGAGCACTCTTGGGCTGTCATTCACATGACTCTGAGGGAAAGGTTCTGTCCGGTTTTCTGGATACTGGTATATGGGATTCTTCTTTGGTCTCTTAGATGGAGCTAGTCCTCACATGTGTATTTGTTTCAGCTTGTGATCTTCTTGAGATGATGTGTGAGGAGTCCAGGGGCAGAGGTGGTGGTTCGCCCAGAGTTAGGGCTCTCTGCCTGCTGTCTGTCAATTAAAATTACATTGAAAAGTTTTAGTTGATTTGTGATTACATACGTTTTAGCGTTGTTTTTAGTGGGACACACTTGTCTTGTTGTCATGAAGATTGTTAAAGATATTGGCTGAAACGTGTCAACTTTCATATTATAGGAGGTTGCCACCAGAACTTTCATGTTTGAAAATAATTGTGACTGTGGAGAATATTACACATATAGAACATTCGTTCGTGTTAACCCCTACGATCAGGTTCCGGTCTACCTTTAGGAGGACCACATGTTAATGATTTTTGGTGGACGCTTGGATAACTCTATTATAGACTTAGTGTTTAGATGTTTTTTCCATATTGGTGTAAAAAAGGTTTATGCAATAAATTGATTCAAAAACAATTAAATTCAGCCATCATGTTTTATCGTTTGTATTGTATCTGTGTGCATACTTTTAATGTGTGACCAGACAAAATCATGTTTAATTTCGGCCTGCTAAATAAATTGTCGGTTCCACTAATAATTGATTATATTATTGTAGACTGAGTGATTAGGTAGGTGAATTTATCCCTGTAGAGATCTGTTTTGTAGTGTTTTGTCTCTGGGTTGGAGCGGTGGAGATCAGGGGTCTGTGGTCACCAGCGGAGGGAGGCATTATTATCGAAGTTTTTTTTGCCATCTGGCTGGCGTTGAAATTTTTTCTGCCATCCATCAGAGGGAGAATGGGGCCGGTCCTGATGGGCAAAACAACCACCAGGTGAGACTGCAGCAAGCAGGGCTGGATGGCACTGTGCTTTTGGAGGTGGCTCCTCCGATGGGGTTTCCATGGTGGCCGATCATCCAGGTGTGTCTCTAAACACCAGGGTAGAGACACATTCATAGCAGATGTCTTCTGGCAGATCACGGATTCCTTTTTCACCTTTTCATCGAGTGTGGCATGCCCTGGACAGATCCTTTCACCACACTAAGTGGGAGCAATCTGTGGTGGCATTGTGTGCAAAATAATGATGAACTGGGATGCGGCCCGAGTAATTACCAGTGGCTGAGATTAATTCAAGCATTCGATCCATCACTTTTATGTACTTTGGTGTAAAGACCGTCGGATTGTCCCCCTGCAGACAAAGCTGTTAATGTTTTCTTGTTTGTTATGTCTCTGGCCTAGTAAGGCTTTGCCGTGGGCACAGTAAATGCTACATGTCTGCCCTCTCTGCCTTTTTCTGTTTGTCGGACTAACCTAATTTAGATGAGGTTTTTAAAGGTTTAACTAACATATTTTCCCCAAAGCCCCTCGTTATGTTTTAATGGGACTTTAAGTTAGTCCTTCTGTGTCTGATGTGAACATTGTTTGAGCCCATGCACAATTGTTCTCTATGGCTCCTCACCATTAGGACAATGTTTCTTTTTGTCATTACTTCTACATGCTGTGTAAGTGAGCTGCAGACCCTGTAAGTCCAACCTCCATACACCACTTTCTCTCCTGTCAAACTGATGCTGCGGACTGAGACTTCCTTTCTGCCAAAGGTTATATCGCTCTTCCACAAGGGTCAGTCCATCGCCCTCCAGGCCTTTTTCTCTCCGCCACATCCATCGAAAGAGGAGTAGAGGCTCCACTGGCTTGACCTGAGTATAGTCCCTAGTTTTGATATAGCATGCTTGAAAGAGCAATGTGTAGATGACCAGCTGACCAAGAAATGGAAAATGGTGCAGAAGCAGACCGTGTGTAGGTGGATCGTCTTCTGACCCCTGTGGGTCGATAGACTCACTCCACCCAAGTCAAAGTTGCCTGAACAACATTAGCAAGTGGTATTCCCGTCCGTCATATATACATACATTCACTAGGCACTATTGCCTTGACAGTCAACGCCGCATAATAATTAATGTTGCCTGCTTGGGTCTGCAGCGCTGTTTGGATTGAGCCCACTTGGCAGACACTCCACCTCTTAGGAAGTACTGCTTGAGTATCGATTCTAAAGGACATGATTGTGTAGTTAGAACATCCATCAGAAGAACATGTTACTTACCTTCTGTAATTCTCTTTCTGGTGGATATTCAATCTAACTGCAGATTCCTCACTGCTCTCCCTCCTCCCTGTTCTGTGGCGTGAACTCCTGTGTCTATTAATAAGGTCCTACGCTAGTTTCAGCATGTTTTCACTCCTGATTTTTCATATTTGATCCACTTCTGAGGGTGTGTAAGAGTGAAAGACAAAACTGACTTAAGAGCACTGGGGTAGTGGATATAGCGGCTTCACAGTGTCATGGGCCATCGTGGACTCCTGTGTCGCCATCTGCTGGTGTGCAGGAGCAATTGCTGTTGAAAAAACATAATCAAATCCAGTCTGGGTCCTGCGATTATTATGCAGTTAGAGTATCCACCAAAAAGAGCATTACACAAGGTAAGTAAGTTGTTCATCTTGCAACGTTCTTTTTCTAAAATTACCATTATCTCAGCCAGGCAAATTGGTGAATTTGTGTTGTGACCCTAAGTAAAGACACAATGGGCTTACACACGTGCAGAGTATCACTGTCATTATGCCCTCCTTCTATGCTAATTGTGTGTTCCTCAAAGATCTTCTCCTCCAGCTTTTGGGTGTACCCCAGACTTTGCTGATCTAGATACAGTTTTAAAACAGCTCACAGAAGTCAAATTCCTCAAGCGCTTGAGACGGTTAAGGTTAGAATCCACATTTCCTGTCTATGACAATAAGTGTCTTCACTCCAATGCAAGGACTCCCCCTAATATATATAGAAATGAGCCAAGACCTGGACTTGGAGAAACGAAAGATTTTCATTTTTTCAGTCTGTAAATGTATGTTCATCCACACTGGGCTGGTTTTAAATGTTTGATGGTCATGATGGTGTGTATAACCTGCTGTAAATGATCTCCCAGTACTTTGAAATTGGTTTGCTTTGAACTTACTCCTCTGCACACATATATATATATATATATATATATATATATATATATATATATAAATCGAGCAAGGAGCGCACCTGCGCTTGCAGCAGTCACACACAGCGCGCCGTGCCTTCCAGCTATCTGTCACCTCGTGTCCTGGAAACCCCACTGCTCCTGTGAATTATTCATCCTTCATGCACCCTACGCGTTTCGAGGCCAACGCCTCTTCTTCTTGGGGCTGACGCAGAAAACAGGCTGTGATTGTGCCTTTGAAAGTCCAACTTTATTTCGTTCAGACAGTGCCGCCCATAATGGGCGTGGCTAATGCATATTCCACCACCAGGATTGATGGTTCTTGTAGTCCGAGGCACAATTGACAACAGACCCTTCAGTGGGTTCCCTGATTTCAAGCAGATTAGGATGTCTGTGGTAATCCCTTGAGTAGGGGGAGAAGGTAGCGATTCAGGAACAGTCATTTAAAGCGGAGCGCTGTACCTTCAGAAGCGATGCTGCGTGCAACGCTCAGGTCTCCCTGTGCTGTACATCCAGTTCTGCTTCAGCCAGGGATGGTGCTCTGCTGCACGGCCAGGGGCAGCCGTATAATACAAATCGAGCAAGGAGCGCACCTTATATATATATATATATAGGTCAACTCACTTTAGCAGAGGAAATAGAATACATAAGGATGCAACGGAAATCGACCCTACGCTCCAGGAATCCAAATCCTCAACAAAACAAAGGAGGAATACAAGGAGACGGCAGCGCAGGAAGCGCACCCAAGCAAAACGGAAATCAACAGCAAAAGAAACGATTTTGGAGGAAAACAACAAAAAACAATAGATGACAACACCATCATTAATTTAACTAAAATCGATCTTAACCTAGCTGAAAAACAACTATTATCCTTAGGTCTCTCCTATTGCCCAGAGAGTAATTTCAACTACTGCAATACCCGCATCAACATCTTCAAATTTATCAGGAAGATTAAACTCAAAAAATATTACTCCATTAAAACCAGCTTGGAGACTAAGAAAAAGACAAATACAACTAGCTCAACGATTCAAAGTGGGCTATTAGTCAAAGATATTCCGTTGATGCGCGCAATGCGAGATTTACAAGGAAATGATGAGGAGTCTGTTAGCACTCAAGGTATTGCAGAAAGAGAGGGTATTGATGTGGGACAAGCTTCAAATAGTCCATTCAAAGCACCTTCAACGTTTATACCCAATATGCCACGAGATGCCATTGACATTTATGCGGACCGTTTAACAGAGGAAGTTAAACTTATACAAATGAAAACTGTACAACGACATCAACCTCCCAGTGCAAAAATGAAACAATATTCTAATCTCATGCTTAAATTAAAAATGAACGATGCACTAATTGTCAACCAATCTGACAAAGGAGGCAACTTTGTCATATGGGGCAAGAAAGAATATATGGAAGAAGCCTCAAGGCATCTCTATGACAAACTATGTTACACCAAGTTGGATATGAAATCTGTGACTGGTATCCAGGGGCAATATAGAAACGATCTAAACCAATGGAAGCGTGAAGGTTTGTTATCTAGGGATGAAGATACATTTTTATGGAAAGAATATCCTACCATACCTAACATCTACTTTATTCCTAAAGTTCACAAGCAAGAATTTCCTATTCCAGGTAGGCCAATTGTATCATCCATCAATAGCCTATTTGAGAACACTTCTAAATATATAGATTTCCATCTTCAAGAATTTGTTACAACATTACCTGCTTATTTAAACGACACAACTGAGTTCCTTTATTTATTGAATCAATGTGTTTGGTCTGACAATCTTATATTCATCACCATGGACATAGCAACGCTCTACACGAGCATAGATCATAAAGATGGCATGAAGGCCACTAAATACTATTAGGGAAAGAGGCCAGTTGAGATGTACAATCATAATTGCATGTTACTGAAAATGCTTGAAAAATGTTTAAACAATAACATCTTTTTATTTAACAACACAGTTTACAAACAACTGAGAGGAGTGGCTATGGGGGCATGTTTCTCCCCCAGCTACGCTGGGCTCCACGTAGGCTGGTGGGAGGAACATGTCCTCAGGGTACTATTTGCAGACATCTGGTCCACAAACATTTTAAAATACTGGAGGTACATAGACGATGTATTCATCCTATGGCAAGGCACGATGCAAGCGGCAATTGACTTTGTTGAACAAATAAACGACAAACAGCCTAATCTTAAATTTACAGCTAACATGAGCCGAACCGAAGCTGATTTCCTTGGTGTGCATGTATCTGTACAAATTAATCAAATCATCACTAGTCTTTTTAGAAAGAGCACATCAGACAATTCCATCTTGCACGCGAGCAGTTTCCACCTCCACCACACCATTGCCAGTATCCCCTATGGGGAATTTTTGAGAATACATCGAATTTGCAGTACATCTTCACACAGAGACCACCAACAACTGGAAGCTAAACATAGACTCATGGCTAGGGGATATAATCCAGCTAAATTGGAGATAGCCATGAAAAAAGCCAATTTGCTAAACCGTCTAGTGCTTCTTGGCCCCAACAGGAACATGGTAGACAATACAGTGTCAAGCCCAGAAGTGGAACCCATAAGACTCATCACTGGGTACAGCCGTCAGGCAAAGCAAATTGTCAGCATAGTTAAACAAGAATGGCCCATCATTTTAACAGATCAAGTACTTAAAGAGATTATGCCCATGACCCCTACTATTACATTCAGACACGCTTTTTCTATGCGCAATGAATTAGTCACTAGTAGCCCAGAAACCAAAAAATCCGCTAACTGGATGTCCCCTCGAAAGGGATTCTTTAAATGCAGCTCATGTAGGGCCTGTAAATTTGGGGTTAACACCACTACTTACAACACCCAATTTGAGAAAACCCCAATCACCCTCAGGGCCCACTTTACATGCCGCACCGAATAGCGGTATATGTGTTGAAGTGCCGCTGTACCCTGGCGTACGTGGGGAGTACTAAACATCAAGCCCACGTTCGCATCCTTCAGCACATTAGAGCTATTGTGAACTCAGATCAATCATACCCAGTAGCGAGACATTTCGCGACCTCACACAACAAAGATTTATCACATCTATCCTATTTTGTGATAGACGCGATCACACAGTCTAAAAGAGGGGGTGACATGGAAAAAAAACGTAGGCAACTAGAGTCCAAATATATTATTAAACTTAATAGCAAAACACCCGGAGGGCTCAACATGGGGGAAGATCTCCACAATTTTCTGTAATTCCAGTCCAGGCCTGGAGTGTTAATGTAAGGACCATGTTTGTTTTTCACTGTATTATTGTATTTAATACTGGACCACACCGAACGCAGATTGAGAATTTTTTCGGACATGTCACATTTTTTGACATAGTCTTATTAATATTTCTTGTATATTTTCACGATAGCACTATCACTTTATCATATGAATTCTTTAAGGGGAATTAATATATTTCCCTCACAATTCTCTTTGAATGGCCTCTCAGTATTTTTTCACAATCTTTATCATAAATGGATATATACATATATAACTTCCAAGCAGCACCGATTTACATGTGATCTTGTTAGGGGCTTTACATGTGGACATCCTAACAACTTGCGATATTATAATTGCTCGTATTAGGTTATTTTTGTGATTACATCTATGCAGTGAAGTGATATATATTATGATTACCGGATGTTAAATAGAACTTCTTTTCATGTCATAAACTAAATGATTATAGAGTATAATGTTTACATATGCACTTCGCACTTTGTTATAGATGTCCATTAATCTATTTATATGAGTCGAATGTTTACATTAATAATTTGAGGCACTTTGCACTTTATCTAAAAGGTTATAAGGTATTTGTACCTGGTATAGCTGCTAATATTATTGGTTATGACATCGGTAGTCACATATAGAGACCACTGCGTTATCCGATTTTCGGGCATTGCAAAATGTTGATGCTCATTTTGATTGTCAAATGTTTTATTCGAACAAGTCCACTCAGCCAATATCAAGTAAAAAGTAAAAAACAAAACGCATTACGTTATGGGTATAATATATTTTGCTGTACAATATCATCTTGTGTCAGTTCACGCTGTAAATAGGTACAGGATTGTTGCATTAAACCCTGTTCCAAAATGGCGGTACTATTCACCTTGAACACACTTTGGTTTGTAAAATCAAGTCCCATTTCCATGTTTAATAATTTGCTGTTTGGCGCGTACTTTTCAAACAATGTATTTAAGATGTGAAAATGTCCTGGCTAGTTGTCAGTGAGCAAGGGCACAGCCGGTGCCCGAAACGCGTATGACGAGGCTTGCACCCTTTTACCACAAATGAAATAAATCACTTTATAATTCCAAGACTGGCTCTGGCGTTTGATTGAGTGGACCACGTACCTGTCGGCGCAGCACGCGCATTGGAGGCAAGTTGGAGTGTATATATATATGTGTGTGTATATATATATATATATGTATATATATATATATATACATCAACAGCAGTCTCCCACAACACCGCCACCGCGATAGTAGAGACCACGCAAATCCAGCGTATTTCTTCGGCAAAAAGATATTTATTAGAGTAGAGTAACTAAATCTGACGCGTTTCTGGCATCCGCCCTTGCTCACAGATCATATAACTGTGTAATCGTCTCTCAAGCAGTTAGTGTCACAAAGACTGATCACTGATATCTTGTTATTGTTTTCTTTTTTTTGTAGCCTCTCTATGCTCTGTTGGCGACAGCCAAGTGGCTGCTGAGCAACTTTGTGATGTAAGTACCATACCTAAAATGTCATCATGTGCAAGGGGGGGGGAGGCGGAATAGAAATCTATTGAGCTTTTGCCATTGCATTTGTGGGATTGTTGTCATTCTTGTGTTAACTCATTGATACAGTATACCTCTGCGAGTCTCACTTTACCTTCCTAGGTTTCCTAATTTCGGTTCTTGGCGCAATCCTATGTATTCTTCGCAAATGGCCCTCCGGTAAAGTTTTCTCTCCTCCCTTTCTCCCTATAGAATGGGTTCTTTTTACGCACCTCCATAATGGTTCTTTGCAAAATTTATTTTTTTAAACACATTTTTCAGTATCTTCTTTTTAAAAGGCAGCCTGTGTCTTAGCACAATGATTCCTACCTGCTAAAGTCCTCATATGAGTTTTTAACTCAAGTCTTCCTATGTATACTGAACGCGTTTTGCTCTTAAATTTTGACACACTTTTTTCGGTTTTTCATGACTGTTCCTGTAGATTCTTGTCACATATTTTCTTGTAAGCTATTTACACACGTTGGCCTGCGAGAGCTGAACATACGTCTGCCATATTCCAGTGATTTGTTTTCACAAGTCTTCCTCTACACTTTTTAACCTGTTTTCCTAATGGGTTCTTTCACAGGGTTTCCTTTGTGTTCGTTTTTATAATTCCCCCCCTACACATTTTTGGTACATATCTTCTTGTGGGTTGTGTGCATACGTCACCCTATTAAGATTGATGCATACAATACTGTCATGATGCTGCACACTGTGCCTTGTTTCGCAACAAGACAGCCTTACCACCAAAGCTGCTACAACATTGCCGGGCGTACAGGAACAGAGAGGGGTTTGTTATGGATTGTGAGTACCACGGAGCACTGGTGCCCAAAGTGGAGTTCTAGAATGTTCTAGAACATCAGACTTGGACTTCTACTTTGAAGCAGAACTATGATTTCCCAAAAGCGGGCAGAGCTTAAACATAAAAAATGGCTTTCTTAAGATAGCGATGAATCCACTGGGAGTTACTGTAATTTTCTTCCTGTGAGGTCAGTTCCTGCTTCAAGTATTTAAAAGTTAGCGCTTGAAAAGGTATGATGTGTCAGAATGCATCTTGCTCCCTATTTGTCTGTCGTTCTCAGCGTCCATCTGTTTGTCCTTGATTTTTTCTGCACCCGTTTGGATTTTTTTGTTGAGAATTAGTTAGCCTTGTTATTTCTGTTATTTTCTGATTGGTGTTGTATTACCTCGTTATACTCCTTTCCTCAAGCAGTTGGAGGTACTTGTGGATCTTCTTTCCTTGGATATGTGGTTCTGCCTGGCTTATTTCTCCTTCCTGATGTCTGGAGGACTTTGGTGTCTTGCTATTTTAACCTACGCTATCAATATCTCTAATCAACAGTAAGGGGATTGGCACAGAAGTTTTCTTCCCCATGTGGGATTTAACTCACTAGTAATGAGCCTCTAAAGACGCCGCCTGTTGCCTTTCCATGTTATGCCCCGTGGCAAATTGGGGAAAGCCACGGTATAGTCAGCGCTGGCCACCGGACAGGAGGCTGCTGATACTGGCCCCATCACTCAGGCCTTCATGTCCAATTTCCTGCAGGAGATAAAGACAGAAATTAGCTCTCTCAAAATGGTGGTTAAAACCTGCCTCAAGGACATCCGACGAAGCATAGCTGAAATTGGCTCAAGAGTGGAATATCTCAAACGCACCCTCGACACAAGAACGGAGGATCAGGAGGAGCTCTGGCGCCGTGTGATAGCGCTCGAGGAGCAACACATCAAACTCCAAATTAAGCAGGAGGACTTGGAAAATAGAAGCCGCCGGAAGAACCTCTGCATCCGGAGTTCCACGCGGAGCGGAGGGTCAGGACATCATGACCTATGTTGCAGATCTCCTCCAGGTGGTCTGGGGGGACGATGACGCATCTCCTCCAACACTGGACAGAGCGCACCGGGTCGCGCCCCCGAGTGGGAGGGCCAATCTGGTCCCTGACATCCTGACCCGGGTACACTTCTTTACGGAGAAGAAGGCAATCCTCCGGGCATCTCGGGCCACTGAGGAACTGATGCACGAGGGCCACTGCATCTAAATCTTCCTGGTCCTCTCCCCGCTCGCTCTGCGCCGCCGCAGGAACTTCAAGCCAGTGACCGACAAACTGAAGGAGTCCAACATAAGTACCAATAGGGCCATCCCTTTGCCCTGATCTTCCAACGGTAGGGAAAGTACAAATCTCTGAGATCCTTCACGGAGACCTGCCAGCTGCTCCGCCTCTCGCCTGCCCCTCGGCACTCCGCCCCTCCCTCTGCTGGCTCTGAGTACGGGACCACCCTGCGCCCAGAGTGGGAAACTGTTCAGCCTCATCACAGCAGATCCTCTAAAGACAGCACAACAGCACTCCAAGCCAAACAGGACATTATTCACCATTTGAAGTCTATAGAAGCCTCGCAGACTTCGGAGGGAAGGAGATCAGCAGTGGGCCCCCTTCACCCTCTGGCTTGGGCACTGGAGCGGGGGTGCCGTGATGGGATGTGGTCCCCTTGAGGTTGGAGGGAACTACCTCTTCCCTCTGCCGGCACAGCTTCCTGCCTACCTCATGAGTGTTTAAACCCGCTGGGCATGACCGGGCGATGTGGCCTCTTCTGATGTTTTGTTTCTTGACTGCTCACCACGGACAAGTTCTCGCGACATGATACTTGGCCAGCTGTCATCCCCCTGGGTGTCCGTGCCTATTGGACCTCTTCCTGAGACGTGAGAACTTCTGCTCCCTTGACTTGTGCTGTGCTGCACAGGCATGGCCCCGCAGTGCATTCAGGGGCTCTGGGTGTACTCCCTGGGGGGTCCCGGGCCTCCCAGATACCAGTGTAGTGGGTCGGCCACTTGAAGGCGGACAGTGGCTGCTCTCTCATACCTACTGGCCCACCCCAACATTCCTCTAGTCCCAATGGTGAGTGACTTCCTCAGAGCCGCCCTGGTTTGCACCACAGGGCCGCCCCTGGACTGGAATGGTGTTCTTTGGCCCAGTTGACCTTTCTACTGTTTGGCTTGTTGTTTTCTCCTTTCCTCTATCCCTTTCACTCTTTTCTCTTTCTTTTGGATTCTTTGGGAGAGAGCACAAATGCATCAGGATACCTTATATCCTTGGCTGGGGATTCTCTGGACATGGGAGAGGACCTGTTCTGTTCCTCGCTTGCGCATCCCTCACCATCCTCCCCCTGCACCACCACAACAGATGACTGCTCTGCGTGAACTGGGGACAGTGGGAGAGGAGTGTGATGACCTACACAATTGCCAGCGCTTCATTTAATTTGTAGTAGACAATGGCACACCTTAAATTTCTTTCCCTTAATGTAAAAGGCCTCAACGCCCCTAACAAGAGGAGACAAATATGGCGTTACATCTTTATGCATGATCCTAATGTCATTTTCCTCCAAGAAACTCATGTTTTACACGTAGACACCCAACGCATGTCCCACCCGAGTTTCCTCACGCGGTTTTGGGCCTCCGCGCAGACTTAAGACAGTTGGGGTAGCTATTTTTTTTTAACAGGTACTCCCGTGCAGGTCACTCGAGCCATACGCGACAAGGAGGGACGTTTTTTAAAACTCACACTTCTTCTACATGGTAAGCCACTCACGATGCTTAATGTTTATGCACCTAACCACACACAGGACGCCTATCTTCGGAACTTGCTCTCCCGGGAGCCTGACCCTATTATCCTCGGGGTGATTTTAACTTAGTATGGGGTCCCAGCCTAGACCGCACTACCTCGTCTTTTCATGGAACCGGAGCTATGTCGGCAGCACTCAAGGGCGATTTTGAAGCCTTGGGCCATATGGACGCATGGCGATACAAGGAGCCTGAGGCACAGGATTACACTTTCTACTCCCATGTCCACCAATTGTATTCCCGCATAATTTTTTTTTTTCTGTCCCAGTCTCTCATTCACTCTTCAGAGTCCACATCGATTTCAGACATATCGATTTCTGAACATTCTCATTTAGAAATTACTCTAACTGGTATGGGAAGGCACCTCTGCTCCATTCCTAGGTGGTGCCTTCCCCCTCACGCCCTTCAGGACCCAGTCTATGTGGCGGAAATTCACCAGGCGATACAAACATACTTCGCCACTAATGACCTCCCAGACACTCACGGGCATGTCCTATGGGACGCCTTCAAGGCCACAATCCGTGGCGTTATCACTTCCATTTCCATCGCTTGCTCGCGGGAGTCCCGCATGGTGGAAAATAAACTTGCTTGAGACATCAAATTGCTGGAAAGGCAGGACCATAGGGCACCCTCTAAGCAGACACAAAAACAGCTTGCCTCGCTTCGGGGCCAACTTAAAGCTCTCAGAATTAACAAGGCGGAACACTCCCTCTTAGCCCTAAAACAGAAATTCTATGGTGGGGGTAATAAGGTGGGTACCATGCTAGAGCGTCGCCTTCGTCTCCAGCTGTCCCGTAGCCACATCTCCAAAATTGCGCTACTGGGGCGGGGGGATATTCTACCTCAGAGCAAGCCAAACAGCAGGAATTCGGCACGTTCTTTTGCGCTCTCTATGACTGGGGGGACACCTGTGTGGACCAGATAGACCCCTTCCTGGCCTCTTGCCCTTGGACGCCACCAGACCCCTTTTTAAACAGCAATTGGAAGAGAATATCATGGCTGAGGAGCTCCAAAAAGCATTGAAAAGCTTTCATATTGGGAAGACTCCAGGCCCTAATGGCCTTACACTACCATTCTATTGCCCCTTTCTCCCGGAGCTACGGGCCCCGCTGCTGCAACTTGTTAATTCCTTTGCAGACACAATCACTGTCACACCGACAATGGCGGAAGCCGAGAAAGCGCTTATCCCCAAGCCAGGGAAAGACCCGATATTGTGTGCGTCATACCGCCCCATTTCATGGTTAAATGTTGATGTTAAATTATATACCAAAATCTTGGCCCTACGTCTAGCCCATCATCTCCCTGGCCTAATTGAGCCCGACCAGGTAGGTTTCATCCAGGAGTGCCAAGGATGGACAACCTCCATCGAGTGGCCCACTTAGTGGAAAAAGTCCAACGCCGCAATATCCCGGCTTTCCTCCTTTCCCCAGATGCAGAGAAAGCTTTCGACCGGGTTGACTAGTACTTTCTCAGAGCTGTTCTGCAGCGGATAGGACTGAGCCCAGTCATGATCGCTCTAATTAGGGTCCCATACGCGACACCATCGGCGAGGATTATAGTCAATTGTCTCCTTACCCCAGCCTTCATTCACCAGGGCATGCGCCAGGGGTGTCCATTGTCACCTCTACACTTTGCCCTTGATGATTGCCATCCGCCAATCGGCGGAAATACCAGGCCTACGGAATGGGGGGCTTGATCACAAGATCGCCCTCTTCGCCGATGACCTCCTCTTGACACTCACCGATCCCGCGACTTCTCTCCCCACGTTACTTGATGTACTTTCCCAATTCGAATTGATCTCGGGGCTCAAAATCAATGTTGCTAAGTCTCAGGCGCTTAATCTTATCCTCCCCACAACAGCTCGAGGACCTGGGAGAAGTTATCCCCTTCCAATGGGCCCCACGATCTATCCACTATCTAGGCATTAATGTTGCGGACATTTGAGACTCGTGGACACTGGCGAATTGGCCGGCTGGTAGAAAGTCAATACAGGATGACCTCCACCATTGGCAATCTCTTCCCATCTCCTGGTTGGGCCGCCTCAACGTGGTGAATATGTCAATTCTTCCTAAGGTGCTCTACCTCTTTCAGGCGCTCCCAACGCCTATCTCCCAGAGGGACCTCCTGAGCCTTCAGCGGGAGGTGACTGCATTCATCTGAGGTGGGGGAGACTGTGTTTTTCTACAAAGGTCGTAATGCTACCGCATGACTGGGGATGGCTGGCGTGCCCGACTTTCTTGCCTATTACTGGGCATCGCACCTGCATCATATTTCGGAGTGGGCGGTTCGAGAAAGCGAAAAGCACTTCTTCCACAAGGACAGGGCCATGGCCTGGCACCCACTGTGAGACCTAGCCTGGCTGCTGAGAGGTGCTAGACATCGTAGCGCTTATATTGCCACCCGACAAAAATTGTTTTGGAGCTCTGGGACAGAATAGCAGGGACCCATGGCCTTACCTCCTTCCCCTTCCCTAATACACCTCTGGCGCATAATCAGGGGTTTCCGCCTGCCCTGCACCCTGCCTCCTTCCTTGCATGGGAGGCTGGTGAGTGTCGCATCATAGCACAACTTTTAAAGGGGGCTTTTTAATTCCTTTGAGCAATGCAGTAAGGACTTCAGACTCCCTACAACAGCGCGCTTAGAATACTTTCAGATTCATCATTGGCTACACACCCCTTCCTACACAAAGGGCGCAACACGCCAGCTCACGCCCTTTGAGACTTTAGTCCGATCTTTTGATGGCTCCCGAGCGGAGATTTCCAGGACTTATTAGGTCCTTCAACAATCGCATGCCATGCCACCTCATACCTACCAACACCGCTGGCAGATGGACCTCGAGGAGGATATTCTCCCTGACCAGTGGGAGCAGTTATGGCAGGACATTCCTGGTATTTTTATAAGCTTTGCACAACAGGAGACAGAGTATAAATTCATGACCCCTTGGTATTATACCGCCCTTAGGCTGCAAAAGATGTTCCCTGGCTTCGCTCCCCTCTGCTGGCGCTCTCAGGCCCCCCAGGGTTCATTCATGCACATATGGTGGTCTTGCCCACTCATAAAAGACAGTGGGAGAGAAGTCCTGAGCCACATTAGGGAGGTGGTGGAGTTTCCCATACCGAGTGCCCTGGGGGTAACGATTCTAGGGCTCCGTCCAACGTCCCTTAAAGCCATGACACACTCAGACTGGCGCTTGATCCTTCACATGCTTACTGCGGAAAAACAGGTCATAGCCCTTCACTAGAATAAGGCCTTTGCACCCCATCCTTGGCGTGGCTCACTCGTCAATGGCATGTCATGGCGATTGAGCTCCTCTCTCATAGACTAACCCACACTGATGCTAAATTTGAGCGCATATGGCAGCCCCTGGTCTCACACCCCTCTAAACTGGAACATGTCCGATCTGTTCCTCCCCGCTTGCGAGCTCACCAGCTCTTTGCCGACCCCTTCCTTCCGAGGGGGGAGCCCTGTGGGGACGGGCGGGGTAGCAGGAGGGGGGGCTACATACCCTTTCCTATGGAGGGATTGGCCTTGACCCCATGTCTGTGGAGCTTGCCCTACACCAATAAGACGTTGCACCACACTCTCTTCCCTTCTCCTCTTCTTTCTCTGATCTTTTCTCATCTCTCCCCCTCTAGGTATTTGGTATTAGGGTTTTGTTTTTGTTTTCCTTGTTTCTTCACAGGACAGCAGAACTGGGGGTCTCCCCTGGACTTTTAGTTGCAGGCAGTATTTGGCGCCTTTACAAGCCGTTGGTCATTGATAAACTGCTCATAACCGAACTGTGCCAAGTCTGGATAGATCTTTGTTGTGTTACATTATACTAGGGCTTACAGTGCTATCCCCAGACCTCGGACTGGAGTAGCTAATAATGTTATCTAGGGGACGCTATGCTCTTAATACACTCACTCCTTAGGGATCCCCTATTGTTTAGAAGTTTTTAATAATCTGCATCTTCTACCCCATATAGGTCTATTGATTCAAATATGTTAGTCCAGATAGTTTAGGCACAGGTATTCGTGAGAACCCCGACTGCTTGATTTGTACTGGTGCTACAGCATTGGTTGGGGGTCTCTAGTGTACCTTTGGTTATATAATATTCAAACTGGTGGGGGGGTTCTCTTTTTTTTTCTTGTTACGCACCCTATGGCTATCTTTTGTGCACCATATCTTATAGCCTCACTACTGTGGACCAACGATGTGTGCAATGTAATTTGCCTGCTAATATCTGCCTACTGTTGCTTATTATCTGGTGAATGTTGACGTTTTTCCTTTTTTATTGCGTATAAATTCAATATAAGTCAAAGTCAAAGTCAAAAAGCTTTATTTCGATAAAATTTCATTATCATAAAAGCAAGTTAAAAAAATGAATGACATATATCCAGTTAATAGCAACAAATATAACATTTGCTAGAATAAGTATGGTGTAAGAAGGAATTAAACAGTATTTTTAAGCTTTCTGGCTCGAATAGCCCAAGCCCAGAATAAAAATTTAGCTAAGGCACAGGCATAGGGTACATAGCTGTCCGAAACAAGTATCCTGATTGCCACATCATGGCTCCTGGTTCCCAGTTGTCGGCACAAATTCTTCAGCCACGCCCTTCTTGGTTTGGCATATTCGTTACAGACAAATAGAAAATGGGCTAATGTCTCTGGGTAAACTAGACATGAAGGACATAGGTCGGTTTTGTATAGACAGGAATTCCATGTTTTGGTGAAAGTGTTCAATGGCAAGGTACCCGTTCTAAATTTAAAATACAGAGATCGTGCAAACGGTTTCCCGATAATATCTAAGTAAGGTTCACGCCTGGGAATGTCTTTAAACTTCAGAAAATCCTCAGTGAGCCTTCCAATGGATACGCTAGAATGCCTTTGGGAGCAAATCCAATCCCGATATAAATTTTTAAGTACTTGCTTTGGAGGAGAGGTTCTGCTTAACCAAAAGTCCAAAAGGCCCAGGTTCGTCAATAGGGATTTCATGTCTGTTAGCCATTTAACTCTGGCCCAATGTGGTGACGCCATTATTTCTTCCAGTCCTCTGGCGTAGGCACTAAGTTCCTCTACTCGCCAAATACGGGCCCATAATAAAAGAGGACGAAAATTCGCAATTTCGCCAATCTGAGTACAGCCAAAGTCCATAAATAAGGGTAAAAGTGGGGTGCTTTGAGGGAGGGACATTATTTGTCTACAGAAATTGTTCTCGGATTTTTGGAGAGCTTTTGAAGATGCGAAGCCCCAAAGTTCAGCTCCGTAAAGTGCAGAGCTGACACCCTTGGCAGCATAGATCTCTAGGACTGTTCCTATTGGTTTGAACGAACTGGAACGTTGCTCCCTCAATAGGGCACCTGTGATCCTTTTGTGATTCAGCAGCATCTTATCTAAATGGGGAGACCAATCCATTTTGTCTGAAATGCGTATCCCTAAATATCCATATCTTATAGCCTCACTACTGTGGACCAACGATGTGTGCAATGTAATTTGCCTGCTAATATCTGCCTACTGTTGCTTATTATCTGGTGAATGTTGACGTTTTTCCTTTTTTATTGCGTATAAATTCAATATAAGAGATTTAAACAAACAAGCACCACTTGGAAATGACCTTTTCAAAGGATGAATAGACCTTAATGGATGTAGTTTGGAAATGTAGGTGAAGAAAATGGTCTGAAAGTGAGTTGAAGGCTTCTTGATCATTGGAGGGTAAGTGTGGCCCCTTCCAAGAAGCTGGGTATCAATTTAGGGGAATGATTCAATTAAGGTTGACAGAAGCTGCATTCTAAAACCACTAAAGATTTCAAACTTGAATCCCTATGAAAGCGCAAAGATGGGCCAGTCCTCTTGTGGCTTTATATGGGAACAATTAAAAGGCACACGCTCTCTTCAAAACAATGTTATACAGTGCATATTATGGCTGTACATCATTGGTCCAGAGCTCTAGCAGGTCACCCTAAATCACTGACTTTGTTTTGTTTGGGTTCAAATATCTTCAGCTGGTTCTCATTGTGTGTTAGTAGGCTGTCATCAGGAATTGCAGGGACAATCTCACCAAGACTTTGGTGTCTTCAACGTACATGTAAGTGAAGAAACAGGAAGACCTGTGAAGGACTGGGTTCTGCTAAGACCCAGCGGTGCCAAGGACAACACCTGAAACCTTCGTGGGTTACCTGTTCCGGCGTACAAATGACAGAGACACGGGACACTTCCTTCGGCGTCAAAGATTCGAGGTTTATTTACTGCAGGGAACACAGAAGTCACAAGAAGTATATAGCATGTAGGTTCATGGAGACTGCTTCGACTTGTATCTGTGGATGGCTCCTTTTATACAGTTTTTCGTCATAAGATAACATGGCAAACAAAAGATTACAACCCAGTTCCCACAGTACATTTCATAGGGGGTCGCTTTCATGTATTCAGGGCCCGGAACGTAATTACAGTAGCATTTGTCGGTTCCCAACTGTAAAAGTACATCTTCCCACCATTAGTGCATTCCGTTCGGCTGTAAACGAATCAAGGAAGAGTCAGAAACAGGTGCAGAGGAAGACAAAGATAGCGAACAGATCGACGAGAGTGTAAAAGGGGTGGTATCAGGAAACACGATGGCAGGGATCAAAGGAGACGTGCCTAATGAATGCACAACTGAGACAATAGACCAGCACGGCAAGATGAGCCTCGAGCGGGGCCATCTGCCTTACAGTGTCATCCCCCTTATCATAAAGACACCCTCAAAGGAACACGTGTCTTCCGCAAGAGTTTGGGAATCCCAGGGTCACGGAACGGACAGTGTCCGTTCGCTGGCTACTTGAGGGCAAGAAACAAAATGGATGCCACATCTAAAATGGAACCCGTGGGTTCAGATGAAGAAACCCATGGAACAAACGAACGGTTTAGGCTAGTACAGCGAAAACGCGTACACCCACTAAACTCGTCATTTGCAGTTCATAGATACCAGACTCGACCATATTCGGGCGAGTCGAAAACACCACTTACAATTGTCACGGAACCTCAGACGCTCCTTTTGCCCTCATGTAGGCAAGCACTAGTCGCAATCAGAATCGATCTCGATATTCATCAGACCATCCAGATGTTGCTGCAACATTATTCTATCCATCAATGTTTCCTTGGTAACAGGTGGCCGTCTTATACAAGTCGTAGCACAGAGGCCACATAAGGCAGAACCACACTGCACACAAAGACAACACGTGAACAGAAATGCTACAACAACCCCAATGATCATCAGAATTTTCCAACCCCACGTCGACATCAGGCCCCAAAACCACCCTAGTAGCGTCCAATCTCCTACGTCCACGTGTATGGACTCGGAGATTTTATGCAACTTCGAGATGGCTTGATAGACAGTTGGAGCGTTGTCAGGAATAAAAATGCAGCAACTCGAATGGATCACCTTACATACTCCACCTCTATCTGCAAGGACAACGTCTAAAACCATACGATTTTGTAACGTCATAAGCCTGTCAGCCTGAAGCTCTGCTGTAATATTGCCAAGGGCGCTCGCAGTGATATTAGCGGTCGATTCCACCACTTGAGTCAACTGTCTCAGGTTCCTACTATTGATCATAGGTCCCCAAAACGGCAAGAAACCCTTAAAGAAGTCTCCTGCTTCTTTACCGGCAGTGTCCTCTTCGCTAATCACGCCTCTCACAACTCGAGTCTTGTGATAATCCGACCCAACAGTAAAGGTCGGCGGCAACAAATTCGCAATATAACATGTGCCTGAGAAGTCACAAGGCAGCCATGTATATGCGCGATCGTAGCAAACAAAGTAAGTACCCTTGGCAGTCAGAAGAACAGGGGAAGAGGTCGTCGGCAAAGCATACGTTTCGGTACAGGCACTCCTCCCAAGCTGAGCTCGCGGGCTTCGGCCTAGACCTTTCAGACAGAAATTACTGAGATGGGGTACGATCCAGATCGGAGACGAGCTTTTAAGCTGCCGATCACCCACTGACATACTATACTCAGCCTCACTCAGATCTCTGTATGCTCGCACCTCTTCCTCTGGGATAAGCGCTGCGTCAAAGATATCCCTATCTAAATCGGCAATCGCTCTTGCCAAAGGCTTGTGGTACGGGCCAGGACCATGATCTGCAGTGCGAGCTCTCGATGGGGGTAGGAATCTAGTGCGCTACGAAACATTGTTTGGAATGCTCGAGCAGAACCCTGGGAACTGTAAGGAAGGACCAAGTACGGAATTCCCCTATCAGTGGTATGTGGCATTAACCCACACACCCAACAATTGGTAGTGTTCATCACCAACTGATGTTGATGAAGGAGCTGAACGAAGGAATTGTTCATAAATTCCGCACGTCTAACCTGCTCGTGTTGTGGTAAGATATGGAAGGAATGAGGAGAAACAGTGGAAGTAGGTTTGGGTTCAGAGGAAGGGGTAGGTGAAGCAGAAGGCAATAATAACTGTATCGCATAATACACTCCACCCACCAATAACGAAGAAACAGTTAGGAATAGAAGGAACACCTGAAACATGAAGCATTTAGTACGTGCTATCCTATGCAATTTGAATCTTTGAGATTGAGTCTTTTCCACCTCCGACAGCTTTGAGAAAGCCATCCTCTAAAAACCGTCCGCAACGTTCTTGACGTACTTCGTTCTGTGTAGCAATAGTCAATCCCCAGGAGTTCCTAGGAATCGACGGCCTCTAACCTAGTGTCAGGACCTACTAAACAGAAGGAAGTACCCGCACGGCCCTACGGTCAACCCGGATGTAAGGTTCTTTTAATTAAACAATGTATACAAAATCTCCTAGCTGTGGAAACAAACGCACATATATGGAAAAGAACTCAGAATTCATACAAAAATCACAGTTGTTCAAAAATGTTCAGAGTGATAATGGGGTAACGTGAATTTCAAGGGAAAAGGCAAAAATAATTTTCTTTATTAGTCTCTAGTGTTGGAATGGAGAAAATATCTGCTTCTTCCAGGACGAGTCTGCTCTTCAAACAGTTGGTCGGATGATGAAACAGAGTCCTGTCGATCAGACAATAGTTCAGATCTTGAATTCTCCACTGACAAAGGTTGAACAGTATTATCCGTCTGCACCAAGGTATCTCCCACAGGCTGAGCGTCGCTGAACGGCACAAAGTTCGGCAAAGCCTCGGTTTCAGATGAGGCGATGCCTGTCCTCACCCACGAGTCCACTGGTAAAGGTATCGGTACTTTTTTGGTGTGGGTGGCGTGCACCCAATGCTTGCGGCCCTCCAAACGAACAGCAGTTCTCGTGGCAAGGAGCACCTGAAAGGGTCCGATGAACCTCGGCTCAAGGTTTCGCTTTCGGCCAAAGTTCCTCGTAACCACCCAATCTCCGGGTTGGAGTTGGTGGCCTGGACCCTCCGTCTGCGCCGGTAGTGCTTCAAAGACCTGTTGATGAATTAACCTCAGTTTAGCAGTCAGATCATGAAGGTAATCAATCAGCATTGGATATGCAAGATCAGTGAACGCACTGGGTCTAGGAACCCCCCAAATATTTGCAGGACGGCCGAACACAATCTCATATGGGCTGAGCCCTACTCGAGAGTGTACAGTCGCCCTAGTGGACAAAAGAGCCAGGGGCAAAGCGTCAGGCCATGAGAGACCAGTCGTAGCCTGAATCTTTGCGAGTTTTAGTTTCAGAGTACCATTGTACCCCTCAACCAAACCTGCTGACTGGGGATGATTGGCGCTATGGAATTTTTGTGTAATTCCAAGGCCTTTACACACACTCTTCATCACACTCCCCACAAACTCACTTCCGTTATCAGACCATACGATCCGTGGCATTCCATACCGAGGAAAGTATTCCTTCAGTAGGACTTTCGCTGTAGACAGGGCAGTATTATCTTTAAGAGGATAGGCTTCGATCCATCGGGAGAATGCGCAAACCACAACTAAAACGTATTTTAGGTTATTGCATCGCTCCATATGGATGAAATCCAATTGGATTACCTCAAAGGGACATGTAGGAGGAGCAAAGTGACCAGGGGGTGTAGGAGTTCCCTTGCCAGGATTGTACATCATACATACCATGCAATTCTTGACCAACCTCTCTGCACACTTAGCGATACCATCATTCTTCCAAACAGGGGACAACAACTTGCAGATACCTTTCGCACTAATATGTGACAAACCGTGTGCCATGGTCACAACAGCTAGCACATATGCATCCGGCAACATCCACCTTTTATTCTCCGACAAATCAATCCAACAGCCATTCGCATCCATCCTTCCCGTACTCTCTTTCCACTTGGTCTTTTCAGTCTCGGTGGCCTCATTCTGAATCGCTTTCATACTTTCAACAGTATCTTCACACATACCAGTTTCTGCAGGCCACCTTACCGAACTCGTCACATACATTCTAGTTGCAAGGTTTCTTGCAGTCTCCTTAGCAATCTCATCAGCAAACGCATTGCCACGACCAACATCATCCGTCACCTTACGATGCGCACTACATTTAATAATCGCCACCTGCTTGGGCAATGTGAGTGCGTCTAAAAGATCGTTCACAAGCTGTCCGTGCTGGATCTTCGTACCATGAGATGTCATAAAACCTCTCTCTCGCCACAATCGTCCAAAACTATGGGCAACACCAAACGCATACTGACTGTCCGTAAACACATTCACCCGTTTCCCTTTCGACAAAGCACACGCTCTGGTTAAGGCAATCAGCTCTGGCGCCTGTGCAGAGTTCTGGTTCAATCTTGCAGTTTCCACAACCGTACTCAACGTTACCACAGCATACGCAGTCATCACATCACCATTTGGCAACTTAAAACACGAACCATCCACATACAAAGTACCATCGGGTTCTTCCAATGGAGTGTTTTTTAGGTCAACACGACCCTTCGTTTCTTCCTCGGTTCGCAAATAACAGTCGTGTGGTGGTACCTCATCTGATTCCATATTTGTTGGCAACAAAGTCGCCGGGTTTAGGACATTGCAGCGCTTTATTTGAATGTGACTTGCCAAAAGCGTCAACTCATAACCAGACAACCTCGCACTCGTCAGGTGTTGGGTTTTCGTACGATTCAAAAGAGTCTCAACTGCATGCGGAACCATCACCGTAAGCATATTATCCATGACCAACCCTGCAGATTGTCGGATGGACACCGCAGCTGCCGCTGTTGCTCTCAGGCAACTCGGCAATGCTCTAGCTACCGGGTACAAGGTCGAGGAAAAATATGCACATGGACGTTGCTTACCGCCAAATTGTTGCGTCAGAACACTCAACGCACAACCTTCCCTCTCGTGAACGTATAGTGTAAACGGCTTACTGTAGTCAGGACTACCTAACACAGGGGCCGAACACAACGCATCACGCAATTCAGAAAAAACTTTTCTGACACTCTTCCGTCCATGGCAAAGGAGTTGGAACATCCTTGCACGTAAGAGCTACCAATGGTTTCGCAATGAAAAATTTGGAATCCATTGCCTGCAGTATGACGTGATACCTAAAAAGGCACGCACATCTCTCTGAGTTGTTGGCACAGTCATTCGAGCGATCGCTGCAATTCTCTCTGGGGTCAACCTTCTTCCCTCCTTTGACAATAAGTGACCTAGATAGGTTACTTCTTGACAACAATATTGTAGTTTAGAAGGTGACACCTTGTGATGTAAGTCACAGAGATGCTGCAACAGAGACACCGTAGCAGTCTTACAAATTTCTCGTGTGTCCGCAGCCACCAATAAGTCATCGACATATTGGATCAAGGCCGCACCAGCCGGTAACACAAACGCGTCGAGTTGACTCTTCAGGGCTTGGCTGTATATCGATGGACTCTCACAGTAGCCCTGAGGAGCGGGTTTAAACCTAAAGCTGCGGCCACCTAAAGAGAAACCAAAAAGGTCCCTGCTCTCTTCAGCAATCGGAATGCTAAAGAAAGCATTCTTCAAATCGATCACTGAGAACCAAGACGCGGATGCTAGAATCAGAGTCAGTAAAGCCGTAATGTCAGGCACCACAGGGAACTGAGGAACCACAATTTTGTTCACCTCCCGTAAATCAATGACAAAACGATAAACAGGGGGCTTAGATGGATCAGTGCGCTTCAAAATGGGTAGCACAGGGCTATTACACACGTTTCCCCGAGTCTCCTCGATAACATCTTTCTCGATCAAATCATAGATGATCGCTAACAATGCTCGTTCACCATCAAGGGAGATACGATACTGGGGAATACGTGGTAATCGCACATTCGATTTCAATTGGACAACATAAGGGGAGATGTCAAGCAGGCCCACGTCATTGGGACCTGTCGCCCACAAAGATGCAGGAAGAGAACTCAATTCCGGTGGGAGTTTATCGATGGACAAGTACATAGGAGAGATTACCGTCTCACCCAATGTAAGCTTCACTCCCGCAGGAGAACTATACAAAGTCGCATACAGGCGTTTCAACAAATCCAAGCCCAAAAGATTTTCACCACAACCAGTAGTTAAAATCAAAGGAGCTTCCAGCTCACGAGGCCCAATTGTAAGGGGCAAAGGGCGAGAAACCGGATTGCTAACAGGGGCGCCAGAGAATCCAACGGAAACATTTGTTAAGCCAGACAAAGGTGCGCCAGGGAGTTTCAAATGCATGATGGAACTTTTCGCTGCACCAGTGTCCAACAGAAAAGGCTCAACTACGCCTGAGGTGGCAACTGC
The DNA here is from genome assembly GCF_964263255.1 of Lissotriton vulgaris. Taxonomy (NCBI): domain Eukaryota; kingdom Metazoa; phylum Chordata; class Amphibia; order Caudata; family Salamandridae; genus Lissotriton; species Lissotriton vulgaris. Next base: position 658,012 of record NW_028243866.1, on the reverse strand, counting down.
GACGTAAGGCCCTCTCTGATCAACCGGAACTGATACTACTCCCTCTCCTTGTCAATGGCTGTCCTAGTAATTACCGTCATCAGTACCCTGATCAACGTAATAATCGTCCACATTGTACTGTGCGGATCTACCCGACGATGATCCACGCTGATCAAAACAATTATTAGAATCAGAGGAATTATTAGAACGATCATTTTGATTCTGCTTAACACCACGACCTCTACCTCGTGAAGCCTGCTGAGGACCACTACGGCCTCCTCTAGATGAATTTCCACTATTTCGATCACGCAGAACTGGACAATCGAATTTCAAATGACCCTCACCTCTACAATAGGCACACTGATTGTACCCAAGCATAGATCTCTGCGAAGAAAAGTCATTTTGCGATTGTGACCTAGCGGGCTGTGACTGCAATCTATTCCGCTGCTGAGAATCATTCTGATTCGAGCGCGGAGGATATGCTTGTTGCAACAAAACTTTCGTTTTGAGCTCTTTCGTCTATTTATCTGCACGATCATTTTCCTCCTTCTCTCTATTTTCATAATATTGAGCCGTAGCCAATATCTGAGCAGAAGTAGAAACAGCCCACGCACTCTCTGAATTTTTTAATTTATTGCTTAGGTCAGGAAACAAATTCGACACAAATTTGTCCACAAACAATCTCTGACCTCCCTCAGTGCCCATATCTTGACCACTATGATCGATGAATGCCTCCTCAAATCTCGTAAAGAAATCGGAGACACTCTCGTCCTTCTTTTGCTTGCAAGCAGACAATTTGTCCCAGTTAACTTTCATAGCTGGCATAAGCGTTTTCATAAGTGTAATTATTCTCTGAGGAAGATCGGAAATGAGCTGTTCAGGCTTCGCTCCACCAACTTGTCGTCCGTCAGCCGCCACAAGAGCAGCCCAATCACCGCCTAACTCGGCTACATGGTTTTCCTGACGAATTTTCGCCCATACCGGTTGCGGTACGACATTGCCGAACAACATATCGATGTCGGCAAGATTCATTATCGTAGCATCCACTAACTGAGACAATTCTTTATAGTACCCTGCAGGATTTTTGCGAGGGTCGGGCAAAGTCTGCTTAACCTGCAAGACTTCCGATCGTTTCCATGGAAGGTGTATCCAAACTCTCTGGAAGTGTGGCAGGATCGGAGGGGCAGCACCACGGTTACCTGGCATATACACTGGTGGAACTTCGCGCATGGGATACTGACCAGGCATTGCCATCTACTCCTCAGTTTCATCTATAAACAATGCTCGGGGTATCACAGTAGGACGAAAAGATAAAAGATGCTCTAGAGCACGTCGAACATTGCTACCCACAAGTATACCACTCGCAAACTGAAGCTGAAGTTCAGTCACATCAACCGGTACTTCGTTGACCTCATCATTAGATATCGCTTCACGTATGAATTTACACATTTCGTCAAACACGAATCTCTGTGTTGGCACATTGAATTGAGAGAAAGTCTCCACAATTGTGCGCGGAGGATTTTTAAGAGGGTACCTAATCCAATTACGCGCCATATTACTTAATGTATCACGTTCCCTACCACCAGGAAGCTGACTTCGTCTTTGGGGAGCGTCAGAGTCAGCAGACCCAAGAATCGGTCCAAGAGGAGAGTAAAAATTGGCAACAATATTAGGAGTACGTCGCCGAACGGACGGTGAAGAGGAGAGAAGTAAAGGGGTAACAATAGAAGAACCAAATACAGGAGGAGCAGTAGGAGTAGGAGTAGCCACATGAGTGGAAGTAGTGGGAACAGTAGCTTGAGAAGGTATAGACGGTGGAGCAGTAGGGACAGTAGCAGGTAGAGGAATAGGGACAAAAGGATTTGCAGGAACAGGACCAGCGGCAGGCTGATTGCCAGCCGCCGGAACAGCAGGTTGAGGAACAGGAGGAACCACGGGAACTGTGGTATCCTGTGCATATGGAGGTGGCGACTTCAATAGATAGGACAACAAAGGGTCCTCTACTGCTTCCTCTCCCTTCTTATCCGTATCCGTCGGTAAAACGGGATAACATTTATCCACTGTCATACGTTGTAATCTATCAAAAACTTCCTTTTCCTTCTCTTCTTTGTCTCGCTGGAACTGCTCTGCATTTCTCATCGTTGTAACAATACCTTCTCTCTTATTACGTTTAAGCTGTTTGATTTCTTTTTGCTTGGCTTCTTTACGCCATAACCGAAAGGAATCAAACATGGCCGGCCTTGCTTTCCTTTGAAACAATTTAGCTTCAAGATTATCTAAAATCGGGGTCTCAAAACTACCATGAGGTGGCCAACTAAGGACACCGTCATCTTTAGTGTAACGGACCCAGCAATCATTGAACGTGATAGGACCCACACCATGTCGACTATATAATTCATAAATTGGAGTTCCAACTGGAGGTGTCGGACATGAGTCCTCCAGTCGGGAATCCGCACCACAACCTCTAAAGCAACTGAACAAAGTACTACGGCCAGGCATCGTGCACACTAGCCAAGTTTCACAAACTTCAAGGGTTTATTGGATTACAATATCCCCGCAAAATGCAAAAACCCTCGTTTTTTGGCGACTGCAGACGTCAAATAGAACAACTAAGAACAAAATACGAAGGACCACAAATGCAATGGAACCATGCAACAACTAAGCACCCACAACAACTAAGGTTTCCGGGGATCGACCCACAAATACTTAACTCAAAGAACAATGGCGTCACCAGGAAGGCCCGTCAATCGTCTCGCTGTACCAAGGTCTACGCCAGGCGCCAAAACAGGTCGACAGTCAGGACAGCAGTCCGTCGCAGCCGTCAGGAGGCAGGGATCTTCGCGGGAAAAGTCTTCGGGCCACTTATTTCGACAACAGGATCGATGAAGCGGGGTGCACCTTCCCTCGGAGATTTCACACGAAGTTCCTCACGATCGTCGGGCTTTGGACCGGTACCGCTGATGCCGCCCCACTTTGGGCGCCAACTGAAGGACTGGGTTCTGCTAAGACCCAGCGTTGCCAGGGACAACACCTGAAACCTTCGTGGGTTACCTGTTCCGGCGTACAAATGACAGAGACACGGGACACTTCCTTCAGCGTCAAAGATTCGAGGTTTATTTACTGCAGGGAACACAGAAGTCACAAGAAGTACATAGCATGTAGGTTCATGGAGACTGCTTCGACTTGTATCTGTGGATCGCTCCTTTTATACAGTTTTTCGTCATAAGATAACATGGCAAACAAAAGATTACAACCCAGTTCCCACAGTACATTTCATAGGGGGTCGCTTTCATGTATTCAGGGCCCGGAACATAATTACAGTAGCATTTGTCGGTTCCCAACTGTAAAAGTACATCTTCCCACCTTTAGTGCATTCCGTTCGGCTGTAAACGAATCAAGGAAGAGTCAGAAACAGGTGCAGAGGAAGACAAAGATAGCGAACAGATCGACGAGAGTGTAAAAGGGGTGGTATCAGGAAACACGATGGCAGGGATCAAAGGAGACGTGCCTAATGAATGCACAACTGAGACAATAGACCGGCACGGCAAGATGAGCCTCGAGCGGGGCCATCTGCCTTACAGTGTCATCCCCCCTATCATAAAGACACCCTCAAAGGAACACGTGTCTTCCGCAAGAGTTTGGGAATCCCAGGGTCACGGAACGGACAGTGTCCGTTCGCTGGCTACTTGAGGGCAAGAAACAAAATGGATGCCACATCTAAAATGGAACCCGTGGGTTCAGATGAAGAAACCCACGGAACAAACGAACGGTTTAGGCTAGTACAGCGAAAACGCGTACACCCACTAAACTCGTCATTTGCGGTTCATAGATACCAGACTCGACCATATTCGGGCGAGTCGAAAACACCACTTACAATTGTCACGGAACCTCACCTGTTGAGGGAAGCAAAGGAAACACACAAGTCCAAACATAAGAAATATGGATGTGCCACCTGGCACAGTGCTTGAAAGAGATAAGTTGAGAGAGAAACCATTCCAGAACTATAGTTTGCATCCTGGCCTGCAAGAATGATGAGAGACATCTTAGGTCTGACACCAAAACACAGGCTGTAGTAGACAGCCCAAACGTAAGGTATCAGATCAACTTTTAACTATGTTACGGTTCATTGCATTACTTTGTCAAAAAGGTCAAGTCTTACGTACCCCTGAGGTTTCCAAATAATGTTTATAAGTGGCATGGCTGTCATTGTTTGTTTTAGAGAAGTAGGACCAAAAGTGAGGTCACTTACATATTAATCATGGACAAGAATTTGCAGCAATTTGAAAAGACTGGTGATCCTGGTGAACAACCACTCAAATTATTTCTGACTTGCTCGAGTTAAAATTGGCCCATGGAGGAGCCAGGATCTCTAATGGAAATGGAATGGAAAATCGTCCTGAAGAACTGAAGCCTTGCATTTGTGGCCAAACGGGTTTCGCAGCATAAAGCAGATTTTAATAGAGGTCTTGAACAAAGCTCAACACACTCTTAACTAGACTTTGCAGCTTAGTTTATCTTTAGGACTATTTGATGTTTCCAGCTTTATTTCATGGATGTGATTTGTCCTTTTAGTTTTACAAGTTCCACAGTGATTGATGGGGCAGTGGTCTTCTTAGGAACTGACTGGAAGCTATAAAGGGGCAAAGCATCACAAGGCTGTAAAGAGATTCATGATGACCTTGAGGAACATAGTGATATAGGGCGTAAAGGGATCTACTTCCGATGATTTCTTCTAGGCTCACACCAGGATCTTGTGTCTTTTGAGGAGGATTCTATCATAGGGTATGGGCGAGCCCAACTGTCGGGTGAATCTTGGAAGACATTACCAGATGGACACTACCTGTTGACCCCCTATGGTATCGCCTGGGAATCTCAATACGCTCAATCAAGAACAAGTATTTCACAAAATCTATTGACTTGGCGTATGTATTAGCAAAATGGTGAACAGCCATGGCTTGGAAATGCCCAGAAGCCCCCTCCATGCGGATCTGGCTATAAGACTTGCTAAAATAGGCAATCGTGGAAGTCCTAGCCTGGCACGCATTGATGAAACACCAGAGGGATGCATCACAGCAAGACGCCTGGGACACATACTTACAAAAACTGTAATTCAGACATCAGAAAAACTGGCAGCTAATTCAGATGTCAGGCCTCCATGAGAGATTGTACATTCTCCCCTCTCCAGTGGTGGTCACATCGAAGGCCACACCTCCCCTGCGCCATGTGCGTGTATATTACACACCACATAGACTTTCACGGCTAGGTTGCCATGCCCCTGTGCCACTCCCTCCCCGGTGTCTGGACCTACAGTAATTACTCCATCATCCCTCCCCACACCACAAGGACCCCCCTGCTTCTTGATAGGCACTTAGTGCCATTCTACCCCCTCTGCTGCTTAAATTGCAGTTTAACCCCTGATGCCAGTGTGGGATTTAATTTAAAGTGCACTCAGAGGGCATCTTAGAGATGCCCCCTGAAAAACAGCCAGCCGTGGTGTGGTTCCTGAATGGATGCCCACTATTTGCCACCACCAGACAGGTTTCTGGACCCCTGGGTAGAGAGCCTCCACTCTCTGGGTCCCGAAACAACGCCCATACTGGGCAGAGGTGTCATGCCTCCTCCCCCAGGATGGGCTAGGTCCAAAAAGGTGAAGCTTCAAAGGCCTGCCACCTCTGTAAGCTGTCTCTGCCTTTTGCTGCCCCCAGCAACTGGCTCCTACTTGTTCTGATGTCCATTTTGGGCAGGAGAATCAGCGGGAAAACCAAGTTAGGAGGAGAGGTGTGCCTATCTTTGCCAACCCCACCCCTCAGGTGGGGAAACGAGGTGAAGCACACATCTCAGTACTTTCCATCTTGAAGAGGAGGGAACCCAGCCAATTAGGGAGAAGTTCATGCCCCCCTCTCACAGGAGAGTGGAATAATAGGGGTTGTATCCACCCCAAGGAAGGGACCCATTTGTCCCGACCTACATACCCCTTTAACGCCCCTAAATTTAGTATTTAGGGGCAACCCTGAACCTTGCCTCCTCAGAGTCGAAGAAGAAAGTAGAAGGACCAAAGACCTGTACTGACCCAGAAAGAAGAGGACACCAACTTCTTTGGTCCCAGCCCTCCTCACCTGTCCCAACTCCGACCTGCCCACAGTGGAAATCCCACCATGTCCAGTAGCCCCCGAGAGCCCGGAGGACCTGCCCTGCCCTCATCTTAAAGACTCTGGGGCATATTACCAAGGCAGGCGAAATTAAATTATCGCCGATTTTGCAGCTGTCTTCGGCCACAAAGCAGGGATAATTTCATTGCCCTATTAGCAAGCTGTCGCTAAGATCAGTTAGCGACAGCTTTTAGGTGATAGCGAGCAGTTTGGGGCCCGCTTTGCATGTCAGTGATTTATATCGCTAATGACATGCAAAGTGGGCGTACCCAACCTGTTAGCGACTGAAAGCAGTCACTAACATCGCTATCGCCTATTATCAACGCAGACGTAGCGACAAAAAAATTCACGCTAGACGCGAATATCGCTGAAAACTAACGCCTGCTCAGACCAGTTCTTAGCCTGTATATTCAATGGGAGGTGGCTATTCAGGCTATGTCTCTATTAGCGATAATGCCTGAATATCGCTGGATTTCCAGAGATATTCACGCATTTCGCCGCTATCGCCGTATATTTTATTGCTTTGGAGATAAACGTTGCTAATAGCACGTTATCTCTGCGATAAAATCCAGCGATGCCCGGCGATAAAAAAAATGTTGCTAAGCTTATTTAGCGATAAATATTGCTAGTTGTTGATAATATGCCCCTCTGTCTCCCATAAGCACTGGATTTGCTCAACAAAACCTCCAGCCACAGAATCCGATACAGGTGGCTCTGCAATTCTGCACCACTCTGCACCTGATCCGGCAGCCTGAGTTTGAGTGACCCAACACCATAAGGAGGTCTCCCCAGAGATCCTGACCCAGGATCGGGTGATCCCCAACCTACCTCGAGCTTCAACCCAACGCCTGTAGCCTCAACCTGAAGGATACTCCCGACCGCGAATGGAGATAGTAAGAAGAATACGACGTCAAAAGACATCCCTGCACCCGAAGCCCCATGGCTTGAGTGGCCCAACCGACGGTGTCCAGGAATCTCCCAAGAACCCAACTTACCTCTCCAGCCCGTGATCGCCTTCAGGAAGCGTCCTGGACCGAGCCTGCAGCATCTTTGGCGAACTGGAGATTTTTAATAATTCCTTTTTCACTGAGTTTTATGTAGCACAAACTTGACCCGAAGGTATCAGGTATCAGAGCGTTTTAGACGAGCACCAGTTGCGTTTCATGAAGATACATTTATTTTTGTGATTTGCCCTGAATCACAGGATATTGGGCGTCCTTGCCGAGACTCAAACCAGGTCCCCCAGATTTGAGGTCGACCGACCCCCTAGCCGTTATGCCAACTCCTCTCCCCTAGATATCCATTGAAATCCACAGGGTGACCGATATCTGCTTGGCACACTGTTTCAGAGAGGCACTGTGACAAAAAAAAATTCTTATAAGAATACAATGGATTACGTTTAACTGTATATATCTTCCCTTATTCATAAATTTTTAGAACGCTTATGGTCAGCCAACACATGTTTTACATAATTACTTATCAGGGCTCTAATATTACCTTAAATTTCAAATTATATATGTTCTTCAAATAAAAAAAGAATGTTACATTACAAAATGTTAATCATCATGTTCCACTAAAAAATGTAATACATGTTCATTTTTTCTCTGAAGCCTGTCATGTTTGCATCTGGCAGCTAATGCATGACTCTGTGTGCTGTTGTTCTACAGATTCCTGCTGGAGTTTAACTTGTGCAGTTTCTGGCACTCGGACAATGTCGCAGATGGTGAGTGGGCAGCGACGCTACAGCCCCCCCTCCCCCGAGGCAACATTTCTGGTTGCGGATGAGGAGGCTGGTTCTTTTTATATATGTCTGCAAGGGAGGCAGAGAGCCCACTTTCTAGTGTCTGAAGAAGTGGTGTGGGTGGAAATCACTCTTGTCTTATTTACTTGTAGGTTGAAAGAAAAGCATCTCGTCAAGAGATAGCGTCCAGGTTCTACACATATCTCAAAACAGTATCACTCAATCCAGCCATATTATTCGCTTTCTGAGCGGACACGCCTAGTAGTCGCTCATCGCCGCTCTTTAGTTCTGACAAGAGCTGAACCCTCAGCCTTCCTCTTACAATCACACCTTGCACACCTTTTCCTCTCAGTATGGCTTGTATCCTGGGTACCTCCATACCCCTCAATCCTACTGATGTTCATCCTGGAGTAGCTGGTATCCTCCTATGCTGCTGTATACAGCGAGTGTTGTGTTTCTGGTGGAAGACCCAACATTTTGGTGGTGTAGAGTACACAACAGAAATTCCTTTAAAACTGATCAGTGGGTGCTAAATGAACAGAAGTTCCAAGAATGGGACTCTGGAGAAAAACCACCGTGTAGTTCTGGTACTCTGCCATACTGTAGCCATTGTCTAGGCCTTTGTGCAGAGAAAGATGGGTAGAAAATAAAAAAATAGAAATTCATGTTTGTGGTGTGAGCCACACTTTAAGGACTGGGTGAAATTCCCAGCTATCCCGTTACAAATGGTTTGTAAGGAATCTAATGAAGCACGAGGGTGAAAAACTGATTCCAGTTGCATCTTACATGTACTTATTGGTTTCTAATGCTATTTATTAGTGTAAGAAATACACTTTCCTTTAGTATTGGATATGCATATTCAAAAATACTACATGTCACTAATGTATCCACTAGAAACGATTTATAACTGATAAACTAGACTTCCCACCAGGTGAAGTAGAGGCCAAGTTAGCCACTGCGATTAGTAAAGCAGAGTCCGGGTAAAACAAATCTCAGAAGAACGATGTATTCTCTTCTGAGTCGGCACTGGATGAAAAACATATTGTCACATATCACTTCAAGGTGTGTGGTTTACAATATGATCACAGTGGTGGCTCGCAGAGAGAGTGCTATGGGGCGGGGGAGGGGCAGGGTGGGAGGTAGTGGAGTCGGACGTACGACGGCATGGAGTAAGGTAAGTAAATAAATAAATACAACTATTTACCTTCCGCTCGCTGCATCGCCAACTCGGCAATGCAGTGAGCCCAAGGTAAATAGTTTATTTATTTATTTACTTGCCTTACTCCATGCCGTGGTATGTCCGACTCCACTACCTCCCACCCAGCCCCTCCCCCCTGCCCCGACTTACCGCCCCGCAGCACTCCCTCTGCGAGCCGCCACTGTATGGTCATCATAAAGCAAGATAGAATGGTTTATGATCATTGTCAATTGCTCAGGTTGGCAATACTATACCATCAGTACCGAGATGCCTGCTTTTGAGTTTGAGACTCACTTGGCAAATACAAAGAATTTTCTTTGTGTTAATATGTATATGGTGTGGTTATCTGTGGATGAGTTATACATTGTAAATTTGTTTCATGTTACAAAGTTTTCAGTACCATTTCACTCTTCATTCTCTCCATCTTTTCATTCATCGCCTCCTCCATTGGGCTTCACATTGTCACCATGCCGCCATCTTCTGACATGTTCATGTGCCTCTCCATCCCCTTCATGTGATTTGTTATGTGACCTCTACAGCCAAGTCGTTCTTCCACAGCTGTAAGTATATGACAATAAATGAGTGTGCATGCTTGTGTGTATTGGTGGAGGGGCTTAGCACTCGCAATTTCATTTTATGGCTGAGGGTGCGTCTGTGAACATAAGAACGAGCGACACAGCTTTGGCAGATAAATACCACAGTTTGTACATTTTCCCTTCATCGTAGTAGTTGTAAAGACCACCCCCCCCCCCCCCCCCCAATAGAAGTAGAAAGCAAGGTCACTTTTTATTTTTGTATAGCACCCAACGCAGAGGCACCATGTAACTTCTGTGTGATTCCACCTCTCATCTGATGTGGTACCATTTATCCGAGAGGCATCACATTGTGTCCTGTCAGGTTCTACCTCCTACCGAACTTTACTTTCCACCTGAAAGGCATCATAATATAACCTTACAACACAGAAGCTCAAAAGCACTTCCTGTCTACCCTTTCCTCCTAAGGGACACCATATCATCTTGAGTCTAAGCCTAAGTCTACCTCCCAAATCAAAGATTCCAAAACACTTCCTGTCTAAATTCATCTGCCACCTAATGTATGCCGTATCACCGCCTGTCTAAGTCTCCTCTCAACTTAGAGGATTCTATTACTTCATGGCAAGCTATCTCTTCCACCTCAGGAGACCATATCACCTTCGATCTAAGTCTACCTCACAACTGAGGGACCACACCACACCTCATTCTGTTTAGGTCTATCTCCAGTTGACATAGCTCATATAAGTACCTTTCTATACCTCGCACTTAAGAGGTTCTCCATCAGAATTCCACAACTAGAAGGAGCCATAGTTAACCGGTTGACTAATCCTGCAGTTCAATATCAGCAGATGCATCAAACTTATATCACTAATTTGTTCTAATCCCCATTTCATCTACAGATGTGAAGATTCCTTCAATGTTTTCTTTTGGGGCTCATGTCCTTTCATTTCTGCCTTACCTTATGCTCTTCTGTTGGAATATGATATATTTCTATCTAGTTTGGCTTTCTTCAATTCTTTGTCTCCTGATCTAATTCCTTCACACTTTGTCCATCTCTGCATTTGTGTGATTTCCTCCCTAAACATATTTTACTATGCTTCTTTCCCTACACATTTCTCTTTCCTTGCATTCTGTTTTTCTTACTGCATAGCGCTCTCTATCGTCTTACTTCGCAAACAAGTGAGTCTCTTTCGAAATTGTCCCATGCATAACTCGATTTTTCTCTCAGGGCCTCAGTGTCTTCTGTCATCTATTTTATAAGCCTATTTTACTTTTTGCACAAATGCCTCACATGTTTTTCTTTGCACTCACAGCTCACAAGCACAAGAAGCACGACACGTTGCAGCCATGCGACACCGAATATCCTGTCTTCGTCCATGATCCATCTATCAGGGAGGCCAACGGGCTCATTGATTGTGGAAACTGTCAAAAGTAAGAGACCCCTTCTCTTTCTCTCAAGGCAGACCCTAACCTACGCCGTCTCACCAAAAGCATGCTTTACTGCTCAACCTACCAGGAACATGCCGCATTTCTTGCATTATCTAAATCTATATGTTTGCGCTAATTGACTGCTAGAAATATCTCCAACTACCCTTGTTGGAAGTCGGGCCAGTATTTGTAGTAACTGAAACAGCAATCATGGAGTTTCTGGTAGTGGTTGCTGAGATGTGGTTCCACACCTATTAGAAGAGATTGCTATCTCACATACTGAAGGCTTGTAATCACTAACAGGTACATGCATCATTGTAGTCATTTGCCATTTCTTAATTGCGATTTTTAAGGAATCGCAATTAAGAAATCGCAAATGCCTATGCATGTAGAAATCACTGAAAAATTTGCGATTTCTAAACATTCCTTAATTGCGACTCGCAAATTGCGACTCGCAATTAAGGAATCCCTCCCCATTCATTCCTATGGGCCTGGAGGCCCATAGGAATGAATGGGAAGACATTCTCATGTTGCGAATCGCAATTAGCGATTCGCAAATGGAGAATGCAATTCCAAGGGTGCAGGGGTGTCCTAAGTACACCCTGTTGCACCCCTGAAATTGATATGTGCACCCATGTTACGCATATGATATGCTAGGGGCATGTGTGTGCGTAACATGGGACTTTTAAAAATGCACTTTGATGCTTTTTTCAAGAAAATCACAATTTACCATCACCTTATAAGTGATGGTAAATTGCGATTCTTATTTGCAAAATCTCAAATCTTTTTACTTTCTTACATTGCATTTAAGGAATCTCAAATTGCGATGCCTTAAATGCAATCGTAATGTAGGAAATCGCTAATTTTGCGATTTCTTAAAATTGCGAGTGGCTTCTTGTATCATGCATTCCAAAAGCAATTTTTGCGATCGCAAACGGCTGATTTTTGCGATTCGCACCGTTTGCGATCGCAAAATGCTTTGATGCATGTGCCTGTAAATGATCTTGCCTCACATAGAAAGGAATGCTGCTCTGTTTTACATCCCATTGCAAGCTCAATACTGCGCAAGGCACTTGAAGTCACACCAGTGTTTGATAGGACATGTGATAGCGTATATATTCTAGTACTGAACATGTGGTAACTACCAAATACACCTTTCTATTGCACATACGCTGTTGCATGTGTAGAATCACCCTGTTAGGACTCCTTGTGTCTCACCCACCTCACATTCCTAGAGCACCAGTGATAACATACATTCATGCAGCCCTAGCATTTGTTCAATGCCCACTACGGCTACTGGAAGCTGTTTTTACTGCAGCTCAATCCCAAACCTATTGTTAGTGTTTTCTTGATGATATAGGGCCAGATGTATCAAGATACACTTTTACGATTCTCAAATAGCGATTTTTAAGGAATCGCTATTTGAGAATTGCAAAATGCTATGTATGTAGAAATCCCAAATTGAAAAAAATTTCAAGGGTGCAAGGGTGTCCAAAGGACACCCTGTTGCACCCCTGAAATAAGCATGGGTGCACATGTGGTGCCCTAAGAGCATGTATGTTCATCACATGGGACTTTGAAAAATGCTAAAATTGGCATTTTTCAAGAAATTCGCAAATTACCACCAACTTGAAGTTGGTGGTAATTTGCGATTCCTTAGCGACAATTAGCAATTTTTTTGCATCATACATTGCATTTAAGGAATCGCAAATTTTGCGATTCCTTACATGCAATTGCAAAATAAGGAAACGCAAATTTGCGATTCCTTATTTTGCACTGAAATTTGCTACATACATACCATTTTGCTCAAATGAGTTCGCAAACGCCGAAATTCTGCGAATTTTGGCGTTTGCGAACCCATTTGAGCTTCATACATCTGGCCCATAGTTATCAGAGTAGAGTAGGGTCTTCATTTTTGTGGCTTGGGCTTTATGATGCTCAGATTGAATGAAGCAGGAGAGAGGCCATCTATGAACATATGTATTGGTAAATAAGAGATTAGAATTGCTTTATAATGTATTTACCACCTGTAACTCCAGTAAACCCATGTTTTCAGGCTTGAAAACACAGGGTAAAATCCATATTATTGGGATATCTGTTTTACGCTCTCAGTAAACGCAGGAATCCTTTACAGACTTTAAAGTGCCTACGGAAGTAGCTGACTGATGCGGACTCTGAGCTTCCCTCTGCATTTAAATGACATGCTAACAGGGCCATGCTCTCTTATGGGGAGCGTGTAAGTGTGCATACTGGGAGCTGTGTGACTACTGCATCTGCACGGCACGGTTCAAGAGAGCACTCTTGAAGGCTTCTGAGGAAGCTGACAGTCTAAATCCTTCAGAAACAGAGGATGCTCCAGGGGCAGTAAGGTAAGTGATTCCATGATGGCTTTGGTCTATTGTTTCCTGATTAGATGCTGCTAATGTTCCAGGGTGTCTGTTTGAGCCTTCTGGACAGTTCATTTAGTTCAACTCCAAATAATAAGGTATTAGCAGCTGCTTGTGGGCATTGTTCTTGGACCAGTACTGTCAGATCTCAGCCCTGCCAACAACCAAGACGTGTGGCAGGGGACAGCATGCCCTCTTGTGCAGGTTCAGAGCCTCTACCTGTAGGAGACCAGAGGGGACATTCAGTTTTCATCAGATTCCATGTCTCCTTATCGAGAGACTTACGGATCCGGAATTTAATGAAGGAGGTCACGTAATCCATAGACCATCAGTCCGAGCACCTTGAGTCCTTCATGTGGGTAGGGTTGAACATTTCCACACCCAAGGGGTCCTTGATAGCCTTCAGCGTTGAAAGCTGGTCCAAATCGTCATTGAGGAAATCTTTCTCCCAACGTTTCCTGAGGATCGAAGACATACTCGTCCACCTTTTCCTCTACCTCACTTTCAAATGAGTAATCATCATCAGTATTAATACTGCGGTCTCTTGTGCCATGAAGGCCACTCATTCTATCCGTGCCGTGAGGGACACCTATATCAATTGCACCAACATGGACGCTCCTGATTATTGTGCCGCCATGGACACCTTGGTCTTTTGTAGCGCTCAGGCTACTCAATGCGTGTTCCTCACTTGTAAGGTGTTTAGGGCTACATGCATCAAAATTGTAAATTGTGAATATCTAATAGCAAATTCCTGAGAATCGCAATTAGGTAATCGCAATTTACAATGCATTAAACTCAAAGAGTTTCAGACAGCGATTCCTAGGGGGTCGCAAATCCCTCTGCTGCATTAATATTAATAAAGTAGATCGCAATTTGTGACCCCCTAGGAATCGCAAAAATCACGGGGATAGTGGCCTGCTGAGGTCAGCAGACCACCATGTCAGTGATTGCTTTTAAATATAGCAATCTTTTTTTTTTATAAAGCAGCCCGTTTTCCTTAAAGGAAAACGAGATGCTTTACAAGCAGTAAAATGAAAAGTTTTCTTATCATTTTTTAAGACCAGGCAGTGGTCCGTGGGACCACTGCCTGCTCTTAAAAATGCTTTTACAACCATTGACAAAGGGTAAGGGGTCCCTTGCGGACCCCTTCCCATTTGCAAATGGGTTGCCACCTACTTGAAGTAGGTGGTAATATGCAAATATTTTGCGACCGCATTTACAGTCACAAAACATTCATGCATACCGTTAGGATTCGGTATTTGGAAGGGATGCCCAAAATACGCCCCTTCCAAATACCAAATTGCAAACCTATCTTGTGATTTGGTAACAGGTTACTGAATCGCAAATTAGGGTTTGCTGCATCGGAAAAGCATTTCCCCGTTTGCGAAGGCAAAAATGCTTGATGCATGTGCCATTAGACTTATTAATTCCCTTACCTCCTTTCTTGAATAATGAAGGGGTCTCCTCCTCTGAAAAAGAGAAACAAGCATTTACAATGCAATGGTTTTGCCTTTGTTAAAGTTAGAGCTATTGGCATTGCTCTTGACATTTTTTTTATTTATGTTTTTTTTAACATAAATAAATGGCATTGTCATTTACAATAGCAGGGCAGGGCACAGGGAAGGGGGGAGAGGAGAGACGAAGGAGAGCTGCGGGCTCAGGGAAGGGGGGGGCGAGGAGAGACGAAGGAGAGCTGCGGGCTCTTGTTGTAATGCTTGCATAGATGAGTTGGTGGATGCATGCATGGGTGCATGCATGGATGGGTGTATGGATAGATGGATGGGTGGACGGATAGATGCATATATACAGCCAATCCCTCAACAATTTATGCAATCCACCAATCCATCCAACCAACAACCCATCCATGCATCCACCCATACATCCATGCATCATGCATACATCCATCCATCATGCATCCATCCACCCACTGTGTCCCACTCCGACCCCTCTAAATATAACTCATTTTTTCTGTATAAAGAGATGACTGTATTTACTAGTATATGCAGTAGTGTGTGGTGGACTTAGTTTGAGTGTTTGTTTCCTGCACACTCACACACTGCCCCTACACATTCACACACTGCTCACCCTGCACACTCACACAATGTGCACCCTGCACACTCACACTCTGCAGTCACTGTCACTCTGCAGTCACTGTCACTCTGCATTCACTGTCACTCTGCAGTCACTGTCACTCTCACTCTGCACTCACTGTCACTCTGAACTCACTCTGCACTCACAGTCACTCTGCACTCACTGTCACTCTGCACTCACTGTCACTCTGCACTCACTGTCACTCGCACTCACTCGCACTCGCACTCACTCGCACTCATTCGCACTCACTGTCACTCTCGCATTCTCTGCACTCACTGTCACTGTCGCACTCACTGTCACTGCCGCACTCACTCTGCACTCACTGTTGCTCTCGCACTCACTCTGCACTCAGTCTGCACTCGCACTCACTGTCACTCGCACTCACTCGCACTCACTGTCACTCTCGCACTCTCTGCACTCACTGTCACTGTCGCACTCACTGTCACTGTCGCACTCACTCTGCACTCACTGTTGCTCTCGCACTCACTCTGCACTCAGTCTGCACTCGCACTCACTCTGCACTCAGTCTGCACTCGCACTCACTCTGCACTCAGTCTGCACTCACACTCACTCTGCACTCACACTCACTGTCACTCGCACTCACTGTCACTCTGCACTCACTCTGCACTCACTCTCACTCACTCTCACTCTGCACTCACTCTCACTCTGCACTCACTCTCACTCTGCACTCACTCTCACTCTGCACTCACTCTCACTCTGCACTCACCCTCACTCTGCACTCACTCTCACTCTGCACTCACTCTCACTCTGCACTCACTCTCACTCTGCACTCACTCTCACTCTGCACTCACTGTCACAAACCCGTTGCTCGGGGCATTTGTTGACAAAGCAAAGCAGTTCCATTAAGTGTCAAACAGGTATGGATGGAGCAGGTTTGCTTTCCCATGTATGTCTGTATTTGAGGTGAGTTGCATGAAAAAGATGCATCACCTTATCAAAGAGGAACTCCAATAGCCCCCAGCACCTCCCTTTGCCAGGAGGATGTGAACTCCTACACAGAAGCAGGGCAGAGTCCTCCATGCTGGGCCCTTGGCCCAGGATAGAAGGAGACGCATTCTATGGAGAATGACAATGTGCTAAATGGGGACCCTGCCCCAGACCTGACAAACAACACCTACATCTGACCTCGGGAATTTGTTCTCGGGCCCCAGAGAATAAATCCGACCCTGTCTGAAGCCTTAGGCCGGTCAGCAGGTCGAAAGTAGCAGGGCCGTCATCCCATGCGGATGTCAACAGTGGAAGTGCGCCGTTTTTCTGTTGACCTAAACTTCTACCGCGTGTCCCCTCCACTCCAAAATCTAGGAGGGGAGGGGATAAATCCCTTACGCTTCCTGTTCCCATCAACGAAGATAGTCAGAGCAGTCACAACAGACACACATGGACATGGTCATACACGAGCAGTCACCGAGCAGGAGCTCACACAGACGTGTAGGCGCACACAAACCGGTGGTGCCACCAGCAGCATTGAAGTTTGACAACTCGTCTGGACATCATTTAACAATAGTATTAGACAGGGGGCTTCTTGCAGACAGTCACAGGGCCTCGAGAAGAACCACCCATAGGTCCCCGACAGACGTTCGTAGTCTTTACGGTCTATGGGGGCGGACATTTCCAGTGTCCTGCGGATCCTGCTTTGGAGGTGTTTATGGGATGGGGAAAGAGACGAACACCCCCACCTCCCGCCTTTTTTTTTTTATTCAGTCTTGGTACACGCACTCTTCCTGCGCGCTGGGTTTGCCCTAGTTGCCTCCAAGTTATGAGCACGAGGGGCAAATATGAGTGTATCCAGACCATTCAATCATTGGCCTCTGTTTAGAAAAAAGAACCTCCCACCCCGCCCCCCCCCCCACACACACACACACTTCTTCGGGCAAGAAAGTCGTGCCATTTCCAGGGAATTCCAAGGTTAGGAGACAGAGACGACTGCTGACATGACACCGTGCCAGCCCCTCCGCCTCGCCTCCTCCTACTCTTCCTCTTTTTACCTCACTGGATCGTACCCGCAAGAACCTTATCTGTTTTGGGAGTCGCTGGGCCTCAACCCTCCGCGCTGCCAGATGTTCCTCAATGCCACTCCCTTGCCTACATGTTTGTTGTCCCTGGCCCTTCGGATTGTGGCAAGCCCTCAACCCACCCTCCCACCCACTCTCACGTGACCAGCCCCTCTGACCACCCTCCAGAATCCAGTTTGTCCGCCCAGGTTCCCAGTCACGTAGCAAGCGTGACACGAACTATAGCTTAAGTGAAGAACATTGCCTACGAAAGTCCGCGCTATATAAAATAGCATAAATAAATAAAAAAATAATCACCAGTTGCTTTACACACGTACACACTAATTTTGTTATGCACAGGCAGATTAAGTGATTTGCTCAGAATCACAGGCTGTTGAGCGTCCCTGCCGAGACTCGAACTCTGTTCTACAGCTTCGAGGTTGACCGCTGTAGCCGTTAGGCCACATCCTGGTAAACCTAACCTCAAAGGAGCAATGTTTTTTGCAAATAATATTTACAACACAATATTTACGTCAGGTGTATTTTGTTATCGATACTCTGACATACAACCAATGTAGTGCTGTCCCGTTAAATTCCTGTAAGACTAAAACAGGCCCCTCCAGTTGATATTAAACACAGCCGAGACGCAAGAACACAGAAAGCGTGTTCATGGATGGCCCCAATAAAGCAATGTATGCCATACGCAATATACGGCATCTCGGTAGGATTTTGTCCAAATGTTCCATCTGCTTCAAGGCACCTCTCGCTCATATGGTGGCCGGGTCTCACTTTGCGTATGTCAATGGTTTGCATTTCTTTCCTGTGTGTATGCCGTTAGTGGGTGAAAATGTAAATGGAGCCCGCCGCGGTGTTGTGGCCTACCACGCCAAGCCAAAGGCAACGTGTGGAGGCCAGAGCGGCCTCGACGGCTAGGGTACAAGTCAACAGCAAACATTGTGATCTTGTGCTATTCAGTTGACCGCATTTGAGCCTCTATTCCTAGGTAGACGCTGAGATGTGGAAGGCTGAAAGACGATTACAATAAAGAAGAAAATAAGCAATTTTAGAAACGACGCCAGAAACTGGTCAGTAATGACTGCTCTTATAGTGTTCCAATGTTTACCGCACTATATTATTGCACTCACGCTGTATTGGAATATATCGGACACGTCTTTGTTTGTAGGCCTGAAGCCTCCCTGTGGCTGGCACGTGACGCTGTGTCACTCGTACCTGGAAATGAGGGGGGGGGGGGGGCATGACGGAGGTTACTCCGAGGATAATGAACTCCAGCACACCGGACCCCGCGCAGGGCTACTGGACGGTGACGCGTCCGCATCAATTATCCCTCATTGGAATCCATGATGCGTGGCCTTTGTACTCAAATCAACCTCGGCAGCAGAAAGGCTACGACCATACAATACCGCCTCGGCCGACAGCCGATTATTACAGCAGCGGGGAATAACACACGGAGTAAGGCCCCCAGAGCCCGTCAGAAGAGATAATAACGAGGCGTACTCAAGTACCACCCACAGACGGGTCATACTTACACACAGATCACCCAAGACAACGCCATCTGTGCAGCGCGCATGCAGCACGCGCGCTCTCCAAAGGGGGTGTTTTCTCCGTGTCCGCGTCTATTTTGCAGTCCTTTTCATACTGCGGTGACACAAATTATAAAGTGTTGTGGCAGCGCTGACACCGCCTCCTGCGCTCCGGCACAGATACCGCAATTCTGGGACTTTCTGAAGAGCGCCCAGGCACCCAGAGCTCGTGCAGGTGCTGCAACACCACAAGACGGAACTTGGGTCTGGGAACAACCTGGACGCTTCCTGCAACACCAGAAGACCAAACTCACACAAAGCAATCTCCCAGAGCGGCCAGACCCCCTGGGTCCGCAAAAGAGAAATCAACGCGACAGGCTACTGCCCGGGCGCCGCGTGAGACAGGAGCAGGAAGGCGGGTGCCCTCAATCCCGGACCAGATTCGGGGGCGTTGACGAGAAGAGGCTTTCGGCTGACGTAGCCAAAAGCCAAAAATTCTCGGGAACGCCCCCGAATCTGGTCCGAGATTGACGGACAGACCACTCTCCCAATGGCTAGCCTCCATTTATGGAGCTAGCCAATGGGAAGAGGGGGCGTATATACCCGACCCCACACAGAAATCATAACGTTTTTTGGCGCATGCGCACGGCGCACTACGTGCGCATCGCCAGTCAAAACCTAAAAATCCTCTTCACAGGTCGAATTCCTTTCTCTTTTCGCAAAAGCGGCTTTCACTGCCTCCTTCAGGAAGATTTTCGCTCCCTGTCAAAATACTTCCTAAATAGATCCTCACTTATCATAGGGTTAGGGGTGCCCTGGGTAGCATTCTCATCAGGCATAGTGAGGAAGATATAGATATGCTTTGCCAAATATTAAACATAAAGATCTCTGGCAAATACTCCCCTTTTTCCTTTTTTTGTGTGTACATGACCTCTAAAACCGTCAAAACAATCTTCCTGCTGGTTCACTTGACAAAACGATGGCCATTTAAGGGAGTCGGGGTTTGTGACTGCTTTACGATGTACACGTGCAGAGCACGTTTATACAAAACGGGGCTTTCAGCCCAAGTGAAAATGGCCGCCATTTTAAAATTTCGGTTAATGGCATAGTACTTATTTGGTTAAAGAGCAGAGAATAAAAAAGAGAACTATACTTAGTGACATGAAGTTATATACTGTCTTAAAAGCTCTAAAATTGAAATGTTTTGTTTATGATGTATTTTATGTTCTGTAAAGGACTACATGGTGGGGCAGCAATGAAAGGTTATTGCATAATGGTAGCCTCCGGTCGTGTAATGAAATTCATAGCCACCGTAGCCTTTTAATGCCGTACAAATCTACAAGTATTGAGCAAGTAAATCCTTACTTCTCCACATAGCCGAGCTGCTCTCTATCTGACCAATGTACTATCTACAGCAAATTACAGAACATTCTAGGCTGAGAATTGTAACCGTTAATGGGGACATATCATTCTGGCTGTGTCTATGTATTACGATAACACATTATCCCCATTTTTAAAGGAAACAAAAAAAAACAGTGTAGAAAAACCCACACTATACCATTTATAAAAAACACGAAATGATTCAGAAGTAAATATATCAATAATGCAATAAATAATCTTTCAGTTAACAATGTTCAATACATCTTGAGGCTTCCTCTTAACTCTTGTTGTCCTTCAGAGATGATTTTCCCATTGAATCATGAGAAGCATCTCTATAGTCTTTCAACGCCTGAGATAGTACTTGATTACATATCAGTTGTGCTGATTTAGCTCTCTGAGCCGTTTTCATCATACTCATAAACCTTTTACGATCTCATTTGCTTTTAAAAAATGTTTAATTCATTAGGTGTTGGGACATTATCAGTTTTTCAAATATCTGGGATTCCCTAATTCTTAAAAACATCAGACAAAATCAGAAGTATGGTAGACGCAGAAGTGAATATCACGGGCCAGATGTACGACTTTTTTTAGCTGTGGGAAACCACAAATTGGGCTGTTTGCAACAGCTAAAAAGGGTTGTAGCATGTACAAACCCTATTTTGCGAGTTGGTAACCTAATACCAAAATACAGTTTTCGAGTCACTATTAGGAAGAGGCGTGCCAAGGGCCACCCTTCCTAATAGCGAGTCGCAGGGGGATGTCTGATTGTTTTGCGAGTGCAAATGAGGTCTCAAAAGCAAACGCAGTTACCACCAATTTCAAATTGGTGGTAAGCCAGTCGCAAACAGGAGGGGGTCCCTACGGGATACCTTCCCATTTGTGTTTGTCAGCTAAAATATTTTTTAGGAGCAGGCAGTGGTTGCACGAACCACTGCTTGCTTTCAAAAAATTTAAAGAAAACTTTTCATTTTTCTCTTTAAAATGCATACCATTTAAGGAAAATGTGCTGCCTTTGAAAAAGAAACTGCTGCTTTATTTAAAAAGCAAAACACAGACATGGTGGTCTGCTGTCCTCAACATCCCACCATCCCTGTGATTGTAGCCCATTTTCAATGGGTATAACATTTCGACATGCCTCATGAATATTGATAAGGTAGGTCATTTGCGACCCCATTGGGAATCACTAAATGTGTCTGAGACACATTAGTACAATCTGTTTTGTGAGTTGCAAATTGCAAGTCGCAAAAAATCGCAATTTGCGACCCGCAAAACGGAATGGTCGTACATCTGGCCCCACATGTTTAACTAAGGGAAGCTTAGAATAAACAATAAATAAATATTGGCCTAAGTCCAAGGGTTTAAACAATCTGCTGCCAACATTGTTCAAACTGCCATGGGTAATGCAGAACTTTTGAGTTCTTCTGGAAATGTTCTTTTTACCGTGCACTGGCTTAAGTGACATGCTTGCACAATCTCCTCAACTCGATTATCTATCCACTGGAAACCTTAATTTGTCATGCAAAAACTTTTTTGTTGCAGTCATACCTCTGTGGCTCTCACGGGCATCTCTGCAAAATTCGAGGAATTCCTATTTTTATTCCTTGTAACAAAATACCAGATGGCACTATTGGAAGTTATTAATTTACATTTTTTAAAGCAATCATGTCCTTCTTGTTGACACCTGGAGGGAAACATACTGTACCATTCACACGCCTCCATCTATTCATTTCATGTATTCTTTAGGGAAACATACTGTACCATTCACACGCCTCCATCTATTCATTTCATGTATTCTTTAGGGAAACATACTGTACCATTCACACGCCTTCATCTATTCATTTCATGTATTCTTTTCACTTCCTGTATTGCTTCAATTTGGGGGTATTTTAAGTGCGCTACTCACCCATAGGGGTCTCAAGGCACTGAGGGGGGGGTCCAGCAGATCTGTTTAACCAAAGAGCCAGGTCTTGAGGGTCTTCCTAAAGGTGTTCAGGGAGGGGGTGCGTCTGATGTCTGCCAGGAGCTCGTTCCAGGTCTTAGCTTCAATGTGGGAGAAGGATGCTCCGCCTGCTCTAGCTCTGTGGATGCGCAGGGTTTCAGCCAGTGCGAGGTTGGAAGATCAGAGGTTCCTTTTGGGTACATGGAAGTTGATTCTGTTGTTGAGGTATTCGGGTCCGGTGTTGTGCAGGCATTTGTAGGCATGGGTGAGGATTTTGATGCTGATTCTTTTCTCCACAGGGAGCCAGTGGAGGCTTCATAGGTGATGGCTGATGTGTGCATGCCAGGGAATGCTGAGTACAAGTCTAGCGGCGGTGTTCTGTATCGTCTGGAGTTTGCGGAGTAGGGGCTTGTTCATGCTGGTGTAGAGCGCGTTTCCATATTCCAGTCTGCTGGTGATGAGTGTGTGGGTAACTGTCTTCCTTCTTCCTTGACTCAGGGCAGATCCACTTGAAAGTCTTTTGGAGGGTGTTGAAGCAGCTGGAGGTGACGACGTTGACCTGTCGGTTCATAGTGAGGGATGAGTTGAGTATGATGCTGAGGTTTTTGGTGTGGTCCATGGGGGTGGGTGGGCTTCCGAGGGTGTTCGGTCACTAGGTGTTGGCCCATTCTGAGGGGGTGGTTCCAAGGACGAGGACTTCTGTTTTCCCGCCGTTGAGTTTTAGACAGCTATCCTATCTGGAAGGTGAGTCTGGCAGTGGTGGGGTCTTTGGTGAGGGACAGGATGAGTTGGGTGTCGTCAATGTATGATACAATGTTTCGGCCGTGTTGTCGGACAGTGGTGGCGAGGGTGGCCATGTAGACGTTGAAGAGTGTCGGGCTCAGTGAAGAACCCTGTGAGATTCCGCATATTGCTTGATAAATTGCTGACGCCTCTATTAATTCTTTTTCTGGAATTCATTCTGAAATAGCAGTTTTAAGTACAAAGCTTATGTAGATCAATAAGAGAGATACCTCCTAAGAACATCAACGGTCCTGTTTTTGCTTTTTTCAGTGCAAACGGGGAGCCTCCCATGTTTTTCATTTAGAACTCTCATCCACACACCACTGTGCGGCATACTTTATTCTCCAGTACTCCCGAACGGGCTAAACCAGTGGCGGCTCGCACAGGTAAGAGCGTGGGGCGGGTGAGGGTGGTGGAATTCGACTGATGACTGGCTAAGTAATTAAAATAAATAAATAAATAAAACCACTTATTTTGCGCTCGCCGCATCGCCAACACAGGAATGTGGGGAGCTCAAAGTAAGTGGTTTTATTTATTTAGGTTTTTAATATTACTTAGCCTGTCGTTTGTCAAATTCCACCACCCTGCCCCCACCATGCCCCACCACTCTTACCTGTGCGAGCCGCTACTGGGCTAAACCCTTGCACTTTCACAGGTGGGATGCGAAGCACTTTGATTTATATATGGTAGGATCCAGTTTTGTCAAAATATTAAAATTGTCTTCAGTTCCTCTAATACCACTTTCATTCACTAAGGGGACGTGGGTTAAAAACATACAACGATGTGACTAGAGAAAGATGTATCTCCCACATTTAAATGGGTCAACATGTTTCAGCCGGATTTCTGAGTGCCCCTTAAAGTCAACCGACTATTTTTTTCAGGACTGTGAGAAATTGGTCTGGCATATGATGTCCACTATTCTAGTGGGCACCTTGCACCAGTCCAAACGACCCTATTGATGGTGGGTTTAAGACCACCTTTATCGAAAGCTATCCTAGAGGTAGCTGTGGAGAGCAGCCTTCAGGCTAAGTCTTGAAGGAATGTAAAGCAGCTTGTTTTACCAGTCTATAATCCCTTGAATAATCAAATGAAAGGAGATACACACCAGGTATATATAAAATATATATGTATTTATTCTAAACACAACCCCTCTAGTCTCATTATGAGGCTAGAAGTAAACGTGCGATATAAGAACTTAAATAGCACACAGTAAATTAGCACAGTATACGTTTTGCCCAAGGGGCTTCACAAACCATATACTAAGAAAGTGGTATAAGTACCGCTCTAAGAATAGAGACAAAGCCATGGGCCTGTAGAACCACTGGGGCAACCAGGGACCACCCAATGTAGGGACACAGGAGACCCACGGGGGACGCATGCAGTGTCTAAACACAGCCGTGAATCACCATTGACTTCTATGGAGAAAGTTGAAGTTACAAGTTTAGAGTTTAAGGACACTTACGAGTGGACTACGGTAAAACCCCTTCAGTACTGGACACTTCGAGAGTCAAGACCCACGAGAGCACTGAAGTACTCGTGTTACCTCACCCAGGGAAGCTGAATGCATAGGAGTCTTTTCGTGTCGGGTTTCATTGTCGTTTCCAATGGCGAGCTGCAAAGAAGTGCTGCAGGCGATCAGGAGAAAAGTGTCCGGATGGATCCAAGGGCGGATCGGAGATCTGAAGAACCTGAAAGCAGAGGGGACAGAGTCTGAGTCACGAGCCAGTGACCAGGATGGCGACAAGAAGATGCCAGGCGATGTCGGGTACTTTCAAGTGATGCAGGTGAATCTTGACTCTTCAGCCACGAGGACCAGGAGGCTTTGATGATGACCAGGAGCTGGATTCGAGCTATTCCACAAAGGATGTCGAGTGCTGCAGCATCAGTATTCAGATTGGACCCAACAAGCCTTGGCAACAGCAACCCACGCATGATGACGAGATTGGCTTCGGAACAGACCAGCAAGGTCTGAGGGACTCGCCCTTTGGAGGGGATTCAGGGCACATCTGGAGCATCCAGAAAAGCCCAAGAAACAAAGGATTGTCTTTCATGGGGACCTACTAGTTGGCAGACTAGGGATCGCAAAGGAGCCTCAAGCTGAAATGCTGAAAGTGGGCCCACGGAACACTCGTGGAGTGTAGGCCCACAATCTTCGATGCAAAAGGTGCTCAGGGCTTGGACTACAAGAAGCCCAATCCACAACTTCGGGAAAGCTCGGAAAGTTGATGCACTAGCAAATGTGCAGGATGTCCAGGAGTTCCATTCGCACATCCCTCGTGATAGCTACAGGTCTCAGCTTTGCTGGGAACTCGTGTCAGCATCAGAGATGTCTGGAAGTCCATGTCCTGTGTCGCAGATTCTTCGGGATCTGGCAGGAGTCTAGAAATGCAGACCAGCAAAATGCTTCTTTGGTACCTGTTTAAACAGGGGAGTCACACCTTGACCCCAAGGGAGATTTCTTCTGTCTTCCAGTCGATATGGCATGTCGAAGGTCTAAGATTTCTGTATCGGAGTTTCATCCAGGTTAATCTAAAGTCCTAGGGACTGGGTTCCTATACTTATACCAAGTTTAGGTTAATCTAAAGTCCTAGGGACTGGGTTCCTATACTTATACCAAGTTTAGGGGTTGGACTAACTCTAGGGTCCCACCTATGGAAGGACCTGGGGAGGGGGTGGTTACATCCCTTCCCCTTTGTCCCGTTTCGGGCCAGAGCTGGGGCTGAGTGCCCCAACAACCGGTTTGAACTGGGAAATGCACTGGGGCACCTTGTGTGCCCCAGGCACTGTCTGAAAAGCATTCACTGAATGCAACCCACCCTGCCCCAATACACTAAAATCTGTCTGGGGAGGTGCTAGCACCTCCCTGGAGAGGAAACCTATTGTCCAGGCCTCCCCTGCCGGAGTTTCATCCAGCAGCAGGAGGTCCATTTTGTGATGCTGGGGCTCTCTAAAACTATTACCGGGTAAGTTAGTGTGTACATGTCTTCTCCCTCTAGAAGGGTGGAATGCTACCCATGCCGCCAGAACTGGTGGGGGGAGGGGGGGTAGTATTCCAAAGTGGTTGACACCAAAAACAACATGTTTTGATAAAGCTATTCCAAAGTTAGTATAGCATTAACCGCGAGGATTATAATGCACTTAATGGTATGGCCATATCACAGAACAGCTATAAGGAAGGGATTCCGAAAGCTGCAGAGGGGCTCAGCTCATGCTAGGGCACCCTCTCACACAAAACCAAGCACTGTGCCCTCAGGATTGATAAGGCCTGCCATCGGAGTGACTTATAGGTTTATATGTGTCTGTTTTAAAATGTGGATATAGGTATACTATGTCTAATTAAGGGGTGCTTACACCACCTTACCCAGGCTGCAAGTGCAGACCTGTGGTGCCATTTTGGAAGGCTTCCCATGGGTGGCATAATACATGTTTCAGCCCCTGGTAGGGCTCTGGGGTACCTATGCCCTTGGTACCTAAGGTACCATATACTAGGTACTCACAAGCGTAACCCAGTAACCAATCTGGAGTGTACCTAATGTACATGCAATCAATTTAGAGACAGAAAAGCCTGGCTGGGGTCCTGGTTAGCAGGGCCACAGCCAGACTAAAGTTGATAAACCAGTGAAACACAGCAAAAAGTGGGGGTAACCATAGTAAGCAGATCCTACTCTCCTACAAGGACCATCAAGGATCCCTATAGATTAGACTGTCTTGGAGTCTTACATCCTCATACACTTGTGCATTCATTCAAAATATATCATTCACACACACACTAACAAACACTTTGGTGGACTGGGCTCAGGTACTTCCCGGAATATGTTACATTGCTGGAGTTGTCTATTGCTCCATTTGAAGAGTGTGGGTAGCGCCTTTTGTCACACTTACTCCATCAGGTCCTCCAGCTCCTCCTCTTACTTTGTCCCTGCACCATTGAGTTGATGCAGGAGATAATATATAATCGCAGCAGCAGTAGGTGTAAGACAAATTACGTGAAAGTAGGAGGAAGACAAATTGTGCATCATCAGTGACATATAAAACCTATGGTAGAAGGAGTGGGTGACATTGGCCAGAGTCTCAACATGAATGCTAACTAAACATTGCTTATTGCAAGCAACTATTTTATTAATGACCTTATTATAAATGAGCAATATGATTTCTTTTTGCCTTTAAAATGTGGCTAAACAACTCCTCCAAATGGATAGAAACTTCCTTTTCATAAGATGACCTGCTTTAATCATGTGGGCAAACCAGGAGGTGGCCTTGCCATCAATAGCCGATCAATCTTTCCACCATCCAATCAGCTGCAGTTTCGGCAGCTACTATCTCAATTCTCCTGCCAATTTAGGATGATGGTAAATGGTGGTTTACCTCCCTCCCTGACCAAACATCTTGTTTAGGCACTGCCTTTGCCAAACTTGTCCTATAAACTAGGCGTTGGTGAAAAAAATGCTTGAATTGATGTTAGCTACTGGCGACTGCTTGGGCTGCATTGTACTTCATCTTCTTTGCCTGTTATGCCTCTCCGGACAGAGGAAATATGCAAATCAGCCTGCATCCTGCTCTTGTAGGAACAGTCCGCACGAACTACCAAGCTGTATCTCCACTTCTAGATGGAAATACAAGAAACCGCAGACCAGTTTCAACCACCTTAGGTCTCACCAGGAAGCTATAGCTTGGGTCCTATGTTACCATTTGCTATTCCAGCAGCCAAGCTCCTCATATCTGACAGGGACATCTAGCCGCAGATTCCTTACCTTTGATCTTCCAGGTATCAGGCTGGATCCGGAAGATTTTTCGTAGCAGTACTCCTGCACGCCGGTAGGTGGTGCCGTTCGACTGCACATGACGTCGTCGGCGTCATGTCAATATAACCGCCACTCGAGTGCTGTGAAGTTAGTTCTTTTCTTACAGCGCCAGCCAGCGCCGATCCGTTGAAGAGAGCTACCCCCTGTCATTTTTTGACTGACTTTTTTTTTACTTTTGTCGACTTCGTTGGTGTGTTTTAGGATGTCAAGTAAGAAGACTTCAGGGTTCAAGTCATGCTGCGCCTGTCACTGCACCATGTCGGTTACGGAACCCCATTTGACTTGTCTGTGTTGTCTGGAACGCGACCAGGACTCCAAGTCGTGCTCTGACTGCCATGGCGCCGAAGGCTTTGAGGGAGCTGTCCCTAAAGCTTCTCGCGGCATGGCATCCGGCACGACGAAGGTTGCCTCGCCGTTCTTGATCCCTGTCCCGGTCTCGGTCGAGAGGGAGGTCCAAGCACCACTCAAGCAATTTGAAGTCCTTTTCATCAAAGTCGTCAAAGTCAGGTGAGAGGCACCACAAGAAGTCGAAGTGTGCTTCGACTTCGCTCCGTCCTTCTCGTGACACCGCGGAGGAACCTCAGCACTCAGGACCTCACTCCGCAGAGCGAGTGCCTGGGTCAGCTCTGCATTTTCTTCCCTTTATGGGGCCAGGAGCAACTCCTGCCCCCTCAAGGAATTTTATGACGCCATGTGCTTCATATTTGGGCATCCTGACCCTGCCGGCATGCCTTTGGGCCCTGCAGGCTCAGATGATGGAGGGGCCCCCATGGTTCCCATGCCGGCGGCTCCGACCCCGGCTCCATGACCTTCGAGTAGACCCGTTTCCGGGTCTGGGCTGACTCCAGTCGCAACTCCACAGTGACCTTCCCCATCGTCGCGTCTAGCACCGAGGTCCTCAGTGTCACAGACTGTAGGAAGGTAGATACCTGACTATGGTTACCCCCAACTTTTTTGCCTGGTGTTTTGCTGGTTTTCCGACTAAGTTGACCTGGGGCCCTGCCAATCAGGACCCCAGGCCTACTGCTCTCTCTCTAAAATGGATTCCATGTACCTTAGGTACATTTCCAATTGGTACTGGGCCCCCTTATCAGACCCTGTAACTCAGGGCATAGGTGTACCCAGGGCCTACCAGGGGCTGAAGCATGTATTATGCCACCCCTGGATGGCCATCTAAATCTGACACAACTGGCTGCACGACAGCTGGGGCAAGGTGGTGTAATCACCCTTTGCTTTAGATATAGTATACCTATATCTAACCCTAAAAATGGACACACAGATTCCTATCAGTCACTCCTATGGCAGGCCTTGACAATCCTGAAGGCAGAGTGCTTGGAATCGTGTGAAATGAGGCTCTGGCATGAGCTGAGCCCGTTTGCAGCTTGCGGAACCAAGTCCTAATAGCTGTTCCATGATAAATCATACCATATACTCTTAAATGCATTATAATCCTCGCGGTTAAATGCTATCTCTGGTATTGCTTTACCAAAACATGTCGAGTAAGGTGTCATACGAATTGGAATACTAACCCCTCGCCAATTCTGGCGACGGGGTTAGCATTCCACCCTTCTAGAGGGACACGACATGTATGTAACTGTGAACCCCGGTTAAAGTTAACTGAAGCCTCAGCTCCACAAAATGGATGCTGCCACCACAGACACGAGTCTGACCTCCTGCTGCTGGGAGTCCTTCCAGCGAGGAGAGCTTGGACAAAGGGTTTCCTGTCAGGGGCGGTGCTAGCACCATCCCAGACAGGGTTTTGTGTATCCTGGGTAGGCAGGGCTTTACAGGAAGGTGACTGCAGAGTGGCACCCCGGTGCTCACTACGCATCTGCCGGCTAGAACCAGTTCCAGGGGCACACCAGCCCCTGGCCTGGGGAAAGTCCGGCATGGGAGAGGGGTGTAACCACCCCCCTTCCTGGTCCCACCCCTAGGGCAGGACCTAGTTGCGTACCCACCCCTTTCTTTAGGATAAAGGCAGGAGCGGGGACCCTTCCAAATTAGATCATCTTTGAATCAAGAAACTACTTTCTACGAAAGGAACTCTCGACTTCTTCTCAAGATTTCTCCCTTGTGGCTAAGGAGTAGTCACCCTGCATCCGTAGGCACCATCTAAGAACTCTGCGGTTTGCTGCACGTCCTTCCTCAGGAATCCGACCGACCAGCACGACGAGACCCGGCTTCCCTGGCACCTCTGACCTCTACCTACCTCTACAGCTAAGCTGAGAACCGTAGGTGCGACGAGACCTCGAGGGACCGGCCATCATCAGAACTGCACGACTTATATCCAGCACGACCGCCGAGGGATCCTCTGGTGAGTGCTTTGGGGTCCGAGAAGCCCCGACCCTCAGCAGCTCCAGCACCGAACTCCAGCCTCCCAGCATCTCCACGATCTGCGTGGGGCCCTTCTGCTTTTTGCTGCTCACCACATTGTTTGGCTACTAGCCCGCTGGCTTGTGGCCTTCTTAACGACGCCCGATGACATCACTGCTGCGGGTCTGGTTGCTCCAGACTGGCCCTTGCTCCCTTCCAAAAGAGGAGCACCCGGGACCCTCCTGGTCCACACCAGACGCCATTTTAGGTCCACCGCGTGGGCTTGAATTCGCCAAGACTTGTTGCCCCAATCCTGGGTCCAGCGACGTCGACAGCATCATCCATCGTGGGACAGCTCGCACCTCCATCCTGGTCGCCGACAACGCCTCCTGGTCCGTGAGACTGCAGAGCCCAGCGTCGCCCATTCACCTAGTCGAGGTGACTACCATCCGGTGCCCTCCTGGTGCCACCTGACTACTGGCTAGTAGTCACGAACTTGGTCCCCTCTGCTTTCAGGTGTCATCCATCTTCGATCCAGGCTTGGATCACTCGAACTATCTTCACTGGTCGCCTGCCAGCAACTTCTTTCTTCAGGCTCCTGGTTCGTCTACGAGGATTCCCGACGTCTTTTGAGACCTATGCAGCTGCAGCCCCTGGGCTAGGTAACTTCGGCATTTCGGTGCCCCAGCATAGCCTCACTATCCAAGGGTCAGGATCCACTGTCGTTTTCGATCTACCTTATCGGGTTCGCCCGAGAACACCAACTTTGTCTTTACTAGCTCCCATAGACTTTGTCCCGCATCCCGCGTGAGAGTGCACACTCTGCACCCGAGTCCCCTAGGCCTCCTACTAGTAATCTGAAGGTTCAGTAACGTAGTCCTAGCGATTCCAAAGCCTATTAGTACAGTACTTACCTGCTAGTAATTTCGCATTCCACTTCCATAGTATATGGTTTTCCGTGCCCCTCAGGCATTTGTGTAAATTGTGCAACTTGAAGTATTTTTATAAGAGTTTTGTTGTGTGCTTAGTACCCTGTCCTCATAAAGAGTACAGGGCTGTTGTGATCTAAATAAATACACTGTTTATTTTCATAACACTTGTGTGGTGTCCTTTCACTTGGTGTTCAAGGGATATGTGATGGTATAACAGCTGGCTTAACACGCCCTCTAGAGTTTATCCCGAAGACTGCTCGTATCCACGCTACTAGGATAGCTGGTCTATAAGGTTGACTTACAACCAATCACCATAAGGGTCGTTTGGACTGATGCATAGTGATCACTAGAATAGTGAGCACTGCATATCAGGCCAACTTCTCACACAGACCCTCAGTGTGTCCCCGATCCTCAGTCCCAAAGACACGCAGCCGGTCAGGAGTCCACCGACGCGGAGACTGGCGCCGACTGAGCCGTACTGCCCCATGCCATTTTTTCTGCCCTATTCTGAAGGGGTAGGAATGGAGAAAGAGGATTGGGAGGAGGAGCTGGATCCCTTAGAAATTCCACCTCAGCAAGACCTGGACTGGTATGAGGAATTGGGTGATGCCAGTGGTCTGGACACCTCAACAGATTCTGGCATGCTTTCCCCTCCTACCTTGGCTATGGGGTAGAGAGCAACTTTTGCCATGGTGGTGCATAGGGCTCGGAGAGGTCCTTGACCTACAGCTTCACAGTGGTGGTCAAGACAAAATCTGGACAGAGGCCCTGCAGCCTGGGGTCTCAAACTCGAGCTCGGAACCCCTACTTACTTTCAATGAGGCCTTGTCAGACGTCTTTCTGGGGACATGGTCCAAACCCAGCACAAGACCTCCATTGTATTAAACGATCGCCCGCTGCAAGTGTCCCGCACCAGGGGACCCACTTTTCCTCACCAAAGAATCCCACTCCCCAAAGCTTGATAGTAGAAGCTTCACCATCCTGAGGCGAATTCCCTTTTGCACCCCTGGACAGTAAATCCAAGAGGCTGGAAAACTTCGGGAAGATAATCTTCTCTTCCACCAGCCTAGGGCTGTGGTCGGTGAACACGGCATGCATTTTTGACCTTTACTCCCATTCTCTATGGGATACGGTTGTGCAGGTGCTGCCCAGAGTCTTGGAGGAGGACCTGGCTCAACTCTCCCAAGCTATATCCAATCGAAGAGACGCCGCTAAGTTCGCCATCGGATGTGTCTTGGACACGATGGACTCACTAGGTAGAGCGATTTCCACGGCACTTCGCCGCCATGCCTGATTGAGAACATCTGGTTTTTCGGAGGATATGCAAGCCAACCTCCTGGACATGCCCTTTGATGGCTCCCATCTCTTCAGAGACAAGGTGGATACTGCCCTTTGAGTGTTTCAAAGACTCACAAGCCACGGCCAAGTCCTTGGGCATCACTACTGCCCTCAGGGCTTCATCCAGCATTCGCTCCTTTCGTGGCTATGGAAGGGGCTACCAGCCGCGCCAACCCTATTCTAGGCAGAGTGCCCCACATGTTCG
This sequence comes from Lissotriton vulgaris, assembly GCF_964263255.1. Classification (NCBI taxonomy): domain Eukaryota; kingdom Metazoa; phylum Chordata; class Amphibia; order Caudata; family Salamandridae; genus Lissotriton; species Lissotriton vulgaris. The sequence continues at coordinate 625,261 of NW_028243866.1, read as the reverse complement.
GCAACCTCTGCGGGCCGTGAATATGGCTCACACCAGTCCCTTGGGTCTGGGAGCCAGAAGTCGAGCAAAGCCCCCATGCCCTCCTCCACCGCAAAACCTTCCTAGTTCGATCCTCCAGGAACACTCCCGGCCAGTTGGTGGCAGAATATATCATCACTTCCACCATTTTCAAATCATCACATCGGACAGGAGGGGGCTGCAAATAGTTTGGAGGGGCTAATCCCTCCCCTTTGAGACTACCCTTTCCTTTCTGCCTCCAGCATACGATCCGCTGATGGAAGATCACCTTGCTGTGCTCCGCAAGGAAGTCAATGCTCTCTTGGCCAAGTGAGCTATAGAGAGGGTTCCCGGGCCCGAAGTAGGCAGTGGTTGCTACTCCCACTAATTCCTAGGCCCCAAGAAGGACGGAGGCCTTCGTCCTATCCTAAATCTCAGAACCCTCAACTTCTTCATCAAGAAGGAGAAATTCAAAATTCTCACCCTTGCTCAGGTCCTGTCTGCCCTGAACCCAGGACACTGGATGGTAGCGCTGGACTTGCAGGATGCCTACTTTCATGTCCCCATCCTGCCAGCCCATCGTAGCACCTGCGGGTCACGGTGGGCCACGAGCACTTTCAGTTCACGGTGCTTCCCTTAGGCCTCATCAGTGCCTCTCAGGTGTTCACAACAGTGAGGGCAGTGGCCGCATCGCTTCTGCGGAAATCAGGGGTCCCAGTCTTCCCCTATCTCGACGACTGGTTGTTGAAAGCGGGCTCGCCCTAAATAGTTGTCTCCCACCTCCACACGACGGCGAACCTCTTGCATTCACTGGGGTTCACTATCAATGTGTCACACCTGACTCCATCTCAGTCGCTTTTTTTCATTGGGGCGGTTCTGGACACGGTGCAGTTTCGGGCCTATTCTCCTGAAAGGCTAGTCTAGGATATTCAGGCTATGATACTGATGTTTCAGCCTTTATCCTGGGTTCGGATGAGACTGACTCTGAGGCTGTTGGTCTCATGGCCTCCTGCATCATGCTAGTGACCCTTGCAGGGTGGCGCATGCAGGCCCTGCAGTGGGACCTGAAGTTCCAATGGGCACAGCTTCGAGGAAATCTCGCTGACCTGGTCCAGATTTCAGAGGGAACTGCAAAAGATCTGGAGTGGTGGCTGACGGACTGTCAGTGGTTCAACAGCAGACTCCTTTCCCTTCCTCACCCAGATCTCACAGTAATGACGGACGTGTCCCTTATGGGGGCTGGGGTGGCCATCTGAGGGAGGTGGAGATCAGAGGACTCTGGTCTCCATCTGAAGCCAAGCTCCATATCACCATGCTGGCACTTCGGGCGATCCGATTGGCACTAAAAGCCTTTTTGCCATCTACAAAGGGAAGGCTTGTTCAAGTGTTCACAAATAAAAATACCGCCATGCGGTGCTGCAAAAAACAAGGCAGGGTAGGGTCCTGGACCCTCTGACCGTTTGAACTGCTGCATAACTGCCCTCTATGGTTGCCCGCCATCAAGACAGCTTTTTAGTGGCAATAACCTCTGCCAGGCGAGTCAGCGAACTCCAGGCGCTTTCATCAAAAGCTCCTTACCAGACGACCTTTCCGGGTAAGATAGTACTCCGGACTAGGGCATCTTTTCTCCCAAGGTGGTAACACCTTTCCATCTGGGATAGTCGGTTTCCTTGCCCACTTTCTATGCTCCCCCCACTCTTCCAAGGAAGAGGAACATCTTTACCGTCTGGCCACAAAAAGAGCGCTGTCATTCTACCTTGATCGAACAAAAGAGATCCGGGTGAATGGCCAACACTTTAAAGGGTACGTGGGCGCAGAGATAGGACGTGCTGTCCAGAAGAGAAATATATCCTGATGGGTTATCCTGTGCATAAAAATGTGTTATGCCTTAGCAAAGAAGGAGCCTCTTGAAGGGCTTAGAGCCCATTCCACCAGGGCAAAAGTGGCCACCAATGCTCTCCAGTGTGGTGTTCCAATATCGGACATTTGCCAAGCTGCCACGTGGGCAACTCTGCAAAGGTTCGCTAGACACTACTGCCTGGACTCCCAGGTCCACAGAGAGGGAAGGGCCTCTTAGTGGCTCTGTTTTACAGGATTTTCTGGTCTGAACAGTTCTGCAGTCCCTCCTCCGCGGATGGTATTGCTTGGGTACCTGTTCAAAGGTAAGGAATCTACGGCTAGATGTCTCTATCAGATGGTCAAGTTACTTAAGTAACACCTGATCTGGTAGGAACATGATCTAGCTGCAGATTCCTTAACGACCCACCCACACATCCTCCCCGCACTGCGGAATTGGCTTTAAGTGCATGGACCTAGCTGTTCAGTCGCTTCATGGCTCCCTGCTTCTGACGTGAAAAGTCGTGAAAGTACTGATGTCAGCGCACCGGAGTGGTGGTTATATTGACAACTCGGACGTCACAACGATGACAACATTGTCAGGGGACTCTACCGATGCCACCTACTGGCACGTAGCTGTACTACAACGAAAAATCTTCCAGATCCAGCCTGACGCCTGGAAGTTCACGGGTAAGGAATCTGCAGTTAGATAGGCGTTACCGAAGGGAAGTAACTTGTCCTTTAAATACTGTCACTTGATGGGTTGATATTGCAACCTGCACAAAGTTTAGTAGTTGTGAAACCTTTGAGCATCCCACGCCATGGACCATATTCATAATCTCCATTGTAGCAGTTTTAGACCACTATATTGGGCTCTTCACTCACCATAACTTTGCCTGAATATATTGCATATGACTCCCATCAACTTTAACAGACCTTTGGTCTAAATTTTTTCTTACAGTTTTAAACCTGTTCTGAACACTAAGGGGGTCATTAGGATGGCGGGCGGACATTGCCCGCCCGCCCTCCTTGTGGTAATAGGGACCGCCCGCCATAAGGGCGGGGGTCCCCTGGGGGGTATTAGGATGTGCCCGCCACAGTGGCGGGCACATCTTGCATGTTAAGCATTGTGGCGGGCGGTGCTCTCAGCACCGCCCGCCACAATGCTTAAAAAGCACTTTTGTATTTTCATAATCAAAGCGGCAGGCACCGCGCGGTGCCTGCCACTTTGATTATGCAAATGCAGGGGGTACCACAGGTACCCCCCGTGTACAGCCCCCTACTGGACTTCACTCTGGGGGCCCATAGGGGCCCCCAGAGGGATGTCTGCATGCCTTTCCGTGGCGGCATTGCCGCCACGGAAAGGCATTGAAAAATGCCTATCATAATATGGCTGGCGGTGTCTGATAGACACCGCCACCATATTATTCCTTTTCCGCCCCGGCCGCAAGGCGACCGGAGCGGAAAAGCGGCAGACAGTCTTTCCGTCCGCCGAGGTCCCCCTGCCATACTAATATGGCGGGGGGAAATCACTAGTGGATGTCGGGTGGATTGCCCCCGCCAGGCCAGCCTGGCGGGGGCAATCCGCCCGACATCATAATGGGCCACTAAGTTGTGATTCTAATTCCTACATTTTTATTTGATTGTAATTGCCATAAACAAATGGATCGTTACTGCACTGGATGATGTACCCCTGAATTGAACACCACTAAAACTGGCTTCCCTAATGACCTACGAACTGTGAGAGTACTCAGGGCGGCCTCTGTCATTGCACCTTTCTTTGATGACTTAGGCAAATTGCCTTCTTAAAGTGCAGTAGTCCCATTTATTTGCTATCAGGCTGTGGATGTTCCATTCCTGAAGAAATACCCCACTGGTAAGAATCTAATAGTAAATGAAGTAGTGTGGCTCACTGGTTAGAGGCGGCAGACCCGAGAGCAGAGGACGGCCCGGGACCAGGGTTCGATTCCCGGCGCGGCAGGTTTCTGGACCAGGGTCAGCGGACTCGATAATTCTCTCGCCTCGGTGCCCACTCTGATCAGCGATCACACTCGGCAACTCTGGGCATTAGCTTGCCTCATTTTCACTAACGGCCCCACCAGACCGCCGGGGATGCCTGGTCTCACCCTGGAGCTACCCATTAAGGGACCATCTCTCAGGGAAGCCAGGAAGGGTTTCGCAGCGGTCGAAGCGCCTTGGGACCCTACGGGTAAGCAGTGCGCTATATAAATGCCTATACACACATTTACAAATATTAGCCCATAACCTGTAGCTAAGGTCTGCAAGGGCAACATTAACTTGTAACTATTCCATTTTCTGAAACAGCATGTTCTTCTTCTTTATTATTATTATTGTTTTTATTAAGCACTCATTACTGCAGCATCTATAGCTCCATATAAGCTCCTCACAAGCTGCTCCCAACTGATGGATTCCTTCAAACTCAATGACAATATGACAGTAGGCTTTGTGCTGGTGATCCATGCAACGCCTGAACTTTGGTGGCCCGCTAGCATGGACACCACACGTGTTCTGCCTTTATATGTAGTTAGTCTTAATTGTGTTACTCTGAAACTTTAGGCCTGCGACCTTACCTCCATTTCTTTTGCTTCTGCCTGAAAACCCTTCATAGAATCTTTCCAGTGCTGCTTCTCAGCTGCAGCAAAATAGTGACTGAAGTCTCTGTGGCCTCCCACTTAAGTTATGGCAGTGGACTTGGCCACACATTCCAAAGACATGTTGGCCAGACTCCAGCTTTTTCAGGGGACAGGTGCCTGCATTACCCTGGGCCTGGCTCACCAGGGCCGCATCTCAAGCCCCTGGCCCTGACCAAGCTCCCAGGCTTCCAATGAGTCTGTGCATGTGCCATGAAACCAGAGTCTCCAGGGCGTTTTACCTCAGTCAACCTCTGATGATTCCTTCTATTGTGTAAACACGCAGTAGTAGTTGTGCCTTTTGTAAATTGATGCCAACATTTCCCCCTGCATTAAAGCACAACCTCATTTTTTTGTTATTTCGGAAAATACTTAAAATCTAGCTCTTTCTATGTTCTCAAGATGCCTGGGGTATTGGATAAACATTTCCTGCACTAAGACAGAGTCCCAGGGTCACTCTTGTACTATATAAATCTTTAATCTATGCTATCCTATGTGCAGTAGTACTTCTACCACACTCCTGGAGGATACACGTCACTTGAAAGTCGCCAGAACTTGTTATGGAGCAGTTAATGACTAACATGAAGCAAAACGTCATATGCAAAAATACTTAAATTAATCAATATATACATTATAACTATATTTGCAACAAATAAAGATATTAAATGTGGGGATTTTTATTATTGTTGGAAAAAAGATATTTAAATAAAACCTTTAGATATATGTTTTTTATTGTTAGACAGTTAATTTGAACAGTTAATGTGCTGTAACTTTTCACTTTATTAGTTCTAGGTTAATATTAATTATTTTTAATTATTTAGCATTTCTGTTCTCTGTTAGAATATATTTAAATATTTTAAAATCAATAAGCGTTATTAAATTTTGCCAAACTTTGCCATTGGACGATCTCAGCCTCGGCGGTGGAGATCTCTACCAACAGATAGAAACGTTACTTATAGAACTTCTACACTTTTAAATTATTTCAAAGTGGGATCCACAGGATGGGGACATGTAAATCTACATCTTGGTGTAAATCTCCACTCCGAAAGGTTGAGTAACAGAAAAGTGGGGAGTTGCACCTAGGTGTAGGAATAGATCTACACATGAGTGGATCCACACATGTCAATTTACCTTTGGGAATCGGGCTCAATGACCTTGGCATCCTGTGGTAGGCCCAGGAAGAAACACTGCATTTTACATGGATGTATTTCTAAAGTTGCCTTCTTTTTCCACATGCTGACGCTTGACACACATTTGCCTATGTAACAGTGCAAGATGAGTTTCTCCGAATCCACATTGCTTACAAATGCCACTACCATGATACCTTGAACATTTGGTACAAGGCCTGAACACACATTGTGCAAATGTTGTTGTTAATTATGCGTCCATAAGGCAACGGTGTTATCACGGAGACAATAAACAATGTCAGCCTTGCTGGAGCCTCAACACGGAGGCATGAATGCTGTTGTTATAAATATACGCGCATTTCCTTACTCTAATTAAAGGAGCACTCTGCTGTCATTGTGAGGTTGTGGCTGTCTTTGGCGGTTCAGCTCAGCTGACTCATGTTTGCCCTCTGCGGGGACGGATGTCCAACTTGTGACCAAGACGAGGACCTATATACCTTACCTTCAGGTAATGAGGATTTAGATCATCCAGTAGGCAATTATTTGCAGTACATCCGCCATAGTGCATCTAATTTAGGGAATGCATAAGTAGGAGTATACTATACACAGGGCCTCATTAATGAGAAATGACGCATCGCTGCGTGAAAGCAGCGATGCGTCACTTCTCAGTGCGCACTCCTTGTGACATACCTGATGCGTCATATTTATAATATGACGCATCATGTTGCAAGGAGTTACACATACGTCAGTATTTCTGACGTATCTGTAAGCGCAAAAGTGACGCATTGCTGGAGTGGGTCACAAAAGTGACGCAACTCCAGCAATGCGTCCTTTCACATGGGGCAAGCCCCATGTAAAAGGGCCTGCGTCATTCTTACGCCTGCTGTGAGGCAGGCACATGATTTTGATGCAACGGCATCCTAGAAGTGACGCAGTGAAATCTCATAGATTTCACTGCGTCACTTCTACAAGCTTGTTGCAAGGGAACGCCCCCCCCTGCATACATTATAGCTAATGCAGCTATAATGTAGCACAGGGGTTTACAAAGTGACGCATCTGCTTAGATGCGTCACTTTGTAAATAGTGCGCAACAGGAGGCATGTTTTTACGCCACCGATGCGTCACAAAAAGTGGCGCATCGGAAGAGCAAAACTGATGCAAGGCCTCATAAATGAGGCCCACAGTACTTAAAGGCCATCATATATACACTGTTTTAGCATGATGGTGGAAACGTTCATTCTTTTCACTGTCCTTATGTAGTTGATCACATTTGTCTGCTTCTGTCTATTAATCATTGCAGCGCATATATTTTATACAAGAATCACAATGGTTTAATAAATATTGAAAACGCCCCTTTGCGTATTTCTTGTATATTTCTCTGAGAGAGCACAAGTGACAGAGTAAAAGGGTTCTGGATCTGTTACCACGATTCTCTGGGAGTCAGAGTTGTCATGTTCTGAGGTTGCACAAACAATTTGTTACCATACTAGGTTTAGGGGTACTTATGCTGGCGCTGTGATCTAGCAGGACAATCCGCCAACATATCCTGAGGGGTGCACGGAATTAGTCTGGGACCATCCCAACGTTTATATTGTCCAATAAACAGTTCCTACTAAAAAGTGGAAACTGTACGATAGTCATTATTGGTAATATAGATGCTGCTATAAGCGTGCGTGCGTCATTCCTAATATAGGGATTGACTTTAGGCTATACCTATCTCAGCTAAAGTGCACTCGCAGTGCCTCTTTAAATAATTATAAACCAGGACAATCGTTATGTTTTATTCTGAAAAGGTAGGCTCCTCTCAACAGAAATTAATGGAGTACATACTGGAGATCTTCAGTATTCCCATTCTCCCTTCCTCATCCTAGCATTTACACAAAGTATTGAGTAAGGAGTGGGATGAAAAAGTAATGCCGTATGAGACGTGTGGTCAGAGAGTAAGCTGCTTTTCTGATCTCTTCTTTTGAGACAACACTTGAATCTGATACACATGACTGTCAACAGCTCTCATTTGGCTTCTGTGAATGGCTTGACCAATCAACTACAACCGTTTTGCATTTTCTTCTGTAGTGCATCAACTCTCTACACCAATGTGTTTGAAGCTTGCACCCCCAATTTCATATCGCTGGACCACCCTAACATATTCGACAAGTTTAAAACCAAAAAGGCATACAGGTGTGCGCATTCCCTTGCAAAAATAATTAAAGACTCATGCGTATGGACACTCACTGAATGTGCAATTGCAGAAGCATATACATTAGCTAAAAACACTCACAACACAGGTATAATAATAGAAATGTAAGTATAAAACAATACCATAATGAATCACAGAAATCAACTGTTGTAGTTTGTTTTCTATATGATTGTAGAGAGATCAATACCAACTACTTGTCACCCCTTACCACTATGTCATTCTCCACATCTAACTCTTCTCGTGCTTAAAAAAACCCCATTAACTCTCCTGGAACTTTCCTCTCATCTGGCCAGCCATTTTTAATGAACGTAGTCACTTGACGCTATTCTGAGTCGTTCTCCCTCTCCTCTTTTAATCTGGTTTCCTGTACTACCGGATGCTTCAAATCCAATCAATTTTCTTGTAACCTGAATGCTACTTCACACTTATCACCAACAGGATATATAGAATCCCCCTCCGGAAAAGGTCGTCTGGACATGTAATCTGCATGCACATTACGTTTCCATGGGACGTACTTCATGCGGTATTGAAAATTCTCCAACCTAGAAGCTAGCCTAGCTAAGCTTGCTGTCATGGTCCAGCCTCCCTCAGGTGCAAACATATGCACTAAGGGTTTATATTTTTTTTTTATGGTGAACTTAGTGCCCCACAAGAACATCCTGAAAATGCACTGTACCCCACACACAAGCTAATAGCTCCCTTTCAATTGCTGAATAATTTTTCGCTGTCTCAAGCAATATTCTTGATGCATTCGCTACAATCCATGCAGTCCATTATCGCTCTGCATCAAAACACCACCCAAACCATAGTTGCTGGCATCACTAATAATCACACACTCTATGCCAATGATAACGTTATGTTCCAAGGGCCCCTTGCTGCCATCAAGCCTGGACCTTGATGGCTTGTCTCCATGTACCTACAATAAATCCTTTTAAATTCTACCTTGGATCAGAGTGCCTCTTAGCATACACCACGGTAAACAAGATTTAATGCAAACACACTCATTCATTCACAGCGCCCTGCACACTCATGTGCCAAGCACTCGCATACATTTTGAGGATTTGGGCCATTGCAGATGTCATGGACGTTTTAAGAAGGTTATGGAATATGACGTCTTCTGACGCTTACATATGCAGGATTCTGACTGGATGAAGGTGTGTTGGACCTCACCCCCTTCGCACTCTGATAAGTTGATAGTTCTTTGCGTGTCGGACAAATCTACTGATTACAATTGCACTGACTAGGAGTGGATCCCTTCAGATTTGAATCGTGTTGAGAAAGGAATATGGCCTGAACAGATACTTGTAAATGTGACTTGAGAGAAGGCCTGTCCCATTTTGTGATGAGCGCCCAGAAGAAAAGCCTATAGAATAAAGTAAAGGGAGCAGAGAGGGAAATTGTATTCAATCTACTTTGTGACAAAGACTGAATGAAGTATATTTATTAGAGTGTGTGGCCTCCTGATTCAACAGAAAATCCATAACAGAATAGATTATGTTCAGGCTTTTCTAGAGGAGGGCACATTTTCCTATTCATTCGATCAAAGAGATGTAGAACAAGTGTAACTCTGAAGCAATTTTTGTAAAATGCTGGGCCCTTCTTGTGTTAGAGTTTATAACAGAAGCATACAACTTGTAATCTGATGCAGCCAATGAAGAATATGAAGGGTTCCAGGGATGTTATCACATTTGCAAGTTAGAAATCAGCATGGTTGTGTATTAGCTGGAGCCTTTTGGAAAGATCTAGCCCGGAGCCCTAAATACTCCTAATTTGCCTTGCCAACATGTAAGTTGATAGCGGAATTCCTCATTAGAGCTCTAAGGTCATTAGACATGAATTTAGCCATTTAGGGGCATATTTATGAAAACATCATGCATCTAGTCATATTGCTGCCCTGCACGACAGGGAAAGGATAGGAATGCACCATATTTAAGCCAACGTGGCACATTCCTGGTTTTTCCCTGTGTTGCCACCCTTTTGGAAGCCTAGGGCCAACACAGGTACCCTTGCACCACCATGGTTCAAGGGTACCTGTGTTGTATGGAGGATTGTTTGTGTGTAGGATGGGGCACCTTCCTGCACAAAAACAATCCTGAGAGCTATACACATAGCAAGAGGAAGTAATGAGGAGAAATAAGGATACTTCTCCTCAGTTCCCTTCTCCTGGGAAGGTGTATGTATTTACTGCATTCCCTGGTCTGCCAATACTGGTAATTCTGGGAATGCATCACAAACCATGGGATTTGCGTGTGAACACCCATGCAACGCCCACTCCAGATGTATAGAGGCACTCAGGCACACTCAAAGTGACCTTGCATGGCTTGATAAATCTAACTTAAGGTTTGCGTTGCGCATGTACCGCATTGTGTGGTGTGAACGGGATGCAAACCATCTCGTTAATAGGCCCCTTAATTTGGAAAAAAACAAGAAGTGCAGACCAAGTTAGTTTAGAGAACCATATTCAGATTTTTATGTATTAAAAAGCCAAGGTCCAAGATTAGCATCCCATAAAAGGAAGGAGCAGGGATTATTTCTGCTAACTAGGAGGATCTCAGTCTTAGATCCATTTAATCTGAAGCACTTACAATTAATCCATTGAATAATTGAAAAATAACAGCCTGCCACCTCTCTTTGATGGGTTTGTCTAGTGGTATTAGCTAAGTGTCATCCGCATAAGAGAAAATCCTGTCAACAAATTCACTAATGAACCTGGCTAAAGGACGAAATAAAAGGTTTAACAGATCTGAAGAGGGAGTCGAACCAGTTGGAACTCAATCAATCAAAATCTTTATTCGATCTTGCGAACAAAAGACCATAAAAGTACATAAGAAATATTGCACATAAGTGTAAACACACATTAACATTTATGATGATTCAAATGTACGGGATATTTAAAATTCTAAAATGAGACTTACAATGTACAATGTACAAGACAAAACACAGTTGGAACTCCACATAAAAAATTTGCTATTTGAGATCGACAAATATCGGAGAGAATTTTCTATTCTGCAGAAACGATGTGAACTAATCCAGAAATCAAGTAAAATGAGGCAAATAGGCCTAGGTCCATTCTTTGGTTTTGACTATTTTGATGCTATAACAAGACAGATGGTATGATTCTTGGCAAAGAATTGACAAATAAGGGAGGCCTAATGGAGGATATATAGTAGGGATCTCACCAAAAAAACCTGTTACAGCACTTTCAACTTAATCAAGGAAATCAGTATAACTGCAGTTACTGATGTGCACCATATTGGGGCAAAATTATTGTTACTGAAGATTATAGGGAATTATTTTAATATTTCTTACACATTATGTGTAACTATTTTTTAATCTATCATTATTTGTATTTATTGATTGCATCTTTCTTATATTTGTGCGAAAGGCAAAATTGACAAAAACTCTTAAATAATATTTGTCTGTGAGTGTCAGTGTTGATTCAATTTGCAATTGGTCAAATGTCTGCCAATTTCATTTTTGCTTTGTTTGAGTATATTACGGGTGTGTAAAGAGGAACACTTGGTACCTGTCTCTGAGAAGTCAAGATAAAGCTCAACATCCTAATGCTGCCTCTGGGTGCCACCAATAGAGCCATCAACCTCAATTGAGTCAATTTTCACAACCACTTGGGTGTCTGCCACCTTTCCTTGTCACAGTTTAGGAATTACTGGTTGTTAGACCTGTCTGGCCTTTTGCGTAGTCCCTCCAATTTATTATTTATTTTGTCCCCTTTTTGCCCCTCATGCCTTTATTTATTTTTGTGTCCACTAGATTTTTATGGTGTTGGTCTGGGGGATAGGTGCTCTTTCGCCCTCATAGTTTTTCACCTCAGGCCTAGAGGCCTTTCCTGACAGGGATTAGTACAGATCCACAAAATGGTGGCTTCTAACTGTCACAAGTGACACACCTGAGACCTGTCCCATAGGATAGCATAGGGCATTCCAGAACCTTCTGATCCCTTCTGGACCTTTGAAGGTCAGCCTATAAAAGGCGGAATGCTGGGCAACCATTTTGTCTTGCCAGTGAGGAACAGCTAGAGTGAAGGCTGAGGTCTGGAAGGGGTAGGGTCCTTAAGGGTGGACTGCTCTACAAGGGTTGCCCTCTGACTGGGTTCATCACCCCCCCCCCATTCCTGTTGTCCTAGCCGAGTTAGTTTCGTCCTGCTGACCCTGGACAGAGAGGTGCCCCCAGTTAGGTGAAGGGGTCAATCCCAGTGGACTGTGGAGCTGCGGAGATCCCTGCTGTGGGGACCAAACAAGGAGTTCTCCTTTGCACCTGTTCCTGTCCAGTATGGAGGGTTAGTGGGTTTCTGCTGTAACTAGAGATTTGGGGGCCCAACCGTGAGGGATTCCACCTCTAACCCCCCTCTCTATGGTGTGAAGCAGGCTCCTGCCCTGCGTGACGCCGAGACCCCCTTACCGGCGTCTGGTCGTGCAGCCTGTAAGCAAACCTCCCCACTCGTGAGGAAGAGGAGTGGGGTGTCAGGGTTTATTGTGGCTGAGCAGTTTTCCCTGATTCCGCCGTGAGCGGGACCCCTGGGGCGCCGATCGTGCTTTCGTGACAGCGCTGCTGTAAGAAGGAGAGAAGGGGGCTGGTTGTGTAGTATCCGGCGCCACTGCGCATATGCCAAGCTGAACTGGTTATCCTTCACAGGAGGGGCCTAGGACCGAGCAGGCCCGCTGGGGAGCCACTACCCGCTTCAGGCAGGCGGAGCAGACTCTGTTTGCCGGTACGCTTACTTCCCGCGCTTGCGCGATTGCGCCTTCGCGAAGGAAACCCTGTCAGCAGCCGGTGAGGAGATCCTCGGGGAGCGGCTCCGTCGAGCATCGGGCTTCCCGCCTAAGCGCTGGGAGCTACATCAAGGAGGGCCCCTGCTTCTCTGAGAAGAGAGGGAGCGGGGAGGCCCGGTTTTCAAAGGAGAGCGCACTTCAAGCGAAGGGGTGCGACTGGTGTGCCCTCTTTCCCTGCCTCCGCTCTAGCGAGGAGGAGCGGTTTGGTGCGGGAGAGGAGGGACGAGGGGCCGCGACATCGGCCTGAGGAGACTGGTTCCTTTTGTCTTTCCCCCCAGCGAACGGAGACACAGGCCCAGTGGGCCCAACACAAAACGAAGTAAGGAGAGGTTGTGAGGGGGAAGTTGGAGGCTATAGAGTCTCTCTTAAAGGAGCAAAGACTTCCGGTTGGCCATACAAGGATTGGGCTAGTACTGGGTAATGCCCATCTAGTTTCTTGAAAGGATCTTCTGAGACTTAATTTTGAATGCAGGATGTTCCCCTTTTGTGATTAAATAACTATATACCAACCTCCCTGTTTGACAGCTCTAGTGAAGAGCTTGCATAGAGTAACTAAAGTGAGTAAGGCTAGCCAACTCTTCTGGAGTCAAAGGTGGAGAGGGGGTAAATGTATAAATCACTTCAGAGAAGTCGAGTCCAGTAAAGTTCGGAGGAGTCTAAACACTGCTCTTTGGAGACTAATGTAATGTGCTGTTATGTTGAGAAACTGATTAATGAAATAATTTGGCAACTGTTGAAAGAGTAATAATTTCCCTGCTTGACATATGGTATTGCACTGTGTTAACTGAAGTTTGATTCTAGACAAAAGAGCAAAGTATATTTTTATAAAACAGCTCATATTTATACACAAACATTGGTGTAGTGTCATTTTTGAGTGATATTGCGTTGAATTACTGCTGGGTGGTTTGCAACCTTTACACATGTGCCTCTATTGATATTGTCTTACCCTAGGCCAGGCTACCCTAGGTGACCTGACAACATTAGGTTTCAACACTGGTGTATTTTAATTAATTCTTGAATAATTGTTGGCAGAAACTCCCAACATGAATCCTAAATCCACAGCACAATCTGCATGTGTTACCATGTGCTATACAACCTGACCTGAGGACTGACAGCCCTGAATCCAAGATTTTTGGGACAGCGGAGCATAGAGAAATCCTGAACAGCCCACTCACGGAGCAAGAAATATGTGGCGTCTTTCGCACCTCCCCCATGTGTAAAACCATGTACCTGGATGGCCTGCCCATTGAGTTCTATAAGGCTTATGAAACAGCACTAATCCCAGGCTGCCCTTACTGCTGGGCGGCTACCCCCACCCTCCCGGAAGCCCTCCCGGTCTCACTCCCGAAGACAGGACTTGACCCCCTTGAGATTGCCTCCTACAGACCGCTGTCCCTGCTAGGTAGTCACTATAGGACTGTAAGGAAGATTATAGCGACACGATTACTGAAGCATATCCAGGCCCTGGTGTATCCAGATCAAGATGGGTTCATACTGACTAGATCCACTACACTTAATATCCGTAGGCTGCATAGAATAATAGAGGAGGCCACGCAACACAGGCCCCATGCTGCCTGCCTGGTCTTGGACCTCGAAAAGGCATTTGAAACCCTGGATTGAAGGTACATGTTAGCTGTACTGGATGCAGTGGGCATAAGGGGCAGGCTACAGAGACTGATCAAATTGCTGTATACCGACCCCACAGCGAGGGTGACAGAATCTTGGCCCCCTTCCCAGTTAGCAGGGTTACGCATCTTTAATCCATGTTAAGGATATCCAGGAGGGTATAGATGAAATAGTGCATGTACTAGACACCTTTCAATCCACCTCAGGTTTGCTGGGCCAAGACCTGCCAGTTCCTGCTTCACCCGGACTGCCCCCACAGCTCATTTAGGTTGATGCCCATGCCATCCATCGGGAGCATCGTACTTTCCACTATTTGGGCATTAACATGTACCAGTCACCCAAAACATCCTTGATGGAAACCTCACAATGGCGAACTCCTCACTCCGGCCCCAAATCATCTTTTGGTGCTCCCTTTCCCTCACGGTGCAGAGCTGAGTGTCACTCTCCAAAGTGGTGATGCTCCCTCGACTCCTGTACTATTTCACCAATCTGCCGGTAAGCATTTCCCGCAGCACATTTAAGTCACTAAATGCTATATTGGACAGCCTCATGTGTAATAAAGGGGCAACAAAGAATAGCCTTGGCCAAGCTGCAGTTCCCAATAGTGCGACGGTGATTAGGTACCCCGATGTTCGAACACTTCTGCCTGGCGGTGCAACTTCTGTGGCCCACCCACTGGCTAGAAGACAGGCCTCGAAAAATCTACTTGCCCTCTCTGTAAGGCATTCAGAATTTACCAGGTTGAGCTATATTTAGGACCTACTTGCCGGTTCTGGTGAGTTGACAAAGAACATGTGTTCTGTTCATTCAGAAAGTAAAGGAGCAATAAAGATGCCTTTAAAATTTGTTTTTATCTTGTCACATTTAATCTGTGTTCAGAGACAAAGGTCAGAAAGCAGGTTACAGTTACTTATTCCTTCTCTGACTGCAGAGCTCCAAGACTTTGTAAAGTGAGCTGTCTGACCTGCTGTAGAAGTGTGAAATGAAAGACTGTTGGGTTTCAGGTTTTTCCTAACACACATTTAAATAGTTAATAAGTCAACTGGACAAACATTTCAAAATATATTTCATTAGTTGTGAAAACCCATTATTGTACTTCTGTGTGATGAAAGAAATATTTTAATATGATGAAAAACAATTCAGAACACTTTACTTGGTGACGTGAAAATGATAAATATGTTTTCTGAAACCCAATTTTCATACATTATTGTTAATACACTTCATAGTTTTAGCAGTAAAGCTGCAAAGTAATGGGAAGGTTTTTGGCCATTTCTTGGAATTTACTGTCTGTAAACAAGAGTACGCTACCACATCATACTTTAGTAATATATGTATTAACAGTGAGTGTTTAAACATAAACGAAGAAACACTAATGCCCCTGGCTGATGGCAATTCTATCAGTAAACTGAGAGGCAAGTCAGAGATCGTGTGCTCCCTATATGCGGGTTAGATTGTTATTATGCACAGAGCAAACCTTTATCTATTTAATCAAACAAAAGAGTTTGTTTGGTGCAGCAGAAATGCTGAACTCACATATTGGAAGGTGCACTCATAGGTGAGGATGAAGAAAAAGGCGACTCAGTAAAATTAAATATTTGCCAATGGTCACACAATGTGAGACCAGTTTATGGGTCAAGTATATTACAGGAAGATCGAGTAGATTATTTAAGTTACTTGACCTGTACGTCTAGTAACATTTTAATGATTTTTCAAGGCCTGCTAGTAGGACACCTTTTGGTGGAGATAGGATTGGAGCCTGAGGAGAGGATGCTGCTTTTCATGCAAGAGCTATCTTTTCTTCAATATGGTGCTGCCTGCACCCGCTAGTGGCCTCCTGCGAGTGGTGCATGAGAGCCACTGGAGGACACTGCGGGTCATGCAATATTTCTGGGAGATCTCTTTATGCTCTATATGGGGCTTCCTTGTTCAAATAGGTCAGGACAGGATAGACCTGTGGGAAACAGTAAGGGTGGGAATCCTAAGACACTTGTTCCATGATGGGGCCCTCATCCCCTTTGACTAACTGGTGAAGCACACTGAACTCTTGCCAGGACCCTTCCTGGCTTATAGGTAGCTTGTGGGAGAACTGGAGCAGTTCTGGGGCGTAGTAGACAACGAGCCTGACCTTCACCCGCTAACACGCGCACTGCGTCCAATGGGTACTGACTGTTGGTTGATCACCTGGCTTACCAGGTCTTTGCTCACAGAACCCAGGACCCGCTAGCACCCTTTCGACTGGCTTGGGAGAATTACATCAGCTGAGAGCTGACCTTCATTTGCAGCCAGCCAGTCCTAGAGCTTCTGATAGATACATCTGCCGTGTGGATTCCTCACCTTGTGAATATCCCCCTTGCGTCAGCAACGTTCGGAAAATTCTTCGTAGCACGCCGGCGTGGACGACGTCATAGGAGCACGGCTTCGCGCGCGACTCCGTCTGACGTCACCGACCCCACATAAGGCCCACGTCGGCGTGATGACGTCAGTTCCCTTTTTTCCGCGTCGTCGACGCTAACGGTTTCTGGGATCTTCTGCGATACTTTTGTATCTATTCGCTGTTTAGCTGTAATTGTTTCACTGTCGGATTTCGCTTCATCGCCGGAGATGTCGTCGAGGAAGACAGGCTTCAAACAGTGTGGTTCCTGCACCCGGATGATGTCGATCACCGATCCGCATCCCGTCTGTCTGTGGTGTCTTGGTTCGGGACACGATGTCAAGAACTGTCGTTCCTGTGACAAGATGAACCCCAAAGCCTTGCGTGAGCGGGAGGCGAAGCTTCTGCTTGCTAAGGTGAAGGAAAGGGAAGCCGGAAGGTCTTCGAGGTCAGTGTCCAGGCGCTCGAAGTCGAGACAACGGTCGCGGTCGAAGTCAAGGTCGGCTTCGAGGGCGAAGTCGAGGTCGGCTTCGAAGGCCAAGTCGAGGTCGAGAGAGAGATCAAGGTCCAGAGGGAGGTCGAGGTCCGGTTCCAAGTCGGCCTCGGGCCATGCTTCGGGCTCCTCGAGAAAGAAGCATAAGAGGAGTAAACATCACTCCAGACACCACTCTGGCAAGGAGTCTTCGGATTCGAGGAAGAAGTCGAGAAAACATCATAAGGACTTCGTGTCTCCTTCTCCAGCTCAATCTCACGTTGGTTCTCCAATTCATGAGCCGGAACCGGATCTGGAGTCGCACCATTCATCGGTGCATGAAGAAGAGGTTCCTCGAGCACCGACTCCGGTTGTGGAGCCTGAAGAACAAGAGGGCCAGGGTGCGCCTTTGCCGGATCAGCCTCCTTCGGAGCGGCCGTTGGGTTCGTACCCACCCTTTCCAGGTCCAGGTCAGGATCCCTCGCAGTTTTTAAACGCCATGTTTGGTGTTTACTCGAGGGCGATGTACCCCGCTGGTGCGCCTATGGGTCCCATGGGTCCTTTGTCTTTCAATTTGGGTGTGCCCCAGGCTTATGCCCCGGCCCCATTTATGCCGTTTATGCCGACGCCTTGCACTCCTTGGCTCGGTACGGCGCCGCCGAGGTCGTCGACTTCGCATGCGGCTTCGCCGACTCCGGATCGGCCTCGGGTGGATTCGGATCGTGGCACTTCCCGTCCTCCGGCTCCTCGCTCGACGTCGGCTCCGGCGCCGTCGGAGTCGTTACCGGATCCATCGACTTCGGTCCGTATGGAGTGGTCGAGGCGCAGGGCACAACGCCTCTTGGAGGAGAAGGAGTTTGTGGACTCCGAGGTTGAGGAAGGAGAGTTGCATGAGGGGGATTGTTTTGAGGACCTTCAGGATGCAAGTGGCTTGGAACTTTCTCCTGAATGGGGTTTGCCAACCGTTTCTGACACACCATCTAAGGACTTGGCACCCTATCATGTTGTCATAAAGAAGGCTGCAGAGTTGCTAGGCTTGACTTTGCCCACAGTTGAATACAAGCCCAACATCCTTACGGAAGTGTTGCATTCGCCCTCTTCTATTGTGGAGCCTACGCTTCCTTTTACGGATGCATTGACTGAACCGATAAAGGAGGTCTGGAAGAGGCCTTTATCTGCTCCTGCAGTTTCCAGGTCAGTGGCAAGGCGTTACAGGGTGGCTCCTGATGACCCTGAATTTCTTTCCTCGCATCCTGCACCGGAGAGTCTGGTAGTGCAGGCCGCCTGTTCCAGCAGGGCTGCGGGTTCTTTCCCTCAGGTGCCAGCAGACAAGGACTCAAAAAAACTGGACCAGTCTGCTAAAAAGATTTTCTCCTCGGGTAGCATGGCCTTGAAGTCCACCAATGCTACTTGCCTCTTGGGGAGATACGTTCACGCGTTGATGGACTCTGTCAAACAGCTTTCTGCTAAGCTTCCAGAGGACGATAAGAAGAACTTTAACGAGGTGGTCGCTGATACTCAGGCTGCAGCTTGTATGGTCATACAGAGTGGTATGGACACGGCGGACTCTGTTGCCAGAATTATGGGCTCCACTGTGGCTACAAGAAGGGCTGCATGGCTTAAGTCCTCTGATTTTTCTACTGACGTTCAGTCTACTCTGTTGGACTTACCGTTTGATGGGACAGGTCTCTTTGGCAAGAAGGCTGACGTAGCTCTGGAGAGATTCAAAGACAGTCGGGCTACGGCGAAGTCTTTGGGCCTTCAGACGAGGGGCTCTGCGACTAGAAAGTATAGGGGTTTTGGCAGATCCAATTTTCGTCCCTACAATCAAGGACAGCAGCAGCAGCAGCAGCGCCAGAATCCTCTGTATAAATCCTACAGAGGAAAGCAAAGGGGCCGTGGTCGTGGGCGCCAGGTCTCCTCCTCCTCCTCCTCTTCCTCTAATAGCCAACCCCCTCCCCCTGCAGCAAAGCAGCCCTAGATCCGCCATTCTGGATCATGTGGCTCCGGTGGGGGGTCGGCTTACTCATTTTCTACGGGATTGGGAATCGGTTACATCGGATCTTTGGGTTCTCAATCTCGTAGAAAATGGGTATGCACTTCCTTTCCAGGAGTTCCCTCCCAATTACCCTCCTTGCCAGGGTTTTTGTTCGGAGGACCACCTTGTTCGCTTGCAGGAAGAAGTCCTGGCTTTGTTCAAGAAAGGTGCGATAGAGGTGGTTCCAGAGCAGGAAAAGGGTCAGGGATGCTACTCCCGGTATTTCCTGATCCCCAAGAAGGATGGCAGGTTACGTCCAATCCTGGACCTCAGGATTTTGAATCTCTATCTCAAGCAGGAGAAATTCAAAATGCTCACTCTTGCGCAGGTTCTTCAAGCGCTGTTGGAAGAAGACTGGATGGTGTCGATCGACTTGCAGGATGCGTATTTTCACATCCCGATCCTGAAGTCGCACAGGAAGTATCTCCGTTTTACGGTGGGATCGCAACACTACCAGTTTGCGGTCCTTCCGTTTGGTCTTACTACTGCGCCTCGAGTTTTCACCAAGGTGATGGCAGTGGTGGCTGCACATCTCAGGAGGTCGGGGATACCTGTATTCCCGTACCTGGACGACTGGCTGATCAAAGCGGAGTCGCCCGAGAAGGTGCTTCATCACCTGCAAGAAACATCGCAGCTGTTGTTCAGGTTGGGTTTTTCAATAAATGTGCCCAAATCTCACCTGGTGCCCTCCCAGCGCAACCTGTTCATAGGTGCGGTACTGGACACTACTGTATGTCGTGCATTCCCTCCTCCGCAAAGGATTCGCGACATACAGGAAATGATTCCTTTATTTCACAATGGAGCGGTTGTTCCGGTCCTGAAGGTCCTTCGCCTGCTCGGTCTGATGGCTTCTTGCATTCTCCTGGTCAACCATGCACGCTGGCACATGAGGGCACTCCAGTGGTGCCTCCGCAGGCAGTGGTATCAACACAATGGAGATCTCGGGGAGTCAGTGAGGATCTCCAGAGAAACTGCAGCGGATCTGTCTTGGTGGGGCGTGGAAGGCAATCTGTCTCAAGGAAAGCCTTTTCAGCTTCCACCATCGGTGGCCACGGTGATAACGAATGCATCCACTCTAGGGTGGGGTGCTCATCTGGGGGATCTGGAGGTCAAGGGTCTTTGGTCTCCAGAGGAAAGGCTGCTTCACATCAACCTTCTAGAGTTACGGGCGATACGTCTGGCACTCAAGGCCTTCCTCCCTTCCCTTCGCGGTCGGTCAGTTCAAGTCCTGACGGACAACACGACCGCGATGTGGTATGTCAACAAGCAGGGAGGAGTGGGGTCGCAGTGTCTCTGCAGGGAGGCTCTGCGCCTCTGGTCCTGGGTTCAGGACCACCAGATTTGTCTGATGGCAAATCATCTGGCCGGGGTTCTGAACGTGCGTGCAGACATTCTCAGTCGTCAGTTCTCTGCCGACCACGAGTGGAGGCTTCACCCGGAGGTTGTTCGTTACGTCTTTCAGATGTGGGGGACTCCTCGGGTGGACCTGTTTGCCACTTGCGAGAATGCTCACTGCCCGTCATTCTGCAGTCTCCAGTATCCGATGCAAGGAGCATTGGGGGACGCGTTTCAGTTGAGCTGGAGAGGTCAGCTCCTTTACGCGTTTCCTCCCATACCCTTGATTCCTCGGGTTCTGAGGAAGATTCGCCAAGACCGGGCCCAAGTCATTTTGGTCGCCCCGGATTGGCCAAGAAGGGTGTGGTACGCAGATCTTCTCCACCTCTCCTCTCACCCGCCGCTCCGTCTCCCTCTCAGGGCAGACCTCCTCTCTCAGATGGAGGGGCAGGTTCTACACCCCCACCTCCAGACATTACACCTTCATGCATGGAGATTGAACGGGGCAATCTGAACTCTTTCTCTCTCCCTAACGATGTGGTGGATGTCATACTTTCTGCCAGGCGTGACTCCACCAAGTCCATTTATTCGTATAGGTGGAATAAGTTTGTGTCTTGGTGTAGGGAGAGGGATGTTGACCCGTTAAAGGCTCATTTGTCTGATATTTTGTTGTTTGCTCTTTCTCTGGCACGGCAGGGGTTTGCTGTTGCCACTGTCAAGGGTTACCTTTCGGCTTTATCGGCATTCCTCTGCTTGCCGGATCAGCCCTCTCTTTTTAAATCACCTGTGGTTTTAAGATTTTTGAAGGGGCTCACTAATAAGTTCCCTCCTTCTCCCTTTATTGTTCCTCATTGGGACTTGAATCTTGTGTTAACCTATCTGATGGGTTCGCCGTTTGAACCCTTACACAAGTGTCCAATGAGGCTTCTTTCTTTTAAGACGGTCTTCTTAGTTGCAATTACCTTGGCAAGGAGGGTAAGTGAGCTTCAGGCTCTTAGTTCCAAGCCCCCGTTTTTGTCCATCCATGCTGAAAGAATGGTTCTTAGGACCAGGGCTGCTTTTCTGCCTAAGGTGGTTACTCCCTTCCACCTAGGTCAATCCATTACCCTTCCTACCTTTTATCCTCCCCCACACCCTTCCAAGGAGGAGGAGAGGCTTCATCGCCTGGACCCGAAGAGAGCGGTTAGCTTCTATCTTGATAGGACTAAAGACTATCGTATAGACGATCAGCTCTTCGTGGGTTTTGCTGGCTGCAAGAAGGGCAGAGCGGTGCACAAGCGCACACTTTCCAGATGGATTATCCTGTGCATCAAGATTTGCTACTCTCTGGCGGGTAAGGACCCTCCTGAGGGTATTAGAGCTCATTCAACTAGAGCAAAGTCTGCTACTTCTGCATTGTCTAGGGGTGTTCCTGTTGAGGACATTTGCAGGGCCGCGACTTGGGCCTCCCTCCACACTTTTGCAAAGCACTACTGCTTGGATGCTGAGGTGAGGAGGGACGGCCACTTCGCGCGCTCTGTTCTCCAAGATTTCCTGGTGTAGCAGAGTGGACACCCTCCTCCGGGAGTGGGGACTGCTGTGGGAATCTATTCACAAGGTGAGGAATCCACACGGCAGATGTATCTATCAGAAGAACAAGTTACTTACCTTCGGTAACGCTTTTTCTGGTAGATACAATATCTGCCTGTGGATTCCTCACTGACCCACCCGCCTCCCCGTTGTCCACTCTGCTATACCTGGTGTTATGTGCAAATGTAATTATGATTTTATCTGATTTTGTATAGTTTTGCACTTTGAATGCATTTGTTTTGCATGTACTGTGTACATTGTGTATATATATATATATGTACTTGTTGGTCCGTCCGGGTGCCTCGAAGGCACGGAAAAAAGGGCGGAACTGACGTCATCACGCCGACGTGGGCCTTATGTGGGGTCGGTGACGTCAGACGGAGTCGCGCGCGAAGCCGTGCTCCTATGACGTCGTCCACGCCGGCGTGCTACGAAGAATTTTCCGAACGTTGCTGACGCAAGGGGGATATTCACAAGGTGAGGAATCCACAGGCAGATATTGTATCTACCAGAAAAAGCGTTACCGAAGGTAAGTAACTTGTTCTTCTGGTTTATGGACCCAGGTTTGAATGTGGGTGCTCATAATGCACAACACAAGAAAAAACCCCTTTGTCCAAACAGATGTGAGTATTTTTTCAATTGTGGTCCGCGTAAGTTCCACAGATCCGAGTTTGCACACTATCTGCAGGCTAACGCGATAATGTACTATATAGCTCTAACTTGATTGACACCTTGGCTCAATTTGAGGTCTACAAAAAACACTTTTCTAATGTTTTATCGAAAATTACTGGACGTATTTACACCAAACTAAGCAAAGGCACATTCTTGTGTAATGTTCTACTTTCATGCCAACTTTGGTTTAATTCAGTTGAGCTGTGTTTTTTCTGTATTGGAAAGTAATGGATTCTATAGTAATTTTAGTGGGAACAGACATGTTTTGAATCCCCCTTTTCTTGAACCCCTCCCCCAGTTCTTAGTTTCATCCAGTGGTTTCCGGTGCTCGGCATCGGCGTTTGTGACAGTCTGCCACACGGTGGCGCTATCTGTCTAATTTAGAGATGAGCACAGCAACAGTTGTTTATTAACTCAATATACATTTAATAGGACTATTACCTGCCGCCCAAGTTATTCGTATAGCTTTGGGTGCCTTGAGTAGCCTGAATTGTTACACTTGAAGGAGTGTGACGGTTTGTAGTTGTGTTGCTACTATCATTGGCAGTGCTGGCAGGGGCAATGTGTGGTGCACATGCAATGGCCTCCTACCAAGGGCCCTGCCACTTACATTTTTAAAAATGAACCACTGCCTGACCCATCTTTCATTTACAGGTCTGCACAAAACTTGCCATGCCAAACCCAAATCGGATGAACATTTGTTTTGGAAAGTTTAATACAGATTCGATGCACTACAGCAAATATAATATTTACATGCTATTGCTTTCTGGTACTTACCTTGACGATGTAATGGATCATTGTAAAACTCTTGATAAAGGCTGCAACATCCATGCCCCAGTCTTGTGGTACAGATTTCTTCAGCAGAGTAATGATAAGGCTTCTGGTGACTTTGTTTTCTGTTTCCCTAGGATGTTTGTGGTTCAGCACATTACCAACAGCAATCTCCTGCTACTGGTCGTTGAGTCCGACTGTGATTGCAGCGTCTTCCCGCCGGTTTCACTGGATGCCAAAGAAGTGAAATATATCCTTTGTGCCTTGGTGTTCCTATGGAGGTGCTGTCTAGCACCACAATGTACCCTGTGCCAATTTCTTGATTGCACAGGGCCCTGCCTACGCAACCACTCACAGGAATAAAAATGTTTAACAGAAAATTAGTCTTAGATTCTGGTCTGCAGGGGGCCCCTCTGCTCGTGGGGCATGCCGGCAACTGTCCAGTGTGCCCATGCGTTAAGACAACACTGCCAATGTTTAAAATGAAAGCTAGATGCAAAGAAGTGAGTGAGAGTGGCCATCAAATATGCTGAAGGTGTGTCTGCACTGTCCTGTATACATGATGGGTGAGATAAGATACCTATGAAACCCCGCCCTCATGCTAGGGGGACAGTGAGATACTAATTTGGTACGGGCAACCCTGGCCAATCAGAATATTGTATGCTCAGGTCCAAGAAAGAGTTTCCCGCCTGCCTCTTGGCCAGTCATTTTATGAGCTAAGGAAGAAAATCCGAGTCACCACCAGATGATAGTCTTAAATTGCCTAGTTGTGGGTCTGTTGCCCATGTCACTTTACTTGTAGGACACTAGTGATATAGAAGAGAGGGGTCTTGGAGGTCAGACATAACACTACCTGGTACCTCTGGGGACAGATATAGAGGCAAAATAGAGGGAGACAGCAAAAAGCAATTAGAAGTGCCCATTTTTCCTTGTCAAGAGTCCTTGTCAAGAGATCAGTCTTGTACAGAGCTCATCTTCAAGGAAAGGGTGTCTTTTCTGCCAGCCCTGACTTGTGCTGCATTTCAAATTCGAGTCCTGTGCACTCTGGCTGGGAACTACCACCGGTATGGCAGGAGCGCCAAATGCCTTTGTGGGTCACCTCGTTATGGAGGCTCAGTCTGCAGTGCTTTTGTTTATTAGAAACAAACCTAAAAAATAAGAGATGTTCTTTCTGTGAGACTATTTAGCAATGGACCTGAACCTCTGAGACTTTTCTGGCCCAGAGAGGGGGTCATTGCTGATCATGCCTCGCATGATGCAACAGGCAGGAATGATCAGGGCCAGATGTGTTAAGGAGTCGCATTGTCCTTGCGTCGCGCAAGGCAGCGCACTTCCTTCATTCAGATTTACAGAGCCCTGCAAGGGGCGACGTGAGCCGCCTTCCTGGCTTGGTAAAGAAATGTGACACAATGCAGCTGCTTGTGCCGTGTTTCATTACAGTTCAAGCTGGGCGGCATTCCATGTCTGGAGCACGGGTGTTCCTATGCATTCATCCATGGATTTGTTGCAATTCCAGAGCTACAAAAGTGAGTAACGCTGGGATTGCATCTACTTGGTACACCTCCCAGGTGATGGCGTAGCAAGGGGAATGCTCTGAATCTTTGTAAATATGGAGAATTTCTGCTCTCCCTTTCACGCAACGCAGCACAGCCAGTTCCATTCGTTGTGTGAAAAAACTGTAAATGTTCCCCTTAATTTAAGGCCAGCAGCCATGTGATGATATTTTCCCATGACAGAACTAACTGATGCTCTGCCAATGGAAACCCAGCAGTTCTTCTACATGCAAGTGAGGCGGAGGAATCACAAGTGTGGCGCAATTGACCATTTGCTGATTTACAGCGCTGACCCCTTCCACCACACTCTTCATGAGGATTAAAGCCGGCCGCTTCGTTGAGAGATACTAGATCAACTGACGTGCATACATCGATCGCAAGAAGTGTCTGAGAGCCACAAAATGTACGGTGGTTTTGGTGCTTTAGCCTTAAGCAGGGCACGAGTTGGGGGTACATTTGGGTGGACGGTGTCCACCCACTATTTTCACAGGGTGGACACTGTCCACCCTGACAAGAAGTTGGGCCCCACTGAAAAATTTGCTGAATTCGTCCCGGTGTAATTTGTAAACAATGAGACACATTCTGCAGTGCCTGCAAATTGTCTGCTTTCAGACTACTGCTGAGCCCATAACAAAGGGCGAATCTGAGGGGTCATCAGGCCTCCTTTTGTTGGATTCTCCTGGCTGGGAACGTTCAGGAGCCTCACAACTAGATGCAAATGCAGCAGAGGGGAAACAAAGGCTCACACGGTTTTAGCATTTCATACATACTTAAGAGAGGCAGCTTTTCACTTTGTTCAGTCCCTGTTTACAAGATAGAAAAACTAAAGGTGATGATGGACGGAGCGTTGACAATACAAACACTCACCCCCAGTCAACTGATCTGGGTTTAATCCATCACCGTTCTTTAGCTCACTCAGCCACCCCAGTTCAGACATGGCCATATGCAAATCAGTCTGACCCTGTGCCTCATGGGAACAGTCCAGCCCGAACTGCCAAGCCATGTCTTCGCTCCGTCCATCATTTCCTTTGGTTTTTCTTTGTTCGCCATAAGTTGGCAGGGTATGCTCAGACGTGAGTCCCTTGCTCACTTTGCAACAGGATTCAAGCAAGCCGGGCTGAAGAATGCTGAAATGCCAGGTACCGGTCCTCAGTAGCTTGCTTCCGGTCCAGGGAAGGCATGGCTTGGCAGTTCGGGCTGGACTGTTCCCATGAGGCACAGGGTCAGACTGATTTGCATATGGCCATGTCTGAACTGGGGTGGCAGAGTGGGCTAAAGAATGGTGATGGATTAAACCCAGATCAGTTGACTGGGGGTGAGTGTTTGTATTGTCAACGCTCCGTCCATCATTTCCTTTGGGTTTTCCCTGTTTACAAGCTATGCATTCACTGTAAGAATGTCAGATGTGTTGGTCTTTCCCTGTATTTACACAAAATAAATAATTTATATAGTGCTTACTACCCCTGAGGATGCGTTGAAATAATTTTAATACCACTATTTTTTCTTTTAAAGCACTATGGGTAGAGGAAGTTTACGCTGACAAAGGGCAACATTGTTTTATGTGTAGCCTATAAAAGTGTGAATCTTCTGCTTAAATCAGGAGGGTTTCTCTGTATACTTAAAATATGCTCCAATGTAATCATGATAGACATGTTAAACGTATAGTGAGGGCTTAAGATCTGATGTGACTTCTAATGATACCACTTCCTGTGATGTCACATGCTGTGATTTCATGCCCGTGATGTCACACACGGTGATGTCACTTGCCGTAATGCCACTTGCATTCTGATTAACTAGGTTAGTCCCCCCACTTCTTTTTTTAGGACTTGTACCCTGGCCTAAGGCATCTTAAGACACACAGTTCATCTTTTTCTGCAGCATTGTAAGCATGAGGGATATGCCAGAGGTCTCCAAGACACCACACAGTATGTCCCCAACACCCTTCTTCCGAGGTTCTTGTCCTGTGTCCCTCCACCAGAGTCTGACACCTGTTTAACCCTCCTGCTGCCCCAGCAGATAGTATCCCTTGAGACCTTCAGCCGAGAAGCCATGTTTGCCTCACTACTCCTCGGTGAGTTGGATTGAACCCTTAACTCCAGTGCACATAACGCTTCGGTGAAATGCGACAGGATGCGCTCCCAGAAGGTGCGGCGGCGGCCACAGTCCTGCCATGCATTCCACGCTGAGGTAAGAGTGACAGTAGTGTGTCTATTACTGCGCATGCTCAGGGCGCCCTCCAAATCATGTAGATGTTATAGGGCATGTTAGTAGTTGCATATGAGCACTGGTGTCAGACGAATACGTTATCCAGGTTCCCTGAGAATGGATCCTACATGTGGAAAGGTGTGTTCATTGTGTGAACCCAGTAATACTGGGTGTATATCTCTGCAGAAGTACTCGTACGTCAGTATTATACAGTGAGTAGTCTAGCGAATCCGACAGTGACAGGTGAGTGGTGTTCACTACACTTAGGCACTCATTGTGAGTGCTTAGGAGCGGCTGCGGTACACCCCAGAGAGTAAGGCTGCACCGGACTCTGACTGGCCTGGTGTTCCTGCACGCGGCATTACTAGGCTTGGAAATACCAATGAGTTACCCAGTAAAACCACGTGCTAGCACTGGGGGAAAATGTCAGTGGCAAAAGCCCAGGTACTGGAAGCTGCATGCTGGGATGGAACCAGAACTTCCAGTTGTTACATGTAATTTCCCCGTCCGTGGCCTTCATCTGATCATGTCCAGATTCAGGTTTGGAGATGTCGGCAACTCGTAGGGAAGCTTGTAGTGTGATGTGGGTCTGTATGTACATGTGCATTGGTACATATGTGCCAGGCTTTCTATGTATTTATGCACATGTGCAGAGGTGCATGTGTGTGTACTTGTCAGTATGCGGACTTTCTGTGTATGTGTGTGCATACACAAAGGTACATGTGTGAGTAGACATGCATGTGCAGCCTTTCTGTGTATATGTGTGCTTACGCAGAGGTACACACGTGTGTACATGTGTGGTCACATATGCAGAGGGACGTGTGTGTGTGCTTATGAAGCATGCTGAAGTGTTGTTTGTAGCTGATCCACACAACTAAGCCAGTTAATGGAGGTGCACTGACTGCTGGGAAGACTTCCAAGCCACCTCACGTCACGTCCGGTAGGTTACATATGTCTTTCTTCCACCAATGCTCAGTAAAATAAAAGCATTGACGTGAGTCATGAGAACCCCTGTTACCTCCATCACTAGAGAATGACAAGACTCATTGCAAGTCAAGGCCCCAAAACAAGCTCTTAGCTAACTCTTATTTTTGTGCTTGTGATTGATTGTTGTATTCCTATTATTGGTAAAATTATGAAAAGCCGTTCAGTTTGCAGCTGTTAGATTGTGCTATTTCAGGCTGACAGGTGAATACGTTCCTGAAAATGCAATGGAAGGCCAGTTCTCATGGTGCCACTTCCGCCCTGTCATTGTGCCACTTCCTTCCTCTCATGGTGCCACTTCCGCCCTGTCATTGTGCCACTTCCTCCCTCTCATGGTGCCACTTCCGTCCTCCCATGGTGCCACTTCCTCCCTCTCATCATGCCACTTCCTCCCTCTCATTGTGCCACTTCCGCCCTCCCATGGTGCCACTCCCTCCCTCTCATGGTGCCACTTCCGCCCTCTCATTGTGCCACTTCTGCCCTCCCATGGTGCCACTTACTCCCTCTCATGGTGCCACTTCCGCCCTCTCATTGTGCCACTTCCGCCCTCTCATTCTGCCACTTCCGCCCTCCCAAGGTGCCACGTCCGCTCTCTCATGGTGATGGGGCCCGCGCAGATGTTTGCACTCCCGATCCCTGCTGGTCCCTGCTCAGACGCTGCATGTCTCCTTGGACTAGAGGGACTTTCGGCATTGAGATCCCACGAACTCCAGTATCCCCCACGAGAGACAGCGATCAGAAGCTCACAGTGCCGGCCAGGGACTGATTCCCTCTGGACCTGCCCTTAGGGATCTGGGGTCCACATGTGGTGCTTTCCAGATGTGGGCAGCGATCATCACAGGTGCTCCTTCCGCCCCAGGACCATAGGAGAGAAGTGAGAAGGAGCCCAGCATCTTCTAAACCAGGGGAAGAAGGAAGCAGGGAAAGTCGAATGGCTTCAGCACCAGACCTCATGGGTGTCCAGACACGTGGACTTAGAAAGACTCTGGGGTGTCTGCACACCTCACCAGAAATGGCGGTCAGGGTTGTGAGTGGGAGATACTTCATCGTCATGAGGGTCATCGCCTTCTCAAGAACAATGCGGTCCCAGACTCTATGCAGCCCCCCCCCGCCTACCACCTCCCTGCTCATCTCTCCATGTACCCGCTGACTATGTAGAGAGGAAGATGACATCAACAGGGAAGTGAGTGAAGCCCATTCCCGAAGATTGCTGAGGCACCGAGATACTCTTTCATAGAGTTGGTTTAAGGGAGCGTTTTGGCTGGCCGGGTTGGGGCACCAGCAATTGATGTCCCATCTGCACACAAGAGACCCCCGCAGATGATGAAACCTAAACACTTGAGCCTAGGGTCGCCTGAACAAGATTGTACATGGGCCCCATCCAGGCAACACCGTACAGGAGCAACCGCCTCAACTACATTATCCTAAATCTGTGGCAGCCAAGAACAGTTCAACACTAATTCAGGATACCATGTCTAAAACCTTTTGATCGGACCCCCTTGCAGAGCAATGTGTTGCATTGCAGCATCTATCCGTTGGCTGAAAGGAACATTCATGAGCGTGTGCAAACTCGGGGACTCGAGGATGCCTCGTACACATCAGCATCTCCACAGCACTCCCTTTTAATGTCTTCCTTCTAGGGTTAGAGGATCTCAATTGTGCCAAAGAGTCCAGTCCAGTGGTGGTCTCCATGCACAATTGAAACCAACACAAGCCTCCTGCATTTCACCCAACCAGGAAACTGAGGCTGCTATTCTGCAGCTCATACAGGAGGAGGGCAAAATCCAGGTTTCCTTTTATATTAATGAATATTATTGGCAATGGAGGTTCTACCAGTGCTGCCTACAGTGACGTAGCTAGCCCTTTGGCCGCCCGTGGCGGTCCTTGCATTTGCCGCTGCCTGTAGCCCATTGCCGAGGTGGGTGGTGGGAAGGGCTGGCGAGATTCCACTGATTGCAGCCCCTCGATGGCCGCATAGTAGGGGGGGAGTGCTAGGGAATGAGCACTTGAGCAGCACACACAGAAACAGCAAAACACCATGAATGCTTGCATTCCTGCATGTAAACAATCATTACAAAAATGACGATTTGCCACTTCTATGTGCTGCTAATCGCCATTTGGGATTGTTTATGTGCAGGAAGGGACACCTTCCTGCATATAAACAATTATTCCCTCAATGGGGGCATCCTTGCACCATGGTGCAAGGGTGCCAGCGTTGGCGCTAGGCCTCTTTATTTAGCGCCAGCACTACAGAAAAAGCAGGAATGTGCTGTATCTTTGTAAATATGGCTCATCCCTGCGTTTTGGGAATGATGGAGTGTGGGATTAGCATTTTGTGCTTATTGCCACTCTCCGCCATTCCCTTGCAAATGTGCCCCAAAGTTTTGTTTGTTATTAGATTTCTTGTATAGCCAGCGTGCAGGATGTAACATATCTGGTAGACATTTCAGTGACTTTTCTGTGTTCGCTTAGAGTGACACGTAGGGCCCAGTTTAGAGTTTGGCAGACTGGATATTGTGATGTAGCTGGGTTCTACATCGGAATGTTACATGAGCATGGAATGTATTATTTAAGATGTGTCTGCAGTTGACAAAGAGAGCTGTATGGGTGAGGTGGAATAAACGGCATGCTGGCAAACGCCCACTCTATTATGACTCAGGTGGACTGGCAGGTTTTTGATGGCAGTGCCCCCGCTGGTTCCACCATTGGAATCCGAAACTGAAGGCTTAACGGAGTAGGAACTTTAGACTACCCGCCCTATTTAGAGCCTTTTATTCAGTTCATGACCACCAGGGATTCAAGCTAATTAGCAGCTTCCCCACGTCAAGAGTTTGTTTTTGTAAAACAAAAAAGTTTGATGAGCATCTGCCTGAAAGATGGTGGCCAATCACCAAACTTTCTGGTGCGTATTTACAAGGAAATGGTGGTGCACGGAGCTGCAGCAAAATTTGCAACACCATGCTCTGCCATTTCCAAAATGCACCGTATTTACAACAATACAGCACACCCCTGTGTTTTCTCTAGCGCTAAAAATACCTGCCTAGCTAGCGCAACACAGATCCCCTTGTGCCATAGTGCAAGGGTGCCTGTGTTGCAGGGAATGGTTGATTATGTACAGGCAGGTGTCACTTCCTGCATATAAACAATCAATAATGGCAGTTTGTTACTTCTATGTGTGCTGCATTCTGCAGCACACATAGAAGTAGAAAACCATCATTATTTAATTGTTGTTGATGTGCAGTCAGGAATACCTTCCTGCACATCAACAATCATTAATGGTGTTTTGTTTTGCAGAAGACAGCACACATAGAAAAAGCAAAAATGATGAGAAATGAAAGTATTTCTCCTCATTGCGCCATTCTAACGCCTGCTATTGATTGGCGTTTGTTTTTGGCAATGCCTCAAATTTACACATCCTTGTAAATCTGGGGCAGAATCAAAGAGCAATAGGTGCTGAGGAGGAACGCCTACAACAACACCCAATGTATGCCCCTTCCATGCAGAAAACTGTGTGAAAAGGTACTATATTTATAAAGTGGCGTTAAGCCACAAAAAAAGTCTTACAACCATTTTGTAAATATGGAGCAGGGCATTGCGCCATAGGAACATCTGTAAATATGCCCCTCTGTATCTTGAGAGGAGCTGCTGTGGTGGAAGCTCCTGTGTACACTCGGAGCTCACCCCTGGGCCGGCGGCGATCTTTAAATATGACTATCAGAGTGACAGAAATAATGCCATCTGCCACTCTCCCAGACAGAGTAAATCAGGCCCGCAATTACCCTACTGGATCCAAACTGTAGCTGCCTATTTCTCAATGGTTAACGACAGAATGAGCTTTGCTAGTGCTGCATCCAAAATTAAAAGTAAAAAAGGAAATGGGCATTCGCCCAAAATAAAATTTAAATATATAAAAACCACTTACCTCACTACAGGACCTCCTCGCTCCGGACCTTGTCACAACTGCAGTGCAGGCCCCAGGAACTCCTTTGACCAATCCTGGTGCTGCTCTCACCAGCATGAGATCAGCACCCTGATAGGAGGTAGCAGCCTGTGTCGGTGCGCCACAGGGCACTGGAGGCCTTCATTTGCTCAAAGAGGTTTCAAAGTGCGCATGTCCGGCTGGGCATCGCAATACAGCCGGCCAAAGGGAAATGCGCTCTTTGAAAAGTGTGCATACGGCCTACACTCCTCCCTCCCTCCTTCTGATCTCACTAAGCCCCGCCGCATCCTGACTCGGTTCAGGACGGGAGGTTGAAAAATAAAATGGTAATAAATTATATTTTATTAAACATCCCGGGGCTAGGGCATTTAAGTGGGGCAACGCTCCCCAGCTCCAACGTAGGAGCTGCCCCTGCAACAGCGCTGTCTATTCCTGACATTATCTTGGTAGTTCCTGGCTTTATATGAAAGTGCTTTGTTTTTGTTTATTGCTCATTGATCTGCACTGCCAGCACAGCACTAATTCTCCTGCACATTCGATTTCTTTGGCGGCCTTCCTCTGTGGCACACAGAATAACTCGGCCGCCTGCGTATAACTTTTATCAGTGTGTTTCTGCAGCAGCTGTGCAGTAGGTGGAAGGCAGAAGATCATATATATCACATATATATATATATATATATATATATATATATATATATATATATATATATATATATATATATATATATATACATATATATATATATATATATATACATATATATATATATATATATATATATATATATATATATATATATATATATTAAACAACAGCAATTTTTCATCACAAACCACCGACAAGGCAGCTGAACAGAAAAACCACGCGAGTCCCAATCTTCATTTGGCAATATTTAATGGAAAGGCAAGTTCATCAAATCTGACGCGTTTCGGGCGTCCGCCCTTATTCACAGATCGTCAGGCAAGTAAAGGAACATCCCTTTTAAAGGGTCCATTGCACAAATTCAAATTACCATTTTTTTCTTTTTGCAACACCATGTGATTAGAAGCATTAAAACTGAGAACATACTACATATATTTGACATAGCTAGTCTGTTTTCCAAACCATCATTTGATATATGTATATATACAGGTGAATAAAAGGAGGTATTGATGCATTATTTACATTTTGTTGCCAAAGTTTACACTGACATTAACATTTTTATAAAATTGTAAATTTTTTATCGTTATTTTAGAATTCAATATCAAACAAATGTTGATAACGCCCATTTGTGGTGGCACATGATACCCGCATAAATGCGCTTGTATATACGATTGCAAAAAGACAATATAGTGTAATATATATATATATATATATATATATACACACACACACTCACATACATATATTATATACACATATATATATATTTATATTGTTAAACAGTATTTGGTTAATCATGTCACACACCTCCCACTTGTCTATTGAGACTTTTCTGCCTGCCGTGGACCATCACCATGGAGCTGATGGACAAATATGCACTTCCGTTGAGACTTTAGCTTTTTCAAGCCTCAGTCAGACTTACAAAAAGCACAACACTGCCATCTAACGTCCAAAGTGGCAACATCTTACAATAGAAAGCTCCCCGCAAAACCCTCTGTCGCGCATTAATATCTGTTTTGCAACCTCTTTAGAATGAATGAGTGTAGGAATTCCAGCCAGGCTTGGTTTAATGTTGCGCGTTGTAGTCAGAATTTCACGTTAAACTTATACTACATGCGAGAGAGAAAGCTTTTCCCCATTTCAGATATACTCCATCCTGAAAACAGACTCATTCTCCGTAGCATTGTTTTGTTCTTAGGTGCAAAACACATTCATTATTACAGAAAGGCGAGGGTGGCATACATTGGAACATAAAAATCCAAGTTGTGAGCACAGTTTGCTCTATGCTGTGTTTTCCTTTAAGTCTATAGCAGTCCCACATAAGTGTGGAGGCACGAGGCCTAAAGGTAGCAGTTTCACTTCTGAGAGGCTGCTATGGCATGGCATGGCATGGCATGGCAGAATACCTTTACATTCAAGGTTAACCTGTGAATCCCTTATGCCAGGAGCTTCTGTGTGCTCCATTCAGACGCTTATTTATGAAGAGCTTGTGCCACCTTTGCATCACTTTTTTGTGACGCTTCGTTTGGCCATTGCGCCGCACTGCACCCTATTTACAAAGTGAAGCATCAAGCATATGGAATCAAACAATATTTTACAGGACCTACAGCTCAGTGGTTGCACTGAGTTTAGATTTAATATTGTGTGTTTTCCAGATCAGGATCACTTGTAGCATGAGGCAACCTAAACTCTGGCAGTCAGAGAATTATTTAATCCACTGACCAGTAATGTTTAAAAATATATAAATCTATTGTATGCTTAAAATGGTCTTTGCCACCAATGTTTCACAGTTTTTTCTTCAGGTGGGGCACAATTCTCTTGTATAATTTGCTTTTAAGTTCAGAACGTGAAGACCAGAGCAGCAGTCCCAATGTGCTTTAGTATGCAATGTATGTCACTAATGACCCCAGATCCTAGAGTCAACCATTCCACATTCTAATATATGTACTCATTCAGTGCTTATAAAATGCATTATTTGGCATTCATTCTCCTTTGTTCCTAGTTGAAGCTGTAAAATTATATTACGCTGAGAAATACACACTACCAGGTTATGAAAGGGGGTCGAAGCACTGGTGGACATGCGGATATCACCCTACATACAGTGCACATCCTAGCCCTGTACTGGGCCTGTGTTCGATCTCATGGTCACAGGTTCAAATCCCAGCATGTCCACTCAGCCTTTCATCTTTCTGAGGTCAATAAAATGAGTACTATTGTGTTGGATAGCAATAAACATCTGTTATTCAGTGTCATGATGCCCTTCTAGGTGAACGTGTGCTTTACAAGTATACATGTTGTGTTTTGGTACATACAGGCAGCACCCAGCATGTACACATGTGTGTGTGTGGGTGGGGGGGGTGTTGTATGCATTTATGTCACTTGGCATCTAATTGTGGTATTTTATTCCACACAGAGGAGATGATCATGGATGGATGAGTGGAGATTGCATGAGTGTGTGTGTGTTATGTGCATGTGTGTGTGCACTGTCTCCATACGAGTGGCCCGGACATGGAGTTGTTAATTCCACACCCCCAGAGTTAATGATACCAGGAGTCCCTGGTATCACTACAGGTTGTACACCAAGAATACCCTGAGAATTAAAGAATTACCATGGAATCAGTAACTACTGAGGCCCCCAGTATTTCCAGATCTTGCCCCAAACTTTCACCTCAATATTTTGGTTGCAGTCAGCAGCCAAAACCTCCAGGTGAAAGTAACAGACCCCTAGTTTTCTCATAATTCCATGGGGCCTGTGACTGCTACCGCTGACCCCATCAGAATCAAAACTAAGCTTGACCTGAGGCCCTCAGAGCCTGTCATTGAGGGTTCCTTCACCAAACAGGTAAAGCTGGTCAGTATGAATTATAAGTCATGTGCTGACCATCGCGAGTATAGCTCCAAGACTACCAGACTCCTGAGGGTTCCTGCTCCACTGCTGTGCTAGTTCATGCACTGTTTCTAGAGGTCTGAGTTTCCCACATCCCAATGGTAATTGCCCTTCATGGCATATTTGAGTTCTAAGAAGTAATATCTCTCTTTTCTTTGTTTATCATAGGAGAACGCGCAGGACTGCGGTGGGGCTTCGGGAATATCAGCTTCGTTGATGCTGCTTCTTCTGTCACTCGGACCCTCAGCTTATCTCCTGCGGTGACCCTGGTACCATGGGTTGAGTGCTCAGCACAGAAAGACTCTGCAATTTGAGGGAAGGCCTCCACTCCATGGACTCGTATTTAATCTCGCAGGCTAAGGAATATGGGTAATCCCTTCCTCAGCTCACAGCCTGATTGGTCTAAAACTGCAGGACCTCTTTAAACATGTTTTCCTTCTCTATCATTCTCCGGCTCCTTTTTTACTTTTGTCTCTGCCCACACTACCATATCCTGTCCTTCTACTTCAAATCATCTGCCAGGTTACCTTCCACGCCTTCTCTTTTCCCTGGACCTCCACATATTCTATTTGTTCTCTTTCCTCTTATTTGATTATTTTGCCTTCTTCTTCCTACACCTCTAAATGGACTGCATGCTTCCCCCATTCCCAGCCTGCCCGAGCATATCCTCTACCTCTGTGTTTCATATCCTCTTCCTGCATGTCCCTACCTTCTGCATACACTACCTACCATCTGTCAACGATTCACTGTCCCATTTCCCACTTGTCCTGCTTTGTCCACAGCCTTCATACCAATCTGTCCTGAGCAAATACCACTATCCTCTGTCTGCGCCTCACTAACTTCGGTCTCTCCTGCCTGCATGTCCCTGTCCTCTGTCTCCCCTACCTTTTCCTTGGTCTTCATCTGCCTGTCCATTTTCACCTCTCTATCCTCTATCTGCACCTCTCTGTCCTCTATCTGCATCTCCCTGTCCTCTGTCTGCATACAATACCCTCTTACTCCATCTCCTTATCCTCAGTCCGCGCTCCCAGTTTTCTGTTTACACCTCACTGCCATCTACCTGCATCTCCCTATCCGGTGTCTGCACCTCCCTAGTTGGGCCGGAAACTTTCTATCCTTTGTGCCTCCTTACCTTCTGTCTGTATCTCTCTATCTTCTGTCTATGCCTCCCTGTTCTCAGCCTGAGGCACTCTGTCCTCTATCTGAATTACACTATCCTCTGTCTACAGCGCACTATTCTCGGTCTACACCTTCTTGTTCTCTCTCGGTACCTCCCTATCCTCTGTTCTCATCTCCCTATCCCCATCTAAACTTCTCTGTTCTCTATTTGTACCTCCTCTCTTTATCCCCTTCTCAACCTACCTGTTATCTGCTATTCTTATCCTCAGTCTGTAATTATTTATTCATTGATTATCTGCCTTACCCTTACATCCTCTTCCTGCACCCTCTTATTTTCTGTTTGCATCTCCATGTTATTTGTCTGCACTTTTTTTCTCATCGTGCACTCCATATTCTCTGCCTGCATCACCTTTTCCTCTATCTGCACCTTTCTATCTTCTTTCTGCATCTGTCTATCCTCTGTGCAAGCATCCTTAGTCTTTGTCTGTGCATCTCTTTATTTTTCTGCATGTTCCATCATTTGTCTGCAACTTACTATCTAGTCTTGCTTAGTCTCCTTATCCTAATGTCTACCTGCCCCTCATATTGCCTGACAACCCTCTTAATTTGTCCTCTCAAATCTGCCCTAGCCAGGTCCATAGATCTTTCTGTTCCTGATTCCTTTCCCTTCAGCTTCTTCCCATATTCTGTTTTTGGAGAAAATACTTTCTGCAGAGAGAATATATTTAGCACTGGACCACACTGCCGTGGACTGAATGTGGAAATTATCTATGCAAAAAGGCGTGGAATTGGAGGAGACTTTGCGTTGTAGCGTTTCTGGCCCAACAAGACAATGAAAAAGCAAACTTGGTTTTTCAGTTCCTTGCTTTCAGTATCTTGCGTATCAAAGCGAGCCTCCTCTTGGTGCTAAATTGCACCACTTTCTGCGAGGTCTACAGGCAACCCCTCTGCATGACATATGAATGCTACACTCAGGCCCTCTTCTGTTTGGAACATACCATACTGGTTTACTAAAAAAACATTGTCTTCTGG
This sequence comes from Lissotriton vulgaris, assembly GCF_964263255.1. Taxonomy (NCBI): domain Eukaryota; kingdom Metazoa; phylum Chordata; class Amphibia; order Caudata; family Salamandridae; genus Lissotriton; species Lissotriton vulgaris. The sequence goes on along the minus strand of NW_028243866.1, from coordinate 587,446 downwards.
CCTGTTTCATGAGAACTTGTTACAAAAACTATCTAAGCTGGATGCTGTCAGGTGGCTATGAACTTCGCCAATTTGTATCGCCCTCAGCAAGGGCCAGGACCAGGAAGTAAAGATGTCTAGGTTTGCTCTACTAAATGATGATACAAACAGGTGTGGCCAAGAGACATCAACAGCATCAGTCCACTGTTGAGACCTTCCACGAGATCATCCCCTCTGGCGGGGCTATACAGTTACTGGGAATCCTTTATCACTCTGCAATAGATATGCCTCTTTTATTTTCAAAAATTAAAGGTCAAAACAGTATTCTAGTCACTGTAGAGGCCCTCTTGAAACGAACCACTGGAGCCCTGAGAAGTTTGCACCCTCCACTGGCATGGTGGTGCATGCATGGAGATGCATGCATATTTGGTCAATAGGTTGGAGAGTCAGAATTTGTAATAAGCTGGGTAAAAATGGACTGTGCAAAGAGATTCAAGGAGCTGATGCCCATAACTGCACTGAGGAGCTAGTAGGGAGTGATGGAGCAGTGTGACGGCAGAGCTTCTGAGGCTAATGCATTTCAACTCACGAGCTATACTCAGAAGCAAACGTAGCTCAAACTTTGATGCATGTGACTCAGCAGTGCACCTTAACGTTTTTTATAAACTCTTCTAATCAAATTCATAAATAAAAGCAATTATTACTTAGCTTTCTTAGCTCTGTGTTCCAGTAAATTCAGGATTTTACTTTATTTTCTCCTCAGATGCTGGTACCTATTTTCTGATTTCGGGATCGCACACACTCTCTTCCCAGGTAACTAAACTCTAGAGGTGGCATCTTGCTTTTATTTGTTTGCTCTGTATTCATCGCTGCTGCCATTCTAAATTCACCACTAACCGGTGGATCCAAATATTGCTGCTGAAATAATTTGGAACCCCTGAAGTCTCCTTCCCATTCGGCACTTCCAAACATGTCCAAGACAGCACTCAGCGCCTGTGGTGAAAAAGTGGGAAGTGATGCAGGGATATGAGAGAAGGCAAAAAAGATAGTGGTTGTTGTCACACATGTTGTCTCCATAGATGGACAATTTCTCAGATTTTCTGCAGTATTTCACGAGTGACAGTTTTTCTTAATATAAAACAATACACAACTACAGTTACTCTCTGCTCTTACATGTGCTTAACATACACTGTTCTCTACAGGGAATAACACATATAAAACATTTGCTCTAGTAACTGATGCATTACCGTGCCTTTGTCTTGCTAGAACCAAACGAATCATGCGACTGGTCATATTCTGATGTCCTATATCAGTTGTCAATGCTCCACAACGGACACTGATCAGAAACAAAACTTCACACAAGATCTGCATAAAATGCTGCACTGTCCCAAGAGACAGTTGTTACAATACAACTTTGAGGAAATCACAGAATCTCATTATGCAGGTCCTTGGGATGGTACAGAGGCCCAACAGGGGTCCCACAATCCAAAAAAGTAATATCTGACATTCACTAGCTATTAACCTGAGGCCGGAACTATTCAACTACTAACCTGATGCCTCTGAAGACAGTGATGGTAGCGGTCAATAACTTGAATTCAAGAAGCGGCACAAATTGAAAACGTCTGAGAGGATGTTGTCAACACCTGACATGAAAATACCGGTAACTGGAGAGCCAGGACCACAGGAGAAGAGCTAAGCTCAAGCAGATCAGAACAGGTAAAGAGCAGAGTAGAGGTTTCCTCTCACCAACAGGGAAGAAAGACAAGAATCTGACCAAGCCCTAAGTGTGGATTTTACAGTCTGAAGGATCATTGAATTCTGCAGGTGATCCTTAAATTCCAGGATCCTCCAATCCAGCAATAGATCCTGGAATCCCCTTTTAATCTGCCACTCAGATGCGACATACGGTCATGACTTTGGAATGTCTGCTTGGCAACCGTATTGACTGTGCTGGAGATACTTGGGGAGAGACCAGCAGGGCAGCACATGCGATGGGCTCAATCCTGGGTGGCCTGACTCCTGTCCTGTAGCATGGATGATATCCTGAGGATGGTATCCCGAGTAAGAGGTGAAATGGGTTGCCAATAATGCACAATAACAAATGGTGAATGGGAGTGAAGGTGATCACCCATGACTAGGCATGACTGCACCCCCTTAAAAGGACACCCAAGAGGAGGTTTGTCTGGGTGAAAAATGGAATAGGCAAACCAAACGAAGCATGTCATGCCCAGTTGGCTCCAATGACCTATCCTTTGGCTGCATCATTTCCAGCCTACGCATCCTTCATTACACCTGGAGTCCAAAATGGCTTTGACCTCATATTCCACACGACCATCCAGGTGTACAGGAGGAAGAGATGTGGTCATCATAGGGCTGATTAACAAAACATGAAAACAGCATGTCATTTGGCAGAACTGTTTAGCTGCCACTGGTTTAATCATATGTTTTATTGAAAATGGAACTTTAAAAGTTTGGCTGTAACATGCTTGGCCTTTATACCCAAAGGTGCATGGTGGCTTACCAAACACAAACTTCAGGTAGGTATTGAGGTGCTGGTTGTCAGTGTTTCTTTGACTGCTTTTGGTAAGCGATCTTGGCTTCCTCAAGATTTTTATATTCCTTTTCCAAAATGTCCTGGAAATGCAGAAGGGCACCAGGCTCCCCCCCTGTATTTACAATGGAATTGATTTCCATTGGTACTCAAAAGGCAATAGAAGGGTAAAATCAGAGTTGAGTTGTTATTACCAAACTCAGCATGACTGGAGGTTTCTACCCAGTCAGTGTTATTGATGGATAGTAAGCATCATAGGAACTGTGCCATGATTTGGTTTACATGTTATTAACAAACTCAGCATGACTGGAGGTTTCTACCCAGTCAGTGTTATTGATGGATAGTAAGCATCATAGGAACTGTGCCATGATTTGTTTTACATGTTCTGTTTTTCCATTGCTCTGCGAATTGAAGACTGAGGACAAACAGATGTCAATGTCTGAAAATGCACATAACTGGTGCCAGAACTCTACCACAACCTGATGTCTATGGTCAGGAATAATGGCAGCAGGCACCCCAGATAGGCTTACAATTGTTTGAATTAAACATATCTGCCAATTCCTTGGCACTGAGTATCTTACAGAGGGAAACAAAATGTGTCATTTTGGTTAACAGATCCTCTATCAGAAAGATGGTGCTCTGGCCATGAACTGGGTAAATCAGTTACAGAGTAAATATGACAGTGAGAAGGTGTCGCAGGAACAGACTGTAGCAGTGCAGCAGACGCAAATTGTGCAGGTCGGAACAAATGCCTAGGCATCCTTATTGTGAGGTTCACATCAAAATCAATTTTGACGTGATAGAAGAGGTTTGCACACACCTGGATATCCAGTCAGGGGTGTGGGCTGACACTAATGATGTGCCTTTGTGGCACAAGTCTGAGGTAGGTACATACAAGGCCCCTTTTATGTGAAGTACATCTTGAATGGTGCTCTCTGGCTCTTGCAGCCACTCAAGAGAATATTTGTGAACAGAAGCAGAGTGGACAGCTTCAATAAATTTGGCCACGGCTATTGCACCTGTCACAGTTCTTTCCAGAAGAATGCCAAAGCATTCGCTTTTGCAGATTTTGTTCCTGTTTGGTATATGACAAAGTTAAACTAACTGAAAAAACAAATCACTGCGTAGTTGTCTGGGAGACGATGCTTGTACTCAGATCAAAAAAGCAGGTTTTTGTGGTCCGAATAAATGGTCATGATATGACAGGCTCCTACGAGGGAACACCTCTATTCCTGGAAGGCTAATTGCTCTTTCTCCAAGATGAAATAATTGTGTTGATTTGCTCTTTGGAGCGAAATACCACACAATAAAGTTGTACAGTCTTGGGGTCCTGTTGGGACAGTACTCTACCAATCACAAATTGAGAAGCATCAGCCTTCACCACACATGGAGTGCAGTGTCTGAGGATGGGCACTGAGGTGAAACCCTATTGTAACCTTTAAACCATGGAACAATACTAGAGAAGTTAGCAATGAACACATGTGGAAATATGCAAATCATAGGAAGTTTTGAACTTCCTTGGCCAAGAAGGTAAAGGTCAGTTTAACATGAATATTGCTGTTTCTGTGGTATGTTTCTGTGGGATCAAGGGAAATGGGTACCTATTCTTAATGATGACTCTGGTCATGGCCCTGTAGTCTATACATCCCCTGAATTCTCCATTCTTTTTCAGCACAATAAAAGAGTCAGGAGGGCACAGGAAATGTTAAATGCTGGATAAACCCATTCACCAGGAGCTCAGTTAGAATGTATACTCTAGGCCTGGGCGGTAAATTCTGTTCCGCTCGCAGAATTTGGGTAATTTCGCGTTCTGCGGAGAACGCTAAATTGCCCAAAATTCTGCGTTCCGCGACATCGCAAAATTTTTTGCTTGTTTGCGTTCTCAAATGCGTGTTCGCGAGATATTTCCCCCGAGCATGCAAACAGCGATTGCAAACAGTAAAAAAGCATCGCGAACAAGCAATTCCGCAGGTTAGCGGAATTTCTGCGTGTTCGCTTTGATTTTTTACCATTTCGCAGAGATTTGCGTAACGCGATTACGCAAATTCCGCCCACCCCTACTCTACTGCATGGGAAGATTGCCCCTGGTTGCAGACCGATCCAGCAGTCAAAACTCCAGTGGCGGGCAGGACACTAGCTATTGTTTTGCTGAATATATCTTGGAATAACTGTATTGCGGTGGTAGTCAACCCTGATTTCCACCACTTCTGAAGACAATGGGATAACCGACAGTGGAGGTTCCTCATAACATTTCTTTAAAAAATGAATAGAGACAATAATCAACTTACACAAGCACCAGTCGATCTTTAGATTATGCGCAAAGAGTCAGGGGCTACCAGTATGACACCAAATAAAGGAGTGTCAATAAGATAGAAAATATTTTTTTCAACATGGGCATTATCACATTCCATGGCAATGGTTTCTCTTTGATATGTAAATTGCCATGGACAGTTCGGTTCTATCTACGTCTTAAACAGGTTCTGGGCACTCTTTCTTAAAAATAGGTATATAATAAGAACATTGCATATACTATGTCAATAAAATTCCCAATCACAGTAAGTCTGGTATGGCTACTCAGCTTGAGTAGGAAGGTCCAAGATAATGGATATGGCAAGATGTCAGTATTCTTGGGTTAAAGTATCGACCCAAACATGAGAGACCAGAATTGGGTTTGCACCCAACAGAGGGGTCTCACTTACTAACAGCCATTGATATTTTCCGGAACCTCCAGGGTCGTATCTTGTGTCATTGCCACAGTTTTGGTTGATTTAGGCTTCGATTGACATTCCTTAGCAAAGTGTCCCACTTTCCTGCAGTACAAGCACTAATTCTGCTTCTGACACCTCTCTTTATGTTCTCGGTCAGTGACCACACACCCTTCCAACCTGCATAGGCACTGACCCATTGGTGGAAGGCCCCAGCTCTTTATCTATTAAGCTTGACTTTCTGTCAGACTCAAGCCACCACTAATCTATAGATCAAAATGTTTCTGCTGGAAAAACATGGGAACCCATCAATCTCCTTCCCCATCGATAGTACTGACTCGTCCAATACTGTGATTGGCATGGACATAGACGAGACGGTGAGGAGAATAGGGATATAAGAGAAACTGCACATGATACGTTATCAGCTAAAGTCACATACTTTGTCAAATAAAATGGATATCCTCTCTCATTTTCTGCAGCCTATCATGAGTGACAATTTTTTTGTACTAAACAGAACACAAGACTACTATTACTGTCTGCTCTGACATCAACTTAAAATGCACACAGTTTTTTCATTTACATGAATTTTGTGCAAGAATGGTAATATTTTAGAGGAAATTGGACATACACAAAATGTATTCTAGTAACTCACACAGTAAGGTAAATATTCAATATATTACTGGCACTGTACAGCTGAAAGAATTGTCATGGCACTGGTCTGGTTCCTATGTCTTATAATAATTGTTAATGCTCCACAACTTGAGACGCAGATCAGAATGTTTACATCATACTGCTAAGGCACAAGAAACAGTTGTTTCAGTACAACTTTGAGGGTGTTACAGAATCCCTGTATGTTAATGCATTAGACAGTATGGGTCCCCTTAGGAGTCCCCTAATCCAAACAAGTAATATCCAACTCTCCCTAGCTATCACTAAATTAAGGTCTCAGAAGATAGCACTGGTAGAGATCAAATAATTCCAAGGATGCAAGGAAAGTATATTAGGTGAAGCTGCAGAAGAAATTTCAAAAACCATCACCAACAGAAACCTTCTTGAAACATGTTCTGGGCATCTGACTTGAAGAGAATCTCAACTGAAGGACGAGAAACACAGTACGCGGACTGAGCTGACTCGTGCACTGATGTCAGTTCCTGTTTCTCCACACCTCATCGAACTCTTCTCTGTGTTTAACTGACAAAATTACTCACCTAGCAAAAGTGACTTAGTAAAATTTTACCTTGTAACGTCTTCGGGTTTAAAACTGTCAGTGATGTTGTAGCAACTGTCATTATTTGATCCACACAGCATCTGTATATGGTGTCTTGTATCTCACCACAATTCGTTGGCCTGTGCATCTGAAGGCCATCAGGAAGTCAAACTATTTTTGGCTATGGCCTTCAAGGACACTTCAAAGCAGTCCCATTATCCTCCTTCTAGAAAGTCAAAGGATATGAAATGAGCAGCCAAGGAATCTTCCCCCAAGGAACACAAAAATGCTATAGGCAGTAGAAGGCCTCTTCTTCCTCAGTTTAGTGACTTGACAACAATTCCTGATGCCACTGTTTTTTAGGTCTCGCGACCTATCAATGCGCGCAAGCGCATTGAGCGGAGCGAGAATTCATGTCCTCAAAATCCTCGTCAAACCAAGGGCTTTTTGCTGCGGTTTTCTTTAAGTTCACGTGAATCACGTGACCAAACAAGCACGCGCATCAGCCTCCCTCCCTCCCTCCTACTGGTACTTTCAGTTTCTCCCGCCCCCATGCATTCCGCCTGCCACACTTCTCCTCCCTCGCATTCCCGCCCCCCCAACAGGCTCTCCCGCCCCATCCGGCTTCCCTCCGGCCTCTCTCCAAGCGCATCGCGCTTTCGCACACAGGCATTCTGCCTGCCACACTTGCGATTCATACTAACATTTCACGACACAGATAGCAACCCATTGTGCAAGACATATTATTCTCTCAGCATATTCTCCGTCCGATCTCGGCGGGAAACATGCACGCATGTGATGTCCCCCAGAGACCTCTGGAGCGCGGACATCACAACACGCCGCTTTAAAGCCTCAACGGTGTGCGGTCTGAGTTCAGCTATTTAACCCACAGACCGACCACTCCACCTTACAGACAACACACGGCACTGGTGTCTGTAACCCAGCGTAGCTCACAACGAGCCAATGGGCAAAGGCATCGTCAGGGGAAGCAGTGTGCACAAAGAGGAACCATCTGCGGACGACATAATTTATGCAAGACGGATGCCGGTTGTTTATATTTCATATTAAATGGGGAAAATTACAGGAAACTAGCTGCAAGAGATACATTAATATATATATATTTACTACATGGAATTAAAACAGTTGTGCATGCTTATTTTAAGGTTAGAATAGAGTGCTAAATTGTAGCTTTCAGAAATTCCCGTTGGACCAATTTTTAATTAAAAGCCTCACCTTGTTCTGGGCGAGTAACGGCAAAGGGAGCAGGAGCAGTGGCAGCAGGAAAGTGATGACGACATCTTTAAGCTGCCACAGCCGCTTGCAGACGGCCAGGGCCATGTGGAGCGAATGGACGGAAGGATGTGGGAGTCCGTGGCGGCAGACAATGAAGCTCTGAGCCCGCAGCGCGCGACGCCCTCACAGCCGCAGTGCACGCACTTCAGTCCCGCCAGCCACCCAGCGGCGTCCGTGCTGCTCCTTCCGAGGTTCTAGGCTGAGGCGTACTCAGCAGTCCCCTCACCTCCACGGCATGTTTGAACGGAGCAGCCCCAAGGCTCGGTTCAGGCTGGTGGACGGTGTGCCCGCCGCGGGGGTTTGCCGCCCTGCCCCCATCCGCAGCCTGTGATTAGCACGAGAATCAAACAGAGCTTCGGCATCAGCCAACACCGACATTTACATGTCTTTAGCAAAACGTCTTACGAGGCAGACACTTTGCAGCGTCAGGAGACGCTCACAATTTACATTACAGCGAAAATGCGTGAATGCTGTTATCCTGTGCACTGCTCACAGATAACCTACCCTCCATTTCTGACCCTGCATTTTGGCTACTGTTACGGAATAGAATTCCTCATGCATTAACCCCATAACTACTGCCCCCCCCCTAGCCCCCCCCCACTGTGACCACCCATCCGTAATTTTCACGGACTGTCCCTGAATTAACCCAGTCCGCTGTCTGTGATGAAGATTTCGACAGACGGCATTTGCCTGTACTTTTAGGCCTTTGTGCTGAAAGACCTATGTTAGAAATGCCTCGGCTGCCCGAGGCATTTGTGGTCTCGTGTGCTGTGATCCGAAGGGAGGGGCAGTTACATAAACAAGAAACAAGCTTTCTCGCCGGGTGCCAGGTGCCTGAAAAGAAATGTAGATCAATGCATTTGGTTTGTCACTCACAACCCCACACATACACAACCCCCCCCACACACACACAACCCCCCCACACACACACACAACCCCCCCACACACACAAACACCCACAACTACACTTACACACAGCCCACTCACACATTTCCCACTCACACACTGCCCCCTCACACACTGCCCCCTCACGCACTGCCCCCTCACGCACTGCCCCCTCACGCACTGCCCCCTCACACACCGCCACCTCACACACCGCCCCCTCACACACAACCCTCCACTAAAAAACACAAACCCCCAACCCCACACACACACAACCCCCACACACAACCACACACACACACAACCACACACACAGACACACATAACCACACACACACACACAAGGATAGCAAAACATAACATAGCAAAACAAAACATAGCATAGCATAACAAAACATAGCATAGCATAACAATACATAGTATAGCATAACAAAACACATACACTCCAAATACCACTCAGTGACACATAATTACGTGCAACCATTCAACAACAACTGGTTTAAATACGTTCTCTCAATGTTTCAAGCTTTATTACAAATGTCACAAAAAGATGTTAATATTTCACTTCTGTTCTTGGATTTTCATCACAATAAAATACACTGAACATAATCTTCACAAAAGTTATTTACAAAAGTTTAAGCTATTTCCATTATAAATTAAAATCACTTTTATTTAAGTATTAATTATTTAAAACAATTAAAAGCCATTGTAATTTGTAATATCAATACATCTAAGTCACGTAAATACAAACATGTTGCATTACAAATACTATAGGTGTCACATTTGCGAAAGTTATAACTATTGGCATTGTAAATTACAAAGCGATTAATTTAACTATTTTCAAAACCAACACATAAATAAAAAAAATGTCATTTACAAGACCAATAGCTCAAACTTTCCTACTGCGAGACCTATTGGCCAATAGGTCTCGCAGTAGGAAAGTTTCAGCTATTACAATTGCAAATAACAATGCCTTTATTTTTGTTTTCATTTTAAAAACATAAAGGGCTTTGTCATTTACAAAACCAATAGCTCCAACTTTCCTACTGCGAGACCTATTGGCAACGCCAGTGCTTGTTCTCATTGGAGCCATTTCTAGTTCTGAAGAAGTAGCAAATGTTCCCGACTCCATTTGCTGACCGTTCTCAGGTTGAGGACTTTCTGCAGGCCATACTGGACAATTTTTGTTTAGACCCGGGTCATTGGCCAAGGGTGGCCCCATACATATGGGTTCATCAAATCCACAAGTTCTTACTATGATGTCACTCCATTCCACACCTCAACTGGCTCCAGTCTAGGTGCCACCTCCGAAGAAGCGGAATCCTATAATGTGGGTCTTCATACCTTCGGCACTGCCTACAATACCATCTCAGGCTTCACCCTCAAGCCAGTTTTGGCACTGCTTCTAACTTCAAGCTGGCAGATATTATTGGAGCGGCAAATTAAAAGGTTTGAATCTCTTTTATTGATGAATCCTTTGCGCAGCACCTTCCTAGGGCCACAGATTTGCCAAGGAAGGAAGAATTGTGGACAATAATTTGATGCTTTGAAAATGCCCAATAGCTATTGTGGGCACATGGAGTAAGATTATTTCGACGCTAGCAACTGGCGGCAGTTAAGGCCACCTTACTGATACCATGTTGGACTCATATGTTGTAGTCCTCCACTGCTGTTGGAGATGCCAGCGTGGGTACTTCCATTTTTCATGTTATGTTTTTGTTATTTTATGTTAGGTTAGATTTTTGTTATGTTATGTATTTGTGTGTTATATTATGTTTTTGGCAGCAAGCAGCTGAGGGCAGGTACGAATGTGAGTAAGCAGAAGGGCAATGTAACCTTCTGAGACGTTTGCTTACATCGTTGAGGCATCCCCGGATATTATTTGGGGTTGGATTCATACATAGGAGTGGTCTCAAACAAATGGTTTCAGACACACCTCGACCACTCACCTGATTCAGGTCAAAAACACAGGGTGAATCATTTGTCTCTTTCAACCCCCTGTTTAACGTTTATCTTTGCACTTTAATCTCCTTCCTGTCCTGATGAAACCCCATAGGATCCAATAGGGACCAACAGGGCGTGAAACATGTCGACTCGACTGTTTATTTTTATCACCACTCACCTAATTTGAAAAAACGAACTGACCCTCCTCACTGGAGTAAGGGTACACAAGTTCTTTTTTACTGATTTTAATTATACCGAACGGACCAAAAAATAAATACTACCAAGGGCACCGTTACGTTATTTGTAAATTACTTGACCACTCTCCACATACCCGCACTTACCTCTGTGGCGTCCCCCTTAAAATATCTTCGCTAAAGAGCCCTCTCGCTGGCCCCATGGGAAACTGCAGCGCCACCCACACAAGGAGCAAAATGCCCAATGATGAAGCATGACACCTCAACGGGTGTGTGAGGGCAACTCTTCAAATTTAAGGAATTGCCTTGCATCCAACCGTATAATCTTTTATTAAGATAGGTGAGTATCAAATTCTTTCCTTTTCTCACACCCTCTGCTGCCGAATAGGCTAGCACTTACTCACAGGAACAGTTACTCTCTAGTGATTTTGACGTACTGCATTGGGAGCACGGGTACTGGACCTCTTTCTCTTAAGCTCCCAGTCCCTATCTTTGGGCCAGATGTACGATGCCCAAAATAGCGTCTCGCAAATTGCAAATCTTTTGGGACTCACAATTTGCGAGGCGCTATTTTGAATGTACAACAGTATGTAACACACTGTTAGCGATTCCCAATGGGGTCGCAAATTGAGAGGCTCATGAATATTAATGAGCCTCTCGCAATTTGCGACCCCATTGGGAATGGCAGGCCCTCCCAGGTATGGCGGCCAGCTGGGCTCAGCAGATCACCATGTGTTTTTTTATGAAGCCGCTCGCTTTCTTTAAAGGAAAACAGGATACATTTTTAAAAAATGAAACGTTTTCGTTTCATCTTTTTAAGGGCAGGCAGTGGTCCCTAGGACGTCTGCCTGCCCTTAAAAAACATTTCCCCCTGTATTTGCAAAGGGGAAGGGGTCCCCTGGGGACCCCTTAAAAGGGTCAACCCTTTTAGGGTTGACAATTTTATTTTTTCATGGAGAACTTGATATTCAACTAGAGTCACAACTGATTTGAAAGCTTCAAGCATTTCTTTTCAGTGAAATAACATTAGATCCTCTTTCAAAGGACTGAAATGCAAGGTACAGTATCATATCAAACCTTTTTTCTTTTTTAGGTCTCAGAGAATAATGCAAAGGGTGGTAATGTGAGAGCATTAGTGGTAATTTGCGAGTGTTTTGTGCCCGCAATTACGTATGCAAATCATTCTTGCATAGGATTGTGCTCGCTATTAGGAAGGGAACGCCCCTTCCTAATAGCAAGTTGCAAAACCCTGTTTTGTGAGTTGCAAAAAAATTGTGACCCGCAAAATAGGGTTTGTACATTCCCCATGCTATTTTTGCATGCGGCAAATGGGTTTGCAAACCCGTTTGCGCATGCAAAAATGGTTGTACATCTGGCCATTTATGTATTAGATGTTTTTGGTTAAGTTATGTTATGTGTTTGGTTATGTTATTGTTATTTTATCGTTTTGGTTATGTTATGTTTGTTGTTATGCTATTGTTTTGGTAATATTTTTGGCTATGTTGTGTGTTATGTTATGTGTTGTGTTTTATGTTGAGTTATGTGTTTTATATGTTATGTTACGTTGCGTTATGAAATATTATAAAGTACAAGTGTTACCTAAAAGGTGTCCTACACTAGATATGTAAATGGACTAGGAAATAAATTAAACAGTGCTCCAGTGGCACTTTTCAACAAGCATTTGCAATGCAATAGGTCTTGCACTTATGAGAGTTTGAGCTATCAGCTTTGTAAGTGACAATGCCTTTTATTTAGGTGTTGTTTTTAAACAGATAAATAAAAGGTATTGTCATTTACAATGCCAATAGCTTCATTTCTCGCAAATGCAAGCCCTATTGCATTGGAAATGAGTATTGGTGCCCATGCTATAGAAATTTTTAAAAAGCGTTAGGAGAGAGCGTGTCAAGACAAAGCTATTTGTGATAATAGTGCTCGGAGGCTGTAATTAAAGCCTTCCAGTGTAACAACACATGTAACGGGATTGTCGCCAAGGGAGGTTACAAAATGAGACAAGGCGGTACAAAGGAGGGACTACTAAGCCGTTTGACCGAAGAACAGCCACAGTTTACAGTGGACAATGACACAAACCAATATAAAATATGGGAGGAGAGTTGTCGGAGCTTCAAGTCCCTACATGAATACAGCATGCCTCGCAGAAAAGCGCATGTGCTGTCCAGGCTCGACCTAAAGGAGGGAAACTTGTCAGAAACTGAACAAAGTAAACAGATGGGTATATATCTGTGAGACTTGTCATGTATATAGAAGGGACTGGATTTAGTGACTACATGATGAGTGAGACAAATGATTTTGAAAATAATTATTTTATAGATGGGGAGCCTCTGAAGTCGGTGCCTATGAGAGGGGATTTTTGCTGGAAAAAGAAGATCAAAAACTCATACGAACTGCTTTATTGAGAATCACTTGAAGATTTGCCATTAATTTTTTTAAGGACAATATTTGGAATACTTTTTCATGGTATTACAAGGGGGAAAAGGAGTCTTTTTCTTTATCATTTCAGCACCAAAAACCAGGTAGAAGTAATGTTGTTGTCCAGATGTACTAAGTTGAGAGCATTGTCAAGCTGAAAGCCAAGGCCCAGAAAGATCATAGGATTGTGTTGCCCTTGCATTACGCAAGGTGACGAAAGAGCAACATGATCCTTAAGTCGGATTTACCAGGCTGCGCAAGGCCGCCCGGCCTGGCCTACGTGGTTTGGTAATTCTGGAGTAAGGCACGGCAGCCCACGTCACTGCCTTGCGTTACTTTGCGCCTGGATGGCGTTAAATGGGTGGAGCGTGGGCGTTCCCACACACCCACTTATGTATTTGGTGGATTCCAAGATTTACCAAGACTGGTGAACTGGGGAATGCACCACAATTGGACTCCTTCCGGGGCAGAGGTGCAATAAGGAGAAGTATCTTTATTTCTCCTTGTTGTTTCCTCTTTCTAAGTATGTCGCGTTCTGCAGTACGGTTAGAAAGAGGAAAAAGTCTCAAGGGATTATTTTTGTGCAGGAAGGTGTCTCTTACTGCACAAAACCATTCCTGCCTGCAATACAGGCACTCTTGCACCATGGCAGAGGGGTGCCCGCGAAGTCACTAGGCAGCCACACATGTGCCAGAAAGCAGGAATGTGCCAAACCTTGATAGATATTGCGCATTCCCACCCTCTCCATTTGATGCAACGCAAGCAGATTGTCTTGCTACGCTACATAAAATTTTGATACATCTCGGCTCAAGAGCTTTTTTAAAGTACTGATTGTAGAGGCAAAGTACCCACATCTGAAGGCCACCAGGCATCTGAGCAGAAGAAGTCAAATGTCCAGTGGAAATTTCGGAGAGACAACACTTAAACTAAGCCTAATTGAGGTCGTGGGTCCATCGATCCGGGTGATAGATTGAGTATTGCCTGATTATGTGATGACAAAGATCAAATAAGTTTAGCTAAAGGTGCTACTTTGCTGTTAAAAAGCACAGGGGGGCAAACGAAGAGCCCTCCTTAGCACCAGAAAAGGAAGGAGCAACTTTCACAACTTGATTCCTAATGTTTACATTAGATGGTGTCATTTCCAAGCTGAGCATCTGACACCAATCCAACGTAGCCCAGATATGAGCATCTCATGGGATATGGTGTCAAGGGCTGCAGATAGATCAAGTAGGACCAGAGCTGCACAACCTCCTCGGTCCAGGAGCCAATGAAGGAATGGGAGGATCACCACAAGGATTCACAGGATCCACTGAGGTGTCTTTTTAAACCGCTGTTACATGCGATGCACCGCACAAGAGAGTATGGGCAGGTGTTATTCTGTCTATGGTGAGGTGTAAGAAACGCAATGGAAAGGTATCCAAGGTTGAGCCAGATGTGACTGCCAAGGTTCACGTTGTCAATCCCACAGGTGTTAAAGGGGCAGAAGTGGTCCAAACCTGGTTACAAGTGGATGAGCCAGAGGAATTCATCTAAATTTAATGTAATTAACTCATAAAGGCAGGGGTAGCAAGTCTGATTTCTTTGAGTCACCAGAGGACGTGCGGAGATGGCTGGATATATGAGACAAGGTCCGTAGAGACATGGGGGGGCTCATGTAGATCTGGTACCCGTACAGATAGGGGGTCACGCAGCCCAAACTGGAGATCGCAGGCGGGGTCCGGAGTTGGCGGATCTTAGAGTCCTGAGGACAGGGGCCCTGGATGAATTGTGGTACTGGAGGACGGAATTATGGTGCTCTGCCCCTTGAATGCAACATCTGGACTGAAAGGGGCCAAGCCGGTCTCTGTGGTGGTTACAACAGGGACAGATCCTGTTGTATGAACGCACACTTGTTTCTGCATGTTGTGTTGCTTCTCTCCTTTTGGCTCCCCTTTTCCTAACCTTTTTCTTATGAGGTGGGATGATCCTGCTGGGGGAGTGCAATCTTGTTTGAATGTCATTGGTTAATGTTGCTGATCTTGCCTGTGGGGGCATTATTGACACAACAATGTGAATTGTGTGGGCCGATGTGGAGCCCCCTCCATTTTTCTTGGCAGGCCATGGTTGTGAGTGGTGGGTTTAGGCTGCAGGTCCTGGCAGCTGGATGAGCAGTGTGTGTGGTTTTTGCACAGCTGTTTATCCAGGGTGGGTGTATGTTTTTGATCTTTTTTCCCTAACATTTGAAGGGATAATGTTGTAGTACATGTGCAGGTACAGATGTTAGTGAATCTACTTCGGGATTGATGCAGCGGTTTCTTTTACCGGTGGGAGGTGGGGCTGCGATTGGGTGGGTGCCACAAATCCTTAGGGCTAATAACCTATATACCGTTACATGGAATGTCAGGGGTATACAGAATTACACAAAACGATACTGAGTCCATTTGCATCTATTTATTTTTATTCATTTACTTATAAAGTTTTATATAGCGCAAACCTGACCCACGAGGATATTGGAGCACTTTACACTAAAAATTGTTAAACCTTAGGTGGTTGAGGTAATATATATACATCCAGTATTCGTCATTCAGTACAAAGGAGGTAGATAATAGTACATGGATAGCTTAGGAGACTAGTAGTCAACAAAGAATGATCCACGAGGGAATCAGTGCACTTCATAAAACATAGTTATCAAACATTAAGTGACTGAAGTAGTAAACATACATTTGATAATCGCTTTCAATACAAAAGAGGTAGGCAGTAATATGTGGATCACATAGGTGATCGTAGAGTTAGAGTCTTAGGACGTGAATTTGTTCATTAGAAGCATTTTGCTTTTTTTTGAAGGAGGTAAAGGAAGAGATTCCACGTATCATTGGAGGTAGGGAGTTCCAAATCTTCAGTGCAATCCCTGAGAACGCTCTGCAGCCTGTTCTCTTTTTATGGAACGATTGTGCTTTCAATAGTAGTGAACTCGCACTTCACAATTGTCTGCATCGTCCCGATCGCCCTAACTTTAGAACTAAGAAACTTGGGGTATTGCTATACAGTGCTTTATGGGTCATGCAAGCGATCTTTAGGTGAATTCTTGCCTCGTAGGGCAGCCAGTTCAGAGCTTTCAAGGTCGGAGAAATGTGGTTATTTCTTTTAGTTCCTGATACCAGTCTGGCCACAGCGTTGAGCGATGCCCTCAACGGGGCCAGCTTGTATTTAGGGAGACCGCATAGAGTGATGTATACATAGTCTAGTCTTGGAAGCATAAGGGCTTGTACTGCCATTTTTAAGTCGGTCTAAGGGAGGAAGGGTTTAAAATTCCTTAGTATACTTAACTGGTAGTTAACTCCCTTGGTGGCAGTAGTAATTTGCGCCTGCATGTTCAGGTATTTGTCTATGGTGACTCACAGAGATTTTGCAGAGTCAATGATGTGGGGAGCACAGCCAAAGGACGTTAGATGTTTCAGCCATAATTCTATCTTGGGTATGTGATTGGGAGGGGAGATGAGAAGGAATTCAGTTTTTTTGGTGTTGAGCATGAGATGGTTCCAGTGAGCCAACTTTGAGTATTCTGTAGAATAGCGTTGAGCGAAATGAAGTCTTCTGGTGAGGAGATTTTCATATACAGTTGGGTGTCGTCCGCATACAGGTGATATAGAATGTTCGCTGAATTCAGTGCGTTTGCCAGGGGCTCCATGAGTAGATTAAAAAGATTGGGTGAAAGTGCTGATCCCTGTGGAACTCCTATGGTGACCATGGAGGGTTGAGAGAGTGAATGCTTCAACTTGATCCTGTAAGGGCCATCCTTCGTTCCAGTAGGGATAATAGATTGTCATGCTTAACCGTATCGAAGGCGGAAGATAAGTCAAGAAGTATCAATAGGCAAGATTCGTTGTGGTCTGGCATTTTTAGTATGTCATCCATTATGTGAGTGAGTGCAGATTCCGTGCTGTGACCTTGATGGAAGCCGGATTGGTGTATGTCTAGGAGGTTGTGGTTCTCGATGTGGTTACATAATTGTGTTAGTACACATTTCTCCAGCAATTTCCCCAAAGTGGGTATGTTGGATATAGGGCGGTAGTTGTTGAGATCTGAGATCTAGGGTGCAAATAGCCTGTTTACACAAAACACATTTGATGGGCTCAGAGGCGCAGAAGCTAGCAGAAAAATGAGAGGTCAACTTTTTTCTGCAACATACTCTTCCTATGCCAAAGGGGTGATGATCTGGATAGCCCCAGTGGTGCTGTTCCATCATGTGTATAGTGAGGCAGATGTGGAGGGTCACTATATAGTCTTGCAAGGCACACTAGATAGCTAGACATTACTATCTTGAACACCTATGGCCTCAATGGTGATGATGGAGAGTTTTATCACATAATGCAAGGGTTACTTGAAGACAGTGTGAGTTCCCCTTTAGTATGTGTGGGAGACGTTAACTGTATTCAGGATGGGGATTGGGATTGCCAACTGCCAAGGCTGGGGACAAAACCACAGATGACAGAGACCCTTGCCCGGGTCATGCAGAATCTGGGGTTACTCGATTGTTGGCGCACTCATCATCCACAGACACATGGATATACCTGTCACTCCCTGACGCATTGCACATACAGCGGCTTAGACAGGCTGCTCATTGCAAAAGTTTGATCATCTGGGGTGATATGTATGCGAGCATGCACCAGTGTTGCTCCACTTATGTTGGGGGCGTCTTGCACATGCCGTGCAGCGCTGGCGCATGCCTCCAGATTGCATGACAGGCGTGGCCTGCGGGGATAAACTGGAGGATGTGCTCCGGCATCACTTGGATGGTAACTGGGGTTCCACCAAATTAAGGACCACGGAACAGGAGGCCCTTAAGGTCGTCCTGAGGGGATCCTGCATTGACATGACATGCGGGGTCCAACGACAACTTATCGTGGACATTGCGGGTCAGGAACAGAGCTTAGCAATGTTTCATAAGGGCGAAGCAGCTCTGCCATCACACAGGGAGATGTTCTGCGACCCCAACATAACTTACAGAAACTGTGTTAAACCCTAGATAGGCATACACTCACATCTTATTGTCAATGTCTGCACAGGGAAGGTGACAAATCTGGCCAAATGTTGGCTTAGATACTAAGACTCAAGCAGGAGATCACGCCCATTATGAGGATCCGAGACCTGACATTATGAGGCTCCGACAACTAGTGATGCAAAGGTGTGACATACTGACAACCCTACCGATGCACTTCTGGGCTGTATAACAAGCTGACGATGAGATCTGCCCAATTATGATAGAGAGTTTTTTTGAGGAGATGACTCCACTCTGCCTCTCCCCTACCGACGCACAAGACATAGACGAGAACCTCACACTGGAGGAGCTTAGAGCTGATCTCCAGGATTTGCATAGGGCTAAAGCTCCGGGAGAGGATGGCTTCCCTGTCGAGTTTTACCAAGCCTACTCTGCCATTCTTGGGGAGAAATTATTGGAAGTCAACTCAGAAGCCCGGAGAATCAGAATCCTGACCCCGACCCTCCGAGAGGGCATATGTCTAATGTTGAAGCCTGGAGGAGACTCTGAGGATCCCTCCTCCTACAGATCGCCCACTACGATAAATTTTGATGCAAGCATGCTCTGCAAAAATATTGGCGAAGTGGCTACAGGGCATAATCCATGGACTGATCTATGAATACCAATGTGGTTTCATGCCCTCGCACAGCACAGCCCTTAATATGAGGCGTCTAAACCATGTACTACATGAGACTGCTGGGTCGAACCAGGATCTGGCATTTGTGCCACTTGATATTGAGAAGGCATTCAACACGGTCAAGTGGATCTATCTCAGAACGATGCTGAGGGAGATCGGCTTTGGTCCAGTCTTTCAGGACTGGGTGCAGCTCTTCTACATGAGCCCCATGGCCTGTGTCAGGGTGGAGGGAGGTTTCGGAGGCCTGAAGGGTGGAGCGGGGTACCCGACAGGATGCTCCATCTTGCTGCTTCTATTCACCCTGGTTTTTGCGTCCATTGTCATTTTATTTTGTAGGGAGCTGGATCCCTGCGGAATACGGGTGAGAGAAATCGACACACATCTTCTCATTATATGCTGATGATGTGCTGGTATATGTCCACTCACCTGCTGAGGCAATACCTGTCCTATTGCGACACCTGGAGAACTTTGGCGAGTTTCTGACCCACACGTAAACATTGGCATTATGGTTACTAGGAGAGTAGCCGTTCATCAGCGCATCATTGTAGATAGGGTATGCTGGGTCTAGTCAGGTTGGTAGAATTCTGAAACACACTGCCCCTGTCGGTGATGGGGCAAGCGGCAGTAGCTAAAATGGTTTCCTTCCCCGGTGTCTATACCTAGTACAAAATGCACTGGGAGAAAAGGCTTCTGCAAGGTATGATAAAGGATGATACGTTATTGCACATCTTAATGGGGGATGGCAGGTTCAGGCAAACGCTAGCGTACCTTATCTGGCCCACCATACTTCACAGGTGTGGAGAACAGTGATAGAAAAATGGTGTTACGCAGGGCCCCCTTTGACAGAGAATTATGCATATGGGATCTAGAACCCTTTTGATCTATTGATCTTGAAATGTCCAGGGCGAGATGGAGAGAGAGTTGATGCCTCTTAGCTGGAAATTTATACCCAGGAGAGGATTTCCTCACTTTTCAGGACGCACAGGACACCTTTAATAAAGGACTAGTCCATCTCTTGTAATTTGCCAAATTAGAAAACACTGCAAAGGAACTCTGGCGCCCATACTGGGCATCCCCATCACCATCTTAGACACTGGGGGTTGCTTAGATGGGGGAAGGCAGACACCTCATCTCCCTGTTCTATGACGCTCTTCAGGGTGACCTGATGAAGAATGTGTACAAAGCGAAAATAACATGGGAAACAGATTTGGGGGAAGCCATTGAGGATTCGAATTGGAGTCATGTATGCAGCCTGGTAAAGACGTTGTCCTGTAACAACTAATTTAAACTGCTTCAGTGTAATTGCCTGCACCACCCATAAATAACAGCAGCCCGGCTCAACTGTATTGACTCTGGGTGTACACGTTGTGGGGAGGAGAGTGCCACATTCATTCATCTGGCATGGCACTGCGCGGGGGCATATCTTCTGGCAGGAGTTGGTGCCCCGCATCGAGGAAGTGGCGGGAATTGCCATCCCTATGTCACCCGGTGCTTGCCTCTTGGGTATGGTGGTGCAACTCAGACGACGCAATCTTTCATATAAACTCCTGCATTTAGCACTGCTTCTTGCTAAACGACGAATAGCTATTGAGTATATGGCATCCCAGGTCCCAGGTGAGGTCCTGTGGGTTAAGAATGTTCTGGAATCGATAGTTACAGACGAGTAACACTTGAGAATTTCTAGCACGGATGATAAGGTTGCAGAGGACTTGGAAACCTGGGGGGCAATGCTGGACTCATTCAATGAGAATGGAAACCCAGATGTGGTTGTATGATGGAACCAGGGGTAAACGTTGTTTACAACGCGGTGTTTACACCGCACGACCTTTACCACGCTGCCATTACAACGCAAGTCATTACTACGACTTGCGCTGTATGGCGCTGTTGGTTAAGGAATATTGTAATTTTATATTCCAACACCTTCCCTACTGTTACGTGGACTGGTGTTGGAATATAAAATTATAATATTCCTCAGTCCGCGCCCTCCAACGCAAGTCATTGTAACGACTTGCGTTGAAAATCTGCGATGTAAAGTACCGTGATCAAAATGATCGCGCTGTACTGACATACATCCGAACCAGGAGTTCCCTAACCCTGCATGCCTAAACAAAGTGCCTTAACCGCACATTCCTGTACCACAAATTTTCGTGGTAAAGAGGTATGGGTGGCTAAGGTCATCACCCCCCTACCCACCACCCTAAGGTACAAACTCCCCCCTCCCAACTCCCTCCTGCCCTGAGGTGGAAATACCCCTACCTCCCAACCCCCACACTGTACCATCCCCCTGCCCTGATGCCAAAACCCTGTACCTTAACCTGACCCAACCAAGCCCTAAAAACTACCCCGACTACCCATTCCACCCCCCTGCCCTAAGGCCTAATACCCTAACCCCTAATTAAAAAAACTACCCCAACACGCCCCCAGCCCTAAAAACTACTACAACCCCCCCAGCACTGAAAACTACCCCCACCCCCAGCCCTGAAAACTAGCCCCAAGCCCCCAACCATGAAAACTTCCCCAAACCCCCCTGCCCTGAAGACTAGCCCTGAACCCCCAGTCCTGAAAACTACCCCAACCCACCACCCAGCCCAGAGGACTATCCCTGAACCAACCCCCAGCCCACAAATCTACCCCTGACCCACCCTCCAAACCACAAAGCTACACCCGACCCACCCCCAGCTCAAAAACTGGCCCGACCCCAGGGTACAAAACAACCGTGACCCACCCCCCAGCCCGCAAAACTACCCCGACCCATCCCCAGCCCACAAAGCAACCCCGACCCACCCCCCCATACCACAAAACAACCCCGACCCACCCCCCCAGCCTACAAAACTACCCCAACCCACCCCCCTAATCCACAAAACAACCCGACCAACCCCCTGCCAACAAAACGACCCAGACCCCGACCTGTAGTGCTGCTGCGGGGTAAATGATGAGGCAGACACAGGTGTGTGGTTAACTATTTATTCCTGTACTAGAGCGCGCCGGGAGCAAGCCTACAGCACGAATGTCGCTACTCTCTCCCTCTCTCAGTCGTAACATCACTTCCCCGAGCATTCTAGCGTCCCCCGTCACGAGCTGACGGAGACACTAGAATGCTACACTACATATCTCCTCCCTTTAACAACAATTACACAATTTCCAAAACTACTGGGTAATACCTCCAAAAGGATCAGTCCGAGGGTGGTTAGGTCTTCATGTCCAACTCCCGATACTTGTTTGGCAGTACCACGGTCCTGCCTGTGTGGGTCTGTCTCAACGTGGTGCCTACCTTCGTGTCTCTGCTGTCCCTGGCAGGGGCAGCATTGGTTTTCTCCTGTGGTTGGTCCCTGGTGACCAAATCACTCTCACTTTGGTCTGCTTGATATGCCTGCTGCTCAGAGTCCTCTGAGTTCTCCTGGGTCCCGGCAGTGTTCGCCTCTTCTGCATTGGTGACCTCCGTGCCACTGCTGGGTGTACCAGTGTCTCTGTTATTTTCCTCTTCTTCCAGGTACCCGTAGTTACACTCTTCGGTTTTGTCCCACTTCATCACCTTGTTGCATCTGGACATTCTGTCTAGGGACAATATCTTTCCATCACTCAATAAGGCGGATCTGGCGTACGTTTCTTTGACCTGCAGAGGTGTGCTGTACTTGCTGTCTCCTTTCTTCCTCAATTGCCAAGCTTCGCTCTGACCCACTTCCCTTTTTCCAGCACCGTTTCTTTGACATTGTGCCTCTTGTTGTAGTGGTCTGTGTAGATCCTTTGCGCTTTTTCCAGATTGTTGCGCACCACTGCTGGAGACTACCTGCTTTGTACTGTGCATTGTTTCCACACCATACTGTCCCTGGTGAACGGGTCCCGGCCCCTCAATATTTTGAACGGGCTGTACCCTGTCTTAGTGGGAGTGATACTGTAGGCCCATACAGTGCACTTTAGTTCCAACTCCCAATTCTTCCCAACGTTGATGGCAGCTTGAATTGATCCCATGATGATCCTGTTAAACCTTTCGGCTAGGCCGTTCCCTGCTGGATGGTATATCGGGGTGTGTTTGATCTGTATTCCATTCCGGTCCATAAATGCGTTCCATTTCTCGGACGTAAATTAGGGTCCATTGTCACAAGTTACGAGTCTTGGGATTCCTTCTGCGGAGGTGAGGAAGGCCAGTACAGCATTGGTGTCCACTGACTCACATATTCTATTTCCGGACACTTGGAGTACCGATCGACTAGCACGATGGCATACATGGGTACACATGGGTACAATGTTTGCCTCTAATATGGGGCCCAATATGTCCACTGACAATTCTTCCCAGGGATTAGCTGGGTTGACGAACTTCCCTAAGGGGGGTCGCATTGTGGTCTGTGTCTTTTCTGCATTGCTGCATTGTCTACATTCTTTGACATGTCTCTCCACTTAGCTGTTCATTGCTGGCCACGAGTATGCTTGTTTGACTCTTTGTTTTGTTTTCACTATCCCCAAGTGTCCTTCGTGCAGCATCGTGAGTAGCCGGCTTACCAGTCGTCCTCGGGGCACCACTTTGTCTCCTCTTAATGCGAAGATCTTGTTGTCTCCCACTGACAGCTCTTCTTGTACTTCATAGAATTTTCGCTGTTCTGGGGTTAAATGTTTCTTTTCTGGCCACCCCATGACTATGAACTGCTTGACAGCTGTTAGGCTTGTGTCCTCCTTGTATGCCGTCTTCCATTCTTGTGCACTTATGACCGTCTCTTGGTCGTCCATGAATGCTATGGTGTAATCGTCTTCTTCCATTGGCCTTGGTGCATTTTCCATTGCCGCCGCCCTGCTGAGAAAGTCGGCCACTTTGTTCTTGGAGCCGGAGATGTATTGGACATCATACACATAGTCCAAGAGACGCAGAGTCATTTTCGCTATGTCGCGTGTCCGCTTGACGTGAGTACCTTCACTAACGGCTTGTGATCCGTTCGGAGTAGGAATCTGGAGCCCCACAGGAATTGGAAGAATCTTTCCATTGCCCATATTGCTGCTAGCATCTCCTTCTCGACCACGCTGAATTTCTCTTCATTGGGAGCCAAGGACCTGGAAGCAAAGCTCACGGTCGTCATTTCCCCTTCTGGGACTGCTGCATCAAGACGGGTCCCAACCCTCTGTCACTCGCGTCCATGGTGAGTATAGATAACGCTTGTTGGTCGAAGCCATGTAGGGCTACCGCCTTACATATATCTTCTTTGATTTGCTTGAATTCTTCCTGCATTGCCTCCAACCACGTGAAGGCCATTCTCTCTTTCAGTAGCTGACGTAAGTTGTGTGTTTTGGTGGCGAAATGCGGTACAAACTTGCTGTAGAACTCCGCCATGCAGAGGAAAGATCTGACGTCATCTTTGTTCCTGGGGTTAGGTGCATCCTTTATGGCCTTTGCGTTTGCCTGTTTTGGTGAGATACCTTTATCGCTTATTTTATGCCTTAGGTACGTGACCGAGGACACCCAGAATCTGCTGTGAGACCGTTCTGTCTTAGGATGCGCAGTACAGTGGAGAGCTTTGCGTCATGGTCAGCCTTGGTTCGACCTATGACTAGGATATCATCCTGGAAGTATTGCACTCCCTCAGTGTCTTTGAAAAGTTTATGCATCAGCTTTTGGAAGACCGCAGCGGCGGAGGCCAGGCCGAAGGGCATTCACCGGAACTGGTAGCATCCAAACGGTGTAATGAACGAGGTCAGTTTCTTGCACGTGGGGTGCAGTGCGATTTGGTGATAGGCGGAGGTCAGGTCTACTGTGGAAAACCACTTGACGTCTTTCGTCCGGGCTAACATCTCGCTGATCCTGGGTAATGGAAATTTATCCACTAAGATATTTTTGTTAAGCTCCCTCAAGTCAATGCAGAGGCGTACCTTGCCATTGGGTTTCCTGGCTACGACCAGCGGAGCCAGCCATTCTGCGCTCTCGGTCGGCTTGATGATTCCAGTGTCTTCTAGGCATTGCTGTACGGCTTCCCTGCTTTTGAACGGAATGTTGCCTACTTTATGGCTCACTGGTTGTTGCCCCTTCCTTGAGGCATATCTTGTGAGTGAACTTTGTCAACTTGCCGAACACTTGTGGGAATTCTGCCTTCCATTTTTCTGCTTAGTATGCTTGTGCGGGGGCCGTCATCAGGACTTGCATTGTGCCTCCTGAATTGAGTTGAATACCGAGTTTTCCTTGGTCTACCCATCCTAGGACTGAGGGTCCTTTCTCTGTCACGTAGTGTTTCCCTTCGGCCGTGACACCCTTGCAACTCTGAAATTGCATTCTCAATTTGCGATTCTCTAATTGAGAATTGCAAATAGAGAATGTCTTCCCATTCATTCCTATGGGCCTTGTAGCCCATAGGAATAAATGAGAAGGTATTCCTTATTTGTGAACCTCAATTTGCGATTAGCAAATAAGGAATTATTGGGATTCACAAAAAAGTGCTAATCCTACCTACATTTCGTTTTGCGATTCTCAAATTGCGATTCCCTAAAAATCGCAATTTGAGAATCGCAAAACAAAAATGACCTACATATGGCCCACAGTGTTTAGCTAGACTGTTTTTGGGCTTGCAGTAAATACAAGGTAGGAATGTCTTGATGATTATGTAATGGACTCTTGCACAATATTAAAATAAGACATAGGTTTATAAAACGTGCAATCACCGAGGTATCTTGGCGCTGGCGGAAACCCTCTAAGCTGTACAGCGCCCAGCGGTGATTAGGTAGGAGAGGAGGTAAAGAGCCATGTCTTTTATGATTTCCTAAAAAGGAGGTGGCTATCCAGGGATCTTAAAGATGGAGGCAATTATTTCCAAAGTTTGCCTGCTGCATAGGAAAAGCTTCTACCGCCCTAAGTCGGCTTTTTTATTTTTGCAATAGTGACCCTTCTGGCAATAGTAGATCTTAAGGGCCTCCTAGGGAAATACCAAGAGAACAGATTCTGGAGGTGTAGAGGGGCCACACTATGTAAAGCTTTGTGGGTCAAGCATATTATATATGCATGTAGCCCTTGAAATGGAACTTTGATTGCCGGATATTCCTAATCGCAAGTAAACCCATTCCCCCATCCCCCTTCACAGCTGGATTTTTGCGGCAAAAGTTAAAATCAACAAACAGCTAACTCATGTAAGGAACGCTTGGATTAATAATGGCTACTAATGACCTCTCAGGCCACATTCCAGTCTAAAACTTGCTTTTACTACTTATACCTTTCAATCAGGTGAACTTTGATCATTTTTTTCCTCCGTCTTGTCCATTCTCCTGTCCTCTATGTGTACACTTCTCTGGCTAGACAGTGAACTCCGAATCTACTGATTGAAGGAAATGGGAGGGTCGCGAAACAGAAGAATAATAGTGAGGTAAAGAGATTGGTAGGTCTAGACAGTTGAAGGGAGTTATAGATAGAGATGAGATGCAGAGATGGGCGAGGTAGGGAGAGACATAAAGAGAAAAAGGTGAACTAGTCAGTCAAGAAGATACAGAGATGCAGAAAGACAGAGATAGGTAAAGAAGCAGAGAGATCAGTATGGTTTACAGGGAGGTGGCGAGGGTCGGAGAAAGGGAAATAGAACGGTAGAGAGGGGTGACATAGAAAGAGAGATGAACTAGAAGCTGGCAGGTGAACAGAGAATGGAACTATGGAAGGAAGAGAGAGGGTTAAAATGAGTTGTATAGAAAGACAGGTCAGGTAAAAAATAAGAAGGTGGAGGGAAAAGTACAGGGATAAGAGAAAAAACCAGAGCTGTGCAAATTAGACAGAGATGAGGTGCAGAGAGAAAAGATGTGAAGTAGAGAGACACTTGAGTTAGAAAAAGAAAGTCAAGATTGATTGAGAAATAGACAGCTTGGGAGAGACAGAGGAGAGGCAGAGAGACACACAAGGAGGAGGAGTAAGGGGGAGTGAGATTGAAAAGGTGATTTGACAGAGGTGAGGGATATAGAAATGGAAAGTGAGATGCGAGGTAAAGAGAGAAAGAAATTTGAGCAAAAAGTGAAACAGAAGGAGAAGAGATAAACGGAGGAGAAATGAAGAAGAGCATTGATTTGCAGAGAGAGGCAGGAGGGTAGAGTGGGAGATCTAGAGAAAGCCCTATAGAGTGATAGAGAGTGAAGTATATTGAGAGAGAGGAGAGGAAAACATAAGTGAGGTACTGGGAGTGAGATAGAGAGAGGGGGAGATACATTGGTTTGTAGAGAGTGAAAAGTAAAAAAAGAGGTGTGAAGAGGTTAGGTGAAGAAAAGGGAGGTACATGAGACAGATTGTTTTTAATGTAATTGCCTTCAACTGTCCAAGAGTGCAAGGGACACTGTTGGGCAGGCTGGGCATACACACAAAGCGTCTGTAGAGTATACTTGCCCACCTGGCAAATTAAAAACCCCAGAAAGGTGGGGGGGGGGGTGCAATGCCCACTTTGCCAATGCCTTAAACAGCTCTGCCCATTAGTGTCTGCTTCTCTCTCTCAGCTTTTGATTTCCTCTACTACCAGAAGGTGCTGCTCACACACACTAAAATAATTCTGGGTGACCCAATAAACCCTTGTAGGCTTGGGCAGAGAGCAATATAGAGTAGAGAGTGGCTACAAGGGATTTTATTTATACAACATTTAAATTGATTTGTTAGAATAAATCCAAGGAGTTGATGTTTAGTTATGAACTGATTTGTTGATTTATACATACATCGGTTCATGAACTTTTGCGTACATTGATTTGTTTATTGTATCCCAGTGAATTGATTTTCTCCAGATAGTTGAAATACAATATATATTTTTTCATATAAATAGACCTCTCTGTGTGCTGCTTCTTCTTCTTCTTTTCTCATTTAATGTGATTAACATCAATAATTATTTGGGTTATCCTATGAATACATTTGGGTTAGATTGTTGACAACTAACCTTCAAGATTTATGCTAACAAATCAATTTAAATATTGTATAAATAAAATCCCTTGTAGCCACTCTCTACTCTATATTGCTCACACACACTGGCAGCAAATCAGACAACAGCAGAGAAGCCCTTGCACCTCTGGGGAGAGGATGTAGCCTTACGGCTAGATCGGTCGACCTCGAAGTTGGGGAACCGGGTTCGAGTCTCTGGAACGACGCTCAACATCGTGTGATTCTGGGCAACTCACTTATTTCCTGTGCCTAACAAATATGAATGTGTCCTCTTGTAACGAAACTGAAGCTCATGTATAGCACTCTGATACCTGATGTCTCGGGTCTGGTTCGCGCTATATAAAACTCTAAAAATAAATAAATATATTTTAAAAAAGATCAAACATCATCACCTTTGCCTCATCTTTCCTTTCTGAAGGTGCTCCATTGTCATGGCACACCTGAGACTGTGCCAAACAGTAGTCACGTAGCTATCTCCATGGTCACGGGTGCATAACTAAGGAAACTGGGTTAAATTCCGCATCCTCAAACCTGGGACAATCCAAGTTGACCACTCATGGAGATCCCATTCACACATACTGACGTAAAATACTATACAGCAACATATCTGCACATGACACAAACAACAAAACCTTCCCGCAGTCACGGAAAACTCTGTCAGCTTAATGCGAATTATGAAGTTGCTCATACGACCACAAAACATTGATGTGACCTAGACCCAGTCAAGTCCCCCATCCCCATCATCATAAACCACAGACCTCCTCCTACATGCCTAACTCTGAAGAAGAGGAAACTCCTTAACCTCATTCAAATTCCCATCAAACAGCCTAAGAAGTCTTTGTCCAATACCACCCACCCCTTACTTCAGTGCCTACTCCATAACTGCTGTTCTTCACTTAATTATGCTTGCAGATATCTGAGACTATCGTGAATTATGCCCTACATATACAAAGGACAGATGTATTATTTACTGGTCGCATAATACTTTTTGCAAGTATGATGTGACCAGTAAAGAATTTTAAGAACAGAGCTATGTAATAATAGGTGGTTTCTTAAAATATTATATAATAGAAGGTCAGAGTCCAACCTACCTCATGAATATTAATAAGGTAGGTCGCAAATGCAACTCACTGCTTTTGTAGCCCTGCTGGGGTCAGTAGCTCACCATGTCAGTGATTTATTTTTAATAAAATAAAAACAATTTTAAATGCAGCCCGTTTACCTTAAAGGAAACAGGATTGCATTTATAAGGAACATTTTACTTTTTTTAGTTTGTTAAAGAGTTGGCAGTGGTCCCCTGGACAAATGCCTACTCTCAACAAACTTTTTTTACATTCGCAAAAGGGACCCCTTTTGTTGTGCAACACATTACCAGTTCTTTTGAGGTGTTAGTAAAATATCAATGTTTTGCAATCAGATTTCGGTTGGAAAACATGGGATTAGTGCATAAGAAAAAGCATTTTAATGGTGGCAAATGTCGAATAGGAGCATTTTTGGCTGTTAAAATGATTTGTACATCTAGCCAGTAGTTTCACAGAAAAATTGGCTTGACAACTCCTCAAATAATGTTTTGGACATTTTCTACCCTGGCACCACTCCATCCCACAATGTATTGAATGGAGACAGATTTAGTGGTGGAGTACCTGTTTTCCATATGAACATGATAGGTTTTAGCTGTTCCCTACCGCTCATTCCAGTGCCTGTCTATGGAAATCTCTTCTCAGAAGGCATCTTCTCTTAAATTAAATGTTATCTGCCACCTCCCGTTGACAACAAAACATTATTTGAAGAATGTATGGAATTGATCATGACCCAACTGATGATATTAAAGGCCAGCATCTTCCGGGGTGATTTCAATATGCATTAGGGCGACACTAGCAAAAACTCTGTGTTAAACCTATCCGCCATGGGTTTTACTTTCCCCAGACTTTTTGCCTTCACTCCTCCTGTTTTGCTGAATTTGTTTTGATGTCCTTAGGACTCTGCACACTTTGTCACAGTTAACTAATGCTAAAGTGCTCTCTCCTTTAAACATGGTGAAATTAGCTTACACCCACTTGACAGATTTAATTTAGTTGTATGTCCATAGTAAAGTGGTACTACATGTGCCTAGGGTCTGTTCATTAAATGCGGCTAGTGGGCCTGCAACACATATTATTCCATCCACTTAAGTAGCTCTTTAAACATGTCTCAGGCCTGCCATTGCAGCCTGTATGTGCAGTTGTTAATTGCCAATTCAAGCTGGCAAAATAAACCTTTTGACAGGCCTAAACGTTCTTTATTAATACAGATAAGTGACCCATAGGGCAGAATGCAGTGTATTTAAAATGTTGGACATGTACTTTTAAGTTTTGCATGTCCTGTTAGTGAAAAACTCTAAATATGTTTTTTACCACGGCAAGGCCTATCTCTCCCATAGGATAACATTGGGTTACATTACTACATTTAGTAAGTGAGAACTTTTAATTGGGAGTAGGTAGGAGTGTTAAGTCTGGTTTCTAAACAATTATAATCTAACATCCTCTTTAATAGTAATGTCAGATTTTAAGTCACAATTCTGAAAATGCCACTTTTAGAAAGTAGTAATTTTCTTCTCCTAACCACATGGCTGGCTGTAGTTGGCCTTTGTGTATTCCTCCCAGAGAATATCACAAAGGGGCACTAGGGCCATCTTTAGAAGGGTGCGGAAGGGACCTGTTACCTACCCCACTTGCACCTCAAAAGGACTGCCTCAGCACACCCCCAAAGGATTTGACACTAGTCTATTGTAACCTCCAGACAATCTGGGGCAAGGGCAGGGAGGAATAAAATTCAAGACACAGCTATGTGGGGGGGAGGGACTGTAGAAGCTTCTCTCACTTCAAAAGCTGGCACCAGCAATAAAGGTTGGACCCTCAGACCCAATTCACTTATGGACCAGTAAACAAATATAATAAAATAAAATACCCAGGAAAACACAACAAAACCTGAAGACAATCCCCCTATCCCTCTAATCTAACTCTAAGAGTGCTGCCAGAAGAAGCTACAGAGCTCACAGTTTCAGAGCTAAGTCCTCTCACATCAAAATGCTTCTGAGTATCTTGAGGAATTGACCAAAACTACTCTTAAAAGGAATTAAACAGTAAAATATGCTGATTTCCATGAGCACAGCTCATACTTCAGAAGACAAATGTGAAGATATTGTGAAGTTCTTTGCTGAGACAGTAATGCCTATTGAACTATCTCCTCCCTCAAGTTCGGACAGCCCGAGGACCACAAGTAAATCTGCAAAGCAAAAATAACCTGGTCTTAATTTGATGAAATCTCAGTTAATAGGACTACTTAAAACTATAGCGAGGGTTTCCAGTTGTCAGTTAAAAATGATTTTAACAGATAAAACACCACAGATTGGAAGATTTACTTTTTAGTAGAGACTAACAAATACTGGGTTTTAATACACTTTTACTGCTTTTGTGCAGATGGAAACCTCTGCTATCCAAAAGGTCCCTGGACACACTGGACTCCATGGACCTACCTCCACTCCCACTATGGGACTATGGCTGTGATTCAGCTCATGGTTCATTACACATTGCTGGGTGGCGACCAGCAGGTTTGCAGCGAACTATGAGCAGGGCATGTGGCACCCCTGTGATGTCAACCTTCTTTACTGCAGGCATGATGTAGCTTTACTTTCTGAAAAATAAGGTGTCAGAATTGTAGCAATGAAGATCATAGTACAAACAGGTGCCTCAAGAATCACCGCCCTCCCATAAAGTATTGGACTCAACAGTCTTGTTCTTTGTTTATATTGTGATGGTCTGAACAACATATGTTTTGGAGCCACATGTCACGCCTGCCGTGATCCATATCCGGATGCGAATAAAAAGCGCGATGATAGACAGGAAGCTGCTTGCCGTTCTAGTCGGTCCCAGCCTTAACCTTCCTGTTGTCGGTTTCCTTACCTCTGCTTCCAGTTCATCCTCATTGATGTGGCGTTCTCTGTCAGCTCCACGTCTGGTTTCTTTCGTGTTTGGGCATCCTCAATCCACCTCCTCTGATCCGTAATCTTCTGCTCCTGCACTCCTTCATTGGAATCTTGCAAAGGAAAGAGACACAAATAAAACAAGAATTATCATTCTACAAGATCCCATCTGGGTACCACGCTATGCACGTACTAGCATGCTTAAAGTGAACAAATCAATACTTATCAGATTTTGGATCTTGCACGTGGATTCAGCATAAAAGTGATGCCTTTGATGGAGAAAGTGAAGTAGTGTGGCTCACTGGTTAGAGGCGGCAGACCCGAGAGCAGAGGACGGGCCGGGACCAGGGTTCGATTCCCGGCGCGGCAGGTTTCTGGACCAGGGTCAGCGGACTCGATAATTCTCTCGCCTCGGTGCCCACTCTGATCAGCGATCACACTCGGCAACTCTGGGCGTTAGCTTGCCTCATCTTCACTAACGGCCCCACCAGACCGCCGGGGATGCCTGGTCTCACCCTGGAGATACCCATTAAGGGACCATCTCTCACGGAAGCCAGGAAGGGTTTCGCAGCGGTCGAAGCGCCTTGGGACCGTCCGGGTAAGTAGTGCGCTATATAAATGCCTATACATACATATACATACATACATACAGAAACCTATTAACAGAAAATACAACATTAAGATGTGCTTTTTCCTAAACTGAAATTTTTCACACATTTGAAACCTAGAACTGCTACATTTTTGCTATTATTTTCAGGCCCTGTATATTTTTATTTTTTACATGGTCATATGACTTGAACTGAGATGCATGTAGTAATGCTTAGTATATGTATATGCTTTTTTCTTTCATGTTATATTTAGTATTCAATTTCTTAAGGAAGATAACAGTAATATATGAGGAATGCTATAGTCTGGAAATGAGGCAAGATGGCGGCCGTGATCAGCGGCTGAGCGGCAGCACTGGACACAGCGCAGGGATGGAATGATGTATTTTGATTCAATTCCGACATCCAGGCACTCTCCGTTAATGTCAGCAACGAGGGATCACTAAAGAAACAAGGCTACAGTAAACCTCGAGGCTACTTGACCCC
Organism: Lissotriton vulgaris; assembly: GCF_964263255.1. Lineage (NCBI taxonomy): Eukaryota > Metazoa > Chordata > Amphibia > Caudata > Salamandridae > Lissotriton > Lissotriton vulgaris. The sequence continues at coordinate 554,692 of NW_028243866.1, read as the reverse complement.
TAAGACTCACGGGGCATTACAATAGCACTCTGCGCTGGCGAGACATAACCAAACGCTCAGACAGAGCAAAACGCGTAGAAGCATAGCGGCATTCAAAAGCGGCTGGAAATTAACTCTTTGAATCCCGATGGAATCCTGATGCTTTCCAGTGTCTTTGGCAGTGGGCTGCCTCGCACGGGTCTGCGGAGGCTCCTGGCTACAGCTGCAGCTGCGCTGGGAGTCGGATTAGCTTGCAGTAGCCCTAGCAGAGCTCGCGGAGTTCGCGTAGCCTGGAGGCAGGGCCACACAGGACAGGCGGGACCAGGGAAGCGGAGCGGAAACTGCAGCAACTCCAGCGGACCTGGCAGACCTGTCAGACCGGACAGACCCGACAGCCCGGCACAAGGAGGTGGAGACGCTCTGTGCTGCAGCGCACCGGTCAAGGTGAGGCAGGGGATCTCTCTGCTGATAGCATTTGTATCTATGGCCCCTAAAATCAACACCGGGGGAAAGACAAAAAAAAAAGGTATGGCGGATGGCGCCTCTGCATCTGGCAACTCGGATAATACTCCAAGCATGGACAATGTGGCAAACACCGGGTTGGAGGGGGCAGCATCAGAAGCTGTGTCAGGGCGGGCAAAGCTGTAACCGCCCACAGGGCAGAACTCCCCTAAGATCAGAACCCGTCAAGCTACAGCCACTGCGACGGTCAGCGTGGTGGAAATGCTGAATCGGAATGAAAAGAAAAGAAAACTGAAGGATATTGAGCCAGCGCCAGCAGCTGTGAACTCTGGGCTACCGGTGTTATCTGTACTACCTGTGCTACCTGCACTTTCTGTACCATGTGAGTTGCCCGCTTTACCATTACCGGCCAATACTCTATCTGAGAACCCAGGCATAGACCCGGCACTGCAAACTGCAGCACTATCAGTCTCAAATCTACACCCACAGACACAGATCCCTCAGTTATGTCAGGTAGAGGAAGCCAGGGATGACACCGCAGGTGGGGGCAAGTCTTTAATGATGCACTCAGAGTCTCTAGCTGTTGGATTGGGATCTGGCGATATCTGTGCTTCCAACAACAATGAGTGCACCACCTCATTACCCGTGTCATTACCCTCACAAGATCTGTTGTTTTCGTCAACGGAAGGGTCAGAAGTCTTACCAACTAACGACAAGGGTGATCAAGAAGGCTTATCTACAGCTGATATATTCAAAGAGAGTATCAGTCTTACCACGGCCCCTGAGAGCCATAGGGGTCTACTTGCCAATTCTAAAGTCAATACAATCTACTCCGGGGCCACTCACGGCGAGAGGGAAAAGGAAAAGGAAAAGACCCCCAGCGAGTGCTTCTTCTCTGTTACAGAGGAGGCCAACTGGTCAGAGGAGGATGATGAGCTACATAGCTCAGATATTGATGGCAGCAATCCAGAAACAGAGAGCGATAGTGAGGTAGGGTTACCATCATCTATTATAAAAAATGTGCCTCCTCAAAGAGACCACACAGCACTGACTTGGGACCACTCTCCTACAACATCCCTTCAAGGGAATTCTAACCCGGCGACGGGCAACGTAAGTCACAATGAGCCCACACAGTTGTCAATGATGACGATGATGGAATCAATTCACCAAGGAATAACTGCTCACAGAGAAGAAACCCGGGCAGACAGTCTCAAATCCCAGGCTGCGATAAGAAAGATGAAAGCAGTGGTCAGGAAGCTTTCTAAAGCCTGGGTAAGTGTGGGAGATAGGGTCTCAAATCTAGAAGAGAGGGTGGTCGCCACCGAAGCTGAGGCGGCTGCAGCCACAAATAAAGTGGAAACTCTTGGAGCCCAAGCAATTGACGTCCAGTGGAAGCTGGAGGACCTTGAGAACAGGCAAAGAAGGAACAACCTCAGGGTCCTGGGTATTCCGGAAGGGGCAGAGGGCCAGGATGTTAAAATGTTTATCGTTAAAACATTTGAGAAAGCCTTCCCGGACATCGCCGGTTGGAACTGGGCCACTGAAATACAGAGAGCACATAGGACACCCTTCAGATTGAGAAAAAATGCCAGAGAAGGGGATAAGCCTAGAGCAATCTTAATCTATTTAGGCAATTTTCTTCTTCGCCAGTCCATTTCAGAGAAAGCCCGGCCTGACTCTAAAAGAACATTTGAAGGAGGGTCCTTCTTTGTTAGGCCGGATTTCTGTCACTCCACCGTGGAACGAAGATGGAGATTAAGGCAATTAATTAAACCTTTCCAGGACAAAAGGGTACAGGTCTACCTCATCAATCCTGCCCAGTTAAAGATTATCCACCTAGGCAAAACCATGTATTTCTCCTCGGAAATCAAGGCTCAGGAGTTTCTAGACTCTCTATAACATGTTCATTATTCATGCAATCTAACAAAGGCAAAGATCCCAACTCTTGTTATTGGATGAAGTCTTAGGTTTAGCTTAGCTCAAGGTTAAGTTTGAATCTCACATAGTAAAGCGTGTCACGTTAGGGAGATTTGTGGGAGATTCGTGGGAAAATCGTGGGTGCACATAAAGCCGAGGTTGAAGTTGGATTTATTGATTGCACTGTGTCCATTGCCGCACCCATCACATGCACAGACTCAGTCTGCGCGACTCACCGGGGGGTGAGTTGGGGTCAGGGGGGTGGGGAGGGGGGGTCTCTCGTGGGAGGGGGGGGAAGGGGGTAAAGAAGCAAAAAGAAAGTTCATGCAATAAATATGTTTTTTGATATATCGGAGATGTTGAAAGTGGCTACACTTGTCATTGCTAGATACAGGATAAAATATGACTGGTTAGCTTGTTGGCTGGTTTCTCTCCAGGGCTATGTCAAGGATTAAGATAATTAGCCTTAATATAGGAGGACTGAACGATTGGAAAAAGAGGGAAAAGTTCGAGGAGTATGTTAAATTAATAAGGCCCGATATTGTCTGCTTACAAGAGACTCATCTGCCATGGAAAAAGAAACATTGGTTAAACATAAGGGGGTATGAAATATTGTCTTGTTCCTCACAGACCTCAACTGTAAGGGGGGTAGCCATCATAGGCCGGGTTGGATTGGGTGGGGTCAAAAAATCAAAAGCTGACCCCGTTGGGAAGATGGGCTATATGTGAATTGAAATTAGGTATCACTCTCTGTTCAGTGTATGGTTCCAATCTGGACGATCCAGGGGTGATGGATTACATTGAAAGGGAGCTCACTAACTGGCCATCACCTTTGGTATTTTGCGGCGACCTCAATATCTCAGCAGATTTTACAGGTAACACCCTATATAATGGTCGAAAGCCCCGGGTATTCAGGGCGGTCTCCTCTATAATTCATTCTTATGGCCTGAAGGATGTCTGGGGTAATCTAAAGAAAGATGAACCTGGGTTCACATACTTTTCACATCCATTCAATAAATATACAAAATTGGACTATTTTTTAGTATCAACCACACAACTTAGCAATGTTGAAATTTCAATGCTCCCAAAGCTAATTTCGGATCACAATCCACTTGTTTTGAATATGTCTATTACTAAACCAAGGGAAAAAATGAGACCGTGGTCTTTTGATAGAAAACTTCTAGTAGATAGTAATTACATCGCACATATAAAGGGGTGGTCCCAATCTTTCTTTGACGCTAATAGATATAGTGCTTCCCGTGGCATGGTTTGGGATAGTTTCAAGGCTGGTTTAAGAGGGGAGACTATTAGCTTTTCTGCACGGTTGTGGAAAAATATGAAGGAAGACAGGGAGTGTCATTTGGCTAGGTTGGCGAAGGCCGAGGAACAACATAGGAGAGATGTATGCAGCGGGATCCAGGGGTCTCAGAGCCTAGATAGCTTAAATACTATAAAAGCAGATATCCGCCGGCAATTAGCAAAGAAAGCTGCAGCAGAATATCAGACTCGCAGACTGGGAATGTATGAAACAGGTGAGAATGCAGGCAGGGCCCTAGCGCTTCGGATAAGACAAGCCACCTCAAAAAATATCATTACTGAAATTAAAGATGGTGAGCAGACCTATAAAAAGCCAACAGAAATTTTAGAGGTTTTTAGGCGATTCTATCAGGTTCTCTATAAGGAGGAGGCAGATACAACCTACCCGGGTATGAATTGGCAGGATACAGATACTAATTTGTCGCCCAATGAGAGGGAATCCTTAGAACAGGATATCACTATGGAGGAGCTCCTGCAGGCACTGAAAGATCTATCAGCAGGAAAGGCAGCAGGGCCTGATCTTATACCCTTGGAAGTCTATAAATGCCTGAGTGAAGAAACGGCCCCTCTCCTATTAGATCTATTTAACGGGGTTATTAATACAGGCACTATACCAGAATCCTGGACTAAAACCAATATAGTGGTCGTTCACAAAAAAGGCAAACCCAAGGAGAGCCCAGGTTCTTATCGGCCTATATCATTAATTAATAGCGATAACAAACTCTACGCTAAAATACTGGCCTCACGGATGGGGAGGATTATCGCGGGCCTCGTCTCTCCCTGGCAGCACGGTTTCATTCCCGGAAGGGGTACCACCGACCATATAAAAAGAGCTATAACTCTGTTTGATATGCATGCTGGGGAGGGGGAGGGGGGGGGGGGGGGGGGGAATCGCGATGATCCTCCTCGATGCCGAGAAGGCGTTTGACCGGGTTAAGTGGAGCTTTCTTTGGAAAGTGATGGAGGGCAGAGGATTCGGCCCCTGATTTCTGCAGGCAATTAAGGCCATGTATTACATTCCAACAGCTAGTATCCAGCTAATGGGTGAGGGCTCCAAGCCGATCCATATTTCAAGAGGGACAAGACAAGGGTGCCCGTGCTCGCCTATCCTATTTGCACTGTATATCGACCCCCTGATTTGCCACATTAAGGGCAATATTAATATAAAGCCAATTATCACCAACGGACTTGAAACCAAAATCCTTGCATACGCGGATGACATAGCTATCACCACTGTGGATCCTGCTAGAGCTATGAGGGAATTAATTAACATCACCTCTGATTTTGGGAGTGCTTCTGGGTATATATTAAATGTGGCAAAAACACAGGTATTATGTTCAAGTAAAACAGTCAAACTGGATGATATATATGTTGACTCAGTTGTCTATTTAGGAATCACAATTAATGCCCAGACACAGGAAATTATCAAAGATAATTTCTCACCATTATTGATGAAAATGAAACAGGATCTAAAGCGAATCGATACTCTTCATTTATCAATTATAGGCAGGGCCAATGTCATTAAAATGACAATGTTTCCAAAAATCTTATATAAATTTAGGTCTATCCCCTTTAAAATCGATGATATTTTGATTAGGGAAATGGAGGCAATTTTTATGAACTTTGTCTGGCAATATGGTAAGGTGAGAAGATCAATCAAATTTATGTCTCTAACCCAGGAACAGGGCGGATTGGGTATACCTAATCTAAAATTCTACCACTGGTCTTGTCTCCTTACAGATATGGCTATACTTTTCTTCCCTGCTAATATGATACACTGCCAATGCGGTATTCCATCCATATACAAGTTAGCATTAGGGAACAAAGCTTATGGGGTACTGTTAAGGAACTATGATAAACGTTTCTTTAAGTCCCCAGGGTATAAAATATTGGAAGATATCCGGGCGGTATGGTTGGCAATACACAAGAACCAGAGCATTCCGAAGTTTAACAAGCATACTCCACTTTGGAACTCAGGGCTATTCCCTCACTTATGTACAGATGGGTCCTGGAGACATTGGGAAAGACAGGGAATCACCACATTGGGCCAAGTGATGGTAAAGGATGCTCTAAGGCCCCTCGATCTCCTGACGTCGCGGTATGCACTTCAAGGCTCTCAAGAGTTTAAATACATACAATTGACCAACACAATTAAATCCAAGAGACCCATCATAGATATATCAAAAGAATGCACACTTTTAGATTATATGAAGGGAGGCGGGCGTCGTATAAGGAAAATGTATGCATTATTCTTGGGGACACTGTCAGATGACATGCTTAAGACAGAGGCTACCTGGGTTGGGAAACTGAGTGTCCCCGATATCGATCTAGACAGAGCCATTCTTATGGATAAAAGGTTTCTACGATCTTCAAACCTAAGAGCGCAGCATTTCAAAACTCTATTTAACTTATATCACACACCGGCAAAACTGTTTGACTGGGGAAAGAGAGCAGATAACAACTGCCCTAGATGTGGTAAGGGCCCTGCCGATCTGCCTCACATGTTTTGTGGCTGTGAGAAACTAGGGCCAATTAAAAACGAAATTGTAAAGTTTTTAGAGGGGCTGCTAGATGTCAGGATTGACCTATCCCCTACACTTTAAATAATTGGGGTTGACGCCAAATTGGGTTTGAGCACAGAGTCGGAGGCACTTGTTTTTATAGCAACAGCAGTCTTTAGAATATTAATCGCTGCTGCATGGAAGGACACCGAGGCTCCAACCTTTCAGATGTGGATTTGTAGGCTACTTGGGATCCATAACATAGAGTCAGAGCTGTATGCACTGAAGGGAGCGAAATCCAGGGATATGGGACTAAGGCTCTGGTCGCCCGTGGCATCATGGAGGCGGTCGAAAACTCTGTGCTTATAGCTTTTTAACATCCATATAGATACTTCCCTCTCGATCTTAACATATTTCCTGTATTTTTCCTTATATTAATGGTTTTAATCTGCTCGAACATCCTTATTATAAGTTGAAAATCTGTTATGCATATTTATATCTCTGTATGTATATTTATATGGTAATTGTTTTGTCAGCGCGTGTTTTCTCCTATGTATTTGATATGCTATTGTCATGAACTTTCAATAAAATAAAATAAAAAATAAAAAAGAGGAATGCTATAGTCTATGATTGATCATGTTTCATGACCTCCCATGTTAACCGTTATTTCATTATTTCCATTCTCTTTTCCCCTCTAGATATATATATCATATGACTATCGGACATTATATCTATTAGTAGATGGAAGAGGGGAATTACTCAGGTATTGAGGTATATATATAAAGAGTCATATGTAATAGGGAACTACACAGATGTTGGAGGTTTTTTCTGATACATTCTTTTTTAATTTCACTTAGGAGTCATCTTACACGGGCCCAAATAGGCACTCACACTACAGCGCAGTCTTCGTGGAACATTCTTGTTTTCTCTTTCCTTCCCCTCTTTCCCTTTGATCTGTGTTGGCTTTGACCATTATTGGGTTACCTTCGTGATTAGGGAGGTTGGAACCGAGCATTGTGGCCTCCTCTCGCTCCTGCGGAAAATACGGTGAGAATCTTACACCACATACCCACATATAGAAGGATAACCTATATCATGAACTTCTTGAACAACCATCTATATGCCCAATAGGGGTAAATGCTCCTGCTTTGCTGAAAATCTGCTTCCTACTGTGCACACAGTAACTAAATAAATCTACAAGTTAGAGCATGAGCTGTATATCCTACAGCTTAGTAGCAACAGAACATAGCCACTGCTCTGTGTTTCTTAGTATATTCAGTTGTTGGCACAATTTAAGCAAAAATAGGTGCAAGGGCCTGTTTTGAGCCTGCACTCCAAAACAGAACCTGCCCAAAATACAGCTGCTGCTGCTCATAGGTCAAAATCATCAGTACAAAGCACAGTGACATATTTCATAGCAACTTGAATGAGGAACACACATATCTCCATTCATGAGGTGGGATAGGCTCCTAAAAAGAGGAGCTTGACTTCTGAGAAATGAGACATGCAGGTAAATGAGGGAAATAATACATTGTTACCCCTAAGAGAAAATGCAAGGGAAATGTACAAAGGAGGATATTAGGAGCAGGAAAGAAGGAAGAATTGACAATATGAATGAACAAGGGAAGGAAGGAAATAAAAGCCAAATTGTATATAGGAACTGGAAAAGTACCATATGCATGATTTATTTACAGTTTAGAAAAGCATACAAACTGATAAACACTGATCTTTAAATGTTTTGAAAGTATTGATAAACCATACCAGAATTTACAAGAAATAGAAATTGAAAATTGGAAAGCCTATCTTGTAACTTAAGGGTAAACCACTGAATCAGCAATGAGCTTGCCAAACATCAGCTACCCTATTGAGTCACTTTGGTTAACTTGTCACTTATGTAAGTTCTTGTTGGACTTGGCCCTTTCTGCAGGGTCATCCCCAAACGTTTTGCCTTCAATCCTCCTATTTCTGCTGAATTTGTTTTTGCTGGCCTTAGTACCCTGCACACTTTACCACTGCTAACCAGTGCTAAAGTGATTGTGCTCTCTCCTTAAAACATGATAAGACTGGCTGATACCCAATTGACACATTTACTTGTAAATCCCTTATAAAGTGGCACTACCTGGGGCCAGGAGCTGGGCCTGCCTGCAGACTGATTGTTCCACCCACTAAAGTGGCATTCCAAACATGTTTAAGTCTTGCCATTTCAGTCTGTGTGTGTGCAGTTTTAAACTGCTCTTTCCACCTAGCAAAGTAAACCTTTTGCCAGTCCCAAATCTTCCTTTTTAATACATATAAGTCCCTGGTAGACCCCGGACAGCCCAAACGGCAGGGTGCAATGTATTAAAAGTGGGACATGTACTGTTAAGTTTTACATGTCTTGGTAGTGAAAAACTCTTAAATGTATTTATCACTAATGTGAGGCCTACCTTTCCCATAGGGTAACATTGGCATTACCTTATTACATTTTATGAGTGTAATTTCCAATTGGGAACAGGTAACCAATTCATGTGTGGTGTCTCTGGAACTGGAATTTAAAATCCTATCTAATGGTGAAATCTGATTTTAAATTACAATTTTCAAAATGTCACTTTTTAGAAAGTTGGCATTTTCTTGCTTTTGCCATTTGGTGCCTGCATCACTGGGTGGGTGGTCACATGATTGGGTGTTGATGACAGTTGGGCATTGTGTATTCCTTCTAAATAGCCACACACAATGGGGAGCTTATGAGTGACTGGGTGGCCCATCACTGGCAGGATGGGAGGGGGGATCTGGGCCCAGCCCCACTTATACTTGAATAGGCTGTGTCCTGTTTCTACACAAAGGGTTGCATACCTCCTGTAGTTAATCTGCAGCCAGGGCCAGGTAGGCAAGCCATCTGTTCACTTCAAAGGCATGTCCAATTCAAAAGCACAGCTGGGTGTATATATACTGGACTGCAGACACCACCACTTAAGTACACTTCTGGACCTGTGGGTATTTGGCCAGAAAGAAGGACTACTGTGCTGCTGAAAAAACTGTTACTCTGGTGGACTGCTGCTCTGAATGAACTGCTGCCCTGCTGTGCTGACCTGCTGCCTTCTGCCCTCATGTCTGGGTGAGAAGGACTGGACCTTGCATCTCAGAAACCCAGAACCCAGATTGACTCAACGGCTGGTTTGCTGGCTTCCTGATCTGAAGCCTTAGGAACATAAGATTCCTACCACATTGAACCCAGTGGCAGCTCCTCCTCTAAGGCAGAGGAGCGTCGCCCCACTGCGCACTGAGTGAGAAATTAAAAGCAAAAAAATAAAATTATAATAACTTAGCGTTATTATAATTTTATCTAAATGTACAGGTACCGTTGTTTGGGGGTGGGGCGGGGCATGGATGTTTGACCAGTCCTCTGGGGCCGGCCAAACATTCATGCGCACTTTCCATGACCTACACCCAAGCTGCATCGCAGCCTAGGTGGAGAACATGCCCAGGGTCACATTTCCTGTCTGAGCGCCGAACTACAACGCTCAAACAAATCACACGTTGCACTGCAGCATTGTGATTGGCTCAGGGGAGCCTGGGTGCTCACCAATCACAATACTGCATTGGCTATGGGGAGCCTAGGTGCTTCCTGCTTCCACAGAAACCAGGAAGAGGAGGGAGGAAAGATGGAGGCTGGCCGCAACCAGGTATGTGTTTTTTTAATGTATTTTTAATATGCTCCCTTTGCTCCCCCAACCCCACACCCATTCGGTAGCAGCCGCTACTGCTTGCACCTGTCCCTGGACACTGCCATCAGTGAGTATACCCTGCCAAATGGTGCCACCCCAGTCGTGGACCCTTGAAATGGACTTAAGGTGCTTTTACAGGTTCTGTGGATCTAGCAGAACCAACGCATCTCCTCTGCTACATGGCGCAACCCCGAATAAAACCAGCACAACTCCCCTTCTGCATGGATTGAATCCGTTGCAAAGACCCGCCCGCAATGCCTTCAGAACCACGACTGTGCGACGCATCCCTCATTGACAGCAGGCTTGACGACGATGACGGACTCTGCATCGCAGCCTCACAGATCTTCAGAAAGGATGCATCCCCCGACTGCACGCCGCATTCCAACTGCCAGAATTTGCATCGCAAGCCTCGTTGACGGGATCGCCGACAACAATGCAAGGCCTCGTATCGCAGCCTCGCTATGTCTCAGAACCAACACATCTTTATGAATGCACAATGCATCTTTGACGCAGATCTCCACAACGTTTACAATCCAGGATTTAATGTACTTTGTTCAGTGGGCCGAACTGGATCCCTGTAGCCGGCCTAGACTTCATTGTAGTTAGCCTGAACTTGTGACTTTGTCCCGCTCCAGTGCAACCAGATATCCACATTTGGTGCTTAGTGCTTTTTGGCGTTATTTTCACTAAAATCTTTAAAATTGCATATCTCCTGTTCTACTGACTGGATTTTTGTTGTTTTGGTCTTGTTCTAACTTGGTATGGGACTCCTTTTGTATATTTCTACTTTGGTACCGTTTGAAGTCTTGCCCAAATACTTTACACATTGCATTCAAGTTAAGCCTAATTGCTCTGTGCCAAGCTACCAGAGAGTTGAGCACAGGTTAATCTGGGGTTGGCTTGTGCTTTACCCTGACTTGGACTGTGGTTGCTGTTTGACCAGGGCTCACACACTAGTCAACCAGTAACCCAATTCTCATAGTTATATTTCCCTATTTTCATAAAACAGGCCAATTCTCCCCTCCCCCACAAAAAAGTAACACTCAGCTCATGCAAAATGAGGTGATAGAATGCTGTGCAGACCACCACTCTCCCTTCATATCCTTGCTAACAACATCCTTGAAGATTTCAAATCTAGATTTAGAGAGGATTGAAGCACAGAGACTGCCTTATTACATGCTGTTGAAAATGTAGCTCTCTGCTTCTTGGACTGTAGTAACTCCGGCCTTCATGTACTTCCAAACCATTTGATGGCCTTTGATAAAGTCACAATAGCTTACTGGTAATATCTTAAAAGAACAAATAGGAAGTGAGGGAACAGTTCTGAACTGGTTCACAACCTATCTGTTGGATAGGTCTAAAGCGGTTAAGTTAGGGAGTTCTATATTGAGCAAAGTCAGCCTACTGTAAGGAGTTCCCAGGGCTCAATTTTGTCTCCAACTCTGCTTAACCTCTATTTCAGACCATTTAAAGAGATTCTCAGACTCTCTAGTATATATTTTCAATAATATGCATGTACCCAGACCTATCTTAAGATTTCCTCTCTGCATGATAGCTACCTGCTCTCCAAAATACTGGCCAAATTGCACTAGGGGATGTCACTCGGAAAATATGTGGGACCCCCTGAAGAATTGATTAGGCAATTCCTAGGGCAGGGACTATGCAAGTCAAAGGTATATACCTAGGCAATCTAATGGTTACACATATGTCTTAGATCTTTATATTCTAGTGCTTATCATAAATGCAGAAAATAGAAACAACTGAAGCATAACAATAAAAACTAATTGTGTCAAGTTAAAAACACATTTTTATTCAAAATACAAACACAGTAAAAAATTACCTATCATTAAGCTAATGTCTATTTAGCATCTCATATACAAACATCAAATTTTCATTTCATTTCTTAAAAACAGTTCTAATTAAAATATAGTGATTCTTGTGGCAACAATAATAAACAGTTCACATTAATTACAACGTTTCCTGTGGCAAGGAAAATAGTCGTCTTCGACGCGCGTTTCGACGCAAAGTGTGTCTTCGTCAGGAAGGCAATATTTAAACCTAAAACATAATTATAAGAGTTATACTACAGTCCTTCTGATAAAGATTGACCAAATTGACCTTCACCCACTGAAAAAGATAAAAAAAAAGATAAAAAACAGGGGAGTGATAGAGTGATTTTTATAGAGATTTGTGATTTTAAAGTTAGATGATAGTCCAGGCAATATGGCTGAGATACCCGCCACCCCCTCTCAACACAATCCCCAAAGGAGGGAAACCGGAAACAGTTCTTGAAGTTTTTGGAAGAGGGAGGGAGTGACCCTCCCGGCCGTATTTATTAAAACAAAATTAAAACCTTAAATCAACATTTTCATATTATGTACAATTTCATTACCACATTGCGATGTTGGCTAACCTTAACAGATTCTCTAATACAGAGGTTCTCCTAGCCGAACTAACATCCTACAAACATTTACTTGAAATTATGAAATTGTACATCCTAACGTTTAAGGGCCAACGGCAAGGTCGTAACCGGTGTCAAGATCCCTAACCACAAATACCCCCCCCCACTTGTGAGGGGCGACAGCACTGAGGCGTACCTCAAGTGCAACTACCAATTTCCCTTTGACTTGACGGGGGCACCAATAAAACTCGACGCCACTTAAAGGTCGTTCGAGGACTCGTGTGAGGTATCTAGAAGGTAGCGTAGACCCCCCCCCCAAACCCCGCACAACTTACCACATCTGCCGTCACAGACGTCACTGGCCCCGGGAAATTCCCCAGGAGGGGGCTGTAACCCCTCCTACACAGGAAGGGGCCTTGACCGCCTTTTCTTTTCTTTCGGCGACCCATCCTTAGAAGGGACCGCCTCCCCGTTGAGGGGCCAATGGCCACCTCTCCCGAGCGCTCCCATCCGTGTTGGGTGACGCCCACTCATAGGGATCTTCCAATTAGTGCTCACCGATCATGACCTTACCGCCCGACCGAAATAAATACGACAATGCTAACTAAATGACTAAACTAAAAAGACAGTAGCAACTACACTTTTATTAAAAGCATGCTTACCAATAAACACTAAAGCAGAATTACTTTATTTGCGAAACGTAACACAAATCGACCATTCTTTATTACATACTCCAAATCATCACGATAATACCACAACCTGCAAACGAAAATCAGAGTTATCCATCAACTTTATTCAAAACCACTTGCTGTCCTCAGGGGCTGGTGGGTGGGTCAAAATTGGCTCTTCGTTCCGTCTCGAGCTCACGTGCAGCGAGGAGGTGCAGCTTCAGAGCACAGGAACAAGAGGATGCCTTCGGATCTTGCTTCCCCTTTTATCCGTCTTCAGGGCGGGCGTAAACCCGCCCCTGCCTGCCCCGAGGGCGTGGCCAGCCGTGTCAGTGTCTAGGCCAGCCCACTCTAGGGCGGGAAAAGGCGCGCCCCGGCTACGCCGCTTCGGGCATACCAGCCGAGACACGCCTCCCGCCCAAGATGGCTTCCCGGGGGGATCGTGGTACTCTGCCATACGTGCGGGGGGACCGAGTGGTCGCCCCTTTCCATATGGCTGAGATACCCGCCACCCCCTCTCAACACAATCCCCAAAGGAGGGAAACCGGAAACAGTTCTTGAAGTTTTTGGAAGAGGGAGGGAGTGACCCTCCCGGCCGTATTTATTAAAACAAAATTAAAACCTTAAATCAACATTTTCATATTATGTACAATTTCATTACCACATTGCGATGTTGGCTAACCTTAACAGATTCTCTAATACAGAGGTTCTCCTAGCCGAACTAACATCCTACAAACATTTACTTGAAATTATGAAATTGTACATCCTAACGTTTAAGGGCCAACGGCAAGGTCGTAACCGGTGTCAAGATCCCTAACCACAAATACCCCCCCCACTTGTGAGGGGCGACAGCACTGAGGCGTACCTCAAGTGCAACTACCAATTTCCCTTTCACTTGACGGGGGCACCAATAAAACTCGACGCCACTTAAAGGTCGTTCGAGGACTCGTGTGAGGTATCTAGAAGGTAGCGTAGACCCCCCCCCAAACCCCGCACAACTTACCACATCTGCCGTCGCAGACGTCACTGGCCCCGGGAAATTCCCCAGGAGGGGGCTGTAACCCCTCCTACACAGGAAGGGGCCTTGACCGCCTTTCCTTTTCTTTCGGCGACCCATCCTTAGAAGGGACCGCCTCCCCGTTGAGGGGCCAATGGCCACCTCTCCCGAGCGCTCCCATCCGTGTTGGGTGACGCCCACTCATAGGGATCTTCCAATTAGTGCTCACCGATCATGACCTTACCGCCACAGGCCGGATAGTTGACCGGCTATCCGGACCCCCCACAAAGCTCCTACCTAAAGGTCATGTTTTAACGTTTTTAACCATGCTACGAAGTCTCCTATGAGTAACTCATTCCCCACCCGAGACAAGTGCACACCATCCCCCAAATACATACTGTCATCATTAATACAGCCATGCGAAATAGAATGCAATGTCCTGGAACGGAACAACCCACTCACTTTGTTATTAAGCTTTCTCACAGAGTGATTCAAAGCAGGAACAGAAATAGCCCCTCGCCACACCTTTCGTGGGACCATATGTGACCACGCAATTGTACACCCCGGAACTCTCCTCGCCAACCAACTTACTGTGGAAAGCATTGCCTCCAGGAGAAGTCGTCTACCGGTGGTGACCAAATCATTGCCCCCTAGATGCACTATGACTATAGACGGCGGTGACCTCGTCCGCCCTAACAAACCCTCGAAAAATTCTTGAAACTGGTCAATACAGAGCCCGCCTCTTCCGTAGAAGGACACCCTGTACCCGTATTCCCCAGCTACGTGAATCATGTCACCTGCTTTGAATACGTCCGCGGCACGCCTCACGTATGAGTGGCCCACGACCCACACCTCCTTCTTCGCAGCCGGTGATGTCTGACCGCTGGCCCGGTGTTGGGTCGACTGCATAGTTCGCCCCGCCTCGTAGGCTTGCGCAACTGAAAACCAAACAAAGACAAGAAGCGTGAGTACATCATTACAGCTTCACAACATGTGCAACCGCACATACCTCTTATAACACTTGGAGGACCAACGCCCCACTCGTTTCACTTGTTCAACATTAAGACCCCTAGCTGTAGCTTCCGTAGCAGCCCCTATCCGAAAGGAATGGGTCCCAAACTCGCCCGGGTTCAAGCCCGCAGCGGCAATTGACATCGCAATCACCCGCTGAAACTGAAATTTCGTCAGTGGGGTGGCGTCCGCGTGTCTTAACAAGGTCCCCCCCCATGATGCCACCCTTCGTGCTAGGTAGTCTTCTAAACACTTTACCGGACACATGGAGGACCCGGGAATCCTGCGTATGAGCACGCAGTCACCCATCCCATCTTGATCGGTCTTGGACCTGGCAAAGGAGACAGTCATTGTCTCTCCTCTGATCTGAACGTGTTCCTGGCACAAACCCCCTGTCACATCCCGTTTGTTCCTTGCCACCAGTTCGCTTACCCGCATCGCTCCATGAAATGCCAGCGTAAAAGCGGCTCGGAACAACACCGTCTCAAACTGAGATGAACATGTGGCAGGGAGTGTGGCCAACAACTGGGCCAACCTATCCAAACCTATCGGGCGCCTCTCATCTACTCTGCGACCCTCAAGGCGTTGCCACCCACGCAGCGCTTTCTGTACAACGAAAGACGCTGTCGGGTCCTGGATACCATGAGCCCTGGCAACAAAGGAAATGGCAGCACGATGCCTCTGGGCCGTAGCCACCGATTTCCCAGCCCTACGTAAGGACATCAGAAAATTCACTACCCATTCCTCGTGGCCCCAAAGCCCCTCTCTATGAGTCCCCAAAAAGGCTAAATAGGACCGAAACGCCCCTTCATATGCCTTCCTTGTCCTTGGTGCTAGGCTCTCTCCCACGAGGTGACGAAGTTCGGGGCACCGAGAGACCAGAGAGCTTCGGGAAAGGGTGCCGGCTCTGGGTCCGCTGTGGGAAGGAAACCCGAGAAAGCCTGCATATGAAAACGAGACAGTGCATCAGCCGCCTGATTCATCACCCCCGGGACATGTTTTGCTCTGAATAGCACATTCAGTCGCATACTCAGTAAAACAATTTCTTTGAGCAGTCGTAAAAGCAGTTTACATCGTGCTGCCTGGCTATTGATGCACTCGACCACGGTCATATTGTCAGACCAAAATATCACAGAGTGATCTTTGAACCCTTCGGGCCAGGTTCTCAGGGCCACCAAAATGGGGAAAAGTTCCAGGAAAGCAATATTACTTGTCAGCCCATTGTCATGCCACCATGCCGGCCATCTTTGTGCCGACCATTTCGTGCCGAAGATGGCACCAAAACCTATGCTACCTGCCGAATCTGTCCATAGCCCCAGCTCTTCAGAGGACACGGCCGGTTTGTTCCAGACGACTCGACCATTAAAATCCGCCAGAAATGCTAACCAAATGCGCATGTCCTGGCGGACCTCAGCCGATAGTCTCGTGCGATGATGACCCTCCTTTAGGCCGACCATAGCTTGGGCAATAGAACGGGAAAAGGGGCGGGCCATCGGTATAACACTCAGGGCAAAATTCAACTGTCCCACCAACTGCTGTAATTGATGCAGCGTAACCTTAGATCCATTTATGCACATTTGCAGGGCTGCCCTGAACTTCCCCACCTTGTCAGCTGGTAAACGAAAACAACCCTCACTGGAGTCTAACTCGATCCCCAGAAACTTGAGGCAAGTCGCAGGACCCACCGTCTTACCTGGTGCCAATGGCACACCCAACTGCTTCATTAACTCACAAAATTCGGCCAAGGCCTGGCCACATTCGAGATCCCCGGCTGCCCCAAGGAACAGAAAGTCATCAAGGTAATGCATTACATGTTGGAAACCCGTCCTCTTTGTGAAGACCCATTGTAGAAAACTACTGAATTTCTCGAAATAGGCACAAGATATAGAGCACCCCATCGGCATACACCTATCCATGTAATAATGACCCTGAAACATGAAACCTAGGAGACGCTGGTCGTCTGGGTGTACCGGGAGCAGTCGGAACGCTGACTCGATATCTGACTTCGCCATCAGCGCCCCGGGCCCCAGGCGATTCAAAATGGCTACGGCCTCATCGAAATATGCGTACCGCACCGAACACACTTCTGGATCTATTGCATCGTTCACAGAAAGACCACGTGGAGCTGATAAATTATGAATCAGTCGGAACTCACCCGGGTCCTTCTTGGGGACCACCCCTAAAGGAGAACAAACAAAATTCTGCACCGGGGGTATACTAAACGGGCCGGCAACCCGACCTCGACTAACCTCTTTCCGGATCTTATCCTGTACCACGGTCGTATGCTGCAGGACCGAAAGTTGATTTTTACACTTCTCCACACCCTGAAAGTCCCCTACTGGGATGCGGAAACCATACGAAAACCCGTTCCGCAGCACCCCAGCAGAAGTACGATCCGGGTATTCACTGAGCCATGGAATCATCGCCAAGGTATCAATCGGGGTAGGTAAAGGCGCCCCTCGGACTATGTTAGACCTGTTTGGCGCCTCCTCTACCGCCGTTATCACCCGTTTTGGCTCTGCACGTGGACTCAGGATGGGACGACCCGCACCCACTACATTCGTGTTTAAATTTACACGATCCCTGGGGCCTAGTACATTTACCTCTGTTGAAATTCCAGCAGAACCCCCTTTTCCCTGTATTGCTGGCAGGTCTCGAGTAATCGTCGGTACCCGTACCTGATCGAAAGGGCGTCCCCGCATATTGGCGGGAGGATTCGCCAACATTACTTCCCACCAATGGCATTTTCAACATACCTGTCTCCTTCATTCTATCCCATGTCAAAGAATCGTAACAGTCCCAGGTTAAGCTTTTATTGTGCTCTTTAGCCTTTCTAAACAGATTATCGTAGCAGAACCAATGGTTACCCTGGTGTGACGTCGAGTACCCCATGATTCGCGACTGATAGGTCGGTAACTCGGAAAGCAATTCGGGCCTACGTTCCCCTAAGATCGACGTAAAAATCCCCCATGCTTTGCCCCAATTGCCAATACTCTCATTCACTTTAAAGGCGGCCATTTTTGCGCGCCAAACACTCGGATGCATGAGGTCTTTCTGGCCTTTAACATGCTCCACCTCATAATGATCAACAAGCAACGAGAAGATGTTCACATATTCCCCCGCCCAAATCTTCTCCTTAATCGCCAAAGGCACATGTTGACCCAACTGTTCTCTACGAGAGGGTGCTGACTCATCCCTCGCAATCGGCAATGGCCGCTTACCTGCACCGGACGCTGCCTCTGCGGTCGTACTCGTCCCTTGTGTCTTGTCAACTACTGCAGCCGGCGCGGACACCTTGGCTGCCTCCCGTTTCTCACGCAGTTGCTTCATCAGCGCCTGCGCGTCGACAGCCGTGGCGCCCTCACTACCTTCGCCCAACCACGCTGCAAGTTGTGCTGCCAGCTCGGGCGGCATATCTTGATTGGACACCGGGGTGACCACCACGGGAATCGGATTCCCCTCCACAGGTACTGGGGTTGGCGCCTCGAGCGGAGTCCGGGGAACCGGGACGTCTCCCCCAGCTGGTCCCTTCCTTGGCCTCTTGGCTCTCCCTCCTGGGGCTGCTCCAGCCGAAGGACGTTCCGGCCCCCCTTCCCCCTCTCTCACCGCCACCCGCTTCTTCAGCTCGGTCATCTCCTTCATGAGGACCCGAAGCATCTGCTCAGTAGTCATTCTCTTTCCGCCTTTCTTGGGCATTTCTCCGACAGAGTATCTGTAAGACAAAAGAAAGATTATAACGCTCAAAATTGGCTCTTCGTTCCGTCTCGAGCTCACGTGCAGCGAGGAGGTGCAGCTTCAGAGCACAGGAACAAGAGGATGCCTTCGGATCTTGCTTCCCCTTTTATCCGTCTTCAGGGCGGGCGTAAACCCGCCCCTGCCTGCCCCGAGGGCGTGGCCAGCCGCGTCAGTGTCTAGGCCAGCCCACTCAAGGGCGGGAAAAGGCGCGCCCCGGCTACGCCGCTTCGGGCATACCAGCCGAGACACGCCTCCCGCCCAAGATGGCTTCCCGGGGGGATCGTGGTACTCTGCCATACGTGCGGGGGGACCGAGTGGTCGCCCCTTTCCATAAATGCATTTTTAAGCTAAATGATAGTCCAGGCAATTAATGCATTCCAAAAAGATTTTGAATAACTCTTAATTATGCAAGGAAGAGAGTGACTAAAGTTATTTATCACATCACTCCCAATTAACCAATTGGTACTACATCCTTATTCTAAAATGTCTGTTATATTAAACTGTATACTTTTATTACACCAGATTCACTAAAACAAATGTCTTACTTGGTAAAAAAAGAAACCTTTATTGTCACACCAATGAATGATGGTCTAATGGAGCAAGATTCAAAGCTGTAGGGTTATAAGGTAATGTAAGAGAAGGGATTTAATACCAGAGTAGGCTCTGAATTGGCTTTTATTAACTTCATGGATTCTAATTTTACTTACTGTTAGAACTGGCTATTTCTGGTAGGCTAAGGCTGACGCCAAAGCCAGGCAGAAACCACCATTCTAGTCAGGGCAACAAAGTCACACGCCAAGATAACCTCTGCTCACCCCCTTGGTAGCTTGGCTCAAGCAGTAAGGCTAAACTCGGAGGCAATGTGTAAAGCATTTGCGCCAGCACACAACAGCAACAACATACTAGGCACACCACAAAAGAGACTCCACACAAGGTTAATATAAAAATAACTTTTGTATTGTAAAAACACATCAGATGAAATCACACATATACATGGTGCCAACTGGCACGGGCAATATTCACAGGGATTATGTACCCAAGACAGGGCCACATGGGCGCCTGTCAGAATCAGATATAGTACTTCTAGATAAAGTGTAGAATATAAAATCACTTCTAGAATAAAGAATAAATGTAACATAAAATAATAATCAAAAATAACAACCAGTAACCACTGGTAACAGGAACCAGGACCTTACTAGGACCACCTGTACTAGAAAAAGAAGAACCACCTAAGTATCACACAGCATTTAGGGGTCTAAGAAAGAATACCTTACTCATGATGCAATAAACCTACATTCAGAGGAGTAGAATAAATCAATAGCGCAAAAACTCACATTAGCAATAACTATTAAAGAGCATAGAAATCACATTGCGCCAACACTACATAAGCCACTACCTGTGGCAGTCCCTAGGCCAACTGGCCTTGTGGGGCAAAGATGCCCTGAGTCCAAAGTCAGGGTGCGCTGCCATGCAGCGCCAGTTTCAAAAGTACAAAAAGCCTAAACGTGGTAGCTGCCCACAAAGTGCTGGACAGCTGGGAAATAAAAACTGCGGCAGGACTCTCACTGGCCCTAGCAGTACATTGCGCCAAACTGAGCCACACAGGCTCGAAAACAAACGCTCTCTCTGGAGCCCTCTGGCTCCTCAGCAAGTTAACCTTCCTGAGCCTAGCAGGCTCTTAAACACATGAGGGGTCGTTGGAGTCCCTCATGGGGGACTCGAGTCAAGGGAAATGGCCCGAGCCTCAACAGGCTCTAAGTCACGTTGGGGCGGCCCACTGCCAACCGGGGCCGCCCTTGAAGCCCTTGTGGCTTCACACATCGAGCGCGAGCTCGCGCTACTGCGGGGGGGGGCGGACACCGACAATGTGTCCCGGCGCCCCTCCCCTGCTCTGCCCCACTCTGCCCGGCCCCAGCCCAGGTGGGCACTCGCATGTAAATATCCAAATACGGGCAACATCGCAGGGTAGGCACCGGCCAAGTCTCACGCATCGGGCGTGAGACGCTAAAAACGCCCCTAATACAGCAAAGAGCGCTCCCAAGGCGCTAGGGGCATAGACAAGCCCACAGGAATGACCCCTGCATCAAGAAGGGTCCCAGCATCACAGGTTAAGGTCTCCAGGGCAGAACAAAGTCCAGCAAAAGTCCTCAAAGATGCAGCCAGGCAGGGGGACAGCCAGGAAGAGTCCCCCAGCAGTCCATCAGATGTCCAGGAGCTGGGCAGGGCCCAGGGATTCCCCTGGGCCCCAGCAGCAGCATGCCCCTGGCAGATTCAAGTTAGAAACAAGAACCTTTTGGAAGGGGACACAGCCCCTTCTTATACAGTGAAAAGTCTTTGAAGCCTTTGAAGTCTCAGTGTGAGAACCAGCTGGACTGGTTTAGAGGGAATTCCCTTTCAGTATCAGGGACAGAGGTGACAGTCACCCAGCGGGAGGTGGAGCCAGCTTTGTAGTTAGGCAGGCACAGCCCTTCACTATCAGGTGCCATCTCCTCCCACTTCCCTGGCAGCAGATGCTGCCTTTCATCCATGGGCTGACTCAGACAACCTCCTGTGCTCTCCAGCCCCTGTCATCCTCAAACCAGACAGTCAATCCACAAGCAGGCCCAGGCACTCTGGGCCAGGCTCACCAGCCAATCACACGCTAGCACCAACTTACACAAATATGCCAACTTCCAAAAGTAGTACTTCTAGACTAGACACAGTCATGCCGCATACATCATTTTGCAGCATTCACTCTCACGAGTTCATACATACCAAACTCTCCCCTGCACTCCCCACACATCAGGAACTACCATGGGCATACATATTCCCCATTCATTCCTATGGGAGGGCAGGTCACTCACCACTCATTCACAGAGAGCTCAAGCACTTTACACTGTACCACAGTGAAAAAGTGCGCAGAGGCCTAAAATCACCAACACCAGGTTCCATGAACAGGCTAGGAAAAAGCAAAAAAAAGTCTAGGGGTGAACCTGCCCAATGGGCCGGGTCCAACACTTACTATATATTTATATTCAAAGTTTCATATCACTTGTGACTAAGGTACTCAATAATGATGAGCCTGGAAATTTCTTTAACGATAATGTCCAATTCTACAGGGAAACAGTTTAAAACAACATATTTTATATGTCTAAATTCAGTTTTCCCTCAAACACTATTCTATGCACTCCTCATATATTTTTACTACCTTAAAACTCTTTTTTCCTGCGTGGATTAGATGCTTCTTAAAATGATGTACACAGATATTCAATTGAAGTTCTTTAGATAGTCAGGGACTCTGATGGCAGTGCTGAAATGGGTAGAAAAATGTATACATTTCCCATATAATTCTTTATATAATAATTATATTGTTCTTCCATAACTTAAAGGATTAACCTCGTTATAAACCTATATCTACGTTTATTTTATACAGGAGTCTTGTATACATAGTTCCTGAACATCATTAATTAATACAAAGAATATTTTAAAGCGAATGGGTATTACTTAGCATAGATACGATCTAGTAACTTTTAAAGCGAATGGGTATTACTTCGCATAGATACAATCTAGCAACTTCACTTGTCTAAGGGCTTTAACTTCTAATCCATATTGATACGTACCATCTTCAGTACCAGCTCATAAATCATTATTTTAAAGCGAATGGGTATTACTTAGCAAAGATACGATCTAACGAGTTCACTTGTCTAACGGATGTAAACTCTTATTAATATTGTTTCACACCATCTTCAGTATCATTATTTTAACTAGGCTATTGGGGAATATGTCCTAACCTGAGCGTACTCACTCACTGTTTCTACTTTTATAACAATGTATCAATACCAATCACTATATATGTTTAGTAATCTTGTGGGGGACCCTATATTATACATGTGCACAGGACTTTAACATTATCTTTATAAGTTCTAATACCTAATGGGCATATACGGCATGGGGCGGCTTACCTAAGGATGAGCACTGTTTTCTTTTCGTCCCTGTTGGCGTAAAAACATCCTGACTCGCAGTACCAACCGCGGTCTTTAAACAACCGTTATTTATTCAGCTTTTGCCTGCGAAACCGTTGAGATGATGCGCTGTGATAGGTTCATCTTTACCTCGTGATTCAGACTCACGTCTCGTGTCATATAGGTTTGTTTACAAGTGTTCTAAATGGTTGCTATAGGCCACATGGGTGCCAATATTTCTTTTAATATGCTAAAAATCTCGTCTCCCTAACTTTGTTTGCCATAAGTTGGCAGGGTATGCTCAGACGTGAGTCCCTTGCTCACTTTGCCACTGGATTCAAGCAAGCCTGGCTGAAGACAGCTGTAATGCCAGAAACCGGTCCTAGGAAACTTGTTTCCGGTCCAGGGAAGGCATGGCTTGGCAGTTCGGGCTGGACTGTTCCCATGAGGCACAGGTAAAGACTGATTTGCATATGGCCATGTCTGAACTGGGGTGGCAGAGTGGGCTAAAGAACAGTGATGGATTAAACCCAGATCTGTTGACTGGGTGTGAGTGTTTGATTGGTTCAGATGCTCCGTCCATCACCACCCCCTTTTGTACCGCCTGTACCTAAATAAAGCAAATGTATTACAAAAGTCCGACATAATATTACAAACACACTTACCTGCTGAAGGATGCTGATCCATGAATGAGACAAAAAAAAGAGGATGAGCTGATAATGGTAAAAGGATTTAAGAAGTACGGGGCGGGTCCAATGCAGCAAATATACAATTAGTTTAAGTAAAAAAAGAACAAAAAGAAGTTGAAGGAACATATTGTGTGAGGGTGAGGGACGTGCCCCTCAGAAGGTAAGGACAGTGACGACAGGGGAGGGTAAAATGTCACTGTCAAGTGCATTCATACATGGTCACTCCCCAGGAATACATTGCAAAACAGGCTGCGTAGTCATGTAGAGTAGATGAAGAGAGCATCATGCATCTAACTATAAGATGCTGATAAACATGCCATCTATGGTAGACGTGTCGGGGAGGTAGGCATACAGAACACCCCTGGCAGGTTCAGGGCTGGATTAAGACCTTTAGAGATTCTAAGCACTTACAAGATTTTGATGCCCAATATATATGTAATTGACAATATAAACAATAATAAACCGTAAAATAAAATGTTATTTTTCTAATCAAAACTTACAGTAAGATGGAAATCAGTGTTTGTTTTTGTATACTTCCACTTTATTTATAGATTCCGCTGCACCACTTGCAGTTTTGCACCAAATGGTCCATAGTAAATCAAGCAATGGAAAATTTCTGTGGTACCTCCCTTCCCTTGATGCCCTAAGCACGTGTGTATTTTGCTTAGTGATTAATCCAGCCCTGAGTAGTTTATCCAAACAGATTAGCCCTTGAGATTTCCTAGATGCCACGGCATACTAGTGCACTTCTGTATAATCCCTTGACTCTCTGGGGGATATTTAGAAAGAACTGGCGGAGTGAGGCATTAGCCGTCATGTTCTAACGCCTCACTCCTCCACTTCAGAAACACAAGGCTGCTCCATATTTACACGGATATGGTGCAGCCTTGCATTTCCCCTACCATTGTGCAAGGGTGTCTGCGTGCAGGGGAAGATTGTTTATGTGTAGGAAGGTGTCCTTTCCTGCACATAAACAATCGTTAAATGCCGCTTTGTCACTTCTTTGTGTGCTGATTAATGCAGCACACATGGAAGTTACAAAATGTCTTCTTTTTTTTTAAGGATTGTTTATGTGCAGGAAGGGTCACCTTCCTGCACATAAACAATCCAATGCATTTTGCTTTTTCCATATGTGCTGCACAAGGCAGCACACATGAAAAAAGCAAAAAGGAGGGGAAATAAAGCATTTCTCCTCATGTTAAAGACCAGGTTTTCCCTGGTCTTAATGTTGGTGCTGCCTCCTATTTACACTGCTCCTGCAAATAGGGGACAGCATCAAAATGAATGGATGTTGCAGTGGAACGCCCACCGCAACACCCACTGCCCACCCCTTTCACGCTAAGCATAGCCTGAAAGGGGGCCTTATTTACAAGGCAGTGTTAAGAGGTACATCCTCCAAGGAAGAGATACACTTCCTGGATGTCACTCTATATGTTAAAGACAATACACTGCAAAGCAAAATCTATCGCAAGGAAACAGCTGCTAATTCTATTCTACGCGCTGACAGCTATCATCCTAAACATACCATCAGGAACATCCCGAAAGGGGAATTTATGAGGATACGCAGGAACTGCAGCGAGGATGATGTCTTTAAAGAAAAAGGGGAAGAAACGATAAATCGATTGAACCAAAGAGGCTACAAAGAGTCCTTTCTTCAACAATCAATGACCACAGTTGCAAAAACGGAACGGAAACAAATGTTCATACAAAAAGAAAAATCGAGGAGCCAAACATCCATAAGATTCATCACAGATTACAATACAGGACATCAACAAATAAGACAAACTCTCAAGAAACATTGGCCTCTTCTACAGCAAACACCGACTATAACTGATTACATCAAAACATATCCGGAAATGACCTTTAGGCGAGCACCTAACCTCAAAAGCATTCTTTGCAAATCTGAGTTTGTAGACAAAAGACACCAACCCTCTACTTTTCTAGACAGTTTGCCTGGATTTCATACATGCAAAAACTGTAACATCTGCAAATTGAGCATAAGTAAAACAACCAAAGTGTCCATGTCACAAGGAAAGGATTTCAAGATCAAAGAATGGATCGATTGTAATAGCAAATTTTGTATTTATATTATAATTTGCCCATGCAACCTTCCATATATCTGCAGCACCATCAGGCCTCTCAGGATCCGGATACAAGAACATTACCGCAATACACATAAGCACAAATCTGGACATCCGCTAACGGAACATTTCCATGATAAACACCCACACAAAAAAGACCTTTTTTTGGACTGGAACTGGTACTTCAAACAAAAAGAGGGGGCATTGGGAACAAAGACTACGCAGAAGAGAAAGCCTTTTCATCATGAAATACAAAACCATTGAACACGGCTTGAACAAAGATGCGGAAATGCATGTATGGCTAGGAAACGATTAATGCCCATGAACCTTTGCACCATATTTCTAGCCACCAATACACTTCCAAAGCAATCAAGTATGCCTCTACTTTGTAATCGCCAGGACTAATAGAATGTTTGAATAACGACCAGTGTCCTGCGTACTCCCTGACAAAAATACCAACAGATAACCTCCACACCATCTATGAACTGACCCCTGGTTTCTCCGGAGTTGGGAGCACACCGCTGACCTCTTCCGCCGTATCGCCCCACTGCATCATGGTCTGTGCAGTTCAAGTATTTTCAAGAACAGTTCAAAGTTCACATTTCCAAAGTATTTCACCTCAATCGGTGCAAGTAAGTACTTGTATTATGATCATCTCTAGACACGAGCCTAGCTCGTGTTTCGGGATTGATTCCCTCATCAGTAGATATAGTTCCGGGGTTGCAGAACTGGTCGCCAAACATCCGTCACGGGCCTCGTTGCCCCTCTGGCACGCAGGTGCATCTCCAACAAGCTCGTCAGCTTACATGGCTACTGGGAGCCAAGAAAAAGGGGATTCCAGAGTTGGGAGCACACCGCTGACCTCTTCCGCCGTATCGCCCCACTGCATCATGGTCTGTGCAGTTCAAGTATTTTCAAGAACAGTTCAAAGTTCAAATTTCCAAAGTATTTTACCTCAATCGGTGCAAGTAAGAACTTGTATTATGATCATCTCTAGACAGGAGCCTAGCTCGTGTTTCGGGATTGACCCCTGGTTACTATTATATACCTTTGTATATATGTTTATATGACCACACAAAAAGTGGAATCGAATGATGTTTATTTAACCTGCAAAACATTGTCGTTTTAGACATTTAACTCGGTTTTTCCCACCTGTGTGCATAGACTCTCCAACCCCTTCATTCTCCTTTTTCGAAAAATTAACCACATACCTGACCTGCATTAGATCCCCCCTGACTACTTGCCTTTGTCAGGCGAGCACCTTCCCAAATTGCTCTGATATGACCAACTCGTGGAGACTCCTTAAGTTTCCACTAAACAGTTACCTCTTTAGTTAACCCTCCCTTTCCCACCTCGGTTTTCCTTTAATATCAATTATAATATCAATCCTATATAAGCTACCCATTACCTAGATGCCTATCGACTGTCCTAAGATACTCCCGACCGTTTTTCCCGTGCTCATTCCACCCCCCCTTTTTTTTACATTGCACAGATCGAAACGTTATACATCCTCTACGCTAAGAACCGGAACCATAAAATTGTATTAATACCGGTAAGCCCACCCACAAGTTCCGTCTTTATTCGCCACAGAACCCCCTTCATCTCTCCTATTAACACCATCACCACCGATCACCTGTTACAACTTTTCAGATTTATCATGGCACAACTAGTTAACAGTCCGAGGGATCTCACTTTATTGCCTCTCCAGATATCTTTTTTGATTATAATTCACTGTGTAAGTACGTTTCACATTGAGCATGCCTTTCTTTCCTCTTCACTGGCAGCACTTTTATTTTCAAGTCCGTTTTCCATCACTCTGTGTTTTTAATTTGCTCTTTCCTCACAAGGACTAGGCAGTCACAATTCGAATATAAGAATCACTAATCCCTTTTCTTTAAAGTGCCCTTTACAAGCTATACACGATCAGATTATATACCTCACGGGGAGTGTAACAAGGATTAAACTTTTCTTTCTCTATTCTTTTCACACCGGATTATTTTTCGCACAGCTCTTGCGCTCACAATTTTAAACATATCATCCCATCGTACTAGTGACCCTTCACAAGGTTTTTCCTACTCACTATTAGAGTCCATTTTACTGTTCGTACAGTTTGAACCAACGAACTTGTTATCAAGCTTCTTACTATTATTCCTTTCTCCAGTTATTTGTATCAACCATCTTATTCCCTTACATCACTTGGTCTGTGCCGTTGATAACTATTGCTCCTCTTGAACCCCGCGATGACCGGACACCCGCCATATGTAACTATTACCAAAATGTTCTTTCTCAAAAAAATCTTCTTATATATATGTTTACATCGTATATTTAATCATGACATTCTATTGGGCACTACCTTTCTGAAATTTGTACACCAATGGGTCAATACTTATTTACAACTGATTCTTCATGAATGTCTAAATTCGTACTTTATCCTATTGATATTATTTGAATATGCACTCCTGACATGTTATCATTTTTATTTACCATGTATATTTATTACTGTATGCCTTTATGATCTGATTATTGTTTTATTGCTTTCTTTAATTCCTGTTGCTCGCCTGTCTGCCATAACCCCCATTTTTGGCTAAAATCAATGCCGCACGGTGTATATTATCATGACTCTTACTTTTCCAATGTACCTAATTGCTTGCCACTATTAATGTGCCGCTCAATGCCGAAATGTATATATAATCATGACTTTTTCCCCCCAATGTATCTCATTGTTTTCCATTTTCAATGTGCAAATTGTGCCTCCCGAACTATGTTAATTAAACCTTTGTACATATGTATATTTCGATATATTATCTCTGTCTTCACAACACCTAATACTATCCCCACTCTGACTATCTTCCTCCACCCTAACCACTCTGAACCTGCCCTTCCTAAATAATGTCCTCAACCCACCCCCAACCTTTTCCCCTCCCTCTTTTCTCTCCCCTCCTCTTTTTTTCTTTTCTCTCTTTGCTCTTCTTATTCCTTTTCTTTCTTCTCCTTCTTCTTCTTCCTTTTTTCTCTCTTCCTTTCCCTCTCCCTTCTTTTCTTCCTCGACTTTTCTCACTTCTTCCGTCCTTTTACACTGTTGCAAAACTTTTTCACTCTGTCACTAATTAACACAGCCCTGAAGAAGCCCCAGGCCTGCTGGCCATTTAGGGGTGAAACACGTGTTGGCTGTTCACTTGATGTGCCAATAAATACGCTTTGCACAAACTAACGCGATTGACTGGAATTACTCCAAAGAAATAATATTTAAATATTCAAGCCCCAGCACAACTCTTCTATTCTCTACTCAAGCAAGGGGGTGAGGGGTGTCCCCCTGCTGAGGGCGAAGCGTAAACAGATTGGAAGCTCATTAAACTGGCTAGTAAGGGTTTGTGATCTTGTTACCCCTTCAACCTGTGCAAGCGTTAAGACACATGAAGTGGCTTAACGCTGCCTTGTGAATAAGGCAAAGCCCCTATCTCCCTGGAAATGTCACAAAAAGTGACGTTCCCGTGGCGATAGAGGCTAGTACATAATATGTCCCTCTGCTCTGATCCTCAGGGTTAGCCAATGACTCTATGACACGCACCTGGAACGAACTAACACTGAATTGTTCCAGTTCATTCCTTCCCAACATTGCAGAATATGTCAATTCTTTGGGGGCTGATCCAGGCTACATTAGGAGCCACGGATCATAAGGGTGGTCATTCCTGCTAGTGGTACAGAATAGTAGTAACATACATGCCAACATTTTAGGACAGGGAAGTGGGAGGACTTTTAAACAGAATTAGGGAGAATATAATTTCTCCATTAACTTCTATTGAAGAAAATGTTACTTCAGACGGGAAACAGCACAAAGAAAGCCATTTTTGGCTCGAAAAATCGGGAGTCTCCAGTCTGAACCGAGTCTATTTTGGGCCATGGCAAAAATACTCTCAGAAAACCACTTCGAGGAGAGGAGTAAAAATGTACTATAATACCCAAATAAGTGTGTAGCTGTAAAAGATGCTGAAGACGAGTGAGCGTGGTTTATGCTATGCACGAAAACCACACTGGCTGGAACCGACGCAATAAAAGCCAAGAGCTCAATCATGTTGAGGAATTCTCATCTGCTCTCCCTGTCGCCCTAGGCGGGCGAAAATTGGATTTCTAAGAAAAAGAGGGCTACGCGCATCTGCAAAATGTGTGTCGTAATTAGTTTATATAATAGTTTCAATGCACGCGGATTTGACGGCTCGTGAGCATTCGTAATTTGCAACTGTACCCGTGACTCAGCCTAGCCTGGAGCGCGCGCTAATGTGGCGACTTCACGTCCTCCGTCGGCCCGCCCACCGCATGGAAGACCTTTCTGAACGCAGGGGATTAGCCAACTCGGCCAGCAGCAGATGCCATTCCGGGAACATGGCAAATGACCCCCATTCCTGGCAGCACAGTGACTCAGCTTTGCAGCGGTACCCCAAAGGGCCCAGGTTTCACCCAAGCGCGGTTTCCTGCGTCGTGGACCAGCTGGTCCAAATTAGGCCTAACGGGGTCTCGTTAACTCTGTGTACCTGCGCAGGCGCGGGGTCACCTGGGAACTGACCACAGGCTGAAGTGCCAAGCTCCTCCGGGACCCAGGTCAGCTGCTTGTGCCAGCCAGGTGGCGGTGCGCATTCCTTGAGCATTGCAGAAAGTAACCCTGTTAAAATAGTTTGCGTCGTGTAAACCCAGGCATATCCCGTAAATAGACGGCCAAGTGTTTCCCGTCAGACCTTCTCTGCACACCGGTTTGCCATGGTTCAACATATAACCCTTCCAGTCAACATCAGTCATTCTATGGTCAACATCATGCTAGACTATTCCAACAGCCCTCTGCAGCAGCTAGCACTGTCATGCTCTCAAGTTTAGTTCCTTATTTTATCCATAAATATTTCTCCTCCTTGGGATGTCAGTGAGAGGTTTAATAATCACAGCATTATTTACCCCATTACTTATTTTCTTCTCTGCTGCGCATTTAAAAAACAAATTGGATTACACCTTTAGAGCCTGGCTCAATGTGATATAGGGACTAGTGAGCTAACTGTGCAAGTGATCGTCTTATTCATGTGATAAGTGTCTATGACAAGTTTTATATAATAATTAAGGCTCAGGGGGTTCCTGGTTGCAAGTGTAGAAGACACTGAAAAAATATCCTATTCACAAGAATTGATTCAAATCTACTTGCCATGGAGTTGCTTCTATAAATTACATACATTAGATGTTTTGTAGGTATGGATAGAATCTTAATTCCTATGAAGCGACCATAAAAAAAAATACAGAAGAACTTTTCCTACATGAAGAAATGACTTCCACAACAGACAACACCCTAAGAAATATAGGGGAATAGCCATTCATTGTGTATGCTTCCACCTCATCGCATGAGTATCTTTGTAGGGTAGGAAAGAACTTCAAAACATATGCAATACCCACAAGCTTATCAATCAGTGAGTGCTCAACTACTTTTTGCAGGACAACAGACAAGAACTCCCCAGCCCTGTCCTTCGGTCAGAGACTTACTACAACTGACAGTCTGCAAAACTAACAGATCGACTGCAGAAGTAAATTCAATCTGTGGGTGGAAATGTCCGCTCATCTTGGTTCTGTGAATCAGTAGCATTTCTTCCTGCAGGTCAGTTTTTTGTGGACCTAACTGCAACTTACATGTGAGAAAACATTATAATTGGGCCCTAAGGGATTTGCCCAAGATCACACAATTTACTTCAATGAGAAGCTCAGATTAAATTTCACAAATTGACCTCGCACACCAAAAAACTGTATAATAAACACGATATTAGTGCTTAATAAACATTTGTATTGTAACAAAGATAGAATCCAACTGTTCTCCCAAGAAATTTTCAAGTCAGTTTTCTTCGTTTTATTCTTTCTTTTATTATTCAAAAACTCGCAGATAAAAATAGCCAACGCGTTTCGTCCGAAACCGGACTTCTTCAGGGCTACATTTAAAAAGATACAAAAATATATATCAATATGTGTATAAATACAGGAGTACGTGCTCAGATAAATAAATCATACAGTTTAGACTCAAGGAACAATTTATAAAACACCAGACCAATTAAATATGTACAGCATATGAAAAAAGACTTGAAAAGATGCATTTGAATTCCAGGGAGAACATGCGTTGTTACAAAACATTTTGTCCTAAATATAAACTAGTGTATTATATACAGAGTGTTATTAGCCTAACCATGTAAAAAAGAATCATGAAAGGACAGTAACTACTGAATTTTGACTGGAGTACACATTATAGCATTTACATAACAGCTCTATAATCATAAATGGTTTTAAATACCTTTACGCAGTGTATTTTTATGCTACACGTCCCATCCGTCTTGGTAGGTGTCTGAACAATAGGTTTCTATAGGTAAATATATCCATGTTTTAGAAAGAGT
The DNA here is from genome assembly GCF_964263255.1 of Lissotriton vulgaris. Classification (NCBI taxonomy): domain Eukaryota; kingdom Metazoa; phylum Chordata; class Amphibia; order Caudata; family Salamandridae; genus Lissotriton; species Lissotriton vulgaris. Next base: position 522,882 of record NW_028243866.1, on the reverse strand, counting down.
GGTCATATTTAAGAACCTATATGTAGCAAGAAACAAATATTGATATCTATCCGGCTTCAAACTAGTTGAGCGACAGTATAATCGATATCTGAATCGTATGTCCAGTCTGTGTGACTTTATGAGATTGTGTTTATATTAAAAACAAAAAAAAACAGTCACCTGAAGAGCCTACCTATCTAGGGGTTAAAGAACGTTTATCAGTCATGAAGATACGAAAGTATGCACTTACTATAGTTGTGTAGTTGGCAGATCTAATAATCATCCATTCGTTTAAGATCCAGTAGAATAATAGAAGAATAAGGTATATGCCTGAGAACGAAGGATAGGCAAAACGTTATACAAAGAAGAGTGAAATATATGGTATAGAACCATAAATAAAAGGTATCCATTAGTAATAGTTGATCAGCCGAATGAAAACCTTTTACAAAGTACCGTTATGGGTGAAAGAAAAATATTGAACAATGTACAAATAGTACATAGTCACTATGGTTAATATTAGGACATTAGATATTTTAAGCATTTTGCAATAGTATGGGAGTCCAACTAATTGAACAAGTGGCATGATAGTACTAATATCTCTAAGATTCGAAAATTGCCATTATTATTTTTATTATTTACAGAGTCAAGAAATGCGTGTTAGTTTTGAAACTAACACGCAATAAAACTAGATGTGTTCTAGAGACTTATGCAAAATTGTGGACCTAGAGAATCTCTAGGGACATCCCTTGTTGGGCACACTGGCTATTATCTTTCTACAGAGAAAAAGATTTCCATTCTTTCGGTTTGTTGTTCATTAAAGAAATTTATTAGTTGTTGACATTTTTCATTGGTTTTTCATAATCTTTTAACTTCTTGATACTTTCAAAATACAGGCAATGTCATTCTGACTAATCATATCCAATGCATTTCGGGCATTATGGGGTCATGCCCTTCATCAGGGAAAACGACACTGTAAAAACGAAAATGAGGTGGCATTTACTAATCTCAAATGTACAAAAATAAAAATGACTAAATAAATTACATCTCAATCACAATAATGTCTCATACAATATAAGTGGTGCATACAGGTCAAAATATGCGGTTTGGTCATGTGAGGGTGTGCTGAGGGTAAGGGTATACGTGCAGGGGTGTGGAAACTTAGTTACTTACATGCCTTTCTCCATGTAAGTTTCAAGATCTAAAAGGAATAGGGACGGTATTAGTAGATTGTTTTACAAGGACTGGAGAAAAAACGGAAAAAAGTTGTGCGCGAGTCTAAAAGACCGCGTGCATTTCACATCGGAAACTAACCTGGTGAAATATAGGTTCGATTCGCTGTTGGTTATTCCATTCGCCGTAGCGGTTCCACGTAGCAGCGGCTGCCAAAAAGCAGTCCGCGCTTTCCTTATTTTGAAAAAGGTAGCGGTCATGTGAGGTGTCACGTGATGATGGAAAGGGAGACAAGACTACAGCGATATCGCTATGGTTAAACATGGATATTAAGCGATGTTCCAGTAATGTTGGAAGTTACACGGACAATTGTCGTGGTGGTGATGCTAATGAATATACGAAAAATGAATTAACACGAAAAAGGTTTCAAAATGGAAAAATATATAATCGGATTAGAAAAAACGGTCAATAGGAACCTCGAACTGATGGGGTCCTGGTATCAGAGTCGGTGTCGTAAGTGTCAGTGCTATGGGCATGGGTTAGGGGGGATGTATGAAAGTGAGGTGTGTGAGTACATGTGTCAGTTGTTAAGGAACCCAGTACAGTATGCACAAGCAGCAATCTACAGAGCAAATATATTAAAGGTAACACGAAAATTCAATTCTATCGTTGAGACCCATCGGTTTTTGGGTAAACAGTTTATAGATCCAGTAATTCTCTCTTCTGAGAAAAAATTTCGTATTGTCTCTTCCCTCTGTCTTCTGGATAGTCTCAAGGATGATGTACTTAATTTGGGAAGCATTGTGTTGCGCTTCTACAAAATGTGATGCTAAAGCTGATTTAGTGTTCTTCAGACGAATATTGGATTTATGTTCTGTTCTGCCCACATACATTTTCCCACATGGGCATCTGATTCCGTATATCAAGTTGGATGATTCACAGGTACCATTTACCTTCAATTTGATGGGGTAACCTTGTGTGGGGTGGCATATTTCGTTGCCTCTGATTATATTGTTGCAGCTGCCACAATTCAAACAGGGTTTAGTTCCTGAGTATGTGGTGTTGTCAGGAAGTTTATTTCGGAGGATTTCCCCCAGATTCTTAGCTCTAGTGAAAGCAAAGATCGGTGTGGAGCTGAAAGATTGTTTAAAATCCGGTTCCATGTTTAAAATTGACCAGTGTTTTAGAATGGATTGTTTGTATTTTCTGCTTGCAGTAGAATATTTGGAAACAGCTACAATCCGTGTTTGCTCAGTTTTTTCTTTGGGAGTTAAGAGGTTGGATCTGTCCATGTTGTCAATTCTAGTTCTGCTTTCTTCCACTAAAGTCGGTGGGTACCCTCTCGAGGTGAACTTTGTGGTCATTTGTGTGAGTCTGATTTTCAACATTTGTTCATCCGAACTGATACGTTTAACTCTAGCCATTTGAGAAAATGGCAGGTTCTTGATAAGTTTTGGTTCGTGGAAACTTGAAAATAGAAGCATATTGTTTCTATCAGTTGGTTTCGTGTATAAATCCGTTTTGAATCCTTCAGGGGAAATTGTTACTTTGACATCTAAAAAATTTACTTCAGTGTCAGATATATCCCATGTTAATTGGATTCTTTGGTCGATGTCATTGAATTTCTTCAGTTGAGTATCTAGAGCTTCTTTGGTGTTGGTCCAGATTAAGAAAAGGTCATCAATGTACCTCACTATCATCTTGAGATTGTCTGTCCATTCGGGTTTAGAGAGGATATGTTGTTGTTCATACCATTGCATGAATATATTGGCATATACGGGTGCCGCTGAATTGCCCATTGCCATGCCCGTGAGTTGTTGGTACCAAGATTGTTCGACTTTAAAGTAGCTATGGTAAAGAATAAACTGCATTAATTCCATGAGGAATGTTTGGAAATCTATATCAAGATCAGAGTTCAAAAGAGTATTCTCCAAGGCTTCTATACCCATGTCATGGGGTATGCTCGTATATAGGCTACGAACATCCGCTGTGCATAAGATTAGTTTGTCTGTTTGATTGACTGTGATCTTTTGTAATTTCTGTAGGAATTGTGTGGTATCTTTGATGTAAGTTTGCATGGATTGTACTGGTTTTTGCAAGTATTTGTCAATGAGTTGACCGATGGGTTCATGGAGGCTACCTATGGTAGATACTATAGGTCGCATCGGAGGATCATAGGTGTTTTTATGAATTTTGGGGACCATCCTCAGTGTTGGACTTTTGGGATTCAGAGTTAGCAGGAATTGTTTTGTTCTGTCCGTAATGATGCCCTTTTTGTGTGCTTCATCAATGATGATTTTGAGTATTTTAGAATATTCCAACGTAGGATTTTGATTTAGCATTGTATACGTTTGGGTGTCAGAAATATGTTCCATCACTTTTGAATTGTACATCTCTGTATTCATAATAACGATGGCTCCCCCTTTGTCAGCTTTGATGAAAATGATACTGTTGTCGTTCGCCATTCTGTGTAATGTGTCAAGATCTTTTTGCGTTATGTTTCTTTGTTTGGGTTTGGTGTGTTTCAACTTCTGTAGGTCTTGTCGTACTAAATTTTCAAACAGGTCTAATGTTTTGTGGCTCGTTGGAGCTTGGAAAGAACTTTGGGGTCGTAAGCCTAATAGTTGATCTTGGTCAGTTTGTGGTCGCTCTGGTACAATGTTATCGAAGAAGTGTCTCAATCTGAGTTTCCTCATGAATTTGAATAAACTCACCTCTAATTCCAAATTATCTGTGCTGGTAGTCGGAACAAAGGACATCCCCCTTTGTAATATTTGTAATTCGTATGGATTGAAATTTTTATCGCTGATGTTGATTACTAGTTGTTCTGAGGTTGGTTCTTTTTCTTCATTTTCTCTTTCTCCTTGATGATGGCCGATGTGCTTCGTGTGGTCGGTGGATCTCTTTCTTTGTCCTTTTCTGATGCTTCGCCTGGGTCTCCTTTTTGGGTTTGACCCTGTTCTAAAAAAGGATTCGGTTCCATGGGTTTACTGGTGGTGGGTTCTTCCATTGTTGTTTTTTCTTCGGTGGTCCTGCTTGGTGGGGGTCTACGTGATTTTTGGGTGGTGTCACTGTCCGTGGACGATGTGTCTGTGTTCGAATTATACGGCTTATTTCTTCGTTTCTGCGCGTAGATGTCTGCCCATGTGTAGACCTCCCCTAAGCGGTAATCCAAAGTGTCCCTCTTAAATTTGCGAATTTTCCTTTCGTTGATCTCTTTCGTATGGCGGTCTATTTGTTTTTTGATGTCCTCTAGGGTCGTCTTTAGTTCATCTTCCGACATCATTTTAGAAAGTTCTGATGAAGTTTCTTCTATTTCCATACTCAGTTCCTCCAAAATTGTGGACAATTCTTGTATGATCAGGAGGATCAGGTCTAGGGAGCATTTGTTTAAAATTTCGTACCAGCGCTCTTGGAATTTTTTAGAATGCTTGCATAAGGATGGTTTCAAAGCGATTCTTAGGCCTCGTGGTATGCGTGAATTTCGATGGTATCTAATGAGAGTACTGGCATACCCCATGACATGGGTATAGAAGCCTTGGAGAATACTCTTTTGAACTCTGATCTTGATATAGATTTCCAAACATTCCTCATGGAATTAATGCAGTTTATTCTTTACCATAGCTACTTTAAAGTCGAACAATCTTGGTACCAACAACTCACGGGCATGGCAATGGGCAATTCAGCGGCACCCGTATATGCCAATATATTCATGCAATGGTATGAACAACAACATATCCTCTCTAAACCCGAATGGACAGACAATCTCAAGATGATAGTGAGGTACATTGATGACCTTTTCTTAATCTGGACCAACACCAAAGAAGCTCTAGATACTCAACTGAAGAAATTCAATGACATCGACCAAAGAATCCAATTAACATGGGATATATCTGACACTGAAGTACATTTTTTAGATGTCAAAGTAACAATTTCCCCTGAAGGATTCAAAACGGATTTATACACGAAACCAACTGATAGAAACAATATGCTTCTATTTTCAAGTTTCCACGAACCAAAACTTATCAAGAACCTGCCATTTTCTCAAATGGCTAGAGTTAAACGTATCAGTTCGGATGAACAAATGTTGAAAATCAGACTCACACAAATGACCACAAAGTTCACCTCGAGAGGGTACCCACCGACTTTAGTGGAAGAAAGCAGAACTAGAATTGACAACATGGACAGATCCAACCTCTTAACTCCCAAAGAAAAAACTGAGCAAACACGGATTGTAGCTGTTTCCAAATATTCTACTGCAAGCAGAAAATACAAACAATCCATTCTAAAACACTGGTCAATTTTAAACATGGAACCGGATTTTAAACAATCTTTCAGCTCCACACCGATCTTTGCTTTCACTAGAGCTAAGAATCTGGGGGAAATCCTCCGAAATAAACTTCCTGACAACACCACATACTCGGGAACTAAACCCTGTTTGAATTGTGGCAGCTGCAACAATATAATCAGAGGCAACGAAATATGCCACCCCACACAAGGTTACCCCATCAAATTGAAGGTAAATGGTACCTGTGAATCATCCAACTTGATATACGGAATCAGATGCCCATGTGGGAAAATGTACGTGGGCAAAACAGAGCGTCGCATTAAGACACGCCTCATTGAACATAAATCCAATATTCGTCTGAAGAACACTAAATCAGCTTTAGCATCACATTTTGTAGAAGCGCAACACAATGCTTCCCAAATTAAGTACATCATCCTTGAGACTATCCAGAAGACAGAGGGAAGAGACAATACGAATTTTTTACTCAGAAGAGAGAATTACTGGATCTATAAACTGTTTACCCAAAAACCGATGGGTCTCAACGATAGAATTGAATTTTCGTGTTACCTTTAATATATTTGCTCTGTAGATTGCTGCTTGTGCATACTGTACTGACTGTACTGGGTTCCTTAACAACTGACACATGTACTCACACACCTCACTTTCATACATCCCCCCTAACCCATGCCCATAGCACTGTCACTTACGACACCGACTCTGATACCAGGACCCCATCAGTTCGAGGTTCCTATTGACCGTTTTTTCTAATCCGATTATATATTTTTCCATTTTGAAACCTTTTTCGTGTTAATTCATTTTTCGTATATTCATTAGCATCACCACCACGACAATTGTCCGTGTAACTTCCAACATTACTGGAACATCGCTTAATGTCCATGTTTAACCATAGCGATATCGCTGTAGTCTTGTCTCCCTTTCCATCATCACGTGACACCTCACATGACCGCTACCTTTTTCAAAATAAGGAAAGCGCGGACTGCTTTTTGGCAGCTGCTGCTACGTGGAACCGCTACGGCGAATGGAATAACCAACAGCGAATCGAACCTATATTTCACCAGGTTAGTTTCCGATGTGAAATGCACGCGGTCTTTTAGACTCGCGCACAACTTTTTTCCGTTTTTTCTCCAGTCCTTGTAAAACAATCTACTAATACCGTCCCTATTCCTTTTAGATCTTGAAACTTACATGGAGAAAGGCATGTAAGTAACTAAGTTTCCACACCCCTGCACGTATACCCTTACCCTCAGCACACCCTCACATGACCAAACCGCATATTTTGACCTGTATGCACCACTTATATTGTATGAGACATTATTGTGATTGAGATGTAATTTATTTAGTCATTTTTATTTTTGTCCATTTGAGATTAGTAAATGCCACCTCATTTTCGTTTTTACAGTGTCGTTTTCCCTGATGAAGGGCATGACCCCATAATGCCCGAAATGCATTGGATATGATTAGTCAGAATGACATTGCCTGTATTTTGAAAGTATCAAGAAGTTAAAAGATTATGAAAAACCAATGAAAAATGTCAACAACTAATAAATTTCTTTAATGAACAACAAACCGAAAGAATGGAAATCTTTTTCTCTGTAGAAAGATAATAGCCAGTGTGCCCAACAAGGGATGTCCCTAGAGATTCTCTAGGTCCACAATTTTGCATTTATCTACTTGACGCCACAGGACCCCTGGCGCCACCTTGTGGAGCACCTATAAAACCTTATCAAAACCTCTCAATCCTAAAGGAACTGCATGTTACACACAACCAGCTGTGCATCCATCCACTGTTAAATTACTGTTCTAGAGACTTATCTCATAAAGCATAGGGCAGACGGATAAATAAGCCGACAGTGCAAGGCAACAATAATGACGAAAAACCCCAACCTATTGCACAGTACGTCACGTATCAATTGAGAAAAAACAACACTCGAGCGTGCCCGCCATCTTAGCATGTTTAACCTGCATGGTCATATAGCAGAATTCCATACACAATAAATATTGTGATAGGATTAGGCCCAATTAGAGTGCAACGTCTCAAAAGAGTTATGAAGAGTATATCAAACCAGACAATCTAAGAACCCATATAGCGTTATCCCATGGGACTTACCATATGTTCGGCGTCGTCGTCGCGTGCGTGTGCGGTCGTCTGGTCTCCCGGTCGATAATGAAGGCACATTTGAGAGGGTATATATATCCTCCAAATGTGTGTAATTAATCAATCAAGGGTACTGATTAGTAAAACGCAAAGGGCGCGCAATCCCTGATGACATGAGGATCAGTGCTAACATGGCCGCCATCTTAGACTGGTCAAAAGAGGACGGAAAAAGTAACAAAAAACGGCTAAAGAAGTGTTATAGTATTCTTTTGTCCAAAAGGCAAAATTGTTTAGTAGCCAATAGTATGGCTCAGGATTGTTGTTATTAGGAGACAAACCAACAAGCTTAGAATGGAGCCTATTAGTCGAATATTGTCGATCGGAAAAGCGAATACATAGCGGTCTGCAAGGGCATAGATGCAAGCAGACATCTTGTAATGGTGAAAATTTGGTATAAGAAGCAAAATCTGCCAAAAACAAAAGTTAAACATATCGTGATTGGACTTTCAATCCTATACAAACGTGATATGACAAATAAAAAGTGAAACGAGTGAAGTAAAATATTTTCACATACTTATCGAAAGGACCCAAATTATATCCCGTTTTAGGAGTCCTTGCTTGCCTCATTTATCGTAGGTTATAGGGGCATAATTAAGTGAATGCGAGCTAAATAGCGCACATATATTTGTATTCAAAAGCCCAGGCAAGTGTGATTGCCAGCGGCTAAGAGAGAGTCAGAAATTGGTACTGCAGAGCGAGGTACTGCAGAGAAAGCACTACAAGAAGTACAGAGCTGGCCATTGCATCTATGGTCAGATATGTATATAAATCTGGTCAAGATGGTTGCACAGCTCAAATAAAGTCCTGGTTATCAATCAGACCAATGGATAAAGTAAAAATAGTATAATACCCCAGCTAATGATTGGTATGCTGGAGGCAGAAATATTAGCTCAAGGTTCAGTGGAATAGCTTAACAAAGTACACATATCAGTTATTCAGATATAGTACTCATATCAGTTGCCCAAATGCAATGCTAAGAAAGCCTCAGTCATTGCATAGAGTTCTAACTGTGCTTAAATTTAACACGCAAAAAGAGCAAGAACAGGTGCAATGGATCTAGTGTGAAAATACCATGCAAAGATGTACAGATCAAGTCCCTAATGTGTTTATGGGGGAATGACACAAGAATTACTGAGTCAGCAGTAATCTTACACGGAAAACTCGGAGAGTGGGAACGAGTTAAACTGGATCACAAAAAATGATGAAATTTGTTATTTACATTTAATCCCTGATCTACAGCTGTAAGTCTACATATCCAGCGGGCCTCAAGTTGTCTGAGGCAAGTGATCCTGTCACCACCTCGTTTACCTGACGCCACCCTATCAATTGCATGGAATTTAATTTCTTTTTCATCTGGATGGTTGTCTGTGATATGTTGTGCCACAGGGCTACGGAGATCATTGTTTTGATGCTTCTAATGTGTTCCTGAATCCGTGTTTTTAAACATCTGGTGCTGCTACCAACATAGATCATATTACAGTGGCAAATGATTACATAAACTACAAAAGTAGTGTTACAATTGATGAAAGAAGTAACCTTATGTGTCCTGGAGCTGTTATAACTGAAGCTCAGATTAGAATGCAGAAACTATTGACCCTAGTCAAAAACGACTAAATTATTTACTCAATATGTAAAATTTCAGAAACTGTGACAAAAAAGAGTGCAATTCTGTTTTTGACTCATCAAGCCTTGATCTGAAGGATACTACAAAGACATGACTGTGTACCTGACAAAAGCAAAAGCGTCTGCAGAGAGTATATTTGGGTTACATGGACCAACATCTTCAATGAGCACACGGAGAGATCACAGCTCCTGCAATTTCTGGAAATGTAATAGCTAATTTCTTGTATTTTAGTTTAGTTGATTGTCCACTAATATACAGTTGTGAGCCCCAGAAGTTCCTCTTACTGCCATAAACACCTTAACCCAGTGTCAATACCCTTACCATGGGCACTGCACACAGCTTGGTGTCACATTCAAGAATTAATAGAGGGGCTCCAAGGTTCAACATAGAAGGTAAGTAATAGAAGTCTCAAATGATGAGTGACAGCGTAGGACATTAAAACACCCCATCAATATTGAGCATCAACATTGGTGGGCAACCATCCTTAAATACAGTAGAGCTCTCTTAACCCCCAGGCAAGAGCCCAATATAGATATGTTAGTGCCAACCCCACAGGAACTCATTCTAGGCAGAGAGACAAGTGATCATTTGTGGAGGTTAACATATGACTGTCATTTCAAAAAGGTCCGCTTTAAAACACTAAAAGGTATTTATATTGTTTGGAACCATGTGCGAAAACTCTTGGGACTCGGTAGGTTCTCCCACTATACCACCCTAGTTAGAAATTCCAATCTCCTTGAGATCGTTACAGATTATTGTATGACACGATGGGTAAGATCGGGAATCACACAGATTGGCTCGTTATATGACAGTACAGGCTTCTGCTCATTCGAATCCCTAAAAACTAAATTTGGGCTAGAATCGCGTGACTTTTTTAAAATATTTGCAAGTTAGGGATTTTATTGCAAAAAAAGGGGGTGGCAGTAGGGCCATGAATAAAATTCCAGCAATCGAAACAGTGGTGCGCACTAATTGGTAAAATTTATAAAGATTTAGTTGTAAGTCTCCCAGATGATTTAGACAAGCATATCTATTATTGGCAAAACAAATTAGAATTAACAGAACCCCTTACGCGAAATGCTCTAGAAATCTCAAATTGCTTATTAATGCCAACCAAACTTCAAGCCCAATTTTACAAGACGTTTTTTCAACTTTATTATACACCAGCTAGAATATCCAAATGGAGTATCGGTAAAGGCACATTATGCCCTCGATGTGCTCAGCCCGAAGCAGATTTGGTACACATGTTAGCTACATGTCAAACCCTAAATACTATCAGACAAGATATATCAACGTTTTTGTCAGGAATATTTGAGAGTAATATTGAGATCACCACTGCGGAAATTATACTGGGGGTGGATAGGAACGTTAGATTCGCCAACATGCAGGGATTACTGTTTATCTCAATGGCGGTACTTCGAATCTGCTTAACATCTGCATGGTTGGACCTGTACCCGCCTACATTCCAGCAATGGCGGGCACGATTCCTTGCTACCTATAGCCTGGAAATAGCCATATACAAACATAAGGGCCTTAAAAAGAAAAAAAAAGGGTTAGAAATATGGTATCCCGTTACACAATGGATCGAGAGATCAGACTCGTAATGCTGATTAATTGCGTGTATATGAAAGGATTTTCTTTGTATGGTTTTGCACTTATCTGTTGTGTGTCTCGCTTAATATTTGCATAACGCCTAATTTAAAATATTTCTGTTTATATTCATTGCCTGTTTGTGTGGTGTTGTTTTTATAATTGGGTGGGATGGGTGGGAAAGAATGATCAAAAATTATCAATAAAGAATTGTTAAAAAAAAAAACAATATTGAGCATCAACATGCACTTTTGGCAGGCAGGAAAAAGTATAGAAACTGCGTTGAAAGGAACATAGTTAAATGTGGGAATTAATGACTAATGGGTAATAGGGGTACTGTTAGGGATAATATTGTATGGGAATTCTGCTCCATTATTGCGAAATGCTCGAAGGATGGCGCTGAAGGTACTGATTGTACTCAACTAGAGACCCAACTGAGTGGTCATGTACTGCAGGTGTATGCTCCAATGAATGCACCCAGAATGAGTCTCAGTCAACGCTGGTGCAGTACAGGGGTCTAATAATGTTCGCCTGGATAACTAAATTGGCAATTATGAAGTGCCTGAGAAAACGCTCGCAAATCGGACTTTGGCTTTGACAGCAGCAGTGGGGGCCACGAAGAGGAGGAGAACCACGCTCCCCATATTGGAAACTTTGCTCACCTCTCGCGTTTCCCGCTCCGCGGAAAGGCTCGCAAATTGAATTTTGGCTTTGACAACAGCAGTGGGGGCCACAAAGAGGAAGAGAACTACGCGCCCCCATTATCCAGCGGGGCAGAGAGACGCCCTCCCGCCACGCCCTGCCCAGGTGTACTTAATCAGCCCTATTGTTCCGTCCCGCGGGACGAGCCGGGCGAAGCCCGGGCCAAGGGTAGGCCCGTTTAAGCCCGTTCAAGCACGGACAAGGCGTGGACGGGCTACCCCCCTAATATCTGCATTCAAGCAAGGTCAGTGAGTACCCGCAAACGTATTTCAGCTGGCAGAGTTTGGGTAGGGTATATATATTTATAGGAGTTAGCCTTATCTGTTGTAAATATCATGGCCACTTCCCCAACTGTAGGAGGGAACAGTAGGAAATCCACTGGCGGGACTTTAATGGGCACTCTGGATAATTTCCTTGTAAGAGTGCCAACAGCTTTGGCCAAAGACATCGAATTGACTGAAAAGAGACTATCTCTTGACACCCCCTTTGATAAGCGATCCTCAATGGGAAGTCTGGCAAGGGCTAGATCACCTGTCCCCCAGCAGGTTGACTTCCAGGATAAGCTGTCATCCTCGGGGGGGATGAGAGAAGTTGCATTTTACAGCCAGCTCGGCCCCTGGTACCCTCGGAACCACGACCTAATATCCCAATGGACAGGACTAATCCGAGTATCACCTTGAAGAGGCTGCCTTCACCTAATATTAAGACCAGGTCAGCCAGTAATGCCAAAACGGGTGCAGTACAGCATCCACAGGGTCTGGCATCAAGAAGAAAACATCCCGGGGTGCAAGCGCAAGCACTAGCAAGAAAAGCAAAAAATGTAAAGGAGGCTGTGCCCAAGGAGAACCCCACCCCAAGCACTTCACCTTGTCCTAGATCATTGTTACCAGCTAATGAAGGGGCCAATTTATTGCCAAGTGCGGGGGGTGAAGCATCGGGCGAGCTGGGTCCTTCCTTCTGGAAAAGGCTGGAATGTACTGTTAAGAAGATAATTCACCCGATATATGATAGACTGGACTGCATTGAAACCAGACTGGTGTGCCTGGAGCTCTCGCTTGCTTCAGATCAGTCATGGGTGGGAAATCGGGGCAGTGGTCCACATTGTACACAGCTAAATGCGGCAGGACAAACTGTTGTGAGCACAAATTCTAAAGTTCCACCAAATGGCAAGAATAGCACTGTAGTAAACGATCCTCTAGTGCCCTGTGTCGCAACTTCCTCAACTAACCTGGCAGGGGTTAATCAAATAGCCCAGAGGGACATGGCTAAAAATGCGGAGGTTAGTAAACCTGCAATGCAACCTCAACTATTGTCCAAATCCCCTCCAGCTCATACTGTAGCTAGTTTGCTAACTATAAAACTCCCCCGAATCTGCCCCTTATGTGGTAGTATTGGCGGGGGTTCCATCACTAGAACAGGGAAAGAGGGAAACATACATGGAACTTAAGAACAAGTGCATCTTTTGGCTTAATGCTAACCGGCCTCTGCCAATTCATATATGTGCTGAAATTCTATTTGCTAGAAGAGTTAGTTGGGTGGGTAGGCGGACAAAGTCTGTTGGGGGTGATTGCATTATTATTAATTTCAGGGACAGGAGATGTGTTGAACACATTTGTAATTGGCCACAAAAAGATCTCATGTCCCTAATTCAACCACTTCCCCTAATTTATTTTTATGCACCAGTACAGGCTTCACAAAGGGAATTCTTTCCAGGGGGTGAGGCATCGAACCATTCCATTCTACGGAATATAAGGCTATATATTAGGTTTGATGCCCTATCTGGCCTGGAGGACTGTAATTGACAGCAAATACCTGAAGGCGGCAATAGTGTGAGTACAACACGATTGCCCGATGAAAATGTAGCAAGGAGGGAAGGCCAATTGACCGACTATGAAAATCCACAGGCAGGTGTGATGGGATACAAGCTAAATAAAGAAAGTGTAGCTATCATACAGAAGGGTGGCAAACTTCTATTCCAGCATATATCGAGTAGGGTAAGTCCCTCACCTTCCGTGGACCTAAGTACATTGCCGCAGCATATTTTCCCTGCAGTGGGGGATGACACAGCTGGAAGGCCTCCGAGTACAGCTTGCCTGACATCACTAATATCCTGGAATCTGGCGGGTATGGGGCCCAAGCTAGCGTCGCCATGCTGGCTGAGTTTTATTGATAAATTCGATATTTGTCTCTTCCAAGAGGCCTGGTCTGTTGAACCAGTGTTTAGATTGGGCTACTTGAATTTCTATGTACCTGCTGTGAGAAGGCAAAAGGGTCGTCCAGTAGGAGGACTGGTGATCTGGGTTAAGCAGAACCTAAGCTGCTGCACTCAACTACTTCCAGTCTTACACTGCGATATTCTTGCAGTAAGCGTTAGCTTCCCTTGTAGCCTAAAAATTGACATTATTAATGTTTATGCTAGAGGTGTACCCGGAGGGAAAAAATCGGAGGTATAATGGCCTTAGAAGCTCTGATTGAAACCATGCCAGCTAATGTATTGCCACTAACTGCGGGAGACTTTAATACAACTTTTGAGCCTTTAGGGCTCGAAGACCTGAATCTGACAGAAGAAGAAGATTCTAGATGGGGTGTCCCCCAACTTGAGACTAGGCCTATAGGTAAATGGACTAAGGCCGCATTGCACCTGAATGGGTTCTGTCTAGGGAATCAGCTGAGGGCCGCTAACGGCCGAACACCGTCAGACAGGATGGGGAACAAAACCTATGATAATGGCGTAAGGTCAAGTAATATTGATTATTTGCTTGTTCACCTAAAGCTTTGGCATTCTCTTGTGGACATGGAGGTAAAGACTTGCATAGAGAGTGACCATAACCCCTTGACCTCACTATTTAGATTGGTTCTAGAGGGAACGGTAGGAGTGACCCAAGAACTAACAGCCCCAGAAATTGTTTTAACAAATGACGAGCGCCACCTTAAGTGGTGTACAGTTGCTGACCACCCTGAAACAGTAATTGCTATTAAAGCTAGTGTAGACAAAGTATTAGCTACCTTGGGGTCAGGTCTAATAAACGGGACGAAGTATAGTCCTTTTGTGGAAGTCCATGTTGATCTCTTTGCCAACCTTAAATCCTATTTCTGCAAACCAAGCTTGGCTAGGAGAAAACTAAGTAAAAAAACGGAGAGCTGGTACAATAACTCTTGCAGGCAAGCCCAGGCTGAGCTGGGCCTAGCATTAAAATCTAGGAATCCAAACATAGTAAAAGTGGCTCGAGGTAATTATAGGAAAACAAAGTGTGGTGCAAAAAGAGAATGGGAAGATAATAAGTGGCAGGAACTCAAGGTGGCATGTCTGTCTAAAAACCCGAAGTTATTTTGGGATACTTTTAAATGGGATGGAGGTGGGTGTGCTGACAGCCCGCAGAACAATGTCTCTAAAAATTCTTGGATTGAGTATTTTAAGCCCCAATACGCTAATATAGAGGATAATCAAAGTGAGGGGGCTTTTGTTTTTACATTCTATGAAGATGCTGCTTTTAGCCTAGGGATGTTGACAGAGCATTAGACTCAGTAACTGAGAGACGAGCCCCAGGGATGGATTGTGTACCTGCGGATCTATTTTTAAATGACAAAGAAAGATGATGGTTATATATTGTCCACTTATCAATTACCATAGCCCAAGGGATGGCTGTCCCCCAATCATGGAAGGGAGCAGAAATTGTGCCTGTTTACAAAAAAGGGGATAAGTCCTTAGCAGGCAATTACAGGCCTATTAGCCAAAAAATAATGGGTCGCTTAGTTTTGGGAAAGATACAGACCTGGATGGACGAAGAGAACATCTTGAGTCCTTCCCAGGCCGGCTTCCGCCCCAGGACTAGCACGATAGATCAAGTATTTTGGTTCATTATTCTTTATTGGCGGACAGTGGTTCTAGAGCAAGGTGTACTGTATGCGGTATTCGTTGACTTGAGGAGGGATTTTGACCTAGTCCCGTGCAGTAAACTTTGGCATGTCTTGGAGGAGCTAGGAATGGCCCCGGAGTTGTTGACCTTGATCATCCGCTTGCATGAGGACAACTTCGCTAGGGTCCGGTGGGGAATGCAGGGAGAGGTTACGGATGCCTTCCCTGTTGAGCGGGGAGTGAGGCAGGGTTGTGTCATGGCGCCTACCCTGTTCTCGCTCTTCGTGAATGGGGCAGCAGACTACCTCTCCTTGGTCCCTACTGACGCCCCTGTGATGGCTGGCAATCGCGTCCCAATCCTCATGTTTGCGGACGACACCCTGATAATCTCAAAAACACTGAGTGGTCTACAACGGCCCTCTGGCGCTTCACAGACTTCTGCCTGCTGCGCGGACTTGAAATAAACACCGCCAAAACAAAGTTTATGTTTCTTAGTGAGCATAAACCTTCCAAGTCTTTTAAACCTTTTAAAGGAAGCATTTACATGAATAACTGCCCGTTAGAGCAGGTTGACGCTTTCACGTATTTGGGGGTCACCCTGTAGAGAGATATGCGCTGGAATAGTCAATTAGATCTGACCATATTAAGGCACCAGAAACAGGCAGGTCTTCTTCTTAAAAGGTTCAAAACTTCATTTACGAAACCTATCAGCCCACTCCTTGAGATTTACAGGATGAAGGTGTTAAGTTCGGCCCTCTACGGTGCTGAACTATGGGGGTTCGAAAATTTTAAACATCTGACATTAGTAGAAAATGAATTTTTGCACAAAGCTACTAGTGTCCCGCAAAGAACCCCCCTAACACCTCTGTTTTGGGATCTTGATAGAAGAACAGTACAAGATCTGGCTATTCTGCGACCATTATTGTATTGGCGCAGAATATGGACAACTGAGGAACTACACCATTACGCCCGGGGTCTCAAGGAAATTATCGAAAAGGACTCCTTTCACAAAATTAGCTGATTGAAGGCAATTACATCCCTGTTAGTGAGAATGGATATGAGTGAACTGTGGTATGACCCAATAAATGCAGTATTCCCATCCAAGAAAGACATGAAGGCCATATACTGGAAGATGGTTATCTCAACAACATGCGCAAAAGGCCTCTCATCTCACCTTACAGGGCGATTCCTTGAATTTAAGGCTTACCCAGAATTGGAACTGTACTGGGACGCCATAGAGAAACCGTTTGACCGTAAACTCTATTTCCAACTTAGGGTAGGCACCCTCCCCACAAGGTTATTTACAGCAAGATTGGGTGGGCGTTACTGATGATAAATGCCCTAAATGCAGGGACAAACAAGAATCTATAAGTCACCTCCTGTTTTTTTGTCCCTTGTATACTGCACCACGGAAAAAATGGGTGAAACCAGTATGCCAACTAATTGGTACCCGCAGATGATGATGATGAAGTCACCCGAGCTGAATGACACCCCAATCACAATTATGGAAATCAAGCCAGTTTTGGGCCAGTTGCTTTCTCCAATTATTTGCCACTGTTTCGTGGTCATGCCCCCATTCTAGAACCTTGATAAGGTAGTAATTCAGGGCCACATTTACTAACATTTGACGCAACACAACACAACGCAGCAAGACAACATGCTGTGCTGTATCAAAAGGAGAGAGCAGGATGTGCAATATTGACTAAGATATGGCACATTCCTGCTCTTTCTCTACGCTGGCACATTGAGTGGTGCCGAACACCAACGCAGGCACCCTTGCGCCATGGTGCAAGGGTGCCTGCATTATAGGCAGGATTGTTTTTGAGCAGGAAGGGACACTTTCCTTTACAAAAACAATCCTCAAAGGCATTTTCCTCTTTCTTCGTGTACTGCAGAATGTTGCACAGATAGAAAGAGAGAGATAAGAAGATATCTCTCCTTGTTATGCCTCAGTTGGGATGGCGTAGCATTTCAGTACATTCCCAGGGTTTGGTATCCTTAGTAAATTTGGGAATGCGCCAAAGTCCATGGGTGGATGCGGGGAATGCCCACACTCCACCCATGAAAAATCTTCCGAATACAAAATAATGCCAGGCAGCGAGTTGCGCTGCCTTGCGTTACTATGGCTTTACTAAGCCACACAGAGCAACGCAAGGTGGCTTTGCAAGGCTTAGTAAGTATCACTTAAGTCCTGGTGTTGCCTCGCGTGATGCAATGGCAATGCAAGGACTTCGTAAATCTGGACCCTAGCACCTATATACAAGAACTTATAGAGACTGTCCATCAAACTTTATAGGGATTTCCCTTCTGGACTGTGATGGGAAATTGTATGCTTGTCTAATTCCATAGATTAATGATAATTCCACATCTCCTATAAAAAAAAGGTGTTTCAGGATTGGTTAAATGGGTGTATAAGTGGAAACGCTTTAACTTTGGAAATACGTTAATTTGTTATTTAATTGATTATTCCTGCACTTTTGACTGTGGCAGTAGAAACAATTTGGGAAAATGGAGTTGATGGGAGTTGAACAAGGTCATCTGAGCCTGGTTACAGCTTTTCTTACAAACACTTGGGTAAGTTTGCCTGTGGACGAATAGAGCAGGTCTAGTAGGTTTTAGACAGGGAATGGCCCGACTTACCAGACTATTTGAGGGAGTTTAATTGTCATCCATCTAAATTGTTCCTATTAAAATGATCTCTCTTGATCTAAGCAAACAACGTGGTCCTAATGGACCAAGCATCTCTTGACTTACATTTACAGAGGTTTTTCGGAAAAATTAATGATTTTAAATAAGAGAATTATATAGCAGTAAATATTAAGAGAATTCAGAATCTGAGCTTTGGTCGAGCGTGACTCTGCTGAAGACTAAATTGAATGTCCTTGGAGGAAGTAAAACCTTAATCTTAGTTAGATGTTAGTGAGTTCAGCTCTTTACAGTGCTTGATTTGTAAAAAAGGAGGCACCACCCGTTGCCTCTGCCAGTTCTACCAATATGCCTACTAACTATGACACTTCCAGAAGTGTGACAATGCAGATCATTCCAGGCCACCGAAAACTACAAGAATTGTTAAGGTAAATAGAATTACTAAACAACTGTTGATGTGTTCATTCCAAAATGAGACAGACAGCACCACCATGTGTTGGTCTGTCACAGTGATGGAGCCAACAATAAAATGGCGGCGCCGAGCATCGGAAACCACCAACTCAAATTAAGCACTTTCTTTTTGATGGAAAGCAGAGTTATCACAATGTTGCTTGAGTTCGAAATCCTTTCAAAAAACAAAAGGCAAGAGGCGTTTGGCAAAACAGAAATAGCTTGTTTAATTAACCATTACGGCCGGTAGAACAGTTACAGGACTGTCTCAATTCACACTCAGTAAATGTCCTTCTTTTATATAAAACACAACAGGTTATGAAAGTTTCCGGCTTCCCATATATAGTGAGGAATGTTGGTTGCTGCCTTTGGAGTAATAAATTAATGGTTATTACTGGTGGGTCTCAACCTCATGTGGACACAGTGTGGCCAGTGGATAACATGTCCAGATGTCAGACATGGGGAGCGCAGGATCACTACGTGTGCTAGGTTCTGATTGGCTACGTGTTCCTAACTCATGTGGCATCTGACTTTTTATGGTGTTTTTAGGAGAACGCATACCTCCTAAGGCCTTTTGTGCTTTTCTTGGGCACTCTCCCCTGACCATTTGTAATGTAGCTGTGCCTACCTGTGAGATTGGACAAGAGTTTCCTGCCTGTGTGTTTGCCTGCCAGCTACACACCCTTCCAGCTGTGACCCATCAATCAGTAATCCTGGGCCTAGGTCTCAGGGTCTGCTTGACTAAATATTTGCGAGTCGAGGTGGATGTGGAGTTCAGAACGAGTGATTCTATTAATTAGGGCGACATTTTAGATTTATCGATGAGCGCATCGATTTTTATACTAACAACAATAATCAAACAAACATTAAAAGCGAGTAACCGACTGAAAATCTTTGATAGAAAATTTGGTGGCCTTCTGACTGCGCTATCCAGTAAGCTTGTATCTTTACTGTTATACTCCTGAAATGTTAATAATGGTTCTAAACGCAATTACATAATTAATGCCATTGAGTGCAATGTTTTTAGGGTATTGTTCAATTTAAATAGGTAAATACTACTATTACCGTTACGTTAGTAGGTTGGAATCCCAGTAGTCAACAAAGTGACTGTCAAAATGACTCTGTACTACTTCTTTCATCTCATAAGGTCTGATTCTAACATTATTGCAGCACATTTGAGGAATGTCAAAATAGTGAATTTATGAATAAGAGTGGTCTGAATTACAGAGCCCATTTGGATTCCATGTATCTAAATAGGAGCGAAAACATACTTGGGAGAACAAATCCAATTCAGTGTTGGTAAATAAAGGCACAATTAAGGCTGAAATATGAGAATTTACCTTTGCAGTTGTAGTTTATATCCTTAGTCCTAGCATACTTGCCTTGAATTTTATTCCAGATGCACTATGACTAGCGTTACCTGATTGAACCCATGTCACGCAAAGCATGTCAGCCTTCTTACAAAACTGACTATACGGCATGTCGAATCTTTGGAGATGGCAGCAGGTTGGAAGAACCATGGCAGTCACAAGGTTCTGTGTGCTTTCTGTGGCTGAGTGCCAGCTCTGCATATCTTTTGGCTTTGCGCGGCTCTGACGGACAATCCGTCAACAATAATTGTTAAAGCATTGAAGAAATAATAAGATATGAATAATTGCAGATGCAGATCAGTTTTGTGACTCAGCCATGAATAAACAGGACTGTGGAGATTTAGTTAATTTTTTATAAATTTGGCTACAGCTAGATTAGAACTTGCTAAGCAGTCTTAGAAAAACTGCTGCAACTTGGGTTCTTTAGGAACCTGATATGTTGACTAATGCTTTTGAGTTTCTGTTTAAGGGCCTGTGTGGGATGTAGTAGTATGTGTTAGAACTGGCTATTTCTGGTAGGCTAAGGCTGACGCCATAGCCAGGCAGAAACCACCATTCTAGTCAGGGCAAGGAAGTCACACGCCAAGATAACCTCTGCTCACCCCCTTGGTAGCTTGGCACAAGCAGTAAGGCTAAACTCGGAGGCAATGTGTAAATCATTGGCGCCAGCGCACAACAGCAACAACATACTAGGCACACCACAGAAGAGACTCCACACAAGGTTATTATAAAAATAACTTTTGTATTGTAAAAACACATCAGATAAAATCACACATATACATGGTGCCAACTGGCACGGGCAATATTCACAGGGATTATGTACACAAGACAGGGCCACAAGGGCCACTGTCATATTCAGATATAGCACTTCTAGATAAAATGTAGAATATCAAATCACTTCTAGAATAAAGAATAAATGTAACATAAAATAATAATCAAAGATAACCACCAGTAACCACTGGTAACAGGAACCAGGACCTTACTAGGACCACCTGTACTAAGAAAGAAGAACCACCTAAGTATCACACAGTATTAGGGGTCTAAGAAAGAATACATTACTCATGATGCAATAAACCTACATTCAGAGGAGTAGAAAAGACAACCACCTAAGAATAACCACATTTAGGGGCATAAACCAGAACACCTTACCCATGATGCATGAACACATTCAGAGGAGTAATAAGGAGAAACACATGATGACTAAACATTCAGAGGTGTTAAGAATAGAGCACATGATGCAATAAAATACATTCAGGGGTGCAGCGCAAGAAGACACATGATGACTAACCATTCAGAGGTGCAGCGCATGGAAAGGAAGACACATGATGCAGTAACACATTCAGAGGTGCATAATAAATCAATAGCGCAAAAACTCACATTAGCAATAACTATTAAAAAGCATAGAAATCACATTGAGCCAACACTACATAAGCCACCACCTGTGGCAGTCCCCAGGCCAACTGGCCTTGTGGGGCGAAGATGCCCTGAGTCCAAAGTCAGGGTGCGCTGCCATGCAACGCCAGTCCAAAGTACAAAAGCCTAAACGTGGCAGCTGCCCACAAAGTGCTGGGCAACTGGGAAGGCCGGGCACCACTGTGCCCTCTCTGTCCCACACAGGGACTCTCTTGAAATTGCGCCTAAACGGTGCAGCCGCCCACTAATTGCTGGACAGCTGGGAAAATCATCAACACTGCGGCTGGGGGCTCTCACTAGCCCCTAGACAAACTGCGCCAGGGTTGGAGCCACACAGGCTCTGTCGCAGCACATGCCCCCAGCGTTGGAGCTCTCAGGCTCTGGCCACAGAAAATGCCCCCTGAGCCTAGCAGGCTCTTGATAATGACGGCGGGGTCGTTGGAGCCCCCCCTCTGGGGCTCGACATCGCACACATGGCCCCTGGGTCTCTCTGGGCTTTAATCTACGTTGGGGCGACCCGCTGCCAACCGGGGCCGCCCTTCCTGCACCACTCGTCACCACGTCGGAGCGGTCCACTGTCACACGGGACCGCTCTTGCCCTGGTGCCTCTACCGGCACCGCCAGCCACATCACGGAAAGAAGAGAGGAGCGGCCCGCTGCCATGGGCGCTCGAATGCTGCCTCGATCAGGCACTGCCGTTCGCGGAGCTCCCCGCCTACCCCCAGCCCTTCAGACACTCACCCGTCTGTTCGGGGGCGGGCTCTGCCTCACACGCGGCTTCCTCGCTGGGCTCTCCTGACAAGCGCCAGACCTCTTCTCTCTCCCCGGGGGTCTCCCTTCACTCGGGAGCCCCGGGGATCCGGGCAGCCAGCTTCCTGTCCTCCTTCGAGCCGCCTCGTCTCCCGGCCGCACTTCACTCCTTTCTCCCGCCTCCCAAGCTGCGGGGCGGGACTTCCGGCCGGCCGCGCTGGGATTGGCCGGCCGGCCAGGTACTTCCGGGTCGCTGCGGGCTGCGCGGCGGCCCGATTCAGGCAGGCAGGCGGGCAGGCATTAAAGATATCGGCGTGGGCAGCCGAACTAAAAGCAAAGTTGGCAATAAGCGAGGTGGGCACTCGCAAAGTAAATAATACAATAAGCGGGGTGGCACCCGCCAATCCTCACGCAAAATGCGTGCAACGAAACGCTCAAAATGCCGCCAGGAGCGCTCTCAAGCGCTAGGATCACAGCACAGCGCTCCCAGGCGCCAAAGGTCCCCAGAGCAGACCCATACAGCAAGAAGGGTCCCTAGAAAGCTCAAGAAGCCCAGCAAAAGTCCTTAAAGATGCAGCCAGGCAGGGGGACAGCCAGGAAGAGTCCCTCAGCAGTCCATCAAGTGTCCAGGAGCTGGGCAGGGCCCAGGGATCCCCCTGAGCCCCAGCAGCAGCATGCCCCTGGCAGATTCAAGTTGAAAACAAGAACATTTTGGAAGGGGATACAACCCCTTCTTATACAGTGCAAAACCTTTGAAGTCCTTTGAAGTCCTTTGAAGCAGGCAGTGTGAGAACCAGCTGGACTGGTTTAGAGGGAAGTCCCCTTCAGTATCAGGGACAGAGGTGTCAGTCGCCCAGCGGGAGGTGGAGCCCGCTTTGTAGTTACACAGGAACAGCCCTTCACTATCAGGTGCCATCTCCTCCCACTTCCCTGGCAGCAGATGCTGCCTTTCATCCATGGGCTGACTCAGACAACCTCCTGGGCTCTCCAGCCCCTGTCATCCTCAAACCAGACAGTCAATCCACAAGCAGACCCATGCACTCTGGGCCAGGCTCACCAGCCAATCACACACTAGCAACAACCTACACAAATATGCCAACTTCCAAAAGTAGTACTTCTAGACTAGACACAGTCATGTCGCATACATCATTTTGCAGCATTCACTCTCACGAGTTGATACATACCAAACTCGCCCCTGCACTCCCCACACATCAGGAACTACCATGGGCATACATACTCCCCATTCATTCCTATGGGAGGGCAGGTCACTCACCACACATACAGAGAGCTCAGGCACTTTACACTGTACCACAGTGAAAAAGTGCGCAGAGGCCTAAAATCACCAACACCAGGTTCCATAAATAGGCTAGGAAAACGCAAAAAGTCTAGGGGTGAACCTGCCTAATGGGCCGGGTCCAACAGTATGGTTCTTAGTAACTCAAATTTTATGTATGCACTTTTCATTAAGATTTTAATCACTGTTTCCTGAAAATGAGTCAACCTGATGTCAACCTGTTTGCACTCTACTCTTAGCATATTAGGTTTTACCCTAGATGCAGTAAACTTAAATTGGAGTCTACAATTGTAATTGAATCTTGACACTTTCATGGCACCTTCAGAAGCAGTATATACATAGGTAGCAATTTTAGCGCTTGCAGCTACGGACATTATCGGTGACCATTTTGGGCAAAATGCAATGGAGGCAAATCATTTTGGCAGGGTGAGCCCATTGAAGTCAGTGGAGGCGGCAAGTTGTGTGGGCCAGTGGGGCCGGGAACAAGCAATTCATGTTAGATGCCAATGGTTCAGGCCAGGATCCTTCACTTTGCTTATCCTAGTCTGAAATCTAAGAAGCAGACAGAGTAAACTATGATGCACCCCTTTAACGGGTGCACAGAGAATGAAAAAGAGGGGACACAGCACCTGAAGACGCAAAGAGGAAACCCTTTAATCACCAGCTAGAGGTATTGCCTAGAGGTTGCTTCATGGAAGAACGCCTCAAGGTGCTCAATAGGTGCTGCTAACCATGGCCAAAAGCTGCAAGGAGCGTCTAAGATGGATTAGGGCGCAACTGCAAGCCAATTCCCTCTCTAAGGAGAGAATGAGCAACAATGCATCATCACTTGAAACTTAGAACCTCTGTTTTACTCATTTAAAATGTTTTAAATGTTCCACCATACTTAGCTCCCTTTCATTTTACATTGCTCTCGCTTGTGTCATTTTTAAGCTAAACTACTCATTAAAATTGGTAAAAATAGTTGTGAATTAAAATAGGCAAAATGATGTTTAATGTGGAATTTTGATTTCCCTTTCATTTTCAATTGTTGCCACTTTGGGTCACTTATACGTTGAAGTACTCTTAAAAAATCGAATTATTATAAATGAATATTTTTCGTACAGCAAAATCTATTTTATTTGTTGATTTTCTATTGTGCTCACATAGCCAAGAGGCTGCTTCAGAGAACCAATAAAACATAATGTGGTCAACAACCTTGGAGACCCAATAATAGAAAACGTCACTCATGTCCCATGGTACACTTAAACAAATCCCAAATAATGTAAGTTGGCTTACGTGCATCAATTAACTTTATAAGTTCCATATATTAGGGATAATTACACGAAAGTGAAAAACTTCTTAAATAAATATTTACAATCTTTAATTTGTGTTTTATTTCATGGCAGGTATGATTGAATATTTTTTTTAAAATGCTTTATTTTTTTAAATATCGGCTCTTATAGTGCCTCGAATACTCAGTGATTTGCATTGATAAATTAGTAGAAAGAAATGAATATATGGTTCATATAGGACAACATCTATGTGTATCATATATCCGCATAGATATATAATACACACCGTTGTTTGTACACCAACTATCATGGCAAAATAGATCAATTCCTATGGAAAGGATGTATCTATTAATGGTGTAGTGCCATGTGCATGTGTGGTTAATGTATACTCATAAATAACATAAAATAGTAGATGCCCTCACTTCCAGAGGAATGATTTGAAACAGACATGTTAACCCAGTGGACTGTCCAATGAGAATTCCAACCTGTGAACTGCAGATTATAAACAACCATCTGAGGTAAATGGACCCAAAACCACAGTTTTCATATCTTTAATAAACCTGAGAACTGTTGAAAACAAACATCTCTTCCGCAGGGCCCTTAACCAACTCAGTTATCTTACAGAGAGAAAAACGTGGCCAGAAGATATACCAGATTCAATAGCTCGGTGGGTAACTGTCTCTAATGTGGAAGAAAATGGCTAACAAGAGCT
Organism: Lissotriton vulgaris; assembly: GCF_964263255.1. NCBI lineage: Eukaryota > Metazoa > Chordata > Amphibia > Caudata > Salamandridae > Lissotriton > Lissotriton vulgaris. Next base: position 497,588 of record NW_028243866.1, on the reverse strand, counting down.
CATGAGTTCTTGTCTGGATTTGACCAAGGCTAACCAGATCCAGAAATAAGTCAGTACCCATCCCCAACACCCTTCAAAAATGTAGCCACATTCATGTATCATGACCTTTGTTAACACATTTCTTGGTAAGTACTGGGTATCATTTGTGGTGAAATTATTGCTAGATCAAGAGTTCTTCCACTTTCTCTTCTCAGTGTTTTTTATTCTTTCACCCCGCATTGCATACCTTCCCTTCATCCTCATTCTCTCTCCTATTGTCTATCTCCTCCCCTCCACTCTTTTTTTGTGTTGAAATTTTTATTAAAATATTTTAGATGAAGATACAGAAATACATACATATGTAAATAGATAATAAAATAAAATATGAAAATGGTAGAATTATACATAGGATATTTTAAATGTGGAAAAGCAAAAATAGCAATTATTCTATAAGCTACAAAGCGAAAAATAGCAGAAAAGAAGAACGCGAAAGAATGAAAGAATGAAAGGAAAAGAGAAAAGAAAAAGGGAAAAAGAATCCCAGAGTAACAAGAGAAAGAAGAGATGAAGAGGAGACCGAGGCAAATGAAAAGGATTAAGGAGCAGGATAGAACCAGGAAGAGTACACAAACGTAACATAAAAATGAAAATAATTAAGAAGGGATAGCAGACGTTGGGGAGGAAGGAATGGAAACAGAGTCACTATCCACCGTGGTTTCTAGGAATGGGGACCATGTTTGTAGGAAAACAGAAGCCTGATCTTGCAAATTATAAATTACACGTTCATAAGAGGCTGTTTGTATCATGGCCACTAGCCACTCTTCCTGAGAAGGAGATGAGGAAGACTTCCAATGGCGTAATATACAGATTTTGGCCGTAGCCAAAGCAGCATGAAGAAGACAAGTCTGTGGTTTTGACAATGACGGGAGACCTCGGAAATCATGTAAAATAATATTTGCAGAAGTAAAGGGTAAAGGTAATGAGACGATAGATGCCAGAGTCTTTCTAACAAAAAGCCAAAATGATCTAGTACGGGGGCATTCACAAATAATGTGTGTAATATCACAGCCAGAAGCAGAACATCTCCAGCACAAAGAGTGTGTTATCAATTTAGCATGATGTGGTTTAGATGGAGACCAGTGCCATTCATGGATGATTTTGAAAATGCTAAATTTGAGACGAGCCTCTCGGACACCTTTATGTAGACCTTCCAGAATTTGATCCCATTGAGTAATGGAATATGTAACTGATAAGCGAGATTGCCACTTTAATTGGAGAGCTTTCGAGAGGGGTTGCGAAAAGAGAGGATGCAGGAAAGTTTTGTAAAGACCAGAAGTCACACCTTTAAGATTTCCCCACAAATGTAAATAAGATAAAATAGGAGATACAGCCAACAAATCGGGTGGAGAACCTAAATGCTTTGTGATGGCTTGTTGAAGTTGAGTATATTGACGGGATTGCGTGTATGGTAAATGAAATTCCTCACTGATTTGAGAAAAAGATTTAAAGTTGTTCTCATGGAACAATTGTTCCAAAGAGTGAACACCAGCCTCCTGCCACAGAGGCTATGATATCATGCGACCATGAACACGAATAGCCGAATTGGACCATAAAGGAGCTTTGACGTGAAGCCGCGGGTTAGATTTAAGTAAGCGATGGCTTCTTTGCCAAGATTTATGCATAGCAGATAAGATAGGATTTTTAGGGTCGGAAGAACTGGAACCTTTACCATATAAAAGGGACAGGCCAAGACTAGAAGATAATAAGTGACGTTCAAGTGGGACCCATTGAGGTATGTCTTTAGACTTGGGCAAAAAGAAGGAAAGTTGTGGAAGATGAAGGGCGAGTGAGTAATGCTCAATAGAGGGAAGACCTAAGCCACCATGTAATTGGTGGGATTTGAGTTTGGCCAAGGTAATACGCGGCTTAGCCGTACCCCAGATAAAAGATGTTATTTTGGAGTCAATGGACCTTAGAATAGTCAGGGGAATGTTTAAAGGGAGCATACCTAAAACATAAAGAAGTCGCGGTAGGGTGACCATCTTAACCGCCTGAACCCATCCCCAAAGAGATAAGCAGAGGACTTTCCATTTATCAAAATCTCGTTGCATTTGTGCAATCAGCGGTGTTAAATTGTCCATAACTATATTTTCCAATCCGCGGTTAATGAATACTCCTAAATATTTAAGGCGGGAAGATTGCCAGTGAAATGGAAAACCGGAAATTGCAGCTTTTGTAGTACCAATGGACATAGGCAATGCTTCACTCTTATCCCAGTTAATCTTATAACCGGAAAAAGAAGAGAAATTTTTTATGATGCGAAGAAGAGCAGGGAGAGAGCGGGGAAGATCAGTACGTGTGAGAAGAATATCATCTGCATATAAATACATTTTTGAATGGCCAATTGGAAGAGGAACTCCAACCACTGCAGGTGATTGACGTATTGCAGCAGCCAAAGGTTCCATTGCGAGAAGGAAAAGAAGAGGGGAAAGAGGACAACCTTGACGAGTACCCCGTCTGATTGGAAAGGGAGTAGAGAGGAAACCACCACAGTTAACTTGAGCTGAAGGACTATCATATAGCAGACGCACTTTAGCTGTAAATTGGTCACCTAAACCAAATCGTTGCATTATGGTAAAAAGATACTCCCATTCAATACGATCGAATGCTTTTTCGGCATCTAAAGAAAGGAGTATGGTATCACTAGCAAGATTTTTAGCTGACCATAAGGCATGGGAAAGAGTACATAAATGATTTCCAGATGAACGACCAGGAACAAAGCCTACCTGTGAATTGTGAATTAAAGAAGGTAAAACCTTACGAAGATGTGATGCGAGGATACTTGCAAGAATCTTAACATCAGAGTTTAAAAAAGCAGAGGATCCTTACCAGGTTTCGGTAAAACATCTATGATGGCCTTATTGGAAAAAGAACCAAGAGAGGAGTCCTCTGTGGCTTCTGCAAATGTGGCATGTAGAGTATCAACCATACTCTGACCAGTCCACTTGAAAAATTCAGGGGGAAAACCATCCTCACCTGGTGCTTTATGGTACGGCAAAGTAGCAATAGCTGAGGAAATTTCCTCCTTCGTAATAGGTCCATCAATAGAGCTCTACCATCATCAGAGAGTAGTGGAAGATGTACTGTATCCAAAAAACTGGACATCTCTGACGTGTCAATGTGAGTGTTTGGTGAATAGAGAGATCTGTAAAATGAAGCAAATTCCTCAACGATTTCTTGCGGTCGAGTAAGCATATCGCCAGAACTGGATGTAATAGCGGGAATTGCCATAGTAGCCTCCCTCTGACGCAATTGCGCAGCCAGTAGCCGACCAGCTTTTTCACCTTGCTCATAGTGACACCCTTTCATCCTTTGTAAGGCATATTCGGCCTTAGAAGTAAAAAGACTGTTAATAGACATGCGTGCCTGTTCCAACAATTTACGATTTTGAAGGGTTGGTTTCAAAACATATAATTGGGAAAGTCGGCCAATGTCTTTTTCCCAATCAGCCTGTTTGGCAGCATTCTTCTTGTTATATAGAGCAGCGTCCCGCATAAGTTGGCCTCTGATAGTTGCCTTAGCAGCTGCCCATACCGTTCTTTTAGAGGGGATTGAGTCCCCATTATTCAAAAGGTAGTCCCGTAGGTGCGACTGTAAGAGCAGTTTACCAGATGGTGTCTTATATTTATTAATGTTTAAACGCCATGATTTGCGCCCCGGACTGGAAAGACCCAAATCAAGAGACAAGAAAACCGGGGAGTGATCAGAAATGGCTGTTTCTAGGAATTTCAATTCTGTAACTAGCCGGACTGTATGTTGCGAAAGAAGAAAGTAGTCGAGGCGGGTGAATGTACCGTGAGTAGAAGAAAATAATGTGTATTCTTTATCCTGAGGGTGACTAAGTCTCCAATGATCAACCAGACCAGTATCAGTAAGAATGTCACACAAAATGGCTCTATCGGATGCATTGACGGTATCAAAGCAACCTGTTCTGTCAAGGGCAGGATCTGGAGCCAAGTTCCAATCACCTCCAATGAGAAATTGGGTCACATTTATTTCTGTGAGGAGGCGATTGAGTCGAAGGAAAATTGCTTTTTGGAACCTAATGGAGCGTAGACAGAACCAAGACAAATGAAAGAATTTCCAAGTTTCAACAAATACATAGCGACCATCCGGGTCAGTCAATGTCTTGATAATCGTAAAAGGAAGTGACTTTCGAAAAAGAATGGCAACGCCACATTTACGAACGGGGTTGGGATTAGTGGGGTCTGGTTTAGAAACACTGCTATGAATGACTTTACCCACCCAATCCCTGCTAAGTTAACTAGACTCAATATCGTCCAAATGGGTTTCCTGCAGTAAGGCAACGTCTACATCTTTAGAATGCAATTTAATATAGTGGGTGAGGCCATGAACATTCCAAGAAATCACTGACAACGGATGGGTAGAAGACATGACAGTAAAGTTGAACAAGAAGATGAAAGAGGAAAGTGAAAATAAAGAAAGAGAAGAGGTGTGTTACTCTGGGCAAGGAAAAAGAAGAAAGAAGAAAAAGAAAAGGAAAAGTAGTTTATAAAGGCAGAGTGAAGAGTGGAACAGACAAATCAAATATGAATAGAGAAAGAGAAAGTATTAAAGATGCAAAGAAGAAAATGGAAAAAAAAGAAAAGAAAGAAGAAAAAAGAAACCTAGACTGTTAACTACAGGTCTGGGTGCACCTACAGCAGCACCAAAGGAGGCCGGACCTCCTCCGAGCAAAGAAGAATCGGGATTCGGGGAGCAAGTAATAGAGCTGAATATGTAAAACGCAGTTAGAATATGATTACAACCAGAAAAATATGGAAAACCATATACCATTATCATGAAATGTAGGCAGTAAAATGGAAAAAATCATGATATAAAAACCATACAATAAGAAAATAACAGGAGGATAAAAAATAAAAGCATGGGAAATGGAATAAAATGAGACATATTACATAATAAAGGAGGTGCGAAAGATAGAATGAAAGAAATATGAAAGTTAAATGAGAGAAATAGAAAGTCCAGCACCATCATAAAGAGGGGGAGGAAAGGGAATAGAAAATACAGACACTAAAGCATGGGAATAAAGGCATAAGAAAATATCAGAACCTATTTTAAAAAATATGTGAAAGTATCCAAAGAGAAGTGAGCACTGAAGGAAATGTATAATGTCACGTTAAGTAACGAGTACAATATCATAGGGAAGAAATACATTGGAAAGAGGACCACCATGGTAAAGATAACAGTTTTGAGGCAAGCCTACAAACAGAAATATACCTTGAGAAGGTCAAACGCATAGTATAAAACCATGAAAGAACATGGAGGTAAAAACACAATATGAAACAGAGAACAAAAGTTAACATACCCCTAAAAGAAAGACAGCGTCAGAATAGTACCTAGACGAGAACATTAGACAAATAGAATAAGGAGAAAAAAAGGAGAAAGAAAAACACGAAAAGGATACAAACCAATAATGGCACCTAAAAAGAGGAAAAGAGATAACATGTAAGGACAAGGAGGGCAAACCATAAAATCATGCAATGGAAGGGAAACAGAAAGAAAATGATCAGAAACAGTCTAAAGATAGAAAACAGTGAAACAGATAAACAACATTCAGAAGCAAGATAATCAATAAATGGAACATTGAGTGATTACCCGAACAACAATAACATCACTATAACAGGGAGAATGGATATATAGAAAGAAAACTACCTGTGAAAAGGTAACAGCCTTATAGTATATAAGAAGTAAAACCTGAAATATAATTGAATGACTGTAAAACTGAAGATCACAAGTTAATAGTAAATATCGAAGAACAGTAATTATAATTATAAGGAGCAATGTTATACCATGCATGAAAAGCTCAGTAGACTAAACAAACAGCAAAAGCATTATAAACAACAAATACTGCTTATAAACTTAATTATAGAATTAGAAAATTAGAACATAAAAGAAAATTCAGTCAGCATCAGAAGGCATCTTAAGAGGTGACCTAGACTTGTCTCTCTGCTGTGTGTTAGTGAGAGAGGAGACAGAATGTAGAGCTGAATCTCTGTCCTCCTGAGTACGAGGCAGACGGGTGAGATCCCTGCCACGTTGTCTAGATTCAGGAGAGGTGTAGAATTGAGATGTTGGTAGATTCATAGAGGAGGACGTGGACTGACCTTGAAATAGGAAGGAGCCATGAGTGCAAGCCAATGATAAAATCTGTCTGGCCTGCTCATGCCGTAGAAAACAAGCAATAATTGGTCTGGGCCTTGCCGAAGGACCAGAACGCGGTGGGCCTAGTCTATGAGCACGTTGAAGCTCAAGAAGAGGGGCAAAAGAAATTCTAGTCAAAGTGGGAATGGCATTACAAAGAAAGGACTTCATATCTTGTTTTACGATATTTTCTGGAAAACCAAAAAAGCGGATATTGTCTCTACGACTGCGATCTTCCAAATCGAGGATCTTACTATGTAAAAAAAGTAGATCTTGATCTGAACCCTGAACAGAATCCAGTCGGCTTTCTATATCCACTATTTTAGAGTCAATGACGTCAATCCTTGTGTGGAAAGTAGTGAGTTCTGCCCTGATAGACTTAGTCTCTGCGGTTAATGAAGTCATGGAAATATCCAGACCTTCCAGTCGTCGGTTAACCCCTGAAAGTTCTTGCAAAATGCGTTGCATAGTATCAGATAAGGATTTGTCGTCTGAGGTAAAGCAACTTGTGGTGCAGGAGGTGGTGCAGATCCATTACCTTTAGCTGTCAAAGTAGAGGATTGTTTAACCACATCAGTAAAAAGTGTTTGTTTAGGCCCACGACCACCATTCCTATTATTAGACATTTCCGTGCACCGTCGTAGTGGTGGTCTACAATAGCGAATAGAGGAGATATTGGAATATGAGGCAATGATGAAATATATCAAAGAACAGGAAAGTAGTAAAATATGAGCAGCAAGTGAATGTCCAAAACGAGCAGCATACAGTCAATGCCTGAAATTTAAAAAATCATTACAACATTGCCACAAAGTAACAAATAGTATGCCATTAAACCAAAGTAATGCTGAAGTGACAAGTCACGCATACCAAAGCTACTTCAGAAACAAAGCATGAAAATACAGTTTGATAATCCTGTCTGTGAAATTTCAGTAGCATAAGCGTAGCAATAGCCCATGTATCCTTGTCATCAACTCATTAATGTATGCAAAATACAGTTGAAATGGTTCCAAAAGTATCAACTGCAAAGAGGCAGGACAGAAAATCCAGGAGAAAGTACTTTAAACAGCCTCCAGTTGGTGAAATACGTCGTGAGGAAACATTTCTGAGAGGACTTTCCTACTAAACTTCAAAGAAACCCATTGAAAAGCAGTTTGAAATGAAGGCGCTGTGTTTAAGAAGTAAGATAGTACATGGGGCAAGTAAATCTGACCCAACTGTTGCCTAAAGCTGCAAAATAAAGACACCAGAGTCAATTGTGCAAAGTTTAGGATGGAAAAACAAAGCAGCTTTCTTATACATGAATTTGGAGGCACAGTTATTGTTGTGGAATGCTCCTCAGGGAGTTATATCAAAAATGTGAAGAGAAACCCCTTCTAAATGGACCTGGAGGGGGCGCCGTAGGTTGATATGACCAGCTGACATAAGCAGGTTTTTGCCGTGCTGATGCGCGCCTCCACCGACTGAGGAGGCGCGGCCTAGAATTGAAGGAGGCGCTGCCCTATAGTAACGAGGGAGCCGCCTTTGCTGAGGAGAGGTGCGGCTTCGGGAGGGCGCGAATGCCGGGACGTGCTCGATAAGAGCTGGCTACCTCACCGTCATGCCGTTTCTACGGAGACAGGCGCCACCACTCTGCGAGCAAAAATCACCGCCACAACCCGCATGGTCTCCGGCGTCTCCCAAGCACCACAACGACGACCCCGTGTACAGGTAAGGCTGAGGAGCTCGTTGGGGGTCCGTCCCTTGGCGGAGCTCCTCTAGCAGGCGGCCATTTCTCTGCGTGGCCAGACCACGCCCCCTCCTCCCCTCCACTCTTCATCCCTCATTTTCATATTCTCAGCCCTACTCCATTTTCTCAGCCCGTCTACATTCATTTCCTCCCCCTCCCTTCCATCTTATTCACTCAGTATTCTTCTTTTTCCCTCTCTTATAGCCTTTTGCCATCATCTCCTTCTTTTCCACCCCCAAGGTCATCCATCTTTTATAACTCTCTTGCCCTTCTCTCTTTCCCTCCTTCTTGTCCTTGTGCTGTGTTTTTCTCTGCTCAGGCTGTTAAATGCATTTTTTTCCACATGACCCTGCTCTCATTTTCATCACTCACCCCCTAACTCTCTCAGTCCTCACATCCATCATTTGTTCTTACTTGCCTCTCCCCTTCTGCCTCATTTTCCCCATTTGCCTTGTTCTCTTTTCCTCCAATTTCCATTTTACCTCCCTTGCTCATCTGTTATTCTCCCAACTTTATTTATCTCCTTTTCCTCTGTTCAGCCTTTCTACCACAATGTCACTGTCAGGTCTTGATTATCTATGTCCTCTTTTCAGCCCTTACCTTCAGGATTACTAGATTTTCAGAATCAAAACCCAGGAATGGCCATAGACACAGAAGTAGGACTAAATAGTGACACTGACTGACTCACAAAATCGGGTCGTTTGCAAACGCAAAAAGGCTTTTTCTAATGTATCAAAGCTAGCTTGTGATTCGGTAACACATTACTGAATCACAGTTTAGGTTTGCGACCAAATAACAATTCAGTATTTGGGAGGGCGTGTTTACGTCATCCCTTCCAAACACCAAATCGTAGTGGTATGTACTAATGTTTTGTGAACAAAATGCACCTGCAAAACATTTGTACTCTTCCAACCAACTCATAGTTGGTGGTACCCCATTTGCAAATGTGAAGAGGTCCGCCTAAAACCCCTTCCCCTTTGATAATGTTAAAAAAAAATTATTAGGAGCAGGCAGGCGTCCAACAGCATTTGATTTTTTCTTTTTAAACGCATCCCATTTTTCTTTCAGGAAAATGGGCTGCATTAAAAAAACTTGCTTTACTTAAACGCAATCACAAACATAGTAGTCTGCTGACCCCAAAGCGCAACATCCCTGTGACGGTAGCGAATCCTAGTGGGTCACAAATTACGAGCTACCTCATTAATATTCATGAGGTAGGTCGAATTGTGACCCACTAAGAATTGGTAAGTTGCAAAAGGACCTATTAGTACATAGATTTTGTTTTCTTTAAACAATATTTTTCCATTTTCTCATAGTTTACAACCCAGCATGCTTAAGCACTACAAATTGAAATAGCGATGAAAAGAATCAGTAATACAATTGCAAGTTAGACGTGCACAAGTACATAACAGATCGAACTCTCAAGGTATAATGCACATAAAATTTTGGAAAGACCTCACTCGACCCACCCAGAACAGTTAATCTCAAACGGCAACAAAGCGCAGGCCACCAAGGGATACAGCAGTGAATCACAGCACCTGATAAAGTGAAATGTGTTGTAATTACCCCACTCCCGTGGGAACTATCCCATTGGGTAGTTGTGTGACAGAGGAGGTGCTGGTTTCCAATAAATAAGCTTTGAGAGGCTCCCAAATATCTTTCGGACAGTAGTCAAGAGGTTGAGTGCTGTCATATAGCTCACAATTGGTATTGCAGTATGTAAGACTATGGAGCCAGTCTCTATCCGTGGGAGAGGCTCTACTACCCCATTTGAGTCCGATCTTCCTCTTTGCAAGCAGAAGAGCAATGGCTGTGAATTTACGGTACTTCTTCTGAAGCCCCATACAAATCTCAACAAAGCAAGCTCTGGCATAGGGGTCACTTCCAAGGGAATCATTTGTGATATTGTCTCAAATATGGATCTCCACAAGTCCCCAAACTTGGCACAATTCCACGTCAGGTGGGCAAAGTCGGCCTGCGGGGAACCACACTTGAGACAATAGTGCGGGCGATTTGAGTCAATAGCATGTAGCTTAGCCATGCTCATATATACCCTCCACAAATATTTGCAATGTATAAGCTTATGTCTGCTATTTAAAGAGACTTCCTTGGTTTGTTCACAGCAGAAGGACCAATGTGAATACTGAATTGGGTGCACAAGATCTCGCTCCTATACCTCATGTACTTTTATGTCCCTACTGGGGATTAATGTCATACATGCGTTATATAATCTTTAAATTAAGGGCCAGATGTAGGTAGGCAAATACCGGTCGGTAACAGCCGAAATTCGGTAATTTCGGCCGTTACCGACTGGTATTTGGAATTTGAGATGTAGGTGCTAAAAAGTACCCGAATCGGTAAATAAGAGTCTGTATTATTCCGAATCGGTATTTGCCGAATCCTTATTTACCGAGTTTTTATTTACCGAATCAGTAAACAAGAAATGGTAAAAAAGGTCCATCGAGATGTGGGAAAGGCTAAAAATACTGAATTCCATGAAATTCGGTATTTAAGAGTCGGTATTTACCATGGATTGAAAGCAGGTGGTAACCAGGTGCAGGCTATAAAAAAGGGACCAAAATGCAACAGTTTTGCAAGAATGGCGGCATTCTACGTGATTGCGAGGCGGCTACGGCTACAGGCAGCAGGAGAGAGGGTATGGAGAAGTGAGGAGCAGGTCTACAGGCAGAGGATCACACTATTCCAACTGACTGAGCCAGAGATACTGCAGAGGTACATGCTACACCCCAGAACCATCCTGGACTTGATTAGGGACCTCCACCCATACCTGGATCACCCAACACCAAGGGCGCACGCCATACCACCCCATGTGCAGGTGCTGTGTAGCCTACACCTGCTTGCCTCTGGGAGCTACCAAAGTGTGATTGCTGCAGTCGGTGGTGTGTCCGAGAGCTACCTGTCATGTTTTTTCTGGAAGTTCCTGGAGGCCATTACTCAGAGAATGGAACATTACATCCGGTTCCCTGACACACCTGTGGAACTTGCAAAAACAAAAACTGATTTCTATCAACTGGCACACTTCCCTCACGTGATAGGCTGCATAGATGGCACCCACATTCCACTCTGTCCACCTGCAGCCACTGAACACATCTACAGAAACCGTAAGTCAATGCACTCCATCAATGTGCAGATGATATGCAATGCTGGCAACATCATCACAGACATAGTGGCCAAATTTCCTGGGAGCACCCACGACTCCTACATTTTCCAGAATAGTGGGATATACACAGGGCTTCTAGCTGGAGAGTTTGGGGACGGATATCTGCTAGGTAAAAAACTGTGACACACCCTGATAGTCATGGCAGATGTATGTGTCATGCGTATGTAACGAATGCACCTCTCTTTACAACCTAGGCGATAGTGTATATGCCCTGCGTTCCTTTGTGCTCACACCCTACCTCAATCCAACTACCAGGAGTGAGAGGCATTATAATGTTGCTCACAGGTCTACTCGCAACGTAATGGAGCGCACATTTGGACTTCTCAAGAGCAGGTTCCGCTGCCTCCACAAGAGTGGAGGTGCACATCAGTACACCTCCATCCTGTGCTGCAAGATGATAGCGACCTGTGCCATGTTGCACAATCTTGCCACCAAAGAAGGCACAGAGGTGGAGGTAACACATCACGAGGACATTGATGATGACCAAGAACAGGCAGAGCCCCAAGCAACAGGAGCAGCAGCAACAGATGGTAGATTGCAACGGGCAGAGATCACACGTCGATATTACTAGGTAATTAATGAGACACAGACAGGTGTACTATGTGAAGTATGTAGTTTAATTGTCACTACAGCATGCAAAAGATCAAACGCCATTGTCCAACAATGTCTGTGTCCATGACTGCGTGGTCACAGTTACCCCCACTGTGACCAGTCCTGTGGGGTGAGGGCAATATTTAACGTTTTCAGGCACGCACTACAGTGCAGGATGCACGAGGCTGGGTATCCACACTTTGGGTGGTGGCTGGGTCTGAAATGTTGCGCCTGACGCTCCTACGCATCTCGGGTACAGGTGTGCTGGAGCCACTCCTGCTGGTGGACCCTTCTGTTTCATCCACACCTGTGTCACCAGCAGTGCCTGTCTGGTTAGTGAGCATCTGCTCCATGGCAGAGGTGACTCTCCCCATTCCCCTTGATAAATCTGTGCAGCAGTGCACTATTGCATCCTGCATTGATATTGAACGCCGGCACAGCAGTGACGTTGCTGTGGCAAAGCGATTCAGGGCCTTAGACTGCTGCCGCATACACTGGCGCTCTCTGCAACGCTCTAAGTGGTCTCTGTCCAACTTGTCACACAGAGCACCCATGTACTGTATGATGTCTGTCATCCCCTTTGCAATTGCCTCCATGCTCCCAGCCATGTTTCCTATTCCATGGTCAACGTGTGAAAGTTTTTAATTGTTGCTGCGCACCTGCCTGTGCACTGCCAACATTGCCTTCGCCTGCAGGTGCTGCACCTTTACCATGGTGGCCTCCAGTCCACGGAAGACCCCCTCTCCATCCTGCCCTTCACCACTCTTCAGTGCCCTTCTGCCAAGGACACTGTCCCGCACAGCGCCTGCAGTACTCTGCTGCCTGGCCTTGTCATCCACAGGTGGATTCCTCTGCATTTCACCCTCCTCATCCTCCTTATCTGAGGTTTGCAGAATCCTCAGAGGGAGTACATCAAGCCTCCTTGCCCTTCCCTGCTTGGATGACTGTGTTGTTGGAGTTGGCGTAAGTGCTGCTGGTTCCAACTCAGGTGTTCCAAACAATAGAGGGGAATGCGGCTGTGGTGTTGTGGCTAGCTCAGGTGTTGAGGCTTCCTGGGATGTGGTGTTCTCTTTCTCAACAGTGCTGTGACCTGCACTTTCTTTTTCCTTTTCCCTCCTTTTAGGTACTGGTGCCCTGTCCTCCCTTTCTGGTGCTGTACTGCGTGAGGACTCTCCTGTGAAAAGATATGGACATAGGGTCAGTGGTGTCGTTCACCTATGTGTCTTTATTAAATTACATTTATGTCACACATTTGCCTAGTCTACATCAGCTGCTCGAAGTTGTGTGTGGCATGCCTTGCTGGATTCTATGGTGTATGCATTGCATGTATGTACCTATGACTACGCCTCCCATGATGCATTGCTGGCCATCAGTAAAAGCTGTTCTGGAGTGTTATACTTCCACACAGTGGGGAAGGGGGACAGGGTAATGGGTGGGGATTACTGTCCATGCATCTTACCTTGTTTGTTTGAAGCTCCGGCAGAGCTATCCATGTCCCCAATTCCATGGATGCTTTCTGGCTCCAGGGTGGATTCTACAAGCTCCTCAAGCTCTGTTAGTCTTGGATGTCTGTTTTTCCCCCACCTGTGACACCAGCTTCCTTTCTTTGTGCAGCAATTTTCTTCTTTGTGATGATGTGCAGGTCGTACCATCTTTTCTTTAGGTCGTCGATCTCCCTGTGCGTCACTCCAATGGCATTGACCTTTGTCTGGATGTCAAGCCATTTGTTTCGTGGAGTGGTGTGGCTCACTGGTTAGAGGCGGCAGACCCGTAAGCAGAGAACGGCCCGGGACTAGGGTTCAATCCCCGACGCGGCAGGGTCGTGGACCAGGGTCAAACGGACTCGATAATTCTCGCCTCGGTGCCTACTCTAACCAGGGAACACACTCGGCAACTCTGGGCATTAAGCTTGCCTCATCTCTACAACGGCCCCCCACAGACGCCGGGGATGCCTGGTTTCACCTTGGAGATACCCAGAAAGGGACCATCTCACAGGGAAAACCAGGACGGGTTCCCCAGCGGTCTTCAGCGCCAGGATAGTCCTTGGAGTCACAGTGCTCTTTACAAGTACACCCACATTTACATTACAGACTCTGCAACATGCAGAGACTGTTTACCAAAAATTTGGGTGTGGTGCTTTACCACTTCTTCAACAAGCACCTGCAGTTCTGCTGGGCTGAATTTTAATTTCCTTCTGCGCTCTCCTGCATCCTTCTGCCCTTCCTGAGACTCCATACTGATGATCAGGTAAGCTCTGGAAAGCCAGCTCCTCTCTGTTTCCTCCTGCTCTGCAAACAGTTCAGTTGCTCTGCACCTGCATGGGTGTGGCCACTCCCAGGTAATGGGGAGGGGTGTTTGATTCTGATTGGTTGGTTCCTCTGTGGCTTTGTTGTGGGGTGTGGTGGGTGTTCCTGATTGGTTTACAGGGTCACATGTAATTTTTTCAAAATCCCGATTCGGTATTTACCGATTCGGTAAATACCGATTCGGTAAATACCGATTCGGTAAATCCCATTCATTCCTATGGGCCAGAAGGACCATAGGAATGAATGGGTATTTCCGAATCGGTATTTACCGATTCGGTAAATACCGAATCGGTAAATACCGATTTGGAATTCCGAATGATACCGATTCGGTAAATTTTACGGATTTTTTTAGCTATATCCCGTTTTCCGATTCTAAAATACTGATTCGGTATGTGTCGGTATTTAAGAGTCGGAAAAAAGGATTTACCTACATCTGGCCCTAAGTGTTCTCCAGCGGGCTTGTGACAAGAAGGGTAAGCGGAGGGAAGGACTCACCAATGGGTACTCCGAAATCTTGGCTCGGATCACCCTTCGTATTTGAGTAAAGACAAATTGATCCATAAATATGGCCTCCCTAAACCGTCCACCCTCTGTACTAGAAAAGACGTGTCCCCCGGGAACAAATCCCCCAACTTAGTCATGGAATACGCAGCAGGTGTGCGCTGCACTAATTTTTTCTCCCTGATGGGAAGCCAAGGGTTATTCGCCACAGGGATCTCCAATGGATATAAAGCACTTCCACCAGTCACTTTTGTCAATTTACGCCAGGCCCAGCTAGTGGTGTAGACTGTTTGAATGTCTTTGGGGTCTCTGGGGAATCCCCTCGGTAACACAGAGCATAGTGGAGCCGGAGCACCAGATCAGCCTCAGGCCTGGAGTAGGGAATCCTTGCATCAGGATCATAGCAGGAATGGGCAAAGCTACGATGAGCGACTAAATAATATACCTGGAAATTAGTGACACCGAACCCACCCCTCTCACATAGTAAAAACAAGGTGTCCCAGCTAACTCTGTGTCGTTCGCCCCCTCAGAACAATCTTATGAGATGAGATCTCAGCATGTGAAAAAAAGTGTTGGGGAGGGGATGGGTATGTTGCAAAACAGGTACAGGGTCGGGAGGACAAATACCTACAGGTATCGGGAGAACAAATACCTTCATCAGGGCCACACGGCCAGCCAGGGATAGCGGGTGCTTCAACCAGCGCTCTACTTGCTATTCCAGGTTGTGTACCGTGGGGCCATAGTTTAGCCTGGTTATTTGCTCAGTGTCTCTGTGTAGCTAGAGCCCCAAATACCTGACCGACTCCTCGCACCATGTGAGTGGGAATTCACACTCCCATCGAGCAATGCCCTGTGTGAGCGGGAAAATCTCAGATTTTCCCCAATTAATACCCAGCCCAGAGTATACGCCGAACCTAACCAACTCTCTAATAAGCGGTTCCAAATTCTCTTGAGGGTGACGGACATACAGAATAATATCATCTGCATACAGGGAGATTAAAAGTGGGTCCATTTTGAACTGGAGACCTCTGTGCAGATGCAGTGCCTGGAAATGACGGACCAACGGGTCCTTTGCCAATATAAAAAGCAGCGGGGAGAGTGGACAGCCCTGCCGGGTTGACGAGTGAATACGAACAAAGAGCACAGTGTACCGTTCAGACGGAGCCTAGCGGTGGGCGCCGCGTACAACAATGCAGTGAGATCGATAAATCCCTTAGGGATACCCAGCTTCCTCATTACCGCAAAAAAAGGGCCACTCCAAAGAGTCAAATGCCTTTTCAGTGTCCAATAGGACCGCGGCCACCAGTACTTCAGGAGCGATCCGATGTAAAACCACAAACAACGTATGCAGATTTAACGTCTTTGACCTGTGAGGGACAAAGCCTGACTGGGCCTGGGAAATAATACGGTCCAATAATAGGGCCAGTCGCAGCGCGATCATCTTGGCTAATGTTTTATAATCAAGATTTAAAAGTAATAACGCTCTATACGAGCCGCATAAAGCCGGGTCCTTCCTGGCCTTTGGGAAAAGAATTATTACAGCTTCACGTAAAGTAGGGGGAAGTACCTTGAAATCCAGTGCCTCGGCAAAAGTAAATCCATATACGTTTTATTAAAGACGCCATTAAAACCATCTAGGCCTGGAGCTGTCGAACCACTGATGGCATAAATAGCACTGCCAATCTCTTCAACAAAAAAAGACTCCTCCAGAAACTGCTGCATAAACTTCTCGATCCACACCATTGCAATCTCTGCAAGATAATTATCACTGTCTGCTTCATCATGTGTCACACGAGTGGTATATAACGCCTCATAGTAAGCTAAAAATCTGTCTCGGATCTCTGAGGTGCTCTGCAGGCTACGACCTGTGGAGGAGAGTATGCAAGTGATGCAGGACCGTCCAACCAAACGCCTGATTAGATGCGCTAACATACGGCCGGGTCTATCACCTTCCCCATAACGCATAGCGATGGCAAACTTGCCTAAAAAATGGCTTTCACGTTCTGCTGTGTCTTTGAATTTCATGAGAAGCATCAGGCAGTGGGCGAGCCAACTGGGATCAGATCTCACAATCTGCTCTTTGTCCAATTCAACTAATTGCTTCTCAATACATGCAATCGTGCCACACAAGTCTTTGAGCACTCCTGAATGCTTAGAAATGCATATGCCACACATGTAGGCTTTAAATGCCTCCACAGAGTGGCCCACGAGCTCACAGAGCCTTTATTATGCTCGAAGTAATCGACATTAGGCCCCCTGAGTTCAAATTGAAACACCTTGGCCATCAGGGCATGTCCTGGGAAACTCCACAACCTCTCGCAACCCTCTGGTCTGGGAATACGTACGTGCAAAACCACTGGGGGATGGTGGGTGTAAGTGCTCAGGAGATGCTGGGATGCCCCAAACCATAAATCAAAATTGGGGAGACAAGCCCGAAATCTAATCTGGTCCAGGTACCATATTGAGCAGCATAGTGAGTAAACACAGCGTCTCCTGGATTATGCTGGCGTCACATGTCCACAAGGACAATTGATTCACACATGTCTAACAATATGTGACGTGCACATGGCTTAGTATCCGGGGATTTGGAGGTACTATCACGCTCTGGATAGAAGATTAAAGTCACCCCACATACATATATAATCTGCCTCCAATTGTAAAAGCTGTGCATGAAGACCTTGGAAGAACTCTGGGAAATCAACATTAGGTGCGTATACACAGATGAACGCAATCTGATAACCCATCAAGAGGCCCTCCACCAAAGTATATCGCCCTTCCCTGTCTGTGTGCACTTTTGTAAATTAGAAAGGTACCCTTTTATGAATCATGACAGCCGTACCCCATGCTATAACCAGTAAAGTAGCGGTGTGGACCTCAGTCCAAAGCGAAAGTGGTGGTGGGAGCACTAGGCCAGTGCATTTCCTGTAAAAAGGCAATATCTACATGATGCCGCTGAACATAATGCAAGACCTGCCTCCCTTTCTTAGCATTATTAAGCCCCCGGACGTTCCAGGTGATTAATGTGAGATCCGAAAATGGTATTAACCTACCCCGATCAGGCATCCCAAGAGTTTGGGCAGTGACTGGACTTGTGCTGTCCTGTTCTATCTAGGACCCCGATCAATATTGTGACCTTATGCCCCTATACGGCTATAATCAATCCATACCCCTATAATGGCATAAACGATCAGAGCCATATTTCAGAAACTCGTCTCTGCAGCTCATTACAGTACATGACACAGCAGAAGCCACTATCTTAGATTCCTAGATTACACACTGAGTTCTTTCAACAGATAAAACCCCCAGCAACCTGGGAAAGCCCCGCTTGCTTTGTTTTTATTAGTAATAGAACTCTAATGAGCACTGTAAGAACGACCAGTTCTTAGTGACATCTTTATTGACGTCTTATGTCCAAAAACTTATGTCAAACTCGGCACCTTTCAGGTATAAATAATACCAACGTTGCCTTAAGCAAACACAGCGATGGTGGTGGTGAATACAGGAGCAGAACAGCTGTCCCTTGCAGAGCCCAGCAGATGGGAGAAGCCCACGGACGCTGCCCCTCCTCCTCCTTGACGCGCTGAGAAAGACGCTGTCTTTTCTCCTGCTGAGAAAATCCAGCTCCGGCGTTTCCAGCCTACCCGTACGGGTAACTGGAATATCGAGTCCTGAGGGGAGATACCAGACCTCCAACATTCTATTCCAGAGGTACGGTGTTGACTAAACCTTTAGAGAGAATTCTTGAAGAAAACCCTTGGCAAAACCAACTTAACTTAAATTGCTACTCACTTACTCCCTCCCATGTATTAGGCTTAGGTCAGGTACACCGGGGTAGGCGTAGTTAGAAGCACCAGTTGAGGACGTTAGCTAAATGTATATATGAATGTATATATTTTATTCATTTTAACTATTGTATGGCTAAGAAACCATATCAATGCTTTCACAGTATTATTTCGCAATACTCCTTTTACTGTACGCACTTTTTTTAATAACAAGTCTTGCAATTGTGGCAATTCATTTCTCTTGCATGAGAAGAAAGACTGTTCAATAAATAATACCTTTTATTGAAAACGCCCGTCTCTCTATTCTCTGCATCCTGGTGAAAGTAATTCTTGCACAACTGACTGAGAGAAATAGCTGTCTATTGTTTCACACGACTCTAGAGATTGACTCTTATTCTAAGGAGCAAAGTTGTCATGTTTATGCGGTTGTTGGAAAACTGAATCCCTTCTTGTCTGAGCCAGAAAAGCTGATAACTTCCTATTCAGTCAAGAAAGTTTCCAGTGACCTCTGAGCTAGTTGGTACAAACCCAATTAAGTCTAACATAGTCAGTAGAGACCTGGAAGACCGCACTTCTACGTCTACACTGCTGTTTATGTTATTCCAATGCACAGGGCCATAGGGAAAATAGGAACTACACTACAGTGCATTACAATAGGAACTTGCCATGCTGCAGTGAATAAACATTGTGAGAACTATTACCATCCCCATGAATCTACCATGCCCCCGCTCCACCCCCACCCTCGGAGTATCTCCAGTGAAAGAAAATGGACCTGAATCCTGGAAACATCCTCGTACAACTAGTTGGATCAGTACAAGATACATATCACAAAATTGAAACACACACAAAGTGATCAATACTTGGGGTGTGGCAACGCCACACTAGTTACCCAACCTGTAAAATCATGCAAATACATGTCAGCCATCCAATAATAAGAAATTACATGTAACAAGTCGCCGCAGTATGCCCGTACAGATTACCAACATTACTCATTGGGGTATAAGTCTACACTGAATTTACAGTGCTTGATAAGGGTATCCAGTCTCTCAACAAATTCATCAATAGTCTCACCAGCTTTCTGCCATTCTTGACTCTAAGATGTACTTTTTGTAATCTACATTTGGCATTCGATTGAACTTGAGATTTAAGGCTGCTTTGATTTGACAGTATGTAATTTTGTCAGCTCACTGCATTTTCTTTATGACTTCTTTTACACCATAACCAGCAAGATTCTTAAGGTACTTGACTATCTTCTTATTATCTGATACTTCTATTGCATCAACGAAATTATCAAATGTCTATCCATTCAGTTCATATGTTGCCAATATTCAGCTTTTTATCACCATCGAATGGCGGGGGTTCAAGAAGGCAGAAACCTTGTAACCATTTATGAGGTTGGCTGACACTGAGGGTGGAGTTCTCTACGACTCTGTCTGCTCTCTGCTAGGAACTTTTTCATCCATAATATCTACTAGGCTTTGTACCTTTGGGTAATCTTGGACAGCCTGTGGAATCTTGAACCTCCCTCTTGGTCTTCATGGGAGGCATTGCATTTAGGAGACTTTTGGAGTTGTTCTGAGCCACCACCTGGCAGCTTTTGTGGTGTGCCGATTCGGGTATGGGCAGCTTGACCAACACAACTCTGGGTGCTTCCTCTGGGGCCATTCCACCCAGCTCTGTGGTATGAAGACTCTTCTTGCTTGTTTCTGGTAAGCAGATGATCGTTTCTTGTATTTGAATTGCATTGCTTGTAAGCGTCTATGTGTAGCTCCTGACACCTGGTTGATCGCTGCCTCACAGCACATCTGCTCAAAGTGTTATCGCTTCATATGATGTAGGGCTTTAGGTTGTGTAGTAGCGTGCTACCTCTTTTTGCAGCCTTCCCAGATGGTTTTTGGCCAACGATATGTAGACTTCTCAGAAAAGCTTCGTTATTGTCAAATGCTTTAGAGGGACTGGGGCTCGCACACTTCGATGAAGGCACACAGCACACACGAGCAGTTTGCTGTACCACAGCAAAGTCTCTGTGAGAGCACTGTCAATCTTCAGCTTACTCATCCCATCCTCGTCACCAGCTGTAGTGGCCTCCCCAGCCCGGGTACTCGCCAATGACTACGGCACACATGGAGCTTAGTATTGTCTTTATTCTTATGAGTAGAACCGTGAACTCAACATTCTAAACCTGCATTCATTTCACTGCGCTCGAGTGCTTGCATCACAGTTTTACGCAGTCCATCAACAGACGCATGGGTTCCATCATTGCAAACTCACACAACTCTACAGACACTACAACAGTCTGGCTCGCTCCTTTAGGCCGCCACTCAGCGCATCCCATTGAATAGCGAAAAACACCCACTGTTGGCATGGCCCCTTGGTCTCTTCGGCAGTGGTTGATTACCCACCTTGGCAATCCAACTATTCAATGAACAGAGTAGGGCTCCCATTCTGCGCCTTGAGGAAATTGCATATAATTTAATAATCTTGTTGATTACAGAGCCTGTGATAAAGATATGTATGAATTACCGATATTAAGTAGAGGATGGCCTGATCTTCTGAAAATGTGTGAACCCAGCTGTGGTATTTTTAATTTCTGTGGGGAAATATGATAAAATCTCCCTGCAAAAAATCTGCTGAAACAATTAAACATTTATATTAATGCTTCTCAGGTTAATGGCAAATATAATTGAACAAACAACATCAATCAGCGTTCACAGATGTCATTTATTTTCAACATTCCAGAATGATTAGAGAGAAAGCTAATGTAAAGGTATAGGGAGCGCTTCCCACCCCCACGCCCCTGGCGCATGCGCCCTCAGCAAGCTTCCCTTTGTGCACGCTGATGACGAAGCCTCTCTCTTTAGCCCTCCAGTCCACCCAGACACGTCTATTCAGCGCTCCTGTGTATTAATGCCAGAGCCGCCCTCACACTCAAGAGGCTGCAGATTAAGGAGTTTCCTAAACATTCCAGTCGGTCCCCACATGCATTCACTCAAACGTGCGCCTCACCCCAATCCCCTTCCTCGTATCAGCAATGGTAGATATGTGAATTTGTGAAAGCAAATTTTAAAATATGCCTGATTAATTAATTCATGATTATGCTCACTGCGCATTTGCATCTACCTAAGTAAGGGTGGTTGTGCTATCTAGCAGTAGCTGTGGTATGTCAATGTAGGCCTTCTGAAATGTGCTATTATTTTAGCTTCCAAGATATACCACGAGATGGCAGCAGAGACCCACTTAAAATATTCGCCGTCCTTGATCCGGAGGCCATCGACCGAGTGCAGCATACAGCATACAACTGTTTATTTTTAGGATGGCCAGCAAAGGTGATGTTTATCATAGTAAGAAATATAAACCGATAGGTTCCTCGAACAACAGCTGCAAACAAAGAACGCACTCACTGAGCTCTGCAGTGCCACAAAGTTTAATTCTACATATTATATATGTATATATAATTATAATATGCATTATGTGAACATCTCTCGTCTCATGCTTGCTTCTGGGATTATATTATATTATATCAAATATATATTTGGTGGAATAACGTACAGTGGAATACTCTACGGGGGAGTGTAGAAGGGTGGAGTGGCATAGAGCGGAACAAAGTAGAGTAGAGTGATGTACAGTGGAGTGGCGTAGAGCGGAGTAGAGTACAGTCAATTAGCTTAGACTGGAGTGGCACACAGTGGAGTGACATAGACACGAAAGTCTCCCCAGTTGGTGGTGCCTACACAGGTAACAATATGTGTTGGGCACTTAGAATAATCCAAAGTACAACAGTGAGGTTCACTACTTTTATTTGAAATATAGAAATCTTATGTATAAACTACATATTCTTGTCATTAAATTATACATTCATTCTGGTATTAAAACAGGTAGCAAATATCCATGGTTACAACATAAAGATAACTTAGTGTCACTAGTGTAGCGCCAACTTGACAACTTTCAGCCAAAACGTGTTTCGCTCAGACTGCGCTGCTTCTTCAGGGCTAGTCACATGTCTGTAGTGTATCATACAAAAAGGTTTCTCAATACACATCAATGAATAAGTTGTGTGCTAATAAGTTGATTGTATATAGAGTTCAGAGTGGTTTCCCAGGTACTCTCGATCTAGGTAAGAAGAGGTGAGCACGGATTAAGAGTAATTATTAGTTTCTAATCAGGACAGAGGTGGAAGTTTCCACAATTTGCGGCTTTAACAGAATAGTACAAATCGCTTGTAGACCAAACGTAAATCAACTTGGGTATAACAGGCTTAAGAAAATGTAGAAGGAATGTTCTCCAGAGCGTCTTCAAATAACTATAACTCGTGCTCTAAAGTTAATAAAAAGCACGTCCTTGCCATGCTCTCCTATTATCCCACATATTACATCACTCATATGCTACCTTCTATGACATCATTGATAAATAATATCACTGCAACGTTTTCAGTGAAATTATTGATGAGAAAACTGTGCATGCGGAGGTATGAGTTATAGTTACCTTAGAGCACTAGTTATAGTTACTTGAGATAACTAAAGCTGAATTTCTGTGGTTGTTGGAGGTTAAAACATTACATTAATTGAGCCTTTTTATCCAGTGGGGCAAAAAAAAAAAATATATATATATACATACATATGAACGCTAGCGAAGACTTTCATACCTGTCTCTAGTGCAAACCCCCAAGTACTATAGCACCATTGTAAGCTGAATAGTTTTGAAAAACACTCCCACTATTATGGCATTTTGACTATGGGAAGGGCCTTGGTGCTACATTGTCCTTCTCGCACAGTATAGTGTTTTTAAATTATCTGTTTTTATGATGGATTTTTAAAATAAGAGCTCGCTCTTTCACATTCTTTATCCATTTTGCCCTTGTTTTGCAAGTACTGTACATTATGATTGCACTAAATTACCATATGGGCATAGATACCTCTAATTCTATGGATTAGGGTCGCTGACAGAAATAAACACACTTGGGTCTTATTGTCTTTGCACACTGCTCTATTTTGCACAGTTGCAGTTAATTTACACATATAGGAAATGTATTTTATAATAAATGTATTCATCAACATTTCCAAAACGTCAAGTCTTTTTAAAGAGAAATGCCTAAATATGCTTTCTTCTTTTTTAATGACGTGTTTTTATGTGCATTGTTTTACTTACAAACACCGTGTTTTTTTAACTTTTGTTTAAACCTGTAAGTATTTCTTCAGTGCCATGTAGCTGGTTTTAGTGTCAACCAATGATGTTACAGCTTTCTTAGCACCTGGCACTTTAAAAATCTGCTTGCTTCTCAAATGGCATTGTGTGACCAAGGCCTCTGGGTAGGCCGAAACGTTATGCTGGCAGGCTTCTGAAAAATTAAATAAAAAAAGATTTCTCACCTGCATACCTTGGGTCGGCTCTCGCTTCTTTTCCGGTGGGGTCCCTGATTACGAGGGACTTCTGGATTCTTGGAACCGTCTTCTGATTAAGGAGCCTGCACACGTAGTTGTGGGTATTTCTATATATTGAGGACGTCCTGTCCACCCAATTCCCAACGGCGGGAAAACAGACACGGACCTCCCAACTCCGAGGAAGAAATCACGGACTCCCACACAGCATTAGTGGGTGAAGCAGTGCAAACTGTGCAATTTATTCAGCAAAAAATAACACGGGAACAGTGTCCTCCATGACGCGTTTCGCTCCCCCTTGGGAGCTTGATCACCGGGCACAGGCAGGGGTGCATACATGCATGTGTGCATCTGAAATATAAAGTCTGAATCCTTGAACAATGATATAATATATATATATATATATATATATATATATATATATATATATATATATATATATAAATCTCTATATATCTTCATTCCACTGCTCTCCCAGATTACAGAGCCAGCCACAGCAGCATAATGGAGTCACCTCACGAACATAACAGGAACAGCAGTATGTTTTTCTTCTCCTTTATTAGTGATAAAACAATACCCTACAGCAGGACGCCAACACGTTTTGGCTTACACCTTCAACTGGGCAACTATATACATTCAATTTAAAAAAACAAATGTTAAAGCTTAGTTATAGTTAGCAAAACTTAGTTTCCCTATACGAACTAAGTTTAAACTACACAACCTTTAAAAATTCAAAAGTTATAGTTATAACTTTCATTTACAATTTATCCACCACCTTCAAATTATTGTAAGTAGCGGACCTCCTTACACATTCTTTCAGCTCGCTAACCAGACAATACTAACTAGAATTCGCACAAATAATGATACTCCACTGCACAAAACTACACTGTACAAGACTTTCTGCCACTGCACTGCTCCTGACAATACTGAACTATATGATACTCTAGTCCTCTGAACTCCACTCTGTGTCACTACACTTTACAACACTCTGCTACACTCTATGCCACTCTGACACTCTACTCGATAACCCTCCACTCTGCCACACTTCGTTTCCCAACACTCCACTGTACAGCACTCAGCTTTACTGTTCTACACACCACTATTTGTATTTATCTATACTACTATTATAAAGAGAGAACTTGCACCTTTTGGCCAGGTAAACTCGGGAACCACAGCACCAATCACAACACCCAATACAGCGTTGGAAAGGGCAGTTGCAGCAGAAGGACATAGGCTATGCAGACGCCCACCATATACATTTAAAATGTAAAAGAACCGTGCCAGCAAAGTAGTCCCTTGTGGGAGTGTCTGCATTGTGCTGTGGTTGTGTGCTGGGGGCGTGACAATCGCTGGGGGCATTCAGTCACAAGTGTTGTTTTTTCTTCCCAGGTTCTATACATTCCTGCTCCCTTTAAATAGTAATTCAGTGGAGGTCCAATTCTCTTAGAACCACCCCAAGCACAGTTATGGGCAAAAATACAACGCATTATGGGATAAGCTTAGCATAATTTTTAGCATTCATGAAAGGGTTTCAATGTTTTGGAATTTTACTCATCAGGGACATCTTGGGACCACGAGGTGAACTGCAGCTTGATGTATAATATTTTAAATGCTATTGCATTTGCCTCATCAGGGACATCTAGGGACGGCGAGGTGTACTGCAGCTTGATCCATACTAATATAATAAAGAGAGAGCCCAAACCTCTGAGGCGGGTAATCTCAGGAACCACAGCACCAATCACAACACCCAATACAGCGTTGGAAAGGACAGTTGCAGCAGAAGGACATAGGCTATGCAGACGCCCACCATATTCATTTAAAAAGTAAAAGAATTGTGCCAGCAAAGTAGTCCCTTGTGGGCGTGTCTACATTGTGCTGTGGGCTTGTGCTGGGGGGAGTGACAAATGCTGGGGGCGTGTGGTACGTTCCGCCCTTCGGGCTGGACTGTTCCCATGAGGTACAGGGTCAAGGCTGATTTGCATATGGCCATGTCTGAACTGGGGTGGTGTGGAGTGCAAAAAAACGATGGATTTAGACCCAGATCTCTGTACTGTGGTGAATGTATGACATTGTTCTGCATTCTGTCCATCAATTGTTGTTTTTGCATTTGTCACCCCGAGTGGGATGGGTGTGCTCAGACGTGAGTCCCATGCTCTCCACACCAGTGGAGTCAAGCTATCCTGGTTGAAGACAGCTGATAGCCAGAAATTGGTCTTAAAATGCTTGAGTCTGGTCCAGGAGAGACATGGCTTGGCAGTTCGGCCTGGAATGTTCCCATGAGGCACAGGGTCAAGACTGAGGTGATGTGGAGTGCAAAAAAAAATATGGATTTAGGCCCTGATCTCTGTATTGGAGTGAATGTATGACATTGTTCTGCATTGTGTCCATCATCAGTGGTGCGCGTTGTGGCAATTATTTCATTGTTTTTTTCCCCAGGTTCTGTACATTGCAGCTCCGGGTGTTCATCCTGCTCCCTTTAAATACCCCTGCACCCCATAATTAAACCCCACCCTCATTCCTTAAAATACCCCAACACCCTTAAACACTAACCCATCTCAACCCTATAAATATACCCTGTACCCCAAAACCCAAACCTATACCTAAATCCTAAAAATACCTCTGTACCCCAAAGACCAAACCTACCCCTGAACCCTAAAATACCCCTGTACCCCAAAACCCAAACCTAGCCCTGAACCCTTAAAATACCCCTGTACCCCAAAACCCAAACCTACCCCTTAACCCTAAAAATACCCCTGCATCCCAAAACCCAAACCTAGCCCTGAACCATAAAAATAACCCTGTACCCTAAAATCCAAACCTACCCCTGAACCCTAAAATACCCCTGTACCCCAAAACCCAAACCTAGCCCTGAACCCTAAAAATACCCCTGTACCCCAAAACCCAAACCTAGCCCTGAACCCTTAAAATACCCAAGTACCCCAAAACTACCCCTGAACCCTAAAAATACCCCTATACCCCAAAACCCAAACCTAGCCCTGAACCCTAAAAATACGCCTGTGCCCCAAAACCCATACCTATCCCTAAACGCTAAAACTACCCCTGTACCCCATAACCCAAAACTATATCTGAACCCTTAAAATACCCAAACACCCCAAAACATATACCTCAGTACCCCAAAACATATACCCCTATACCTATACTTACCTTATCCAAACATTTTTAAAAAACATGCTTTTACCATTCATGCATTTACAACAAATTTCGTTGTAAATGTATGGATGGTAAAAGCATATAAAATGTAATGCCATGCGTTATAATGGCATTGCGGAGTCATGGTACTTTCATAATGAAGTGATGGTCTGCGGAAAGAAAGTTGCGGAATAATGGGTGTTTACCCTCCCCCAGTAAGTACATTGGTGGCACGGCGGCCCACATCTCCAGCAACATACTCATATTTTTTCACCACCGATTTGAAAAATGCACAGGTCTCTCTCATTGATGGCCAGCACCGACATGCACTTTTAGACACACCTCCCGCCACAAGTTCTAGAATTTCGAACTTTAGAGCTGGGGAGCTACGTTCAAATCTCGGCATCAGGTCAACATCCTGTGATTCCAGGCAAATTGCTTTGTCTCCCCTTGCCTACCACAAATGAATGTGTTCTTCTGTAATGTAAATTGTGCTCATGCCATGTTGTCGAGTTTGCGCTATATAATATTGCAAGGAAAAATAAAGTAAGGAAACTCGAGTTCACACACTACTGAATGCGTACTCTTAAGTGCATCAGCAGTGCACTGTAAATCGGAGCGTTTCACAGGCCAGTCACAGATAAGAAATGCTATCAAAACGAACTCCTACAAAACAATATACTACTGGCTGGCAGCAATTCATACCCGGACAACGTCGGGACGGGCTGCTAGTAATTTATAAAGCGCATAAAGCCAACAGGCATCGAAGCGCTAACACTGGTCTGAAACAGCCAGTAGGAAGACAGCAAAGGCATCAGTAAGAATAAGAAAATAACTAGGTTTTAAGAGGCCTATGAAACACAGAGTAAGAGTTCAAACTTGCAATATGTAGAGTCCAGTGTCGCAAGTGGAGAGTTGCTATGTGGAGTGTTGTATAGTACAGTGGAGGAGATTGCTGTAAAGTCTATTGTCATAGACTGAAGCACTGTAGTTTGGAATTGAGTGCAGTAGAGTAGAGAGCAGTATCATACAGTGTAGTAAAGTGTTATATAGTATAGTGGCATGGCGGATCATATAGTGGAGTCAGACTGGAGCAGCAAGATGTACAGTGGAATGACATATCGAACAGTAGAATAGGGTGTCATACACTGTTATAGAGTGGCGTTAAGTGTTTTGGAGTGGTCATAGAGTAGATAATCGTCAAGTGTAGTATTGTAGAGTACAGTGGAGGAGAGTGCCATAGAGTGGAGTGCCGTGTCATACAGTGGAGTGACATATCATAGTGAGAAGTTGAGTGGCTGGTCATTGAGTGTCATACGGTGTAGTACAGTGGCGTAGAGTTGATAGTCATAGAGTGGAGTATATTGGCATGGAGTGTAGTACAGTGTTGTAGGGTGGAGTTGCATATAGCGGGGTACAGTGTCAGACAGTGGTGCGTTGTAGAGCGAAGTATAGTACAGTGGCATGGAGTGGGATAAAGTGTAGAGTGGTGTATATTGGAGTGCTTTACACTGGAGTGGGGTAGTGTAGAGTGGAGAAAAGTGTCTTAGTGTGGAGTGGCGTGTCGTGGACTACAGTGGTGTGGAGTTCATTATTTTCTTTTTTTTATTTTAAGTTTTGTATAGTGCGTACATGACCCAATCGGGTATCCGAGTACTTTACATAAGGGTTGCAGAAGACATAGATCGAACGCTATGGGATCACTTTAGTTAAGTGTACATCAGTTACAGCAGTGACAAATTTGACTGGACCATGACATTGGCCAGTTAGCAATTACAACAAGATAGATCAGGGTAACAAAGTCAAGTAAAAACAAGCAGGGCGACAAAGGAGCAAAGCTTCTAGTTCACGTTATTGTTCATCCATAGAGCTTTCGCATTCTTTTGAAGGCAAGGGTTGAGGGAAGTAGTCTTATTTCCACGGGTAGGGAGTTCCATATTCTTGGGGCAGTCCCAGAGAAAGTATGTTTGTAAGTTTTTCAGTTTTTTGAATTTCTTTGGTTTGAGGAGCAGAGTGCTGGATCTCCTTGTAGAATAGAGTGGCTTAGCATACAGTCAAGTAAAGCGTCAAAATGGAGTACTGTGTTGTACAATAGAGTGTAGTGGAGAGCTGTATAGTATTGGAAAATGATGTAGACCACTGTAGAGTAGAGTGGCATACAGTTTACTATGTTAATACTAGGGTGGAGTGGAGTACAGTATGGTGTTGTCGAGTGTGGTAGGGGGGATTGGCATACAGTGTTACAGAGTGCAATGGCATAGAGCGGAGTACTGTGTCAGACTAAAGTAGAGTAAAGTGGGGTGCAGTGGTGTACAATGAGTTGCATACAGTTTTATATAGTGGACTAGAGTATCGTAGAGTATAGTAGAGTGTTGTAACGTGGCATGCGGTATAGTACAGTGAAGTGAAGGGATATAAACAGGAGTAAAGTGTCGGAGAGTGGCACACAGTGTAATAGAGTGTTGTAGAGTGGCGTCGCATAGAGTACATTAGAGTACATTAGCGTGTGGAACAGTGGAGCTGCATAGAGTGGATTATTGAATAGTAGCGTAGAGTGAGGTAAGGTCTCATACAGTTGAGTGGAGTGATGTAATGTTATGTGGAGTAAAGTACAATAGAGTGTATTGGTGTGTCATAGAGTAGAGTGGCATGAAGTGGAGTCTACTGGCTTAGCATAGGTAGTAACCTGCTATAAATTGGAGTGGAGTCTCATACAGTAAAGAGCAGGTCTTACCAGCTTCCTCCTCACTGCCAGGCAACACCATGGCATTTCTACCATTTTTCCACCTCCTCAGCACCCCTTCCCCCTCCCTTAGACCTATTAAAGGAAGGTTGCAGCCCGGTCCTTGTCAGCATGTCTTGCCTTCTCCCCCCTTGCTGCCAGCAAATGCCAGTGGACTGCCGGTCTGCTCCTGCCCTAGGGAGCCAGCCCCACCAACACACAGACTTCTTCAGGCCTCCATCGACCCAGGCTTTCAGTGCCGAGGCTTCCTGTGCCCCAGGGCGCTGCTACGTTCACCATGCCATTTTTCCTGTTCTGCTGAACTCTCCAGCACCCCTCCCTTAGACTTATTTAATGAAGGTTGCAGCGCAGTCACGCCGCCGGCCCTCCAAATGCACTCCAAACACAAGCCTGTCTGCACCTGTACCATGCCTAGCACCAGGAACCCTGGGCCTCTGCACTCCCAGAGATACTCCACCGCAAACCACTTGGACCCTGGACGAAACAACAACTGCTGCCTCGCATCACTTCACTACACAGCAGGACCCTTCACCTGCATCCACTGCCGGTTCACCTCCATGCTAGAACCGACCGTCATCCCAGCAATCAGCTCCTCATCCTCATCAGCCAAGGCCTCCCAGTAACAACTCTGCAGTCTCCTGATCAACGCCAGATTGCTCTGCCAACACACCACTGAAATCTGGGGTACGATCCCCACCCTCTTCCCCCAACGTGACCTTCATTACAGAGACATGGCTAACCCCTGCATCCACCCCGGATATCACCACCAAAACACCCATCGGCTACAAGATGAAGCACCACAACCACACCAAAAGACACAGAGGCAATATCGCCTAGACCTTTCATTAGGTACTCTATTATCTGACCAGTGAAATGGGAGCCATTGTCACTCCATAGGACCCTACGAATTCCAAATCGAGGGAAGAATTCCTTCAACAAAATGTTGGCTGTTGTCAAAGCAGTATTATCTTTGGTCGGATAGGCCTCTACCCACTTGCTAAATGAACACACCAACACTAAAGCATACTTCAAGTTGTTGCAATGCCCCAACTGGATATAATCCATTTGGAGTGCTTCTGAAGGTACCTGGGGTGGAGAAAATACACCTGTGGGGGTTTATAGTCCCTTCCTGGTATTGTGTAAACATATCATACAATGCTTTACTAAATGTTCAGCTGTTTTATGAATGTCTGGATTGTCCCAAACCTGTTCTAGTTGGGAGATGGTGTTTTTAGCACTAACATGGACAGGCCCATGAGCCATAGTCAAAAAGGGCAATAAATAGGCATGAGGCAATTTCTATTTTGAAATACACAGATTTTGGAATCACGCACTCCTAATATTCAAAATACAATAATGGTATTATTAATAATAATGATTGACTTTGTAAAGCGCCTGGCTACACTGTACCAGTGTGTCCCCGCGCTATAGAATGGCCAAAACCAGGGCCACTCAACTGCTATTTCTTCCCACCCGGCCAGAGACTAGCCTAGCCCTAATCTTTGTGAAACAAGTGAGTTTTCAGCTCCTTACGGAATACCAGCGCTGACGGAGCCTCAGAGGAAGTCTGTTCCACTGTTGAGCTGCCAGAACACAGAAGGACAGTCCTCCCATTCTCACTCTGCTAAATTTCGGAACCTGAACCTGCCCAGTCCCGCTAGATCTCAGCTGTCGGGTAGGGTGGTACAGGGTTAGTAGGTTATGGAGGTATGTGGGTCCTTTCCCTTGTAAGATTCGGTGGCCAAAGCAGAGTGCTTTGAATGACACCCGTTCCCTGATCGGAAGCCAATGTAGTGTTTTCAGTGCTCTCTTAGAAGGAGCTCTCTTGGGCAACATCAAGACCAGGCGGGCAGCCGCATTTTGTATGCGCTGCAACCTCTGAGTGCACTTGGCACTGGCTCCTAAATAGAGGACGTTCCCATAGTCCAGTCTTGATGTTATTAAGGCATGGACCATGGTCTTTCTGGCTGTCAGTGGCAGTAAGTCCAGTGTCTTCCTGAGGATCCTCAGAATGCCAAAGCAGGTGCCCGCCACCCGTTTGGTGTGGTGCTCGAACAAGATTTTATTATCAAGCCATACCCCCAGGTTCCTCACTTGATCGCTGGGAATGGGTAGAGGGCCCAGTGCTGGAGGCCACCATGCCGAGGTCCACACTGATGGAGCCTTCCCCACAATCAGTACCTCCATCTTATTTCCATTAAATTTAAGGCAGTTATTTGCCATCCAAGCCGCTAGTTCCTGCAGAAACGAACTAAAATGAATTGGGACCTGCTCCTTTGGCTGTGTCAAAGCCACAACCAGTTGCGTGTCGTCTGCGTAGGACACAACTTCCACCCCAAATTTTTCTGTGATCTCTGCTACTGGTGTAACATACAAATTAAAAAGGGTTGGGTGGAGACTGGACCTTTGTGGCACCCCCTGTTTCAGGCTGATGTCTTTGGACCGGAAGGGTCCCTGTGCCACTTGGAAAATGCAATCAAATAGAAAGAACTCTGGCCAGCTCCATGCTTTGCCCACCACTCCTCCCCTTTTAAGACACTGTAGCAGCGTGTGATGGGCCACAGTGTCGAATGCGGCACTAAGATCCAACAGGATCAGTGCCGCCGTTTGGCCTTCGTCTGCATACTTCCGTAAGGTCTCTTTCGATAACAGAAGCGCTGACTCGGTCGAATGGAGTGCACGGAAGCCAGATTGGGTGGGGTGGAGCAACCTATTAGCCTCAATATGGGCTGCCAGCTGATTATTGACAGCCTTCTCCCCGATCTTGGCGAAGTACGGCAGGAGTGAGATGGGGCGCAGGTTCTCTAATTGTTCCATGCTAATATTCTGCTTTTTTTTTTAGGGGGAGCACCACCGCCTCCTTCCAAGTTTTTGGTACCTTCCCCGAGTCACTGGAGAGCTCTAGTAAGTGTCTGATATAGGGCTCTAGAGTCTCCACACTGCCTCTCAGAACTTTGGGTGACGCAGGATCTTTAGGGGAGCCTGATTTGATGTTGCCAGGTACTGTGCATAGGGCCTCCCGAGATGGGACACTAAAAGTTTTGAGGCTTGTGTTTGCTTGTTACTACATTTTGGGTGTCACAATTCTATGTTCAAATCAAACATTAATTTGTTTCCTGTATTTGAGAGTGATCATTGTTATACATTTGATGTTTTAATTTTTTCCATGATTTATTCTTGGTGTCTTCTACATACAGTATACCTTTATTTCACCAGTTTCTTCCATTTAAAGATGGCAACCATTTTGGGACATTGGGACTCTTTCTCTTTTCTCTTTTTCCATCCGGCTTACTCTCCATTGCGCCCTTCGTTACTTTCTATTATCAATGGTACTTATGACGTCTATCACTTGGGACTGTGAATTGAGCTCAACCGACAGTCAAATGCAGGAAAGCTAAATGCAACTCAGGTAACTTTTCGCTATGTTGACAGCGTCACGCACAAAGCATATTCGATTTTTAGATGCACTCACAGCCTGGCAAAATACATTCTATAGACACCCTTTGTTGGCTCCTGTGAACCTTTAAACAAAATTTGCGGCATGTTGCATGCTCGTATTCTAAGCATCATTCACTAAGTTCACAATATGTTTTCTGGTTAGCAATTCACTTGTGAGGTTCATTCATTAATAGATTTCTTGCTCACCCTTATTACACCAGGCGAGGTTGCCCCCACTCCGCTGCTCCTGCCCACTGCCTGCCTGAGGCCGCTGCCTACCTGAGCCCTGCTCTGCTGCCTCGTTGCTGCCTCGTTGCTGCCTTGCCTCGTTGCTGCCTTCTGTATCTCTCCCCCCTCCTGCTGCCTCGTTCTTGCCTTCGTCATTTTCCTTTTCCTTCTCCCCTCTGCTAACACACTCGTTTTTTTCCCTCCGTTTTTTTCTCCTGTTTGCCCTCTGTGCACCCCTTCCCCCCTCTGCTGCCCTCCCCCTTCCTTGTGTCTCCTCCCGTCCGCCGGACGACCCAGCCGCCGCTGAGCCGCCCTCAGACCTCCTTCCCGCCGCAGACCTCCGCCGACTACGCCCCCCTCCTGCCCATTGGCCGCCCCGCTCCCGCCACCCAGCTGACCCGCCCTCCCGGCTCCTCACTTATGACGCCCCCAGAGCGACCGCGCAGTGGACGCGCGCAGCGGGAGCGCCAACTGGGCGCCGAAGGTGCGCCAAAGGTAAGCCCGTCTGCGCCCGTCCGCGCCTGGACCGCGCCCAGTGCCTGGAACCCTGGCTCCCGCGGACACCAGCCCACCCGCCGGACCTACGACGCCGCCGAACTCTACGCACTCAACGCCGGTCGAAGCCCGGGCTGCTATCGAGCCACCCCGAGACGCACCCAAGGACCCTTCTGCTGCCACTCCTGCAAGTTCACCTGCATCCGGACCTGCACTACACCAGCTCCGACCAAGCCGAGCACCAGCAGCAACCACCTCAAGTGCATCCTGCTCAACACCCGCTCCGTCCACAGACACGCCGTCCAACTCTGGAACCTAATCGACACCACATCTCCAGACGTCGCCTTCCTCACGGAAACCTGGATGAACGCCTCCTCAGCGCCCGACATCGCCATCGCCATCCCGGACGGCTACAAGATCATCCGGGGGGACCGCGTCAACCAGACAGGAGGAGGCATCGCCATCATCCACAGGAACACCATCCGCATCACGACCAACACCGACGACACCCTCGCACCCGCCGAACACCTGCACTTCCAGATCCACATCAACCCCAAGACCACCCTCAGAGGCACCCTCATCTGCAGGCTCCCGGGACCACGCACAAAATTCAGCGAAGACATCGCCGACTTCATCAGCCCGCACGCCCTCCTCTCCGCTGACTACATCCTCCTCGGGGACCTCAACTTCCACCTGGAGAACAACAACGACCGCAACACCACCACCCTGCTGGACAACCTCGCCAACCTCGGTCTCAAGCAGCTGGTGACCACCCCCACCCACTACGCCGGTCACACACTCGACCCCGTCTTCTCATCCAGCAAGGTCATCACCTTCAGCCACGCCACCGGACTCCACTGGACGGACCACAGCTGCGTCCACTTCAGCTTCAGAAGGACCACGATCCACCACCACCAGCAACAGGTTGCAAGCAGAAGCTGGAACAAGATCACAGCCGTCCAGCTCGCGACTTCCCTGAGCATGAACCCTCCCACCAGCGCAACATACCCAAGCCAGGCCGCCACCAACCTCGCGAAGTGGATCAGCAACTGCGCAGACGACCTCGCCCCTCTGAAGACCCCGCCTAGCAGACCCGGCAGCAAGAAAGCCCCATGGTTCACCGACGAACTCAAGAGCTCCAAGAAGAACTGCTGAGCCCTCGAGAGAACCTGGCGCAGAGACCCAACACCGAACAACATGACTGCCCTCAAGCTCGCCACCCGAAAACACCACCAACTGATCCACGCCACCAAGAAAACTGCATTCGAGGAACGACTGGACAGCAACGCACACAACAGCAAGGAACTCTTCAACATCATTAAAGAGCTCTCCAACCCCAACGCCGGAAACAACGACATCACCCCTTCGCAAGACCTCTGCAACTCCCTCTCCTCCTACTTCCACAACAAGATCGCGGACATACACAACAGCTTCAGCACTCAACCGACGCACGCCACGACTGAACCACCGCCCCCCACCACCACCCTCCGCGCCTGGACCCCGATCAGCACCGAAGACACCATCCGCACGATGAACTCCATCCACTCCGGATCTCCGACTGACCCCTGCCCTCACCACGTCTTCAACAAGGCCGACGCTGTCATCGCACCCCACCTGCGGGACATCATCAAAACCTCCTTCGACACCGCTACCTTCCCGGAGAGCTGGAAGCACGCCAAACTCAGCGCTCTACTAAAGAAGCCATCAGCTGACCCCACCGACCTCAAGAACTACCGCCCCATCTCGCTGCTCCTGTTTCCTGCAAAAGTCATCGAGAAGACCGTCAACAAACAGCTGGCCGCCTTCCTCGAGATGAACGGTTCCCTCGACCTCTCGCAGTCTGGCTTCCGGGCCAACCACAGCACCGAGACCACCCTGATCGCAGCCACCGATGACATCCGAGCCCTGCTCGACAACGGAGAAACAGCGGCCCTCATCCTCCTAGACCTCTCCGCGGCCTTCGATACTGTCTGCCACTGCACCCTAGTGCAGCGCCTCAGCAGCATCGGACTCCAGGAGAAGGCACTGGAATGGATCACCTCGTTCCTCGCTGGAAGGACACAGAGAGTCCGCCTCCCCCCGTTCAGATCAGAAGCCACCGAAGTCATCTGCGGCGTTCCTCAAGGCTCCTCGCTCAGCCCAACCCTCTTCAACGTCTACATGAGCCCCCTCGCAGCCATCGCACGCCAACACAACCTCAAAATCATCTCCTACGCCGACGACACCCAGCTGATCCTCTCCCTCACCAACGACCCCGCCACCGCCAGAGCCAACCTACACGAAGGGATGACAGACGTAGCCAAGTGGATGATGAACAGCCCCCTGAAACTGAACTCGGACAAGACGGAAGTCCTCATCCTGGGATCTTCACCCTCTGTGGTAAATAAAATTACCGAAACTATTTTTCTATACATTAAATGACAATAAAGGATAGCTCAATAAGTGAGAGGCAGAGTCCGTGGTATCTGAGTCATACGGGCTTTAATTAAGATTCTCGAGAACCGGGACATCGAGTTCCATCACCACTAAGGTTCAGGAAGGGATATTCAACATTTTATTAACATCACACATTATATATAGTAAAACAGTATAATTGAAATGAATACAGTAGGCGTAACAGGTGAAAAAAGAAAGATAAGAACACATGGGCGTAAAAGAAGGCATGTACAGGGGCGTACACTGAGTTGTGTACTGGAAACGTCACAGAAGTGTCATAAGTGGGTGGATGCATAGAGAGATTTTGCAGGGTCAGCAGAAACCTTTAGCATGGGTGCGTGCG
This sequence comes from Lissotriton vulgaris, assembly GCF_964263255.1. NCBI lineage: Eukaryota > Metazoa > Chordata > Amphibia > Caudata > Salamandridae > Lissotriton > Lissotriton vulgaris. Next base: position 461,092 of record NW_028243866.1, on the reverse strand, counting down.
CAACTGAGCATGACGTGTAACTCGAGAGAGCTGGGGGGCTTGACTTTAGCACTAGTAGAGGAGTCATGGTGTCTGGGATGTCAGAACGACCTGCACTTATAGCATATCTGGTATCTTATGTTTGGAGGATGTGTTGTCTGAAGTAAAAGGTCTCTCGGGCAGAGGCCGTTCAATACTGAATGCTAGTGCGTGCATACGTGTCTTGGAGCAATGCGCGGGGGCCACGGACCTACCATGGTAACGGGTTCAGTAAATTACTTGCATGGAGACAGGAGGGCCGGGCCCTTTGCTCTGCAGCCGGGAATATGTTTACCTATTTCACTAGACTGGAATGTGTTTTCGAGGAGGCTGAGCAGATAACTGTAGGCAAAATACTGTCATGGCAGGCAGGCCAGGCCGAGCCGGGCACCGCTTCACTGGGCAAGAAGTAAGGCAGGGGTCAGGGATGCATACCTAAACTGTAGCTTTCAGAGACACAAGAGACTCGGAGCCTCAATTAAGGGCCTGGCTCGACTAAGCCAGAAAAACGTGGAAAACGTGTGCTTCGCGTTATTTAAAAGTGCACCATGTAAAGACGTTGGCACCATAGGCCTAAAAGCCAAATTAACGTGGTTTTCTTGGAGGACTGAATAACTGACATGTTAACGTTGGACGCAAATGCATATGCGTCTTCATGGCAGACACGGGAAAGGAACGACATACATGGAACATGGGTGCATGGATAGGGTGCGAGTGGGGGACACATTGATTACCTAAGAATTTCTATTTCCTCATTCCCTCCTTGGCCCCTACTTCACCCTTTAGGATATGTCTATTTTCATGAGACCATCTATCTGTTCGTATAGCATCATTTGTTCATCTTTTTTCATTCTGGAACGGGAACGTGAACTTGGACGGGGAATACAAGCTGTGGCGCACAAGCCGCAAATCGCTGGCCCACATTGCAGACAGAGACAACAACTGAATACTATAAGCAGTATTATTCCTAGGAATGACAGTACTTTCCATCCCCAGGCGGATATCACACTCCAGAGCCAACCGGACCAAGTCCAGGTGCCAGGATTCTGGTGTATCTGGTGAGCTATCTCATGAAGCCTTGTTATTGCTTTATATACTGACCGTGCGTTATTAGGAATGAAAATACAACAACGGGATCCGATCACTCTACAAGCCCCGCCCCTATCGGCCAGGATGACGTCAAGGACAAGGCGGTTTTGAAGAACAACAAGTCTCATAGCAGACTGTTCTTCGGTCAGGTTACCTAAAGCAAAAGTAGTTTCGTTCACTACTGCTTCAAGAGTTCTAGTTAATTTACGTATCAGTTTACTGTTTTGGACAGGACCCACAAAGAAAAAGAATCCTTTATTGAAATCTGTATATTGCTCCCATGTTGTCTCAGTCTAGTCGACAATCGGGGTCTTGATCTCCCTTCTATGTCTTACATGCACAAGATGTGAATTTCGATGATAATCAGGCGGAGCTAGAAAAACAGGTGGCAATAGGAACGCGATATAACACGTTCCATCCCAATCCAAGGGCAGATGTACATAGGCTGTCTGACCACAAATAAAATAGGAATGGCGGGAAGCTCTGAAAGTAGACTTTCCTTTATCACTAAATTCGACCACAGTATTACAATCACTGTGTCCTAGATGTACTGAACCATTCTTTCTGACGCATAATTCGCCTTTCACTGGCAAAACTGTTATAAATGGCAAGTCCGAATTAGTCTCGGACTGGACATTCAGAATCATGAGGTTAAGTGTAAAATTACCTAATCCATACACTTCATTTTCTAGATCGGTCCCTGTCTTTTGGGGAAGACCTTCCTTGTCTGGGAAACATATTTTATTCATAACTGTATTCAGGTTCCCCCATATCCAATTGCCTTGGGAAACTGTGGACTTACTGTCTAGGGAGGACATTAAAGTAAACCATGCTCCACACGAACCATTATGTGTAAACGGGTAGGGAAAGAGGGGCAGATCTCCCTTGTATTTCTGATAGGGTGGGAGTCGGCCACATACCCAGCAATTTGTGGCATTGCTGGTCTGGTGAGAATGGTGTAACATACGAATGAAATTATTGTTGCGCATTGCTAGTCGATAGGACAGCTCGTGAGGGGGCAGGTCACTGAAAGTGTGCTCTACGGTGTCATTAGAGGAAGTATGTACATGGGAACCAAGAGGAAAGAAAACATGTAGCATTAAACTTATGCATATGATCGTAAGACTCAGAAGAAACATAAAAATTAAAGTAATGACGCATCTGCTGTGAAGGTTTTTGCAATATTTTTCTCTCTTTTCAATTCGCCTATCTCTCTGACTATTTGGGTCTATCTTATACATGTCAGAAACCTGTCTAACCGCTTCACCCGAGGGGGACTTAAACAATTAAACGCTGTCTGACTTACTAGACCTCAACTTTTCTCGGTACTCCTGTTGTGGAGTTTTCTCTAACAGGGGGAGTTTAGAGTCTGTAGCGGGGCAGTCTTCGGGAAAAGTCTTTGGACTCAGTCCATGAAATCGTTTAATGTGGCTGGAGTGGAGCCACCCTTTTCTGCCTTCAATCTTCACAGCGGTCCTCGTGGTCATCAACACCAGTTTTGGTTCCTTCCACCTGGGCTCCAGAGGGCTTGAGCGGTCAAAGTTGCGGACCAACACCAGGTCTCCGGGAACGATTTCATGCGGTTTCACCTGGGTGTTGTCCGGGAAGGCAGCCGCAACCTGTGAACGACAAGATAGTAGTGCAGACATCAAGGAAGCCAGGTAATCTGTCAGCATAGTACTTTCAACATCTGTGATCTTACGAGGCATAGGCGTACCCCACATATTTGGGGGACGGCCGAAGACTACTTCATACGGGGACAGTCCGGTTCTGGAATGAGCTACCATACGCATGTAAAAGAGGGCAACCAGCAGGGCTACCATCCAATCTACTCCTTTTTCTGCACAGACCTTCGCTTACCGTGTTTTCAGAGTTTGATTATGTCTCTCAACGAGACCGGCGGCTTTGGGGTGTCGTACACAGTGAAATTTCCACTGGTATCCTAACAGGAGTGATACCTGTTTCATGAGCTCGGACGAGAATGGCTGTCCATTATCAGAGTACACGACACGGGGTAAGCCGTATCGCGGGAAGAATTCACGGACCAACTGTTTGGCAGTGGTTACAGCAGTGTAATCTGGGACTGGGTACGCTTCTGTCCATCGGGAAAGGGCACATACAACTACGAGGACATACTTGAATCCTCGGCATCTGTCCATCTGGATATAATCCATCTGGAGGACTTCGAAAGGATGGTCAGGAGGATGGAATCCACCTTGTTCCACGGGGATACCTTTGCCTGGATTGAACTGACAACAGATCATGCAGGTACGCACTTTCTGTTTTGCTGCTGCACGTAAATGCTTGTTGAACCAGAGATTCTGTATGCTGTCTAGCATGGCTTTCTCTCCTAAGTGTGCTGGACTATGTGCTGTGTTAATGATAACTTGAACCATGGAGTCGGGGAGAAACCATGTGGCTCTCCCCTTCGTCATCCATCCCTGATCTGTCTGGATCCCTCCTTGTTCAGTCCATTTCTTGATTTCGTCTGAAGTTGCATGTGTCTGTATGTCGAGTACATCTAGTGTGGGATCCTTAACTGTCATACAATGTGTCAGTGGAGTTACTTCAGTCTTTGTCGTGTCAGTCGGAATGTCTGTTTGAGTCTGAGCTGTGAGTTTAGCTGTTCGATCTGCCAGGTCGTTACCCTGGGAAATGGTGTTTGTGACTTTCGTATGTGCTTTGCACTTCATGATGGAAATGGATGCAGGCAGATGTATTGCCTCTAACAGAGCTTGAATGAGGGGACCGTGTTGTATCTTGGCGCCGTGAGAAGTTAAAAAACCTCTTTCTTGCCAGAGAATACCGAAGTCGTGAACGACTCCGAATGCGTACTGTGAATCTGTGTATATGTTTACTTTAAGGTTCTTGGCTCGTATGCAGGCTTGGGTCAGAGCGATGAGCTCTGCTGCTTGGGCAGACAATGTGTCTATACAATGTGTTTCTATGACTTCAGTTTCAGTGGTCACTGCATATGCGGCCACTAACTCTCCTGTGCTTGTTCTCATACATGAACCATCCACATAAAGTGTCAGGTCTGGGTCGGGCAATGCAATGTCTGTCAAGTCTTGTCTGGGCTTGGTCACGGTATTAATGACTTCCACACAGTCATGTGGTGTAGGGTCTGCTGTGATTGAAGGTAACAGTGTAGCAGGGTTTAATATGTTGCAACGTCTGATTTCTATGTGTGGTTGGAACAGTGTCAGTTCATATCCTGTCAGTCGTGCTATGGTCAAGTGTTGAGTCTGGGTTCGGTTCAGGAGAACTTCCACGGAGTGTGGAACTTGTACCGTCAGGGGATGTCCTAACACTATTGAATCGCTTTGTCTGATAGCTAGGGCTGTTGCTGCAACTGATTTTAGGCACGCAGGCAGAGCCTGGGCTACTGGATCCAATGTACTAGAAAAGTAAGCACAAGGCTTGTGTTTTCCTGCTTGATCTTGTGTGAGAACAGATAATGCTGTGCCATCGCGTTCAGTGACAAAAAGTGTAAAAGGTTTGCTGTAACATGGTGTCGCTAAAACAGGTGCTTGACATAAGGCTTTCTTCAGTTCATCAAAAGCTTGTGTATGTTCCTGAGTCCAAGGGAGGACAGTCGAAGTCGCTGCCTCCTGTGTTGTCAACTGTATGAGTGGTTTGGCTAGATATGCATTCTGAGGAATCCATTGTCTGCAATACGAAGTGAGGCCAATGAAGGCCCGTACTTCCTTTTGTGTCTTGGGTTGTGGCAGATGTGCAATTAACTGAATGCGGTCTGGTGTCAACTGTCTACCCCTCTTGGACAGCAAGTGTCCAAGGTATACCACTTGCTGGGCACAGAATTGTAGCTTCGAAGGGGACACTTTATGCCCCTTTTCGGCCAGAAAATACAAGACAGTCAGTGATGCGCGTTCGCAGTCACGTTCGGTCCGTGCTGTAATTAACAGATCGTCAACATATTGGAGTAGGGCAGTGTCAGTAGGCATGTGAATACTGTCTAGTTGTCGTTTCAGTGCTTGGCTGTAAATACTAGGACTTTCTGTGAACCCTTGAGGAGCACGTGCAAATTTGAAGCTTCTGCCATTTAAACAGAATCCGAAAAGGTACTGGCTTTCTGGATGAATGGGGACACTAAAGAAGGCGTTCTTGAGATCGATTACAGTAAAGAACGCTGCTTCGGAATCAATGGCAGTCAATAGAGAAGAAATATCTGGGACCACTGGGTACTGGGGTATTATACATTTATTTAATTCTCGAAGGTCGATCACCAGTCTGTAGACCGGCGGTGCATTCGGGTCAGTTCGTTTAAGAATCGGAATGATTGGAGAATTACATACATTGGAGTCAGTATCTACAACCACTCCTTGTGCAATGAGCTCGTCAATAATTTTCAGTAAGGCTGCTACAGCCTCAGGTGGCAACTTGTATTGTCGGATACGTGGCAGTACAACACCTTGTTTCAGAGTAACACGATATGGTGTAATATGCATACAACCTACATCAGTCGGACCTTGCGCCCATAAGTGCTGTGGTACATTCTGTAATCTTGGATCAAAATCTCTTAACACATAATGTCCTTTAAAATCACGTAAAAACAATCTCACTCCTTCCGGAGAACAACAAATCACGGCTCCTAATGCGTTCAATGTCTTTATACCAAGCAGATTTTCAGGACATGATTTCGTAAGTAACAAGTCTGTAGTACGAGACAATGGACCAACTTCTAAGGAAATTGGTTTTGACACTTCGTTAACAATAGGCTTTCCTGAAAATCCAAGGGAAACATTCTGTGAGCCTGAGAGGGGTGCCCCTGGAACCTCGTCATGACTGATGGTAGTTCTGCTCGCCCCTGTGTCAATCAAAAATTTTCTGTCTTTCCCTAATACCTGACTATGTACATAGGGACCCTCTTGATCTATAGGAACCTCGATAAGGGGCAAGCCAACCTCCCTCTCTAGGCTGTTTCATGAATACTGCTGATAATCAGGATAATCTGACTGTGCATACTGGTACATTTGTTGCGTGACATGTTGAGTGGCAGCAATGGGTTGGGGCTGGGGTACAGCTACTGTCTGTTGTGCATTCTGTGGAGGTTGCGTGTTCTGTGGACTATGTTGTGGAACATGTTCTTGTCTAGGGGGACGCGGTCTTTCTTTCGTCCTGCCTGTAGCAATATTGTATTTTAAAACGGCACATTCGTTTATATAGTGACCTGGCTGCTTGCAATAATTGCAATTCCCTTTAACAGGAGCTGCAGAATGAACTGGCGGTGCCATACCCTTCTTCTGACCGTCAACTGGGACAGATTGAGCAACTAGTACTTTCATTTTCGTGTCTTTAATACGTCTCTGTTCATGTTCGTGTTCCTCTCTAATTCGGTTCTGGTGGTACTGTAACATTTGTAACATTTGGGAAGGCGTATTAGCTTGCCATGTACTCTCGACTTTCAGAACTCTGTTTTTAACCTGTGGTAAGGAATTCTCGACTAATTTGGTCACAAAAAGATGTGGATACGATTCACTACTTGTTTTCAGGCCGCTATTAATAATGAAACATTTCTCGAATCTGGAATAAAAATCACTAGTGTCTTCGTCTTGTTTCTGTTTGCAGGCTGAGATTGCATCCCAGTCTTCCTTTTTCGTAGCTAATAATCTTGGTAAAACTTGTATTAACAACTCGGGTAATGCTTTGGCTTTCTCCCCAAGACCAGTACCAGGGATTCGTGTATTTTCTTCGTTTTCTAATACTGTCCAATCAATCTTTTTCTCTCCCACCTCCCATTCTTTTTCTTTAAGTTTTTCGTAAATGCCGGCTGGCAACAGTACCTTTAACATTTTAAGGATATCGGGATACGTTTACTCCCCCATGAGGAGCATGTCTTTTAATTCACGGTGGAACCCTGCTGGATCTTTATCATGACAGGGCACTAATTTTTTCATTTCCAATAATTCCATTTTGGTCAAGGGTGTGTATACGAATACTCGTTGGAGCTCACCTCCTTCTGTCCGGACGGGATGAACTTCTCGTAAAGGATTCTGTCTGTCAATGTAAAATGGTTTCCTTACTGGGGGTGGAACAGGAACGAAATGTGGAGTCAGGAAAGTTCTGTATTTATGTCGTTGTTCTAGAATGACATTAATTAAATCGGTACCTAGGCCTCTCCATCTTTTTAGGAGTAATTCTTCCAATATATTATATAGGGGACCTGGATCAGAATGTTGACTTTCATACAGTATAATGAGGTGTTGGATCATGTACATACCAGCTAGTCGCTGTTCGTCTGGGGAAAGATTCAAAAATTTTTGCGCTACTCAATCATCTTTATATACGCTAGTATTGCCAGCCCATTGTACAGCTGACCGGGCCAGTTCCTGTTCATGCATGGTACTAAGTTCACTGTAACCTATTTGTTCTTTCAGTACTTTATCAGTGGCTTGGAATAAATGTTCAAGAGAACATTGTTCTGGTATTGGAGAAAGAAAACGTTTCTGGTTTTCTAGACGTATGGGTCTGTCAAAAGGTCTTTCAGAAGGTCTCGCTCTACCTACATACGCTATTGTATTTGGGCTTTCAGTTTCTATATCTTCGTCTTCTGAGACTTCTTCCTCCGCTTTCTCGGCTTCTCTTGCTGCTTTTTCCCTTGCGTGTATGTCTAAAATTTCTTTACGAATCTTTCTGTACATGGATTCTATACAAGCTTGTTTACTATGTTTACCATCAGCTATGTTGTCACTCCATTTAATCAGAAGTTTCATCTCTTCTTTATCTTTACCTGGCTGGTCTTGTTCCCTAATCAGACAATTTATCAAAAACTGTAAGATCATACTTTGTGTCTCCACCTTATTGTGTGCCATGGCCTCGTGAATACTTTCTGGTCTTTCCCCCGTTCTAATAAAGTGATATATGTTGTCTAAATGTTTTCTCATATCTGGGAAAATAGTCAAATAGTTTGTGACCCGTCGTAAACGTATTGAATATAGGATCATCTGGTCTTCGCCAGGTACTGGATCATATCGGCAATCAGTAAGGTACTGTTTAAGGGCTGTGTAGGTAGTTACTTTTGGTGTGCATTGTAATGCTGTTTCTCTGAGTGTGGTTCGTTTTATTTGAGGCGGGGTGATAGGGGGACCTCCTACTGCTCCTCCTGAAGTGGTTTGATCGTCAACCATTACTGGCTGCGCTGTTACTGGTGGCGGTGTAGGCGGTAAAGTAGGTGCAGGTAATACAGGTGGGCCCTGAGTTGCAGGCGCATTAAAAGGATTACTAGGACCAGTGGCCGGAGTAGTGGCCGAAGCAGTGGCAGATGAGACAGTGGGGGAAATCGTATCATCAACGGGAATGTGAACAGGGTTGGGAGGTTGAACATGGACATTTGCGGGACGATTTCTGTTTGCATATTCTGGGACAGTGTCATCTAAATAGGAAGAAAGGAAAATTTCCGCTGCGGTCGTTTATGACGGAGTTTAGTCGGGACCAATGGTGGCGGTAGATTACTGGGTACTTCCGGGGTCGCCTTGGGCAGGCCCTCGGCGAGAACAGGATACATGCCTTTCATAAGGGCATTTCTTTGTCTGTCTAATTGTTCTGCTCTAACTCGTTCACCTTCTTCTTGTAGCTCTCTTTCTTTAGCTTTTTCAGATTCTTCTCTACTTTTCTCTGCTTTCCTGATTTCTTTCTCTGTTCTTCTATGCACTTCTTTACGCCACAATTCTATGGCATCTTTCTGGGATTGTCTGGCTTTCTTTTTCCATAGTGCTTCTTCTACTCTCATGATGCAATCAGCATCCCATGTCCCTGAGACAGGCCATCTATATTTCTCTTCCAGATCCTTCGTATAATCAACCCACAAGTCTAAGTACAATATGGCATCTAAGCCATGCTTATGATACTTAAAATGTCCTGGAGTGTCCCTAGGCGGGACGGGAACTGCTTCTTCGAGTATCCCTTTCCTAGTTCCTATCTGACGTAATTTCGAGAACTATAAACCAAAACACAATACCAGTATTGCCAACTTAATTACACTTGGACCACGGATGGTCACTCGAATCGCTGACTGAAACAGTGACTCTCGGAGAACAGTTTTGTCCGAAATAAATCAAAATCTTTTAATTTTTATATCACATATACCATATCAATGGGCAATTTTTTGTTTTTTAGATACACATTTGGATAGCTCCACAGAAGTATGTCAAAACAACAAATAATGAAAACGAGTACAAAAAGACACTTTTTAGACAAATTGACACCTTGCATTCAACAGTCATACGGGACAACACACATATAAATATACATATATACACAATCGAAAGATTCTATTTACAGCATATATTTTTGAAAAACAACGCATTGGAACAGACAACTAAACAATTTTCATGTGTTTGAGAGTAAATCAACAATTCCTAATGCTGGATAGAGAAGGTCTACGCGTTTCGATGACCCCTTGTTGTGGGGAAATCTCGTCAGGACCAAAAAGCCTGTGAATGAAGAAACAAGATCGGGTCAACTAAGGGGACCGGACTCTACCTCTCAACGTATCAGAAAGGATAAGTGAAACTAATCCTACCTTAGAGTTGCTGGGTGCTCTTTTGAGATTTATACTGTAATAAAAACAGAACCTGTTTTAACCCATGGTTAAAGACGCAGAAAAAACCGCAATCGCATTTTCCTAACTATCTCATTCACTCGTGAGTACTTACATAGTGTTGCGCAGGGTGCGCTCTCAAAGGGTTTTGTTCTCATCCATAAGTGGAAGTGGAGATCTAAAAGAATGGAAGGACTAGTAAGAGATCTAGTGGTTTGACTGGTGGTAGCAGTAGCTATCGGTGAACCGGAGACTACTTACATCTGGTTGAAGCGTGGAGACGGGGCTGTTTCCCGGATCCGCACGGTGAAACGCCTTGTTAGATTAGTTCCTGAAAGGAAAGATGAAGACTACTGTCAGTATTCTTCGTGGGAACTACGTGGTCTGGATGGCTATTCTCTCACAGTTCTGTCAAGTTGTTCCGATCTACCTGTAGGTTTGTAGTATGATGAGTATATCTGGGGGTCCAAGTTCTTCGGTCTCTGTCAAGTGAATGCAGATACCGGCATCATCCAGTTCGATGTTTCTTGTCTCGTGTGTCCTGGTTTTTAACTCACTTCCTGGTCATAGGATTTGTGGGGATTGTAGTTTTTAGGATTCGTCGTCATGGAGACGTTGTTTCTGTCATGTGACGTTGTGTGGTCTCGTGTGTCCTGGTTGTTAACTCACTTCCTGGTCATAGGATTTGTGGGGATTGTAGTTTTTAGGATTCGTCGTCATGGAGACGTTGTTTCTGTCATGTGACCTAGTGTAGTCGGGCTCGCAGTCTGCGCAGGAGACGGTAGCCCGAATCTTTCATTGTATCAGTTTATAGACGATAGATCTCCGAGAGTTCGTTAAGGCCATCAGTAGCTGTATTAAACTTGACAATAAGCATGGCTTCATGGCGAGATAGTTTAGCCTCAATATCTCCTCCTCTGGGGTCTTTTTCGATTTTGGCAATGACTGTCCATTTCAGGTCGTCTAGTGTGTGCTCGTGATTGATCCAATGATTGACAAGGGGGGCAGTTGTGACTTTCTTTTTTATACGGGATTTGTGTTGAGTGATGCGGCATCTAATTTCTTGGCTTGTTTTTCCAATATATAGCATGTCACAGGGACATTTTATGCCGTAGATGACGTATTTTGATTTGCAGTTTGTGAACTTTTCGTGTTTCCAAAAAAGTTGTTTATGTTGAAACAAGCATCCTTCTTCTGTGCTTGCGCAACAAATGCAAGACCCGCATTTGTGGTGACCCTGTATCGGTGGTAGGCCTAGCATGGTGTTAATTGTGGGCGGGTTCTGCTTCACTGCAGCTCGTACAAGGTGGTTGGCCACACTCTGGTCCTTTTTAAAGGCAAATAATGGTTTCTCTTTTAGTGTCTCAGCTACATTTTCTACTAGATGCCAATTCTGTAGAATGGTTTTCTTGAGTTGGTTGGAATTGGGGCAAAATGTTGAGACACATACTATCCTTTCGAGAGATGGTTTTGTCCTTTTTACTAGGAGTGTTTCTCGAGGGATCCACCATACTCTCTTCATAGTTCTTTTGAGAAGTTTGACGGGATAGCCTCTTGATGCTAGATTGTCAGTGAGGTTGGAAGCGTGGAACATGTATTCGTCTTTGAGGTGGCAATTTCTTTTTATCCGCAAGTACTGTCCGAAGGGAAGATTTTCTTTTAGGTTTCGCGGATGATTGCTTGTAAAGTGTAAAGCCTTGTTTCTGTCTGTCACTTTCTTAAATAATGTCGTCACCAAGCCTTCATCTGTGGGATATACTTCAACATCAAGGAATGACATTTTAACTTTGGAAAAGTTCATGCTGAACTTGATCTCTTCTGTGCGAGTATTAAGCCACTCGTGAAATTCTTTTAATTCTTCTTCTGATCCTCTCCAGGTTAAGAAGACGTCGTCTATGTAACGGCTCCAACTTGTGATGTTTTCCGAGTATGGATTTGATTGGTAAACAAATTTCTCTTCATAGAGTGACATAAACAATACAGCCAATTCTGGGGCGAACGGACACCCCATGGCTACACCGCTTATCTGGTAGAAAAAATCTCCGTTAAAATTGAAATAGAAACCGACTAGAGTACCAACGGAATTTATCATGCAACTAGCTACATTGGCTCTGAAGAAAAACTATTTCAATTTTAACGGAGATTTTTTCTACCAGATAAGCGGTGTAGCCATGGGGTGTCCGTTCGCCCCAGAATTGGCTGTATTGTTTATGTCACTCTATGAAGAGAAATTTGTTTACCAATCAAATCCATACTCGGAAAACATCACAAGTTGGAGCCGTTACATAGACGACGTCTTCTTAACCTGGAGAGGATCAGAAGAAGAATTAAAAGAATTTCACGAGTGGCTTAATACTCGCACAGAAGAGATCAAGTTCAGCATGAACTTTTCCAAAGTTAAAATGTCATTCCTTGATGTTGAAGTATATCCCACAGATGAAGGCTTGGTGACGACATTATTTAAGAAAGTGACAGACAGAAACAAGGCTTTACACTTTACAAGCAATCATCCGCGAAACCTAAAAGAAAATCTTCCCTTCGGACAGTACTTGCGGATAAAAAGAAATTGCCACCTCAAAGACGAATACATGTTCCACGCTTCCAACCTCACTGACAATCTAGCATCAAGAGGCTATCCCGTCAAACTTCTCAAAAGAACTATGAAGAGAGTATGGTGGATCCCTCGAGAAACACTCCTAGTAAAAAGGACAAAACCATCTCTCGAAAGGATAGTATGTGTCTCAACATTTTGCCCCAATTCCAACCAACTCAAGAAAACCATTCTACAGAATTGGCATCTAGTAGAAAATGTAGCTGAGACACTAAAAGAGAAACCATTATTTGCCTTTAAAAAGGACCAGAGTGTGGCCAACCACCTTGTACGAGCTGCAGTGAAGCAGAACCCGCCCACAATTAACACCATGCTAGGCCTACCACCGATACAGGGTCACCACAAATGCGGGTCTTGCATTTGTTGCGCAAGCACAGAAGAAGGATGCTTGTTTCAACATAAACAACTTTTTTGGAAACACGAAAAGTTCACAAACTGCAAATCAAAATACGTCATCTACGGCATAAAATGTCCCTGTGACATGCTATATATTGGAAAAACAAGCCAAGAAATTAGATGCCGCATCACTCAACACAAATCCCGTATAAAAAAGAAAGTCACAACTGCCCCCCTTGTCAATCATTGGATCAATCACGAGCACACACTAGACGACCTGAAATGGACAGTCATTGCCAAAATCGAAAAAGACCCCAGAGGAGGAGATATTGAGGCTAAACTATCTCGCCATGAAGCCATGCTTATTGTCAAGTTTAATACAGCTACTGATGGCCTTAACGAACTCTCGGAGATCTATCGTCTATAAACTGATACAATGAAAGATTCGGGCTACCGTCTCCTGCGCAGACTGCGAGCCCGACTACACTAGGTCACATGACAGAAACAACGTCTCCATGACGACGAATCCTAAAAACTACAATCCCCACAAATCCTATGACCAGGAAGTGAGTTAACAACCAGGACACACGAGACCACACAACGTCACATGACAGAAACAACGTCTCCATGACGACGAATCCTAAAAACTACAATCCCCACAAATCCTATGACCAGGAAGTGAGTTAAAAACCAGGACACACGAGACAAGAAACATCGAACTGGATGATGCCGGTATCTGCATTCACTTGACAGAGACCGAAGAACGTGGACCCCCAGATATACTCATCATACTACAAACCTACAGGTAGATCGGAACAACTTGACAGAACTGTGAGAGAATAGCCATCCAGACCACGTAGTTCCCACGAAGAATACTGACAGTAGTCTTCATCTTTCCTTTCAGGAACTAATCTAACAAGGCGTTTCACCGTGCGGATCCGGGAAACAGCCCCGTCTCCACGCTTCAACCAGATGTAAGTAGTCTCCGGTTCACCGATAGCTACTGCTACCACCAGTCAAACCACTAGATCTCTTACTAGTCCTTCCATTCTTTTAGATCTCCACTTCCACTTATGGATGAGAACAAAACCCTTTGAGAGCGCACCCTGCGCAACACTATGTAAGTACTCACGAGTGAATGAGATAGTTAGGAAAATGCGATTGCGGTTTTTTCTGCGTCTTTAACCATGGGTTAAAACAGGTTCTGTTTTTATTACAGTATAAATCTCAAAAGAGCACCCAGCAACTCTAAGGTAGGATTAGTTTCACTTATCCTTTCTGATACGTTGAGAGGTAGAGTCCGGTCCCCTTAGTTGACCCGATCTTGTTTCTTCATTCACAGGCTTTTTGGTCCTGACGAGATTTCCCCACAACAAGGGGTCATCGAAACGCGTAGACCTTCTCTATCCAGCATTAGGAATTGTTGATTTACTCTCAAACACATGAAAATTGTTTAGTTGTCTGTTCCAATGCGTTGTTTTTCAAAAATATATGCTGTAAATAGAATCTTTCGATTGTGTATATATGTATATTTATATGTGTGTTGTCCCGTATGACTGTTGAATGCAAGGTGTCAATTTGTCTAAAAAGTGTCTTTTTGTACTCGTTTTCATTATTTGTTGTTTTGACATACTTCTGTGGAGCTATCCAAATGTGTATCTAAAAAACAAAAAATTGCCCATTGATATGGTATATGTGATATAAAAATTAAAACATTTTGATTTATTTCGGACAAAACTGTTCTCCGAGAGTCACTGTTTCAGTCAGCGATTCGAGTGACCATCCGTGGTCCAAGTGTAATTAAGTTGGCAATACTGGTATTGTGTTTTGGTTTATAGTTTATTGATAGTGAGGCTTGTCCTTATTGCCAGTGAGCCCAGACCCTGTTTTGGTTTTGGTAATTTCGAGAACAGCGGCATTTTTTAACTTACTTGAACGTGAACACAATAAACACAGTAATGAATAGCAAACAGTCATTCATACCACGACATTAAACACATTAAAACATTTCAGACTGATATTACGACATTTCAGGCTGATATTACCTGGTACATAGAAAACACAAATTCTGAAATCTCGAGAAAACAATAAACAATACTAGAATACTGAATCACTAGATGCACTGCTAGAACAGTACAGACATACCGGTCCCATAAAGAGACACGTCATACCGTATTCACCTAAGTGAACACGTCTGGACTGGACCGGATCTGTGTACCCAGACCCGTCTTGACCGGGCACAAATTAATGAACCCGTCTAGATGCGTTCCCAACAACGGTACTCACCGGGAAGCAAAACTGAAGGCCTCGGAAACTGGACTGGACTGGACTGCTACGACGTCTACGCTGCTACTACGCATGCGCTTCGGAACAGGTGGGCTTTCGGATACCTCGGACCTTGCTCTCTCGGCTTGGGCTCTGGTCGGGACTCTCCGCATTCCTCACCGCCTCGTCTGGATGCCGGACCGCAGTCTCCGTCTCCTCCGTGGGCCTGAGGGAGATAGCAGGAAAACCCGCAGGTGTGCACAGGATTCCGTCACGGCTGTAGAAGGGGTCAGGGGCCTGCGTACATCGCCAGCGCGTGATGAAGGGGAGGGGTCCCTGTTCGGGCGCCAGATTTATGTGGTAAATAAAATTACCGAAACTATTTTTCTATACATTAAATGACAATAAAGGATAGCTCAATAAGTGAGAGGCAGAGTCCGTGGTATCTGAGTCATACGGGCTTTAATTAAGATTCTCGAGAACCGGGACATCGAGTTCCATCACCACTAAGGTTCAGGAAGGGATATTCAACATTTTATTAACATCACACATTATATATAGTAAAACAGTATAATTGAAATGAATACAGTAGGCGTAACAGGTGAAAAAAGAAAGATAAGAACACATGGGCGTAAAAGAAGGCGTGTACAGGGGCGTACACGGAGGTGTGTACTGGAAACGTCACAGAAGTGTCATAAGTGGGTGGATGCATAGAGAGATTCTGCAGGGTCAGCAGAAACCTTTAGCATGGGTGCGTGCGCAACTGAGCATGACGTGTAACTCGAGAGAGCTGGGGGGCTTGACTTTAGCACTAGTAGAGGAGTCATGGTGTCTGGGATGTCAGAACGACCTGCACTTATAGCATATCTGGTATCTTATGTTTGGAGGATGTGTTGTCTGAAGTAAAAGGTCTCTCGGGCAGAGGCCGTTCAATACTGAATGCTAGTGCGTGCATACGTGTCTTGGAGCAATGCGCGGGGGCCACGAACCTACCATGGTAACGGGTTCAGTAAATTACTTGCATGGAGACAGGAGGGCCGGGCCCTTTGCTCTGCAGCCGGGAATATGTTTACCTATTTCACTAGACTGGAATGTGTTTTCGAGGAGGCTGAGCAGATAACTATAGGCAAAATACTGTCATGGCAGGCAGGCCAGGCCGAGCCGGGCACCGCTTCACTGGGCAAGAAGTAAGGCAGGGGTCAGGGATGCATACCTAAACTGTAGCTTTCAGAGACACAAGAGACTCGGAGCCTCAATTAAGGGCCTGGCTCGACTAAGCCAGAAAAACGTGGAAAACGTGTGCTTCGCGTTATTTAAAAGTGCACCATGTAAAGACGTTGGCACCATAGGCCTAAAAGCCAAATTAACGTGGTTTTCTTGGAGGACTGAATAACTGACATGTTAACGTTGGACGCAAATGCATATGCATCTTCATGGCAGACACAGGAAAGGAACGACATACATGGAACATGGGTGCATGGATAGGGTGCGAGTGGGGGACACATTGATTACCTAAAAATGTCTATTTCCTCACCTCCGCCTGGGACGACTCCTGGTGGCCCCCCGCCCTGGGCAGCGCACCCAAACCAACAGACCACGCACGCAACCTGGGCTTCATCCTGGACTCCTCCCTCTCCATGACCAGACAAGTCAACGCCGTCTCCTCGTCGTGCTTCAACATCCTGCGCATTCTACGTAAGATCTTCCAGTGGATCCCCACCGAGACCAGGAAGACAGTCACCCAGGCCCTCGTCACCAGCCGTCTGGACTACGGCAACTCCCTCTACGCCGGAACCACCGCCAAACTCCAGAAGAGACTCCCGCGGATTCAGAACGCCTCAGCACGACTCATCCTGGACATCCCCCGTCGCAGCCACATCTCCGGACACCTGAGGGATCTGCACTGGCTCCTGGTCAACAAGAGAATCACCTTCCGCCTCCTCACCCACGCACACAAAGTCCTACACAACCAAGGCCCAGGATACCTCAACAGCCGCCTTAACTTCTACGCTCCCACACGCCAGCTTCGATCGACCGGCCACGCCCTCGCCGTCATCCCCCGCATCCGAAGAGCCACAACAGGAGGAAGGTCCTTCTCCTACCTGGCCGCCAAGACTTGGAACTCCCTCCCGACCCACCTCCGCCTGACCCAGGACCACCTTGCCTTCAGGAAGCAGCTCAAGACCTGGCTGTTCGAGCAGTAGCGGACCCCCCCTCCCCTAGCGCCTTGAGACCCTCCGGGTGAGTAGTGCACTATATAAATGCTTTGATTGATTGATTGATTGATTGTTTACCATGCTCTTAATCGAAGATTGCACTTTTATATCCCGTTGCATGACTGGTTACCCGGAACTATTGACCTCACTAACCTTTGTGGTTTGGACTATCCACACATTCTTTTGTGTTCTCAAAGTATTCACACGATGACCTTCGTAAATGGCTTTCACCACAATAGCTACCTTGACGGTTTGCAAAGCCGCTTAGTTATTCATTACAGGTAGGAACTTCGTCATCTCACTTCGTCTCTCTTGCCCCTCCAGGAACTTACCCCCTGAAGAAGGGCGGCATCCGCTGACCGAAATGCATTGGGGTTAACATTAATGTGTTAAGAACGGCTTGAATTACCATTAATGGCCTCATACTAGCAACATAATGACCTCATGAAATTAATGAGTGGAAATCATTGTATAACACAATAAAAAGGAACATTGATTGCAACTTTGGAGTACTTCAGAAAACTTGAATGCAAGTGTATGAAATTAATCATCAGTAGCTGTGCGCACTGAGCGACACCACCCAGGAGGGAGGTGCAACTGCAATTTCTATTTTGACATATCTTTGGGCCTCCAGCATCCCTCATCTTCTAACTCCCCTTCTTTTTCCCATCCTGCCTTTTCTTGTTCAGTAGCTAACTGTTGTATCTCCTTAACCTCTGTGTACATGTTTTTCCCATCTTTCAGCTTGGGACCGTAGTACATACATTCTGCTTGTGTGGGTACTTGCGGTATCTCGTGCTATCTCATCTGCAAAAGCATTTCCTTGTCCCACCTTAACTGTAACTTTCTTGTGGGCACTATACTTGATAATGGCCACGCTCTTTGGCAATGTCAGGGTGGTGAGGAGACTATTTACCAGTTCACCATGTTGAATCGTGCCACCATGCGAAGTTAGGAACCCTCGTTCCTTCCAAAGCCTGCCAAAGTTGTGTGCCACCCCAAATACGTACTGGCTGTCAGTGTAAATGTTTACTGATAATCCCTGACTGAGTTCACAAGCCCTCAAGAGTGCAATGAGTTCAGCAGCTTGGGCTGATTTCTGTGGAATGCAAGCTGTTTCTACCACTGTCTGCAACGTTCTTATGGCATAGGCTGCAGAGGTAGTGCCATCAGGTAATCTTAAACAGGAACCATCCACCCATAATTTTCCTTCAGGATCTAACAGGGCTGTGTCTCTAAGATTTACTCTTCCCTTGGTTTGTTCCTCCGTCAGAAAAATACAACCATGCAAATCTTTAGCTGGTAAGGGTAACAATGTGTCAGGATTCAATATCAATCATCACTTGAGTGTAATATGGGGTGCCAAAACATGAGTTCATATCCTGTGAGCCTAGCATTAGTCAGGTGTTGTGTCTTAGTTTGGTTAAATAGTGCATCTATGGAATGTGGTACCATAACCGTAAGTTTGCTGCTTAATACTATCCCTTCAGATTGTCGTATGGAGATGGCTGAAGCAGCCACCGCCCTAAGACATCCCGGGAGTCCTCTGGCCACTGGGTCCAATACAGCTGAGAAGTAAGCACATGGGGGATGTTAGCTGCCCTGTGGCTGTGTCAAGACTGATAATGCACAACCTTCTCTCTCGTGTACATATAGTGTAAAGGGTTCGGTGTAATCAGGGGTACCCAACACAGGAGCAGAACAAAGGGATGCACGAAGCTGCTGATATGCATTTTGACATTCAGATGACCATGTTAGAGGAAAGGGGGTGTCTTTGGTAACACGGGACAAAAGGGGTTTGATAATGTGTGAAAAGATGGGGATTCATTGCCTACAGTAAGAGGTAATGCCAATAAGGGCTCTGACTTCTTTTTTGTTTACAGGGAATGGGAGTGTGTATGATAGTTTGAATCCTATCCTTGGTAAGAGTGCGTTCCTCCTTTGACAAGAGGTGACCTAGATAAGTGACCTCTGGTCAACAATATTGCAATTTATTCTTAGAGACCATATGTCCCTTAGCAGCAAGATGGTGCAATAAGGTGAGGGTGACTTCTTTGCACTGTTCAGTTGTGTCAGACGCAAGAAGGATGTCATCGACATATTGGACGAGTGTGACTCCAGTTGGTAAGGGAAGTTCATCCAACTTTCGTTTGAGTGCCTGGCTGTAGGTGCTAGGGCTTTCTGTATAGCCTTGAGGGGCTCTACAAAATCTAAATGAACGACCTTGTAAATGTTAATGTCATGGTACTTATAGAGCGCACTGTCACCAGACGGTCACCTTGCGGTGTCACCTATTCAGCTTCCTGGCGCTGATACTCATACCGCTGAGGAACCCCTCCTGGCTTTCCCTGTGAAGTGTCCACTCCTGGGCACCCCCAGGGTGAAGCCAGGCATCCTTAGCGCTGTTGGGGCCGGTGTGGAGGCAAAGCAAGCTGTTGCCCAGAGTTGCAGCGTGGGGCCCGTGATTAGAATAGGCACTGAGGCGAGAATTAACAGGTCCGAGGAAATTGAGCCCGAAACCCTGCCGAGGCGGGAATCGAACCCTGGTCCCTGGCCAGAACTCTGCATCAGGGTCTGCCGCTCTAACCATTGAGCCACACTCCTCCACCTTTAATTGAAAATCCAAAAAGATATCTACTGTCCTGATATATAGGGATGGCATTCTTAAGATCAATGACAGCAAACACAGAGGCAGAGTGCGGGACCAAAGTCAACAGGGTGGTAATATCAGAAACAACAGGAAATTGAGGAACTGCTATCTTGTTAATTTCTCTCAAATCAATCACAAATCGATAAACTTTATCCTGTAGTTCATCCCCTCTTTTAAGGACAGGAGGAACAGGGCTATTATACACATTAGAGGAGACTTCCTCAATGACCCCTGTAAGTATTGTGTCATTAATGATGTGTATTAGCGCATCTTCACCTTCTTTTGATATTTTGCATTTTGGGAAACGTGGCAAAAGAGCACCTTCACAAACCTGTATGTGTACTGGGGGAATGTCCATTCTCTCAACATCTGTGTCTGCAGTAGCCAAGACACATTTGGGAATGGAATCGAGGTCCGAGCATGGGAAAATATTACATCGTTTGGGCGATGTCTTCCTTCATAAGGTGACACACACCCCAGATGGGGAGCAATGTATGGAAGCATGAAAATATTTTAAAAGGTCAAGTCCCAGCAAATTATCAGGGGAATGCGGGGAAAGCAAAAAGGGTGCAGAAGTAATAAAATTGTTAACCTGTAAAGGTTTTTTTCGGGACCCAGGGCTAGGGGTTGGTGTTCCATCGAACCCCACTGATGTTATTATCCGGCCAGACAAGGGTATCCCAGGAAACAGTTTTTGAGATATCGTGTCACCCCTGTATCTACTAGGAATTTCTGATTCTGCCCAAGTATGGTAGCTGCAATATAGGGTCCTGACTGATCTACAGGTATCTCATCTGGTCCTCCTTGTTGTACGCTGTCCTAGGCAAAGTGCATTCCTATGGCATCATCTGGGTCGTAGTCATCCAAAGAATATTGATTATTCCTTTGATCAAAACAATTATCCGACCTATTTCTGCGTGAATTTTGTTGTGGCTGTCGGGAGGCTTGAGTTCCCCGATATTACTTGCTTGTCCCCGCCCCACCCACTAGAAGCTGAGACGGGAAATTCAAAACACCAGTGCCCTACTTCTTTACAATTGGCACATTGATCCGGTCCCAGTGGTGTCTGTCTACGCGGTGGCCCTGGTGGGGGCATTTGTCTGTGGTTTTGACCACAGCCTCGACTCTGGGATACATAAGCCTGAACCATCATAACCTTAGTCTTTAAATCCTTTATTTTACCTTCTTTCCTGTCATGCTCATCTGTCACCTGATTCTGGTAATACTGAGCCATATCCAATATGGCCTTAGGTGAGACTGAGGCCCATGTTTTTTCAGACCCCTTTAAACGAACAGAACTTTCGGGAAGTAAGTTGCCAACAAAATGGTCTACAAATAAATGGGAGCCCGTGGGTGTAGATGTGTCTTGGCCACTAAAGTCATGAAAAGCGTTCTCAAAGCGAGTAAAGAAATCAGGGACAGACTCGTCCTTTCTTTGTTTACAAGCAGTAAGGAGCATCCAATCTAACTTCCGTGGAGGAATTATTGTCTTTATATAAGTGAGTATGTTGCCAGGTAGGTCCAGTATGAGCTGAGCAGGTTTTTTACCAGGCTTCCTATCAGCTTCAGCCACTATTAATAAGCACCTCAATCTCCTCCTAACATCGGCAACATGATCCTGTTTCCGGGTGAGTCGCCACAGATCCGGCAGTAAGATCATACCGAAAAACATATCAATATCAGCTAACATCATAACCCAATAGTCATTAGCTGCCTGTACTTCATCATAAAAATCTCTGGGGTTCTTTCGAATATCAGGTAAAGAGGCTTTAAGAGTGAGAACTTCCGTCCTTTTCCAGGGTGTGTATTGTATTGTATTGTATTGTATTGTATTTGTGTCATTTATAGAGCGCACAGCTGCCCCAACGGGGCGTCCCGGCGCTAGTGAATTTGGTAACAGGGATGCTATAGGGAAGGGAGGTGGATTATAGGCAGAAAAGATGGGTCTTAAGGGATTTTCGAAACGCGGCTTCTGTCTGGCAAGCACGGAGGGCAATCGGGAGTTTGTTCCAGTGCTGAGTAGCACAGACTTCAAAAGTCTTCCCTCCTGCACGTGTGGTTTTAAATCTAGGAGTAGCAAGGAGAATTTGGGAGTTGGAGCGCAGAGTTCTGGCGTTTTGATATGGACGTAAGCTGCTTTTCAAGTGGGCTGGTCCTTTACTCTTGGAAGCTCTATAAGCTAGAGTCATGGCCTTGTATACACATCGTTTGGCAATGGGTATCCAGTGTAATCTACGGAGAAGAGGAGAGATATGTTGTCTGGGAGGAATTCTCTCCACCAGACGTGCCGCAGCGTTTTGAACAGTCTGAAGTTTTTTACATAAGCCTGCTGTAATGCCTAGGTACAGCGCATTGGCGTAGTCGAGGTGGGAGGTTATCAATGCGTGAACCACAGTCTTACGGCAGTCAGAAGGCAGGTAGTTGATGAGCCTGTTTACTGTTTTAATCTTAGCAAAACAAGATGCTGCTACTGTATATCCAATTATACAAGAAATGGGCTCTAGCATTGGGGCTGTTAGGATCATCATTGTTTGCGTTTCCTCTCCCGGGGATAAACTGGGTTGCGGTTTCCCTCATAGTTCTTATCCAGGCAAAAAGTTCATCACAGTGCCACATTATTGTTGCTATGCCGGTATTAACCCTTCCTACAGGGAAGGCTCCTACCTGGCACTGCCGATTAATGGCTCTAACATCGTCTGGACCATGTTCCCCTGTAATCATCTCCCATAGGGCCAAAAACTGGTAAGAAAGTTTGTTTATGAGACAAAGGACCTCGCCTTCAGAGAAATCTTGTATCTGGTCTATCATTTCTCATGCCTCCATTTCCGAATCATTTAACCAACTCAATACTATCTGTTTTCGATCTTGGCGCGGCTGAGGTATGGCAGAGTGGAGAATTCGGGGAGCTGAGATTGGTACAGGACCATCCGCCAATTCATGCGTGTTGGATTGGGATTGGGGGGATAAGGGATGGACCTGTACAGGATCGAAAGTAGGGGGTTGGACAATCATTGGTGGAGGAGTTGGGGCCGGCGGTGCAAAACGTTTAGGATTTGGTGGTCCAGGGGGAGGGGGTACCAAAGGTGCATATGGGGGTGGGGGTCGTCCAATCAATAATCTGTTGGTTTCTGAGTCAACATCATCATGGTGGACCTGAGCCATTGCTGTTGGCCTAACAACATATTCTTTAGATGTTGTCAATGTATGTTCTCGATCTAAACATTCTATATTTTCCGGAACTTCTTTATCCTTTAACTCCTTTAACTTTTGATAAACTGTATTCCTTTCCTGTTTCCTTCTCACTTTCTCTGCCTTGAGCTGCCACTCCTTCACTTCCTTCCTCCACATACACAAACTTTCAAACATAGCTGGTCTAACCTTCCTAGCAAACAATTCTTTCTCCAAGTACTCAAGTTTATGAGGGTCCATCGTCCCCTCTAATGGCCACTGGAATTGGGGATCCCGTTTTGTATATGTGTTCCACAATGCACTATACATGATGGGAAAAATTCCATGTTTAATACATTTCAAAATTTGGCGTACCTTCTGGGGGGGGGCGGCTGACTCTCTTCCAAAATGCACTGCTTATTGCAGCAGCAACAACAAAACTTCCATAGTTTACTAAACACAGACATGGTTATAATATATAAATAATAACTCTTCAGACAGAAATTACAAGAGAACTCTCTCACTTTACCTGTGGTATTAACATTTGCAAATGTTAAACAAACAAATACCAAACAAACAAGAACCGGTTCAATACAATCCTACCTAATCGTAGTCTTCAACTCCCACCTGTCGAAACTCCTTGATCAAATGCTCAATTCCAAATAGCCATCTGGAAGCCCCAGTCAAGGTCAGCAGCCGCTGAGAAGATCAGAGTCGGGAAGCCGAAAGAATCACCTTGGCGACGAGAACTAGTCTCCCTAGGTGGTGCGCTTCTTAGTGAAGTTCTTCTCACCGACACGATCCCCTTCCCCGATCCAACTGCAGGCCTTTGATGGGGCCCCACGTTGGGTGCCAATGTGTGGAAGTGTGCCTTCTGCCAGACACACTGGTGCAGGGTCACCCTTGGTCCACAGGTTCAAACAAGTAAGGAGAATTGACACTGGAGTGAAGTAAAAATCAGATCATTTATTAAAAATCATGAGCAGGGGCCTTGTTCAACGAGCACCAAGGGATACTCAAGGAGGAAGCACACGAGCAATGATGACATGGGTTTTAATAGGAAAAGATCACAAGCAAGTGACGCCCCATGGTGTGAATAGAGCTTTGAGAAAAACACACAAATTAGGTAATGGTGAGATTCAACAGCCTTGGTGTGTTGAGCAATCTTCGCGTCTTGAGGCTGCACAACAAGATATGTTATCTGTGTAAACTTTATTCAGGACTTAACCATTGTCTGCAAACTCCAAGCAGACGCCAGCTGTTCTTTTGTGCTGACTCTGCCTGCAATACCCCAATCTAGATTCTTAACAAATGTTTCTGCAGGTGAGGTGTCAAGGATAGAGCCGGGGCTGGAAAGGAGGGCAGAGGTAAAATGGATAACGCATAGCTAAATTCAAAAGCGTGAAGGATCGGATTTTATATTTCAACACTACGAGTGAAATGTCAGCCCAATATATACACAAGCAAACTTGGCAGTTTCTGACATGCATCCTGAACACCAGTGGTGCTGCTTGCCTGGCATGACCTCCAGCAACATCTCTGGATCCACAAGTCCTTATCTTTCTTGAAAAAAAGGATCATTATTCGAGTTGCGGTGCAAATTAATTTATTTCGGCAAGTCATGTGACTAACATCTTCACATTTCAGCTGTACAACTGCCTTGTTCACGATGTGTGACGTTATCTAGTGTGCTGTTAAATACCACATGAACAAACGGTACAATCGAAGACATAGAAAAGATACTTTCCACCTATCAGACACATTGAGATACTGCAATCAGATGTATACATTTTCTCTTAATATTATTCACAGACATAATAATAAACAACCATAAAAATGAAATGAAATACATTTTATACCATTTGGTACCCATTTAGTCGTCTATCCCTCCTCTGCAAGCAGGCCCGGACTGGCCGTTGCGGACACCGGGCAATCCCCCGGTGGGCCGCATGGTTGGGGGCCGGTTTTGGGCCCCTTGGGCCGTTTTTGTTACAGGGCCGTTTTTGCTGCAAAAACGGCCCTGTAACAAAAACGGCCGAAAACCGGCCCTGGCACAGAGCGCGGACGCCCCCCCCCTCCCTCCCTCGGGGGAGGGGAGAGAGTAGGGGGGCTGGCCGAGCACTTTGCCAGGGCCGGTTCTGGTTCCCAGTCCGGCCCTGTCTGCAAGTATAATCATTTTGCATAGTGAAGCAAAATACTCTCAACATCGAAATGTTGTTAGCCACCCGGCTAGCCAAAATAAATATATTTGTACCACAACTCGAGTGAAAAGTAAGGACTTGTGCAAATAGGTAGGTAGGTAGATAGATAGATAGATAGATAGATAGATAGATAGATAGATAGATAGATAGATAGATAGATAGATAGATAGATAGATAGATAGATAGATAGATAGATAGATAGATAGATAGATAGATAGATAGATAGATAGATAGATAGATAGATAGATAGATAGATAGACTGATAACCCCAAAGGTGACATGGTTAGGTGCTGTAAGGAGATAAAAATGAGCATTTAAACTGCAAAAATAATTAAATCCACCAGTTATAGTTTACTGAGCTAACTATAACTTGCACGCCTGCCATGAGCTGCTTCTGAGGTTACAGATTAAAACAATTATATTTAAAGCTGAGTACACACTCAACCCTTTAGGTCAACTTCCAGTCAACATCCTCACTGTGCACGGGCTAACTCCCTCCTGGGCCTGCCTATAGCTGGACCCGGCACCCAACTCCGTCGTAGGCAGTCAACCTGTGCAGGGGATGAGAACTGAAACTAACCTACTGTGGGCGCCCAACCCGTTGAAGATGCCTAACCCATATTCTCTTTCTTCTTATATTATTTTTTGGGTACTCCAGTAGAACCTGCCATCCAAGCTTTCACCCCAGCTTATCATGGTACTGTGCTGGCTTCCCTGGGAAGCTTGAGTGATACTGTAGTAACAAGGGGTGGAACCTTGGCTGGAAGCTTCACGGGAGAACTGCACTGGATCCTGTTGTAGTACTGCGGTGCTGGTTGCCCAAATTTTGATTTCATTTGAATCTCGGGTCCCTCTTAGTTGCCCTCACAAGAGCCTAGGATCAGGATGTCCCATCATGCCTTATTTCAAAATCTTTTCATTGATTTTATGTCAGAACAAGAAGATTGCAATTGCAACAAGCATGGTTTCCAGGCCAAGAGTTACAGATATCGAAGAAAGTACACACATCTTGTTTCCAAGATCTTAGCCTCTCTAAACGTCTTGCATTTGTGTCCCTCTCTGGTTCATCCAATTGTTCAGTTGTAACGTACCTCAGGTGTGCCCTGATGTGGGACTGTAGCTGATTGACACTTGTGTTTCTTGTCTAAATATTGAACTATCTATACTACTATTATAAAGGAAGAACTTTCAGGCTTTGAGGCGGGTAAACTCGGGAACCACAGCGCCAATCCACACACCCGATACATCGTTGGAATCCTCAGGGTGTGCAGATGGATATAGGCTACATAAATTAAAAAAAAATACGTTATTAAAAAATATAAGTTAAAAAGAAAGTAGTCCCTTGAAAGTAGCGCGGGCCGCGACGTGCGTGCTGATGTCAGGAGCGACGTACACGCGAGGAGTGGCGTACAGGAGCAGCGGAGTTCAGCGCGGGGAGGATCACTGACGAGGAGCGGAGATCAGCGTGGGGCAGTGACGAGGAGCCGCGGACATCAGCGCGGGGAGCAGCAGACATGACCGGCGGACAGGGGGTGAGGATCGGCGGCCAGACAGTGAGGAGCTGCGGCGGGGAGGAGTGGTCGTCAGCAAAGCAAACGTGAGGGAGGAGCGGCGGCGGGGAGGAGCGGTGAGCGAGCCACAGGTACCGGAGGAAAAACAAACGTGTGCAGGTCACATAGTGGGCCTCTGTCAGATACATAGAGTGATTATGTTTGGCAATGTCTTTGTATAGGGAGTCCATTGTTTCTTCCCCAAGGGAGTGGTGAAGACAGAGTCCCAGAATTTTCAGTGTCTCGGGGTCGCCTGTGGGCTCAATGCCCCGATGAGGGAATGCAAGAAGGAGATGGTTCCTTTGGTAGAAGCCCCTGGTCTCAGCCAACCGCACCTGGGGTTGCTGAACCCAGTTCTTGAGCTGTAGATAATGGTATTCTTCTGCAGAATGCAGCTGGAAAGCCTTAAAACATTCCTTGAAAGTTAGGAGTTCCCCTTTTTTTGTATAAGTCGGATATCATAAGGCAGCCACCCACCCTCCACCCCCTAAATGGCCCTCCTAAATCACCGGGAGGAAGTCTGGATTAAAGTGAACGAGGGAATAGAGGATTGGAAAGGTTGTCAAGGGCAGTTGCCATGTGAGTGCATCCCATACCTGGAGAGTGGTAGCCGTGGGGGTGCTGATATAAGCATTTGGGGACCTGTGCTGTTTCTTCTTCTATAGGAGATCCCAGATAGTCCTACCTGTGATCTGTTGGTCCAGGTAGAGCCAGTGTTTCTCGGGTTCCCTGAGATACCATTCTGTTATCAGCCGGAGTAGGGCCGCTCTGTAGTACCCCAGGAAGTCCAGAAGGGCCAAACCACCCTCTCCACGTGATCTAGTTAATACGCGATGTGATACACGGGCCCTCTGTCCCTGCCAGATGAATTCGGTAGTTAACTTTTTCAGTTCTGCAAAGAGTGCCCTGTCCACCAGTACTGGTAACCCTTGGAATAGATATAGCAACCTAGGGAGGACATCCATCTTAAAGGCATTGATTCTACCTATCCATGAGGTGAAGGCAGACCCCATCTAATCAGATCAGCTTTAAGCTGTCGCAGCAAGGGTAATTGGCCTTATAGAGTTACCTATTTGTGTTATGCATTTTCTACTGATTGTGGCATGTATACTGAATACTAGAGCACATCAGTTAAAATGAATAATTAAAAGTTTTTTGTGTCACTGTCAGATCTTATTGTGGATGAGTACAAGGGTTCAAGAACACCCTGATATTCCAATTCAGTGAGGATGTCACTAATGTACGCTTTAGCATCACATTTAATGGGATACTATGGTTGGGGCTGCGGGGTTGACCGTAATGGAATAACATACATAGGAGAATCCTTATCTCAACCCATCTGATTTCGATATAAAACCGGAGCTAATGCTAGAGCCCACTTCAAAGCATAAGCTTGCTTAGTTTACTCAGGGACATACTGTGAACAAGCATTTGCAATGCAGTAGGTCTTGCATTTGCGAGAGTTGGAGCTATTGGCATTGCAAATGACAATGCGTTTTATTCATTTGTTTTGAAATCCTACAAGCGGTGCATAAACACCACTTTGTATGTATAGTCCTTGCTGACGAAAAGCAAGGCTGGCAGTAAAAGAGACTGCCAGCCTTGCTTCTCATAAGCAAGGAGTATAAGTACAAAGTGCTTGTTTAGGTGCAGCTTGCAGGTTTTCAACGCATAAATAAAAGGCATTGTCATTTACAATGCCAATAGCTCAAACTCTCGCAAATGCGAGACCTATTGCATTGCAAATGCTTGATCTAGAAGTGCCCAGGTGTCATCTAATGACTCAGAGACCCTAACACTTTGGCCCGCCTCCATCCAAACTCGAAAACAACCCATTGCAGAGAAGAAATCACCACCAACCAATATGCACATATTATGAGGCATGCTGGCAGAACTTCTGCGGCAGGGGAATTGATCATGTTTTGCCAACAAACAAGGCGCGCCTGGCGTCCCTTTTCCTCAGTCACGCAGTTGATGTCATGTTGGAGGGCTGTAAATACTATGTCATGACTACCACAGACGGTGGATATTTTCACGGGCACAACGGGTGCCCTTACCTGCAGGCGGGACACTTGATTCACAGGCAGGCAGAGTGTGACTTTCATTTCTTAGCCATGATGGGAGGGACAAACATGTTTTATCTGTCAGAGGACATGTCTGAGGCAGTGTATCACTCTTGCAGGTAGGGCAGGGAGAGAATTCGCTCTCGTCTGCAGGTGACCTTGGTTTTAGAACCAGAAGATCAGAACGGATTCAAGAGGTGGATAATCTCTTTAGATGGCAGGGTTCACAGATATTCACTTTGGAAATCTGGGTCAGGCATGTCCCCTGGAAGGCAGGCATGAAGAAGTATCTTAGAGTTGAAGTAGGCACTTCGCACACCCTATTTCCTCTTGATTTTTTAGTTTTTCAACTCTTTCGGAAAAATATTTTCAACCAATTGCGTGCTATCAGGTGTCATGGGGCTGCCTATCCCCTATCTGCATAGAACCTTAATGAAACGGGTAGTGAACAAATGTTACTCCCTGACCTGATGCACAGCTAGAATTCATTAGACTACTATTCTTAATTGAACCACAATTTTTACTCAATTTTTTCAAAAATTTCTCTTGCTTTTATTCACCATGTTATCATGATGATAAAGTCATTATTCTTTCATGCTTTGTCTTTTCATTTCATGTTAATGACACATACAGTATTCTTCATTTCCTATACAATTATTCTTTGGTGTGATACTTATCACACATTAACACAACCCAAAACAATTATTTTCGACGATTGAGGAGTGATTGGCCCGATGCATTTCAGGACCCAGTCCCTTCTTCGGGGGCCTTCCTGTAAATGGAATGCATATATGTCACTTTGTTGGGTTTTAAGCTTAGTCTTCTCAATTTTTAAATTTTTACATTTATACATATAATCGGTGGTATACATAGGATATCAGTGAATCACCATTAGCCCAGTAATTATAGATATACATTCTTATGAATCGTCAAACATAAGTTCAAAAAAATGTGAGATAGAAACTCCAGAGTAATGACTAATATGCTAAGTAAGTGCAGCAATGGTGGTCGATTTGAAACTTATAGTGACCCTTGATTATATGTATAAATGTAAAAATGTAAAAATTGAGAAGACTAAGCTTAAAACCCAACAAAGTGACATATATGCATTCTATTTACAGGAAGGCCCCCGAAGAAGGGACTGGGTCCCAAAATGCATCGAGCCAATCACTCCTCAATCGTCGAAAATAATTGTTTTGAGTTGTGTTAATGTGTGATAAGTATCACACCAAAGAATAATTGTATAGGAAATGAAGAATACTGTATGTGTCATTAACATGAAATGAAAAGACAAAGCATAAAAGAATAATGACTTTATCATAATGATAACATGGTGAATAAAACCAAGAGAAATTTTAGAAAAAATTGAGTAAAAATTGTGGTTCAATTAAGAATAGTAGTCTAATGAATTCTAGCTGTGCATCAGGTCTGGGAGTAACATTTGTTCACTACCCATTTCATTAATGAAGAAGTATCTGCCTGGTCTGACTAGGATAATGAAAATCTGCCCTGTCTGTCTGGGAAAATGGAAAAATGCCCTGACTGCCTGGGGAAATGAAAAACTGTCCTACCTGTCAGGGAAAATGGAAATCTGCCCTGCCTGTCTGGCAAAGGGCAAATCTGCCCTGTCTGCCTGCGGAAAGGGAAATATGCCCTTCCTGTATGGCAAAGGGCAATTCTGTTCTGTCTGCCTGCGGAAAGGGAAATCTGCCCTACCTGTCGGGCAAAGGGCAAATCTGCCCTGACTGCCGGCAGGAAAAGGAAATCTGCCCCGTCTGTCTATGTTAAAGTAAATCTGTTGTGTCAGTGACAGATTTCAACAGTGCCACATTCATACATTCATCTCCTTTCCCACTGCCTAGCAGACAGCTCTCTTCCCTAACAGAGGCCGACACCCTTTTCAGAAGGCTGGTAAAGGCAGGCAGGTTTTCAATTTTGTACTTTTGCAGGCAGGTCACAAAAAATCTTTAGCACTTCCCCCGCGAAGCAGGGTGGACATTCTGTTTATAAATAGGTGGGCGAGGAGCAGATAGGCTCTACTTCGGTTGGCAGGGGCATCGCATCTCTTTGGTAGAGCTGGTACCACCCTGCAATTCCCGGTGCCCTATTTCAATGGCGAGGGGCAGGTTATTGCCACTTTTGTAGGCAGCAGGGGAAGTAGTTTATTTTCACAGCCAGTTAAAGACTTTCAAATGCAAATTCAGGAAGACAGTCTCTGCCAGGCCTCCAGAGGGAGGTAGAGGTATGTTTTGCTTTAACAGACAGGCAGGGGCAGACAGATATTGTCTATTTCAGATGGATAGGGGCAGGGCTGCTGCTGCTTTTTCAGGCCTGACGGGGCAGATAGTCCTCAGCAGGCAGGGGTGATAGCAGACTGCTGGAGGAGACGGGTTAGGGGCGAGAGGCAGATATTCCCCTCGCAGGAAGGGGCAGAAATATATAAAGGGGACAGGCAGTCTGACTTCTTGAATGATAGGAAGGGTGATAGATTAGGTGCAGATACCCCGGTGACAGGTAGGGTCAGTGGTAGATTCCACTTTCTAGAGGGCGGGGTTAGTGACAGGTGCTGAAACCCCTATGACAGGCAGTGGTAGAATTTTTTGTTTCTAGAAGGGAGGGGATATTAAGTAAAGTGCCAGAATTGCTCTCTCACAGACTGCTAGAGCAGAGATTCTCCAAGGTGGCCTGTCTCTCTATGACAGGGATGGGCGCGAGGGAGAACATGCCCCTCCCCAGAGATAGCCAGTGCAGACATTCTCCAGGTACCAGATTCCCCTAGCTAGGGAAAGATGCTAACAGCAGTGACCCCTCTTTCGCAGAGATTGTCCACTCAGGCAGTTTCCTTCCAACAGAGAGACAGACAAAGGGCACATATCCCTTTCACTGTCAGCAGAGCGCCTAAGATATATCCCTCGTACAGGGAGTGACGCAGAGCAGATAAGCCTCTCACAGTGGGTTCCGTCGGGGTACATAACCCTCCCTGGCAGCTGGTGCGCAGATTCCCGCAGCTAGGCATCTCCCTGAAGGATGGACAGGGGTGAGGGGCACATATCCCTCCCTCATACAACCAATGCAGACATTCCCCAGGGAGGTGGTCTCCATCTAATGCTGACAGGGACGAGGGGCACATCTCCCAAACTCGGGGACGGGGGCACATATGAAAGTCAGGGTGGGGCGGGGAACACATATGAAAGTCTCAGATAGTATGTTCATTCCCCAGGCAGGCGGTCTTCATCTGAGGCTGACAGGGACGCATAACACATATTCCACAGTCAGGGGCGAGGGACACATATCCCTCCTTCGGACAGCCAGTGCAAATATTCCCCAAGCAGACGCTGTCCATCTGAGGCGGACTGAGTCGAGGGGGCACATTTCCCACCCTAAGGGACTGATATAAATGTCACAGACAGTACAGTCGTTGCTCAGGCCGGCAGCCTCCCTCTCTGGTGGGACATGACCGAGGGGCTCGTATTCCTTCCTCGGCCATTAACGAGGGAAGCAGGTGATATGTCGCTCCGTCGTCTGCAGACAGAAAGCCTCCCTCTGACAGGCACTGAGTGCCTGCAGGAGCCACAGACTCAGTGGAGGCAGGGAGGGCTACCGCGCGGCCCCCCGCCTCTGTCCAATGAACGCCTCGGTGACGTCCCCGTGTAGCGCCCCCCAGGACGGCACGCTCACCCCGCTCGAGCTCCCTCAGGGCAGCCTTTTTTGGCAAACAAGGGGGTGGGGGTTGTGTGTTCTTGAAGGGAGGTGGCATCATAACAGGGAAGACTTGGGCATTTTGTGGGGGCACGGTCTAAAGCAGATGTTCTGTCTGTAAAAGATGCTTAGAAAAAAATAATAAGCGCTTGCCATGACGCCATGACATAGACTTTTCTCTTTTACTACCATCCCACCTTGACGGCCAGGCCTGCTTTCCTTCAAAGTAAAAGTTTTGTTATCTTTATTGGGCCATGTGTTTGGCTCCATAAAGATAAGAAACCTTTTATGGCAGAAGGAAGGCAGAGGAACCTGTCCAAGTGTGAAGGCTCTAAAAGAGAAAAGTCCACGTCACCAAAAGCTCTTTCCCAATGGCTGTCCACCGTTTAGCATAAACTGTGACACCGGCCAATGGGAAAATGGGGGGGGCTTAAAGCTGATACTGAAGCTCCCTTTAAATCATAAAATCTCGCCAACCAGACTGCGCATGTGCGTAGCCCACACAGACGAGACCAAAAAGAAGGAAGTATTACCTCCTCGCACAGAGAAGAAGCAAGGATAAAAGGGTGAGGCCAATCAACTTCCGCCAGTAAAATATCATAGGAAGACATCAAGTTGTCCCAAAAATCTGCATTTATAGTGCATTTAATATCATCTTCAATCTGAAGGTCTACAACCAAGGCCCAGGATACCTCAACAGCCGCCTCAACTTCTACGCTCCCACACACCAGCTTCGATTGACCGGCCACGCCCTCGCCGCCGTCCCCCGCATCCGAAGAGCCACCACAGGAGGAAGGTCCTTCTCCTACCTGGCCGCCAAGACTTGGAACTCCCTCCCGACCCACCTCCGCCTGACCCAGGACCACCTTGCCTTCAGGAAGCAGCTCAAGACCTGGCTGTTCGAACAGTAGCCGACCCCCCCTCCCCTAGCGCCTTGAGACCCTCCGGGTGAGTAGTGCGCTATAAAAATGCTTTGATTGATTGATACATGGTAAAGTCTGTCTGTGGGGGCTCCACGGGTGTCTGCGGTTTCAATCGTTAAAAAGTGTCAGTAGCTTTCGCCTCCCGAAGCTGGTGGAGTGTCTGGCGAGTTACGGTAACTTCTGCTGCACTGCTGAGGAGAATCACTGCCCAACTCCTGTCCAGGAGGAGGGTTCTCACCATCTGGGGCATATTTCACTGTCAAGGCGGCAACTTTTTCCTTCTGAAAAGGAGCTCAATATGGAGGTGGTTCCTCCTGTTTGACTTTCACGTCAAACTGGCGCTGCAGATCTCGCCTCTGTTGCGCGCACTCACCTTGTCTGTGATCCTCTCGTCCCCCTCCGCCAAATTGTTGATCTGATAATTCCTGAAAGGAACGAGGAGAACGGGGATCAGGAACCTGGAACCTCTCAGGTGTCTTAATTTGAGAGAGATCACGTTAATCATATCTACGTTCAGAAGCATCAGGTGGGGGCGAACCAGCACAAGACCACAGCTTCTGTTTCTTCTTATTCGTGTGCCATGTCTTCTGTGGGAAGACAGGACGTCCCTCCTTGTCAGGACTCAGGAGCGAGTTTACCCTGAGATTGGGTAGATGGTTTGACTCCCAAATTATGAAGTCCCAAGGATGAATAAACATCAGCAAGAATAGTCGGCAACGGAGGCTCCCGATCAATGTCTGCCACCGCCGTTAGGCATTGACGAACTTGTATGCAAACCGCTTCACCTTTAATGTTAGAAAGAATCATATCGGAGACTATGGGGAAAATACCTACTAATTTCATTTCCAAATCCAGGGCGGAACCTGCCTGTGCTCATTCTGCACACGTTTCAGAATGCTTGGTAGAATGATCATGGAGGGGGGGCCAAAAAAAGGGTATACACTGAGGCAAACACCATACCTCATTTTTTGGGGGTCATGGCAAATTATGAATCTATGCCCTCAGATAAAAATAAGCTATTTGATTTTACTTGCACGAAGAGAAATCTGTAAATATTTAGGATTAAAAATACATTCTCGAGTATCTCACATTGGATTAACTCTGTAACATAGACGATGAAGTTAGATAGGACATCTCTGAATAAGAGAAGTAATGTGTCTCATCGATGAATAACACTCTTTTTCCAATATTGAAACCGGACAGTTCATATCGTATAGTTTTGGAGTACAGGCATTTGAATAATCATGTCCCTAACTTTGCTGTACAGAACATGCACAGTATGGCATTAGTCAATAATATTGTAAGTAAGAAATGTAAAACTACTGTGGACATTTCAAATGGTTTTTTCAGTCACACCTTGGCTCTGGTGAGCCACGACTTGACTGCATTCAGCACTCTAGGAAATCAAAGGCACTATGCGAGATTGCCTATGGGGTATGAGAATAGCCCGAGGTATGTGCGGCACGTATAGTGTCGATTTTAAATTAAATTGACCCTGATGCATTTTCATATGTCAATGACATTTACCTGACAGACAATGAAATAAATCCTCATCTTGCACGTGTAGATCGCATTGTCACGCGGTTTGCCTCTTTAGGTAACAAATTAAATTTTGCTAAATGTCATGTTGCATTTTTGGGCATTCTTTTTCTAGGTTATGAGTTGACCAATGAGGGTAGGGGGATAGCAGCCCACTTTTTGTAGACGTGTGCTCAATTGCAACCTCCATCTACCCTCAAGAAATTACAATCATTGCAGGGTTTCTTAAATTTCGGCGGGACCTACATTTCAGATTTTTCTTAGCGTATCAAACAACTATACACTTTGATAAATCCTTTATTTTCGTCTTCCAGTTGGCTCACGGAACACACCACTGTACTGCGCTCTTTGCAGTCTAATTTGCTTGCAATGCAATACTTACAAACTAGAGTGAATACTGCTAAATTGGTCATACGGATTGTACTAGGAGCAATCGGGTTCACTTACCTTTCTAATAATAATACAGGGGACATGTTTTCCATTGCATATAAATCGCATCTATATACACAAGCAGACCTGTGTTTTTCTTCCACTGAAAAAATAATAACGACTGTCCAGATGGTGAATCTGAAGGTATGTGCTCTAGCTCAAGGTAAACACATTTTTGTTATTTCCCCGGTGCCTGTCTTAGAGGCAGTCAGTAAGGCAAGCATACCAAATTCTAAGGCTCTGCATCCCGGATGGATGCAATGGGCTACTTCCTTGACATCGGCTGATGACGATTTTGTTTTTGATCCTTCTTTACAGACACAAGAATTTCTTCAATTTGAATATGTTTATCCTCTTCCTTTTTCGGTTCTTCCTCTTGATCAATATAAATGTATAATTTACCCTGATGGTTCAGCACAGCCGGCTATTCATTCTAAACAAGCTTCTTCTGCTGCCTGTGCAATAGTAGCAGGTAGATGGGGAATGGTGAATTTTAGTCTTCGTTGGTTCATAAGCAGACCCTTGGAGACCGTACAGCACAATTGGCTGAGCTGCAAGCTTTACGTTTAGCTCTGAAATTTGCAGATCCTGAGTTGCCTACACTTGTTGTTTACAACTCATTTTACTGTGTACAGTCTTTGAATGACAATTTGTTTTTTATGAAAAAATATGATTTTTGAGATTCTAAAAGTAGCATAATAAAGCATAAAATGCTTTGGGTCCTAGTGGCCGATCTTAAAAACTATTTGCCACTTACACATTTTATCCATATGTTAGGACAGCAGTGTGCGGGAATGCCCGCTATTGGAAATTCTATAGCTGACGAAGCAGCCAAATCTACAGTAGCCACAGTTACAGTAGCAGCTATTACAAGGTCCATGACCGAGATGGACAATGACATTTTGGCAACTATTGCCGCTACGAGGGAGGGTACACCATTTCTGCAGGGTTTCCATTCATGTTATACTTCATATGACTGACAAAGTACCTTTTGTGACTATTGCTACAGTTGGTGATTGCTTGATTCCCAACTATGCCCGCAGACTTTCACTTATTGTGGCCGCCCATGAAGGCATGGCTGCTGCTCATGCAGGAGTGTAAGCCACAGTTTCTCTTTTACAACAACGCTGTTGGCGGCGTGGTTTATACCAACAAACTCGCAGATATGTGCTTTCATGTGACATTTGTCAACAAATCAAAGGTTCTACTGTATTCTGCCCACCACAGACTCATCTCTTCATTTCTAATCATCCGTTTGGGTGCATTTATCTTGATCATTGCAGTCCCTTAACACCTGATAATTCTTTCCAATACATTTTGGTTGCAGTTGATTCATGCACTAGGTTCCTCTGGGTTTGGCCACAGCGCTCTGCTGATGCTCGTACTGTTATAAAAGATGTGCATGTCTTTGTGGGGACTTGTTCCTGTGGCACTTTCCATTCAGACCAAGGTCCGGCTTTTGCCTCTAAGGCTTACCATGATTTGATTAAGTCCATGGGGATGCAAGTGCATTTCACGTCTGCTTAGCCAGAGGGCAATTCTGTTGTGGCACGGATGAACCGTGACTTAAAGCAGTCTTTAACAGCAAGGGTATTAGGTACGGGCCGTCGCTGGTTAACTCATCTATATAGGGTTCAACATGCTCTTAACCTCATCGATGCTTGAGATATTCTTCTCCTGTGCTGGGCCATAATAGAACTGGGTGTGGTCATGACGAGCTCAGCTTGTCATGAGCACACGAGCACCATGCCTATGAGCATCGAAGGGGTTAATAATCTCCCTCGAAGATCTCAGGGTGGTTGGACCCCATACAAAATGCTCTTTGGCTTTAAGATGTTTGTTCCAGACCTTGACAGTCTGGACGTTGTGGCAGCTGCCGCAAAATTTGATGAAAATAACCCCTGTGCTATTTTACAGGAACTACAGAAGACACAGGACGCACTGGCGAAACCCCATTTGCCCTCACTTACGGATGCAGCTGTGCTGATTCCTGTTGCTGGCTGACTACAGAAACTTGGTAATCAGGTCCGGGAGAAAGTATCGAACAGGAAATAATTTGGTTCCTCATACCGACTCTGGTCCTGGTCCTTGGCCTTTAAGGCACCAGAACTGTGATTTTACCTCCACTACCTGGTCCTAAAGACAACCGTTTTATGTCAATTGAACATGTCAAGTTACACAGTATGGCCAAAACACAATAGAATGCCTACAAACATCTCACGTCGGGATGTTTCAATACAGATTATGAACTCTGTTAGTACAGATACTCCTGGGTTACCAGAAAGGGAGACCGAGTCTTCTGTGGATCCGTTATCAGTTTTATCTACAACTTATTCTGTCCTGGACCTTACTTATGCGTCACTGCCTGTTGAATCCCTAGTGGCAGAACCGGATACAACTTCAAATCATAAACAGCCCTGTTGTTTCAACTGAGTGCCAGCGGTTAATATATAGATGAGGATGACTTTTCTTCGGACACTTCTTCATTGTCTTCAGTTATCTCACCGCCACCTGCCCGTATTTGTGTTTTTTATCTCATAGTTAAAGCAAACTTATCTGGTACCACCTTGGATTTACATCTGGATCGGTTTTTCCATGATGTTCCTCTTCATGTGGATTGGATTTGTGACTGTGTTTTTCCTGCTGATTTTTGGCCACTACCTACCGGAACGCTCTGCAGTGAAACTAGTCGATGGAGTATTGGCACCACATTCTTCCTCCCATAAAATATAAAGAGACTAATCCCTGTGAACATTTTAGCGGTCCCAATAGCTGATGGCATTGTTTGAGATAAAGTACCATTTGATGTATATGGTTCAATGCAGACCCTACAGATACCATATGTCTTCCATGTTTCTTTGGGTGATGTTGTTATATCAGGATTGCATTCAGATGATTGGGATATTATTGCTGTTCATTCTTTATTTTCTGATTCGCAATGTTACACTGTCTTTGATACAGAGGATTTATATATGAATTCTGCTAATTACGCTGATTTATCCTGTTACCAACATTATGGGAATCACTTTCTTCATAAAACAAGCACTCAGGGTACACTTTTTAATTATACTCAATGGGATCATTGCCCTACTCCTGCCAGGGGAGTTATAACATACAAAAACAGAAGCATACATATTTTACCAGTTATAACCTTTCGGACCCAGCCTCGTATTTCTTTAAATTGGCTGTACCGACATCTAACAAATATATGCTTACACAAACTAAGTTAGTTTATTCCTCAGCCTTTATCATCGATTTGGCCCTAAAGGGTTATGGTTATTGGAAAGAGAATGTTGAGTTGAAAGCCATATGGGGCACTAGATTTTGGCAAGTGCAGGGTACTAAATCTTTGCACTATGCATGTCTGATACCCAATCAAATGATATTTCTAAATTAGATGGTCCAGCAAACTACTTGTTTGGGATTGACTACAATTAAAAATTTGAATACTCCCACTATTCCGTCTCTGACACTTTATGAACAATGGCAGACCAATACCAACTACACTGCAGATCAGCTAAATTGTAAGATGAAAAATTGTACTTTTAACACCTCCATGGTAAATCCAGAGGGATGGGTTTTATGGCCAACGGACACTAATGCTTGTCATTCATGCTTCATGACTAATACTCATGGGTTTACAAAACATAGAACAGATCCCCACTAGCCACATTCTAATACGATTACAACTGATTCTGTTGCTAAATTGTGTCAACAATGGTTGGAACATTCTACACAGTCTTGTGTTAAATACAATTTTTCACTTTTATCAGACGATGTAGATCTTTCTGATTTCCTTCTGGGTTCAAGGTCCCTCGTGCTAAACGTCTTGTTTACGCAGCCTATAATGAATTTTGGGGATTATCACAAACGGAGGCTGCTGTACGCTTACGCCACATAGATCAAGATAATTTGGAAAAGGTTCTTGCAGTAGTCGATAACAGCATTAACACATTATCATCTTGTATATACACTTTAGATAACATTGTGTATTCTGTTATTGATATTGCTCAGAATGAAATGTCTACTTTGTGTCATGGTCAGAATCAACTTTGATATGTTATGCAATTTGGGTGGACACTCCAAGCACTGAAAAACGGGAGGGTACCATGGGATTACATGGGATTGCACCAGCATTGTTTTTACCCTTTAATTTGACAGTTTGATAGTTACCATTCACTATGGCGGAACCAGATTCAGCAGTATGGTTAATACATGGAGTTATTTAATTACCCATTTCACTGTTCCAGTTCATGGTTTGCATGAAACATTATCCGGTGGGGAGATATGAACCACTCAGGAGCAGTTACATACATGAGCTATGGTCCTTGCCATGCACGTTGTCAGCACGCAGAGAAAGAGGTTTTTCTTACAGGAGAGGATTGTGATTCCAATGTTGGCCATTCTCTTGTGTGACAGCGAGTAAAACGTCAATGCGCTTGCAATGTTTCAGCACCTAATTTGGTGTGTTTTTTAAAATAAACCCCTTTTCCAGATATTATTCCAACTCCTACTTTGCTTTCCAATGGCAGCTATCTCATCCTTAATAATCAGGAACTGCTGCGGTTTGCGGGAGAGGGGGTAATCCTGTACATTGTAACTGTTTCACAACAAGTTACTTGTTGCATCAACATTCTGTTCCTCCCCATATGGGAGTGTAGATAGTTCGCTGTGGCTTTCCATTCCAACTTAGAAAACAGATTTCAAGAAGCTAAGAAGACTCAAAGCGCTATTGTTTCAACAAGAAGTTGCTCTCACTTCAGTTCGTGAGACCTTCGGATTGCAGGTGGTGAGAACATCCAGTGAAATACAATCATTGTTGAACACAAATCTCCCCCTGCACTTTGGAGAATTAATACACCAAATATTTAATGCATCTGATACGGCAGGCCTTTCCCATTTTGTTTAACTTGTGGGATCCGGACTCGTTTCCTCTTTTCAAACTATTTTTGGAGTGATCCATACCTTTATTTATTCTAATTTTTCCAGCATATTTGAAGGGTTCCCTCTACTGCTCCTTCCAGTTTGTGGCATTCCTGTTCTGATACTACTGTTCCACAATGGCGGCTCGATCTGTGGTTCTACCAGGCCTGAAACAGCTGCAGTTGTACAGTGATCAGATGCAACAGCCCTTTGGATTGATGCCAGTGGAAGCTCTAGACGTCTATTTTTGGCTAACCTTCTGTTATGCTTAATTTACCTGTGTGAAACCTGTGTTTTACTGCATTCGGTTCCCCTTTCAGTGGGCCATGGACGTCTGTCTGGTTACACACTGCTCTGGATTTTGAACTATTGATAGGTCCGTTGATGTCCCATAACCAGGACTGTTCCATGGGTATGCGACTTGTGTACAATCCATCTCTGGGGCCTCTGGCCGAAGTGAGTCCCTGTGCCCATGCACACCGCCTCATGGATCTGAGTTTCATTGAAACTGGCACAGGTTGTCCGGGAATGCTCCTAACAACATCTGGATATGAGTAGCATGTCTGTTCATTTGAATTGCTTAATTAGATGGCAACACTTTTCACTATGGAAGGATACAACGTCTTCTTGGAGCTTATGGTATTCCATTTGGCGAGGTACATATTGGACCCTGCGGATGCGCAGTAATTAGGCATATTTTTGGATACATTTGTTTCCTCATTCCCTTCTCTATTATGTCTTTTGGCTGTATTTTTTGAAACTGGATATTCATTAGAGACACTTTGGTTCTGCTTACCTCTGAATTCTGTATCTGATTAGTGCTACCGTCCTGACCAAAGGTCAGATGTTCATTGACATCTTCCCTATGTTGGCATGCGCACGTTACTCACTGTCCGCTACTTTGCGTACGTTATTACACAAGTTTATTTTGCTTGTGCCACATTGCAACTTTCACATAAGAACTTACTGTTATTTTTACACTTTGCTCGTTCCTGGGATTTAGTCTAAACATTGTCAACAAGGTCGAACAACAATGCCCCTTTGTATTCTGTTCTGGTCAGGCCCGATCACCAAGACAAAACATGCAGATGCAGCTGTTGTTTGGGAACGCGTACTTTGGTCATATGAGGGTACACGGATGGGTGGCACACACTTGGAGAGGGATCTTTCCAGGGAGAAGAGCATGACAGCACCTGTGATTCAGATCTACCGTCTAT
This sequence comes from Lissotriton vulgaris, assembly GCF_964263255.1. Taxonomy (NCBI): domain Eukaryota; kingdom Metazoa; phylum Chordata; class Amphibia; order Caudata; family Salamandridae; genus Lissotriton; species Lissotriton vulgaris. Next base: position 419,635 of record NW_028243866.1, on the reverse strand, counting down.
GGGCTAAGCTATGGGGTCTGATGATAACACCCAGAGATCTTCTAATATATAATTATCTTACTTCTATAAAGGGGAGGAAGGTTAAGCTATTAGGTCACTCATTATTACAGCTCCTTTTATGATTCATGGACTACTGGCTATGCTGATTATATTTGTGCTATGCATTTTTCGACTGATTGTGGCACATATACTGCATTCTAGAGCATGTTAGTTTTTTTTAGTGTCTCTGTCAGATCTTATTGTGGATGAGTACAGGAGCATCAGCAAAAGGGTGTGTCTTGCAACCGCATTTCCTGAGAGAGTCAGTAGTGTTCTGTTCTTGGGTGTCCAATCACTTGCTCTTCTGTGAGTGAGGAGGAGGGCAAGTGAGACACTATAACTAGTTGGTCATAGAAACCGCTACAGCCAAAAGAACTGAACGGAATTACACAAATTTGGCAGAAAGATAGATCTTTATTCAGAAAGTGTTTTTTTTGTGATTTGGGGAAAAAAACGCTCAGCCACTTAAGAAAATAAACTTCCCATTTGAGGGTATCCATCAACGCGATACTTCAAAGAGAATAATGATGAAAACAATGATAAATGCAGGATTCTGATGGGCTGGTTCTAGTCCTGCATGATCAAGCGCTGTGACTGGCTAGCTGTAATACAAAGAGAAATTTTGAGGCCGTCATTTTAGGGCTGGAGACTTGGTCCCAGTGTCCTGAATATTAATATAAAATAAAATACATGGGTAACAGGGGAGGGGTGCCTTGACCCCTGTCTCTTGTGGTTGGAAGGTGGAGGCCATAGAGAAAATCCCCTAAGTGCAAAGTGCAAGCAATTTTTTTTGCATTGCCATGTACTATTTGCAGCTGCCGTGAAAATTTACTTGAGTACTGCAAAATTACGGTGAGATTACAATGAGTCAAAAAAAAATAAGTTTGTTGGGTGTCCCTTGGTGTTGGGCGTCCGTGGAGGGTTAGCCAGCAATAGGGGATTGACTTCCAGCGGTGGGTTGGGTTCAGGGCCTCACCACAGGCCGGACCCTGCACCCAACCTCACGCTGTGCAGGGCTGAAGGCCATACTTGGTGTGGATTAGGCACCCAAGCCTGTGCCTCGCACTTACAAAGGCTATGAGCTGTGGGGGGGCAGGACAAATTCTATGGCCAATCCCACTGCTCCACTGCACACAGAAGGGCACTGCAGGGGCTTGGAACAATTAGGTATAGTAAAATCTTACTAGAAATTAATTGAAAAAATCAAACGTTATAGTGAAGTTATAGTAAAACATTATAATTCCTTACTATAATATAAAAAAAGACTTATAAATTCACTGAAAAAAACAAAGGTTATAGTGATTTTATAGTTAGGTGAAAATGGCGACTACAAAATCACATTTTAAGCTAAAAAAATCACGAAAATTCAACCGGTTATAGTAAACTGAAGTAACTATAACTTGTACACTTGCCATGCACTGCTTATGATCTCATATATTACATCACTCATGACATGTTCTTTGATATAATTGATAACATCACTAATGACATCTGAAATTATATCATTAATGACTTCACTGTGCAAAACAAATGAATGTAGAAATGGTTAGAAAACACCAAAATACCCCAGTTATGGTTCAGTCAATTAACTACAATATGTAACCTTATCTTTCTATGCTTATGACCTCACACATTACTTTGGAGATGGCAGTGCTCATTAACTTGAACAATGCTTTTATTTACATCTACCATCAATGATGTCAATTAACATGTCATGTGTGAAGTAATATACGAGGTCATAAGCAGGGCATGATGGGGGTCAAGCTATATGGTTAACTGACTAAACAATAACTGGCATATTTCAGTGTTTTCTTAAACATTAGATCTTGTCTCATTTCAAAGCATAAATATAACATCACTTTTGTTTTTTCCCATGAATTTCTGTTTAAAAAAAAACATATTTGACATTGGCCTAGCATCCAACCCACTGCTGCCAAGGCCTTAAGTGGTAAAGCCATGTGCCCGGCTCTCAGCTGGCACCCAACCACTGCTGGAGTTGGCCACAGCAGGAGTTAGCCATTAGGCATATACCCGTTTATCCGGCGGAGCCCCTCTGAAGGTGCCCAAACACCACTACACACAAAGTGTGCATAGCGGGGTTGCCCACAGGGCTTGGCCCAAGAGTCCACCTTGTGTGGACAGCCAACTTCCTCTTCGCACATAGTTTACCTTACAAAACTTTTACTATTTTACAATTAAGTGGCTGAGAAAATGGGTAGGGTGAGTAAACAGATGTGGGAAGGGGATGCTGGACTTATGCAGATCTCTCTCTTTTTAACTATTTCTAGGCCCTTAAAGAGACATTAAACCTCAAATAATTATAAACCCATGCCGCACCTAACATTTTAACCCACTGGCTTCATATCTATATTAACATGGGAATGCTCCTTTACTTAAGCCTCTTCCTCAGGAAAGGCTTTAAATGAAACAGCTTGTATTCCAACAAAATGAAGTTCAGTAGTGGTTCACAAAAACTTTAGCACTCTAGTTGTTCATTTGAATTCTGCAGAGAAGCTGCTGGTGTTAAAAGTAAGTTTCACTCTGCATGGCAGACTTTTTATCTGAAGTGAATATGCAAGATGTTTGAGACTTTATAGAAAATATCCTCATTTGAGCTTTCTGGAGCACTAAACACAATTTCTATGACAAAATGAAGCCCCCTCATTTTGTTCACTTTTCTAAAGTATATGCTTTCAGTTTTACAGCTTTGATTCTATAAAGATGGTGTTTAGGTTTGCCACACTTTTGTCATAAAAACAGAATGTTTGTGTTCTAGTTGTCCATTAGAACAATGTGGTGAGGCTGAAGTAGAACGCTGTGGAATCACTGATAGGCTGCTGCTGGTGTTGGAGGTGCATACTTACTCAGAATATTAGACTTTGTTCTCATTTTACTTTCAGGAGCACCTTCCACAGTCCATAGTCTATGAGAGAATAGTAAGAGTAAACTGTTTTCTATCAAACATGGTTCATCAACTAGCAGCAGAGGAAGAGCATTTTTCTGCAATTTGAAGACACCATAGAATACATTACAATTAGTATAGTACAAACAATTTAAATTGTGACTAAAATCTGTAATCACCCTTCTTTTGTGACCTTCAAAACAGACTTTCGCCTCAATGAATTTCAAGGTGGACCATGTCCCTGAGTCATCTAATGGATACTGCAACCAATTGACCATGTTGTGGCCAGACATCAAGGGGATCCCAAGGGGCCATAGTCCCCACCTGCCCCTGTTGGCAAGGGTGTCTTCACCCTCCCCACTTACATGTTTTGGTCTAATTCATTTTCAGGACACAAGGAACAAATCCCTGAGTCCTGTGATGTTCATACTATGCCCAGGCAATCAGGATTGACAAATCTCGATTAAATTGGCCAAACAGATCATAGCCAGACACCAGACATCACTCACTAATTCTGGTGGCTCACCACTTCATGTTCAATCAGAGCACCTTTTTAAATGCTATGTTCTTGAAAACTACTGAACAGGTTTACACCTAATAACGAAAACAATATTTCTGAGTAACGTTCTAACTTTCTGCAAGATTTGGCATAATTCCATTCAGCTTTCTGTGTCAGAGACCCAACGTTACTATGGGAATTACAATGAGAAATGTATGTTTTGAGTCCCCCCCTTTCTTAGCAGACGGATCTGTACAACACGTTTCATCAAGGAGTCAAAGTAGATTGAACTGTTTTTTTGTGTGGAAAATTTAGTGCAATCAGTTGACTGGTGCCAAAGATATTAAGAAGACCATAAATGCATTTCCTAAGGAAAGTTTACCCTAGCTATAAACAAAATAATATAAACAAATACAAATAGATACTATTAATCTCAAATGTACCTGCAAACTGAAATGTAATGGTACTCTGGTAGTGAACTCCCCCTGTTTAGTCCCTGTCATATAGTGATTTACAACTGATTCAACGATGTGACAAGAGACCAGGGGCTATGTCATCCAGAAGAACTAGGAACTCCCATTTAGGTGTGAGTATCTTACTGTGGTACATGTCTTTAGATTTTGTTGTAGAGGCGCTTTGACACAACTAATTAGAAATTATTGGAGTGTGTCTTTCAAGAAATGGACTACGTGGAAGGAAGTAGTTGGTAAATTCATCAGAAATCTTTTAAAGCTCGAACACATATACCTCCATTGAAAAAGAAACAAAGTTCTTCCAATGTAAAGCATGGACGGTGAAGCATCTATTCCGCGCAATTGCGCATGGATTCTTTTTATTTAAGTAAGGGTTCACCCTTTTAGAATGTCAGTCTTTGCATTTAATAAGACAGAAATCAGTGGCCGAAAGTGATGGGCTGAGCAGTTATATGGAGTATTAAAAAGGGGGTAGGCCTGTTGGTGTTATATGTGTTGATGGCAGGAGTTGTTGGCTGTAATAAAGGAGGTGGGGTCCTAAGAGGGCTATAGAGTGGTCTGGTATTGTTTTTATATTAGTGTTTGTATACTGACTTAAAAAAAGAAAATGCATAAACACACAGGTACAAGTTATTACTACACTGTAGAATGTTTGTAGGTGGTAATTGTCTGGCACTTAGTCGAAATGCACAAGAGCACTTTACAAGGTAGAGGGAAAAGAGACAGTCAATTAGTAATTGGGGGTGGCTGGGTGTCTTGGAGTGAAAGGGGCCTTAGGTAAGAGTTGTAATGCTATCTGCTTCGTTGTTGCTTCAGTTTCAGTAATTTTACATGAAAGAGATGTACGTGCTTTTTAGCCTGGCCAGGGTTATCCTTTCAGTACTGGCCTCCCTGCCCTTCCTGCAGTCTTCATGCTCTCCTAGTCGTTGTAGAGGGAATTCATTGCCTCTCTCTCAGGCCCTTGCTGATGCTGGACCAGGGCTTTGGGCAGCCTGCCACTGAGGAGACCAGTGGAAGAGTTTTGGAGCAGCTCTCTGAATCTATAGTGCTTCCTTCATGGTGGCTGCTGAATGAGGTGGCTTGCTTGTTTGTTACCTTTTTGTGGGCCCTCTTCTCCCACTTTCACCTCAGTTTTTTCCAATTATGGTTATATTATTTGCTTTTTCTTCAGTCTTACCACTCTCCCTCTACCGAATACACTCTTCTCCAGGGTACTCGCTGTCCCTATGTGGGCGGCTCTATTCCACCCTGTCCTTTCGCTCCTCTCTCTTGGGCTTTTTCTCATGCATTTTGGAGTGCGTAAAGTAGTACTGCTGTAACATTCTTATACATAATCTTACAAGTCTTTTTGAATTGGCTCCAAAATATTTAAAACACGAATAAATATAAATAAAATTAAAATATTAGTATGTATTAATTTACACTTAGTTCAAATATAAAGTACTGTTACTAATGTGGAGTGGGACGCTTCGGCCCAATTCGACCCAATTCACAAAGGCATGTAGGCGTACGTAAAAGAGTACTCTTCTAGAATTACTTCCCATACTCATAAAAGCTTTTGTGAATCAGCCCCTACCAGTTTCCCTGCTCTCTTCCCACAGGATGCATAGTCTCCTCCAGTCTGCTCATTTCCCCCACCTTTCCCTCACTATGCCCACTTTCCCCAAAGAGTGCCCCTCTTCCTGTATGCCTGCTCTTTTGAACAGTCTTCCCTATCTGACCAGTGCCCCAGTCACGATGTAGACCAGTGCTTAATTTAAGCCGGTGGTTGCCGGTGCCCAGCACCGGCACTTAATTGTCAACACTGGGGCTTGTGACAGTCTGCCACAAAGTGGCGCTCTCTGAATACTTTAGAGATGACTACAACAACAGTTAATTAGTAATTCAATATACATTAAAAATTACTCTTTCTGCTGCCCAGGCTATTGTTATAGCTTTCGGGGTCTGAAATAGTCAGATTGTCGCACTTGTATGAGTGTGGCGGTTAGTAGATGTGTTGTTATTATCATTTAATGCGCACACAAGATCAAAGGAAGGGGCCCCAAAGGGAGAGCATACTACTCCCTATCTGAATATAAACTCACTGGAAGTACGTTCTCAAGACATATTGAATCGTGGAAAAGGGGAAACCACAGAGGAGAGTTCTCCAAGTGTAATGTAAGGACAAAGCAAGGGCCAAGACGTTGGATGCCCCATTTGTGGCGGAGAGAGACCTTTTGTAGGACGAGAACCCTCACTCATCCAACAGTGACATGCTTCATCATAGGGTTCCCTCCTCACACCAGGACACAAGGTCCCTGGTGCGGGCTACAACTCTTCTGGGCTAGAAGAGCTGAGGTGTTTTACAGAGAGGGAACCAAAAATATGATTAGTGAGGGGCAGAGTGCAGAGAGAGATAGAAAGGATTTTAAAACTGTCTCCAAGGGACCAAATGTATTTATTATGCGGTACCCTAGCACAGGATTAAAAATAGAAGACAACTAGAGGTTATCTTAATAATTTGAATGCAGAGTGACGTACTATTTTTGGTCCTGAAGAATGCCTGTGAACATCGGCTGGGGTCGTTGAAGGGCAGAAACATGTTGACCTAAATTAGGGGTATATTTGCTGATAACCCCTAGTCCACTTTGCTTTTTAATCCTGTCCTAGGGTACCACATAATAAAGACATTTGGTCTCCTGAAGACATTTTTAAAATCCTTTCTATATCTTTCTGCACTCTGCCCCTCACTAATCATATTTTTGGTCCCCTCCCTGTAAAACACCTCTGTTCTTCTAGTCCAGAAGAGTTGTAGCCCACACCAGGGGCCATCTGGCCCTGGTTTGAGGAGGGAACCCTATTATGAAGCATGTCACCCTTGGGTGAGGGAGGGTTCTCCTCCTAAGGAAAGGTCTCTCCCGCCACAAATAGGGCATCCAACTTCTTGCCCTCTCATTGCTTTTACATTACACTCGGAGACCTCTCCTCTGTGGTTTTCCCTTTACCACGATTCGATAAATCTTGAGAATGTACTTCCAGTGAGTTCATATTGTTATTATATTTAGCAGCACAGCAGGGGTAATGTGTGGGGGAAGCTGCCATGGCCCCCTGACGAAAGCCCTGGCACTTATTTTTGTTGTTGTTGTTTTTACAAATTAAGCACTGATGTAGACTTTTTATTGTATTGCTATTTTGCTGCAGCAGACATGCTGAGCACAGGTCCTCCACATACACCGTATGGGATGGTAGTTCACACAGGGCTCAGCTGGAGTGTTTGTGGCTCCTTCTTGAATCTAGAGGTGGGCGAGACACTGAGAGCTCAAGCCAGATACCTAGCTCTGGCTCAGCTCAAGTTCCTGTTGGATGCTTGAGCTCAAAACGAGCTGAGCTTTAAGGAGGCTTCGGCCTGCCACTCACACTCTAACCCCATGTACCGAGAATTAAAGAAAATACAGTGACCTTTGATATAAAACAGGAGTAGGAAATAGATATCCATCTAGTGGCTGAATGGTACAATGTGAAATCGGAAAACCTAGGATTTTTCCCAGGTTCACTGCTTGACCAAACTGTGTAATACTGGGCATATATTTTATTACCCTGTGCTTCCTTTTTTCCTTATTGCATGTGAGAGCACTTCGAAATATGTGAGGTCCGGTGTATGCTATACAAGTATGTTTCTTGTGTCCTAGACTATAACATAGTTCCATGTAAGAATCTAGGCCACATACAGGGTGCACATGACAACTGACTAGTCTCTAAGTTCACTAATGGCATTGTGGCCACGGTGAAGGATGGAGGGGGAATATTTTTAGGTTCATGCTTAAAAACTTTTATTAACCTCTACCGTGCTCATGACGGCCACGGTAGGCGTGTGCGCACGATGGCCGGGGGCTGTCCGAGCCACGCCCAAGATTGTAATGTCCCAGCACAGCGGCGGAATTCGCTCCGCAGCGAAGCGGTTAAATGCCTACTAATGCAGTGATATAGTCTGATGTACTAAGTTACAACGCTTCTGTATGTCAAAGAAACACTCTTTTTTTACTTTGAGTCTCCATCATATTTTTATATAGTGTTTGCTGCACAGTTTATGTGCCAAACATTTTCAGGGCTCGGCTTGTGCAAGGACTATTAGAGACCAGCCAGTCCCTTGGCGCAGTTCTCCCTGTTAATTTGTTGGGTCACCCACCTCTAATTGAATCCAAAGCACCCTATGCTTAATATGTGCTAAGCACGGTGGATTGTACGGTTGCATGCGAGTATACATGCCTAGTGCTATCATTACCACAGTCTGACCACCATGTCCCCCCAATCTCACCTATCGCCCCCCTACCTCCTTTATCTCAGCTCAGCAAGATAATTCAGAAGAAACCATTTGTAACTGGTGAACTGGAATTTTCACAAATAGTAAAAACATTCCATAGTTCTTGCGGAGAAAATGGTAAACACCATGAAACAGACAAATGAAGGCTGACACGCTGTTAAAGACAGAAATTAAAGCATTTTGGCATTCATATTAAAATGCCATCCTGTGTCTTACATCTTGGGACCAGGAAATACAGTGCTGTTTTGAAATATTTGCTGCTGGAGGGAGATAAGTTGGGGTAAAGTGTGAAAACTGCTGTGAAAATTAAGCAGCAGTCCCAGAGCACAGTAACTAGAGATTTGCATATTTTGTCCTGCTATTAAACTGTTGCCAGTTCACCTTTTGCAGTTTCTTCCATGCAAAGCAGAATTTTACCGGAAAAGAACACTCGCTGGGGCATATTCTCAAGAACGTGTGATAACCATTGCAAATGATACTTAATGCAACTTCCAACATCGCGGTCTATCGCTGCAAATTATGCCGTGTTAACTTAGCATTCTCAACACGGCGGTACCATGCGATAGGCTTCAGATAACGCGTCAACTGACCGCGTTAAAATCAACGCCGCAAAAATGCGAAACGCGAATGCAAAAAAAGCCACGATGAGGCCAATCGTGATATGAAAATCTGCGAAAACCAGCAACAGGCCTGAAATTCACATGCATCATGTGGGAAAGATCACCATAAAAGTAGAAAAAAACGGACAAACAAATGCCAAACAACAGCAAAGCACAATAGATGTTGCCAAAGCAAGTACGGCGGAGAACCAGAACTCCACAAGCCTGCCGGAGGATCAGCTGGGGTCAGGGAAGGCCAAGGAGAAGAAGAGTAGGAAGAAGCACTTCAGTCCGCAGGAAAACAGGATCCTGATAACGGAGGTGGTAGAACACCATCAACAACTGTTCGTCACGTCCACTGTGTCATTGGCAACCAAAAATGGACTATGGCCGTCCATCCTAGACAAGGTGAATGCATTCGGAGTGCTGAAGAGAACAATGAAAGAGGTCAAGAAGCACTGGAATGACGTCAAGCGCAAAAACAATCTGAAACTCTCCAACAACCGGAAGGCAGCAATACAGACTGGAGGTGGGAGTCCTGCGGCGCAGGAGGAGCTGGACGACATGGAGGAAATGGTGTCCACAGTCATCAGTGGGGAGACGGTAACTGGAGTCGGGGGACCCGACACTGCTCAACATCACCGGACACAACAGCAACAGAGTGAGTAATGACCAAGGACTGGGAGGACAGGGGGAGATGTGCACAATGGCACACATGCACAATTGAGCTGAGCACATCTGCGGACAAACCATGCCCCAGACCCCAACTCTCACCATGAGACCAATGTACACAAGTATGCAACATCTCAGCACTGCATAAGCACAGAAGTCAAAGGCACATTGCATAAAAGGGATAAGGGGCAGCAAAACAGAGAAGCAGGGGCCACACCCCTGAAATGCAGTACACACACATTACATGGAGAGCAAAGCAACACTGACAACAATGTGGCACAAACCACAACACGTCGATAACAGGATACAACTGGGCCGACTGGGTGTAGACACTGGCCAAAAAAGTGGCATTGTAGGGAAATGTGAGATGACTATGTACAAGTACAAACACTCACACGTCTGTTGTCGAAATGTCCACTGTCCCCAATCAAATAGGCAGCTCCTCCAAAACAGCCACGATGGACACAGTCATGCAGTTTGTATGTAAAAATGTACAATGCGACAAAACACATGTGAATACATTGTTAAACTGCATCTCCCCTTCACATTTCAGAGGGACAATCAACACCTCATACAGAGCAGCCAGAACCTCTCTTCTCTGATGACGAAGAGGACCACCACAGCTTTGACTCCAACGCACTACAAGAGTTCATTGACAGCCTCAGCAGCACACCTCCAGGGGCAGGGCAGCTGCAACGAGGACACACCACCCCCTGCACAGACCACACAGCAGGCATCAACAACCACCACGGCTGCCTCCCAGGACCCCCACGAAGAGCACATTGCCTTCCAATGCCGTGTGTTGGGATGCCAGGAGAAGCTTGCTGAACAGGTGCCTTGGGCTTCGACCGCATGGTAGACAAACTAGATGCCATACGTTGATGTCTAAAACCGATCAGGGACCACTCACAGTCCCTAACAGACACCCACAGTCCGCTCCATGTTCTCCAACAAACCATGGCTGACATGCCCAGAGTCCTGACTCAAAGACAAGAACACCTGACCAGTCAGAGTGGCTCTATCGAGCTCGCCCTGGAGGTGGGAAACATGCGTAGGCTCATGGAGACTGTGGAGTGGGCCAATGCCGAAAGAGCGGCTGCCCCGGCTGCACACCAGCGAGTGGTAGCTGGGTTCCTCAATGACCTCAAAACCATCCTCATGGCATTGCTGCCACAAGGCCTGGTGCTGATGCATGCTGCTGCTGCTGTCACTACATCCACATCTCCGCCCCCTGAAGTGTCAGTGCCACACAGTGCAGCAGACATTCCACCTCTGGCCCATGAGGTGTCACTGCCACACAGTGCTGGAGAAAGGCCAGCACCAACCACACGTGAGGCACATGGAACAACAGAGGACAAAGATGTGGATGAATCTGCCATCGTGGTAAGAAGGACGCAGTAGCATTCATCTCCGCCATATGGCCGGTTTCAGCTTGGTTCTGCCCTCTGCATCATCACCTTCCACTGTCCCCTGAGACATTCTGCGACACTCACCTAGGACCTCACAGTGGACTGCCATATTCGGTTTGATTGCCAATGACACAGCAAATAGACTGCAGACTGAACTCTTCCTCTTCCTTCGGGCTTGTCATTCCCTGAAGGACTCAAGCTGGCCCTTCACGCACCAATATTGTAAAGTAGGGTTTGCATGGCCCTGTACTGCTTCAGATGCAACACACCACTGAATGTGCATTAAACATTCCGAATCACACAGATGTGTTGTGTACATGGTCTTTCATGTGTGGCAATATTGATGAATGTAGGGTCAGTGAATTTCCCCACGTTCATGTGGCTAATGTTGTTGGACTTGGGTCACAGGGTGACATATTACCGAATGTTGTCCAGGTGATGCAGACGCAACAACAGCGACACACGCATTAGTTACTTCCTTGTCCAGCCCCGTACTGAACCACGCCTAGAGCATTCGGGGTCATTGTTTATAACCCTTATGCTGGACTGGCATACGCCAGGTCAGCCCATTGTGCTTATGCTCCAGGGGGGGACAACAACGCTACATGTGCCAGGACTTCCCTGTGGTGATCTGCTGCTCACAGGTCTAGTTGTCAGCATGCCATGGCCACTCCCTCACAACTGGTATACATCCACTCCACACCCATCCAGCATACGCATCACACCACTTGTGACCCAGCCAATAAAAAGGGCCGTGAGCATGTGCATGACACCATTTCCAACCTCTCTCGGGGTGTATCTGTGTGGTGCGCAAGTAGGCATGGGGGCCCATGGGTCTGTGACATCATATTCCGCAGGCCCGGAGGTGACATGATGGCGTCCGCACCATGATACCCAATCATAGAGGGTCAACGGGACGGTAACTTTCGGTGCACTGAGGTAGGGGCACCTTAAGTGCTGAGCGGGAGTGCAACCTGCGATGATGCCCCGTCCCTGCGGTCCGGACTGCTCAGATTATGTGTGCCCGGCTGGACCACAGTGTAGGCATGAGCCTGCGGGCAGCGCGGGGCTACCGCCACGTGGCGTCACCTCCTGGATCACAGAGTTAGTGGCACCAATGAGGCTGAGCGGGTGTGTAGCCTGCGATGATGCCGGGGGCACTGGTACATATTCTTCCATGGAGAAATCAAGACCCAGCACCAAATGTGAGACCTGGGGGCCTGCGGAGCAGAGCTGCATGATGTAGAGGGTGATATGTCCGTGGGCCCCGGGCTCGGGGCTTGCATCGGCACGTGGTGGGCCCTCATTTCTACTCGCCAGTGGCGGAAGGTGAGCAGTGAGGCCTGAATGTGCAGAGGCGGGCATGCACTGCTGGGCGGCGGGAGGGGCTGTGGTGCAGCTGCTCGGGTGCGCAGGGGTGAGCATTCACCGCTGGGCGGCGGGAGTGGCTGGAGTGCAGCAGCCTGGGTGCGCTGAGTATTGAAGGCTCCGTCCTGGGGTCCAATGTGGCTTCCATCTGAGGTGTTCAGTTCGTATTTGTATTTGTATGTAACTCCATTCTATTGAGATTTGATAGGGATCACACCTTACTGGCCATGCTGTTGCTCGGAAGAAGGCCTTCACATGCGAGGGAACGCTGGGGAGGTACCGCTTGCCCGATGCCCTGCTGCTAGGGGTTTGACCTGACTATCTGCCTTCCTCTGACTATTGGGGTATCCGTTGGTTATGTGGGTTTCAGTTTGTTATGAGCCCACAGGTTATACACTCTTTTCATTATCCCCGAGGCCTGTGGCCTTACCTCGGATCTAGTTTTCATCGGCTCGTCCGAGCATGCTTGAGTACACATGATTTGTCAGGCAGAGCTGGGATGTTTACACATTGCCCGCTCGGTCAGCTCCTGCTATGCGGGAGAACTGACCATCGGTACCCCACATATGGGTGTATCCCAAATTTCTGTCTTTGTTGTTGCGGGGGGGGCAGGTTAGGTTGGGTGATGGGATGGCTTTGGCATGGTTGTGGTGCTGAAGTGGGCGGTGGATGGGTTGGGCCGGGACTGGGGTTGGGTGGGAGGTCTTTGTTTTTTACCAGGCGCACGACTATGTTGTGCAATATTTGCTGCAGCTTGGGGTCACAATGCTTTGAATACAATGTTTACTGCTTAATTTCCCTGCCACCAGGTAATGGGTAGTACTAATAAGTTTGCTACTTAGAATATCCGTGGATTGAATTCCCCACGGAAGATCAGGATGGTGTTTGCAGGCTTGTATAGTATGGAAGTGAGTGTCGCTTTCCTACAGGAAACAAATTTAACGGCTGAGTCAGTGCGGAACGTTGGGGGATGCTGGGCTAGTGTGAGAGCTTCTTCTTCGTATTCCTCGTATGCCAGAGGGGTGCTCACTTTGGTGAAGAAAGGGGTTCCCTTCACCGTAATTAAAGTAGAAGCGGATGATAATGGTAGGTTTGTTATGGTGCATGGTAGGTAGGATGGAGAGAGTGTGCTCTTGGTGAACATTTATGGGCCGAATGTGGATGACCCGGCATTCTTTTCGGATGTGTGGCGCCGGATTCTGCTGTTTCCGCCTGCTGAAATTATTTGGGGTGGGGACTTTAATGTGCATCTGGATACGGTTAAGGATCGGCATGGTTCTGGTGAGATTCGACAAAAAAGTGCATCGGCTCTGCTGTGGGGTCTTATTGATGCTGGACATGTACATGACATCTGGGTATACACCTGTTACAACGCATTCGTTACTCCGCACTACCATTACAACGCGACTTTTACAACGCATACCATTACAACGCATTGCGCTGGGGGGCGCTCTAGGATAGGATCCAACACCTTCCCTAGGGTCCACGGGGACTGGAGTTAGAATAGTAAATTATACTTACCACTATCCAGCACCTCAAAGCGCTATGCGTTGTAATGGTATGCGTTGTAATGGTCGCGTTGTAACGGTAGGTAGTTGTAATAGTATGCGTTGTAACATGGTACATCCGACATCTGGCGGTTGCGCCACCCAGAAGCTTGCGAGAGCACGTGTGTGTCTTCGGGGTGTGGCTCATGGTCACGTATTGATTATTGGTTGATCTCTGGTGAGGTGGGTCATTGGGTCCAGAGTGTTGCACATGGGGCCAGAACTCTTTCCGACCATTCCCCAGTCCTTATGGAGGTGACGTTGCCGGAGTATAGGGCGCCACAGTTTGCTTGGCGACTCCAGCCATCGGAGCTTAAGGACCCAGTATTCAAACACACTATTGAGGGGGTGATCGAGAATTATTTTAGGGAAAATGAGGGCACGGTGGACAGTGCGGGGTCTTGTGGGAGGCTTCAAGGTTACCATCAGGGGTGCATGCATAGGGGCGCAGGCGGGGGTTTTACGGGATATTAGGTGCCGGACACGGAAGCTGGCTGCAGACATCACTGTCTTGGAACGAGCCTTTGATGATGATCCAACTGCAGATAAGCTGGCACAGATACGTGACCTTGTCACTGAACATAATGACGCAGTGGACCAGGAGATACAACATTGCTCTCGGCGTAGGATAGCGCAGTATTCTGGGGAGGGTGGGCGGCCTAGCCGCTCTCTCGCCCAGACACTTAGCGAAACCCAGAGTCAGGAGCCCATAAATGAACTCCTTGATGACGCAGGCGAAGCCCGTCACTCGACGGAGGAGCTCTGTGATATCGTGATGAAATTTTATAAAGATCTCTATGCTGCCAGAGACTTCTCTTTAACTGCGGAGACGCATGACTATTTGGACGATGTGGCATTAAACTGGCTATCTCAAGCCCACTGAGAATATTTGGTGCAACCGTTTGGCGAGGAGGACGTGCGGGAAGATATAATGGCTCTTCCTACATGTAAGGCCGCTGGGCCTGATGGCCTGCCGAGTGAATTCTATAAGACATTTGCTACAGCTTTAGCCCCACGGTTGCTAGAGGTCTACACAGAGGCCTTGCCACTGTCGCTATGGAGGCCTTGATGGTCACTCTTCTGAAGCCTGACAAGCCCCCTAAACAGTGTGGGTCATACAAGCCACTCTCCATTATCATTATTGATACAAAAATGTTGGCAAAAATGATTGCCACTAGACTCCAACCCCTGGTGCCCTTGCTGGTCCTACCGGATCAGTCTGGTTTCGTGATGGAGAGATCCACCACGCACAATCTCCGCACGTTATTCTCCATGTTGCATTACTTCAAACCTGAGTTTCAAGCCGTTGTGGTGCTTCTCGACGCTGCAAAGGCGTTCGATTCTGTCCATTGGTCCTACATGTTTACGGTTCTCAGCAGAATGGGTTTTCCCACCTTTTTCGTGCAGTGGATCCGGGTTCTTTATAACGGGCCTGTTGCCAGAGTGCGGGTCAATGGCAGGGTCTCCTCCTTATTCCCTATAGAAAGGTGCACGCGGCAGGGGTGCCCTCTGTCACCTATACTCTTCTCCTTGGTAATCGAACCCCTGGCTTGCAAGCTTTGCCAAAAACAATCTGCCACAGCTTTACGGTTTCGACAGCGCCCGCTCATTGTCTCGCTATATGCAGATGACATGCTGCTTTACGTTCGGGAATCGTCGGTCTATCTTTCGCCATTGTTGAGGGAGTATGTCCAATTTGAGAGGTTTTCTGGTTTGGGCATTAATTGGTCCAAATCCGTGGTCTTCCCACTTACGGAGGGCATGAGGGAGGTAGACCTAGACTTTCCACTGACCTGGACTTCTGAGCCCGTAAAATATTTGGGGGTGATGACTAATAGGGATCCTGCTGTAGTAGTCGCCAAGAATTATGGGCGCGCCGCTGTGCGCATAACGGAGCAGGCGGAACGGTGGGAACGTCTCCCCTTGTCGTTGGCAGATAGGATTGCGGTTGTAAAAATGGTGTTCCTGCCTAAGATGTTGTACCTTTTTATTAACATCCCGATTAAACTGAATATGTCCTTCTTCCACACGTTGCAGTCGGCGCTGCTCACATTTGTCTGGGGGGGTAAGAAATCGCGATGCAGATAGGATCTTCTAGTGCAGCCTTTTGATCAGGGCGGCTTCGAAGTTCCAGATCTTCGCTTGTATTACATTTGTGCTCAAGCCCACTTTGCCCATTACAGGCATTTCCCGAAGCAATTCCAGACTCATGTAGCCATTGAGGCAGATGCGGTCCTTCCCCTTCAGGTACAGGCTATGGTTCTCTCTTGCGGCTTAGGTGGGTCTAGGCAGGAAATTAATCCCCCACTGTGCACGTCTTGGGCGTGGAAAGCTCTGGCTGCTAGAGCTCAGATCCCATACTTATATGCTCCTCTATTGCCCATAGCTGCACATGTGGGTATTTCGGCCGCTCGGGAACTCGCTGCATTGAAGGAGCTTGCAGCTGCAAATATTGTCCGGCTGGGGGATCTATACACGGGGGGGCAGATTTAAAACCCTTGATGAGGCCCAGAATGGCGCTACTCGGTCCTTTGTTTCGCTTCATGTACGTCAGGGTACGGCAAGCCGTGCTGATTGCATATCCGAGCTTTCCAGAGGAGCCGATGACTCTTAGGGCATTACAGGCAATGCTGACCGGGGCGAGCCGTAGGGGACTTATTACGAGGCTCTACTATGCTTCTCAATGGGAGCAGGAATTTGAGGATCACCCGTCGCGTCAACGCTGGCAATCAGCAATAAATAATCCGATTTCGATGGAGGTATGGATGGCATGCTGTCAACTTACGGGCCGTCTTATGGCCAACTGCAACCTCAGGATCATTCACTTTAAATTCCTGCATATTACTCGCCTCTGCAACTCCATAGGTATGGCCTGAGGGACTCGGCAAGGTGTGTGCGGTGTGGTGCTGATGATGCCGATTTCTATCATGTTGCCTGGTTATGTGGGGAAGTTTTTGCATTTTGGACGGAAGTGGCTCGGATTCTGTCGGAAGTAGTGCTTGAGCTGGTTGCCTGTACGCCTAAACTTTACCTTTTAGGGTATGTGAACCAGCTGAAACCTGCCAAGAGACGCCTTGTGGCGGTCTCAACTTTGATGGCAAAGCGAGTGGTGGCGAGGAAATGGGGATCGAGGTCTGCCCCTACTGTAAAGCTGTGGTTTACGGATCTGGCCTATTGTAGAGACCTGTTGCAGGCCTACGAGGAGGAGTTACCTGAGGCCTCTCGCCCTAAGGACATTTGGAGCCCTATTACTGCATATATGCTGGCACACCCTGATATGCTTTAACCCCTTCCATGCTGATGACAGAACGGTTCCGTCATCAGCATCGGTTGAGCTGTGCTGATGACGGAACCGTTCCGTCATGACTCCGCCCGCGCAAGGCTGAGTCAGCACAGGCGGGGAATACGCCCCGCACGCAAGGGGTTAAAGTGCGCGTTTTCAAGCATGGCACTGTTGTGGAGACTTTATAAACTGTCACTGACTGGGAAGTGCTTCGCTCCTAAACCCCAAACTCTGTGTTCTGGTATTACTATGATGATGTTACCTGTTTTACAACTAGCCGTTATGCAGCACCTATCCTAGTGGAATCCCCTGTGTGTAGGGCTTCGCAGCATTCCCAATGCCTGGTGGCTGTTTTCTCTGGAGGGAGGCGGGGGCGGGAGTTGGGATATTTATGTGCTTAATGTGTCTGTTTGAATACTCATTGGGAGGCGTGTCGCGGCTCTTGCATCCTCCTGTTTTATGCATATTTTTGCGATATGTGACACTCGCATTGCCAATGAAGATATATGCTGTACGCTGCTTTGTTGAAACCTCTAATAAAAAGTTTAATTAAAAAAACATTGTCATGTTAGGAAAGGAGACATTGGAGGGCTGAGCGATCATTGTGCTCTTGCAATATGTTGTGCACAGAAAGCTGATCTGTGAAATAGTAGGCATAGGACCAGAAAACGTGTTCTGGGCACGTCAAGCATTCAACATGAAGGGGGGCATGAGAGAAGCCTGCTTAGTGAGGCATGGCTGGTAGGACCCTCATTCTGGAGGGAGTTGGAGAAAGGATCAAAGAGTACTTGGGTATTCAAAAGCACATGGATACCCTCACGAGTGACAAGTAGCTCTCTATAAATCTACCTATTGATTGAAAAAAGGACAGGTGTTGAATTGCCGTGGGCCAGGTGTAGTGTTTTTAGTTTTGGGCTTGCTTGCGGGGGCTGGCCACCATTGAAAGTATGTGGATACCATGAGCTATAATACATGCATTCCCCGGCTCTAATTTCCTTATTACAGGTGGCTTGACATTGTTAGTTACCTGTAATAAAGAAATGACGTAGCTGCTCAACTGTAATAAGTTATTAAAGATGAGTTCTCGGAGGCGTGGCTTGGACGCCGCGCAAGATGGACGGCTAGGTGAGGAGCTCCTCCGCGGCGGAACATCTCCTTCTACTTTTCCTGATGTAAGGGAGACCGGACTTCTTCCAAAACACCGTAATTCGAGACCGGAGTGTGCCGTCAGCATGAGGTGTGTCTTCCCAACTTCTACTCACCAGCCTTAATGACTTTTCTTCGTTTTTGAATTTCGAGCTGCCGGGACCCGCCATTTTGGAACCCGCCTCAGTGCCGACGGTTTCCTTGCGGACTTGTTCTCCTTCAGCTTCTTGCAGCTACCGGCCTCACACCACCGGTTATTCTTGGAACCTGGACTTTGGAGGTGAGCTTTTGGGGGCATTTTGATTATTTATGCCCCTCTTCCGCCTCAGGTCGCTCTAACTTTTTGCCATGTGTCCGCCATTTTGCAATAATCGCGGCTGATTGCGAGCCGCGGTTTCTGCTCCGCTCCTCACACTTTGTTGCCGTCTACAATGTTCCTCTGCTATTTGCCATCTCATACCCTCCTCTGATCTCTACGGCCGGCACATAGACTTGCCACATGTTTTCTTTTATGATGTGCGCTTTTCCAGTGGTGACTGTTTCCTAACCCATCGACCCCAACATAATAGCTGACTGAGCACCCTAGCTACGGAGCGCTTGTCACTGAAACGCCTAATTGTGCCTGCTTTTGTCACTAAAGATAAGTGTTGTGGGAAACTCCTTTCAGTCTGAATAAACGCCCTTTCATCTGAAGCGCTTGTCAGAGAAGCAGCGCCCCTGAGGCATTAGTAGAGCGGTCCTTCCCGCGCTAGAATCCGTGTTAACCTCAGCGCGAGGGAGTTGAAGTGTCAGGTGCTCCCAGCCTCAGCTGTTGGTCATTTGCTGTACATTTTTACTGAATCCGTTTGAACCACAGAAAGAGAGAGTTTAAGTGTCAGTCTCAGCTGTTACCCATCTGCTGTACATTTTGACCGTCACGTTTCAGTCAGGGAAGCCCAGCGCAGGTGAAGAATTCCTTTCGTCATGGTCTTTGCCTTTATCGCCACCTACTGGATATTGGAATTACAGCTGCATGTGATACTTTAATATTTCACGATCTTTGCCAGAGTTTCAGCCCTGCTTTTAAAAATTGAATGCTATTGGTTTGAGGATCGTCTTGGGAGGCACTATCTGTTATTTGAACAAACAGTCTGGACTACCTTCTTTTAATCATAAGACTGCCATATGTGAAATAGAGTATTCACCCTAGGCATTTTTATGAATGTCAGCCTGTCAGTTCATCATATCACTGACAGGCACAGCTGATGTTACTTTCCATTGTTGACCTGCAGTAATTTCATCGCTGATAGGCACAGCCTAACAGTTTGAGGGCACAGTTGTCACCATCCAATGGGTCTCATTCCTGATGCTAATGTATACTATTAAGGTTCTCATCTCATACTAGAGACATCTTCTGTCAGATTTTTCAGGAATGTTGGTTCCCTCTTGGCAGGCTCAACGGATTACGCTGCTCACATAACTATGGATTAGGCCCTCCAGTTGTCAGCTATAATGGCGATTCTTTTCTAATCAATCCTCAACAGTAATGTGCAGAACAGTCCAAGCGGAATAATCAGCATCACCAGCCCACTCTTGCTCTCAGTGTCTCAGCCTTCTACTTTTCCATCCAGATTCCCTCACATATACTATCTCCGGCAGTACTTTTATGACATATTCTCCCCTATGGTGAATTTGCGCAGGCCCAAATTTGTATTCAAAGCCTCTGCAGTTACTCCTGTACATTCTTCCACCTTGGATACCTCTTGTCGGTCAGTCGTGATGGCGACTTCCTCTTCTCAACGTGCATCTTCAGGCCAACCGCCAGCGAACAGATCATCACCTTCTGCATCGACCTCCAAGAGACTTAAGCAAAACTCCCCTACACCAGATTCTCCTCCTTCGCACTCCATTGACTTAATTCTAGAAGAAATTTGTGCGTTGCGTCCATTCATTGAGGAAACAAGTAAAGACATGCAACTCTTAAAGGACAAATGGGAGGTCATGTATACTCGTATCTCCTCCATGGAACAGCAGATTCCTGAGGTTCAGTCCAACTCACGACGCATTGACTCGTTAGAAAAGACTGTCCTCTCTTTACAGCGCCACACAGAGGATTTGGAAAATCGTAATAGACGGAACAACCTCCGTATTTATGGTTTGCCGGAAACTCTTGAGGGGGATGACCCTGTCACTTTCTTCTCATCCTTCCTTCCGAAATTATTGGACATGCCACCTTCCACATCCCTCAGCATTCAAAGAGCACATAGACTTGGGGCACGCTCGTCAACCTCTACCAAACCTCGTGGTGTTATCATCCTTTTTCTGAGATTTACAAACTTGTTGTCCATTATTTCTGCAGCCAGAACCAAAAAACAACTATCTTGGCAAGGTCAACATGTTTATATCTCCCAGGATGTCTCTTCTGCCACTGCTGCACGACAAAAGGAATTCCTGGCTCTTCGTCCCTCTCTGCGCTCTCTTGGAGCCCGATATGGCTTGTTCCACCCATGTACCTTCAGAGTCACCCATCAGAACAAGTCTTGGTCTTTTCAAGATCCTGACGAACTCCGTAATTTTCTTCTTTTGCATAGCAATGATGGCATGGAATCTTCGCCTTCAAATAGTGGCTGATACATGTTGTTATATCTTTTGATGACTGTTTCCTGTCTTTCGCTATGAATGGTCTTTCGCTGTTTTTTCCTATCTCTGTTGTCCTCCCATTATACCTGGTTCTAATTTGTTCTTAATCTTTCTAACTCCTTGTTACTTCTCTCCTATGTTCCTCCGGTTTTTCTCTCTTTCTCTGCATCACTTCTGTCTTATCTCATATTGCTTAGAATATATATATTATGTTCCTGAGTTAACTGTTGTTCTTTCTTTCCTTCCCCATGCAGATATGTCTCGGTTTCCCCTTCACCATGTGTCATCCTTTGTACCCCTGTGAGACTTCGGTACGGTTGTGCTTCTGATCCTGGTTTACCCGTCTTGCCCCGCGTCACCACTTCCCCACCTCCATTGTGTACCCCCCCCCCCCTTCAGGTATGTTTCTTGCAGTCATCCTTCTGGATTTGTACTGTCTTCTATGCATTCTCTCTTTTCTTTCCTCCTCTCCTTTCTCAGACCCTTTTCCTTTTTCTCCGCTCTCCTTCTTCCCTCCTTTCCTATTTCTTCTCTTTTCTTCCCCCTTTCTCCTATTTTTCCTTATTCTTTCTTCTAATACTCTACTGGTTATCGTAATTTTATTATGCTATTGCTTGCTTTACTACTTGTACAGTATGTTCTTGCACCTTTCAGTTTTGAACAGTTTATTATATTGTAAATTTCAAAGTTATCTCATGGAATGTGAAAGGATTTAACCATCCTATTAAACGGCAGAAAGTACTCTCCCACCTCTCCTCTTATAACCCCGATATTGTTCTCATTCAAGAAACCCATCTTTCAGATGTTGAATCCTTAAAACTTAAAAGATTGTGGGTTGGCAATGTTTTGTTTTCTCCAGCTTCCCATAAGAAGAACGGTGTTGCTATTTTAATTCACAAACGTCACAAATGTAAAGTCCTTCTCGAAGACAAAGATGATGAGGGGCGTTGGATTCTTGTTAAGCTGATTATTAATAATATCCCTCTTACTTTGCTCAATGTTTATGGTCCTACAGGTTTTGATTCCTCTTTTTGGCCCGTAATTACTGCAAGATGTATTCAACATAAAGATGCTTCCTTCCTTATGGGCGGGGATTGTAATCAAATCATCGACCCCTTTTTAGACCGCAAATCCTCTGTACGATTCACTCCCCACAAACCCCATAAACAGTTTCTCGATACTATCGCACAGGTTCACCTTGTAGATTCCTGGAGGCTCACACACCCAGACACTATTGATTTTTCTTTTTTCTCCCCACCACATGCCTCTTTTTCCCCCTTTCTCCTATTTTTCCTTATTCTTTCTTCTAATACTCTACTGGTTATCGTAATTTTATTGTGCTATTGCTTGCTTTACTACTTGTACAGTATGTTCTTGCACCTTTCAGTTTTTAACAGTTAATATATTGTAAATTTCAAAGTTATCTCATGGAAAGTGAAAGGATTTAACCATCCTATTAAACAGCAGAAAGTACTCTCCCACCTCTCCTCTTATAACCCCGATATTGTTCTCATTCAAGAAACCCATCTTTCAGATGTTGAATCCTTAAAACTTAAAAGATTGTGGGTTGGCAATGTTTTGTTTTCTCCAGCTTCCCATAAGAAGAACGGTGTTGCTATTTTAATTCACAAACGTCACAAATGTAAAGTCCTTCTCGAAGACAAAGATGATGAGGGGCGTTGGATTCTTGTTAAGCTGATTATTAATAATATCCCTCTTACTTTGCTCAATGTTTATGGTCCTACAGGTTTTGATTCCTCTTTTTGGCCCGTAATTACTGCAAAATGTATTCAACATAAAGATGCTTCCTTCCTTATGGGCGGGGTTTGTAATCAAATCATCGACCCCTTTTTAGACCGCAAATCCTCTGTACGATTCACTCCCCACAAACCCCATAAACAGTTTCTCGATACTATCGCACAGGTTCACCTTGTAGATTCCTGGAGGCTCACACACCCAGACACTATTGATTTTTCTTTTTTCTCCCCACCACATGCCTCTTTTTCCCGTTTAGATTATATTTTTTTTTCCTCTTCCTTATCTCAAACTCTTATCTCCTCGTCTATTGAACCTATTGTCATTTCTGATCATTCCCCTATTATCACTGATTTTGATCTTTCTCCTCCAGCTCCTAAATCTTCTCGTTGGCGTTTTAATTCTTCCCTACTTACAGACCCTCTTTTCTCTTCCTCTTTTCGCTCCTTTACGTCTGAATTCTTCCAGCTTAACTCTACTCCTAATATCTCTCCCCATGTTCTTTGGGACTCTTTCAAGGCCACAGCCCGCGGTTTTATTATTGATTTTGTTTCCAAAAAAAAGAAGAAATTTCTCCAAAAGCGCAAAGTTACTCTTGCACATATCAAATCGCTTGAACACCAATTTTATACCTCCTCTCCTACTCAAATACCTTCTGAACTGCTTCAAGCTAAAATTGCATTTAACAAACTTACTACAGATTCGGCCTCTTCCTTTCTCCTTCGAGGTAGTACTCGGTATTACGGGGGACGTAACAAATCGGGCAAATTGCTTGCTAATTATCTGAAATCTCGTAAAGAAAGAACTCTCATAGACTCTATCTACTCCCCTTCTAACGTCCTCTTGCATACAGATAAAGATATTTTACAACAGTTCCAATCCTTCTATGAGTCTTTATATTCTCCTGAGAATCCCCCTACCCCAGATCTCCTACAATCATATTTTGAGGGTTTGCCTAAACCAGATGCTTCTACACTTAACTTCTCAGACATTGAGGCGGATTTTACCCTCTCTGAATTATCTACAGCGCTCTCTTCTCTAACCAAGGGTAAGACTCCGGGGTCTGATGGCTTTCCCGTTGAATTTTACTTACACTTCTCTGATCTTCTCTTACCTAAACTTCTTTTTCTTTTTCAATCTTTTTGCTCCACAGGTTTGGCTCAAGGCTCCTTTCAGGATGCTACCATCTGCCTCATACCTAAGGAAGGGCGTGACCCAAAATACTGTAAGAATTATCGGCCGATATCCCTAGTCAATGTGGACTATAAAATATATGCAAAACTATTAGCCCTTCGTCGTGATCTTTTTATGCCTCATCTTATTGGGAAGGAACAATGTGGTTTTGTTAAGGGCCGCCTCACCTCGGACAACTCCAGACTCCTCCTCAATGTTCTCAACAAAGCTTCCTCTCTCTCTATCCCCCTTGCAGCTATCTCGGTTGATGCCGAAAAAGCCTTTGATCGAGTTGACTGGTCCTTTCTTATGGCTTCTCTGAAATGGCATGGCTTTGGTCCGAAATTTATCTCCTATGTTTCTTTGATATATTCTATGCCCAAAGCTTCGGTCCTTGTTAATGGTCAACTTACCACCCCTTTTATCCTTCAACGTGGTGTACGTCAGGGCTGTCCTCTTTCCCCTCTTCTTTTTATTTTAGCTCTTGAACCCTTCATTTCTTCTATTCGTAACAACCCTTCCATTTCTGGTTTCCCTTATGGTGAACATCAACTTAAGTTATCGGCTTATGCGGATGACATCCTTCTATTCATTTCCGATCCACAGACTTCTGTCCCGGCCCTAATGCATGAATTTGGAAGATTTTCCCAGGTTTCAGGATATAAAATTAATTCGGATAAGACGGAGATTCTTCCTATTACAAAATTCTGCCTTCCACATTTATTTACTTCCACCGGTTTTGCCTGGAACAGTACGAAAATAAAATATCTAGGCGTCCTCTTCTCTAACTCTATCCTTTCTTCTATCCGGCTTAACATGAGTGCAGTCATCTCTAGAATTGATTCACTTCTCTCTTCCTGGAATCCTCTATACCTTTCCTGGTGGGGTCGTCTTGACTCGATTAAAATGATGATTGCTCCAATTTTGATCTATTTACTCTCCATGCTCCCTGTACATATTCCAGCTCTCTACTTCCGTCGCATTGATTCTCTTTTATCCAAATTCCTTTGGAAACAGAAGAAAGCTCGTATATCTATCTCAGCTCTTCGTAAACCTAAATCAAATGGGGGGATTAATTTCCCAAACTTCCGTCTTTATCATAAGTCCTTCTCTCTTCGCCAAGCCTCACGTTGGTTAGCGCAAGACGTGACCCCTTTTGCCCCTTTATGGTTATCGGTTGAACGTGAGTTACTCCTTCCTTATTCTTTTCAGGATGCACTTCGCTTTACTACCAAGGCTCCTTGTCTAAACCCTCCATTATTCAAACATACCTCCTCTCTTTTGCGACCCTTACTGTCCACAGCCTCTCTCTCCCGTGAATCCTTCTTATCGTCACCCATTTGGTATAACTCATATATTCTCATACGGAACAGACCTATTGCCTGGGCGGCATGGAGATCAAAAGGTATTATCTGGGTTCATCATCTCTTTGATGGTTCGTCTCCTCGTTCCTTCCCCCAATTTCAGACCCAGTTTCATTGTCCTACATCGTTTGCAAAGAAATACTACATTCTCATGGACATTGTTCTTGAGCGATACTACTCTTTATCCACGGATGAACTATCCACCTCCCCTTCCTCCATACTCACCATTCTCTCTACTATTCCTAAGGCTTCTCTTATTTATAGATACTTCTCTGCTCCTGACCCTGATCGTCCCAAGTCAAAATTAGAACTCTCTTGGGAAAAGGACTTCAACTGCTCGTGGCCGACCTCTCTTTGGAACAAACTTTGAGCGAAATCCTTGAAGACCTCTCGCACTGCATCCCTCACTCAATCCTTATTTTTCTTCCATCATAGACTCTATCTCTCTCCTCTTTCCCTTTCTCGTTTCCTTTCTTCTTCTACTAGCAACTGTTGGACCTGTGATGCTCCCAATACTGATCTTTATCATCTTTTCTTTCTCTGTCCTTCTGTCCGTCGTTTTTGGTTTCAAGTGTGGTCCCGCATCTCTCAAATCTTTCATCTTTCTATTTCCTTTTCTACCTCTTTGGTTTTTTTTAGGTAGCCTGTCAGAAGCTTTAGATCTCCCCCCACATTCATGTGGTCTTTTTGACCTTTTTTTAGCACTTGCACTCCAACATATTGCCTCCAATTGGAAGTCCTTGAACAACCTCTCCATAACCTCCTGGTGGAATTTATTATGTCATTCTCATAGATTGGATGTTGCCTTTGGGTCCTCCTGCAAACCCCCACAAAATGTTGAACTTTACTGGTTACCTCTCACCTTATACTTAGATCATTCTGCCAAAAAGACTTATACTTCATTGACCCCTGACAATTTTAAACCCCCTTGAACGTTTGTACTTCTGCTTGTAAGTTTATGCTTCAGTTTTTCACTATTGCAGTTTCTTGTTTCCTTTGTTATTCATATTTTAATAATGTTTTTAACACGTGCATTTACTGTTCTATTTGCAATCACCTAATTTGCTTCTCTTATATTGTAACCTTCACTGTATTATGCTTTGTTCCCTTTTCCCCTCCCCTCCCCTCCTTCCCTCCCTTAAAAACTCTTAAAATGCTTTGTTCCTTCTTGTGCCATCAGCTGACTTAATTTTAGTCTCCCATGATTGCCCTTTTTCATTTTATTCTGCTGTTGTCACCTTATTGTATTGCTAATTCTTTATTTCAATAAAGCTTTCAAACATAAAAAAGATGAGTTCTGACATCACAGTGCCTCCTACCAGAGCCAGAAGCAAAGGGGAAAGGCAGGACATAGCTTTAAATATCAAAAACGAAACCTGGCTTTTCCTTCTGCTATTTTTTCCTCATAGATGATCTGCGATCAGTAGTAAGGTGATATTTATATCAACATGTTGATTCTTTGCAGGCTTTATGTAATTATAGAATGTCTCTGCATGTATCTCCACAGAGTATTTAAAACCAGACTATTATTAAACTGGGGGCGCTAGAGGGCGCACGAGCTGAATGGCCGCACTTCTGTGAGGCTCCAGCTGCCTGGTCAATGATATCCTGATTTTATCCTGTTAACCTGCAGCAATCCGTCTAAAAATCGACTCGAGTGTGCTGCAAGATATACTGCTGCCTCGGTGAAAATTTGGTGCCTCTACGATGTTGTATGACCGACTTCGTGCAGCCTGAAGTATTGACCGCGAGACGCTACCGGAAGCTGATAGCGTGACTGGCTGGGCAGAAGATTACGCGAGCCCGGGGCACACCACGAGGGAGAAAGGCCTTGTGAGCGTATGCTGCAATATCACCGTGCGGCGGAAACCGGAGCGACTGCGAACCTCCACAAGGTACAGCGCACCCCCCCAGACCACACCCCCGGCGCCCAATTGTTGCCCTGCGCGGGGAGATACTTAGCCTGTGCCTTCCTGTCGAGGGCAGCACGGGCGGGCGCACACCGGAGGCCAAGCTGAGGAGTGCCGGAGACCGGGGCCATACGTGTCGGGTCCCAACTGCAGTTGGAGCAGGGGGCAGCCCCGGAGCTTGCTGCCCACGACTACACGCAGCGGCTTAGAGAAGGGAAGCCTGCGGTCCAAAGTGCCCTGTATGTGGACACGGCTTCTGCTAAACTTTGACACTTTGGCCTAATTGCACCGCAAGCAAGGAGAAGACCAAGGAAAAAGAGCCTGGGGGCGCTGGCCTTTAATGCTGCGACTGTCGATGGGAGGCACTGTCCCTTGATGATCGGCTGTACTGGAGGGCACTACTCGTTGTGTCTTGCCGGTGGCATTGCATGCACTCAGTGTATTCTTCTCTGGGCGTATTGAAACAAAGACTGCTGAACTGGTGCCCTGATTGCTATGCACATGCACTGAATTCAGAAGTGGCTGTTTTGGGATACATTGGTCGGCGCCCCTTCAGCTGTGCTGCGTGTCGGCGGACGGCGCACTGAAATAATTGAGACTACCACTGCGGGACATGATTGGGATGCTGGCAATGGTGGGTAGAGGGGCACTACATTGGGCCTGAAAATCTAGTGTTGTGTGCGAACTGAACACGCTGGACTGCGACTGGTGATCGGGGGGGAACTAGGGGCGTGAACTTCCCGCTCCTCGACGTTGCTCCCGGCCAGAAAAGTGGTCTAACACTACAGAACCAGAAAAGAGTGGTCGGTAGCGCCGGTGGACTGCCTGCGGTCGCTTTCAGGGAACGGAGAGAAAATAAACGCTGTACTTTTGCTATCACTCTGCGTCACGTGTGGCGGTCATTGCAGAGGATGCACATGGCATTATAGAGAACAATCTAATTGTGTCTGGGCGGACCCACTTTCTAGAACTTTACGCTACTGGGAATTGCTGAGTGTATCCCTGAGCTGGGCACGATCGAGGGCCCTTTAAGACTCCCAGAGCTGATCATGGCTGTCGCACATTGATAAGTCAACATAGCTATCGGTCCTGTGCGCTGGTGTCACTACCCTGCAGCCTGCCGCGGGGCTGCCCATAGCGCCTACGGCGCGTAGAGTGCCAATGCACAAAGGATCTTCGCCAGGGAGAGAGGATCGCTCTAATCGAATCTCGCCAGCGGCCTCCAGCCCCTATAAAAGGGGCGTCATGGGTAAACAGGACAACAAACAACCGAAATTGTCATTTGAATCTAACGCCGCAAAGAAAAGTACATGCAGCACAGCTGAGATCGGGGGTGCACGTGGCCCGACGAATACAACAAGCCCCTCCACGTCAACTACCCCGGAGATGCAATTGATGATGGAAGAGATGCGACAAGGCTTTGCCACCATAGTGGACAAGGTAGATCGTTTATCATCTAGGATGGATGCTGTCGCAGAGAAGATAGAGGTGCATGAGGAGCGCCTAACGGACGCGGAGAGGCGCATATCGGGGAATGAAGATACGTCGGCATCCCATGAAACGCGTCTTTCGCGGATGGATAACATCCTAAGAGTAATCGCTGCAAAGAATGAGGAGTTGGAGGCGCGCAGTCGGCACAACAACATACGCGTCCTTGGTGTGCCGGAATCGACCAACACCGGTCGCATGGAGGACTACGTTGAAAAAATCCTTGTGGCAGCAGTGGGAGAGAGAGCCTTCTCCAGCCAGTTCATTGTTGAGAGGGCGCATCGATCCCTTGGTCCGCGTCCCAAGCCGGGAGCAACACTGCGACCTATCGTCGCCCGCCTCCTTAATTACCGTGATCGCGACACTGCGCTTCGAGCGGCAAAGATGAACTAGAACTTATCATGCGATGGAGTCAATTTCTCTATATACCCGGATTTTACCCCTATTGTGCAGGAACAGCGGCGGAAATTTCTCGACGTCAAGAAAAAACTCAGGGGCCTGCAGATCGATTATGCCCTCCTCTACCCAGCAAAACTCAGGATCAT
Organism: Lissotriton vulgaris; assembly: GCF_964263255.1. NCBI lineage: Eukaryota > Metazoa > Chordata > Amphibia > Caudata > Salamandridae > Lissotriton > Lissotriton vulgaris. The sequence continues at coordinate 390,544 of NW_028243866.1, read as the reverse complement.
CCATCAGGGAAAACAACATTTTTTCACGAATCCGCAACAGGTGGAGGACTACATGAAGAAACTGCGGTCTGCCGGAGGGGGACGACGCAATGCTGATGAAGATGAAGTTGAGAGAGACCCGACGGAACATGAAGATGACTGACTTAACATTGCATGCGGTACTTGAGTGGTGATACTCTAGCGCACTCTCTTTGGCATTGCGGTGGTGCTCCTGTCGTAAGGGGGAGCCACAAGAGATCGAGAATACCACGGACGGGTGTTGGACTGTAGGTGGTAATGTATGCCAGGCACCACCTCCCCCCCTCTAACTGTTTCCGTATGGGCTGTGCGGGGCAGGATGGAGATGTAGGGGTGGGAATGTGTGCACCTCAGATGTCCCCCAAGGGAATTCCCCTCACAGTTTGTTGTTCTTTTCACATAGGGAATTCCTCATATTACTTGTTGCTATTGTTGTGTATGGGGGTATGTTTTGGTAGAAGTGAGGGCGGGGGTGGGGTTGGGATGCTGGAAAATTGGGGTTGCTTCAGTGGGAGGGGGGCGGACTGGGGGAGTGGAAGTTGGGGTGCTGTTGGAGAGGGGGGGGCGGGAGTTGTCTAACTATGAGGCCAGACTGGAAGAGAAAAGACTTGAGGGGATGATGTTGTTACTGCTGACAGAAGCTGGGTCCGGCAGTGAGAGACATAGCGTTTGGGTGGGGACTGCTCAGGATCGTAGGTGGGGGGCAAAGGTAAGTCCAGTAGTTGGCCTGTTCTGGATGAATGATGTTGTTGTAAGAGATGCGACTGGAGGGGGTGGGGTTAAGGGGTACGTTCGAAGTGCAAATTGGTTTGTACTGACGCTACATACTACAAGGTGGTTGGGATGCGCTGTGATTGACCGACGGGCTTGGCACTTGAGAGTGCTGGATATGTTGATTCGCATTGATGACAATGGTTGATAGCGCATTGGACAAGGTATCAGTGATATCCTGGAATGTACGGGGCCTTAATGATGCTAGGAAATGTAGAAATGTACTTGCATATCTGGACAGGCATCATGTACAAATAGCCTTATGGCAAGAGACTCATCTCCGGCCACAGGGAGCCACCAAATTCGCCAGCAAGTGGGCCCTCATTAGGAAATTTTCATCATATTCAACATATGCCAGGGGGACCGCAGTGTTGATTAAGAAGTCGCTTAACTTCCAAGAATTGGGGGCAAAAATGGACACTGAAGGGCGATATGTGATATTGTGGGGCAGACTTGGTACTGACACTGTGATAATTGTAAATTGCTATGCACCAAATGTTGACACCCCGGGGTTTTTTACTACGCTTTGGGGTCATGTACTTGGGATTGATGCCACACACATTATCTGGGGCGGGGATTTTAATATAGTGCTGAGGCCTGGTGCGGATAGATCAGATGGGAGCAGCCAATATAACACACAAGCGAGAGATACATTGCAGGGAATACTGTTGGAAGCGGGTCTAATAGACAGTTGGAGATTCACACATCCCGAGAGTAGGGAAGGCACGCATTTCACGGCACATGCGCGCACATGGGCACGACTTGACTACTGTTTCATATCTCGAGGACTAAGCGTGGGCCTGCATAGGGTGGAGCATCTGCCCAGGACCTATTCGGACCATTGTCCGGTGCTGGCCACTCTGGCCGTTCCAGGTTTAAACAGGGTGAGGCCCCCCTGGCGTCTGTTCCCATCGGTGCTACTAGACCCTGTCTTCAAGTCGGAGCTAGGAGAGGAGATCGAGGCCTTTTTTCCTAGGAACAAGGGGTCAGTGGATAGTGTGGAAACGATCTGGGAAGCGTTTAAGGTTACTATCCGAGGGGTTACCATCTCTAAAAGCTGTGGGGTACTGCGAGACATAGTGAAGACCTTGTCCAGGTTGGAATCAGAACTGAAAGAACTGGAGGATGGGATGGCGGGAGGGAGCGACTCTGAGATATGTCGGAAATTCAGAGATAAGTTTTCAGAATTCGAGGAGGAGGCAGCTAGGGAAGTAAAATATAGGGGAAAATACTGGACAGCTAGGAAGTACTGCGAAGGGGAACGGCCGGGTAAGGTCCTTGCTGCCATTACAAGGCATCAGCGTTTTAGCACTAATATACTTGAAGTTAACACGAAGGAGGGTGGGAGGTGTCAAGACACGAAAGGAATTCAAGAGACTTTCCTACGACACTATGAGCAATTGTACTCCACGCAGCAAGAGGGTAGGGTGGAGTTTGGAGACTTCTTAAATGATATAGCGCTGTGTTGGCTGAACGATGGCCATAGAGCATTCCTTGGAGGCCCTCTAGAGGTGGAAGAAATAAGGGATGCCATCATGTCCCTAGGCAATGGCAAAGCAGCTGGGCTGGATGGACTCCCAGCTGAGTTCTATAAGTGTTACATAGACACGATGGCGCAAGTACTGAAAGAAGTGTTTGAGGAGTCATTGGAAGTAGGAAGACTGCCGGGAACAATGAGAGAGGTGGCGATTACTTTGTTACTGAAACCGGGAAAAGACCCTCTAGACACAGACTCTTACCGACCCCTGTCTCTCCTCAACTGCGACGCGAAGATACTAGCAAAAGTACTGGCCACACGGCTGTCTTTACTTATGACCACTATTGTGCTTCCGGATCAGTCCGGGTTTGTGCCGGGCCGGGCTACTACCCATAATCTCCGCACGCTGTTCTCTTTGATTCCCACCACAGCTCCTGAGCTACCAGTTGCCGCAATATTCCTGGACGCCACGAAGGCATTCGATTCGGTAGAATGGAAGTACCTCATGACCATACTAAGTAGGATGGGATTTCCTAAAATATACATTGCCTGGGTGAAACTGCTATACACCGAACCGGTGGCTAGAGTTATTATCAACGGTGTGCTGTCCCCCCAAATGCCAATCACGAGAGGAACCAGGCAAGGCTGCCCCCTATCCCCCCTGCTCTTCGCCATAGCGATTGAGCCACTGGCGTGCCGAATTCGGCAGATCTATAAAGACAGTGCGTTTAATTGCTTTCAGCGGCAGATAGGGGTGTCACTCTATGCAGACGACATAACACTCTATGTGAAAGACCCACTGCATAATCTTAACCCAATATTGCGGGAATTTCTCGTCTTTGGGAGGATTTCTGGAGTGCATATTAACTGGAAAAAGTCGCAATTTTTCCTCTTACAGCAGCTGTGCAGCAATTTCAGTTAGACTACCCTCTGGAGTGGTGCAGCACAGATCTTCGCTACTTGGGCATCGTGATCTCGCTCAATAGGGATGAGACGATCAGACTCAATTATGGAGCGGCTATCTCCAAGCTGGCTGATAATGTCACGCGGTGGATGTCATTACCGCTTTCCATGGCAGGCAGAGCCTCGCTGATAAAGATGGTGGTGCTCCCACGGTTCTTGTACATCTTTCAGAATGTCCCCTACTACCCTGGGTCCTATTTCTTTAAACGATTGAGGTCGGAACTCCTCCGATTATTCTGGGGAGGTAAACAACCTGGCTGAAATGGTCCATTCTAACACAGCCTTATGAGAAAGGGGGGTTTGACATCCCAGATTTTGAGATTTACTACAAGAGCGCTCAGGCGCAGCATGAGTATCACTGGGTACATCCCACGCCCTTTATGCCGCAGGTTGCAGCTGAGAACTGGATTGTGCACCCCCTCCCGCTCAATGGAATGCTACTGGGAAAGGCTGGAGACATTAAGACACCTGCTACTACGGTGACGTGCACTGTGGATGCGTGGAGGAGAGTGACTAAAACTCTGGATGCTCCTATTCTGTAGTCGCCGGCCCTGCCACTCACGTATCATCCACGCCTGTCCCTATTGCAGGAACCAGGCTTTCGCTCCATGTGCAAACGTGTCAAACTAAATACGTGGGGAGATATGTTCCTCAATGGATTGTTTCGCACTAAAGAGCTGATGTTTCAGATCGGTCCCCCGACGCCATTAGAGATCTTTTACTATATTAGACTCAGACAAGGAATGCGAGAGATACTGCCTCAGTTCCCTGATGAGCCGGGGGTGGTGTTACCTTTGCATACTATGCTGGTGTCCGAAGGCCGCCACTTAGTGTTGAAACTGTACAACACGATTAGATCACAGCGAGTGACTGTTGATGCTCGAGCACGAGGCCAATGGAGTATGGAGCTGGGCACTGAAATAAATGATGAACAATGGCATTATTGCTGCACTGTCACGGCCAACATTTCCTCTAGTTGCAGGCTTAAAATCATCCATTATAAATTTGTGCAGAGATTTTATTTCACACCGGTCAGGAAACTGAGGTTCCAATTGGCAGACGATGATAGGTGTGCTCGATGTCGGGCGGAAGGCGCGGGGTACCTCCACTTGGCTTGGGATTGTGGCGCAGTACAGGCATATTGGTCTCAGGTACATGCGGCGCTGCAGATCATGACTGAGGGAGCGGTTCCGCTGGACCCCCTGGTAATGCTACTAGGACACACAAAAGATATACCTAAGATATCCCGTAGGTTTGTGGACATTGCATTGTTGCTAGCGAAGAGGAGAGTGGCATGCAGATGGGAAAGGGGCAGGGCTCCGAAATTTAAGGAATGGATAGACGATGTAAAGTACTGCCAGGAACAGCATAATATATATGCTGATCTGATGCCAGTGCGTTGTAAGCCTAAAGACATATGGGGCCCGCTGCAGCTATACTGGATGTCACAGGTGTCCCAACATGGGGAATCGGATAGTGATAGCCAGGAAGGGGGTGTCTAAATAGAACACTGTCTTGGAAGTAGGGGCTGGCACGGCCAGAGGGATTGCTCCGCTACACTGACACTGTTAACACCCCTTAGCGGCATTCTCACTATTTGCTCACGGCTTTAGCGTGGCATGACGGGGGAACACCGTGGGTATCACACTCTGAAATGTGGGGCTGTATGGCATCCTGAGATCGTTGGAAGATATTGCACACGATGTACGGCCCGAGCAGATGTATGATGCGGAAAGAATTGTGCTACTGGATGCCTTGTTACCTTAAATGCATTATAAAATGGGTGCTATGTTGTGCATTATAGCTTATGGACAGCACTGAGGTGCAATATTAGGCCATCAATGTCATGCCCGTTGGGAAGCACTACCAGAATTGACAAGAGATGAAGGAATTGTAGTGTGTATGTATGTGATAGATCTGTACGGAATGTAATGTACCTGATTGTTAAATAAAGGTTTAAAAAACAAAAACAAAAAAAGACTATTATTAAACTGATTCTACTATCTTTAAGCAACAAAGCTTTTTGGTCTGATTGATTTTGAACTACAGCTATTTATTCTACTTACGGCAAACATTTTCTTTCTTTTGAAACAGCAAATAGGATTTAAGCAGTTTGTGTGAAGGGTGATGGTATGGCCATGTATTATAAGGACCAAGGTACCCACTGTAGTACATTATAAGGAAATTTCCTTTTACCTTGTAAATCCATGGCCTTATAAAGTAACTCACCCTTCAACCCAGTCTCTCTATATGATCACAGAACTCTGCAGTGACATGCAATATCCTTATAATGAATGTCAGGGAGTATTTTATGCCAAATATGATCAAGCTGAAAGTGAAGTGACCCCCAGTCTCGAGTTTAGTGTGCAGTTGAGCTTGTGAAGCATGTGTCAGCTGGTGTTTTTTTCCCCAAGATACATGAGCACCAGATTACATTAAACATGTTTTTTGAGTGAGGAAGAGATTAAGGGCCTGATTTACACTTCGGCAGATGGGATGCTCGACACAAACCTAATGGATATCCCGGCCACAGTATTACAAATGCTATAGAATACAATTGCAGTTTTTTTAGAGCGATCTCGACCCGTATGTATAGTGCGAACTCGACCCGGAAGTATTTGAAAGCTTTACATGGCACATTCATTTTTGGTAGGCCGGTGACATTAAGTGATTTGCCCAGAATTGCAGGATGTTGAGCAGACTCTGAGACTCAAACCTGGTTCCCCCGCTATTAAGTCAGCCGCTCTGGCCGTTATGCCACATCCTCTCCATGTGTTTGCCTATGGCAAACGGGATATCAGTCACATTTTGTGATGAAGTTTCCCATCCGCCAAAGTAAAAATCTGGCCCTAAGTAATACGCCCAGAACAACAGGATGTTGATCCGAGGTAAGACTCCAACTTTGTTCTCCGATTGTAGTTCTGGCAATTAGGCTAGACCAAGATTTGGGTCAGTGGGGCCTCTCTGAAGCATTCTAGTGTTGAGTATAGAGCGCTGTAATATCGAGTGAAGAGGAGTGAGAGAGAGCACCTTCGCCGGCGAAAGAAGAACGCACGTGGGATAGAGGGGGGCAGGCCATACTGAGACCAATTTGTGTGTGAAAAAGGCAGCTTTATTGAAACAGGTGCACATTACAATACAATACCTAGCAACTGCCTTTCAAAACTAAAACCTCGCTATACATCTGATATCTGTCCCCTGCCCCTGCCCCTACAACCCCTCAACATGCCCGCCACACTGCCATTACCATATTAACAACATTGGTCCTAGGATGCTTGTTTCCAGTCCAGGGAGGGCCTGGCAGTTCGGGCTGAACTGTTTCTATTGGGCGCAGGGTCAAGACTGATTTGCATATGGCTGGGCCCAAACTGGAATGGCATGGTGAGCAAAAAAACAATGGATTTAGGCCCAGATCTTTGTACTGGGGTGAATGTATGACATTATTCTGCATTCTGTCCATCAATTGTTCTTTTTGAATATATTACCATATTAACAACATTACAATGTATTTCCGTTCAAAAATATGCACTTCTATTAAACCAACTTTTTTACCTGCCTTACTGAAACTGTAAATAACAAAACGTCTACAACTGAGCCTCGAACTGCCTTGAAATACCTAAAACTACCTACCTGCCCTTTCCCTGCCCATGTTTCCAACTTCCAACTCTAACCAAAATCTTCTGCCAACCCTGGCCAACTTTTCAAAATCCCACCACGCACCTCTTCCAAGCAACAGTACACTTAAAAACCCTTGCACACCTGTCCCTATGAAAGTTAACCACGCAGCTACCTTGCATAAAAACTGCAAACCCCTGAAAATCCCATTTGCATTAGGGACGGGAGGGGGGGATTTCTCTGTATCTGCTACTCTCTGCTCCCAGCCACCAGGTCACCAAACCTAAAATGGTGGCTGGGAACCCACCTGGCTGGCCCTTATACATTGGGCTACAATTGGGCTACACCTACCTAGCACAAACATTTACAAAATGGCAGACCCCTGGCCTGCCCCACCCCTGCCAAACTGCCCAAGTGGAAGACCTCCCTTTGCTCGGCTGCCCCCAATCCCCCATTGGGAGAGAGGGGGGCAGACCATACTGAGATCAATTATGTGTGTGAAAAAGGCTTCTTCATTGAAACATGTGCACATTACAATACGATATCTGGCAACTGCCTTACAAAACTAAAACCTCGCTATACATCAGATATCTGAGCCCTAACCCCACCCCGCCCGCCCCTAAAATCCCCTCAACATGGCCCTACCCTGCCATTACCATATTAACAACATTACAATGTATTGCAGTTAAAAATATGCACTTCTATTAAACCAACATCCTAAACCTGCCTTTCTGAAACTGTAAATAACAAAACGTCTACAACTGAACCTTAAACTACCTGCCTACCCTTTCCCTGCCCATGTTCCCAACTTCCAACGCTAACCAAAAACTTCTGCCAACCCTGGCCATCTTTTCATAACCCCGCCACCCAGAAAAAGATGGGAGTGTCCACTAACCCCTTTTTCTGCCCACCCCTTTCATGGTTCACTCCAAGGTCTTCCCATATGCTTCTGCACATTCAAGGTCCTGGCTAAAACCTCTCTGACCTCCAGAAGGTACAGATCCATGCCAATCCTGAAAAGTGTACACAATCTTCCCCCAAAAATTCAACTGTATCAAAGCATATTTCTGTGTTGCCAGCTGAAACCCAAACACCTACAAAAACGTGCCATCTCCGTATTCAAATTACACCTGGCCCTGTCTACAGCACCCGGGTTAAACTCTCCCCGCCACACTCTATGAGGTACAAACAAAGTCCATTATACACCGAAAAAAGCTTAGGGAGATTGCAAGTCCTTCAAAATACAGCCGCCCGCCTGGTGCTGAGACTTCCTAAAAGAGCAGCCTCTAAACCAGCTCTTGCGGCACTACACTGGCAACTGGTCAGAAAGAGAGTGATGTATACAGCGCTCTTAATATGCCACAGAATTATATGGCATAAAGCACCATCCTATCTTCAAGACCTGGTACACATTTATGAGCCTACTAGAACACTACGCTCAGTAGGAGCGGGTTTACTGAAGATCCCCCTCGTAAAAAGAGCAAAATTGGGTGGCCACTCTTTCAGACTGGTAGCAGCCAGCAACTGGAACAGTCTCCCGATTAGCCTCAGATTGGAAGGATCTGAAGTCAAGTTCAGAAAACTCCTAAAAACCCACCTGTACAATCTTTAAAAACACAGCCGAGCGGAATAGCCTTCCTATGCCTTCTGAACGTTTCCTATCTCCATAGCGCGGGGACACGCCGAGATGGTGTCACCAGGCGCTTTATAAACCTCTTTATTATGAAAACAACCTGCCCACTGATCCTTAATCAAGGCCAAATCTCTTTTCATGCTCCACATCAAGACACCAATCTTTTCTTTGCACAGGTCGTTCTCCGTCAAGTGTAACACCAGGATATCTGGGCACTTACCGCCCACCAACAAACCATTTAATCAAATGACCAACTATTTCCAGCTCATGCCCCAAATGCCTTTCCACAAAACGTTAAACAAGCATTTGTTAAATCCCAAATTGTGCCCAAAATAGCTCTGGCGGGCCTATACTTGGGCCCATTTTACGAACGAATGCCCGATGACCCAAATAGCCATCTCCACTGCCGGAGGGCCGGACACATGACCTGAAACAAGAAAGATCAGCATGAGTTTTGAATATTGTTATCCAGTGCGCGCTCACTTCCCTCCTCCCTTCTCACGTAGTGCCTGTAACAGTCTGACGACCAGCGCCCCAACTGCATGGTGTCTTCTTTCCCCCAGTCTCTCTTACTTGCCTCAGATGCTGCCCCAAAGCAGAAAAAGTGGGTCCCAAAACCGGCTCTGTCCACTCCCATGTGATTTAAGGCTTTTCTCAAGACTGCCAGCAGCTGATACGCCGTTACTCTTACTCCGTTGGCATGTGTGAATACCGTTCCCTTTGACCCCCTTGAAACCTGGAACCATTATGACACCCATTTTAATGGGCAAGTCAATGTGGGGTCGGCCGCCTGTAGCATCACCCATTTTCCCAGCCCCTTCTGGTCCGTTTTGGATCGGCTGAACCATATCTGCACACCGGACCTGCGGGGTACCACTTCCTGCCAAGTTACCCCCTGCCCCTTTTATTACCTTGCAGCTCAGATACCCTGAAAGCCCCAAAGAAAATCCACACCATCAGCGTTGAAAACATACATGTCTGATACTCATCTTTGCAGATCTCTCGCAGTACAGTCAGTACCTGCCTCAGCAACCGCCAACACAGTGGCTTCCTCCTATGTCCCCCTGTCCTTGATCCCTTACCCACCTTTCTAAAATTCTTGTTCCTAATTCCCCTGCCGTTGGAAGATAGTGCCATATTAGCTTGCCCATGAAGGCAATATCTGCTAGTTTCCTGGCGATTGTGACCCTCGACAAACCTTTGTCGATGAGGTACAGAACAAATTGAATAATATCTTCCACGCGCCGCCATTTCTCTGCATGCCTCTGTGCGCCCAACAGCAAGAACTCTTTTCAGGCTAAACTTTACGCTACCCTGGTGAATTCCGCTAGCTACCCTACCACCAGCTGTAACATCCTACGTTGCCTACTTACCACAAATGCAGGGGCATCGGCATACGCCAGTTTTTTTCCCCCCACATTGTCACCACAACCACCAAAGGAAAGAACTCTTGTTATGTTATGTTATGTTATGTTATTTATGTTTTTAATATAGCGCAACGGCTACTCAAAAAGAGTGTCCCGGCGCTTTGGGTAGGGGAAACAGATTCAGAATAACATAACGCAATTAAAAAGAACAAAAAAAAGACACCACACACACACAACAAGAAAGCGCAGCTAGTGAGGCCTACTGGGTGAACAGCCAGGTTTTAAGACCTCTCCTAAAGTCTAAAAGACTAGTCGCTCCCCGAAGTGAGAGTGGCAGCACGTTCCACATCTGTGGGGCTAGCAGACTGAAAGAGCGGCCGCCCAAGCGAGCTCTCTTAATACGCGGAACGGCCGCCAAAAACAGCGATTCAGACCGCAGAGAGCGGCCCGGATGGTAAAAGACCACTCTCTTTTGGAGATGTTTAGCTCCTACTGCATGAAGTGCCTTATAGGCCAATATCATGGCCTTAAAAACGATCCGTTTACGGATCGGTAGCCAATGTAAAGTCCTAATTAACCCAGAGGCACTGGCGCGTCTGTTTAGACCAAAAATGGCCCTGGCCGCCGCATTCTGCGCGACCTGAAGCCGCTGCAGCAGGTACTCAGGTAGGCCCAGGTAAAGAATGTTGGCATAATCCAACCTGGAGCCTATCAGGGCCTGCACTGTCAGCCTCCTATGCTCCTCCGACAAAAGAGGCAGGAACCTCCGCAGCATTTTTAATAGGCCGAAGCAGGTGCCGGTCACCCCAAAAATCTGGGCCTTCATTGACAGTCCCCCATCCATCTTAACCCCCAAGTTCTTAGCCACTGGGGAAGAACCGGACGGAGGGAACATGTCCATGGGCCACCAGGCCTGCCAGCTAGGCTCCGCATCGCACCCGAAAAAGAGTACCTCGGACTTATCGGAGTTGCACTTGAGGCTGTGCAGTTGGAACCATGAAAACACAGCCCCAAGGCAACTCCGGATACTCTCCCCGTCAAAGTCAGCCCCTCTCTCGCAAGAGAAGAGGAGCTGGGTGTCGTCGGCATATGACACGATCCGGACACCGAAAGACTCCACGACCGCCGCCAAGGGGGACAGAAAGATATTGAAAAGGGTCGGGCTCAAAATAGAGCCCTGAGGGACCCCGACTCCCAATGGCGGCATCACAGCGGTGTCAGGCGGCGTCCAGATCGTTTGCCGGCGGTCGGCCAGAAAGGATGAAAACCATTTGAGCACCGTCCCCCGCAGGCCAATCTCATAGAGTCTTGCGAGAAGGCCATCATGGGGGACGGTGTCAAAAGCCGCCGACAAGTCCAACAACACCAGCATGACTTTGCCCCCGGTATCCAGCACTCCCTTGATGGTTTCAGAAACCTCAAGGAGCGCGGTTTCGGTACTACGATTAGTGCGGAAGCCAGACTGGGAGTCGTGCAAGATCTCATGAGACTCCAGGAAATTGGAGAGCACCGACTGGACGTGCTTCTCCAGGATTTTAACGAGGGCCGGCAACAGCGAAATCGGTCTATGATTGGCTGGGACCTTCGGGTCGAGCCCCGGTTTTTTTAGCAGCGGGATGACCATCGCCTGCTTCCATCCTGGCGGAACCACTCCCTGACTCAACGAAAGATTGAGAAGAGGGTTCGCCAGTGGGTTAACCACCGCCGCCAACTTACCCCAGAGCTTAGCTGGGCATGGGTCAAGTGGCGACCCCGATTTTAAATTGCCCATGAGTGCTAAGGAGGCAGAGGCCGGCAGAGATGGAAACTCGGCCAAGACGGCGCCCTGCCAAGCGGAAGAAGGAAGGCCAGCCGCAGAAATAGACGATGTTTCCTCAGGCACTCCCAATGGGAAAGAGTCCTGAATAAGCTTTATCTTGGCCGTGAAAAAACAGGCAAGGTCCGCCGCCCAGGACTCTAAGGGCACCTCTTCCGACGTGACGGTCCGGGGAGAAGTAAATTCTCTCACAATAGTAAAGATTTCCTTACTAGAGTTCGATGCTGCATCGATTCTGTCCGCAAGATAAATTTTCTTAGCAAGGCGGATATCCCGATGGTAATCTAGAAATGCTATGCTCCTGTCACCTTTCCTCCATTCTATTGGCCACTGTTCCACATACCAATTCACTTGCCAGAACAGGCCGAAACCCTTGCTGCCTGCTGCATCTGAAAATAATTGCATGTCCCATGTTAGGTCTTCCTCTCTTGCAAGCGAAATTCCGTTGAAGGACTGTAAAACACCTTCCACATCGTTAAATCCTCCTTCACCTCAGAGGAGAACTGAACGTGTTGGTGAGGCAAATGTTGTCCTGACAGTGCCCACCCCAGTCTCCTACATAAAGTCCTCCATGCTCTCACTACTCTGCCCGCGAAGTTTAGGTGTCCTAACAGACCGGTATTTTTTTGACCTTCACTTTCCCTTGTGACAGCATGTCCCGTAACAGTTCCAGCATTTTCTTTTTCCTAGCCTCTGGCAAGCGCACCCACATTGCTCTAGAATCAATCTCGATTGCCAAAAAAGACAGGGCCGTGCTAGGGCCTATTGTCTGTTCCGGTGCCAAAGGCACCCCAAGCTCCCCCGTCAGCTCTTGGAAACTTTCCAGTGCTTCCTGGCATTCCACAGAGCCAGGGTAGCCCACAAAGAAGTAGTTTTCCAGATAATGCATCACCAACTGGTCCCCCATGCGCTCTGAAAACAGCCACTGTAAAAATTTACTGAAGCACTCCAATAATGCGCATGAAATAGAGCAGCCCATCGGCAATGCTTTGTCCACGTACCATTTTCCTTCTAAATGTATACCCAGAAGATCCCAGTCATCTGTATGGTACTGGAAGTAAAGAGAAAGCTGATTTATATCACATTTTGCCATTGGTGCAGCTGTGCCGGCCTCACGACCAGTGACATGGCCACGTAAACCGATGAATATGACACTGCGGCCGCTTCCTCATCGATAAAGTCATTGACCAAAATCCCTTCTGACCATGGCAGATGATGAATTAGTCTGTATTGCCCTGATTCCTTTTTTGGCAATAACCCAATGGGGGAAACAATTAACTTTTCCGTGGGCCAGTCCTCATACGGCCCACCATCCTCCCCTCCCTTACTTCTTTATCCAATTTATCTCGCACTCTATGTTCTGTTTATGTTCCGCAGTTGATTGAAAGCTTTCTGCCCATTTCCTGTGCCAAGGACCCGTGTAACCCAACGGAAACTCCCACCTGAACCTGTCCCTCAAAACCTGTGCTGCCCCCATATCATCAAAGTCCTGCAACCCTGCTTCTACTTTCTCCAGTCTAACCAGAGTACTGCCTTTTGGCCCAGACCCTTGTGGGCCCTTACCGCCCCCGGACACCTGCGAACTGTTGCTGGTGGCCCCCAGCAGTGGCTGCCCATTGTTGACCCCCTTGATGGTAACCGCCCCCCACCCCGAAGCAGTTGACCAGTACATGCTGGCCTCTGGATTTCAAACCTCTTGAGTGCACAACCCCTTGTTGAAATCCCAGCATGCCCCGCCTGCTCCTAGCTGCCCCTTTCCTGTGCCTCCCACCCCTCCTCGGGTGGGTCTCCCCTGAAAGGGTCGATAAACTATGGGAAGACCACTGGCCATAAATAAAGTCTTTCCCCCTGTTGCTGCCCCATGGTATGCTGCCACAAATCAGTGTCTAGCTTCCCCCATTTAGCTTTGGGTCCATGCGTATCCCCCTTCTGTAATTTTGGCCTTCCGAATTACATCCATGTATTTAAATAGCGCTAGGCAACGCTCCGGAAATTTTTCGCAATACACGCTTGCATATATCAGAAACGCCCATGTTCAGTTTTCTACTGTCAAGGGGACCCTCGGCCGCTGGGCTAATTCGTATTCCTCTTCTTTTGACCTCATCTCCCTATGCAGCAACTTAAGCATTTCCACTTATTCCGCTCTTTCGTTGTTAACATCAAATGCGCTCCCAAGGGTTTGGTCACCCCCATGTAAGGTAGTTTTTTAATCCTCAGCTCTTCACTCTGGCTTTTCTTTCTTATCCTCTGTTGCCTCACCGTCCACGGATACTTTCCCAGTATTTGTACCCCCTCATCTTTACCCACCCCTACGACTGTCACGTACTTCCCTTTACTTAACCTACCCCCTCCACCACCCTCCTGGTCCTCACGCCCCCATACCCACCAAAACCATTACGACCTTTGCCTTTATACCCATGGCCTTACCTGGCTCCAAGGAGGGCACCCGTACAGATACAGTCCGCCTCGCCAGTGGCCCCGAGCTTGCAGAAGTCCTTGCTGGCCTCACCACGGGCCCGATACTTTCTGTGCCCTTTCTGCTGATACCTGAAACATACTAGTTGACACGTTACTTTATCCCCCACTCCATGTCCTCCTCCTCCTCCCGTAACTTGCCTTCTTCAAGGCTTTTTTCATCAAAATCTAGCTCCTCCTGTCCCAGTTCTTGGTACCATTCCGTACCTCATTCTACCCTTGTGTCCCTGCTGGACACCAGTCTCCCTGCTTCTGGTAGGGCCGGCTATTCACGCCGGTACTCCCCCAGCACCCACACTCGTTTGGTACTGTTCTTCTTTGTCCCTGCAGTCCACCGAGGCCAGCCGGGCGTTGGGGCCAGCGAGGTCGTTCTGGGCCTACATATGCTGGAAGTGACAGGTTCCTCCATCTGTATCAAGCGTGCCATCTTGGGCTCCACCCTTTCTTCACCTCGGCGCCAGCAAGCCACTCCCAGCTCTGCCGAGTCTGCTACGTTGCGCTGCTCCTCACCCTGAAAAACAAATGTCAGGTCTGGTGTGCTGGTTCCCTGCAAACCCCCTGCCTAGTCTATCATTAGTTTCTTGTCCTATTGTGACTTGCCACTGCCCATCTCCCTTTTTCCCATAAAACCATTACCCACTCCTCATTGTTGTCCCATCTCTCCTCATCCCCACTCCATTCCAGCATAGCCGCAATGAGCTCTAACGCCGCCCCCTGCACTAAGCCCTGCTCAGAACTGCCCCCTACCCCTGGCCCACCTTTGCCTGCCCGGTGGCCTCCCACCTCCTTGCAGCGACCCTCCCAGAGCCATGCATGCATCTATCTGTCTCCCCCCTGTCTAACCCCCTCACCTCCTCATTCCAGGATGTAAAGCTATCCAAGCCCTCCCAAGCCTGAGTGCCCAAAGCTGGCTCCTGTTCCCCAGGTATGTCCCCCACCTTCGCCCTCCTCAAAATCTCGGGGCCTCATCCTCTCGGAGGGCCAAATTCCATCCCCCTCTCCCTTTCCTCACCTCAACGTAATTCTGTGTCCCCCCCCACTGCCAGCAGACCCTCTGATCAGGACTCAGCATGTGATTTATTCCTGGCTCTGTGATGAGGACTGTTCCTAAAGCCCGCCTCCAAATCCCTGCCTTCACTGACTCTACGGGAGCCTTCCCTCCCTTCTTTACAGCACCAGAGGCCCTTGAACTGCACACTTCAGGCCCAGGTGCTGCTTCTTCCTGCATACAGGGCCTGCCGCTTCTCCATGCCCCACCTCTCCAGTGAGTCATGAGGGCTCGGCCCACCTCTGCCCTCCCCGGCGCCTCAGATGACTCTCTGTCATCGGGCTGCGCGGACGCCCTTAGGG
Organism: Lissotriton vulgaris; assembly: GCF_964263255.1. Classification (NCBI taxonomy): domain Eukaryota; kingdom Metazoa; phylum Chordata; class Amphibia; order Caudata; family Salamandridae; genus Lissotriton; species Lissotriton vulgaris. Next base: position 375,059 of record NW_028243866.1, on the reverse strand, counting down.
CCACTCTCCTGGCATACGAGCGGCCCCTTTCACTTATCGCATTGGCCTTTGACTGCTTCGGGGATGAGCACGCCACCATCGCAGAGGCCAATCCCATCAACGGCCGCTGCGGCCTCCGGAACTGCCGGGTCAAGCCGCACGCCTCGCTCAAGAGCTGCAGTGCTTCCAGGACTCGATAATCCTCCATACTTCTGGTAGGATAATTTCAATATTTTAATGACACTACCCTACCTAAGCAAATCACACACAAAAATTCTCTGTACCCGCTACGGTCCACTCCCAGCCACCAGGTCACCAAACCTAAAATGGTGGCTGGTAACCCATCCAGCTGGCCCTTATTGGGCTACAATTGGGTTACACCTGCCTCGCCCAAAAATTTACAAAATGGCAGCCCCCTGGCCTACAACCACATTGCCACCGAGCTCAGAGAGAAGTGCGCCCGCAGCAATTAGTACTTGTTTTGAGATTCTGGCAGGACAAGGATCTGGCATTGAGTAAGATTTTGTATCCAATACTGGGATTTCTTTTTTTAACATGGAATCCCTGCTTTAATAATTATTTAAAAGTTTAGACAGCTATAAAACACTTAAAAAGGAATCTTTTTTTTCGGTATTTACTATTTTAACTTTAAATTTTAAAAAGGAAACATGACAGCCATGTCGGTCAAATACTGGTCAGGCGGTATTATCTACCACTAGAATATTTGCCTCACAACATATTGCTCGTATTTCCATTTTTCCTGTTCTGTTCTTCATTTATTAGGTTGAGCCTAGAGCCAGTGCGCATGGTGGAGTAGCGAATAGAAGCCCGCCCATATTTGCCATTGGCTTGTGTCATTGCCTGTCCTAAATGCTGGCTTCTGATTGGTAAATAGGCTTGTTAGTCCCTCCTTAGTACCGCCTCCTCTTCATTTGTCACCTCCCATGGCAACTGGCCCCTTTACTTCGTTTGTTACAAGTGCGTGATATTTTAGACTGTGAGCACTATTTTCTTTAAGGAGGTTCCCCTTCTCAGGCACGGCATGCTTTGGTGCCTTAACACCTCCCTGTCCTCCCTCCTGTTGTCCATGCATTCTTACCACCACCCGCCCTCCCTCGTGTTGTCCGTGCCTTCAAAATCCCCCCGCCTGCCCTAACTCCCGTTGTCCGTGGCTTCTAAATCTGCCCACCCTCTACCCCCTCCCCGTTATACATGCCTTCGCCTCGCCTCCCTCCCTTCGGTTTCCGTGATGCCAACCATTTGCAATGCAATAGGTCTCATGTAAATGCGAGACCTATTGCCTTGTCAATGCTTGTGATGTTCTGTCCCTGTCTCTTCATCTCCCCCAGAGGGACAGCTGTGTTGCAGTTTCCTCGTGTGTGGGGTACTCCAAATGGGCTTTATTTTATTTATTTTACAAGTTTTATATAGCGCTAGCGTAACCCATAAGTATCAGAGCGCTTTACATACACACAGTAAACAGCAGAAGGACATTACATTACATAGTTGGCCGGCAGTAAGGAAGCAAAACCACAGAAACAAAAAAAAATACAGCATGGGCAATAAATATGTAGTGCAGCGGAGGAGGAGAGAGCAATAAAAGAAAAGGCGAGAGTGACATAGTCCGATCACCCAGTATCCATGAATGTCCAGAGAGAGAGGAGACAACTCGGATAAAGAAGACTAGGTTAGTATTTGAACTAACACGAAATGATTCAGCCCGCAGAGACCACAGTGGTATCTTAATGTGACGACTCTTTACATAATACACAATAAAACACCAAAACACATCAAAACACCACATCACCTTCAATTATGCATTTATCAATGAAAACACCCCCAGCCCAGCTCAGCTCTCCTTGTAAAGTCTAGAAAAGGGCCGGGACTTCTTGAGGACTATTGGTGGCCCGTGCAGCTGTACATTTTTGGGAAGCCTTAGGCAGAAGAATTACACAGACCGGAATGTCGGCATATAGACACAGAAGGGCGGCTGAAATTATGTATTTTGGGGTGGAAGGGTTTCATTTTAATCCTTGTGGCATAATGGATGGCATATAACACCTGTTACAGCATCTTTTATTGTAAATATGTGTGTAATAAACATATGGAACACGCTCAAAGAAATCAGATAGCATTACTTGTTTATATGTCACTCTTGTTGCATTCCTTTGTTTTACATTTGGTTTAGTGGTGCAGCAAGGGTCACGCATATCCTGCTGCATGCAAGGATATGGCATGCATGCCCCCCAGTTCTGTAGCAAAAAGCAGAAATAAGCAGGGTGCAGGGGACCCCAGTGCCACTGCATCTGCTGCACAAGTGGCAGCTACTCCCCCGACTTTGTTCATGCATATGAATGGAACCATAGAAACATATGGTACAGACTGAGGAATCAAGTAATCCAACTACAAGCCTCACGTCGGGATAGAGCCCCATCTCGGGTCAGACTTCCATGCAGCAGCCCATCCCAAAGACCTTTCAGGGTATGCACAGCAAACCTACCTCTTAAGTAGCAATGGCCTTCCAGGCTAAGGCCTCGGCAGGTTACAGAGAGCTCGGAGGCTCATGTCCCTGAAAGGTGAGCTATATTACATTATGTTGTCGGTACTGGCGTCACGCATTTCTGCCATTTGTATGGCCTTGCAGCATGCTTGCCTGCCAAATGTGATTTCCATATAATCAAAGGCTCTCTAATCTGACCAGTTGCAGAAGTCCGTTATCCTTTTTTAACAGGTCTGTCGAACGAGGGTTGAGCACTTTCATGTGATGGTTTAATGAAAGATCTCTTTGCAGACATACTGTGTCTGGGCTTGTATGAATTCTTTGTGGTATGTGATTTGTGGCTGAGTGAGCGGCCGTAGGGACTTTTCTGTTTTTTTCATTCGATATCTGTGCATTTTCTGTGCTGTGCAGGTTTGGGTGCAGGAGTGTTTCTAATGTGGTTTGTTGTCTCTGTGAGTGATGTTTGGATGGGGAACGAATTCTACAGTTGAGCGTGTTGCTATCTCAAAGATATAGCTTTGGTGCATGCATAACAAACACCATTCTTTCCCTTTCAACGTTTTTTTGCAGTCACAGACAGGAATATCACAAAGATGAACAAGCATTTGCAATGCAATAGGTCTCGCATTTGCGACATTTTAACAACACATAGATAAAAAAAAAAGGTTGCCATTTACAATGCCAATAGCTGAAACTCTCGCAAATGTGAGACCTAACCTATTGCTTTGCACATGCTTGTTTTGTAATGGGAGCAGTTTGGCCGTTGCTGTTGGCGGTTTAAGCCGCCATTAGATTGACCGTTGGTTGCTTCATGCTTCCGGCCGCGTTACTACAGCGCGCGCTTCCTTTGCCAATGGTGAAATGAATCCCAGCTACCGTACTAGGAAGTCCGGTTGGTTCTAAGATCGCCGCACTTCAGTACTTTCAGGAACTCGTTTTCTAATCTCGTTCACACTTGAGTGGACAAATCAGTGATTTGAACTGGAATGGTCTCCAGAGCAAAACTCCTTTTCAGCTTTCAAGTCTGGGTCAGCTGCACATTGAATCTAAAGGAAGGAGAACAAAAAAAAGGCTGCAGGTTTCACAAACTAGCACTGCCCACCTAGCCAGGACAAATAGGACAAGCACTGGCAAAGCCATACGGTCTGACCATGGAAATGTAGGGTGATGATTTTTTTTATCGCAAGCAAAGGCCCTAAAAGTACAAGCATTTACAATGCAATGGTTTTGCCTTTGTTAAAGTTAGAGCTATTGGCATTGCTCTTGACATTATTTTTATTTATGTTTTTTTTAAACATAAATAAATGGCGTTGTCATTTACAATGCCAATAGCTTATTCTCTCGCAAATGACACACACAAACACCCACAGAGAGCCCCCCACACACACACACAGAGCCCCCCCCACAAACAGAGCCCCCCCACACACACACCCACACAGAGCCCCCCACACACACACCCACACAGAGCCCCCCACACACACAGCCTCACAGAGCCCCCCACACACACCCACCCAGAGCCACACACCCACCCAGAGCCACACAAACACCCAGAGCCACACACACACCCAGAGCCACACACACACACCCAGATCCACACACATACACCCAGATCCACACACACCCACACACCCAGAGCCACACACACAACCACACACCCAGAGCCACACACACACCCAGAGCCACACACACCCACACACCCAGAGCCACACACCCAGAGCCACACACACCCAGAGCCACACACACCCAGAGCCACACACACCCAGAGCCACACACACCCAGAACAACCAAGGTCAGCCTCTTGTGCTAAAGAAATGGCCAGGATGCTTGTGATGTGCGTCGGTGAGAGGCTGAGGTGCTTCCGGATCTCGGGAACAGCCAGGCACCCGCCGCGCTCACACAACACCTGGGTCAGGAAGGATGAGATGGCAAGGTCGGACATGGAGGGCTGCTTGGCCGAATCTGACTCTGTGCTCTTCTTCCACATGGCGAGGATGAATGACTAAAATCACGTGTATAGCGCCTCGTACGCCCAGGGTGCTGGTGAGCGCTTCTGAGTTGCGTTATCTAAGGCTGTCAACAGGAGCAGTGCATGTGACAAGTCGCTTCCGAGGCCATCAGTGTAAATAACTGCATGCAGCCTGGCATTTCAAAGCCAGTGCACCTCTCTGAGTAAGAGTGCGGGTCACTCCGCTAGCTTGTGTGGAAAGTATCTCCTGGGTTTTCCGGTGCCACCAGTCACTCGTAGAACTGGTGCTTTTTTTTTTTTTAGATTATCACGGTTTGTCAAATCACTCCTGGAGTTGGTGAACTGAGTGCCGTAGGGAGCGTGCCCGTCACTGTCTAGAATTGGTCTAAACTCAAGAGGCGCCGCAGACGAGTAGGTCACTCCTACAGGTGGTGTACTGTGTGACGCCGGGTGCGTGCCAGTCACTCCCAGAGTTAGTGCACCGGGTACAGCCTGGGCTGCCGGGTGCGTGCCAGTCACTCCTAGAGTTAGTGCACCGGGTACAGCCTGGGCTGCCGGGTGCATGCCAGTCACTCCTAGAGTTGGTGCACCGAGCACAGTCTGGGTTGCCGCGTGCCTGTCAGTCGCTCCTGGAGCTGGGACAGGTCTGCCTTTGGTTTGCCAGGTGCATGCCGGTCACTCTAGACAACAGCTGATGTTCCCGGGAGGCTGGTCGGATACCGGTCACTCTCTCGCTCCTCTCTGTTTGCAGGACGCTCGTGCCTCCGACTGGCTCCCGTTAGTCTGTTGTTTCCCTTCAGTCATCCTCGCCCTTCCTCTTCTTCTTACAGCAGACTGAAGAAATGAAACCGAACCTGGGAGGGCAGCAGAGGGCGGGGCAGCAGAGACTGCAGGTGCGATGGAAACAACGCAGAACCTTGGTCTGTCTTATTATCCCCAGTAAAATGCCATTTTCAAATGTTTGAAATTTAAATGAAGTTATTTTGTGTCAGTCCCATGTGCCTTGTGGTGGCAGATTGCCCTATTTATGAAGGGAAAACATCTGTTTGGTTCATCTATGAATCTGTGTGTAGGGGCCATTTTAGTTATTGATAAAATCAAGAACACAGGGCGTAATAACCCCGCAGCCACCGCGATGAGGGAGGGGGGGGGCTGACGAAACGAAGCTGCGGCCAATCGCAGCGCGGCTCCAGCGATGACGCGGCAGCTCGAGAACCACTCTTAGCGCGGCGGCACTGAGGGGGCTCGACCGCCTCAGCCAATGGTAGAGCAGCTCCTTCGTTCTTGCTCTCCGTGGCCCCGGCGAGGTCCTCAAGTTATTCTCGGCCCCGGGCAGCGGCGGCAATCAGGGAGGCAGCGTTTGCACCGTAGTAGGAGGCGGCAGAGCGCTCGGGTGCCACTAGTGCCTTACCAGATTCGGGGGCGTTCCCGAGAATCGGCTTTCGGCGTGACGTAGCCAAAAGCCAAAAATTCTCGGGAACGCCCCCGAATCTGGTCCGAGATTGACGGACAGAGCCTTCTCCCAATGGCTAGCCTCCATTTATGGAGCTAGCCAATGAGAGAGTGGGGACGGTCCAGTCCCCACACACAGATATCATTAAGTTTTTCCTAGCACATGCGTACTTCGTACGCATTGGCTAGGCAAAACCTAAAAATGAAGGGAGGAAAATAGGTCAATCATGCTGCTACCTAAAGATGGCGGCTTGCAATAAACTATTTCAAATGAAAACATTTTTTTCCATTTCAAATCATTTTAAAATAAACATACAATGATGCTTCCTACCGGGTAGGTAAGAGGCTTTTTTTTTAGTTTTAATGTACATTACAGTAAAGTATGATTCTCACTGGTGCAAAGAAATAGTATTATTAGCTTTGAATTGCTGTAACAAAGTCATGGTTTATACACGAAAGGGTGCATTAAACATAAAAAGGACGAAGAATGAATAGACAATACTGTGGTAAATTATTGATGGATCAACATTGCCTCATACTGTATGCCGTAGTAAATGAAAGCAAAATGTGAATGACAGTTCAACAGACCAGTGGATGAAAAGGGCTGACCAGAAACCTATACTATGGTTGGTCGAAGCAAAAGTTGAATGACAGTTGACTTGACCAATGGATTAAGGTAGTGATCCAGAGTATATATATATATATATATATATATATATATATATATATATATATATATATATATATATATATATATATATATATATATATATATATATATTCAAATCCACCTCCTTTGTAACGCCGGGACACCGTGACAGCGGTGCATAAAGGGGCAAAGGTCCCCCTTTGTTGTATACAGGTCCACAAAACGTAGTAAAACTACGTAAATGCACTCCCCTTGGAAGAATCGGATTTAAGAAATCATTAGCAGAGTGCGCTTTTCCAAAAGTTCTTGTTTATTTAGAGTGCAGCATCGTGACAGCTCATGGAAACAAAAAACCCAACGCGTTTCAGCGAGGAAACTCGCCTTGATCACGGGATCACGATGTTTTTGCCGCCATTACGGACTGATTAAAATACAGAAAAGTGGTAGTTAACAGTGTAGACGGACATTCAAATCATTGTCAAGCTGTCTCACAGTGCGGTGGCCATTTTAACACTTGTAAAAGAATAAATCATTCAGCATTAAAAGGACGTTTCATATCACAGTAAATGCCAATAAATATGTGTTGAAACCTAAAATCCCATCTTCAACATTTCAGAACCAATGGATATATAAACATTCAGAATAAAGTGCAAGTGCGCTTTAAAATCAATTCCATTTTCTAAAGATATGCGTGTGTTAGGGCAAGTGCCCATATAACAAAAAAGTGGGAGGGCATTTAAATGTTTTTCTAGAATTCCTTATCGTATGCTGACCAACAAACTTTTACACATGAACGTAATTATTAACCCTGGGACAGCTAACAATGAATATCAGATTGTTACACGTGGCTTTGTCTATAGGGAAAACTTTGAATGAATGGAATGTGGGCTTTTTGGTAATACAACGGATCTAACACATCCTTATTATTTTCATAAAGTGCCAGTGCTTGTATGTAAACAATAATACTCTCTTACTGTAAACAATTTATTCATATTGCACATAAGTGCAAATAAAGTGCAAGTGCTTTAATGTAAACAATAATACACTATGCTTCTACTGTAAACAATCCACTATTATTGCACGCTAGAATAAAAAGTCAGTGCAAAAAGAGATTCCAATACCACTACATATGTCAGCAGTGATATACTCTTAATGTAAGCATTTTCCCATTCCATTCTTTTCGACCCAATGTCAACGTGATTTCTCACATTATACTACCACTAATTTATTAAAAGAAAAAAGGGGGGAAGGTTTATTAAAAACACTAACAATTCATACTTTTTCTGTGCAGTTTTGATTTGCTCAAGGCTATTTTCTTATTTCTTCAATTATACTCAGAACCGGGACAGACATGTATGGAGATCCTCATCTACATTCAAATCCTGCGGCTCTTTACAATTTAACTCTAAAATAAAATAAGTCTCCAACCTCCTTAGCTCTCCCTTTCTGTCACCTCCTCTCTTTTTCTTCGGGACCTCTGCTATGCAAGTATATTGTAAGCCTGCAGGGTTACTTTGGTGGTGTGACTCAAAATGCCGCGCAACGGGGTAAGATCTGTCCTGATTCACAATTGCACGCCTGTGCTGTAGGATTCGCTGGTGCACGGGTAGAGTAGTGCTCCCAATATATATCTTGGGGCATGGGCATTGTAATAAATATACCACATAGTCACTTTTGCAGTTTATAGCACTCCTGATGGTAACTGTCTTGTAAAAAGATCTTTTAAAATTGGTACGATTCATCCCATGTTGACATGCTTTGCATTTAAAACATTTTTAAGAGGAGGAGCTACGCTAGCAACCAAGATGGCTGTGTAAGCTCCCAGCTCCGTCGACCTCCGTCATTAGCTGACAAATCCTGTAATTAATACTGATTTCGCGCCCGACCCCTGTGTGGCTGAATCGTTGCGGAGTCTAAAGGTGCAATCCCGGGATTTTTATCGACTCGATTGATGAAGTTACGCCGTGTTTCATTTTTGGCCTAACCCAGCGTGTGAGCCGGGGCCTCGAGTACTGACCCAGCCGGGTTTCAGTTGAATAACATCGGCCGTGGGACTTGGGCAGAGTCCGGTCTTTCGAAGTGGAGGTTATCCTAGCCTGATTCGGATGGTGGTCCTGCGGTCCGGTTGATACTAAAGGAACGGCGACAAGAAGTGTCTGCGGCTGTGGACGGGGGTCCATGTCCCGCGGACCCTGCTGCGTCCCCCGGGGTCGGCGGGTTGGGATCCTCGCTCGCGGCGGTAGGGTAAAGATCGCTGAATCAACAGGTCGCCCACCGTTACCGTCTGCCCCGCTATTGCCTGTCCCCCCGGAGTAGTCGTCCTCCGGGGTTAAAGACCTGATTGACATCGAGCGAGAGGAGATGGATCGGACGGAGTGTGTGCCGTCACTGGGGACCGTAATGGCCGCCATCGGGGCACTTCATTCGCAAGTGGAAGCCATCATCAACAAAATGGTCGTAACGATTGAGTCTTTGTGTTTGAGACCAGACTCCGACCCTTTTCTAGACCTGAAACACGCTCTGTCTCCCACGAAGCAGGTTTTAACTGAGAAAGAGTGCCCAGAGCGGAAACTAGAACTGATGTCCTTAGTCAGCGCATGAGTAACAACTTGCGAGCTTGGAACTCCTGAAAGTCTAGTATATTCAACAGTGCTACCGCCCGAGATGGAACCATCCGATCTTTCACTTCTGGAGAACTCCTTCAGTACTTTCTGGATTGACCTCTTATTTTTCTCTTCCCATCTGGTTCTACTAGGTTCTCGGAGGAAACAATATCGAGACTTACTGTCGGTGGGGGTGTATCTCTGTATGGTTGATGGACTTCAAGAACTAACTTTTTTGACTCGCTCCAGTTGTAATGGTTTCAACCTTTTTGAACGCTTTGACTCTCCTGCAAACATGGCGGTTCTAACGGAGGGAGTTCGCACGAAGGATCGGAGGGGCCAGGGATGAGTTTGACTGTCTGGGTTCGATATAAAGACTTCATTTGATACAGGACTTGCACCTATATTGATGCGGGAGGTTGGGCAGTTTTTATAACTTCCCCTATTTGTTTGGCGAGTAATTTCTTTTTTTTTAAACGTTTTGACTGCGTGTAGGGGTCGTTTCCTTTTGGCGGGGGGAGGGGAGACCGGGAGCCTGTATGACAAATTCCTCCTCCATGTTTTACTGTATTCAGTACCTAGTTACCTAGTATGTAGCGTGAAGCATTCTCAAAAAGACTACCACAGGATGAAATAATGTGTCTCCCTGGTGGACTAGTGGGGTTTTTGTGTATCTTCGGTAACATATAGAAGACTTGAACCATAGGATTCTCTTGTTTAATAAATTTGTGCTCATCCCAGCTAAGGAGCCCATTTTCTTTCCAATGGTCCAATCTTTCATAGAATTCCACAATCACATTCTCATATTCTTTGAGACTTATTCTGCTATAGCAACTACAATCCTGCAGCTGACTCAGAGCTTCTTTTTTATATTGCTCTCTTCCCCAAAGAACCACGTTACCCCCTTTGTCCGAAGGTTTTATTAAGAGTCCATCTTCAACCTGTAATTTTTTCACTGTCTTATAATAAAGTGCTTTCTTGGGATTCATTTTCTGTTTTCTTTGATTTTCTTGAAAATATAGGTATTTCAAATCTCTAGTTATATTTTCCCCAAATAAATCCACATTGTCTTTTGTAGTCTGTGGGAGAAACTTCGAAGGTGCTCTGAAGGGTGTATGGTTATTTAAGTTTAAGCTAGTATCTAGTTCAATAGTTTCATCTCTTTCCAGTTGGTAAGCACCGTCCATTAATGTTATCATGTCCGTCATAGCCGGTATATCATTGACACTCAAAAAGGCAGTAGGGGTATCCACCACAATCTCTACTTCAGACTCCTGAATGTTTTTCCGTCCTGCATGTAACTTGGCCAATTTTAATTTCCTGATGTAACGGTAAAGGTCCATTCTACTGTTTGGATAATTAAAATCATTGGTGTCACAGTATGAAAGGCCTAGCTTTAAGATTGTTTTATCATCTTTAGTTAACATCATGGAACTCAAATTAATAATAGTTGCATCCTTGTCACTTTCTTCCATTATTTATTTGTATTTGAGCGCAAGGATCTTTTTGTTTGCCAGCCTTGTGCTCCTCCTGTACTCTTCGCCTCCTCTTCTTTGTCGTCTTTTCCTCGGCCCCTTCCCCATCCTCTTCCCTTTCCCATGCGATGGTCGGACTGTTGTTCCATGATCATAAAATGGAATTCGTCAGTCACAGGTAATCTTATATCATTTGGCCCTTTCCGGCTTCCATCATCTGATTCCTGTTCAGAGCCGGTATCCGAACTTACATTGCTTGGCATGACTGTTTGTTGGGTGGCTTGTCCACTAAAGATTTTCTGGCGCCTAGCCATATCGAATTTCTTGGCAAAAGTGTAGATGCGCCCTGATTCATAATCTATACGGTCTCTTATGAACTTGGTGGACTTTCTATCTTTGATGCGCTTCTCATATTTCTCCAATTTAATTTTCAAATCTGTTTTAAATTTGCCAATTCGGGTCTTCTCCTCATGGTTTTCTAGGGTCTCAATTAGCTCTTTCAGCTTCTCCATCACCTCTAAACGTTATATATATATATATATATATATATATATATATATATATATATATATATATATATATATATATATATATATATATATATATATAGACCTTTTTTAATGTTGGGAGTTTTATGCGCATTTGAGGCTGGTGAAGCTTCTAGTGCTCACATCTAGGCCAGACCTAACAGCAGTCTTTACTACAAGATAGCCTGGAAAAACTACATACAAAGCAATTATATATCACTCTAGGTATTCACTTTGACATTGCTGGCCATGCCAATATTTTACATATTATTGTTTTGTTATACAAAGCAAGACTCTCTTCATTGTGCCACCAGACTATTAACTGTAAGTCCCAGGTCCTTTAATGTATGTCTGTATTGGTGTATATTTAGCACAAACCTAGCTATGAAGTGACTGATTGCTGTATTTTATGTGAGGGGTTAGGAGACGACTTGATCGTTTACATCAAGTGGGGATTTCAAAAATACATTTTACTCACAATTTCAGGCACAGGAAAATTAAGACATTTGCCCAGAATCACACAATGTTTAATCAAATGCTGAGGGTGGAAATCTGAACCTAGGCCCCCAGGTTTGAAAGGTGTCGGCTCTGCCTGCTGGACCACATCTCCTCACTCTAAACCTCATTATCCGCTGTTTGCCCAAGTTATCCACCTGGAAGCATGCTGAACAGAAGCACCAGCCTGTGCTGGGCTCAGAGCACCAGGGCATCTCTGCAGAACCAAGCGAGAAACAACATTTTACCCTTACTTTTTCCTAATAATATAAGGAAGGAAGCAACACCAGAAAGGAAATTTATTCTGTCGCATAAATATTTCTACATACTAGGAATAGCGTGTTAATACTTCAAAAAATAATATTTTTGTAAGTTGATCTAAGAAAAATTATGTTGTGCAATTTGTACGCTTTCAGAGCCCAACTACCACCCCAATGTCGCATTCACGACCTCTAGTCTTTTGACCCTGGTTATACAGCACTCCGCTGCCTTTCAGCTAGGCGCTATAGAAGTTCCACCACATACATATAGGACACCCAGCCAAAACATCCTAAAAAGAGGAAGGAAGAAAGAAATGACCATCGCGGAAGCTACCAACAACTCCCAAATACAGGTGATCTATCTGACAACCAGAGTCCGAGGGGAACACAGCGGAATACTAACAATGGCATCTGGCCAGTCCCTCAGCAAACCTGGAGGTAAACTTAGGGGTAGAAGAGACCATAACAGGCCTCTAAAAAGCAGAGCAAGGGAGTGAGCAACCCAAGGTAAACTAACCTTAACTCAAACATGAAACAGTGGAGCATGTGTAAAGACCACATACATTAAATCATCAATTGATGGAGTTCAAGAGCCTGTCAAATCATAGTTAAACATCACAATGACCACAATTAAGTGCCTAAATGAGGTAAAAATGCAAAACCATTGGTCTATTAAACCAGAGCGCTGCCACAGGGCTACCCAAAGGGGCACTGATTTGCATATGGCTGGGTCCAAACTGGTATGGCACGGTGAGCAAATCGATGGATTGAGGTCCAGATCTCTGTACTGGGGCGAATGTATGACATTGTTCTGCATTCTGTCCATCAATTGTTCTTTTGGCATTTGTCACCCCGAGTGGGAAGGGTATGCCCAGACGTGGCTCCCGTACTCTCCATTCCACTGGAGTCAAGCTATCCTGGCTGATGAGGGCTGAAAGCCTGAAACCGGTGCTAGGTTGCTTGTTTCCAGTCCAGGGAGGACCTGTCCTGGCAGTTCGGGCAGGACTGTTCCCAATGGGCGCACTGTCAAGACTGATTTGCATATGGCTGGGTCCAAACTAGAATGGCATGGTGAGCAAAAAAACTATGGATGGAGGCCCAGATCTCTGTACTGAGGTGAATGTATGACATTGTTCTGCATTCTGTCCATCAATTGTTCTTTTTGCATTTGTCACCCCGAGTGGGAAGGGTATGCCCAGACGTGGCTCCCGTACTCTCCATTCCACTGGAGTCAAGCTATCCTGGCTGATGAGGGCTGAAAGCCTGAAACCGGTGCTAGGTTGCTTGTTTCCAGTCCAGGGAGGACCTGTCCTGGCAGTTCGGGCAGGACTGTTCCCATTGGGCGCACTGTCAAGACTGATTTGCATATGGCTGGGTCCAAACTAGAATGGCATGGTGAGCAAAAAAACTATGGATGGAGGCCCAGATCTCTATACTGAGGTGAATGTATGACATTGTTCTGCATTCTGTCCATCAATTGTTCTTTTTGCATTGGTCACCCCCGAGTGGGATGGGTATGCCCAGACCTGGGTCCCGTGCTTTCCATGCCACTGGAGTCAAGCTATCCTGGCTGATGAGGGCTGAAAGCCCGAAACCAGTCCTAGGATGCTTGTTTCCAGTCCAGAGAGGACCTGTCCTGGCAGTTTGGGCTGGACTGTTCGCACACCGTCAAGACTGATTTGCATATTAGCTGGGTCCAAACTGGAATGGCATGGTGAGCAAAACAGCGATGGATTTATGCCCAGATCTCTGTACTGAGGTGAATGTATGACATTGTTCTGCATTCAGTGCATCAATAGTTTTTTTTAAATTTCTCACCCCAAGTGGGACTGGTATTAGCTGAAAGCCCAAAATCGGTCCTAGGATGCTTTTTTCCAGTCCAGGGAGGGCCTGGCCTGGAAGTTCGGGCTGGACTGTTCCCATTGGGTGCACCGTCAAGACTGATTTGCATATGGCTGGGTCCAAACTGGAATGACACGGTGTGCAAAAAAACGATGGATTTAGGCCCAGATCTCTGTAATTGGATGAATGTATGACATTGTCCATCAATTGTTCTTTTTGCAAGAACACAAGTGAGGCATAGAACACAACAGGATTTATTGGGTCAGGAACCTCCTAACCCAGTCCAAGATCTTTATCCAAAAGCAGTTGAACTTCGCCTTCAAAACCCTCAATAATCTCTTCGATGCCACAGACACTGCTGCTCTGCTTGGGACACCGAAGATTACCTAAACAAACCGCGATGTTTCAGACATGAATTCGTAGATTTGCATGCTTCACAACACGTGAAAGAGGACATTGGCGTGCGCGCACACACAAAGCACACGCTGCTCACACAGCATGGAGGTAAAAGTAAGACCCTAGGTATTGGGTAGAAAAACCTTTTCTCAGGTGAGAACCGGTAGTATGCAACACTTAAGGTATCCAACAACAGACTTCACCACCACTAAACATCTGTAAGACTCACAGAAACCTTATCTGAACAAGCTGACAGGAGTCACCCTGGAACACACAATAGGTGATGGTGGGATGTGGGTAACGACTTAAGCTGCTGACTTCGGAGCCAGTAGGAACCAGGTTCGAGCCTCAGTGTGGGTGTAAAAATCCTATGATTCTGGGCAGATTATTTAACTTCCCCTGCCTACAATTCAGTTCCTTGAAACCCTCACCTGTGACTTGCGGCACTTTACAAATCCAGGATTGATTGATTGATGGGGGGATGCTTGCAGTTTGTCTAACTAATAGCAATCACCCAGGTCAATCAATCAATCAGGGGTTTATATAGAGTGACTACTCACCTGTGAGGGCCTCAAGGCGTGGGGTGGGAGAACTGCTGGTCTGTTTCTGCACAGGGTTCAAACAAAGAGCCATGTCTTGAGATTCTTCCTGAATGGACAGTGGCTAGGACCAGTTGGGCAGAGCGAAAAAGTCTGGTGGATATGTGGAATGAGAGACGGTGGTGGTGCTGCGTCATCGATAGCTTTGTAGGCATGTGTGAGGAGTTTGAAAGTGATTCTTTTGATGAGTGGAAGCCAGTGGCGTTCTCAAAGGTGTTCAGTGATGTGGCTGTGGCCGGGGATGTTGAGGACCAGTTTGGCTGTGGCGTTTTGAATGTTCTGTAGTTTCCCGATGAGTTTCTGGGTGACGCCAGTGCAGAGTGTGTTACCTTAGTCGAGTCTGCTGGTGATGAGTGTGTGGGTGGGTGACCGTCTATCTAGATTCTGTGGGGGTCCATCTGAATGCTTATCAAAGCAGGCAGAGTGTGAGGAAGCAAGATGAAATGCTGTAGCGACAGGGTAATTTTAGTCTATTTTCAGACAGGTGATGTCTATAATCTACTACCATTTTAGTCCTAGTTGCATTTGCGTTCATTTGTAGGGCTTAACTATGCGGTTTGACAGGGTTTAGTGCCTTTTTCTGTTTTCTTGGACCTACAGGCCCGAAAGCTAGAGAGAAGCCATTTTGTATTTCTGCCTCGACTGTTCGAGGCGCTCGCAGGGTAAAGGTAGTGTTTAGAATTCATCCTGTTGTTCGCTAGAGAGGAACCGGTCAAGACTGGCCCTTATCGAAGGAATGTGTTTGTCTCCCCGGCTCTAGACGCAATACGCAGGTGGCCACTGAGGAAGGCGAAGGCAGCCGGGGACTGGTACAGGAATTCGGTGGGAGTCGGCCTAATATCGGAATTTTCCATAGAGAAAGTGAGCTCTATATTATCAAGGAGCAAGTAGAGAGGAGAGAGAGAGAGCAGCGTGTGAAGTAGACAGAAGAAGTTGGTCCAAAGGCTGGTGCATAGAGATTGATACCATCAGCTAATCGAAATCCTGAAACGGAGAGAGAGAGTGATTGAGAATCCTGTAGTGACATCATACAGGAGTGGCAGAGACTAAGTCCAGAAGAGGGTTCGAGAATCCTGGAACCATGGCAGCGTAGATGAGGCGTAGCGGTGCAGACGTGTATTCGTGAGCCATAGAGGGAGAGCAGAGTCCCGAGCACATTGAAGACAAAGCGAGAGAGAGAGAGAGAGGAATCATCTCCGCTGCTGAAATGGAAAGGCACACGTCTAAGGTGAGGCGTTCTGAGCTTAGTGTAGAATACATCTAACCATTCATTTTTATCCCCTTTTAGGTTATAGGTAGCGACTAACTTAATTCAAGTGTCATTTGCTCATGAGGGGAGAGTGTGAACTTCATTTGGGAAATAACTCTTAAAGATGAATCCCCATTACTGTCCCCATTAGTGTATATCGTCGGGTGACGTTAAAGAGATTGTCAGGTGGCATTTAAGATATTGTCGGGTGACGTTAAAGATATCGTCCGGTGACGTTAAAGACATCGTCCGGTGACGTTAAAGACATCGTCCGGTGACGTTAAAGATAACAGTCTTACGGGACTATAAATATAGCGTTAAAGATATCGTCGGGCGACGTTAAAGAATATAAGATGAGGTAATTATAGGATAAGATATCGAATCCATTAGGTGTTAGTGGTATCTGTGATTATACAGGCTTGTAAATAGCTTCTTTTCACTTTCTCAGGTGAGTATTCTAGATATCTTGTAAATAGTGGCCTGAGAAGAGTGTCGTTACGTGACGACTGGGTTAGCCACAGTTGGTGAGCTGCCTGTCCTGAGAATCCGGTCGTTACAAATGCCCCGGTAGCATTCAAACCCTTGCCACCTCAGTTTGTACCCAGTCATATGCAAATCAGTCTTGACCCTGCTCCAGTAGGAACAGTCCGGGTTCAACTGCCAGGCCAGGCCCACCCCCCATGAATCAGAAGAAAAGCAACTTGAGACCAAATTCTTCAATTGGTTCTCGTCAGTCGGGTGCAACCTGGTTCCAGTGGCTCAGTGAGCATGTGACTCAAGTCTGGGCATACGCTTGCAGTCACCCTCGACCATATGTATGGATATAACACCCCTTATCCAACAGGGATTATAGATTTGCTGATAAACGCCAAAAAGTATGAATCGTCTCTAGGAGATTCACAGATTGCTTTGTCTCAGAATTAATAAAGAAACGTTGGGGCAGATTTACAAGCCCCTTGCAACACTTTTACGCCGCCGTTGAGTCACTTTTGTGACACAGCGGCGACGTAAACCATACGCCATGTTGCGACTTATTTACAGCCTGAGGCATCTAGGCAGGTGCGTCACGTTGTAAAACCCTGCGCCACATGAAACCTGCATCAGGTTTATTGTGGGCGTTCTGTCGCAGGGTGGGCGTTCCCTCGCAGGAAAGCCCCATAAAACTGACACAGTGAAATCTACAAGATTTCACTGAGTCAGTTTTACGACGCTGCTGCATCAAATCCTTTCACCTGCCTGAAGCAGGCGTAAGGAGTGACGCACCACGTTTAGTATGGGCGGCTCCTGTGCATTGCAGGAGTTGTGTCATGCTTGAGATGCGACTCCAGCAATGCCCCACCTGTACGCCACAAGATGCGTCATGCATCTGCCCCTCGTTGCACCATGGTGCGCCGCATTGTGAATGCGACGCATCTGTGGTGGCGCAAGGGGGGGGATTACGTGACGCATCTGTTCTGGCGAATCTCTGCTGATTTGCATCCGAAGTTGTAAATCTACCCAGTTTTTTCTACAAAGCCTGTTTTTTGTTTTGTTTTTAAGACAAATTAATTGCCTACAACTCTCTCAGAAACGTAAGGTACTCAAGAAAAAGGTTTTGCCACACTCCTCTTCACATGTCTGAGTTCAGGTCTGAAAACAGAGAGGAAGGGTTTTATTCCTCGCCCGACCCCCTCCCCCCACCCCCCAACAAACTCAGTAGAGACACAAGCACTTCGTGACTCAATGGCATTTAGGCATCTTTTTAAATGAAGAGGGTGGCTTTTCATTAGCAGAAAAATACTATAGTTATTTATAATAATAATAAAAAAATAGACCACTGATGCTTCTCTCAACAACAAACGACATGTTATATTGCCGGGGTTGCTACTCGGCTGCAACACCCCTTTTAGCCAGATGGGCTGGTCAAATCCTCTTACTAAGAGGTTGTGACTGTACCAATTTTCTTTTCATCTCATCTGTTACCCGATTACTAGTGTGTTGTGTTTATGCTCTCCATAGGATAACACTGAATTAGGTGGGTACAAATTCCCTCTATTTGTATCCCCCTCATACAGGATTAAAATGAAAGTGGATTGTGTAAGGGCTTTATTTAGGAAACTATCCTCCTCACTAAAATAAATATAAGCCTGATGCACAAACCGGCAGTTGTCTCTGCACTCCATACAAGTATATGGTATACGTATACAAGAATAGCAGAAAATAATCACTTCTAGTGCTGGTCGCCCATGTCATCATGTGCCTTACCACCCAAATACACAGCACCACACGTGGCAGCGCTGCAAGCAAAACCTGAGGGGTCCTCTCAAGTGAATAGGAGGTTGTTACTTCAGTAAAGCCAGTCTGGGAAAGGTTGGCCAGCACAATTCCTATTTGGGGGTGTGTGGGTTCCCTAAGATAAAGAGCTCAAAACTCAGGGACTTTGTATCTCTTAGAATGTCAGTGTTTTAAAGCCTCATACCTGTTGCCCAATGACATCAACTCCCGCATTCTCCTTGGCAGCTTTCAGAAGTCATAAAAAAACCTTTCATTCAAACAAGAGGTCTATCTGAGAATTTGGCTTCTTCGACAATTCAACCTAAAAGCGAATATTTTCACAGTCTTTGACTTAATGTAACATGTCTCTAAATCAGAGATCTTCAAGTTTTTTGATTCTGAGACCCCCAAGTCAAAATATTTTAGGCATGAGGACCTACTCCGGCCAATTTCTAGAACTTGGTACTCATCATTGAAAATTATCGACAACCATAAATGTCCTGAATTCCCATAGCAGACCATTTGTAAAGTGGGGAGATAATATTAAACAATGTTTAGCAAACCAAAGGTCAGTGAGAGTGGGGGTGTGGTCAAATGTGTGGCTAAAAACAAAGCCTCATTTATGAGGAACTGGCTGGCATTGGGCAGCGCAGCAAGTCATCTTGCTGGTCTGTCGTAGGCCAGTGTGAAAGGACAGGAATGCACCTTATTTATGAAATATGGTGCATTCATGTACTTTCCCACTGCATTGGTGCACAGATCGCTGCCTAGCGCCTATGTAGGCAGGATTGTTTTTGTGCAGGAAGGGGCACCTTCCTGCACAAAAAAATCATGAGAGGGGTTTACCTCTTTCTATGTGAGATGCAGAATGCAGCACACATGGAAAGAGAAAAAAAGATTAAGGAGAAATGAAAACATTTCTCCTCGTTATGCTTAATGGGGGAAGGCGTAAGGGTTTGTAGCTGCCCCAGGTTTACATGGTTTTAAAACTATCTGGGGTGGCATCAAAATCCATGGGTGTTGCATGGGAGCACTACCCGCAAAGCCCATGGAACACCTACTTGACAGAGTAAGACAACGCAGGGACCTGCAATGCTTTGTCTTACTCCATGTCTATGAGGCGAGGCAAAGCCATGCAGGGTGACTTTGGGTCGCCTCATAGGTATGATTGAGACACTTGTGCTGGCGGAGGTTCAAAAATGTGACGCCCTGGCAACGCAAGCCTCTCATAAAGCAGCCCCAAAATATTTTGTTTGTTTTTTAGGTCTTTCACCATCAGGTGGCTACATATTTAAATTAATGGGTAGCTTAAATGAAAAATACATTTGTAAAAGTTGTTACTCAGTGAGAAATGCACTGGAGCACATTAGGAAACCTCTATTAGTTAATGCACTGCAGAGGTCTGTGTGTAACCAGAGAGTCACAGAATTAGACTTGGTTGGTGCAGTGGAGAGTAGGGACTAGGGCTACGATGCCACAGCCTGTGACAGAAAGCACAGAGTGTGTAAGTTATTATTTTAAAGTTGCATTACACATAAGATAGACTGCTACGAACTGTTCAAATAGTGTTATGATAAAAATGGAGCTTCCAAAATGTAGATTTTATTAATATCAGACCTTAAGTAATGCCATTTCTTTTGCATAACTTTCCCTTCAGTACCTCCTCAGTAGTGCTAAGTGCGGCGTCAATGCAATTACGACTAAAAACATGCTCTTCACGGCCCAGTTGTTAACTCTTCCTACTACCACAAAAAAAAAATCTTTGCCCTCATAATGCTCGGAGTGATTCGAGCAATTAAAGCCAGAACCGCTCCCAAGCACCCTTTACATTTGCAGATTAACTCACACATTTGCATTTCATTTAGGCAAGCAGGCACGCTGGCACAAAGGATTGTTTTACCTGTCTGCCCGGCCTTTTTCTTTCACAGCTGAGGAGACTCAATTAACGTCAGCTGAAGAACAGAAGAAGCCTGGATGATTGTATTTTTGCTTATCACACATTTTAGATTCCAGACAGAAGTGAGGCCTGGAAATGTGCAAACCCCTTCCTAAGACTCCACTGCCCCCCTGGGGGTCGTGCCCCACAGATTGAAGACCTCTGCTCTAAATCCTTCATTACAAATTACATAAAGCAAGTTATCAATATATTATTAGACAGGCTAGCATAGTGCCTCATCAGCCTCTAGTTGATCATCTATTTGATCATCATATGTTATAAAGTCAGGCACAGGATGACAACTCTTGTCTATCAAGTGACAGAATCTGGCAACATTCTCCAAAGGGGAGGGCACTCCAAGGAAGTTATGGACGGTGTGAAGTTCACCCCGGTCAATAACCACACAAGGGCCCTTCCCATTACATACAATTACTATTGCAAGTCAGAGCTTTAAAATTTGGGGTGCAATTCACAAAATTGCTAGTTAGATGGTGTATTTTTCATGGGGTTACTTGGGTGAAAGTTTACAAGAATCATACCCATTCGATTTTTTTGTTGATAAAGCGTATTTTGTCACACTGACACAAATTGTAGTAAAAGCCTGATTTTGAGGGTCACAAAAAGGAACACTTAAAGGTCAATAGCAGATTTTAGTTACAATATAAAGATATGCTGGTGATAACATACTCGTTTTAGGAACTGGAGTGAGTTCTAAGGTCATTTACCTCAGTGAATGAAAAATGTTACTTACCCTTTAAGCATCTGTTTATAGTGAAGAATGCTCTAGTTTCACACGCTCTGTATACTCTCACATCTAGTGTTGGCCACAGCAATTCACAAATGTTTTTTCTTTGAAGAAAGTCTTTTGAGTCATGGGATACACTGGGACTCCACCCTCAGTTGGCAATGGTCATCGGCACCCCTCCATGTTAGTGTTTTTCGCCCAGCAGGTGAGAGTACTATGGAGCGGTAAGTGAATGCAATATAATGCACATGGGAATTCTGAAAAGGTAACTCATTAGTAAAAGAAGAGATCTGCAAATAGAGCCACATGGAAAGGAGGGTGGGTACATGTGAATCTACAAACAGATGCTTATACAGGGCAAGTAACATTTTCTGTTTGTAGCATGTGTTGCGGTATATACAAATGCTCTGCACAGACTGTAAAGTAGTACCCTCTACTAGCGGTGGCTCGTGTGTGGTAAATGCAGATGTTCATAATATGGAATTAATGCCCGTCTGCCCAATCATTGCTTGCTTTCTGCCTAAGAGCCATACACAACAGTGCTTGGTAAAAGTGTGTGGGGTTGACCAAGTAGTTGCTTTACATACCTCAGCTACAGGGATATTACCAAGAAAGGCTACGTTTGTTTACATGTGGAATGTGCTCTGAGATTAACAAGGAGTGCTCTTTTGGCTTTGTTATTGCAAGGTTGGATGCATTAGACTACCCATCTTCCTAACCAGTCTTAGAAATAGGCTGACCCTTATGTGGCTTAGGAAAGGCTATGAACAGCTGGCCATTCTTGCGAAAGGGCTTGATTTTTTCAACATTGCACATAAGAGAGTGATTGACATGTGGAGGGTACTTTTTTGCTACTGAATCCGGTTGAGGAACTGTATTTTTGGGTGAAACAAAAGTAGGAAACCACTTTAGAGGGGGACCATTAGGTTACTGTTGAGCCTTCGGTTAGTTTTCAGTACAAACCTGTCCCTATGAACTCCAAAGAAGGGTTCCTGTAGAGTGAGGGTTTAGCAACTCACTGATGTGCCTGAAGAATGTTGGAGAAGCTACCTTCCAAGAAAGCAACTGGAGAGGGCAAGAGTGTAAGGGTTAAAGGCGGGACACATTAGTGGGGGCAACTCGGGGGGCATCATCATTTTGAGGCTCTACAAGGATGCGAAAAAGTGAGAAGCGTTCCCTGTTTTATATGTAAATGGTTATGGCTGCTAAATAGAGCTCTAAGGGAGTGTACACAAGGCTTGATTTCTGTAGATGGAGCAGGTAACAAAAACGTCCTGGACCGTAGATTTAAGAGAGTGGAGGTGTTTGGGAAATGCAATAATAGCCAAATCTCAGTGGTAGGCCTCTGGGACTCACTTATATGGTCATGACTCTTGTGGAAGACACAGGTAGCTTAATTCTAGGACCTCAGGTGCCAGATCGCTAGATTTAGCTGGGGCCTGGGTGTCAGAGCCGACCTTAGTTTCTAGTAAGAAGGTCTGGCCTGCTGGGGAGCTGCTCATGGGAGATGATTGACATCTCAAGGAGAGCCGAGTATCAGGGCTGTCTGCACTACAAGTGGCTACCAGACTCAGGGTCTGAGTTGTTTGCTGAATATTCCGCATCATACGTGGAAGGAATGGGAGAGGCAGAAAAGAGTAAGCAAAAATCCCTGACCAATTTATCCACCGTGCATTGCCCATGGACTGGAGGCTAAGTTGAGGCATTCTACATTTTCAGAAAGGGAAACCGGTCTATTAATGGAGTGCCCCAACTTGGAAGTAGTACAGCAGGACTTGGGGGTGGAGTTCCCATTCATGAACTTGTTGATGCCTCCTGCTGAGCAGGTCTGCCAAGTCGTTGTCCAATCCGGAAGATACTCCACCAGGAGGTGCATGTGATGACAGAGTGTCTAATGCCAGGTTTGCTCGGCTAGTCGCAAGCGAGAAGTCATATTTTCTGTTTTGATGAGGACTACTTTGCCTTGAATGAGTGGTAGGAAGGCTTTGACAGCAAGATGTATATAGCAAGGAGCTCAAGGTAGTCTATGTGGTATCCTTGGTACCGAGGGGCCCACCTTCCCTGTATGGACATGTGGTTGAGATGCACCCCCCAAAAGCTGACGAGAGGGAGTCATTGGTGACTTCTGAGTGGGGTCTAGGAAAGGCCTGCCATGTTACAGACTGTTGTTGTGCCATCACTGCAGAGAGTGATGGGCGCTGGCCTTCACCATCACTAGATCTACCCACTGACCCTCTGCGGGTGCCCAGTGAGCTAAAACACATCGCTGTAGCAGGCGCAAATGGAGATGGGCATCGGATACTATGGTGAAACTAGAGACCATCATAAATAAGAGGCGCATAAAAATTCAGAGTGGGAACTGAAAAAAACTTAAGAAATGCTGGAATGCCATCACCCTTTCCAGACTGAGATAAGCTTTGTCTGAGACGGCGTTGATAACTTTTCCTAGCAAGGGTTGAATCTAGAGGGGGTGCAGGTGGTATTTGTTGTAAAGCCAAAGCTGTGGTGCAGAGAAATGGTACCTTGAGTGGGGGCTAAAGACATTGAAGCTTGATTTTGATGAGCCAGTGACTGAGGAAGGGAAATACATGGATGCCGCTTCTCCTTAAGTGGGGAGCTACCACTACTATGCGTTTTGTTAAGACCGTTGGAGCAGTACTTCGAATCGATAATGGTGGCCACTTACCAAAAAGCAGAGGTAGTGCCGGTGGGCAGAATTGATGGCGATATGAAAGTAAGCATATTTAAGGTCTAATGCCATCATGTAGTCGCCTTACTGGACCATAGAGATGACCTAAGCAAGATTTTTCCAAAATGGGCCTGTAGGAACCGTCCTTGTTTGGTGAGGAAGGAAAGAGAGTAAATTCCCTTGCCCTGATAGTGAGGGGGCACTGGTACTATGGCCCCCTTTTTCAAGGAGATTTTGTACCTCTACCTGCAGGAGTTTGAGATGTTCATACTAAGGGTGTAGGTGCAGGGTGGGATGTTGGGGAGAGGATGTAGCCTTACGGCTAGGGCGGTCGACCTCGACGCTCAACATCCTGAGATTCTGGGCAAATCACTTAATCTCCCTGTGCCTAACAAAAATTAATGTGTTCATCTGTAAAGGAACGGATGCTCATGTAAAGCGCTCTGATACCCGATTTCTCGGGTCTAGTTGGTGCTAGATGAAGCACTAAAAAAATGTTTTTTAAATGTAGGGAGGTGTTGTGGGAAATTCTAGTTAGTAGCTGTGGTGAAACACTGCTAACACCCACTGGTCTGATGTGATTGCTTCACACCAAGGAAGCAAATGTTGTACTGTTCATATGCGGAAGGATGAGTCAGTGCTTGGGGGTGGAGGCTCCTTTACCAAAGCCACCTATACCCCTGCCATTATTGGTGTTTCTCCTGTCGATACCCCTGTGTAACCTCTTCTTGAAACAGTATTGTTGGCTCTAGTATGAGAGATGGGGAAATCTGGAAAAGCAGCCTGGGAGCCTCCTCTAGCCTGCTGTCTCAGAAAGAATGTAAATGTAAATGTGTTTCGATTTATATAGCGCAACACTTTAACCCAGGGGTCTCAAGGCGCTTGCTTAGGGAACCCGTCCTGGTATTCCCCTGTGAGATACCCCGGCCGGGTATCCACAAGGTGAAAGCCAGGCATCCCGCCGCGAGGGGCCGTAGTGGAGATTAAGCAAGCTATTGCCCAGAGTCGCAGAGTGTGACCCCATGAGTCGAGTAGGCACCGGAGCGAGAATTGTCAACTCCGTGGAATTTTGAGCCCGAGACCCGCCGAGGCGGGGAATCGAACCCTGGTCCACGGCCGATCTCAGCTTCCGGGTCTGCCGCCTCTAACCACTGAGCCACGCTTCTCTGCTGTTGGACCGTGTCTGGTGGGCATCCATAGACTTGTCCAGCTTCAGCTTTTCTAGCATCTCGTCAACCTGCAGTCCAAACAGATGTTCCCCATCTAAAGGTGCCTGAGGAGATAATGATGGACCTCCAGTTTCTGTGCCCTGTCATATCAGGAAAGAAGGCCTACAGAGCTGGCTATCCTCCAGTGGGTGGAGGCCCCCACCACCACGACCTGATTACCTACAGCATTGAAATTCTGCTCTCCTTGACGGCGGACAGGGATATGTCACCTGTGACCTGAGCAGAACTCCACTTGTGTGCTTTGTGCAACTAGAAATTCTGGTGGTACGCGCCCTCTTGATGCAGACTGGGTTA
This sequence comes from Lissotriton vulgaris, assembly GCF_964263255.1. Taxonomy (NCBI): domain Eukaryota; kingdom Metazoa; phylum Chordata; class Amphibia; order Caudata; family Salamandridae; genus Lissotriton; species Lissotriton vulgaris. The sequence continues at coordinate 349,921 of NW_028243866.1, read as the reverse complement.
TGGGAGAAAACTTGTATTTTTTCCTCGACCCGTGGTGTTACGACACTGGTCTTTCCTGGCTCTTTAAAGGTGTTAGGAGATGATTTTAACATGCCCTTTAGCATGGGCAAGAATTTAACCAATCTTTCTGATTTGGATAACATCTCCAGTAGGAATTCATCGGTTTCTGGCATTCCAGCCATCTTCAGCCCGGCTTGCTTGAATCCAGTGGCAAAGTGAGCAAGGGACTCACGTCTGAGCATACCCTGCCGCACTTATGGCGGCCAAAAGCGGTACAAAAGGGGGTGGTGATGGACGGAGCATCTGAATCAATCAAACACTCACACCCAGTCAAAAGATCTGGGTTTAACCCATCACCGTTCTTTAGCCCACTCTGCCACCCCAGTTCAGACATGGCCATATGCAAATCAGTCTGACCATGTGCCTCATGGGAACAGTCCAGCCCGAACTGCCAAGCCATGTCTTCCCTGGACCGGAAACAAGCTTCCGAGGACCGGTTTCTGGCATTCCAGCCGTCTTCAGCCCGGCTTGCTTGAATCCAGTGGCAAAGTGAGCAAGGGACACACGTCTGAGCATACCCTGCCACACTTATAGCGACCAAAAGCGGTACAAAAGGGGGTGGTGATGGACGGAGCATCTGAAACAATCCAATGCCATGGGATTCAAGCAAGCCGGGCTGAAGACGGCTGGAATGCCAGAAACCGGTCCTCGGAAGCTTGTTTCCGGTCCAGGGAAGACATGGCTTGGCAGTTCGGGATGGACTGTTCCCATGAGGCACAGGGTCAGACTGATTTGCATATGGCCATGTCTGAACTGGGGTGGCAGAGTGGCCTAAAGAACGGTGATGGATTAAACCCAGATCTTTTGACTGGGTGCGAGTGTTTGATTGATTCAGATGCTCCGTCCATCACCACCCCCTTTTGTACCGCTTTTGGCCACCATAACTGTGGCAGGGTATGCTCAGACGTGAGTCCCTTGCTCACTTTGCCACTGGATTCAAGCAAGCCGGGCTGAAGACGGCTGGAATGCTAGAAACCGGTCCTCGGAAGCTTGTTTCCGGTCCAGGGAAGACATGGCTTGGCAGTTTGGACTGGACTGTTCCCATGAGGCACAGGGTCAGACTGATTTGCATATAGCCATGTCTGAACTGGGGTGGCAGAGTGGGCTAAAGAACGGTGATGGATTAAACCCAGATCTTTTGACTGGGTGTGAGTGTTTGATTGATTCAGATGCTCCGTCCATCACACCCCCTTTTGTACCGCTTTTGGCCACCATAAGTGTGGCAGGGTATGCTCAGACGTGAGTCCCTTGCTCACTTTGCCACTGGATTCAAGCAAGCCGGGCTGAAGACGGCTGGAATGCCAGAAACCGGTCCTCGGAAGCTTGTTTCCGGTCCAGGGAAGACATGGCTTGGCAGTTTGGGCTGGACTGTTCCCATGAGGCACAGGGTCAGACTGATTTGCATATAGCCATGTCTGAACTGGGGTGGCAGAGTGGGCTAAAGAACGGTGATGGATTAAACCCAGATCTTTTGACTGGGTGTGAGTGTTTGATTGATTCAGATGCTCCGTCCATCACCACCCCCTTTTGTACCGCTTTTGGCCACCATAAGTGTGGCAGGGTATGCTCAGACGTGAGTCCCTTGCTCACTTTGCCACTGGATTCAAGCAAGTCGGGCTGAAGACGGCTGGAATGCCAGAAACCGGTGCTCGGAAGCTTGTTTCCGGTCCAGGGAAGACATGGCTTGGCAGTTCGGGCTGGACTGTTCCCATGAGGCACAGGGTCAGACTGATTTGCATATAGCCATGTCTGAACTGGGGTGGCAGAGTGGGCTAAAGAACGGTGATGGATTAAACCCAGATCTTTTGACTGGGTGTGAGTGTTTGATTGATTCAGATGCTCCGTCCATCACCACCCCCTTTTGTACCGAGTTTTCTCTTCCAAGGCAGAGTCTGGTTTCATTCAGAGATAACTTCATTGCAATTGTTCCCATCTGGGGATGGATGCCAAATCTTTTTCACATTGCATCCAGTTACTCTTGAACCTTTGTAGGATGGATTGCTCTGAGTCTTCAACACTGCCTTTGGTTCAAATAGCGGTTTCAGAGTGGACAGTGGTTTCAGCGCCGAAAGGGACTGAAGGCCTGTGAATCTTCGGGCTCAGCAACTGTGGAGGGGCAGTGTCCCTGGACTGGGGCCTTGTCACTCGGAGGCATTTGCTTATTGCCATATGGCACCCGAGGCAGAAGATGCCTTGAAGGCTAGGCAGCCTTGAATGTGGGACTCTATGTCCGACCCCAATAGGGGTGGTACTCTGTCTCCACATCAAACCTCTTTGGAGGCTTAGCGTGAGCATCGACGCGGACACACAGTGCTTGCGGAGGTCTTTGCTCATGCACCATTGGACATAGAGGACAAAGGAACCTCCTCCTCTTCCTCCTTGTCGTACTCGGAGGAGACAACTGCCTTTGGTCTAGGTGATGGCTGATGGGGTGCTATGCCTGAAGTGCCAGCTCCTTCACCCCCTCAATGTAGAGCGGTGCTTGTTTTCCGACGAAATCACGGCTGCTCTTAGAGGATTGCAGTTCCTTCTTTTGATGTTCCCAACGCGTTTCTTAGTGGTATAGAGGGGTCTTTTTCAAACAGAAGGTGAGGCAGACCCTCATACATTGTGATGTTATGTTATGTTACCACTATTTATATAGCGCAACAGCTGCCCCAGCAAAGGGGCGTCCAGGCACTGACAGCAGAGCAACTATCATGAAAGGGTGGAATAGGGCCCAGACTACACGGCGGGAGGCTACGGATACGGGCAGGCAGCGAGTTCCACAGGTAAGCCGCCCTGCAACGGAAGGGGGAATCTGAGAAGAGGTAGATCTACAAACCATGCGTCTGGCGAACCACATTTACTTTGCGTGGCAAAAAGATCAGATCTGAAAAGGTGTCCATTTAATCTGTGTGCATTCTCCATAAAGGAGTCATTGGAAACGAGGAGCCTGTGGCCCCAGGGAGAAGACTTCAAAGAATGCCCCTCGAAAGCACAGACAACGAAAGCTTTTCCAAGTATCAGTGTCAAATTGGATTGTGTGACCTGAAGAAACATGGTGGACACGATGAATGTCCGAGCCCTGTGTTTAAAAAAACAAAGAAATAAATAAAAATAAAAAAAATAATATATATCACAGGCCACTGCATGTTTAGTTAATAAGCATGCATATTATCTCCTGATATCACTAGTGTCTGAGTACAGGGAGCCGCCACTGTTCCCATGCCTGTTCGAACTTCAACTACTATGAAACTCAGTAAGTTCTCATTACAAATGAGTATTCTGGATATCCCATTCCTCCCGTAAGACCATCTTGGGAGGCAGTTTGACATGTGGATGTGTCTTTCGCTTTTTGGATGACTAAAGAACAGAGTGCACTGTATAGGATTACTATAAAAAATTCTGTTAAATATAGTTCAACATTAAAACCTGTATTGAATCAACCAGGGGGATTAGACCCCTATGGTAGAAATTATTGTGCAAAATAACAGAGTGGTTAGAATACAAGAGATAAATTATGCAAGGTATCTGGTTGCTTATTAGACACAGCCAGTCCCTTCTACTGAATTATATGATTATGTTGGCTATATTTTTGTCCACAGGTATTACCGCAGTGTGTTTTGAGCAGCCCCAGAATATAGTGGGCCCATCCTCAACCTACAGAAATAAGGGGAATATAGGGAATCAGAGGTCCTGACGAAAGCCGTAAAGACTAGTGCTATATTAAATCGGCTGAAACATGTTGACAAGTATGCAGCTGGGAGGGGTGAAGGGCTTCTAAAAGTCCCTGACACCATCAAGCTATATTTATTTTTAATACTAGTCGGGAAATACAGGAATAAAGCATAGCGGCGGATATTCCTGAGCCAGTTTTAGACTTCAAGTTCTGCACTAATATTTTTTTCATTTTTTGTTCCCTATAAGTTTGTTTATATTGTCTCCATCTTCCCTTTTGCTCCACCCCAGGCATTGGTCTACGCAGGGGTGCTGGTTTTGCTGGTTAGCAAGCCCTACGATGAAGCATGCCACAAATTGTGGGTGAGAGCAGTTTCACACATCTAGCACATGCCACCATAACTAACAGTGTAGGGGATATATGTAAAAGATAAGAAAAATACATAACACTCAATCAATTAAACGAATATCATTCACAAGGGATTACTAGTTAAATATCTGGAATAATTACTATGATGGAAGAACAGGGCATGGAGTATGGAGATGATGCAGTGGCACAGATTCTATCAGGGCCCTCGCTTTTGGGAGATACCTCGATCAATCAAGTCCTTACCCAGGGAGAGGGCTCGGATACACTAATGGAACTAAAACAAATGTAAAAAAAATCGTAGATGGTTCTATCCACACAGAATATTTGAGGGCAAATGAGGGCCCACAGGGCCAATTAGTGAATAATGAGACCTTGATCTTCTTGGAAGATGTGACATTTAGAAAAGACTGGGCACTCATTGCCTGGAAGAGTACGAGGGATTAGCTAAACCTAATCATCAACACAGCGAAAAGGATAGCCGACACACTGATTATACAGATCCAGGTTAATTAACAAGGGCTTAAAGCAAATATAATCACAGCAACATATAAGAGGAAAATCAACAGGTGAATATAAAGACTATTTAAAGCAATCAAAGTTAAATAAGTTACAAAAAGATCTCAAACGCTCCTCAAGAGAGCGATTATAGCCATACATCACAGATGAGCATGTGCAACAAAAACAGGACGAAACAAAGGAAGGCTCCCAAGAGGGCAGAAGAGAAAGGGACACCTTAAAAACCAGCAGCAACCGTAGTGATTATGAAAATAAACCCAGATGGAGAGGGGAGAGGAAGGGGATTTCAACAGGGACCTTGTCCCATGTATCTTCCCACTTTCCCAGGATACATGAATCAAGGATATGGGTGGCTGACTATGCTCCCTCCTATACTGCATATGTAGAGACAGGGATTCCAGAACACACAATTCCCACAGATCCCAAACTCTTTTTTAGTAAGAGGTAGGGGAAGGGGAAAACAGAGAGGATCCCAGAGAGTACAATGGGAGGATCTAAATCAACAGGTGACCAGAAGCATGTCACGGGACTATGTCCCCGGAACGAGCAAGGAATCACATTGGTCATGATTCTTATTGATGTAGCCCTAACAGAACCCCATGAAAGAATCTTGAACAAGGGACTTAGTTTTGTTCCAACAAATACATTGAATGGTTTTCAACAACGGCAAGAATTAGCGGAATTTTTCAGGAACATTAGATTAAGAATATTCTTTGAAGGGAAGGAAGGGAATGGCACAAACAGAGGGGACATCCCCCTCGCCCAAAATCTAAGTTCAACCCACCGTTCTCAACACTTCCCCTGGAGGTGGCCACGTTTGAACATGCTGTTATACATAAAAAGGAAGAATTTACTACAAAACAGTTCAGTCCTTTTAGAAATCTTACTAGAGAGGAAAAGGAAGCCCTGGAACAACTAAGACGAAATATACAACTGGTTATAAAACTAGCGAATAAGGGAGAATCTATAGTCATCCAGACCTGGTCAGCCTACTTCAAAGAATGTATCAACCTTCTATCAGACAGAAGGAACTACAGTATGCTCCCCCGGGACCCAACCCCTGAAATACGAACAGAAATAGCCACCTTAGTAGAGGAAGCAGTGAATAATGATTGGATTTCACAACAGGAAGGGCTCTTCCTGTGTAATCACAACCCCATCATTCCATATTTTTACACACTGCCAAAAATATACAAACCCACTAGACCTCCATCAGGGAGACCGATAGTATTGGGGATCGCCTCAATACTTGGATCGTTGCCACCATTTTGTGACTTTTTCTTCAAACTGTTGGTACAGAAAACGGAAGCATACGTGCATGACATGAGAGATCTCTTACACCTCGTCAAAGACATCGAATTTGACTCAACAAAGGAATTCCTGGAAGTTTTGGACATCCAGTTACTCTATACTAACATCCCTTAAAGGGAGACACTGAGGGTGGTGGAGGATTTACTGTTTGCACAAGACTGGATGTACAGTACCCAGAGATCTTTCAGCTTAAACTTAGCAGAAATTGCATTGACTTAAAACTTTTTTGAGTCTGAGGATACCATTTATTTGCAGACCCACGGGACATCAATGGGGAGTACATTCATCCCGAGCCTGGCACCATGATATGTGGCAGCTTTTGAGCAACAACATATTTTAACCCAGGACAGCCCCTGGTCGGCCCACATAAAATTGTGGCGAGGGTTTATTGATAATGTTCTGGAGGGGTGACAAACTAGCGCAATATTTTCCTACACTGGCTCAACAGTCGTAACCCTCTATTACACTTTACTTCTACCATCACATGAACAAATCTTCTGTTTTTGGACTTGGTCATTGAACCCAGGGAAGGAATACTAACTACTCATGTTTTTCATAAACCCACAGATAGAAATGCCCTTCTATCATTCAATAGCTTTCAGCCCAAGTCTCTTAGGGGGAACCTACCAGTGGGCTATTCTTCCGCCTAAGGCAGAACTGCTCAGACAGAAGAGATTTTAATGAGGAATTGATTGAAATCTCTGAAAAACTCCGGAAGAGAGACTACCAGATCGGGTGATAAAGAAAGCACAGAACAGAGCATCCAACTGCAATAGGGAAGCATAAAAACCTAGAGTGACGAACACAATCTGCATCACCACTTTCAATACTGCATCGAATAACATAAAACACATTATACGAAAAAATTGGCGCATTTTAAACTCCAACGACCTTAACCTTCAAAACCCTAATTTTCCTTCAAGAGAAGTGAGAACATTCGGGATTTATTAGTACACACTTGTTAGAAATGGGGATCTCTAGTTGGCAGCGGCTGGCGCCGAGGTCCAACTAGGGATCCTTCTTCCTAAGTCAGAGTAAGGGTGCTACACCCTTTGATAACCCCTGCTCAACCCTGTGGTAATGTAGCACAAGCAGACAGGCCTATCTCAGAGGCAGTGTGTGAAGCATTTATGACCATATACAATAACACAGGGAAGACGCTACAAACGGACACCACAAGCAGTTATAGAAAAATAGTTATCTTTATATAGACCGAACAGGAGGCTAAAAAGAGCTCAAGGAGCCACAATGCACATAATTATAGATTTACTTCAAAAGCAATAAAGGCACTCAAAAAGCGCGTGGAACGAACTTAGTTCGAGGCTGGGGTCCACGCGACCCGGTGGTGCACAATGTACCTGAGACTTAAAGGGGCACGGCAAGCAGCCTCACAAGGAAGCCACGGTGATGACAGGCGGAATCGCAGAGGCCACAGCTCCCAGCTGTAGCGGTCCGCGGCGTGACTCACGATAATCCTGGGACCCGGTGGTGCACAATGTACCTGAGATTTAAAGGGGCACGGCAAGCAGCCTCAAAAGGAAGCCACGGTGATGACAGGCGGAATCGCAGAGGCCACAGCTCCCAGCTGTAGCGGTCCGCGGCGTGACTCACGATAATCCTGGGACGGGGCTTAAAGGCGGGCACGCAGCGGCACACGCAGGGGGTAACAAGATCCTCAAAGTGGGGACTAGTGCGGGCACTCAGCAGCACAGCTACTCAGCTGCAGCAGCCCACAATAGCGATTGCAATGATTCTCGTAGGACGGCTAATGCGGGCACTCAGCGGCACAGCTCCTCAGCTGCCGCGGCCCACAATAGCTATAACGATGATTCTCGCAGGATGGCAAATGCGGGCACTCAGCTGTGGCGGCCCACAATAGCGATAAGGATAACTTTGGTAACAGAGGCACATGCGGGCTCTCAGTGGCAACAGTTCTTGAGCTGAGGCAGCCCACAATAGCGATACCGATGACTTCAGTAGCACAGGCAAAAGCGGGCTCTCAGCGGCAACAGCTCCTCAGCTGCCATGGCCCACAATAGCAATATTGATGACTTTAGTAACACAGGCAAATGCGGGCTCTCAGCGGCAACAGCTCCTCAGCTGCCGTGGCCCACAATAGCGATATTGATGACTTTAGTAACACAGGCAAATGCGGGCTCTCAGCGGCAACAGCTCCTCAGCTGCGGAGGCCCACCCACAATAGCGATGCGATGACTTTCAGCCTGTGTTGCCTGCAATAGGACCAGAGGCTTTGGAATTCTCAACAGAGGCCTCACCTGCAAGTAGAATCCCCCTCAAATAGGTATCCGGACGGCTGATGGGTGAAGTCTAATGTCCCTGGGACTTCGGCAGGAGGCGTGCTCAAATCAGGCCCTTGGGTAGTTGCTTCAGCAAGAAGGATGAAAGTGAGGAGGAGGAGCTACGCGAGCATCCGAGATGGCCGCGTGAGCACAGGGCTCCCGGGACCTTCGCCGCTCTTTGCAAAATATCCTGACCCTATCCTGATTTTTCAGATGGGTTACTGAAGATGAACCTCAGCTGATGCTTTTGCTCTTTGAAAAATTAGATTTGGACTCCGGGAACCGAAGTTACGTTGGACCGAACTTTTGAGGCCCACCTTGCGGTAAGCCTGGGGCTTGGCAAGTTGGCACGCCGGGACGAAGTTGAACAACAATGGCTGAGGGGTCTTCCCCCAGTAGCCCTGCATCAACTTTCTGTTTCGCTTTTGGGTCCTGGCATTGTCAGATCGCAGGACTGTTCCGTTCTGTCGGCGATCCGACCAGGCTCTGTCTCATCATCGGGTGCCTTCTATTCTTAACGCTTCTGTGTCGAACTGTGTTGTCACCTCGGCCACACGAGTCTACTTTTGTAGACTTGTGGAGACTTGCCAGCAAGCGGCCATTTTCACCAGGCCTCACGTGCCCCTCCGGGGCGTATCTTCCAGTATGGCGGCTAGGGCCGACAACGAGAAACGGAAAACCAAGGCGACTATTCGCGGGGGACCGGTCCAAACTAATATCATGGATCGTTACACCCAATCAAAAGGATCCCCCGGTGGCGCCAGCCGCACCCCGGAGGACGCCAAGGAAGACCCAACTGCGCTGACTGAACTGTCTCTCCAAGACGTCATGAGCGCCATTGCCAATATGAAGGCTACCATCGGCCAGCAATATGAGGCTCTGGCCCATAAAATCGACACGGTTGCCATCGATGTCACCTTGATCAGAGCCGACTTGTCTAAAACTAACGAGAAAGTGAAATCGTTGGACTTGAAGACTTCTAGCCTTACGGCCGATGTGTCGGAACTGCAAACGGAAATAGGCAACCTGAAATCATCCAACGACCTCATGTCGCATCGACTGGAGGATTTTGAAAACAGGGCAAGACGCAACAACATCCGCGTCATTGGTGTCCCTGAAAACCCCGAAAATCCTTCAACAGACCTCCTGGTGGCGGACCTTGTTCTGAACCACCTTGCCCCTTCAGGGCTGAGCAAATTCTTTGCAGTGGAGTGTGCCCACCGTGTCCCCGGTGGAAAGCCGAGGACGGGCACCCCTCAGAGGCCTATCATTGCCAAGCTCTTTCATTTCAGAGACCGGGATGCTATCCTGCAGGCCTCGAGGGTGAGCGGCCCGGTAAAATTCGAAAACGCTACAGTCAACTTTTACCCGGGCTTCACTCAGCTCGTCCAGAGGCAAAGGATGGGCTTTCAGGGTGTGAAGCGAAGACTCCGAGACTTGGGCCTGAAATATGCTTTGTTGTTTCCTACCAGACTTCGTGTTGAGTACGAGGATCGGACGTTTTTCTTCGACCGGCCAGAGAATGTGAGTGACTGGCTGGATTCTCTGCCTGCCCGGAACGATCGAACTGAGCACCCTGGTGGCGCCGAGGGTGGTGAGCCAGAACAGAAGTGACAATGCGGTCCCTGATTTCCGAACACTTGAGTTTTCTCAGCTGGGTTCGATTATTTTACCATTGTTGTATTTCATTGTCGTATACCTGAGGGTGGCGGGGGTGGTGGGACTCTTTCCTCCTCCAGCGTTCTTTTTGTAGACTAGTGTAATGGTAGGGCGACAGGCACACTGCAAGTTGGGGTGGCTTTCTAGTCTAATGCAGGGTGGGGGGAGCTGTAACGGGTTTTGGTTGGGGGTGGGGGAGGTGTTTGTGGGTTTTTTGTTTTTTCTCAAGGCAACGTATTGCTCCTTTCTATGATTCGATTATCGTGCACTTTGTGGGGTGGGTTCCACATTTCTTGTTGGGATGGGGGTAGTGGGTTAAGGCTAATATCTTGGAATGTCAATGGGTTGGGTGATAGAATAAAACAGGGAGTGGTGCTGCAATTCTTGCGTCGCCTGTCCCCCGATGTCGTTCTTTTACAGGAGACACATCTGGTGGGGAACACGTGTCATGCCATGAATAGGTGGGGTTACCGTCTTGTTGCACATTCTGGGTTCACCACTGGTTCTAGGGGCGTTGGCATTCTTGTTCGGTCCTCTCTCCCCCTGGAGATAGACAACGTAATCCTCGACGACAGGGGGCACTATGTCGCCCTCACTGGTAGGTGGGAGGGTAGGACTGTTTCGTTGCTCACTGTATATGTTCCACCGGGTCTACAGACCTCCACTTTTTCAGACATTGGGCGAGTAATGCTGGGACTCCCTGATGGTACTCTGGTTATGGGTGGGGACTTTAATTCTGTTGTTTCTGGCAATGTAGATCGTCACCCCCCAGAGATCTTCCTAAGTCTCAATCATGGCTGAGTGGGTTTTGGAGACTTTTGGTTTGGTGGACTGCTGGAGGTTGATGCATCCAGCGCAGATATAATACACTTTTCATTCTGGTGCCCATGGAAGTCTTTCCAGACTTGATTACGTTCTAATGCCGGCGGCACAGTCCCCTTCTGTCAGAGAGATCAGGCACCTTGCCCGGGGCATTTCAGACCATTCCCCATTGAGGCTTTGTATGGATACTAGAGTGTGTTGTGCAGGGCGAGTCGCTCCCATAAACCCCTGGTATTTAATTAATCCTAAGACCCGTGCTGGTTTGATAAAGTCCCTGGATCAATATTTCCTTGAAAACGAGGGGTCTGTGTCCTCATCTGTGTCACTATGGGAGGCCTTCAAGACTGTCACTCGTGGGCAGGCCCTATGCTTAATTACCGATGCTAAGAAAACTAAAAATCAAGCAATTGTTCGTCTTGAGACAGAAATAGTCGAGCTGGAGAGTGAATTGAAATCAGGCGTTACCCATGCCAAACTCCACGCCCTTGGTTTGAAACAACTTGATTACAGGTCCCTGGTCACGGATGCTGCCAAAACAATGCACAGGGAGCAGTAGGGCAGATTGTACGATGTTGGGGACAAGGCGGGTAAATTGATTGCGTGGCTTGATAAGAAAGAAAGGGCGAATCGTGTGGTCCCCATGATTCAGAATCTGAATGGAGAGTGTGTGACTGATCCGAGTGAGATAGTGGGGTGTTTTGTGGACTATTTCCGTACAGTGTATTCTCCGGTCTCTGATAGAGATGAGGAAGACTCATTTGTTGCTACGCGATATTGCGCTGCCACGCCTATCAGAGATTGACCGAGACCTAATGGATGCTCCATTGTCGGCGGATGAGATTGCAATCGCCATTCACTCTGTTCGCTCTGGCAAGGCCATGGGCCCCAACGGTCTGCCATCGAACTATACAAATTGCGCCCCGATAAAGTCGCACCGTATCTCCGAGATATGTTCCTGGAGTCGCAAGACCTTGGCTCCCTCCCTTGTGATCAGCGTTTAGCCACGATTGTGGTAATTCCTAAGGAGGGGAAGCCTCGGGATCGCTGCGCTTCGTACAGGCCCATCTCCCTGTTGAACGCCGAACCTAAAATCCTAGCTAAGGTTTTGGCTAATCGGCTGATCACGGTGATTAGTGACCTGATCCACCCGGACTAATCTGGTTTTATCCCGCATCGTAACACCGCACTCAACTTGCGGCGTTTGCATGGCGTTCTTGCGAGGGCGGGGTCTCTTCAAGAGCCTGCCATCTTGGCTTCCTTGGACGCCACGATGGCCTTCGACACTATAGAATGGCCGTTTCTCTGGGCCGCCCTCGCGAAATTTGGTTTTGGTTCTGAGTTTATCGGGTGGGTGAAACTTGTGTACGAGGAACCGCTGGCTCAGGTGGTCGTTAATGGCTGAGTATCTGATTCTTTTACTCTTGGGAGGGGTACGAGACAGGGTTGCCCGTTGTCTCCCCTACTTTTTGCGCTTGCCTTAGAGCCTCTGGCTGCTTGGCTCCGATGGGAGCCTTCGATAAAGGGCATTCAGTGGACTCCGGATTTTGAAGACCGGATCTCGCTTTATGCTGACGATATTCTGTTATATCTTACCTCCCCCCGAAAATCGCTTAATGTTTTGTTCGATGTTCTCACATCGTTTGGCAAGAACTCAGGTCTAGTTAATAATTGGACTAAATCCTGTGTCTATGTAATTTCGGGTGGTCTTCCCCCCCCTTGCCTAGTAGATTCCCCATCCAGGTCTCGGAGACGGGATTCAAATATTTGGGGATTTTTATATCATTAGACCCCGCTGTTCGCTATGAACGTAATTTGCTTCCCCCTCTCCAGAGGCTGAAACTCGACGCTGTTCGTTGGCGTAGATTACCACTGTCGCCGCTTGGTCGTGCTGCGCTTTTTAAAATGATGTCCCTGCCACGTTTTCTGTACGCACTCCAGAATTCATTCGATATTATCCCGGCGGGCTATTTCCGGGAGGTGGAGAGCTTGCAGAGGCGGCTTGTCTGGGACGGGCGTGCAAGAATCGCCCTCGCTAAGCTAACCCTCCCCTGGTATGACAGGGGCATGGCGCTCCCAGACATCAGGCGGTATTATTGGGCCTCTCAGTTGAGCGCGATTAACCACGCAATGTATGCACCTAGCCCAAATCCTGCATTTGAGATGGACAAATATCAGTTGCCGGGTGGGAATTACAACAGGGCGCTCTACTCTAAGGTGGCAGGGAGAAATTTAACAGGTCCCACTATGATTGCTGTACGAGTCTGGTGTGATGCGAATGCGGCCCTAGGTTGGAAGGATCGACTGACACGCGCGACTCCTTTTTATGCGTCTGAGAGATTGGGATGCCTCTGGACAACGAAAGTTTTTGAGAAATGGGATATGATTGGTATTAGCAGAGTGGGTGACCTCTGGGCCAAGGGTGCAGTTAAGACTTTTGAGACGTTGCAGAAGGAATAGGAGTTGAGTAACAGGGAGTTTTTTAGATATGCACAGGTTCGTCATGCCTTGACCTTGGTCTTCGCTGCCGATGCCAATATCCTCGAGTTCTTCCCGTTGGAAGATCGTGTGCTTGATGGTCATGTGCCTGATAGTACGATCTCACTAATATACAAGAAATTGATCAATAACCGGGCGGATCTCCTTGTACGTCTTAGAGAAGTCTGGACCGGGGATGGGCTGGAACTGGACGATGAAGACTGGCAGTCTGCATTATATTCACCTAAGGAGGTGGCTATTCCCGCCCGTCTCCGCCTCTCCAACTTAAAATTCTCCACCATGTGTATGGTACTGGTCCTCGTCTGGTTTCCATGGGTTTTTCTGCTGATGGGTTATGTAAGCGTGGTTGTGGAATGATTGCTACCTTCCTCCATATTATTTGGGAGTGCCCGGAGGTGACCGGATTTTGGAATCGTGTGTCACCGGAGTCGCGCTGCTGCCTGAGGCCCGGCGATGTCTGTTGAATGTGTGGGAACCAAATGATTATAACGTCGCTCAGACCCGGTGGGCGACCCTTGGGAACATGATTGCTAAGAGACATCGCACAGTTGTGGGGTTCCCGGCGGCCGCCCACTGTGTCAGTATGGAAGGAAAATATGGACTGGTGCATGTTTAGAGAGAGGACTGTGTATTTGGCTAGGGGCAAGCCTAGGGCGTGGACTAAAATCTGGAGCCAGTGGAACTCCTACCGAGGGAACATATGTACGCCCCCGTTGGAGGACAATCCGGACGTCTCCCTCTCCCCCTGATCCAACATTCCATGTCTTGTTTAAATTTTGTACCTATTATTGACTCTCCCACTGGCCCCCCTGATCCACTTCACTAACTATTAGTTTGCACAGCTTTGCACTTGCAGGTCCCTCCCGTACGGGCACAACTTTGTGTACAATGTTCCATGCCTTGAGACTTGTTTGTTTTCTTTCCTTTTTCTTCTTTTGTAAAAAATAAAATAATACTTCATCATGGCTCTATCCTGTGTTGCTACGGATCTTATCCTGCATCGCTACCGGGCCTCAGGGATGTCAGCGAAAGAGCTGTGGTATATACTGTTTACTTCTACTTTTGATAGCGGCCGGCCCCTGTGGTTGTAGGTCCGTGTGTGTAACCTTATTCAAATGCACAATAAAGTTTTTTATAAAAGAAAAAAAACAAAAAAAAACAAACAGCGATTATATTCATGATGTGGCCACTATTTGTGCTATACAAATAAAAATATTAAAAAAAAAAAAGGATGAAAGTTTCAGAGTCCTTTCCCTCTATTTACACGGATAGAGGTTCGTCTTGACATCCAGAAATAACACACCGTCTAGGGGTCTTAGCACAAATCTTTATACCCCAAATGTTTTTGTTCTCAAAAAGTCACAAATCACTGAACCCAGCCAGAACCAGTTTGGTGTCGTCCTGGAGCACTTTGTTTACAAGGATGCATGCTGCCTTTCAGGAAGAAGGGGTCTGCCATCAGACGCACAGTGGGAGGTGGAGCTATCATTCACCTTGCCAGGCACAGCCCTGCTCAGATCAAAGGGTCACCCCTCCCCATACTCCACTGCTGATCCCCCTATTCAATCCAGGTCTGGCTCAACCTGCCCTGACCCTCAAAACCAGACAGCCAATACATATAACTGCAGAGCACACTGGAAGATTTAGGCAAGAAAATACCTACTTCCTAAAAGTGGTATTTTCAATCTCCAAATGTAAAAATAATCGTCACTAAAAGATGCACTTTCATATTTGGAGCTCAGGCATACTAAATTCGACTTTCCTATCATGTTCCTTGGATCAATTAGGATTATATCAATTCATACAGTCAATTTACAATAGGGAGCATTTGAGCTGTGGCACTGAATGGCAGTGGCACAGCGTCCAGAGCATCTAACACCAGCAAACACAGAGGAGACAAAAGCGAAAAATGGAAGGGAGACCCACGCCAATGGTGCCAGGTCTAAAACGCGTCCCCTCCAGCTTAAATGTGGGGAGAACTACCCACCCACTTGGGAGTTCTCATCACTAAGGCGGAAAAATCTGGACATCAGCACTGGCGTGTTCTGTACCAGGGCGGTGTTCCACCATAAAGTCCATATCCTGTAGGGAAATGGACCACCTCAACAACTTTGGATTCTCTCTCCTCATCTGCATCAACCATCTGAGGGGCCTATGGCCTGTCTGAACCCGGAAGTGAGTCCCAAAAAGGTATGGTCTCAGCTTCCTCAGTGCCCAGACCACAGCGAATGCCTCACACTCAATTGCACTCCACCTCTGTTCCTGTGGAAGTATCTTCCTACTAATGAAGGCTACTGGTTGGTCTAGGCCCTCCTCATTGATCTGTGACAGAACAGCCACCACATCATGCTCAGAATGGTCTGTTTGGACAACAAATTCTTTTGAAAAGTTGGGCGCCTGAAGTACTGGTGCCGTTCACATTGCAGTCTTGAGGGCATCAAAAGCTTTCTGACAGGTGTCAGTCCAGTTCACAATCTTTGGCTGCTTCTTAAAAGTCAACTCAGTCAAGGCTGCAACAATGTTGCCATACCGCTTGACAAACCTCCTGTAATAGCTGTGAGTCCTAAATAGCCTCTCACCTGTGTCTGGGTCTTTGGGGGCTCCCAAGCCAGGATGGTCTCAATCTTGGGCTGTAGGGGCGCCACCTGGCCGCTCCCCACCTGGTGTCCCAAGTACACCACAGAACCCTACCCAATCTGGCACTTACTTGCCTTGATTGTGAGTTCTGCCTTTCGCAGGGCCATCAACACTTCCCAGGGGTGGCACAGGTAGTCCTTCCCTGAGGAACTAAACACTGCAATGTCATCCAGGTAGGCGGCACTTAAATCTTCCAGCCCAACCAACCCCCTGTTGACCAACCACTGGAAGGTGGCAGGGACATTCTTCATCCCAAAAAGCTTCACTCGGAACTGGTAGAGCCCATGTGGTGTGGAAAATGCTGACCTCTCCTTTGCCCCATCAGTCAAGGCGATCTGCCAATACCCAGACGTCAAATCAAGCATGCTGGGGTACTGTGCAGACCCTAGCCGATCTATGAGCTCATCAGCTCTGGGGATGGGGTACGTTTCAGTCTTCGTGACTGAATTGAGACCTCGGTAGTCCACACAGAACCGAAGTTCTAGGGTGGCACCAGACACGGCAGCGTTAGGTACCTGGACCACAGAGCTGGACCAAAGGCTACTAGAGGACTCTATCACCACTAAAGCAAACATTTTGGAGACCTCCTCCTTAAGGTATGCCCTGACCCGGTCAGTCACTCTGTAAGTCTTGTGCTTGACAGGAGGACTGTCACCAGTGTCTACGTCATGGACGCACCAATCAGTGACCCTAGGCACCAGGGAGAACAGATCACTGAATTGCCAAAACAGTTGGTGACAATTGCTCTGCTGCTCAGGGGTCAGTGTGGTGGAGAGGACCACACCCTCCACTGACCCATCTTGTTCCTCTGCACACAGGAGGTCAGGAATGAATGAGTGAATGAATGTTGGATTTATAGAGCGTGTGGTTACCCTGAGGCGTCCTAGCGCTGTACCACTGGGGAACCCGTCCTGGCTTTCCCTGTGAGAAGGTCCCTTTTCTGGGCACCCCCAAGGTGCAGCCAGGCATCCCCGGCGGTGATGGGGCCGGAGTGGAGATTAAGCAAGCATTGCCCAGAGTTGCAGCATGGGACCCTATGGTTAGAGTGGCACCGAGACGAGATTTATCGGGCCCGCTGACATTGGTCCTGCACCCGGCCGCGTCGGGAATTGAACCCTAGTACCGGGCCGACCTCTGCTTCCGGGTCTGCCGCCTCTAACCATTGAGCCACACTTCTCCAAGGAAGAAGCTCACTCTCCTCTTCCATTCCAGCATCTGTGGTTAGAAGCGTGCCCACTTCAGACCTCTCAAAGTGGGGCTTCAGGCGGTTAACATGCAGGACCCGCTAGGGGGTTCCTGGGAGACCGTAAGTCCACAATGTAGGTAACAGGACTCTTGCGCTCCACCACCTCAAAGGGGCCAGTCCACTTATCCTGGAGCACACAGGGCTCCACTGGGGCCATGACCCAAATCTTTTGACCAGGTTGAAACTCAATCAAAGTGGCATTCTGATCATGCCAGCGTTTAATCTCTTCCTGGGTGGCTTCCAGATTTGCCTCAGCAAGTGTCCTGTGATATTGCTCCCAGTCTTCCTTGACCAGACTCAGAGGTCCTCTTATTGGGTGACCATAAAGCAGTTCAAAGGGACTGAACACTAAGGACTTGTGTGGCACCTCACGGTAAGCAAACAGCAGGCATGGCAGGAGGACGTCCCACGTATGCTTCATGGGCTCCTCTAGGCCCATAATCATGCTCTTAAGGGTCCGGTTGAATCTCTCAACCAGCCCATTACCATGGGGGTGGTAAGGAGTCGTAAACTTGTAAGTTACCCCACACTCCCCCCACAAGGACTTCATATATTTGGGAATGAACTTAGTATCACTATCAGACACCACCTCTCTGATGAACCCCACACAGGAGAAAATACCCATCAGTGCACGTCCCACCACGGGGGCTATCAATGTCCTGAGTGGGATGGCTTCTGGGTACCGGGTGGCATGGTCCACCAAGACCAGGATGAACCTGTTGTCCATGGTTGTCTTGGGATCCAGGGGCCCCACAATGTCAATGCCCACTCGCTCAAATGTAGTAATGACAACTGGGAAGGGCTGGAGTGGGGCCTTGATCTCCCCCCCACTCTTTCCAATTGCCTGGCAAGTTTCACATGTCTGAGCTCATGCACATCTGGGGCCAATAAAAGTGGGTGACCAGCCTCTCGAAGGTCTTGGTCTGCCCCAGATGTCCGGCAAATGGCACATCATGAGCCAACCCCAGTAGGAAGCTCTGAAGCACTGGGTTACCACCAGCACACGGGCTGACCCAGGCTCAGCAACCTTGGGCTTGCTGTAAAGAAGGCCATTCTCCCAATAGATCAGATGTGACCCTGACTGATCACCTGCTGCCTTGGCTGCAGCCTGTCACTGCAGCCCCTCAAGAGAAGGGCACGTTCTCTGCTGTTCACAAAATTCCTCCCTGGTCTGCCCCCCTTCCTGCTGCCAATGGGTCAGCTCAGGTAGGTCCCCCAGTTTGGTGACTTGTTTCCCTGTAGGCTCCAGGGCATCCCCCTCAAGGTCTGCTCCCTCCTGGACCGTGGGAACCATGGGGGCCAGTTTCCCACCATAGCCCACGGGGAGTTCTCTAAATCGTTGCCCAACAGACAGTCCACCGGCATGTCTGGCCGCACAACTACTTGAAGAGTTCCTGACTAAGGCCCCACCCCACTCAAAGGGATCTTGAGCCACCTCACACTGGCTCTCAGAACTGTCTGCTGACACTACTGGGCAGAATGCATGGGGGACAACCTGCTCTTTGGACACCAACCGGGAGCGGAAATCAGGCACACAAGCTCCGGTGTCCCTCAGAGCGTCCACCCTATGGCCATTGATGGTCACACACTGCCTGTACTTCTTAGTGTTATCAGGCAGCGTGGGGTTAGGGACCTTCTCAAAGTCTCCAAGCGAGACAAGGGTCAGTTCTACGGCATCCCACCCACCTTAGGCACCCATCTCCTCCCCTCCCAGGGTTACACTGGCAATTGACGGAGGGCGCATGGGGTGGTGTGCTGGAGTTCTTCTGGGGACACTGGGGATCGTAATACCAGTGGCCCACTTGACCACACTTAAAAGAAGAGGCCCCCTCTGAACATGCCTACCTGTCGGGGGCACTTGCGTCTTCTCAGGGGGAGGCTGGGACACGCGTCCTTGTTTCCCTCTGGAATTTTTTGGGGCCCTCTCTGGAACTCCCTCTATTTACCCTGGTCCCCCCCTACTTCTCTGCTGGGGACCCTGCCCACCTTTGGCGAAGTCTGCCACCGGACCCTTGCAAACCTGGGTGCTCACCCAGTAGTCCGCCTCCTCAGCAAGCTTCCTAGGGTGAGTAAGAATGCTATAAATAAGGTGCTGGCGTAGCTCTAGAAAACAGTTACTAGATAAATGCTCTCATGCAAACAAATCATACAATTTCTCAAACGTTTTCACCTTGCTACCCTTTACCCAGCGATCCATTTGTCTGCAAAAAAACAGACACATATTCAACTCAAGTGGAATCCTCTAACTTATTACAGGTTCTAAATCTCTGCCTGTACATTTCTGGGGTCAAACCATATTGTGTCATCAAGGCCTCTTTCATATGGGCATACACCATCCTGCTCTCTTCAGGCAGATCCAACAGGGTATCCGTCCCATCACTCACAAAGCGTCCCCACAACGCCGCTCCACAATCCTTCTCAGGGACCCGGTGGGACACCATGGCTATCTCATATGCGGCAAACCCTTGCCCAATATCCTAACTCTTATGGAAATCCTTGATGACATCCTTGGGTATGTAAACTCTACTCTCGGTAGGTACTAAAGGTATGCTGCCACCAGAGTTGGAGATCTCTAGACCCTTAGCCTTGATCTCCAACTCCCTCAATACTCTCTGATGCTTAAGTTTCATTTTCTCAAGTTCAAATGCCAGCCTGTTATTCTCAATATCCAACTTTTTACTTTCTAGGTTCTTCTGACCTTCCAATTTGGCCATCTTTAAACTATGCCTCCTATCTCTCTCCCTGTCCTCCATCTCTTCTGGAGACAGACCCTTTGAGGGCACACTAGTACCTGGATTGGAAAGTGCTTTACCTCCCACTAAATCCACTTCGTCATTCTACTGCCCTCCAGCATTCTCTCCCTCTTTCCTAGCGGACTCTCTCACCAGGCCTTAAGCGGCCCACAACAGCGATAACAATGACTTTGGTAACACAGGCAAATGCGGGCTCTCAGCGGCAACAGCTCCTCAGCTGCGCTGGCCCACAATATCAATAATGATGACTTTGGAAACCCAGGCAAATGCGGGCTCTCAGCGGCAACAGCTCCTCAGCTTTCCCTCTAGTTACACAGACAGAGGTTCATCTTGAAGTAACACACTGTCGAGGGGTCTTAGATCAGATATTTATACCCCAAAAGTCTTTGTTCTAAAAAAGTCACAAATCACTGAACCCAGCCAGAACCAGTTTGGTGTCGTCCTGGATCACTTTGTTTACAAGGCTGCATCCTACCTTTCAGGAAGAAGGGGTCTGCCATCAGACGCACAGTGCGAGGTGGAGCCATCATTCACCTTGCCAGGCACAGCGATGCGCAGATCAAAGGGTCACCCCTCCCCATACTCCACTACAGATCTCCCTATTCAATCCAGGTCTGGCTTAGCCTGCCCTGACCCTTCAAAACCAAACAGCCAATACACATAGCAGAGCACACTTGAAGATTTAGGCAAGAAAATACCTACTTCCTAAAAGTGGTATTTTCAATCACAAAATATATAAATAATCGTCACTAAAAGATGCACTTTCATATTTGGAGCTCAGGCATACTAAATTCAACTTTCTTATTGGGTCTATTAGGATTATACCAATTTATACAGTCAATTTACAATATTTATTTTATTTATTTTGAAAGTTTTATATAGCGCGAACAAGATCTCCGCAGATATCAGAGCGCTTTACAGAGTAGGGGAGCATATATAAACAGATACATCAATAGTGTTTAAAGTACAGTGAAGTGATATCATAAACAATCAAGTAAGTCAGTTTCAAAGTCAAACAAAAATGCAAAGGGTTCGAACAAGTAGTACAGATCAGTATCGCGTATCGCGTCTTTGATGTTAATCCCCAGTAGTAGTTCAAGTGCATTTAGCCATGAGGATCGCTTTTACTTCTTTCTTAAAAAGTATGGTAGAGGGGATGAGCCTGGTTTCAGGGGGGAGTGAGTTCCAAATCCTGGGAGCCATTCCTGAGAAAGAGCGTTTATAGGTTTTTTCCTTGCGGAATCTTTTAGGCTTTAGCAAAAGATTGTTTGTGCCTCTAGTGTTTCTGGAGCCTCCAGAAATCGTCAGCTTCTGAGCGAGGTATCTAGGTGAGCTCAGGTGGACAGCCTTGTGCGTCAAGCAAGCGATTTTCAGGTGTATTCTGGCTTCAAAAGGCAGCCAGTTCAGGGATTTGAAGTCAGGGGAAATGTGTGAGTGTTTTTTTTGATCCAGTGATAAGTCTCGCTGCGGCGTTTAAAGAGGCTCTTATGGGTG
Source organism: Lissotriton vulgaris (assembly GCF_964263255.1). Classification (NCBI taxonomy): domain Eukaryota; kingdom Metazoa; phylum Chordata; class Amphibia; order Caudata; family Salamandridae; genus Lissotriton; species Lissotriton vulgaris. The sequence continues at coordinate 328,597 of NW_028243866.1, read as the reverse complement.
TCGTAGTAGCTAGGGGGAGACCGCAGAGGGCGGTGCTGCCGTATTCTATTCGAGGTATGACTAGTGATTGTACCGCAGTTTGGAAGTCTTTGGCTGGAAGGAAGGGTTTAAGTTTCCTAAGGGTGTTGATTTGGTAGTTCGCTCCCTTAGTTGCTTTGTTGATGTGTTCCTGCATGCTGAGATTGGTGTCAAGTGTTATGCCCAAAGATTTTGCTGAGTCCACGATGGTGGGTTGAACATTGATTGCCGTTAGGTGTTTAAGCCACATTTGTGCGGTAGTGATCTTCGCGGGAGGTGAGATCAGAAGGAACTCTGTTTTAAGGGCATTGAGTTTGAGATGATTAGCGGCCAGCCAGGATTGGGTGCTTCTGATCGTTGAATTCAAGAGCGTGATGTCTTTGGGTGATTGTAGTTTGAGATAAAGTTGGGTGTCATCGGCATACATGTGGAAGTGTACATTGGATTCTTGTAGCAAGGTGGTGAGAGGTTCCATAACTAGGTTGAACAAAGTTGGGGATAGGGAGGATCCTTGTGGTACGCCTAGCGATACAGGTCTTGGCGCGGACATCAAGTTGTTGCTCTTGAATTTCTGCGACCTGTTATGCAGAAAGGACGTGAACCATTTGAGCACAGTTCCAGATAGGCCCATTCTTGTGTTTAATAGTTCGAGTAAATTCTCATGTTTGACGGTGTCAAATGCGGAGGAGAGATCAAGGAGGATGAGGAGGCAGGTATCGTTGTGATCTAGGATTTGAAGGGCGTCGTCAATTATGTGAGTCATAGCAGTTTCAGTACTGTGATTTGCTGGGAAGCCTGATTGATGAGAGTTGAGGAGATCAAACTGAGTAATGCGTTTAGTCAATTGTATTTGTGCGCATTTTTCCAGCAATTTGGCAAGAGTCGGAATATTGGTAATGGGACGGTAGTTGTTTAGGTCAGAGGGGTCAGCTGTAGGTTTCTTTAGCAGAGGTGTGACTTGTCCAACTTTGAGGGAGTCGGGAATGGTCCCTTGTTGAAGTGAGCTATTAATGATTTTAGTCCAGAGTGGGAGGAGCGACGGGGTAAGGACTTTGACAGCGTTAGCAGGAAGGGGGTCCGTGAGGTGATTGGATGGTTTCAGAGTGCTGAGCAGTCTGCCAATTTCTTCTTCCGTGTAGGTGACAAAGGATGACCAAGTGGCATTGTTTTTTGGTTTAGTGGGTGCTATGCAGTGGGGTTTGGAATAGAGGCTTGCGTCCATGAGGAGATCATTCTTTATGTTCTCAGCGAGCATTGGTGCAGTGGCACTGAATGGCAGTGGCACAGCACCCAGATCATCTAACACCAGCAAACACAGAAGAAACAAAAACGAAAAATGGAAGGGAGACCCACGCCAATGTTGCCAGGTCTAACAACACTAGACCTCGTCACAAGATACAAGGGCAACCTCAGAAACTGGGGGACCTCCCACCAGTAACAGGCCACACTATATGTGGTGATGTCTGTAACCTCACTAAAGGCACAAAAAGCATTGACGTGGATTTAAAATATGCATTGATGCAGAAAGAACATACAAACTGTAATTCGGAAAATGTGATTTACCTGATTGAATGTATCTGTAGTCAGTTATATACAGGGATGACAACAAGTAAAGTAAAGATACGAATCATGGAACATAGAAGCTACATACGCTGTCAAATCCATGACAACATTTGCCACACATTATCTGGAAAAGAAACAAACACACAATGGATGATATCTATTGGACAGTGTTAGATAAACCCGATATTCCGAACACCGCGCGATATCAAAAGGCTCCTGCTTCTGAGGGAACAAAAATGGATATACAGGATCCGGAGTAATGAGAGGGGTTTAAACGATCAAATTCTGTGGAGTTTACTAAATACGTGAGAAATCTCATTCTTCTGTGTTTAGACATGAGTGGAACTGGTGAGGGTATAAAAAAGTCCCCATAGAACGTATGAAAATACAAGATCCACAATGCATCATAACTGTATTCAGACATGATGGGCGAGAGATAGGGTTGATAATGAAAAGACGTCCATATATACTTGAGATAGGATTTCCACATAGGCATCGCTTGGGTCTCTCCTGCCCAATCCTAATCTTGATTTCCATTCTGTTTTACATTTAAATTTCGTATGTAGAGACAGATCGTTCCTACGCTAGGTAATATTACATGGGGTATTATTATTAACATTGGTGAAACATTGGTGCCTTAAATGACTGCCATCAGTAGACTAAATCCCCTTAAGATGGCGGTTAAAAACTAATTGGGATATGAAGAATGGTGGTATATGGGTACTGTAAATGCCTGCCATCAGTAAATCTAATCCCTTCAACATGACAGAAGGTAAAACACTCGGGCAACTATGAGAAACAGTTTAGGCCAAAAAAGATACCTCTGATCACGTGATTGAAATTGGATAATAACCTGAGAGGAAGAAACACGTTAAGTAGGCCAGCAGAGTCAGACGGCCGGCAGCTACACGGCACGAGGAGGGAAGCACAGGAATGGCGGTCTCACCTTGATGATGTAAGGAGAAGGTAGGGAGGGACCAGACTACCAGACTCCTGGAAAAGACAGAGATTGAAGCACATATATAAGCCTTACGGCTCCTACCCACATAAAATAACCCTAAATATAAGGCAACACATGGAGACTGGCGGGTCTCCTTGATAACTATTAGATCACATCACAACAATTTGGGGGCGGTGCATGAACACGGCAATTATGAATTAAAAAAAATATATATATATAGAGATATAACACGTGCCACTGCACAGTTAGTAAACATTCATATTATCTCCTACAGGGAGACGCCATCGCTCCCACGCCTGTTCGGGCTTTAACTACTTTGAAACTCAGTAAGTTTTCATTGCAAATGAGTATTCTGGATATCCTATTCCTCTCGTCAGACCATTGTGGGAGGGGGTTTGACTTGAGGATGTCTCTTTTGCTTTTTGGATGACTAATGAACAGAGTGCACTATATAGGATTATTATCACCAATTCTGTTAAAGATAGGTCAACATGAAAACCTCTATTGATGCAACCAGGGGCATACATATATTAGACCACTATGGTGGAAATCATTGTGAAAAAGAACAGTGATTAGAATGCTAGAGAGAAATTATGCAAGGTATCTGGATTGCTTATTAGAAACAGCCTGTCCCTTCACCTGAATTCTATGATTAGGTTGGTTATATTTTTGTCCACAGGTATTACCGCAGTGTGTTTTGAACAGCCCAGACTATAGTGGGACCACCCTAAACCTACAGAAACAAGGTAGGAAAGAACGGGAATATAGGGGATCAGAGGTCCCAACGAAAGCAGTAAAGCACAAGTTACTTACCTTCGGTAATGTTATATCTGTAAGAAACATTAGTTAGCTATAGATTCCTTACCTTAGAATTACCCCAGGTCGTCAGACTGGATAAGGAAAGTTTTTTCGTCAGCAGTACCTCTGCGCGTTGGAAGGTGGCGTCGGTCGGCTCTGCATCCGTCGTCGTGGATGCCGGGATGACGTGATGGTAGCTACTTAGACGACGCACTCGCGTGCTGATGTCAGTTCTCTGCACGACTTTACGCACCAGAAATGCAGAGCCATGCAAGACACTGACCCTTGGTGCACAAAACTAGGGCCCTAAAAGGATGTCCTTAACCCTAGAAATCAGTTCGCAGAACGGTGGAGGATGATGGGGCAGTAAGGAATCTATAACTAACTAATGTTTCTTGCAGATAAATCGTTACCGAAGGTAAATAACTTGTGCATCTGAAAGAAACACGTTAGTTATAGATTCATTACCTTAGAATAGATACCCCAGCAATACTAACCCCGGTGGTGGGTCTGCGAACCAAGATCACACCAGAAAATCCTGAAGAACAGAATGGCCAAAGAAGCAGTCTCTCCGGACTTGGCTGTCCAGGCAGTAGTGTTAGGTCAACATGTGCAGTGATGCCCACGTGGCCGCCTGACAGATGTCATTCAGAGGCGCTCCCCTTCCCAAGGCAGTAGTGGCTGCCGTTGCCCTGGAGGAATGAGCGCGTAGCCCAACTGGAGGCTCCTTTTTATCTAGAGAGTAACAAGCCTTAATACACAACACGCCCCATCGAGAAATGGTTCATTTGTGTACGGCACAACCGTTCTTTGCACCCACGCAATAAACAAAAAGTTGATCATCCACCCGGAACTGCTTTGTACGATCCAGATAGAAGGAGAGCAGTAGAGCACACATTTTAGGTCCAGACGGTGGAGCCTCTCCTCCTCCTTTGAAGGATGCAGAGGCATCCTGAAGGTGGGCAAAGTAATGGTTTGTCCGATGTGGAAGGCAGTGACCACCTGAGGAAGAAAGTATGGACTGGTCCTGAGAACCACCTTGTCCGGATGAATAGACCAGAAAGAAGGTTTTGAAAAAAGAGCCTGGAGCTCACTCACACTTCTAACAGAACTGATGGCTACCAGGAAAGCAGTGTTAACAGTCAAGAGACGTAAAGGACAGTAGTGAAGCGGCTCAAAGGGAGCACACATTAAATAAGTTAGCACAAGATTCAAGTCCCACTGAGGCATAACGAAGGGATTGGAGGAAAAAGATGCGCTATGCCTTTTAAGAAGCAGTTAACTACCGGGGACTTGAAAAGAGAAGGTTGATTTGGCAGCCGAAGGAAGATAGATATGGCTGAAAGGTAGCCCTTGATAGTGCCCAAAACAGAGCCCTGCTGGGCTAAAGAAAGAAGGAACAAGAGTACTTCAGAAAGGGGGGCAGAAATGGGATCCACATCCTTTGCTGTGCACCATGCCACAAATGTGTTCCACCTGCAGGCGTATACTGTCTATTTAGAGGGACGCCTGGCTGCTAAGATTACGTCACAGACTTTGGGAGGCAGATCGAAAGACGTCAACAGCCGCCACTCAATCTCCACGCAAGGAGGTGGAGACTGGATAGGTTTGGGTGGAGGACCCTGCTGATGCGACACAAGATTATCCTGAAGAGGCAGTCTGATCAGAGGATCAATGGCCATGTTGAGCAGCTCGGGATAACAGACTCTTCGTGCCCAATCCGGAGCCACAAGAATGACTTGGGCACGGTCGCGCCTGATCTTCTTCAGCACGTTGGGCAGCAGTGGTATAGGCGGAAAGATGAGTGCGAATAACTATATAGGAAACATCTTTAAACGTGGACCAAATATCTATGAAAGTATGTACAGACCCATAGATACCGATTTATCAAAAATCCATTTTTATTATTCAAAAGTTTTTTTTTTTTTTAAATCAAAGGAGAGACCATATGTGTATGTATATATATATATATATATATATATGCACAACAATCAATTATTGATGACATGCATCATGAATCAGTCTCATGTTGGCACAATAATTTGTTTTATCTATACAATGCCAATAATCCTATATTACATTCAGATTAGAGAATAAAACCCTGGAAACAGAAAAAGGGAAAAAAGGAACTCATACAGACAGATGATACAATCATGTAAATGTTTCATGGCTAAATATACAATCTACGCATGTTTTGGCTGGGCCTTCATCAGGTAGCCATGTATTTTTGCTGTCTTCTATGCCAATTACGATTAATGCAGTGCTCAAAAGTAATGAGGATTGACAACTGTGTGTTAGCCCAGAGGGCAGGACCCCACTATCATACACACAGCGAAAAAATGGAAGGTATCTTCCCCAAGTTGCAAATGTCCTCCAAAGAGATCCGTCAATGTTTCTTGTGTTCCATCCTCGACACACACATCCTAGAGTCGATGGGTGGCCGCCTGCAATGAGGAATGCGGGGGAGTCCTATTCCATCCCTCCGCTTAGATGCGAGCTGGCTGTACATGGACCGGCTACGGCAACAAGTTCTGGGTAACGATGTGCGGCGCCCGAGTCTCACTTAGTCACGTTAACAAATAAAAGGCATAGGTGGAAAGGTGTACAACAGACCGCAACTCCACTCGTGACGAAAAGAGTCGCAGAGCGAGTGCCGCCCTGGGAATTCCAAACGCACAGAATTGCTAACATTACGCGTTCTCTTCTGTGGAAAATAGATCTAACCAAGGCTCTCCCCCCTTATTGAAAGATACCTTGCACCACCTCCGAGTGAAGACGCCATTCGTGATCCATCATGCACCTGCGGCTGAGTTTGTCCGCCCTGGCATTCAGAGAACCTGCCAGGTGTTGAACCACCAAGGAAATGCCTTGATGCCTTCAGTGCAAGAGGAATCGCCCTGAGCTCCAGAAGGTTGATGTGAAGCCTGGACTCCGCCGGATACCAGAGGCCTCTGATCTTAGCCTCTCCTATGTGGCCACCCCATGCTAGAAGGGAAGCATCCGTCACCACAGTGTGGTCTGGTTGGGGAAGAGAGAGGGATCTCCCATTGACCAATCTGGTTCGTAAGCCACCACTGCAGTTGTTGAGCAGTGCCCTCTGGAGGCAATCAGGCAGATTCCCCTGACCGAAACCCAGGACAGAGGCTGAAAGTTCGGAATCATAGCCTGAATATCCCGGAATGGCTGTACGGGAGGATAGACCAAAATCGCGATGTGTCCAGAACCACTCTGATGAACAGGAGTTTCTGAGGGGGAATCAGGTGCGATTTCGGCACATTGATAGAGAGCCCCAGCATAGGCAAGTGGTCGGCCGTAGTCTGGAGGTGGTAGATGACTGCCTGGGGCGAGCACGCCTTCAACAGCCAGTCGTCGAGATAAGGGAAGACTGAAGCCCCTGATCTGGGCAGATGACTGCGACCCCCCTCCTCCATCACTTTTGTGAACACCAGAGGGGCGCTGGTAAGGTCAAAGGGGAGCACGGTAAACTGAAAGTGCTCGTGGCCTACCATGAACCACAGATAACGCCGGTGGGCCGGAAAAACGGGGATGTGAAAATAAGTGTCCTGCAAGTCCAACGCTACCATCCAGTCTTGCGGGCCGGGGGCAGACAAGACCTGAGCAAGCGTCAACATTTTGAACTCCTCCTTCCAGAGGAAGCGATTGACATCCCTGAGGTCCAAAATAGGATGCAGGCCCTTGTCCTTCTTGGGAACCAGAAAGTAGTGGGATTAACACACAACCTACTTGTGGGACAGGAACGCGCTCAATGGCTCCCTTGGCCAAGAAAGCCGTAACTTCCTGCTGGAGGAGGGCTAGGTGATCATCCGAAATGCGGTGGGATCACGGTGGCGTGGCTGGAGGCGTAGTGTTAAAGGGGAGGGAGTAGCCCCATCGGACTATTTGCAACACCCACCAGTCCTAAGTGATGGTGCACCAGTGGGGGAGGGGATTGTGAATCTTGCCGCCCACTGGCATTTGATGGGCCTGAAAGGACGTACAGGGGGTTAAGAGACCGCTGCAGAGTGGGGGTTGGTGGACAGGTCCGCCCGCTGGCCTCCGGAACCTCGCCGGTTGTTTCCACGTCCCCGGCCACGCGAAGGCTAGGTAATTTGCTGTGGCCTGTGGCCCTGGGTGGGACGTAGGCATGAGCGGATTTTGCGGATTGGCAATCCGCGAATTTGCGGATTTGCGAACTCGCAATCCGCAAAATCCGCGAATTCCCGCGAATTTGCGGATTTTTTTTTTTTTTTGTGTTCGCCCGTGTTTCTGCCAGTTCGCGAGGGTTTTTACAATTTCGCAATTTGCGAACTTACCTGTCGGGTCGCAAGTTTTGCGAACTTGTTGTTTCTACGTGTCCAACCTGTTTGGGACACTCTTCTTCATCACTGCCACTCTCTGTCACCACTGCCACTCTCTGACTACTCATGCCACCCTCTGGCCCACCCATGCCACCCTCTGTTTCATCACCACACCCTCTGGTTGTCCAGTGTACATTATTTTCGGCAAAGCAAAGCACACCTTCCCTGCCTCAAGTGACCTGAATTAATTTGGGGCTGATTAATGTGTCACAGAATATTTTTTTAGCTGGCACCTGCTTCCTTAGTGTGCCCTGATTAGTGATCTTTTGCACTTGCTAAGTGCTTTCATTGTTGCAAAATTAGTTACAACACCTGCCCTGCCCCAACTGACAATAATGAATTAGGGGCTGATTAATGGATTTTAACTTCCAGCCTGGCTCCTGCTTGTCTCCCTTAGCTGTAATTCATGACCTTTGTGGCATATGTGTAACTATTCTGAGGTTCAGAGCAGGGTCACATAATAGTTTCAACTGGCAACTGAACTCTGGAGGGGCCCCTCAGGAAGCACTACAGGAAATGGCTACTAATGATGTGCCTGAACTTTTGAACCTGGTAAGTAGTTACTTTCAGTTTTGCTTAGATCGTATTTCTGCAATTTCGCACTTATTCGCGGGGCGCGAACTCACGCGAACAGTGCGAGCAGTGCGAGCAAAATCCGCTGCTCGCGGATTTGCGGATTTTGCAGGAAATTCGCAAATCTCGTGGATTGCGGATTTCCCGAAAATCCGCAAAATCCGCGAGCGGAACGTATTTTCCGCCCATGCCTAGTGGGACGTAGCGGGCACCCCTTCTGTAGCCACAAAAGGGGTGAAAAGCAGACTGCGCCAGACAGGAGGAGAGGCGCAAGGACTTGGCCGGAGTCTGTGAGTCCTTGAAGCGCTCTAGGGCATTACCAAAAAGGTGATGGCCATCAAATGGCATGTCCATCAGGGTGTTTTGATTCAGAAAAGGGGGTGGTGATGGACAGAGTTTCTGAATTAAGCAGAATACTCCTACCCAGTCAACAGATCAGGGCTTGATCCATCACCGTTTTTTAGCTCACTGCACCATCCCAGCTCAGAACCTGTTCATCACCACCCCCTTTTCTGAATCGTTTTTGGCCACTATAGGTGTGGCAGGGTATACTCAGACATGAGTCCCTTTCTCACTGCACCATCAGGATTCAAGCAAGCCGGGCCGAAGAAGGCTGAAATGCCAGAAACCGGTCCCCGGTAGCTTGTCTCCTTTCTGGTGAAGAATTGGCTTGGTAGTTTAGTCTGCCCTGTTCCCATGATGCACTGGGCCAGGGACAGACTGATTTGCATATAGCCAGGTTCTGAGCTGGGATGGTGCAGTGAGATAAATAACGGTGATGGATCAAGCCCTGATCTTTGAACTGGGTAAGAGTGGTCTGCTTAATTCAGACACTCTGTTCATCACCACCCCCTTTTCTGAATCGTTTTTGGCCACTATAGGTGTGGCAGGGTATACTCAGACATGACTCCCTTTCTCACTGCACCATCAGGATTCAAGCAAGCCGGGCCGAAGAAGGCTGAAATGCCAGAAACCGGTCCCCGGTAGCTTGTCTCCTTTCTGGTGAAGAATTGGCTTGGTAGTTTAGTCTGCCCTGTTCCCATAATGCACTGGGCCAGGGACAGACTGATTTGCATATAGCCAGGTTCTGAGCTGGGATGGTGCAGTGAGATAAATAACTGTGATGGATCAAGCCCTGATCTTTGAACTGGGTAAGAGTGGTCTGCTTAATTCAGACACTCTGTTCATCACCACCCCCTTTTCTGAATCGTTTATGGCCACTATAGGTGGCAGGGTATACTCAGACATGAGTCCCTTTCTCACTGCACCATCAGGATTCAAGCAAGCCGGGCCGAAGAAGGCTGAAATGCCAGAAACCGGACCCCGGTAGCTTGTCTCCTTTCTGGTGAAGAATTGGCTTGGTAGTTTAGTCTGCCCTGTTCCCATGATGCACTGGGCCAGGGACAGACTGATTTGCATATAGCCAAGTTCTGAGCTGGGATGGTGCAGTGAGATAAATAACGGTGATGGATCAAGCCCTGATCTTTGGACTGGGTAAGAGTGGTCTGCTTAATTCAGACACTCTGTTCATCACCACCCCCTTTTCTGAATCATCAGGGTGTTTTGGACATCCCCTGAAAAGCCAGTTGACCTCATCCAGGCGTAGCAGCGAAGCGCTACAGAGGTTGAAATGGTCTTGCCCAGAGAGTCGGCAGTGTCCAGCCCACAACGGATCATAAACTTTGCTGCATTCCTCCCTGCGGCAACAGCCTGGGAGAGCACCGCCCAGGCCTCCTCCGAACACTGAGGCAGCACGTGCACAACAGTATCCAACACCGAATGCGAATAACGGCCCAAGAGACATGCAGTGTTTACGGACCACAGTCCTAATCTGGCGGAAGAGAAAATTGTCTTGCCAAGATGATCCAACTTCTTGGATTCCCTTTCCGGTGGAGCGGTAAGGAAGGCATTTTGGGAGTGGAGGCTTGGACCACCAAGCTCTCCAAGGTGGAGTGTTGGGAGTGGAAAGTGGGGTCGCCCAGAGCCGGGCGGTGGCGTCTGGCGATCATCCTGTCCATGGGAGCCCTCATGTTGGGCCTGGACAACGTGCCTAAAAGGACGTCAGTGAGGGCCTCATTAATCCGCAGCAGGGGCTCCGAAGAGCTAGATGCCGGTTGAAGCACCTCAGTCAGGAGGTTAGTCCTGACCGCCACTGTAGAAAGCTCGAGGTTGAGAGCCTCGCCCGCCCTACGCAACACCACAGCGTATGACGCTTCCTCCTCCATAGCCACGGTAGGAGGAGACAACATGCCAAGGTCAGGTGAAGTGTCAAGACCACTGGCATCTCCTAGTTCCTCTCTACAGTCCTGCTCAGACTCTAGCTGGTCAGTTAAATAGTCACCGGACCCCTCCCAATCCTCCTCACACTCCTCTGGCTGCCAATTGGGCTGAAAATGGCCAGGGTGGAACACAGGGACAAAAGTACCCATTGGCGCCAGATTCGGCGTCGGCTGACGCTGGTCCGGCTCCATGTCCAGATGGAGGCCGGGGTCGACGTCGGTCAGCTCCACAACCAGCGGCGAACACGGTAGTGGTGCCGGAGGAAGCGGCGCCAGCGGAGGCGTAATGAGGTCAACCAGCGCCGATCCAGAGCCAGGCCTGGACCCAATGGGGCACTGGAGACGGCGGCGGGAAAGACCTAGGACCCCCAACTGAGTCCACTGGGCCTGAAGGCGCGCCAGTAAATCGGTTTGCCCAAAGATGGTATGCATCACCTCGTAGACATACAAAGTTGGGCGGGAGTCGCTCCGGGTCCCTGAAAGATGATGGAAGCTCGGAGTCGACTCGTTGGGCTCTGCGTGCGGAGTAGTGGGAGGGGCACCACCCGCAGGCCTCGTCGGATCAGCCGACCGATGAGAAGTCTAAGAGCGACGATGCTTCTTCGACTTCTTATGCTTCGACGACTTCTTATGCTTCGACTTACCTGACCTCGAGCGCGAAGACTTCGATTGACGACATCCCGGTGACCAGGACGCCGGACGCGGAGCCGACCCACGCCACCTTCCGACGCGCAGAGGTACTGCTGAAGAAAAACATTTCCGGATCCAGTCTGACGACTGGGGGTAATTCGAAGGTAAGGAATCTATAAGGAACGTGTTTCTTTCAGATGACCATGCTAGGGCTATATTAAATCGGCTGAATCATGTTGTCAAGTATGAAGCTAGGAGGGGTGAAGGGCTACTAAAAATCCCTGACGCCACCATGCTATATTTATTTTTAAACCTTGTCGGGAAATCCAGGAATAAAGCATAGCGGCGGATACATTTCTGAGCCAGTTTAAGACTTCAAGTTCTGCACTAATATTTTTTCATTTTTTGATCCCTATAAGTGTATGTTTATATTGTCTCCCTGTCCCTTTTGCTCCACCCCAGGCATTGGTCTGCGCAGGGGTGCTGGTTAGCAAGTCCTATGATGAAGCATGCCTCAAATTGTGTGTGAGGGCAGTTTTTACATATCTAGCACATGCCAACCATAACTAACTGTGAGAAATCAAATAGTCCTACCTCTCTGTGTATGTGGCCTCGTTGGTACACGTCAGAACAAAAGGGCGGGAAAAAAACAATCCAACATGGGGTCAGTTGATTCCTCCGTGTTCTACTGCAGCTTAACCGCAGCGCTCGAATGAACAGCTAGAGAGCCTTCATTCTATAATATAGGGGTGCCTGCAGACCTTAATAAAATACAGCCTCTAATTTTCTTATTACAGTTAAGTTGTGACATAATACAAGCTGCCACAGCCAGCAGTGACTGTGAAAGGTAGCTCACAGTGTATAATTGCAGCTGTAGTTTAAACATTGAGAAAACACGAATTAGGTTTTTATTCTGCTCTATTTTTCTAAAATGAACAATTAGTAGTCGATATGAATGGCAACATGTTCATTTCTTGTGTGCTAGATGTCATTACAGGAAACAATATTTCTGTATATTTCTACACAGTGAGCTACAGCATAATATAATTTGATTTACATTAAACTGAATCATTTCTTTTTTTCAACAAATCTGGAAATGCTTTTTGGTGGGTTTAATTTTATACTACAAATTCTGGTTTTATTCTTCAAGTTTAAAACTATAGTAGCTTGTTTATACAAAAGAGCAAGACAAAATATTTAAACAGTTAGCGGGAAGGGCGAAGGTGTGACTGTGTTATGAGGAATAAAATACCTTCTGCTATGTGTTAAAATGATGTTGCAAGTCACATCGGAATTCTGTGACATTGAAAGAAACTTGTCCTTATTCTCTTTATGCTCACGGAACACCATGTTCACATGCAATAGCCTTACACTATATAGCAGGGGGGTCTTTATCCTATATATATTCTTGACAATGTGAGACACACCCTGGTGTAAAACTGAAAGCACATTTTCTAGGAAGGAGACTGCAGTAAGTAAACAAAATGAAGGGTTTCACTTTCTCATAGAACTTGTGGTTAGTGTCCTAGCATGCTAAAACAATGAGACATTTTCTCTAAATGTCCAAATATTTTCCTTATCCACGTGGAAAACAGATTCTGGCACATGGGGGGAAACAGAAGTCCACCATTAACAGCAGTCTGTCACTTCCCTCCCCAGTGATATGCTCTAGTGTCAACAATTTCTAATGAACAAATAGACTGCTAAAATTCTATTTTCAAGACAGAATTGGTGCACTCCCGACACCATTTTGTTGGGATAGGAGGTATTGAATTTGAAGTCTTTCCTGTGGAGAAGGCTGAAGGAGGTAAACATCAAGTGTCCTGGACCAGGTAGATTGACAGTTGAGGAAAGGCCGTTATTTGATGTAGAATGTGTTCTCCTAACTATGCCCGAAAAAATACAAATTGCCTTACTCAACGTCTATTCCAGGCCAGTACAGAATGGGCAGGAGTCTGGGACGATTGACCACTTGACACAGTTTATACAAACTCTTGATCCATCAGTTGTTCTGATAGTAGGGGGCGATTGTCAGTTCGAGCTCCTAACTATTTCAACCCTTGATGGTCCTGTTGATGAGGATCAGTTTTGGCATATACCTGATTCTCAGATTCCACCTGTTAGAGCCTGGACGCCGTTGGTTTTGCAAATAAACCTGTTTACCTTGGCATCCTCGCTCAGGGCATGTAATGGGAGGACTAAATCGGATAGACCAGGCCTGTCCACCTTTAACAGAGAAGGACAAAACTCGCTGTTGGACTATATTATGGTCAAAACCAGAACATGGGAAAGGGTTCTGGACTTCCAGATCGACCAAAGAGAAGATAGTGACCATAATGCCCTAGTAATGACTCTCAAACCGGGGAGTTTGGGTCTGTCCAACACTGCACCAGCGCTCAATCCAGTACAGGCTGCATTGTCTCTAGCGAACAACAGGCAGAGAGTAAAGTGGTGCCATATTCAGGGCTCGCCAACTAAATTGGCAAACATTTATCAGCATGTTCTACCACACCTATTAGAAATGGTGAGGCTGGTGTAATAGATACACAATCGGGGAATGTGGATAGGCCCCTAAAAATCCATAAACAGTTGACATCTAAATTGCTTGATGTATTCTACCCGATATGGAGCCAAAGGGCGAAAATCCTCCCAGCCCATCCCGGTTATAATGCAAATTGTCGCAAAGCGAAAGCAGAACTGCTAATTGTAGTAAAGGCTAAAGATAGGCAAAGCATTAACCTGTGTATGACTAAGCATAAGCAGATTATCCACCAAGCAAAGAAAAATTGGGAAACCGATCAGTGGGAAGATCTTAGGATTATCCTTCGGGAAAGAGACCTGAAAACCTTCTGGGCAATAGTAAGCTATGGGGGTAGGGAAGGGAGACCCGCGGTAGAGCCCAATGGCATAGCTACCAAAGTATAAGTATGCCTTATGATATATATAAATATAGATATATACGCATACACACAAATCTATTAGAATACACCAAAAGTATTATACTCCCCCATGAGGGAAGCAAATCAGCAAATCAGAGCCTTCTGTGGCAAGCAGGGGAGACTGACCAGTGTAGGAACGAAGAACACCCATAGAATAGAGGTAGCCATTGAAAGATAGATATAAACACAAACATACATTTATAATAACATAAGAGGAGATAGGGAATGGAGGCAACACCTATCCAGAAAAATATTGGCAACCACCCATGAACTAATGCAACTGACTGACGAGATTACCATCAGGGGCTTAACTAAAAAATCAAAAGAAAACAGCAGATGTAATGAAAGGAATGAAGCCCGCCACAAGGGTCCATCAAAAGGTATAGTAGAAATTAATGTCAACGCATGAAAGGCCTCGACAGACCACCAATTTCCATCCATCAGACTGAGAAATTAGGCAGCAAGCTTCTGATAAAAGATGGATTATAATAGTCAAACTTGTAAAGCGCCTGGTTACACCAACTGGTGTGTCCCCGCGCTGAAGCAAAGACTCTTCAGTGAAGGAGAAAGAGAAGGGACCTATGTGTGGAAGAGCCAGGTTTTTAGTTTCTTCCAGAAGAGAGACTCCGATGGTTTAGCGTGGCGAGAGAGAGGGAGTGCATTCCGATTCTTGGCTGGCAAAAAACTGAACAAACACGCTCCCATTGTAGCTTTTTGTACTTTAAGAACCTTGGCCAAATGAGTTCCGGTCGATCCAAGAAGGCGAGATGGACTGTAGGGGGTAAGTAGGTTGTGCAATTAACTTGGACTGTTACCCTTCAGGCTACGGTAGATAATGCATACAGATTTGAAAAGGATTCTTTCCTTAACCAGTAGCCAATGTAGGTCGGTAAGAGTCTTCCTGGTGGACGCTCTCCTGGGAAGCTTCAGAACTAGGCGAGCCGCCGCGTTCTGAATACATTGTAGCCTGTGAAGGCATTTTTTGTTGCTCCCAGGTAGAGAGCATCTCCCTAGTCCAGTTGGGATGTTACCAAGGTGTGGACCAGGGTTTTCTCAGCTGAGTTGGGGAGAAGGTCCAGAGTTTTCCGTAATACTCTCAGGATTCCAAAACACTTCACTGCCACCTTTGTGGTGTGTGCCTCAAAAGAGAGTGGAGTCCAACCACACTCCTAAGTTTTTAACCTGTTTTCTTGGGGAAGGAGTAGGGCCCAATGTCTGTGGCCACCATGCCGATGACCAAATGGAGGGGGATTTTCCCACCACTAGAATCTCTGTTTTACTGCCATTTAATTTAAGTCAGTTAATTGTCATCCAAGATGACAAGTCCTGCAGGCATGCGGAAAAATTAATGGCTACTGCATCAGATGCCTGCGACAGCGAGACAACCAGTTGATTGTCATCTGCATATGACACAATGGTGACTCCCTGACGTTCCATAATCTCAGTCAGAGGTGCAATATAAAGATTAAAGATAGTAGGGCTCTGAATGGAGCCTTGAGGGACCCCTTGGGACAGCGCTATGCTTTTGTAGAAATTAGGTCATTGTGCCACCTGAAAACTCCGATCCTGCGAAAAAGAGGCTATCCATTTAAGCGCTGCTTCGTCCAACATACCTACTCTGAGACGCTGTAGGAGCAGTTTGTGCTCCATATCAAAGGCCGCACTGAGGTCCAGTAGGACCAAGACCACTGCCTGGTTTTCATCCACGCATCTGCGTATTGTCTCAGTGGTAAGAAGCAGTGCTGACTCAGAGTACGTGGCTCTGAAGCCCGATTGTGTGGGGTGCTGATTAATGTGATCAATTGAGTATTCACCACTTTTGCAGCAATTTTTGAGAAATAGGGCGCAAGTTCTCCAGCTGACTTGAGTCGGCTCCAGGTTTTTTCGTAATGGGCAGGACTACTGCTTGCAGACATGAAACTAAGTTCAGCCACCACAATGGCCATGGGATCAAGGTCTCAATCCAATAAGGGGTGCATCAAGGAAGGTGGATATGCAATGCAAGTCTTAAAGGATGTCACAAACACAGCAGTGGGAGGCAAGCTGATCGATCAAGAAAAACCTGAATGTGCCAAGGTGGGTGCTGGAGAAGCCAAAGCATCTGAATTGAAAATAACTATTGATGGAAATAATGGTACATGTATAATGAACATTGACTGCAGCAAAATAAAAATTGAAGTGGAAACAACGTCCAATCCAAAACTGATAACTATTACTTTGATGTGGGGGGCGCTAGAGGGCGCACACGCTAATGGCCGCACTTCTGTGAGGCTCTGGCTGCCTGGCCAGAAACATCCTGCAAGTATATGCTTCCCATGCGAGTTGAAGCCTGAAACTCGCACCGAGTGTGGAACTGCCAGTGCTGCTGGTTCTGCCCGACTTTGGTGAGGATCGGAGGTCCGGCGTCCGAGATATGCCGCGGTGAGCGTCCACCGGGAGAAGACACCACGGAGGGCTGCAGCGGCGCACTGGACACTAACCTACGCGGTGCCGCGGCTCCCCACGAGGCTGCTAGGCCTTGAAATCTCTGACCACGGCCTGAGAGGCGGGCGGCCGACAGACGGAACATCGGGGACTGGTGGAGGTGAGTCTTGCCACCCCTGAGAGAGCTGCGACGTGTGGCGGGCCTGATCACTGTCTCTGAGACCGGGTGGCACTCCCGGTATACACGGCACGCCTCGCCTGGCCCTGCCGGAGGAGAAAGCGGCGCACCCGGCCCTGCTACACGCTTCCCCACCGACCTCCCTGGTTTCCCTGGGGGACACTGCTGCCACCAGGCAAAGCGACCAGGGGCCCGGAGGACCAGCCGGAGGGTCGTACTTGCGGACGATTATAGGGACAGAGTGGGCCCAACATCACAGCACTGCCCTCCGCTTCCTGTGTACCCCAGTCGCTTACGACTGCTCATGCCTACTCGGACGGGCTGAGGCCTGGCTGCCGGCGCATACGCTCCTTAGGCGCCCTGGACATTATACTTGGGGCGCGGATTTACCGACCTGCTCACTGCCTGCTACTTCCCTGGGGGGATCCGTCACGTTGTGGGCTGCCGGCTTGGGTGCCTTGTACTGGCGGAGGGACACCTACTAGCTGCTCGTCAGTTACCGGCCCCGATTGGCGCCAACAGCCTGGGCACCATGGGCAAAAATGACGCTAAACAGGCGAAACTGTCTTTCGAGTCCGCAGCCACCAAAAAACCGCTGCGAGGTACCACGGCGTCCAACGGTGCCCCGGGACCATCAAATGCTGAGACGTCCCCTACACCAGTGGCTCCAGAATTGCGACTGCTTATCGACGAAATGCGCCAGGGCTTCGCAACGATCGTAGATAAGGTTGACCGCTTATCTTCCAGAATGGACGGAGTTGCACAGAAGATAGAAGTCCACGAAGAGCGGCTCACAGAGGCGGAACGGCGCATCTCCACTGCCGAGGACACATCCAACACCCACGAAACGCGCCTAACCCGAATGGATAATGTCCTCAGAGTAATCGCAGCTAAGAATGAGGAGTTGGAGGCGCGGAGTAGACGCAATAACATTCGCGTCACGGGAGTTCCGGAATCCACCAACACCGGTCGTATGGAGGACTACGTGGAGCGCATACTGATCACCGCGGTAGGAAAGGAGGCCTTCTCTAATCAGTTCATTGTGGAGCGGGCACACCGCTCCCTGGGCCCGGTCCCCAAACCAGGGGCGCAGCCACGTCCCATTATCGCCCGATTACTCAATTACCGCGACAGAGACGCGGCGCTGAGAGCGGCCCGAACAAGCCGGAACTTGACCTGTGATGGGGTACAGTTCTCCTTATACCCAGACTTCACACCCATGGTACAGGACCAGCGGAGAAAATTTCTGGATGTGAAAAAGAAACTAAGGGATATGCAGATAGACTACGCCCTCCTATACCCGGCACGCCTCAGGGTGACCCATCAAGGCAAACAACACTTCTTTACGAACCCGCAACATGCTGAGGACTACGTAAAGAAACTTCGCGCTACTAGGAGGGACAGGCGCAACGATGGGGAGGAAGAGGCCGCAGGTAACCCAGCCGAGCAAGATGACTCATGATGGGGTGCTTATGCACGTCTGTCCGATAGCTCCAGGGTGCACTGCGGACACTACTTCGGAAACTGTATGCTCTGGATGCTGGAACTGCCTTGCACTAATTGCGGAGGCACCACTGTGGGCTGCCTTGCATCCTAATGAGACTGCTGACCGATAAATGGCTTTTGAACGTCTTATCCCACTGCTACTGTGATGCTGAGATCGGGCAGATGCATGTCACATCGGGAGGACGTATGGGTAGCGGAAGGCTTCTTGGCGTTAAGGTTTTTCTTGTATAGTACTCTGCTGGCCTAGAAGGAGGCCGGAGTGGTGAAGCCCTTACGAACGCTTGATTGCTGTACCCCCGTTGCACTGATGGAGCTAGCCCCAGAACATTTGCCCGTCCTCCAGATTAAAGAGCGGTGATGAGAGACACTGGGATGGCGAGAGGGCTTTGACCTGCAGGGATGATACATGCCAGGCACCACCCCACCTTCTCTGTCTTTCCCGTATGTTGCATGCGGGGCGGGGGGGGAGAGTTGGGGTGTTTCTGTGCGTACCTCTGATGCTCCCAAGAGGGAATTCCCCACATGGTTTTTCTATTGTTCTTGACAGCGCGGGTTGGGGCGGGGGGGGGGCTCACGGTACTGGCAAGTTTGGGTTGCTTCAGTGGGAGGGGGGAGGGAATGTACAGCCAGGGTTGGGTGGCTGTGCATGGAATGTGGGGGGTTGTTCGAGTGTTGCGTTGCTAGTTGTTGGAAGTGGTGAGTTTGATGAGTATGGCGTTTTTGGCAGGAATACAGGTACTGCAGGGAGCATGTGTGTGAGTATGGTTGTTCGATTGGCGAGACTGAACTGGACAGCGGAGAGATTGACAATTGGAGCATTTCGTTTGAGAGCTGGAACATCAGCTGTTGGCTTTATTCAGGGACATGATAGCGCATGTGGGTGATGACACTTTGGATGCAGTCGCCGTAATGTCCTGGAATGTCCGGGGACTCAATGACCCCCGGAAATGCAGAAATGTCCTTGCATATCTAGATCGGCACCATGTGCAAATAGCGATGCTCCAGGAAACCCACCTTAGCCCGGGTAGTGCCCCCAAGTTTGCGAGCAGATGGGCATGTGTGAGAGAGTTTTCCTCCTATTCCACATATTCCAGGGGGACGGTAATATTGGTCAATAAGAGGCTGCCATTTCAAAAGTTGGGTGTGCGAGTGGATAAGGAGGGGAGGTATGTCATACTGTGGGGGAGGCTGGGAACCGATGTTATAATGCTTGTGAATTGCTATGCACCTAACGTCGATACCCCTGGTTTTTTCTTGTCATTATGGGGCCACATGTTGGAGACCGAAGCCACGCACATTGTCTGGGGGGGGGACCTCAACTTATCGTTACATACCACGTTGGACAGATCGGACGGTAGTGGACATTACAACACGAAGGCCAGAGACGCTCTTCAGGGGATACTCACGGAGGCGGGGCTAGTAGACAGTTGGAGGCACACACATCCAACGACTAGGGAAGGCACTCACTTCACGGCATATGCACGCTCATGGGCACGGATCGACTACTGCTTTGTCTCACGGGGCCTCGCTGGGGGGATAGTTCGGGTGAAACATCTGCCTCGCACGTACTCGGACCATTGCCCGGTACTGACCGTCCTCGAACTGCCAGGACATTCTAGGGTAAGACCACCATGGCGGCTTTTCCCCTCGGCCTTGCTGGACCCTGTCTTTAAACACGAGCTCGGAGAAGAGATAGAAGCCTTTTTCCCTAGGAACAAGGGGTCTGTGGATAAGGTCGAAACCATTTGGGAGGCTTTTAAAGTCACTGTGAGGGGAGTCACTATCTCCAAAAGCTGTGGAATACTGAGAAGCATAGTGCGCACGTTAACTACACTAGAGGGGGAGCTTAAGGCACTGGAGGCGGAGATGGTAGGGAATCCCAGCCCTGAACTGGCGGCACGATTCAGAGCTAAACTGACGACCTATGAGGAAGAGGCTGCCAGGGAGGTAAAATTCCGGGGTAAATATTGGACAGCTAGGCGCTATTGCGAGGGGGACAGACCGGGGAAGGTACTGGCGGCACTCACTAGGCACCAGCGCTTTGCCTCCCATATCCTAGAAATCTCGGATAAAGAGGGGAGGATCCATCAGGACTCTAAGGGGATTCAAGACACCTTCCTACAACACTACAAATGCCTATACTCCACACAGCAGGACGGGGAGGTAGAGTTCGGTAATTTCCTGGAAGACATAGCACTTTGCTGGCTAAGTGATGGTCACAGGGAGTTTTTGGGGTGCCCTTTCGAACTGGACGAGATTAGAGAAGCGATCATGTCCCTCAGTAATGGCAAAGCAGCAGGGCTAGACGGCCTACCGGCCGAATTCTATAAATGTTACATCGATGTTATGGCGCCGGTACTGAAAGAGGTCTTCGAGGAATCGCTTGAGGTGGGGATACTGCCGGGATCCATGAGGGAGGTGGCGATCACCTCGCTGTTGAAGCCGGGAAAGGATCCAACGGACACTGATGCCTATAGACCCCTGTCGTTGCTGAACTGTGACGCGAAAATTCTTGCGAAAGTGTTGGCAACTAGACTGTCCCTACTTATGACTACTCTTGTACTGCCGGACCAATCTGGCTTTGTTCCGGGGAGAGCCACAACTCACAATCTGCGCACGTTATTTTCTCTAATTCCTTCCATTGCACCCGAATTACCGGTTGCTGCTGTGTTTCTGGACGCCACCAAGGCGTTCGATTCAGTGGAATGGGGTTATCTGCTGGCTATCCTGGGTAGAATGGGGTTCCCCCGGATATTTATCGCCTGGGTGACATTACTATACACTTCCCCAGTCGCCAGGGTCGTCGTCAACGGGGTGCTTTCGGCACAGATGCCGATCACGAGAGGGACTAGGCAGGGGTGCCCCTTGTCGCCCTTACTATTCGCACTGGCAATAGAACCGCTGGCCTGCAGAATTCGACAGTTACACAAAGACAGGGCCTTTAACTGTAACCAGCGGCAGATTGGCATCTCCCTATATGCAGATGACGTCACCCTCTATGTGCGCCATCCACGAGACAACCTCAATCCGCTTCTAAGGGAATTTGTGGCGTTTGGAGGCATATCCGGTGTGCATATTAATTGGCAAAAGTCGCAATTCTTCCCCCTCACGGCCTCGGTCACCCGATTTCCGCTGGATTACCCCTTGGAATGGTGCGATTCTGACTTGAAATATCTGGGAATTGAAATATCGCTTAATAAGGAAGACACTATCCGGTTAAACTATGGAGTGGCCATTACACGACTGGCTGACAATGTGACTCGCTGGCTGGCACTCCCGCTCTCGATGGCGGGCAGAGCCTCCCTGATCAAGATGGTCGTCCTCCCACGCTTCCTATATTTATTTCAAAACATACCATACTACCCAGGCACTTACTTTTTCAAAAGACTTCGCTCTGAGCTACTACGCCTTTTCTGGGGAGGTAAACAACCACGCCTTAGTTGGTCGATTTTGATACAGCCGTATGATAAGGGTGGATTCGATGTGCCCGACTTGGAAGTATACTATCTCAGTGCACAGGCGCAGCATGCTTATCACTGGATTCGTCCCGCTCCCTTTATGCCACAGATTGCTGCGGAGGACTGGATCGTGCATCCGCTCCCGCTTGAGGGCATGCTGATGGGATTGGTTGGGGATGTTGAGACACCCGCCACCACTGTGACCTGTACAATTGATGCCTGGCGGAGAGTGTCCAAACTGCAGGACGCCCCCATGCTCTACTCGCCGGCATTGCCCCTGGCATACCATCCGAGACTATCTCTCTTACTGGAGGGCGGTTTCCGATCGATGTGCCGCCGCATACACCTCAACACGTGGGGCGACCTATTTCAGAATGGACTGTTCCGCACCAAGGATCAGATGTTCCAGAATGCTCCCCCGACGCCTATGGAAGTGTTCTACTACATCCGGCTCCGACAGGGTATGCGAGATATTCTCCCTGATTTCCCGGAGGAACCAGGGACGGTGTTACCATTGCATGTCATGCTCGTATCGGATGGCACGCACTTAGTGTCTAAACTCTATGCTGCCGTTCGTGAGCAGCGCCCGGTTGTCCTGTCTAAAGCACGGACTGACTGGGAGTCGGAACTGCCGGTCGCACTCACGGATGAACAATGGAGGTACTGCTGCTCGGTCACGGCTAGAATTTCCTCCAGTTGCCGACTGAAAATTATTCATTATAAGTTTGTACAAAGATATTATTATACACCAGTCAGAAAGTTGAGGTTTCGCCTGTCGGCGGATGATAGGTGTGCTAGATGCCGGATGGAAGGCGCGGGTTTCCTGCATCTTGCCTGGGACTGTGGAGCAATACAGACTTACTGGAGCCAGGTACATGCCGCCCTCCAAGTTATGATTGCTGGCCCTCTCCCTATGGATCCAATCGTGATGCTGCTAGGGTACACCAGAAATGTGCCCAAATCGGATCGTAAATTTGTTGACATTGCGTTACTCCTCGCTAAGCGGAGGATTGCTTGCAGATGGGGAAGGGGAAGAGCGCCAAAGTTTAAGGAATGGTTGGACGACCTCCAATACTGTCAGGAACAACATGGCGTGTATGCGGAGCTACTACCCGCCCGCTGTGCTCCCGGGGACTTTTGGTCCCCCTTACAGGTTTACTGGCTAGCTCAGGCGACGCAAAGTGACTCCTCTGGAGACGACGAGCCGATCCCGGGCCCATGAGCGTATCAGTACTTTACACTTCATACACCCTACTACACCCCACACTACACGCTGTGCATAGCACCCCCTGACTCTGGATGGGGCGACGAGCCTGTTGGTGGAATGCTGGGGGGGGGGAGACTCGGGTAATTGAGGTCCATGAGATATGGAACTAGTGACAGAATTCCGTTAGCCCTACCGTCATCGCGGCACTAAGGGCCGGTGGGAATGTATACATAATGTATACGACAATAGCATGGAGCGGAAGGCGACACAGTGGTGGGAAAGTGCAGCATACCGTCCTCAGTTGAATCTCATGTCGTACACTCATATACATATCACACTCTGAGGTGCAGGGCGGGGATGCGCACACTAGATATACAAGGAGTATGCCACTGCACAAGACTACGCAGTTAGCCGACAAATACAGACAGCGACGATATAGGCTTGGGTTGGACTGCAATGGTGCACCTATTTGACTGATGTTCCAACTGCACACGGAGAGAGGGTGTTTCCCTTTTCTGTGTGCCCCCCCCCCCGGCTAGATGGGATGAAAGGGCTCTAGCCAATTGTCCGCCCACGGTGGTACAATGGGAAGTGTATGTGCATTGTGCTGGCTGCAGTATTGATATTGAACCTAATGCTTTTCTTCTTTCTCTCTAATGAATGTACCAAATACATTGCCATGTTGAACTGCAGATGCTGTAACTGTCCTGCCTTTGTGTTGAACGCATATAATAAAGGTTTAAAAAAAAAAAAAAAAACTATTACTTTGATGTGTCTGGGAAATAACGGCACAAAATGGCGGATCGCAAATGTCCTTCGCGACAGGGAGCCACCATTTTGTTGTTTCTTGTCCTCTTTCTCGGCAGGTTGAACTTTATCTGCCGACCCTCAGACATTGCTCCTCGACTGGACTGCCTTACCTATTTCTCCCCTCCCCCCAGGAATCCGTCTCTCCTATCACCTATCTCACCTCTCTCTACCCCCTTGGATGTCTTATATCTCTGTTCACCCTCTAGATAAGTAATGTTCAATCGTTTTTAGTCTGATCGATGTGAAAATGGAACCTTGAGTGAATTTACTAATTGCAAAGTTCCGATTCTAACCACTAGTATACGTAGTATTTCTTGGTACTTAATATCACTATTATGTGATTCTGAGCTTTCCCGTTTGCATCTCTCTCCTAAGTGACTCTACAATTTATAAATTTCCTTTTGTGCTATCTGTAGCTCTTCAACTCGCTGTCTCTCTCCCTTTGTCCTCCCTGACCCTTGCACAGCTTACCGGACCTTGGACACGGCTCTTACTCGTCTACCGATGCAATTGATTGGATACATCGAGGCAGTGGGGTTTCAGCCACTCGCCCAACTCGCGCTGTGATACGCGCCTGCTGCGCTTCTCTTAAGATATTTTAAAACATTTTATTCATTTTGTGCATGTTGTGTATGTTAACCCCTTTTTGTTATACAGGGCTCACCTTGACTGCGCGCTGAGCAGTCCCTCTCTCGCTCCTGTTGCTTGCCACCTCACGACCACAGGCGCCCTCACAGGAGATTAATTCCTGTTGGGACGCGCTGGTGGCCGCCATCTTGGGTAGGGGGGGTGTGTGGGTGAGCGGTGCAGCGCTCGGACCAGCACCGACCCAGCCCTATAAAATGGCGCCCCTCTACAGGGAGCGCAGCGGACGGGCGCAGCGGGCACGCCGTCAGCGCGCCGAAGTCACGCCTAAGTCCAGCCCGTCTGCGCCCGTCTGCAGCCGGACGGGCCCAGGGGCTAGGGATGCTACCACCCCTATATTCTACTCTTCTCCCGCTCTTAGGTCCTTACACGCTTTTGCTAGCCCTCTCCCACCCGATACCTGGACTCGTATCACATCACTCGGCATTGCAGGCACTTCACTCCCTCACCTAATGCCGACGCCAGCACTTACTGCCCCGGCCTCCAACGAGTCGCAGATTCGGATTTTATATTTAAATACTGTTATGGCAGGGTTTTTGGCTTTATTTAGCAGTGATAATAGATCATTATTCTTGCTCGCATCTAGTATAGGCATTCTTAGCCTGTGTTGGCCCTTTTAAGCCCTTTTTCCAGACCTAGAAGAGGATAGCTGCTTAATATGCCTTTATTTTTGACTTTAACCTGTCTATTGCCTATTGGCTTTGACATATTAGACATATTGGTATGGTTCATGTAGGTATTCTGACAGAGCTAAGGAGCATTTCACCCCTTTCAGGCCTAAAGCTAGAGAGACTCCATCTTGATGGAAGCAGAGAGGCTTTTTAGGGCAAAAGTAATGTTTATAGTTATAACTGTTGTTCGCCCTAAGCGGACCGGAGAGAACCGGCCAGAGCTGAATCTAATCAGGAATTGTTCCCGGGCTCAGTCTCTAGACGAAACAAGCAGACTGGTCACTGTGGGAGCGTCTAGCGCAAGGAGCCTGGTGCATGGGATTGGTGGGAAGAAGCTGCTGGCTGGAACTTTCCATGAGGAAACAGCATTCTATATTTGTGAAGTGCAGAGGCGGAGTCAGTCAGTCAGAGGGCAGTCGAGCAGAGGAGAGTCCAGCAGAGAGGAGAGCAGTGGAGTGGAGTTGGCAGAGAGAGAGAGAGGGTTCAATCTGGAGAAGAGCTGAGTTGAATAGTGAGCTGGAACTGAAGGAAGCAGTCAGAAGCAGTTGTTTATCAGGAGGAAGTGTGAATAGCTGGAGTCTGAAGTAATGCCTTTTAGAAGAGATAGAGGAGAGCTCGTGGATTAACCTATGGGAGCAGATGGAATTGGACATTGGCGCAGAGATAAAGCGAATAAGATAGTAGAATGAACGGTGATCAGAGCGGCAGGAACCATTAAGAGTGAAGACGCAAGGTGGAGAGACAGTTCGTGTGGGGGAGAGGAGTCCAGAGACAGAGCGATCAGCGCAGAGGTGTACCCAAGAGTGCAGGAGAGGAGAGAGAGCATGAGATGAGCCGAGGCACAGACGAGAGAGGAACCCAGATGACAGCTAGAACAAGACTTCACACTAATCAGGTGATATTGTTTTCATCACATTAGCTACACTTAATCTTTTCCCTTTCAGCGGAGTGTTCCTGTTATGTGTAATCTTTTCTCTTTCAAGCGGTGTGTTCTACCTATAGTCTTTGTTAGATTTGCATAAATGTTTATATTACTGTAATAAATAACCCCCAGTTTATAACTAACTGGTGTGTAGTCCCTATTCTTGTTCACTAAAGGTAAACGGCGCTTCTAGGTAATTGCCAGGCACGTGAATGGATGAGTAATCCCAATCAGGTAAGTGGTGATCACATAAATAGGGAGTGAGTGGACCTTTGATGCCAAGAGCAGGTAATACACAATAATCTGGACCCACACTCAAAGTTATTATTGTAGTTTCATCCCGAGTAGACAGCTGAGATAATATCCCAATATATATATATATATATGTATAGGTGTTCATAGGAATGTGGTCGTCGTTGATATGCGGCGTTAATGAGAGCGACGGGAGGGACACCGTCGTGTAAATCCACCAGATTGTGGCTTAAAATAAATGAGAGCGACGGGAGGGACACCGTCGTGTAGGTTTCGCAGGATCGCGAACGGTTTGGAAAAGGGAGCATTGGGTTCTGCAGGCCCGTGTGTAGACGCACCAGATTGTGTGTCAGATCTGCCCTAGGGTAGAACGGTCTGGGTCAGGGTGGCCGCGAGACCAACTGATGTGAATAAGTGTGGTGTAGGGTATGGATATCCCTAGTAATCAGTGAGTATTCTTAGTATCCCTATAGATTTAGTGGTGTTCTTAATAATATGAGCTTGTATATTGCGAGTTCCCTATCCTCAGGTAGGTACCAGGTGCCTGGATATAGAGGAGTCCTGAGGACGGAAGGTGAGTACGTTTTGGCTGGGTCACAGGGGCCCCTGGGGGCTGATCCCATCTAAACAGAAAATCCAGCCATTACATTTTGGCGTAGTCGGACAGTTTACGAAGCCGGTGTGCCTGGCCATGTGTTTAGAGAGTTGCCCATGTGTTCTGAGGGAATGCCCTGAACGCTAGTTCCATCTGGCGTAATGTTGCAGTTTATGTAGCCTGTTAGACCTATTGGCTTGAACAGTTGCAGCGTGAGGAGATTGTATTACATCATGGCATTTGGTTTATTCAGGGTGGAAGGAATGGTTTTCATCTTGGTGTTTAAACTGTCAGAGTTGAAGGATGGCATTACATGAGGAAGCCAGTTACATCTTTGTGATGGTCCAATTGTATAAATGTGTGTAAAAAATGCTTTTAAATTGCCCATTCAATTGCTTGCTGCATCTGCTTATGCTATGCAATGTGAAATGTGTTCATTGTTCTATGATCTGTGGAGTTCTTTGAATATAGCTCCTTGTAAATATGACTTGTGAATAGCGCCATATTATTGTGATTTGTGAGGTGCATGTTCTCATGTTGATCTGCTGTGTTCCTTGTGCATTGCGCCTTGGAAATGTTGTTTGTGAAAGGCTTGTCTTGTAAATATGGCTTGTGAATAGCGCCATGTGGGCATGGCTTGGACAGGGCATGTTATCATTACGTTTGGCAGGAGAGGGCTGGATCTTTCTCGGATGCTTGGGGATAACGTTTTTGAAAATATGTACGTGTCATTTGTAAACGTGAAGAAATGTGCTAATGATTTTCCCATGTATAAATGGACGTTGGGAAATGTTTCTATTTGAGCTGCCAAAGGGTTAATATCTTGAGTTGAGATGGCAGCCTTTATTTTTTACATGCTGTCAACATGCATGGTTATCTGACCTGACTATAGAAGTCAGTGGATTTTTTGATGGTTTGATTTTGACTTTTTTTTTTTTTTTTGATTCCTTGGTCAGCCTACGTGCTTTGTCAGTTTCTTGACGGAAAGGTAACATCTTGTGTTTTGAGAAGGGTTCTGTTCATTTCACATTCCTTTTGAAATGCGTCTACGAATTTGTGTGGGTTCACCTTGGAACTGATGTGGTTATAAATCAACGTTATGGAGAAAGCTGTGTTCTTTTAAAATGAGTGAAATGTTAAAAAGATAGCCCGTTAGAGTGCACGCTACGAGCTGTTTTCATTAATTATTTCTGTGAGGGGTTTCCATCTAGACAGGAATGTGTTAGTCTAACAATAATAAATCTTGCCCGACTGTGCATGGTAACATGTGCTTTTAATTAGTGACTGGCAACTATTTGCCTTTGAAATGAAAAATGTTAAAATGAAAATGTATGTTTTTATAAATGTGAACTTAAATACAATGTTGAAATGTATCTGCATTTTATGTTGTTTTACAAATTATTTCTCTTTGACAAATGGACCCTAAATAAGTGCTCATATTTTTAAATGTCTTGCCTTTAGTTGAGTTAGTTGGACAAACGTCTTTTTAAAAAAAAAAACTGGAGCTTTTTTAATTGGCAATGCACTGTAACAGAATTGTTTTTGTTAAATTCGAGCTTCTGTTAGTTACAAAATAAGGCAGGAGAAATTTGTTTTTTGACCTTGGCAGACCAGCTGGTCTGCGCAGACGAGTTTTGTTTTTCATTCTGCAAGTTTCGATCACGTCCCAGTGTGTTATGATGGGCTACAATCCAATTTTCTTCCGTGCACGGCTTGTTTATTTAAGGGCGGGGTGGCCTTGCTCTTCCCTTGGAGTTAGTTAGTTGGATGGGCCTGGGCGGACTCTGACCTGGGAAAATGGGAGGCTTGCAGTGCCCTGCTGATGCTGTCATCATTTGGCAGTATTTCAATTTTTCTTTTCACACTGTAGCATGGCTCTTGCCCTGAAGGGTGGTACTGGCTTAGTTAGGATTAGGGTATGTTAGGCCCCACTCAATGTTACTAAAAGTTAAATTTTGAATGTTTTTAATTAATTAGGATATTTTCTTTTCAATAATGAAAGGCACCCGGGGTGCTTTTTAAATGGAAAATTTTATTTTACAAGAATAATGATACTTCTTCTCTTGTTTCTAGGATTGCTGCAGTTGGGGTGCGTGCGTGCGTCTGCCCACTCCCTTTATTTGTTTTAGCTTTTTATTTTCTTGTTATTATTTTAGTTTATTGTTTTGGATGATGGAACCAGACCAGACCAGACCAGACCGGGTGATGGATGGCCACATTGGAGGAAGTGTCCAGGATGCAGGGTGGTGGCCTACACTGAAGAATTTGGACATTAAATAATCCCTTGGACAATCAGGCCCCACTTTTAAAGCAAAAAAACGTGTCACCTATTATGACTAAGTTATTTAATTCCCTGGCCTGCAATTTTGACATCACTACAAGCAGGCCCCACTTTTAAAAAAAAATATGTCACCTATTATAGTTTTTCCAAATGAAGGACTTTTTTCAATGATGGTGCGCACATGTGTTTCACCGTGCGATTTAAAATGTTTTTTGTTGTTTTAAGCTTGATGTTTCATTAGCTATCTTATATAAACATGGGGTTTTTTACTGTTCTTATATTTTCACCTTGATTGATCAATGGGTGGTTACCTTAAATTTGGATTGTTCTGGGTAGAGTGTCTTTTAGTATGATTATGTATTAATGTTTGCCCAGACCTTGCAACTGTATTTCTCAGATTTCACTTTAAATTGACAAATGTCAGCAGGTAGGCCTCATTTAGGCCTATTGTTATTTTCATCTCACATATTAGCACCTACACCATTAGTTTCATGTGTCATCATTAGCTTAAGTTGCCTATAGTATGTAAGGCTCATTTAGGCCCTTTCTTGTTCTCTCATTAGAAGTTGAAACACATTTAGTTTTTAAGTTCACAACTGTAGGTAGGCCTTATTTAGCCTTAAGTTGTCCGAAGTAGGCCCATTTAGGCCCCTTGCTGTTTTCATTCAACACATAAGCCCCTACATCACTAGATTTCACCAATTATCATTAGAAGTTGAGGCACATTTAGTTTGAGGATGCTTTGGTTAGTTTCTGTGGTTATCAGATCCAATCTCAGATATGTTTCAGCATTCAAGTCAAGGGTGCTTTGATTTGTTTTTAGGTTTTTATTCCCTACAATTGAGTTTCAGGTGGAATTTTCTTGAGTTGTCATTGTTTTTAGGGAGTTTTTTAGGTTTTGATTTGTTGATAGATTGTGTTGATGTTTGTTTATTCAGATGTTATTGTTTGTCAGATGTTCGCAAGATAGGGATCTAAGGGTGGATGGCAGAGATATTTAGCAGTGATATAGATCTTAATCTTGCTCACATCTAGGATAGGTATTTTTAGCCTATGTTGGATAGATTATGTTGATGTTTGTTTAGATGGATGTTGTTGTTTATAAGATGCTCGCAAGATAAGGATCTAGGGTGCAATGTTATGGCAGGGTTTTTGGCTTTATTTAGCAGTGATAATAGATCATTATTCTTGCTCGCATCTAGTATAGGCATTCTTAGCCTGTGTTGGCCCTTTTAAGCCCTTTTTCCAGACCTAGAAGAGGATAGCTGCTTAATATGCCTTTATTTTTGACTTTAACCTGTCTATTGCCTATTGGCTTTGACATATTAGACATATTGGTATGGTTCATGTAGGTATTCTGACAGAGCTAAGGAGCATTTCACCCCTTTCAGGCCTAAAGCTAGAGAGACTCCATCTTGATGGAAGCAGAGAGGCTTTTTAGGGCAAAAGTAATGTTTATAGTTATAACTGTTGTTCGCCCTAAGCGGACCGGAGAGAACCGGCCAGAGCTGAATCTAATCAGGAATTGTTCCCGGGCTCAGTCTCTAGACGAAACAAGCAGACTGGTCACTGTGGGAGCGTCTAGCGCAAGGAGCCTGGTGCATGGGATTGGTGGGAAGAAGCTGCTGGCTGGAACTTTCCATGAGGAAACAGCATTCTATATTTGTGAAGTGCAGAGGCGGAGTCAGTCAGTCAGAGGGCAGTCGAGCAGAGGAGAGTCCAGCAGAGAGGAGAGCAGTGGAGTGGAGTTGGCAGAGAGAGAGAGAGGGTTCAATCTGGAGAAGAGCTGAGTTGAATAGTGAGCTGGAACTGAAGGAAGCAGTCAGAAGCAGTTGTTTATCAGGAGGAAGTGTGAATAGCTGGAGTCTGAAGTAATGCCTTTTAGAAGAGATAGAGGAGAGCTCGTGGATTAACCTATGGGAGCAGATGGAATTGGACATTGGCGCAGAGATAAAGCGAATAAGATAGTAGAATGAACGGTGATCAGAGCGGCAGGAACCATTAAGAGTGAAGACGCAAGGTGGAGAGACAGTTCGTGTGGGGGAGAGGAGTCCAGAGACAGAGCGATCAGCGCAGAGGTGTACCCAAGAGTGCAGGAGAGGAGAGAGAGCATGAGATGAGCCGAGGCACAGACGAGAGAGGAACCCAGATGACAGCTAGAACAAGACTTCACACTAATCAGGTGATATTGTTTTCATCACATTAGCTACACTTAATCTTTTCCCTTTCAGCGGAGTGTTCCTGTTATGTGTAATCTTTTCTCTTTCAAGCGGTGTGTTCTACCTATAGTCTTTGTTAGATTTGCATAAATGTTTATATTACTGTAATAAATAACCCCCAGTTTATAACTAACTGGTGTGTAGTCCCTATTCTTGTTCACTAAAGGTAAACGGCGCTTCTAGGTAATTGCCAGGCACGTGAATGGATGAGTAATCCCAATCAGGTAAGTGGTGATCACATAAATAGGGAGTGAGTGGACCTTTGATGCCAAGAGCAGGTAATACACAATAATCTGGACCCACACTCAAAGTTATTATTGTAGTTTCATCCCGAGTAGACAGCTGAGATAATATCCCAATATATATATATATATATGTATAGGTGTTCATAGGAATGTGGTCGTCGTTGATATGCGGCGTTAATGAGAGCGACGGGAGGGACACCGTCGTGTAAATCCACCAGATTGTGGCTTAAAATAAATGAGAGCGACGGGAGGGACACCGTCGTGTAGGTTTCGCAGGATCGCGAACGGTTTGGAAAAGGGAGCATTGGGTTCTGCAGGCCCGTGTGTAGACGCACCAGATTGTGTGTCAGATCTGCCCTAGGGTAGAACGGTCTGGGTCAGGGTGGCCGCGAGACCAACTGATGTGAATAAGTGTGGTGTAGGGTATGGATATCCCTAGTAATCAGTGAGTATTCTTAGTATCCCTATAGATTTAGTGGTGTTCTTAATAATATGAGCTTGTATATTGCGAGTTCCCTATCCTCAGGTAGGTACCAGGTGCCTGGATATAGAGGAGTCCTGAGGACGGAAGGTGAGTACGTTTTGGCTGGGTCACAGGGGCCCCTGGGGGCTGATCCCATCTAAACAGAAAATCCAGCCATTACAAATACCCGCTCCATGGTCAAGCACCAAGCAGACATCCTGCACTTACTTATGACAGAAAGCCCTGACGTCCTACTGTTATCGGAGACCTGGCTCACTGATGATTCACTTCCTGACATCCTGGCTGCGCTGCCCCCAGACTACTTTTTGTTGAATACCAATCGATCAGGGGGTCGCACCGGGGGAGGGGTTGGGGCGGTGATACGCAAGGATCTCAAGATTGTCACCTCCGCAGTCATGACTTTACCGGAAGTGGACACCCTGGTTCTCAGCCTCGGGACTGAGGTAGGTGCTGTCACTCTCATGGTACTCTATCGGCCCCCCCACTCTATGCCGTCTTTCCCCTCATCTTTCATCGATCAGCTGACCAACATTGATACCTCCTCCCCTCGCATAGTCATCATTGGTGATTTCAATTACTGGGTCCAGCACGAGGACGCTGGCCCACACGCTTCCGAGTTGTTCGAGGGCCTCTCGAGCCTGAATTTTACCCAACTAGTCAGGTCTGCAACCCACAAGGGTGGTCACATCCTCGATCACATCTGGACCCATGGGGTCAAGTCCTCTCGCCCACTAATAACACCTTGAGTGTGGTTAGATCATTCCCTGATCGACACCACATTTATGGCGGCTGGCCAGATCAGGGTCCCCCCGCGGGAAGGCGGTACTGCTTGCAAGTGGAAGGCTGTCGATTCTCCCAAACTGCTGGCTCATCTGTCCCAAACCTGTCCCTTGCTATCTAATGACATCAGTACCGATGGGCTTTATGGGTCGGTGGCAGACTGGCTCACGTCAGCCAGCGACATTTTTGCTCCCCTAACTAGGTTTCCCCAATCCCGGCACAGTAACTCCCACAAATGGTTTACCCCCCATCTTAAGACCCTTCACCTGGAACTTCGACAGCTTGAGCGTAAGTGGAGGAGAGACTACTGCTCTCTAAGCAGAGATGCCTATGTGGCCGCCCGCAATAGGTACAACGGGCCATCTCCGCTGCAAAAAAAGCTTACGCTTCAGGGAAAATCCTATCCGCCCCCTGCCAGTCGAAAGAAATCTTTAAAGTTCTTAATGAATTTACCTCCGACCCTAGGACGCTCCCAACTCAGGCCCCCACACAGGAAGCATGCAATACCATTAGCACCTTTTTCATTGAAAAAATTGTATTGATTAGGGACACCATCCCAGTCATTCCTCCTGGCGCTGAATCTGTTTCCCCTCCCCACAACACTTTCTCACTTACACAACTTCCCCTTCTAGATTCTACTTCTCTGGCCACTCTCGCCACTCGTATCAAGTCTGGTTCCCCAGACGACTGCTGCCCCCCCTCCATACTCCGGGACATCTGCCACTCTCTACCCGACTGCATCCTCCCTCTGTTAAACTCCTCTCTCTCCTCCGGCACGGTGCCTGGCGCCTTCAAGGAGGCTGTGTTGGTGCCCCTTCTGAAGAAGCCAGGGGCTGACCCCGCCGTCCCGGCAAATTACCGTCCTATCTCTCTCCTACCTTTCTTTTCTAAAATCCTGGAAGCCCACGTCACCACCTGTCTCTCCCAGTTTATCGAGAGTTCCAACTTCCTCGAGGCTAACCAAGCTGGCTTCAGACCCGGCCACTCTACGGAGACAGTGATCTTGGCCGTGCTGGATGCCTTGAGAGACGGTGTCGACAAGGGTACCCCCCAGGCCTTGGTATTATTAGATCTGTCAGCCGCCTTCGACACGGTGGATCATAACATCCTTCTCCACCGTGTCGAGCAGGCTGGCATCCAAGGCCTGGCGCTGGCCTGGGTCAAATCCTTTTTGACCGGCAGGTCTCAGACCCTCAGTCTGGGCACTTTTAGGGAGCATTCGCCCTGTGGGGTCCCCCAGGGTTCTTCTCTATCCCCTCTCCTTTTCAATCTTTATCTTCGCCCCCTTCTTTTTTCATTGAGGCAGTGGGACGTCACCGTGTTTAACTACGCGGACGACCTACAACTCATCTTTTCTCTTAACTCCCCCTCTGCTATTCCTAACTTTCAGGCAGTCATGTCCCACATCCTCCATTGGATGGGCCACAACCAGCTAAAATTGAACCCCGGTAAGACGGAGCTCCTCCTTCCTGGCAGGAGCACCAACTTCTGGGGGCCACAATTCTGGCCGGCGGAACTTGGTCCCTCCCCCACACCGGTGACCTCGGTGAAGAGTCTGGGGGTCACAATCGACTCCGGCTTATCCCTTGGGCCGCAAGTGGGGACGGTGGTCTCGTCCTGCATCTACCAGCTGCGCAGGATCAGGAAAGTGGCATACCTCCTTACACCTGATGCCCTCCTGCGGGTCATCATGGCCCTCGTCCTCTCCCGCTTAGATTTTTCTAACGCAATCTACCACGGTCTGCCTAAAACATCGATGGCTAGACTGCAAGCGGTTCAAAATCAAGCGGCGAGACTGGCCCTAGGGATTCCGAAGTGGTAATCCGCCAGGCCCCTCCTTACCAAACTTCACTGGCTCCCTGTCACCTCAAGGGTAGCCTTCAAGATCGGCTGTATCATCTTTAAGTCGTTAGCTGGGGCCTGCCCCGCTTTTGTAAAATCTCTTATCATTCCCTACCGCCCATCCCGGGATCTGAGATCCGCTCACCTTCATTTCTTGACCGTCCCCTCCTACAAGCTCTGCAGATCTGGAGGCCGGAGATTTGCACACCTGGCCCCCAAGTTATGGAACTCTTTTCCTCTATCTCTCAAAACTTCTAACTCTTTGTCCCTTTTCCGTAAGTCTTTAAAAACCGGTCTTTTCCCCCAATCTGGCTAGTCTCTCTGTCCTCTTTACTTCCAACCAGCGCCAGGAAACCCATGGTGTCAGTGCGCTTTACAAGCACCCCTTACAATACAATACAATACCGGTTTGTACCCCCTTCACCCTCCCCAACCCCTCTTTCATGCTGTCTCTCATCCTCCCCCACTGCTTTCCCCCTTTCATTCTTTGTCTACTTCATCTGCTCCTATACTCTCTTCCCCCTGAATCTCTCCCCCTGCTTGCTAAGCCGCCTAGACCATTGTCCCTTGTGCCCTTTTGACTAAGCACTCCTCCCCTTGTTGGGGAAAGATCCAATATTTATACCCTGGAGTCTCAGTGTTCCCTCAGAGAGTCCACAGCGCTAAGGGAGCCACTCACAGTTGAGGTTTGGTATGGCGCCCCTTGCCAAAGCACTCCCTCTCCCCTTTTTGGGGAAGGATCCAGTAGGTAGGCATTGGAGCCTCAGAGACCCCTATGAGAGAGTCCACTGCGTAATAGGGAGCCTCTCACAACGGAGATGGGGGAATGATGCAACTTCCCCTAAGATCACAGTTTGCTGGACTTTGGACGCAGCTATTACGCGTCTACCGGTTTGTGCCCCCATCACCCTCCCCCTCTTATTTCTTGCTTTGTCTTTCACCCTCCCCCTCATCTTTCCCCCTTTCATTCTCTATCTACTTCCCCTGCTCCTAGCCCCTCTCCCCTTGAATATCTCACCTTGCCTGCTTTTTCCCTTACGTATGTGTCCTTTTTGGTTGTCTCAACCTAACCTGTAACTATGTAGCTATGCTCTAAAAACTGTGTAACCTTTGTAACGATGTAACCTGCAACTATGGTCCGATTCTCATGTAAAGCGCTCTGATACCTCCGGGTTTAGCCAGGGCTATATAAAACCTTTCAAATAAAACAAATAAATATAATCTCCAGGCCATCTCTCATAATTTTGGGTGTAGTTGGATCTGTGGGAGAGCCGGATTTAATACTTAAGGCTATGCCTTTGAGATCTTCAAAAGATGGTGGATCAAATTTGGACAGGCGGTTAGCCTCGTCCACATTAGTCCTCTCCAATTGGCAGAACATCCCATTGCGAGCCTCATCCGGAAAGGTGGTATATATTTTGGCTACCTTTGCAGCAAAGAAATCAGCAATTTGATTGCACGACTCCACTGAGCTGGCAATAGGAGTTACAGTTCCTGTAAGCGAGGATATATCTTTAAAGATGGTAAATAGTTCTTTGGAGGAGCTCTCTGCCTGCTCTATTCTTTCATTATAATAGGCCGTGCATTTCTTTTATATGGGAGTGATCGCGTTTTAAATTCAACTTATATGCGGTCTTCTTGTGATCTGAGAATCTCTCCTGCATTAGCGTTCTGAACGCTTACAGGATTGTTTTGCTATTCTGAGTTCTTCATTAAACTATGGTGCAGAATTTGACTGTCTGCTCGGGAAGCTGGAGGTCCAGGGGGCCACTCTATCCAGAGGTTCCGTAATCCACTTGTCCACTGAACTATAAGCCACATTAATATCCTTTCCCATAAGAGGGGGACTCTGCTGGAGGGCATGACTAAAGCTAGCGGGGGTAAATCTAGACCATCTCCTATGTGGCATACTTAATCTTCTTCTAGCTGTAGGGCGGATATTAGCTAAGGGAATAGCGAAGAGGACGAGATGGTGATCAGACCAAGAGACTGCAATCTGGGTTCAGTCTCTAGATCAGATGAGTTAGTGAAGATTGGGTCTAATATATGGCCGTGTACGTGTGTTGGGAGAGTGGATTCAGCTGGAGAGCGGCTAATTCCTGACAAAGTGATTGAGCTTCATAATTAGTTAAGTCATAAAAGTGTAGATTCAAATCCCCCACAGGAGGAAGGAAGTGTCAGGTCCGGAAAGGAGGAAGAGGGACCAAGGAATGTGGGACCTGCGGCGCCTCTGGCGAAGACTGCGGCCGCGGCGACAAGCTGTCCTTAGAAGACGTCGGGGGAAAAAGCCACAACACGACGGGCCCGTCTCCGGCGAGGATGACACCAGCAACCGTCGAACCTCTGGAGAAGAGGCGTCAGAGGACGAATAAATGGCCTGACGTCGGCCTGGCACCGTAGAGTCCTGAGGCAGGACATCGTCGTCAGACGCCAGGAGAGACGCCGGAACGGCCTCCGCTACAGCGCTCGGCGCAGGAGACTTGGGCTGGGCTGGCGAATGAACGGCACCGGAAAGGCGTCGACCCGACCTATGACAAGGCAGCCGCCTGCATGGAGAGGCGAGAGGGACTCAGGGAAGGATGATGGGTCCACCGCCAACCTCGGCCCGTGACTGGACGAGTAGGGCCTAGGACCGGAAAGGAGGAATAGGGACCAAGGAATGGGGGACCTGTGGCCTCCAGGAAAGACCGCGGCTGCGGTGAGGAGAGGTCCTCAGATGACATTGCGGAAAAAGCCACGAGCGCTGGCCCGTCTCAGTCAAGGACGACACCAGCAAGCGTCGAACCTCTGGAGAAGAGGCGTCCGAGGACGAGTTAATGGCCCGACGGCAGACTGGCGCCGTAGAGTCCGCAATCTGAGGCAGGACATTGTTGTCCGACGCCAGGGGAGAAGCCAGAACGACCTCCGCAACAGCGCTCGGCGCAGGAGACTGGGGCTGGGCCGGAGCTGGGGCGGCGAGGGAACAGCACCGGAAAGGCTCCGACCGACCCCCGACGAGGCAGCAGCCTGCGTGGAGGGGCTAGAGGGTTCCGGGGAAGGTAGAGGGGTCCCCTGCCAACCTCGGCCCATGACAGGACGAGGAGGGCCCTCCGCCAGCCCCTGTGGTGCCACCAGGGCCAGCAGCCGCCGAAGCGGTGTCGCCTCAGACGAGGCCACTGCCTGTCCTGAGGACCGAATGGGACTCGGGGGTGCGACTAGACTCCCGGCGACCTCCCGCGACACCACAGGGACTCCCGCGGGAGTTTGCAGCAAAGCAGAGGCGCCGTGGGCCGAAGGAGGGACCCCCGAAGGGCCGCACCATATCATCCAAACCTGGATCCGAACCAGTCGGCGCTGGGGCCGGTGCTGCTGGCAATGCCGCAGAGGGCCCCAGACACTGCAAGGGATCCGCGGACGTCCCAGGAGGGGAAGGAGGAGGAGGAGAAGCCAGCGAGGCATGCAAAAACGCTGCATATGCCTCCATCTGGGCTCTAGGCCCCCCAACACTAGGAAACGGCGGATAGGGGGATGACACATGGGGCCGCACCACCAGCGAAGAGCCCGCGCCACCAACAGGCCAAGAACCAGCCCTCGGGGACAAAATGAGACACTTACCGACAGGTGAGCGACGCTCTTGCGGCCTGGGAGAGGGACGATGTCTAAGACGGAGGCGACGGTTCCGAAAACCATCTGCAGGGGCCGGGCGTGGTGACGCCGCCGACCCGGACATGTGAGCTGAGAGAAGTTTTATCCGGCACTCCCGCTGGTACTTCGGTTTCATCTGCTGGTACGCCTCACAATCAGTGGAGTTGTGGTGTTCCCCCAAACACCACATGCAGATGGGGTGAGGATCCGTCGCCAACATCTGGTGAGCACAAGACGAGCATGTCTTAAAGGCATTCGCACACGATTCCCACACACAACACAATAAGCGAAAAGGAAAGGCCTGAACAGGCCTGGAGCACAATCCGGATCCGCGTTGCAATGCGCAAAAGGAAAAAACTGAGGTAGGAGCGTTGGGTGGGACTTATGTGACCTTGCTGACGTCACATACGCGGACAACGCCTGGGCGGAGTAGTGTGAAGCTGTCCCCCCGGCGCGCACAGATGCTGTGGCAAAAAGTTTTACGGATCCAGTCTTACGTCTGGGGATAATTCTACGTTAAGGAATCTACGGCTAGTAGTCTCTGTAAGATACTAGTTTCAGAAAGAAGCCTGTAAGAACATGCTTACATATGGCCACAAAATAACATACATCCCAGATAACTGGAAACAACCGGTCACCGACAGTATAAGAAGATAAAAGTATCTGCAGCAAGCAGGAAAAACCTCACCGGGTGTCACACTGGAAAAGGGGGGGGGGTCTTAAAAAGAAAAGCCAATGAGCTCTGCCTTGTGAATGGGTCATTTGTGCATGAAAAAGGGAATTTCCCCCGAACAAACCTAGTACATAAATACTCGGAAAGCAGACAGCAGAGTTTAGAAACTGCTTCAGCTCTACTATCTCGAAAAAGACAAAGCACAGTAAATGATCATTTTAGCCGCTTGTTGCCCTTCCTGTACTAATGGAACAAGATTGTTCAGGTTCTCTTCTGGAAGGGAGGGTAGCAGGCGCTCCAATGAGTCCCACAATGCATGGGAGAAGCATTCGAGGACATAAAGTATTAAGGGATCGCAGTGCAGACTGGTGGGGGAGAAAATATGCCTGCCACAAGTGTCTAATATGTCTGGTGGGACCACAGGAAAACAAAATCAACAATTTGGGCTACCAAAGTAGTTTGTACCACAAAACTATGATGAGTTGGATATCTCAGGAGGCATGTCGGATCTCCAGGGGCCAGGCGGTATCTGTGAGAATTAGAGTGATCCACAGGGGCCCCTGTTTCGGGTTTAGCCCAAGCCACCAACAGAATATCAAAAAAGAGTCTCACTATAAGGAAGCATCAGCTCTACCACTGATTGGCCTTGATGCAGGACGCCAAGTAAGGGATGACTGATCACGCCACGTCGATTTGAGAGTTAGCATGGCACAACAACTGTTGGTGTTTTTGTTGTTGTAAATGTATTACACCAGGCACTCAGGCAGGCCATGTGACCGAGGCTGCACGCATAAGGATTATCATGGTTTAAAAAGGAAAGTTGAACAATGGACAAGAATGGTGTGCACATGGCAACCCCCCTTCTGTGAACTACAACTGTTGGTGTTCCATGCACTACAATTCAGTTACACCTCCTTATTCCACCTGGGTGAAGATACACTGACCTATTGGTGGGTTTACTCAATGTACACCCACCATTATTTAGAGATTTTACGCAGACGAAGGGCAATGGCTTTCCTAGGCACCACATACAGACAGTGTGAGGGTACATTTGTCATCCACAGGACACATAATGCTTGAACCCAGAGGATATGAGAAGTTGTTTAAAGGCACACTGTTCAGTTCTATGAAACCGTCGAGTTAGACCAACAAAAAAACTGCCCGAGGAATCGCTGATCCGTAAGCGGATCAAAAAGTTCAAAAAGAAACTGACATTCACGTGTCAGGGCAGGGCTTCTATGGACTCCGTTGCCATCCCATTCGGAAGACGACACCGCTACAGAGTCGCTCGGCGCCCTCTACCGACGCACAAAGATCCTGCTGTAAAAAAGCTCCGGATCAAGTCTGGCGCTTGGGGAGGATTATAAGATAAGGAGTTTTTAAGATCGAGAGCTCTAGCCGCAGATTCCTTATCTGATACAATAGGCATTTTAGATGACAGAGTGAGCAAACACTAAAAACAAAGGAGCAGCATAACCAAACAACTCTGGTTATGCGTTTGTTGGAGGTGGTGGCAGCACCTCGATATTTCGCTTAGCGAAGGCGAGCAGATTGCGAGGGTTCTCCTCTGCTCTCTCCCACTGAATTACCGAGTCATTTGTAAAATTACCTACAATCGATTTTATGAATGTTTGTAATAATTATTGTGCCTTTTAAAAACTTTAAAAAACGGTTACCTTCATAGCGCTTGTGATTTGGCCCCCCTGTGCCCCGTTCCACCGCGGCTCCCTGGTGCCGATTGTTGTGGAGGGCTAGACGGGCGCCATCTTGAGTCAGGCTCGGACCCGGCTGGACCCGAGTTAGCGGTCCAGTGGAGGGAGGGGCTGTGGTTATAAATAGAAGCGGAGTAGGTGGGTCTGAGCGTTTGTTGGAGGTGGTGGCAGCACCTCGATATTTTGCTTAGCGAAGGCGAGCAGATTGCGAGGGTTCTCCTCTGCTCTCTCCCACTGAATTACCGAGTCATTTGTAAAATTACCTACAATCGATTTTATGAATGTTTGTAATAATTATTGTGCCTTTTAAAAACTTTTAAAAACTGTTACCTTCATAGCGCTTGTGATTTGGCCCCCCTGTGCCCCGTTCCACCGCGGCTCCCTGGTGCCGATTGTTGTGGAGGGCTAGACGGGCGCCATCTTGAGTCAGGCTCGGACCCGGCTGGACCCGAGTTAGCGGTCCAGCGGAGGGAGGGGCTGTGGTTATAAATAAACATGCACTTCAAGACGCGCAGCGGGCGCGCCGTCTGCGCGCCGAAGGAGCGCCAAAGGAGGGCCCGTCTGTGCCCGTCCGTGCCTCGGACGGGCCCAGGGCCAACATCCCTACTAACACTCCCAGGCGCCCCTCTAACAATTCCATGCGGTATTCACGCGGATACCTCATGACGCTGAAACCCAGTCCCTGCCCATGCAATACCTCTTGGGAAGTGGGAAACAGTGCATCTCGAGTCTGCCAGGTGTGTAACTTTTGCTTTCAGCCTATGCTCAACTATGTGCCCCTTCGACCCTCTGACTCTTCACTGGTTCAAGCGGGTTTGATCAATGCTAGGTCATTGGTCAAACATGCTGCAGATATCTATGAGCTGCTGAGTGAAAGTCAGCTAGATTTACTTTTTATAACGGAAACCTGGCTTAATGAAACCTGTGCCCCCTCTGTTGAATTGGCCATTCCACGCGGTTTCAAGATTTTTAGATCTGATCGCCCCCTAGGTAGAGGTGGAGGGATTGCGGTTGTCTTTAGAGAACAGTGGACCTTCTCTTACGACTCCCAACAACAACTGCCTGAAGCCGAGATGCTCCACTTCTCCCTAAAATTCAACGCTCATTCCTCCATTGGTGGTACGCTGGTCTATCGCCCTCCTGGCCACGTGGGTAATTTTGTACAGGCCCTAGAAGAGTTAATAGTCCCTCGGATCTTACGCCATTCCCGGTATCTCCTCCTGGGGGACTTTAATATTCATGTTGACTGTTCGGACCTGCCAGAGGCAGTTCGCCTTACAGAAGCTCTTTCTATGGCCCAGTTAAGACAATGGGTGGATGCTCCAACCCATCTAGGAGGACATATCTTGGATCTACTATGCTCAAATTTCGATATTACTATGGCCCAATGTTGGACAGGCCACGTGAAGGGCCGCTCCCCCTCTGCCCGACCAGGCCCGAGCCCGGCCCCTCAAGTGTCACACACCACCACTTCACGTTTTCCGTCCCCTCCGGGACCCTTGCCTCTGAACATATCGACCTCGTGGGCCCGATCCACTACCAGCCCGCGCGCCCAGCCTGGGCGCCATCTTGGACACTCCACCACGAGGCCGCATGGCCCCCGATCGACCCCAAACCCTGGGCCTGGCCAGGCCTCAGACATCCCGGCACCACCATCCACCCAGGAGGTGAGCGGACTACTTGGCAGGTCAATGGGAGAAAGAGGTGTCGATGGCTCTCCCCCGCCAGGTACCGCTCGCCCACAACCTCCCCGGGCGCTGGCTCCACCCCCCTGCTGGGTGTCTGGACTCCCTCATCCCGGACCCCCGGACCTCCAAGTGCGAGGGTCCGGACATCAAAGGGCACCAGCCCTATAACTGGGGCAGCTCCAGAGCAGGAAGTCAGTTGTATCCTGGAGTCGAGAGACGCAGAGAAGAACTCATCCTTGACGGGCTATTGGCGCTGCCGTAGCTCTGCCTTGCGAACTATCGTCCTGCCTGCTGGCGCTGCCGCAACCTTCGTAAACCTTCATCGTCGTCGGGACCTGCTGGCGTGGCCGCGGACCGTTTGTAACTACCATCTCCATCGGGACCTGCTGGCTCCGCCGCGGACCGTCGCTTCCTTCGTCCATCCCGGGACCTGCTGGCTCCGCCGCGGCCCGATCATCTAGAACGCCGAGCTCGAGGATTGAGAGCTATTTTCATCTATTGGTAACAAGACTGTCCCGCTACCCCTTTTCCCAATCTGAACACCGGCCTGGGCCAGATCACGCCAACGCGGATGGCCTGTCCCGCTTTTTCCGCCTCGACGAGGAGAGTCCCCAAGAGGATGGGTGACTCTCCCCGCCTTCAGCTGGGGGGGACGCATGTTGGACAGGCCACGTGAAGGGCCGCTCCCCCTCTGCCCGACCAGGCCCGAGCCCGGCCCCTCAAGTGTCACACACCACCACTTCACGTTTTCCGTCCCTTCCGGGACCCTTGCCTCTGAACATATCGACCTCGTGGGCCCGATCCACTACCAGCCCGCGCGCCCAGCCTGGGCGCCATCTTGGACACTCCACCACGAGGCCGCATGGCCCCCGATCGACCCCAAACCCTGGGCCTGGCCAGGCCTCAGACATCCCGGCACCACCATCCACCCAGGAGGTGAGCGGACTACTTGGCAGGTCAATGGGAGAAAGAGGTGTTGATGGCTCTCCCCCGCCAGGTACCGCTCAC
This sequence comes from Lissotriton vulgaris, assembly GCF_964263255.1. Taxonomy (NCBI): domain Eukaryota; kingdom Metazoa; phylum Chordata; class Amphibia; order Caudata; family Salamandridae; genus Lissotriton; species Lissotriton vulgaris. Next base: position 285,254 of record NW_028243866.1, on the reverse strand, counting down.
CCACAACCTCCCCGGGCGCTGGCTCCACCCCCCTGCTGGGTGTCTGGACTCCCTCATCCCGGACCCCCCGACCTCCAAGTGCGAGGGTCCGGACATCAAAGGGGACCAGCCCTATAACTGGGGCAGCTCCAGAGCAGGAAGTCAGTTGTATCCTGGAGTCGAGAGACGCAGAGAAGAACTCATCCTTGACGGGCTATTGGCGCTGCCGTAGCTCTGCCTTGCGAACTATCGTCCTGCCTGCTGGCGCTGCCGCAACCTTCGTAAACCTTCATCGTCATCGGGACCTGCTGGCGTGGCCGCGGACCGTTTGTAACTACCATCTCCATCGGGACCTGCTGGCTCCGCCGCGGACCGTCGCTTCCTTCGTCCATCCCGGGACCTGCTGGCTCCGCCGCGGCCCGATCATCTAGAACGCCGAGCTCGAGGATTGAGAGCTATTTTCATCTATTGGTAACAAGACTGTCCCGCTACCCCTTTTCCCAATCCAGAGACCAGAACCGAGGGGACCCCTGAGTCCAGACCTCCTTGTATCATTTTACCGTACTTAAAGGATTGCTTATAAAGTATCGTTAAACCTTATCCTGGTGTGGTGTCCGTCTGTGGGGGGGAAGTTACTTGTCTGTACGATCGTTGGAGACGGCTCTCCCCAGAGACCTCTCCCCTTATCCTCGGCCGACCCTCCCGGTCCGTCTAACACCCAACCTGAGCCAGTAATCTGGTCGGACCATAAGCTTGTCAGATTCTCCTGGCCTCTTTTGACTTCTGTTGCGGTTCAACCCCAAACCGCCCACACACAGAAGATTAATCTGAATACTCTCTCTGAGGGACTTGATGCGTCTCGTCCTCTGCTTCCCCCTGATATTGAGGCTGCTGCCAGCGCATTTAATTCATGGAATGCGCGACTGCTGCATCAACCAATAGCAGTCGGGTTTGCAGGCTCCGTTCTACCCCCTCCAAACCTTGGTTTTCCCATGCCCTCCGCGACCTCAAATCAGGTTGCAAAAAGCTTGAGAGGGCGTGGAGACAAGCCTATCTCCCCGAGGCAAAAAAAGATCTGCGGGCTGCGCAAAAAAAGTATTATGCAGCCATTAGATCTGCCAAGCGTAGCTACTTTACAGGATGTATTAACAAAGCGAACAACAACAGTAAGGAAATCTTTACGATTGTAAAAAGTTTTACATCTCCCTGTGCGTCTCAACCTATGTTACCTGCATCAAAGGAATGGTGTGAAGAACTATCTGAGTTCTTCATTGAAAAAATCGTTAAAATCCAGGAGGACCTGCAAAAGGTTTGTAATGGCTCCACATTACCTTTAACTACTCTGCTTCCCTCAATGCCCCCACGCACTGAGCAGCTGGCTGAATTCACCCTCCAACTAAATTCTGACATCAGCTCTACTATTGCTGCTTTAAAATCAGGATCTCCTTCTGACCCTTGCCCGGCTAGAGTATTTGCGGGCTTAGCGGAAACAGTGGGAAATGAGGTTACCCAGCTTATTAACCTCTCACTCCATACGGCTACTGTCCCCGCTTGTTGGAAGCAAGCAAAATTGCTCCCATTGCTTAAAAAAAATGGTCTAGACCCGGCCACGCCGTCCAATTTTCGGCCTATATCTCTGCTCCCAGCTCTTGCAAAAATCTGTGAAAAGACTGTCTTCAAGCAGCTGGATAAATTTGTCGAATCAACAGAGGCCCTACATCCAGCTCAGTCTGGCTTTAGGGCCGCTTATAGCACCGAGACGGCCTTAGTTGAAATCTCGGAGGCTATTCGGGAGTGTCTTGACGAGGGTGGCAGAGCGGCTCTGATTTTATTAGACCTCTCTGCTGCCTTCGATACGGTGCCTCACTCCCTCCTACTCGCCAGACTAGCTGATATTGGTGTTACCGGCCCTGCACTTGATTGGCTAACTTCATTTTTAGATAACCGCACACAACAAATTTGGCTGCCTCCCTTTGCCTCCACCCCTAAATTACTTTCTACAGGTGTTCCCCAGGGGTCCATCTTAAGTCCTCTACTTTTTAATATTTATCTTACCCCTCTGATCTACCTTGCTGAACAGTTGGGGGCTAAAATTATGGCATACGCCGACGACACACAGCTTTTGTTTACCTGGCCCAGAGATAATTTAGATACGTCGGTGGCCCAACATTGTTTGTCCTCTGTCTTTCAATGGTTAGCACATGCTCAGCTGAAATGCAACGAAAGTAAATCTGAGATCTTGTTGTACGGCTCTTTCCCTGAGGACTTTAATGAGCGTCTCTGGCCTGCCGACCTACCCCCTCCAAAAGCCACATCTGGCCCAGTAAAAAACCTAGGAGTTTGGTTCAGTAAGAACCTTAAGTTTGAGGACCACATTAAGAAACTCACGGGGGTTTGTTTTGCTACCCTAAAAACTCTACGTAGGTTCTTCCCTCTCCTGCCGAAAGAAGCTAAAGAGACCGTTATTCGCGCCTTGATTCTCTCTAGGTTGGATTACGCGAATGGACTGTTTGGTGGACTACCAGCATACCTGATTCACCGCCTCCAGGTCATTCAGAACGCTGCTGCCAGACTCTTGTTCAATGTTCCTAGGCGTTCCAGTGCTCACCCCCTGCTGTGTGCTCTCCATTGGCTTCCTGTTGCCCTCAGGATTCAGTTCAAAATCCTAGTGATGGCCTACTGAGCTATTCATCAAACTGGCCCTATCTACTTGAGGAAAAGGTTCCGTTTGTATGTCCCTAATCGCCCCTTGCGATCGGCCAATCTGTGCCAAATGTCCGTTCCCAAATTTAAATACTGCAGACTTGGCGGCCAATCAATTTCGGTAAGAGCAGCAAAATCCTGGAACACTCTTCCCCTTCACCTAAAAACTGCATCGACTCTCAATGTTTTTAAGAAAGGACTAAAAACTCACCTTTTTAATACAATAGTTTAAACTTTTCCTTTTCTTTATGTTTAGTTATTAGCCATTAGTCCTCTCCCAAACTGTTCTGCCTTCAGCGCGCCAGGATACTATTTTTTTAGTAATAGAGCGCGATATAAAAGCCTTTAATAATAATAAGAATAATAATAATAATTCTGGGTTTGGCTTAATTTTCAAACATGTAAAACAAGTAGAGGAAATGTGTTAATTTCTGCTGGTTCGATCCAAGGAGGCATCTTTGTTTTTTGCAAAGCACACTGTCCATCCATCCTTTATGGCCCTTCTACAACAGGAAGCAGGTTAACAGGAAAAGAGACCTAGGCTTGTACTTAAGAGGTAAACCAAGAAATTAGACAACCAGTACACCAGCAAGATATACAATGTAACAGAACAGACTAAAGAAAATTCTATCACACAATTACATTACAGACCTGAAACGTCCCTGAATCCTCATGATTTTAGGTAAGCAAATGGACTATAACTGAACACAACAGGATGTCATGTGGGAATAAGCACCTTATGTGGAGGGAGCAAAAGGGGGGAGACAACCAAATAGCGTGGGAGCAGGGATTGGAGCATTCTAAATCTTAGGTTACATAACAGTCATTTACGAGACTTCATATCACTGTGTTAGGGCTGTGGCAAACAAGGAGGAAATGCAGTACACTATGCCTGCATCCAACAGCAAATTTCTATTCCTCTTACTGCCTTGCCCTTCATGGCAGGAGTTCTGATTTCTGGAACGCAAAAGCAGAAGAGCCCCACATTAACACAAACCCTGCTATTTTTGCGTTTTCCCACGAGCCACATTTTCCTGATGTCAATGTCTTTACCATTCTTCCTCTAGAATTGTTGCATAAGTCTACACTACACAAGAGCAAGTGGGCAGTACAGTTTGTACAAGGTGGAGCAGACCAGGTTCTGCGAGATTTCACTATCCAGTCTTAAGTCATTACATGTTTGACCTCTAGGTACACAAGCTTTTACAGGAGCTAGTTGCAGCTAAAGAGGAGAAGGAGATGGGCAAGGAGCCTTAATCTTTGCCCAACATAAGGAAGAACCCATGGATGACAATAGATGTTTTCCAAGTTGAAGAAGGTGGGGAATTCTACTCCAGTTCAAGGTTACATGTTTTCTGATCTCTGGAGAATGAAGGCAGGGGAGCTTAAATTTTGCTAAGTGGAACCTCGGAGACAAAGCCACCTTTAGATCATTCCTCCTTTGGATGCTAACCAATCTATTCTCCCTAGAAACAACGTTTTTGAACCAATGCTGATCATGAGAAGGTCTAATCTGGTCAATACAGGGAGGGTATCGAAGCCAGTAAATGCTTTGGTGTGAATTACAAGATATTAGGCAGGTGTAAAGGAATATGGATTTAGCACAGGTAAGCTCTTGTTTGCCATTTATTACTAGTGCATTTAACTTGCAGGTTGGAGGTTCCATAAATAGAAAGCAAAATGGATTTGGAAAATGTACGATTATGTCAATGCGAAATGGCAACTGCACTACAATACTGACTTTGCACCACCACAGTAACATCAAAGAAGAAAGGATGAAATACCCAATAAGGAGTCGGAATGCCAGTTATTTAATTTATTATAAGTTATGAATAATACAGCAAGAGATCCACTTTAGAAACCATTGCCACCCCTTCAACCAACACAGAATTCCAGGACCTCAGAATGTGCTTTGCTGATGTTGACATTATGCAACTGAAAAAAGAAAATAAATACTTAACAAGGCCACTATTTACCAGGGAAAGAAGCAACAGGTCCTAAATGACTCTACGGCAATATGACCACACAGAGCAAGCAAGCCTCCAACTGCTGAGAGTAAGGCATTCAGGCAACAGCCTGGGAAGTGTTCTCAGCAAAGCTATGAAACAGGGCACACAGCTAGGCTGCTTTATTGTAATACACACAAACACACTCTAAATATATATCTCTTTGCAACTTGATTAGAAAAATCTCTGAGTTTAATCCTTTTTTTTGTTTTTTTTTGTTCTGTGCTGCGTTGGTTCAGGTAATGACTTGTTAGGGAAGCTAGTGCATCGGGAAACAATACACAGACTCCTCTGAATATATATACCAGGTTTCCAGGTACGATCTCCCGAAAGTGCTCTTACAGAAAGCACAAGTCACATTACAATATGTACCTTTGCTTCCTTAAATCAAAAGTAGATCACACGACATTGGCCAGTTTCTGTGGCCACCACAAATGGATGTTAACAACTTTAATTGAGATGTGAATGAGTCCTATTGCGTTGCTGTATTGCGCTAGTTAATACTGCTCTTGATTTGCCGGCCCACTTATGTTCTCCACATTGTGCAAAAAGGTTGCATGGGCTACTTCCACCTATGTCAACACAATCTTGACCTCTCTTTCACCATTCCTATGACTTTCAGAAACAGCACTGAATAGTCATTCTACGTCTTCAGCAGTACAGTAAAGGGGTGATCCTTCCGCTACAATCCCTGTACTTTAATTCGTCTTTCCACAGTCCTGTACTTTAATTTGTCTTTCTACAATCCCTGTACTTTAATTCATCTTTCTACAATCCATGTACTTTAATTGGTCTTTCTACAATCCCTGTACTTTATTTGGGTTTCTATAAATTACAAACCATACTAAAAAGGCTGCTAATATGCTACCAGGAAAAGTGAAGCAGTAGACCAGCTTTAGAACGGTTCGGCTTCTACTTGGCTTTCTAAAGAGAATTTCTTAAATAAACGCCTGCCAATTCGAAATGCCTTCATTTAGATTGTTTTCCAGGATCCATGGAGGCTTTGTGAAGTTGGGCCAAAGATCATAATTCTGCAAAAACGTATTTGACCTGTACCTTTCAACTTCTCGCTACCATTCTTTGAATAATGCAATGAAGAGATCTGCAAACTCTTGCATTCGACTCCTAGCTCGAAGAAAATTGTAAGCGGCTCATAAACTGGTAAGAAGTACATTAGGAAAAGCTGGAATTAAAACAGTAGTAGTCATACAGGTGTAATGACTTTTCCAGTCATGTGATTTAATTCAGGTACAGCACTGAGAGATGAAAAAAACGACACGCTGTGTCAAAAGCATAAGATTTGTCGTTGCTCACAAATTATGTATCTACTGCAAGCAGTTTTATATGATACTAACCAACTAAGTCCTTAAATGAAGTATCATTGGCTACATTAGAGCTAGGCAACATTTAAACAGCCGAATTATGTTTAAAGAAAGGAAGAACGGGAGAATTTAGGAGCATTTGGGTTATTTAAAGGAAAGCAGTCTTGGTTAGAGGGGTGAAGGACACCGATGAGAGTTGTGAAGAGCAGGAAAGCACCCATTTTGCCATTTTCGGATTATCATTAAAGCATACGGTTGTATGCCCGAATGCCAAGTTAAGTAGCAATAATAGATGAATCCTTTGAAGATGTACATTAAAGCATGTTTTATAAGATTCAGAAACTTTTTTGTAATACAAGAAAATAATCATGTTTAAATTACTATTAAGCAATCAAAAAAATAACATAGCTTTTTCTCTCAATTTCAGTCTCCTTGCCTGCCATTTAGTTATGAAAATATATGTAAATGTTGATCCCTTTTGCATCAGGTACCATGTTGCACAGCTGACACAATTATCATTTGAAGAAGGCATGCTTCCATGTACCTTAATATGCCAAGCCCTTCGAAATCTCTTCTGTTTTACTTAGATTTGGTAGCGGTGTTGTATTACAATTGAGACTTTAGCTTATACAGGCATTAGCAAGGACACAAATACATCCTTCCATCTTTGGGAGCAGGAACAATTTAGTGCAGAACAAAGATTGACTTTGTGATGTGGTATAAAGGGATGTGTCAAACTTCGAGACAAGGAGTAATCTGAATGATGGTATTCACATAATTACAGAAAACATAAGCATAATAGTTTAGTGAGCCTCCTCTGTACTCAACATGCCCAATGGTGCCTCATAGTGAATTACAAATAGACTTTGCCCTTACTCCTAGACTACGAACTGTAAAAGTACAGGTCAAACTGGCTAAAATGTTTAAACAAAGTACCCAGAGTACCTGGGTTATTTGTTGACAACGCAAGGTGTTAGATTTGACGTCTATTCCCTAGGTTGATGTTCTCGCTCCCTATACTTTATTCAAATGAACACCTAAACGCCCTTTATGATTCACAAACCCTCTTCTGTCATGCCCAAGGACCAGCCCTGTCTGTTGTCTTCAGCGAGCTTATTCCAACGCCTGCATGTATCAAGATGGAACACAATTTATGTTACTAAGTCTAGATTAGTGGACAGGTTGGTCTGTCAGGAGTGCTCCTTTGTCCTACTTGTTAACTTCAATATGCCTACCTTATTCCATCTCTTACCACATTGTCATTCATTTCTTCCAGGTTCTGAGTGAAATAATCTAGAACAAAATACACATCCAAGTACCTGCTAGATACGTTGCACTGCTGGAGCACACCCACTCATTGGCATTTTCAAGAACCGGCTCGCACAAGCACATTTAGTTCCTTTAGATCATCTTTTGGTGTTAAGGAAGCATGTCCTGTCCTGCAACTACAGTTTTCAAGCTGCAAACGTCCACAAACGTTCCGAAAAAGGAATGGACACAGGTAGTGTTCCAAAGTGGATACAATGGGTCTTTCAAGTATAGGATGTTCTGGTTAGGCTTCTGTTATGTTCACTCTTGAAGCAGAAACCAAAATCCACGAGTCAGAGACGAAGGCATGTCTGAGACAAACATACACTCCTCATTTGCTGGGATATATCTCTGCGCTCCAACGATCAGGTCATTTGTGCAAATTGAAAAAACAGTGTGTGGTACTTGTATGTATGGATTTCTATACAAAATCACCCCCATCCCTTCCATTCCACCTTTTTTATACTTCTATAAATTTATGGTTAACGGAAAGTTATAAATTTTATTTACATTAAACTACTCTTTTACCCTTCCCAAATCAGCATGTAAATCAAACCATTTTACATGTTGTTCAATTCAACATTAACAAAATCTGCCTAACTTAGAGCCCCCCATATATTCTATAAATAAATATGGCATTTAACAAAAATCCCATCTTGCATTTTCTAAGACTCCTATAATCCTTTGCTCCGTGCTTTTACGGGTATAAATTAATGTTACACTTTCTCATTTCAATCATCTGAGGTAAGAATTTTGTTGCCCGCAATTTCTTTATTCAAGTCCACCTAAGGGGGCTCCAGGTTCCAGTTGGACGTGTTTTACACTTCATCTTCACATTGTTCATGGAAAATTCCAACCTATAGTTTCGCCACGCAGCGGTTTTCCACTTGTTCCCCCATTTTTTATGGGAAAGATGGGTGCTACAGCACATCCTGCGCACTACAGCCTCCTCCAACGGTGAAGCGGAACTCCTGGAGGTTGGACACACCATGGAAATGGACAAAGGCTCCAGCAACGACAAAGATGTGGAATAGTTGATGGGAGTGAAACTGAAAAATAAAAGATTGAGCTATAATTACACTAACATTAAATGTGTACATTTGCTTTTCCATGTGTATGTATAACATTTTTCATGGTTTTATTCTAAAAGGAAGATAATTGTAGTATAATTGTGGTAAAATAGTTTTACCTGTTCAAGTCTACAATCAAAAATGTGCTAGGGCTAAACTAGAATTCATGCAATACACTTTTATGAAACATAGCATTGGGATCGAAACATAAAAAAAAATGTAAACTCAACTAGAGGGAAAAGGCAGGACATAAAACAATAAATATCAGAGTAGTTTAAAAGAAGAAAAAAAAGCTTTCCTAGTTTTATGTTTACTTTCCGCAAATGTCTATTTTTAGGTATTGCCTAGGCAGTGTTTGCACTGTCTCTACAAGACCTGCTGTATTCAGGATATGGTCCACCCATTTTCAAGGACTGACCGTGTTGCTACTCCGAACTTGTGAGCACTATTTCTTTCTTTAAGCCGGAGCACTCGAGACCAGTGCTAGTGGTTTACAGAGCTCTGTTGTTAACAGGGCTGTAAATCTTGCTCTTATCTTGCCACATTTGCTGTGCATTCAAAGACCGAGGTCTGTTTCGGCTGCAGCTGCCTCCTCATCCCTCCTGCTTTTGAAAAGCAAGGCTTGAAGTCATGGTCACTGCCTTCCTATGGCTGCTCCCGCCTCTGTCTCAGAGCTCAACAAGCATTTGCAATGCAATAGCTCTCGCTTTTGCAAGAGTATGAGCAATTGGCATTGTAAATGACAAAGCCTTTTATTTATGTGTTTTGAAAAACCTGCAAGCAGTGCGTAAACACGCACTTTGACTTTATAATCAATCCTTGCTTACAAGAAGCAAGGCTGGCAGTAAAGATGCAAAGCTACTGCCAGCCTTGCATCTCGTAAGCAACGACTATAAGTGCAAAATGCATGTTTACGCACCGCATCCAGGTTTTCAAAACACATAAATAAAAGGCATTGTAATTTTACAATGCCAATAACTCAAACTCTCGCAAATGCAAGACCTACTGCATTGCAAACGATTGTTAGAAATCAGCTTTTACATTATTTTTTTTAATAGAGACCTGTCCTTTAAGGAGATTACACACATAGGGCCAGATGTAGGTGAATCCGATTTACCGACTCTTAAATACCGATTCGGTATTTAAGAGTCTGTAAATTGGAAGGAGGCAGATGTAGGTAAAAAAATTACCGATTCTGTAAGAGTCGGTATTTCCCATTGATTACTATGGGCCTTGAAGCCCATAGGAATCAATGGGAAATACAGATGAGGTATTTACCAATTCGGTAAATACCGAATTCTGCAAGGGTGCAGGGGTTGTCACTTTGACACCCTCTAGCACCCCAATTCCGGACTTGTGTGCCATGTGGCACACAGACATGCCCTAAGGGCATGTCTGTGTGTCACATTGCACAGGTGTGCATGCACAGATGTGCATGCACACCTCTATTCGGTATTTTACCACCCAATAGGATTGGGTGGTAAAATACAGATTCTTAAGGGCCTGTGGCACTCTTAGGAGTGCCACCTACATGTGGATATTCCGAATCGGTAAATATACCGATTCGGTATTTTACCGATTCTGTAAATTTACAGATTCGGTAAATTTACAGAATCAGTAAAATATAGACCCCTACATCTGGAAACCCTAATACCGGTCGGTAACGGCCAAATTCGTTTGTTACCGACCGGTATTAGGGCTCCTACATCTGGCCCATAGTGTGAAAAGGTCGCTGCAGTAGAGGTGGATTTGAAACAGCAAAAGGACTCTAAAGTTCTCCTGTTACGTTGAGTCTGTTAATTTTGCAACAAAGGAAGACACAATTTCCAGCTGGAAGTTAACATTTACGATGCAGATATCATTCCAACATCAACTGCAAACAACACATGCACGATAGAGGCATACAACCCAACACATTGGACATATCACACAATCGCAATCAAAAACCCACAGAACAAACTAATTAGAAAATGTATTCAATGTTTTATCCTAGCTGGCCCAGATGTATCTCTCAAAGATTGTAAGGCTTGCATTAAGTACTAGTCCCTATCATCAAAAACAAGCATTTACAATGCAACGGTCTCGGCATTGCAAAAGTTAGAGCTATTAGCATTGTAAATGACAATGTCATTTATTTATGTTTTAAAAACAAAAACATAAATAAAAATAATGTCATGAGCAATGCCAATAGCTCTAACTTTAACAATGCCCAGACCATTGTATTGTAAATGCTTGTTTTTCTACAGCACTCGTCAGTAAGCTGTGGGGAAAATATAAGATTAAAGTTGGTTTACCTGTTGCAACTCTTGTTTTAGTTGGAACAGTCTGCGATTGCATCCCCTAGTCGTGAGCGGGGGCTCGCCTCTTGATAAGGCATCCCTTACTAGTTTGCCGTCCAGGCTCTGTCACCGGGCTGCCCACGAGCAGGGTGTGAAGGCTATTAGGTAGCTGCTTCCGGCAGATGCATCTGTACTGACAGAAGTTATGTATATAAATTGGTTGTGACTGAGCACTCTCACGGATGCTCGCTCCTTTTGTTATCACGTTGACAGAGCAGATGTTTTGGTTGGCACTATGTAAGGTTAGTAATTGCATGTGTAATGCAGTCTTCCCTTAAATGTATTATTTAAATGTATTGCTCCTTTTGAGAAGAGCCACCTATCAACAAATATGCTAAAACTTTCTTGAAGATCAAACGCAAATTAAAAGTCCTTAACCCCATCGCAGTCCTTTGCACCCATAAATCCCCAAAATATTCACATGGAATGTTGTCTAAAAAAGGAACCCCCACATTCTACTCATGAGTGGTTCTATATTTCAGTGGGCCACCCACCGGCCCCAAAATGAATCCTCTGTTTTAGCCTTTCTTTTAGCCAAGAGAGCCAAGAGAGTCTTTTAGCCAAGAGAGTCCCCCATAAAGCAGTGGCATGACAAAACTTGAGCGGACCCCCTGCAAAGTCCAAGGGGCGTGGTTTAAAAACAAAACATGTCAACAAAAAAAAAAACTGAGTTTAGCACAGTGTGCTGCCCGACTTGGATTTTGCTGTTCCTGTCATTGCTCCAGGTATATGATACAACAAGTAACATCATACCAACAAGTCAAGACTATTGGCTTTGACAATGGTTGCTAGTTGCATAACCTAAATAAGCAGCAACTATGGCTTGTATATAATATTTTTAAAAAACTTCCACTTAAAGACCTGGTGACACCACGACGATGTTGCTGCTCCTGAGTTTCAAACAGAGAAGGGAAATCCAGAGAGAAAATGACTCTCTTTAAAAGATTTCCCTTCCTCTACAACTCTCACCTTGCGCACATCGACGTGCCTGCTGTCACTGCAGTCTGGTAAAAAAAACGGACTGCCTGTGTCAGGGCACAAAACAGAGCCCGATAGAGACCCGTTTCAAGGCCCCCTTAAAAAAATACCGGTGCTCAGACCAGGTGAGACCCGGGCTCGTGTAAAGCGCTCCAATACCTTTGGGTTGAGTTCGCGCTATACAAATCTGGTAAAAAGGCCGCATTCGAGCGCTTTTCTTCAGCTCTAGTTACCATACACGAGTGCAGGTCCTAACTGCCACTGTGTTCAGAGCCACCCTTTGCTACGATAGTGCCCTGCCCGGAGTGAAAATTGGCGACCTTGCTGACGGTAGTGTGGTAGGGAATAGAATGAGGCAGCGGAAGGGTGGGGGTTGGGCTTTTGTGTTCACAGGTCTGTCTCTGTCAGCCCAGTGAACGGCCCTAAACACAGATATCTTCGGACCTCACCCAAGTCACCCATAGTTTACATTGCGTCACGCTGCGGCGAGTAGGGTGGTGGTGGTGTATGTCAGCAAGGGTAAGAGGGTGAAGGGGGCAAGGAAGGGGGCTAATGGGCTGTTAAAAATATCCTCTACGGAAAGAAACGAGAGCGGAGAGGCACCGAGGTTGGAGAAAGGTTTGCTGCTGTTTGCATAACCTGAATACATACAGCTCCGTCCACCCCTCTGAAGATTGGCGCCCTGGGCCTGAGCCCAGATCGCCCATGCCAAAAGCCGGTGCTGTCTGGGTGCCTGTTTACCAATTAGAAGTGGTGGTACGTAGTATCTTATTGACGACTCGAGACCAGTGTCAAGTTTGTAGGTCCTTTATTCCAACCCCCGCATGAAAGGACACCCAACACGAACAAGGTACAAGCAGTCAAATGACACAAAGGGAATACTTGCTACATCATAAGATTCTACAATTCGAGATCGTTACCATTAATACAGTTCATGTACTATGATACTGAGTTACCCATTACGCACTATACTACACGGTACTCTCCCATCAAACGTTTTACAGCAGTGCGAAAAGGTGCTGGTACTTCTGCCCCCTTTCAAATTTAAGAAAAGCAGGTACTGAGGGGCAGATTTCCAAGCCCCTTGTGCTCTGCACCATCCACGCCGCGTGCATCACACATCTGTCCTCAGCAAGTCACCATGAACAGCTGCCTGGCGATCCTGGCGCTGCTGGCCGCGGCTGCAGCCCTCTCACAAGGTAAGAGAGCACCCGAATCGACCTCACATGCCATTTATACATTAAGAACAGCCGTGTCTAAAACCAACCGGGCGTTCCTTAATACCAGTTCCACAGCTGCCCCTGTGCCAGCAGCTGGATTGAGTTGAAAACATGTGTATGTGGTCTGCAGGCGTTTGCAACGTGTGTTGGGCATCCAATAGTGATGAGCCTGAATCCTGACAAGAATGCTGCCAGGCTTCGGTAACAAACTACTTATGTCGTTAGCCCTTTAATATTTGTCAAGAGCCAAGTCTGCCGCGGCCGGTCCTGCAGTAAGGGGCAATGCGCATGCGTAAGCCCGAAACCTGCCATTGGGCACGGCGCATGCGCAAGCAGCGGGAGGTATAGCTAGCGTCTCAGCTTCCGAGGAGGACAGCGCGTTCGCGCGCGCGTGGCCGGCGCAAATCGCCTTGCGCGCGGCCAGGACTGTCCTCCTCGGAAGCTGTAGATAATAAGAACAATAGATCTCTGGCGAGAGCGAGCTTCGCTCGCTTCTAGCCGAGACCTAACAAAACAGCACTGAGCTCTCTAACAGTTATGCTATTCACTAGAATTCAATAAAACCCAAAAAAGCACTTTTAAACTGACCAATATTTGCACAAAAGAGCACAAATGCCATGCAGCTGGCAAAGGGCTGTCAATTCAATTTTCAATTCAGAAAAGCTTTATTCGATTTTTAAAAACAAAATCATAAAAGCATACATTATAAAGTGCCATAAACATTGAATGGATTATACAAATCTTAAGATTCACCAAGGTAAAAACTATTTTTGTTGTGCTGGGCTAATTATCTGCTCAGACAAAATAAACATAATGTTTCAATTTAAAACAGTCTAAAATAGAATTAATTATCATGGTTATTTCATTGAAGTTCGAAACCTAATGACAAGTTTTAAAAAGTTAGATACTGCATAGATTACAGGATCACTTTCTAGCTGTTGCAATCTAATAAATGCTAATTTACAAGTGCGAATACCCCACTCCTTTAAAATAGGTTTCAGGAAAGCCCTCCTTGGTATCTGATAAAATTTACAAAAGAACACACAATGAATGTTTGATTGAATGGAGGTATCGTCACATGGACATCATAAGTTTTCATTTGACCAAGTGTTACAGTGTAGGAAAGTAATCAGACGAAAAAAGGTGCCAAACCTAAAAAGGGAAAGTAACATTCGGGCATAGCAGCTTGGATTAGACCTAAGGTACCGTTGTAGCCCTTCGCAAGTGGTGATTTGCTGATATCTGATGACTGTGGACTTGGTTTTTTCCAAATCCCACCTCTTATTACTTAGGTGGTCCAAGACCATCTTTTTTATTGATTTTCTGGACACCAATTCCATACTCAGTGGACTTGTGTAAAATTCCAAGTTCCTGATCTCAATCATCATATTCTTCACGTAGGTTAACCATTAAATGCTGCCTACCCTGTCAAGTTTAAGGCAATCAGTCATTAAATCTCTGTTTACTGAAGTCTCAGGGGTAACCCAAACTTTGTGCCATAATAGTATGGGCGCGGTTTTTATAATATCAGAAATGTAAGGTAGACCCAATTCAATGTGTGCAGCATAAGTAGGTGTTGATTTGGGTACGGCCAGTAGGTGGCGAATGTACTGAGTCTCGCAATATTGAATCGATTGTGCGTTTTCCGTCCCCCAGAGACCTAAACCATACACAGCTGTTGAAACGCATTTTGCATTGTAAATGTGAATCAGCTCTCTTACTGGTCTGCCCCCTATTTTTGCCTCAAAGTTGTTCAGAGTGCCTATGGTCCTAGAAAAGGCTAACTGCCTAGCGGTCACTGCTGAGTGCCAACTACCTTTCCTATCAAAATGTATGCCTAGGTAAGAGAATCTTTCTGTAGACTCGATTCTCCTGCCATCAAGGAAGATGGGGCAAGGTATCCTCTTAGTCCCAGGGCCACATGACATGGTATATGTTTTTGAGATGTTGACTTTTAATCCTCTGTCTCTCATATAATTAGCAAATTTCAGGACAGCCCTCTGTAGGCTCCCTGTTGAGAGACATGATAGCGGCGTCATCAGCGTATAAGAGTATTGGCACTGATGTTTCCATTATGGTTGGATGATCGTGCTGTGACTCCCTGAGATGTTGACCGATGGAATTAATGTATAAGGTGAAGAGAAGGGGTGCTAAGATGCACCCCTGTCTCACACCCCTCTTAATAGGGAACTTTTCTGAGCACTCACCCTGTCTACCATAACGTACCCTAGCGCGTGCTCCCCTGTAGAGTTCTTTAATGAACAGGAGAATTTGACTATCCAAGCCCATGTCTCTTAGTGTTGCCCATAATAACTCATGGTCAACACAATCAAAGGCGGTACTTAGGTCAACAAAGGTGACAAAAAAGTTTCCCTTCTTGGCCGGAGTATATTTTGATATTACTAAAGCGAGATTTAATCCCTGCTCTATTGTTCCTTTCCCCGTTCTGAATCCGTATTGTAAATTTGATAAGTCATTCTCCTCTGCCCATGATTGTATCCTACTTAAAACTATCCGACCCGCTACCTACATTAATGTGTCGAGCAGCGAAATTGGCCGGTAGCAAGTGGGATCATTTCTATTACCTTTTTTAAAAATTGGGACCACTATGGCTTCCGACCAGGACGGTATGAGCCCCTGTTGGTTTACTTTATTTAAGACGTTTGTTAGCTATGGAGCCCATAAATCAGTTTCGTTTTTATAAACGTCTATTGGGACTCCATCGGGGCCCGGAGCTTTACCTGAGGGACTTTCACTGATGGCCTTTGTGACTTCCTCACAGTTAAAAATAATCTCTAACTAAATACACTAGATGGAATGGTGTCAAGATAGCTGTCCGACATCTCTGTCACAAAATTCACGTGGTCAGGGGGATTCACTTTGTCATAAAGTGATTCACCTAGGATTCCCCGTCAACGGCTTGGTCTATAACGTCTCCCTCTCTATTCTGTTAATACGGGGCGTTTACAGCTTTCCAAAATGCGGTGTTGTCCCTTCTTTTGGAAGCGTCGCACAAGGCAGACCACGCCTCTTTCCTCAGTAGACTTTTCCTGATCTTAATGGCCGCTTGATAATGCTTTCTGGCTTGCCGGATCCCTACTGATGATCAAGGTGATGCGTGCAGTGCCCTTCTCAAGATTATGTGTGCTTTAGTGCAGCTTTTGTCAAACCCGCCATGCGATTTATTTGAGACTGATCGGTAATCCCTAGTTAATAACTTCTTCATCTCAGTTTGAATTTTTATGAATGAGCACAATGCTTTTGATGGCTCATCTTTATAAGATAGACAAATAAATAGGTCTTCGCGGCAAACCAGTGCTACATTTTTTAAGAAACCCACTGGCTCCACCTTGTCCTATTTAATCGAATATCCGTTTCTGGTTGCCAATTTTAATTTTGGTTTATATAAAGATGTGTCATCAGCAAAGGGCTGTCATTTTAACGACATAGCCCACTTATCACAAACATTAGACATCTTTCAATATAAGCTGTTTCAACCGCACACACCGTTGGGTGCTCAACTCTGTATTAAAGCTTCATAACTGTCTAACAATGCTAACAGTTGCTTTGGCTCGCCATTTATTGATTTCCAAAGTGAACATATTTCCGGGGCACTTCGTCTCTAAGGGTAGGAAAACAGATAGTACACCAACAAAATAAAAATGTGTGAGATGTGCTTCAACATCCTGCGCATGCTACGGAAGATCTTCTGGTGGATCCCCACCGAGACCAGGAAGACCGTCACCCAGGCCCTCGTCACCAGCCGACTGGACTACGGCAACGCCCTCTACGCCGGTACCACCGCCAAGCTCCAGAAGAGACTCCAGCGGATCCAGAACGCCTCAGCCAGACTCATCCTCGACATCCACCGAACCAGCCACATCTCCGGACATCTGAGAGACCTGCACTGGCTCCCCGTCAACAAAAGAATCACCTTCCGCCTCCTCACCCACGCACATAAAGCCCTACACGACCAAGGCCCGAGCTACCTCAACAGCCGAATCAACTTCTACGCTCCCAAACGCCACCTCCGATCAGCCAACCACGCCCTCGCCGCCGTCCCCCGCATCCGAAGAGCGACTACAGGAGGAAGGCCCTTCTCCTACCTGGCCGCCAAGACCTGGAACTCCCTCCCGACCGACCTGCGCCTGACCCAAGACCACCTCTCCTTCAGGAAGAAGCTGAAGACCTGGCTGTTCGAGCAGTAGCGGCACCCCCCCACCCCCAGCGCCTTGAGACCCTACGGGTATGTAGTGCGCTCTATAAATGTCATTGATTGATTGATTGATTGACTCTCCCAGAATTGGCCTTAGATCGACAGATGGGATGAAAGGGAGCAGTAGGGTGAGGAGTAAATAATTACAATCCCAATGTTCTCCATTAAACGATGACGTTTAATCTTTTAATATGCAGTGCATGTTGTTATTGTAATGAAACCTCTTCGAAACGAAGAGAAAATGCCTCTGTAAACCCCTGATGTGCTTTTTCGCCCCTCTTTCTATAATCTACTATTGTGTTAGAAGTCCTGCCCTTGCACCACCTCTTTCTACGAATTCCTACTCACACTACTCTTCTGGTGACAGCCTCCCACACAAGATGACATGCTGTAGGTGTAGGTGTATGGTGTAGGTAGGAGTAAGGTCATTCGGGTCTAGGCAGCGGCCAATGCATTGTGAATAAGTAGAGGCAGAGGTACTAGTTGTAGGTATAGATATAGGAGGGTATAAGTGCGGCATTAAAAGGGGGAGCACTAAATAGATATAGGTAGGTATAAATGTATTACAGTATAGGTAGTCCTTAAGATAGTAGTGTAGAAGTAGGGGCATACGAGGGTTTCAGTGGGGTATCGAAAGTGGGAGCCATAAAAGCTATGAGTAAATGTAAGTGGCTTAGGGTTCAGGTAGGTATTTAGGTACTAGGGTACAGATAAAGGAGAAAGTAGTAGGGTGTGGGTAGGACAGAGGCGCTAATTAACAATTACCAGTAGATGTGGAAGAAAATAGTTGAGGCTGGGGTTACTAGCATCTATGCAGGACAACGGGAGTAAAGAAAATATATAGTTGTATATAATAATTAGAGAGTGGCAGTCGCCACTGTGTAGTTCTTGTTAGGACCGGGTTTTTACAGGAAATTAATTCTTTGTTTTGCCAATAACTTAGGTACCATTAGACGGATCTTTACGAAACCTTTCAAAGAAGGGTTCATCGCCTCAGTTCCCTCAAGGAAATGGAAAAGTGAGAGGCAGAGAAGGTGGAACAAAAAGAGAAAAGGACGGCCAGGAGAAATAGGTGGACAAAAAACAGACGAGGAATGGTTACGAGGCAGAAGGAACATGGGGCGGGTGCAGAAGAGAATGTTGAGATGAAAGGGACAGTGGACATGGGACCCACGTGGAACAGCGATACACAGTGAGAGCAGGTAATGGGATGGAAAGAGGTGTGAGGTGTGGGAAGAGGTGGAGGAAGAGCTTCAAAGGGTGGCTGCAAAATGAGGGAGAGGAAAGTGAAATGGAGGCGTTAAAAATAGAAAAGTTGAAGGAAGACAAACTACGGAAGAAGTATGGTAGAAGACAAACTAAGTGGAAGACAAGAGGAGCACGGCATTGAAGTTGAATGGCAACTGAGGGGAGAGACGGGTGGAGGGGACAAGAGGAGACAGATCTAGGGCGAAAAGAGCCATGGCGGGCTGGAGTCGAGGAGGTGGGGGGGGGGGGGGGGGGGGGGCAGGAAACGGCAAGGAGGTACTGCTGGACGGGGGAGAGAACAGAGGGAGAGGTGATACAGAGGTCCTACGGAACAGAGGTAAAGGGTAAAACAAAACGTTGAAAGGGCAAGAGGGACAGGAAGTGGTCGAGGGGCTGCAAAAAGTCACTGGACACCGGAAGTCTCATAGTATTCATCCTCTAAGAGGGGTCAGTTAGGTGCAAGTGGTTGAGACCCTGCCGGCGTCAATGAGTTGAGCACAATGTTTAAAGGTTGGGTGACATTTATTAAATGGAGTGGCATAGAAGCACGCGGCACAATGCATTCTGTTCATCCTGCTGCCTCTTAAAAAAGATGGAGTCAGACGGGGAGGGGTCTCATTCACATGACCAGAGGATGGACTGTGTTTGGAGGGGGTCCGGTTTGACACTATTGAAGTCCACTGAGGTATTGCTTGTTAGGGGGTGACTGTACGTGAAAAGAGGGTACAGGTAGCCATCAAACAGGTGTGAGCTGACAGCTATATGCTAAGAGGGTTACAGACAGTTGTGAGGTGGAGGTGCGATGGGGGTGTGAGGTAGCTGTATGAGGGTAAAAGGAGATAAGGGACCGGGTGGGAGAAAAGAGAAGCATTGGGTGAAAACAGATTAAAGATCAGAAGAGAGGATGCTGCAGCGCAGGGCATGCAGCGCTAAAGGTGCGCAGAGGCGGTACAAGTCAAGGGCAGGCTTAGCGCATGTGTGATCTGAGGCACCACTCTGATACGGCCTCGTTTGGCGCAGTGTGTCTCATCTTGAGAATTCAAGTGGCACTTCATTGGCATGACCGTCCAAATGAATGATCCACATGCATGCTTTCACCGTGACCTGCCCCAGCCCTGCAGGCTTCCCAGGTCCACGTGTGACCTGCTGTTCCAGGCCAAGGGGTTTTCATCAAATTCTGGGACTTGTAGTTTTGCTCATTCCGATATAAAACAAGTCCTAGACAAGCACGCGAGTGGTGCATGCGTGAAAACAAGCCTGGGACTTGTGTTTGCGTGCGCTAAAAGAAAATTGCAACAAAGCATGCGAGTGGTGTGCACGTGCGCTACGGCAAAAGTAAAAGCATGCTGGCTAGTCCAGATGGCGTCTGATCGGGCACTGAAAGCTGCCGGCTGCGCGCGTAACCGCAAGGCCAGCAAAAGCGTGTGGCAGCACTTTTAAAAGGCCCTTACTAAATGTCTGCGCTGGCTCAGGCAAGATCTAAAAAGGCTGGCAACGGTGCCTTTTAATCAGGTTTGAACTACGGTTACTATTCTCTGATCTTTGGCTACTGCGCCGGGACACTGCCGAGTAGCTGTGCACATTATAAGTCTAATTTCATCATCATCATCAAAGCAGTATTCATGAAACCGTTGTTATCAAAGGGGGGGGGTCATTGGAATACTTCGACTAACTTAAAGACTCAAGATCCACCTACATGTTCCAAATGAAGCATCCTGACAGTACTTTCTATAAGGTCATTCGGTGGGAAAATAAATAACTTTTGACCGACTCAGTTTTAACTACTGAATCTCTCCCTACCAGGTACAAAAGATTTAGGAATGCACAAGGAAATGTAAATGCACACTTAACTACTTTTTCCCAGGCTATTTTGAGATCCCAAAATAGCCTGCAGCTCACTTAGTGTGCTAAAAAGCATTGCCGTTAATAAATCAAGCTTTTACATGAACTTATAGCTATAGTAAACCATGGGCTCGCTGGGAAGCTTGGCAAGCTATCCTACAGAATATCATTGGCCATAATGAGAAAGTTAGTTTCCACCTAAAAGAAATGAGCATACAAGTCCAAGAAAGAGCCTGCAACGGCTAGTTCAGTCAAGGACAAAAATATTTAAAATTCCTATAAACCTCAGGGAACCACTCAATAACTTTCACAGGTAACAATTTGCGAATCTGTCTCAGATAAATAACAAGAAATAATCTCTGTCCTTGCTGTGCTGCACTCGTGTCCTCAGTGGCCCTTATGATGTTCCCACTCACAAATCTTTGCTACTGTATTGCTTACACCCTAACACATGGCTTGGATCTAATCCTCTCTGCCCTCCTGCTTCTCTCCTATTACCCCGGGGTTCCCCCACGTTAATGCTTCTTTGAAGCTACTGTTAGGCCTGAGACGGGGGTAAGCGGTTCGGTAGGATACTTTTGTGCCGGCATCCTGAGCCGCTTCACCGCGTCCACTTACCCCTGGGGAGCCAGTCAACAGTGGTATTAGAGGTATTGGAATGGGGGTGGAGGAGGGGAGATTAACAGGGCTTCCCTCTAAGAAAACTGAAAAAAACTATCAGCTAATCGAGTGGTGCACTTTACCCAACGATTGCTACTCAATTTGATCCGGCATTGGGTCACAAAGGATTATTTCGGAACACTTCAGACTAAAACTGACTGACGATTGTATTATTGACCGAATACATCCTGGCAGCAGGATAATATTCGAGAACACAGCAACACAGTGCACCTAGAGAAGTGAGGTGAGTTGAGTCCAACAGCATTTGACATCTTTGTCTGATGCTGTGACGTTTGAGACTGCTGATTCAAGGCCTTGAAAGGGATCAAAAGGGTCTTTGTGCAACTCACAGATCCTTTTATCACCTTAGTACAAGACATTCTGGCCATTTGGCAATAGATCAAACAACGAAGGAGGCTACATCATTGTTATTAGGGCCCAACAATAAAATGTTTAACTTCATCAACAATGGTGCCAAAAAGGGACAGTAATGGCAAACTCCCAAGCACTGGGAGCAAAATAAATGAAAAGGGAAATTAGGAGTCCACTTCTCAGCAGCACACATTTTTTATTTTCTCTCACATTCTTTGTTTGGAATAAATATAAGATGCTAAGATCCCTCAAGAGATTGCCAGCAGCCATTAAACAGAGTTTGTTTGCACAACGTATTAATGGAGGAGGTACGTTGTGAAGAACTCTTCAACTCCACTTCAGACTACATGACAGAATAGGAGTACCGCTTAATTTGGCTCCACAAAAGACAACGCCAGCAAAGCTTGCGGACTAAGATCAATACACAAGATGAAGCTGATCCTTGGAGCAGCACGCTCTGACTAACAAAAACAAGGCGGGAGACATCTTCATGGATATGTCCACATTGCAAAAACCTTTCGTGGCCTCATCTCATTTTGTCTTCATGTGGTGAGTACGTCTCGTTTTCTAACTTCACAAAAGGGAGGACAAACTTTGGACAGTTATTAACCTCTTTAATCTCTGCACTTTCTTTTCAGTCTAATAAAATGGACATTCGGGTAGAACTATTGCGTACAATAGCTAATAATATTGCTGTGATAGGCAATAAAAAGAGGACATCGAACAATCTGATTTTGCGGCTATAAGCAGTTTAAAAGGAACTTGGTGATCGTATACTAGAACGGTTTGTAACTCTCCCAAACTGGTTTCAAGCGCTGGTCAATGAACTGAAGGGCCAGAAACCAGCCAAATGCTCTGCCTGCACATGGCGAGCCTACTGCTGAAGACATCCTAAATGACCTGACATTCAACAATGCTCAGCTGGAAAGATGTACGGCCACAGTCAGACACAATCGGGCAGCAAGTCAATCTGCGGAGTCAGACACTGACCAACAACCTTTTATATCTAAGAAAATCACTTAGAAAGCTAAACAAGAAGATCAGTCCTCCTTTTTAACAAAACTGTTGAATAGTACAGGAAGTAAACTAGCTGTCCATCTTATTTTTCTACCACATGAAGATCAATTAGAGAAGGCACAGCAGTCCGCTTTGTCACCATCTGTATCACCTCCCCCTTTGACCCTAAATGCAAAGAGTCTACTCGATGGTAAGTTCACTGTTTTACCAAAATTATACTCTTAAGTAGTAAAACTGACAATTATAAATTAACATGCCCAAACAACTGTCTCTGGGGGGATTGCAGCGTATAGCCACAGGTAAGTGCACGCCAGGGAGCCACTCAGGGTGCTTAGCAATCGTGATCAGGATGTTGGCTTATAAAAGCCAGTTAAGCAGTGGCTTTGACTATGGTCCTTTCGGTGGGGAGAGAAGGGGGTCCCCGGGTAAAAACAGATCAGTCGCCCTCAGTCTAGTTGCAACCGCCTTTGAATCCTTGCCTTCAACTATCACCCCATTCTATCGTGCCGTGTATTTTGCCCACACTCTATCCCTATAGCCCCCTCTGGACTTCCAGGAAAATGATATCCTTCATTTGGCCAGTGAGAGGGCTAGGTCCAGGAAACTTTTGCCTCTCTTCTGGGCCTAGGGAACCTTCCCAAGAGAACCATTTCCACTGAGCATGTCCGAGTTAGCTCAAGGGTCTAGTTCCGTCTGTCCTGCAGCTCACCCCAATAAGCCTGCAGGCGGGGCAAATCCACGTCATATGACAAAACTCAGCATCAAAATGCATACACCGTGGGCATCTCCTGGAGTCCCCACAGTATGTGGTCCTGATTCGGTGTGGCATCGGGTTCACCATATATCTGTAATTAAATTGAATGCATTTTAGTCACGTATCCGAAACACCATATGGGGATACTCTAATATTCTATTCTTGGCCGGTTCGGTGAATTCAGTGCCCACAACTGTTTGCTATTTTTCTTTGAGCACACTTAGGAGCTGCCTCACCATCTCATTTAATGCCCAGTAAAGCCAGGTCACAGGCTGACCCCAGCGTCACCTGTAGCTGGAGTACCAAATGAGTCGAGGGCTCCTCCTCGCCACCACTCCAGAAGTGCTGAAAGCCTGTAACAGGGCCTCATACGTCAGAAACTGGCCCTGTGGCAGGTCGGACTGTGCGACCATCTCCCAGTAGAGCAGCAGGACTCCCATATGAAAGCAGTTACATGTCATCACCAGCCTAACTTCCATCCACTCACCCATCTGCGTCACTGTAAAGTGGGACACACGTTCGCCCTGCGTGAGGCCAACAAGCAGCAGCGCTGGGGCATAAAGTAATTTCCCCCAGTTAATCGGACACATCTGCACCTATAGGTGAGCGCAGCCACCTGCAAAGTCTCCAGTCGTTGGATACTGACAGCCGGCTGGAGCAGCTAGGCAAGTAGGGCTACTTGATTAAGTTCCAGCCCGATGGGGCCAAGCTCCACCTGATGGGCGCCATCTTGTAACCCATTGGAGCTGAGCTGCCATTAAATAAATCTCGAAGCGGGAGTCAGAGGGTGGATAAGGTCACCCTGTGGCGGCCCCTATCCCAGATCAGTTCCCTAAGTAGGGAGTCTATTTGCTGGAGCCAAGACCCCAGTACATTTCCAGGCAGGTTTATGAAGTAGAAAAGTAACGTCGGTAGCATCACCATTTTGGGGATTGCTATATCCGCCATTGGTGGTAATTTGAGTGACCTCCAAAATGGAACGCACAACTTTAGGTAGCGCAAGGCCCTTCCCGGATTACTTTCTCGCAAATCCTCCAACCTGGTAGATCTGGATTACCAGGAACTTAAAGGTCTGCTTATGGGACGCTGCCCCGAGCAGCGGTGGGGTCGAGCGATTAAGAGCCCTCTCGAGCATGAAGTTAAAATCCCATCCTCTCTGGCCCCAAGAGCAACGCATCAGCATTAAGGTTACTCGGAGGCACAGAAAGTGAATGTAGAAACTGGACTTGATCTTGGTTAGGCGCATATACACTCCCCAGCGTAACCTGTCTACCACATAGTCTGCCCGTGATCAATACATAGCGTCCCTCCTGGTCTATGGTAGTGGACATCGCCTCAAAGGGGACCGCACCAACAAGAAAGCTGTCCGGCAAAGGCAGAGTATCCTGTTGCAAATACGTGCCCTCTCCTGGGGAGCTACAAGCGTACAACCTACACCCTCTAAAAGATGGATTTCCTGAAGCATAGCAATGTATACTCCCCTACGCCTTAGATATCTATGTATGTATGTGTCGCTTGGCCGCAGACCCCATTCCTTGAATGTTCCATGCCAGGAGTGTGAGACCATGGCATGTGTTAGCCATAGGACAGTACATCCACAGTACATCCTGGTAGTGCAACTGTGTCTCTCCCCTGTGCCCATAGCTCCTATTGCAGCATGAATATCAGTCCCAGGGACAGACAACAAACAGGCCACCCTCAAACATTCCCTCCCAAACAGTCTAGCAATAGCTGTTCGCCTAAACTGTAGGAATAAAAACCGTGGTACAATCATGTCTCCACTCAACCTCCTAAAGTGGCCCAGTGAAGGGGGCAAGTGAGGTTAAGGGGAACAGCTTTGCACCAGCTCCAATTTGGCTTACCAGCCCTTAAGTATACCCTGGTAAGTAGTGCAGTTCAAAGTTCACACACAAAGTAGGGTGAAAAAAAGTCCCCCATGAGTCCAGGCGCGTAGGCCATGTCATCCAAGACCATGCCATTCTGCCCACGCAGGCACCACGTCCGCCATCTACTGGTTTACCAGTGTGTATCAGCATGTCTTCCCATCCATTTCATGCAAGGGGGGAATGAAAATAGGGCGCTGTCAAGTGGAGGAGGCAGCATCTATTACAGTTAAACAGAGTATCTTGTTCGGTAGACAATGCATTTAGAGGAGTTCCTCAGAGGTACACTGGGTGATGACTGGGAGGCTGCAGTTTTTCAGGGTTTAGTCGTCATAGTCCGACAGTACAGGAAATCGCTTGTCTGAGTCAGTGGATTTCCTCAGAGTGATCCGCTGCTGCTAGTAGCGTTGCAGCCATGTCCATATGGGTGGCCTGGTATCCCAGCCTGCTGGTCTTTGATTTACCCATGGCGGCATTGTCGCAAAGGAAGCAGAGAGGTCCAGGCCCTCTTATATTTTGGCAATTAATCAACACATTGGAAGTGCTTTGCCCAGCACTCCAATTCAGGAAAATGCCTGGGCCAATGTGCGACGCCTACTGTTGCGGCCCCTGATGTCAGTCAACGCACCTCCTCCAGAAGCTTCTGAGCCTCCGTCACCTTCAGTGGGGTGCTTGCAGTCGCACCGCTCCTCCGGCACTAGTGATTCCCAGTCAGCAGCCAAACTTGGGGGCAGGGGAGATATTCAGGTCAACACTCCTCACTTTAGCCTTCACAGTTCTGAAATTGCTATGGCCTCAGTGCCTTTGTTAATTACCTCCCCACGCCAATCCTCAGGCCGTGCAGGTCCCATGCCTAGTCTGATGGCCCCTTGTCCCAGGCTGTACTTCCGCTGTTTGTTGGGTCACCCAGGACACAATACGGTAGCAGCCCCGGGAATATGTCAGTCACCCTGTCACGGCCAGCTCCCCCGCTTAGCATCAGCAGAGCTCCGTACCCGGCCCTCACCCTTCAATTTTAGCTCCCCATGCCAACCCTAGCCAGGTTCCTCTCCCCCAGCTGCCGATCACCTTCTCTATATACAGTTGAATTTGGGGGGGGGGGGGGTGAGGGGAGGGAGCATGGCGGAGGGGACTGCGCAAAGTCAAGCCTTGGGAGGGGGCTCGTTAGCCCGAAGATCTCCGCTCAGCTCTTGCAGGCACAGTACCTGGTCCTTGCCTGCTGATCACCACCAGCATCCCATACTATAGTCATGGGCCTCTCCACCGCCGTTTTGTCTGCTGGGCCTTTGCAGCGTAATACACTGTCTCTCTAACAGCGTGCCACACTGCCTTTCACCACCAGAGTAACCCCCACCACTCCTCCCATAGGGTCCAGGTTGAATGGCTAATGTCACCCAGGGCCGATGGTGTCCCATGGCCGCTAGATGATCAAGATCTTTGCCAGGCCAGTGTGGAGCAATACGCTCAAGCGTCAGCCATCTTGGCCTGCTAGCCATTCCTCCTGTGACTCCCCATCATGCATTTTCAGCAATACCAATTCTAACGGGCTGCCTAACTTTCTCTGCATTTGCTGTGCCCTAATTCATGCCACATGTTTTTCTGAAAGCTGCTTTCCTATGACTGCGAGTTAGAACGTGTAGAGAGGCTATTGATAGGTGCTTTCATTGTAATGGTGAACAGCTTCTGGCAAGAAATGCTAAATTTATGTTGGCCACACAAGATACATTTCTGGCTGCATACACAAACACAGACAATAGATAGTTGCAGGCAACATTGCGCCAGCCCACCAGAACAAACATTTTAAGGATCTGTGAAGTATTCCTAAATTATCATGCACTGTACTTATTTTTATTTATAGCCTTTAAAAGTGACTGGCATCTTGTATTCTATTAAGCACACATGTAAAACAATTAGAATTGTATTAAAATTGCTATTGTTTTCTGTTTATTTTGTGGATACTGTAATGGTTTTAATTATCTGTACAATAAACATAAAACTCAACATATCTAGAAGAAACAAAAAATCTAACAAGTTTGCAAGAGGTCAACTGAGATCCGTCTTTCTTCCTAAAGATCAGTAACAAATTATTAGGCATTTTAGAGAGGACTCGTACAATCCATTCCTCTTAGCAATCAGTTTTAGATGCTGTCAAACTGAAATGGAGGAATGCTAGCTAGACTTTCAGGAACCAGGCTTTCAAGTTCAGAAACAGGTTTGAAAGATTAATAAACGATGCCGAAAAAGATCAGGTAACCATCTGTAATGAAGAAGCACTCTGATGACATCACAAGAAGGCATCAGCTAGAAAAGAGTTGTAAGATACAGGGAACACTCCTAGTTGTGCGTGTACGCCTGAATTTGTTGTTGGGCATATAAGAACTCTAACCAGCCTCCTACAGTGACAAGTTGCAGTTCCAATAAGTGTCTTAAGGGATGGACTCTGCAAATAAGATTTACAGATGCACAACTCAAAGAAAGAACGAGCAAGGAAGCAACAGATTGCCAGAGATGGCCAACCCAAAAAAGCAGTTGGTGATGTCCGCTGGGAGGGAACCAAGCACACCAAGGCAGGACAGATAGGCATTGTTGACCAACCAGAGTAAAGGAATTTAGAAAGGCAGGCCAACTAACCACCTAGAAGCACTGGGCGTATTGAATGCCCATATCCTGAATACAACATGTCTCGAAGAGACAGTGCAAGCGCTGCCTAGGCAAGACCTAAAAACAGTAGTAACAGATGGCTCCTTATAAATAGTACCCATTACTGACCCAAACATCAACTGTCCCGTCTTCACCTACTCTCCATCATTCTTTATACTTGATTATTACGTTTCCTGGAGTACCAATTTTAAATGCACTTTTGCAACCAATATCTAGGGTGCCTTTTCATAACTGAGCAAGGACTTTCATGTGAGAGGACATGCAGGACAGCCTACCAGTTGTACTCAGCCCTTCCCATGATCTCAAGCGTAGAACAGATCATTGCTTACATGAGTTTCACTGGGTTCACTGGGTTCCAGTCCATGCTCCATCTGGGATAGCACATTTGAAGGGGAGGCATATATCTTGCTTATGGAATTATTGAGATGCACTTGTGACACCTGCCTCCCTACCTGCCCCTATATTGCCATTACCCACTTCTTTCTCGGTCTTGCTAGTTTCAACTCTGGTCATGCAGGAATTTAGGTGCATGAACGGTGTTTCTGTTGGTAATGGTGTGTGAGTGAGACACACCTTATTTGAAGCAATGTTCTAGGGAGGTATGTAGTCAAATGTTCAGACATAAAACTCTGCATAATGACACCAAAGCACCCAGTTCTGGAGAAGCAGAGAAAGAAGACAAGCCAATAGGTTTTGCAAATGCGAGATCTATTGGCTTTGTCAATGTTTGTTTACATGTTGCACAGCAGTGCAAGCTGCTGTGCATCATAGCTGAAAGCAAAAAAAAGAGCACACTATGACGCGACTGTCATTGTCCGCTTAATAGCGCTTTTGTTCCCTGTAAGCTGTGTTGCACAGCAGCAAGCGCTTCTGTGCAATATGTCTAAAAACAGCGCAGGAGGTTTGGGAGGAGTCACGCAACACAGGATGGTGGAAAAAAACAGACAGCGGGAGAACTGATATAGAATGGACAGCGGAAGGAGGGAAGGGGTAGGGAAAGAAGAAGCAGTGGGAAGAGGATGGGAGGGTGAGGAAAAAGAGCAGACATCAGGAAAAGGGTGGGGGAAAGAAAGGAAGGGAGAGGAGAGCCAGGATGGTGGGGAGATAGGACAGTGGGAGGAGGGCCAGGGTGGTGGGAAGATAAGACAACAGCGAAGGAGGGTGGGGATT
This sequence comes from Lissotriton vulgaris, assembly GCF_964263255.1. Taxonomy (NCBI): domain Eukaryota; kingdom Metazoa; phylum Chordata; class Amphibia; order Caudata; family Salamandridae; genus Lissotriton; species Lissotriton vulgaris. The sequence continues at coordinate 256,506 of NW_028243866.1, read as the reverse complement.
CAATACACACAATCGGTAGGGCTGAGCGCACACAGGTGGTCGGATAAGTGTAAGTGTGCACATGAAGTAGGGGTAAGTGTGCACATGAAGTAGGGATGAGTGTGCACATGTGATAAGGGTAAATGCATACGTGTGGTAAGGGTGAATGCATACATCCGGTAGGGATGAGTGACCACATCCGGTAGGGATGAGTGACCACATTGTAGGGATGAGTGACCACATCCGGTAGGGGTGAGTGCCCATATGCAGTAGGGGTGAGGGCCCATATGCAGTAGGGGTGAGGGCCCATATGCAGTAGGGGTGAGTGCCCATATGCAGTAGGGGTGAGTGCCCATATGCAGTAGGGGTGAGTGGCCATGTGCAGTAGGGGTGAGTGCCCGTATGCAGTAGGGGTGAGTGCCCGTATGCAGTAGGGGTGAGTGCCCGTATGTAGTAGGGGTGAGTGCCCGTATGCAGTAGGGGTGAGTGCCCATATGCAGTAGGGGTGAGTGCCCATATGCAGTAGGGGTGAGTGCCCATATGCAGTAGGGGTGAGTGCCCATATGCAGTAGGGGTGAGTGCCCATATGCAGTAGGGGCGAGTGCCCATATGCAGTAGGGGTGATATGAACAAGCGAGATAGCTAGGAGCCCACGTCCAACATGGGGATTCATGTTTATATCTGGAGATATGGGGTGCTGTAGACGTGTGAGGAAGCTAAATGCACCCGTCCGTGTTATGAAATTATAGGTGCACTCCAGTCTACCCAGCCTGTTCCCATTTTTTTAGGGAAAATGATTGCATTTTACAGAGGACACGTGTCAGTGTTGTAATCAATAGAAGAGTGGGCACACGGTGTGATGTAGCTCTCCTAGTTGAGCTTTCGAATCCCAGCAGGGCAAGCTGACTCTTGTATCTTCGTGAGGTCGAGCACTTGATTTCCCACTTGCTCTGTTCTTCCTCACATTTCTGCCGTCACAAGTACTATATTATTATTGCTCAGCTATAAACTTGAACAGGGGATGGGACCAGCCAGTGACCTCTACAGAGTCGATCTTATCTGCGCGCCCAGAGAGTTGCTCATCAGTTATGAATTTGATGAATGTTGTTTTTGATGTCGAGGAGACCTTACCAGGCATGTTTAAAAGCTTCTGCTAAAGGAACATCAGATGCCCCATGACTGCTCATATGAGGACATACCATCCCTTTTCAGAAGATGTGAGGAGAGTTTGTAGTGTATAACAAATGGCTGCACTGGAATTGGAAACAAAACACCGCTGTAAATCTTTGAAATGATAAAAAGCTGCGCCTTCTCTGATGATATGCACATATGAGATATGGCAGTACCTGTTAAAAGGCTGTTAGGACAGAGGAATCTCAGGTAAGCTCAATGATCATTTGAAATGCAAGTCTTTCTCAGAAAATATGCGGAGATCTCAGTGCATATTAAAGGCGACTGATCTCAATACTGCAGCCTGCAGGGTGTCTCCAATTGCTGTTGTAAGTGATTGGTGTTCCCATTATTACTGCAACTGCACCACAAAGCTCACATTTTACCTCTTTTTATTAGTGCACGACTTCTCCATATCTTCAGAAGGAGCTGGTGAAATATCTGGAGCTAACCTTCCAATACTTGGGCTTGCCCCACTGTTCGTTCTCGCAGATGGTGGAAGTAAGGGCGGCTTCTCCTACATTTGACCACAGACTTGGGCTACTTGGGTCACCAAGTTCCAGACTAGACAGGTCTTTGGGGGAAATTTCAATATGGGGCCTGCACCAGACTCCTCCGTTTTCAATGAAGGTGGCAGCCCTGATAACCTGAGTTTCCGATCAGCTTGAAAGTAATCAGGTTATTCTACTCCGGTGACATCTCGGACAACAGTAATCGCTTCATCCGTAGAAGAAACTATTCAAGCTGTAAACAGGTGTGTGGGGTTTATTACGTTTCAAAATGAGTTTTGCACGTACTACCATAGCTTTTGTGGTCAACCAAGAATTGGGAGTGGCCGAGCACAACTTAGCAAAGAGCTGAACATTTATAGAGCTGCCACCTCAGCACCCTCGTGGATAGTTATTGTAATCACGTCTGTAATGGGTATGCATTGATACAAACACAGTATTTCATCCACTTCAGCTGTCCTCTTAAAGCAACAAACATATATTCTTTCCACGGACGCCAATAATATGATCCAATTAATTTTCACTTCACAGAATAAACCAACAGTGAAAATTAATTGGATCATATTATTGGCGTCCGTGGAAAAAATATCCGTTTGCTGCTTTAAGAGGAGAGTTGAAGTGGATGAAATACTGTGTTTGTATCAATGCATACCCATTACAGACGTGATTACAATAACTATCCACGAGGGTGCTGAGGTGGCAGCTCTATAAATGTTGACTTGGTTTACATTAGGTTTCTGATGTATATTGGCCACCTTTGGTAGTAGGGTGCAAGAACTGCCTAAGCACCCCTCCATATATACGATGTTATTGCACGTTCCTCTGATTGACAATTTTATCCACTCAAGTCTCTACGAGGTGCGGTCATTTTCTCATTTGGGTCCACTACTAGCGCCTCTAGTTTGTACCAGACAAAGAGCTGTTTTTGATCTTTCATTAAGAGCCTAAAGCTGCAGAATGCCCCCAACCACTCACTAGATTCCACCAGAGCAGCCTCATCCCTTCACGGGCTAAAGGCTAAACTTTTAGAGGCACTGTCTGTTCGGCTGAAATAGATCTTATAACACACAGATTGAGTGAAGGTCTCATCACATGATGAAACACAATCAGAGTGTGCACTAATTGTTTAATTCCCCCCTCCAACTACAAACCCATCTACCCCCTTGTACTATCTATGCCATTCTATAAGACAAAATGAACGTGCCTGGTGCACACTGCCGGCTACGCTAACCGCTTTACTCCCATCGTCTTCTACAGTTAAGATACAGCAAATTTAAGTGTGATTAACCACTAGGAGATTGTTTATGCTCCAGGGGATAGGAAGTGCCAGAATAGTCAGTTCGCACTTTAAAACATGCACCATGATTACACGATTGTATGCTAAGATGCATCTAATGGTTAAACACTTTCACAGCAGTGGCGGCTCCTCCGCAATGGCGGAGGAGCGTCACCTCACTGCCTGGCGCAGAGCCAGCAAACGAAAAAACAAATGATGCTCTAGTATCGTTTAATTTTTTTATTTGCCAGTTCTGAGCCAGCTTGTGCATGGAGGAGTGGGGCATGGGAGGGGGGCGGAGGAGTGATTGTGCACTCCCTAAACATGCATCTGTGTTTGGCCAGCCGTCTCAGGCCGAACAAAACACACATGTAGGACTTAGGTTTCTCCAGCCCGGCTGCACTGAGAAGCTAGGCTGGAGAAACCCCTCAGACTGCATGACCTGAGCGGAGCGTCTTTCCTGCCCGCTCAAGCCAATCCCCATGCTGCTCTGAGGCACAGGGATGGGAATGAAGTTTGTCCCAGGGGCTGCTGGGACCCAGGAAAAGGCCAGCTGCGCGATGCGGGAGGCAGCTTCAAGTAAGTTTTTTAAATTATTAAACCGTCCCCCCAGAGCTTGCTCTCCCTTCACTGCAAATACCTCACCTGCCCGGGGGAGTGGCCAACAGCCGAGCATGGCGGCCGCTTGCTAGGAGAGCTCCGAACTCGAACCTCCAGAATCCTGCTTTTAATAATAATAATAATGATATTTCTCCTTGGAAAAGCTGACACTATCGCTGGAACAAACTGCCCCTCCAACAGAATCAGATCCATTGGTGGCAGATATAAGCTTTCATAATTGGCTTAACAACTCCCTGGATGCGGTATTACCTCCCAAAGCAGTCACAAAGAAAAGCAGTACGTTTAAATCACCATGGTACACTGTAGAGCTTAGAGATCTCAGAAAAATCTGCAAAAAATTGGAACGCAGATGGAGGAAAGATTGGGCGGTTAACAATAAAGCGGCCTTTGATCTGCCCTGAGACTCTATAAAACCTCTCTGAAAAAAGCTCAGGTGGCTTTTTTTGAGAATAAAATTAATTTGTCATCTAATTCCTCGAAAGAAACTTTTAAAATAGTTAAACAACTTCTTAAAGTCCCTTCTCCAGTAATCACCCAGGAATGTACCGAAGCAAGATGTAATCAGCTAGCGGAGTTCTTTGATTCCAAGATACAAAGAATCCTTGACAGTCTACCACAGAATGTTGCTATTCCTGGTGGTGACACTCACCTGGCACCTACTTCTGGCCCTCTGCTGTACTCCTTCAGTTGTACTACCAGGGAGGACTTTTGTAAAGCCCTATCTTCCTTGAAAAGTGGCTCCCCGTCTGACCCTGCGCCTTTGTATATCCTTAAACGGATCGCAGTCACTATTGCTCCTTTAGCAACAGAGCTTCTAAATGCCTCATTTACTTGTGGGGTTGTGCCTCCGAATTGGAAACAGGCCAGAGTCAAAACGCTTTTAAAAAAACCGGGGCTTGACCCGTCGGACCTGGCCAATTTCCGCCCAATTTCACTGTTACCCGGCCTGGGCAAAAATCGCTGAAAAAATGGTCAACCAGCAGCTTTCGGGGTTCCTTGAAAACAATGGGCTGTTGAGTAACTCCCAAACGGGTTTTCGCCCGGGACAGGGCACTGACACTGCCCTGATAGTGGTAGCAGAGGAGGCAAGGTGCATCTTAGATTCAGGAGGATCCGCAGTGGTGGTCCTCCTAGATCTAAGTGCAGCATTCGATACGGTGGACCACGAAATATTAACTCACGTCTCGTCAGATTGGGCATAACAGGAATGGCCCTGAAATGGCTTGAATCCTTCCTAAATAATCGATCGTTTAGGATTTGGGAAGGCGGTGCTCTGTCTAATTCTACCCCCCTCCAGTGTGGAGTCCCTCAGGGGTCTTCGTTGAGCCCTACTTTGTTTAACATATATATGGCCCCACTGGAGGATGTGGTGGCTCCCTTTGGAATCAAAACAGTCACCTATGCGGACGACACCCAATTAGTCGTCTCGTTAACCCAACAAGAGGGATGCCTGGACAATCTTTCTGCCTGCCTTGCCGGAAAATTCTCCTGGATGATCAGGTCGCGGCTCAAACTAAATGGAGCTAAAACGGAGATCATGCTCCTGGGCCATCATCTCACATCCCTCCCCAAATCCTCTTGGCCTTCCTGCATGGGCGAGTTGCCCGCACCGAAAGAAAAAAATCAAAAGCCTGGGGGGGTGGTTTGAGCCCGATCTAACCTTTAAGACGCAGGCACAGAAAGTCGCAGGCACTTGCTTTGGCCTGCTTCGAGCAGTGCGGAAAGTTCTTCCTCTTCTGCCTCTCCAGTCCAGGAAACTACTGATCCAGGGGTTAATACTATCCAGACTGGATTATAGTAACGCCCTGTTCTTAGCGGCCCCTGAAGTCACCATCAATACCCTGCAACGGGTGCAGAACGCAGCAGCCAGGATGCTCTCGGGGACCTCAAGAAGGTCTTCGGCCAGACCAGCTTTGAGAGCTCTTCACTGGCTGCCAATACGCGAAAGAGTCATCTTCAAATCACTATGTATCACCAATAAGGCGCTCCAGGGCAAAGGACCCCCGATTCTTAGAAACTTGATCTGCCCCTACAAATCTTCCCGGGCTCTCCGGTCTGACCTCGGAAACCTAGCCATAGTGCCTAGAGTGAGGAAGGCACGAACAGGGGGACGCCGCTTTACGTTAAATGCAGCAAAAGAGTGGAATTCTCTCCCCAGTCGTATCCGCACTGAACCCGGTTATCTTAAGTTTCGAAAGTCCCTTAAAACATTTCTTTTTTCCAAGGACCTTTAGTAACGGTACCCTCCTCAGTTTGTTCTTTGTTCTATCTCTTTTGTTAGCGCTGGGACTTGCATATTATTTTATTTCTGTGTCTTTCCACATTGCCAGCGCGACTTTGCTGATCTTTTCCACTCTTCCCCCAAGCGCCCTCCATTTTGTTGTTGTTGTCCTGTAACCTAGCCCGCCCCGCCTCCCAGCTGAGACGCCCTCCCACAAAGCTAAAAGCACTCCGTTACCTAGAAGCAGCGTGACTCACTCTACGCTTCACAGCCGAGTGGTCGCTCCCTTTGGCCCGGTATCATTTTCCTAACGCGTTGTGCTTTGTGCTTTGCATTGTGCTGACATTTGTGCTCACTGTACTGCCTGCTGTGCGCTTAGCATTTTGTTTAATAGGCGTGTCATTTCACTTTGCCAGCGCGACTCTGCTGCTCTTCGACTTTTCCCCAAACGCCCTCATTGTGCTTTGTGCTGATTTGTTGTGTATGCCGACTTGCATATTATTTTATTTCTGTGTCTTTCCACATTGCCAGCGCGACTTTGCTGATCTTTTCCACTCTTCCCCCAAGCGCCCTCCATTTTGTTGTTGTTGTCCTGTAACCTAGCCCGCCCCGCCTCCCAGCTGAGACGCCCTCGCCCCTCCCCTTCCACCATCCATATATGACAGTTGCTCCCGCGCGCAGCGTTCACGCGCAGCGTCCGCGCCCAACCCGCGCCGAAGGTGCGCCAAAGGTAAGCCCGTCTACGCCCGTCCGCGCCTGGACCGCGCCCAGCGCCAGACCCCCTGCCCCTCGCGCTGCCCAGCCCCCCCGCGTTTCCTACGATGCCGCCACCCTCCTAGCCCTTAACCCCGGCCGCGCCCCCAACTGCTTCCAAGCCGCTCCTGGACGCACCCATGGACCGTTCACCTGCCGATCCTGCAAATTTAGCAGCACTAACAACATCCCCGCTAAGACCACTCCACAGACTCCCGACCCCAACCACCTAGTATGCATCCTCCTCAACACCCGATCGGTCCACAGACACGCCATCGACCTCTGGAATCTACTAGACACCATCTCTCCAGACGTCGCCTTCCTAACAGAAACATGGATGAACGCTTCCTCCGCCCCTGACATCGCCATTGCCATCCCAGAAGACTATAAGATCACACGCAAGGACCGCACCGACCATACAGGAGGAGGAATAGCTATCGTCCATAAGAAATCAATCCGCATCTCAACCAGCTCGGACACCAACCTCGCCAACTCCGAACACCTTCATTTCCAGATCCACATCGACCCCAAGACCACACTCAGAGGCACCCTCCTCTACAGACCACCAGGACCCCGCGCAAAATTCAGTGAAGACATCACGGACTTCATCACCCCACACGCGCTCCCCTCCAAAGACTACATCCTTCTGGGAGACCTCAACTTCCACCTTGAAAAGATCATCGACCGCAACACTGCCACCCTCTTGGACAACCTAGCCAACCTCGGACTTAAACTGGTCACTACCCCCACCCACATCGCAGGCCACACACTCGACCCAATCTTCACCTCCAGCAACCACGTCTCCTTCAGCCACACCACAGATCTCCTCTGGACTGACCACAGCTGCGTTCACTTCACCTACAACAAGCCGAAACCCATCAACCACCTCCAACCAACTCTACAAAGAAACTGGAACAAAATCACCACGGATCAGATCTCCACATCGCTCCTTCGAACCTCCCCAGCCCTCTCCTCTAACGCCAACGAAGCCGCCTCCAACCTCACCCTTTGGCTATCCAACACCGCCGACACCTTAGCACCACTGAAAAAACGTCAACACAAACTTGGCAACAAGAAGGCTTCATGGTTCAACGATGACCTCAAACAGTCCAAGAAACTGTGCCGCTCCCTTGAAAAGGCCTGGAAAAAAGACCCAACCACCATCACCAAGGACGCCTTCAAAAGCGCCACCCGCACTCACCACCAACTGATCCGAAAAGCCAAGAAAACAGCATTCAAGGATCGACTCGACAACAACGCCCACAACAGCAAGGAACTTTTCAACATCGTCAAGGAATTTTCCAACCCCTCGACCAACTCCAACGACATCACCCCCTCTCAAACCCTCTGCGATTCTCTAGCCTCTTTTTTTCACAACAAGATTGCTGACATCCACAACAGCTTTGACAACCAACCCGGAAGCCAACCCACCCTACCACCAGCTGACCATCCTCCCCCCGTTAACACCCTTAACGCCTGGAACCCAATCTCCACTGAGGACACCATCCGCCTGATGAATTCCATCCACTCTGGATCCCCCACAGACCCATGCCCTCACCACATCTTCAACAAAGCAGACTCCGTCATAGCACCGCACCTCCGAGACGTCATCAATTGCTCCTTCAACTCCGCCACCTTCCCGGAAGACTGGAAACACGCTGAACTCACCGCCCTTCTGAAAAAACCCACAGCGGACCCCACCGAACTCAAAAATTACCGCCCCATCTCGCTTCTTCCATTCCCGGCCAAAGTCATCGAGAAAGCTGTCAACAACCAGCTCGCCACCTTCCTCGAAGCCAACAAATCCCTCGACCCCTCACAATCTGGCTTCCGAGCCAAACACAGCACCGAGACCGCCCTCATCGCAGCAACAGACGACATTCGAACTCTACTGGACAATGGAGACACAGTCGCCCTCATCCTCCTCGACCTCTCAGCAGCCTTCGACACAGTCTGCCACAGCACCCTTCTACAGCGCCTCAAGGACATCGGAATCCAAGGAAAGGCTCTGGAATGGATCACCTCGTTCCTCACCGGAAGAACCCAGAGAGTCCGCCTCCCACCATTCAAGTCTGAGCCCTCTGAAATCATCTGCGGCGTACCACAAGGATCCTCACTCAGTCCCATCCTCTTCAACGTATACATGAGCCCCCTCGCGGCCATCGCCCGCCAACACAACCTCAACATCATCTCTTACGCGGATGACACTCAACTAATCCTATCTCTCACCAAGGACCCCAGCACCGCTAAAACTAACCTACACGAAGGAATGAAAGAAGTCGCCGAATGGATGAAACAAAGCCGTCTGAAACTTAACTCAGACAAAACAGAAGTCCTCATCTTAGGTAATTCCCCCTCTGCATGGGACGACTCCTGGTGGCCGGAAGCCCTCGGAAATGCTCCCATCCCGACAGACCACGCACGGAACCTTGGCGTCATCCTGGATTCTTCACTCTCAATGAACAGACAAGTCAGCGCCGTATCCTCTTCCTGCTTTAACATTCTTCGCATGCTCAGAAAAACATTTCGCTGGATCCCCACCGAAACAAGGAAAACAGTCACCCACGCTCTAGTCACGAGCCGACTGGACTACGGAAACACACTCCAGAAGAAACTACAACGAATCCAAAACGCCTCAGCCAGGCTCATACTAGACATCCCACGCAACAAACACATCTCTGGTCACCTTAAAGACCTCCACTGGCTACCCGTCAACAAGAGAATTACTTTCCGACTGCTCACCCACGCACACAAATCACTCTACGACATCGGACCAGACTGCCTCAACTCTCGACTGTCCTTCTACACCCCCTCCCGCCAACTTCGCTCTTCCAGCCAAGCCCTCGCCACTGTACCTCGCATCAACAAGACTACCATGGGAGGCAGATCCTTCTCATTCCTGGCTGCCAAAACATGGAACTCACTGCCCGCTTACCTTCGCCTCACCCAGAATCACCTAGCGTTTAGAAAGCAGCTTAAAACGTGGATATTCGACAAATAATCCTCCTCCCCTTCCTAAGCGCCTTGAAACCCTCTGGGTATGTAGTGCGCTATACAAATTCTATGACTTGACTTGACTTGACTTGACTAGGTCAGCCATCCGCTTTATAAATCAAATTTCATTTCATTTCATTTCTAAAGCGTGAACAGCTACCTCGCATGCAGGTGTCCCAGCGCTAAGTGAGCAGCTGAGTGTGACGCGAGAGGAAGAGACTTAGTTTTTTGAGTGAACAGCCATGTCTTTAATGGGTTCCTGAAACCGGTCTCTGAAGTTGCAGATCGGATCAGGATCGGTAAGTCATTCCACAGTTTTACCGTTCCAGCGGAGAAGGTCCTGCCCCCAAGTCGAGCCTTCAGGGCTCGTGGGGCATGTAGCAGATTCAGTGAATTTGATCTAAGGGACCTTGCTTGATGGTATCGGGGAAGTCGCAATTTAAGGGAGTTAGGACAATTACCCTGTAATGCCCTAAACGCCAGGGTCAGAGCCTTAAATTTGATCCTGCTAGCCACTGGAAGCCAGTGCAGACCGCGCAGATGTGGAGAAACATGATGTCTGAAAGGAATATGTTTTATCAGCCTCTTAGCCGCATTCTGCACGGTCTGGAAATGCTGGATCAAATATTTCGGTAAGCCAAGATAGCGGCAATTCTCGTAGTCCAGCCTCGATGTGACAGTCGCATGGACTACAACTTTGCGGCAGTCTTCCGGTAGCAGATCAAGAAATTTTCGGAGATTACTAAGTTTGCTTAGGCACCCCGCTGATACCTGCTGGATGTGAGCAGAAAAAGAAAGGCTATCATCCCATCTCACCCCCAGGTTTTTAGCACTACTGCTAGGAAGAGGCGGAGGGCCCATTTCAGACGGCCACCACCGATCCGGCGGGGGCCACAGGCCTTTTCCAAAGAAAACCACCTCCGTCTTACCTGCGTTCAATTTTAATTTGTTGGTATTCATCCATATAGCAATGTCGCAGAGGCAACCTTTAAACTTGCTAAATGCTTCCACAGACAGTTCTGAGTAGGGAAAAACCAGCTGAGTGTCGTCAGCGTATGAAATCGCTTTGACCCCCCATTTGGCAATTAAAGTAAAAAGTGGAGCTAGATAGACATTAAAAAGTAAGGGACTAAGTGCTGATCCCTGGGGGACTCCACACCAGAGGCGTTTGGGTTTAGAGGAGAAAGGGCATAAGGCAACTTTCCGAAAACGGTCGCTTAAGTAGGAATGTAGCCAGGCTAGTGCTTTATCTTTCAGGCCAACACACTCTAGTACCTGCAAGAGTCTGACGTGGTCGACCGTATCAAACGCAGCAGATAGATCCAGGAGCACCAGCATTGCTGATGCCCCTGAATCTAACGACCATCTAATCGACTCTGCCACCTCAATAAGGGCGGTCTCGGTGCTGAACCTTGATCTGAAACCCGATTGAGTTTCATGCAAAATAGTGTTATTTTCAATAAAACCATTCAGTTGGCGTTGTACCAGTTTCTCGAGCATTTTTCCTGGAGCTGCTAGTAGAGAGATAGGCCTTAGATTACTAAGGTCCTCAGAGGCTCCATTAGTTTTTTTTTTTCAAGGGGAGTAATGTGGCATGTTTCCAACAGTCAGTAAACACCTCTGAAGCAATAGAGGTGTTTCAGATGTGTGAGAGTGTTTTTACAAGCGAGCATGACATCATATTCCACTGCTTGGGAGGGCAGGGATGATCCGGATTTACATTTTTTTTATTTCTTCCAGTGCCTCATTTTGTGAGATAGGCCGAAACTGTGTTAGAGACGAAACGGGCGCACTTACCTCCACTGAATCAGACATCAATGTTGCAGCGGAGTCTGAAAAGGTGTCATACACTTTTTAAATTTTATTATAAAAAAAACCCAGAATATCTTCACATAGAGCCACTGACGGGGTAACTTCTGTCTTCTTGGTTTAAAGAAGGACTGAACTATCTTAAAAACTTCTTTGCTCGATTCCTCAGCTTTCTGGATGGAAGTAGCAATAAAAAGTTTTTGGGCCGTTTTGATTAATTTATGGAATTTGTTCAGGGCTTTTTTATAGCATGTTTTGGTTGTCTCACAATAATTAACATGGCATAATCGCTCCAATCTTTTACAGTTACTCTTTTCTTCCATTAGTGCTTTAGAAAACCAGGGGGCAGATGGTGATTCTCTACGTGATTTAGAGAGTTTTGCTGGAGCGATATCTTCCACCGCTTTTTCTATCCAGTGATTCATCGCCACCGCGTCTAGGTTTGAGTCTGTAGTCAAAGCTGGGGGATTAATTGCCAGGGCAGGGCCTAAGGTGTCAGCTGATAGATTCTTCCATTGCCTACGCTTAAAAAAGCGTCTGCATTGGCCTGGTTGCGAGAAGCTCATTTTATTGAGAAAGAGATCAGGTAGTGATTGGACCAGACCAATGGTAGAGGAGTCTCTGCTATTGTTTCCTGAATATTTGAAAAAATCAAATAGAGCGTGTGTCCTACCCTATGGGTAGGATCAACGATTATTTGTGTTAAGTTAGCTGCTTCCAAAGTTTTAATTAGTTGGGCGATCTGGGGATAGCTGGGCCTATCTGCATGAACATTAAAATCACCCAGTACTACAAAGTGAGGGTGAGCTAGGGATCTTTGGACAATAAAGTCAGATAGCTCACAAGTGGGTCTGGTGGCTCAGTGGACTAATGCGTCCACTGCAGGGGCCTGTGTTCGACCTCATGGTCACAGGTTCGAATCCCGGCGGGTCCACTCAGCCTTTCATCCATCTGAGGTCGATAAAATGAGTACCATTGAGTTGGGTAACAACAAACATCTGTTATTCAGCGCCAAGATACCCATAGTGGTGAACGTGCGCTTTACAAATACACATGTTATGTTATGTTAAGTGCTTTCTAGAGAGCAATCCGGTGGTCTGTAGATGATCAGCCCGGCTAATGATAGCTGAGGGTTGACTTGAAGGCAGAAGTAAAGACCCTCAATGCCTTTTATAGTAATGGGCATGGAAGACGCTAAAGTATAGCTTTCACTAAAAATAAGAGCCACCCCTCCACCCCTTCTGTCTCCCTCCCTATTAGAAAAACTCATTTTAAAACCCATAGGGACGGCTAGGGAAATAGAGGCCAGATTATCTTCTTTCAGCCAGGTTTCTGTAAGAAATAAGGCATCCCACTCTGAGCCCGCGAGCATCAGCCATATGTCATCTACATGCCTGGGAAGAGATCTACAGTTCAATAAGCCTGCCCGAAATATTCTCTTAGGAGGGCCTGCAGCGAGGTTAGTCTTATGATTTACTATCGGATTGGCTACTATAGGAGCGGTACCCATTACCCTGCTACATAGTAGGCACTCCAGAGGCAGCTCAGTGCTTGCCAGGTTAGTTCTAATTGCCTTACATTGCCTAGCTATATTCATAGCTAATAGTTCGGACCTGGACCAGTAAACCCTCTTGAATTCCCTGCTCACACCGGCAGCCTGGCTGGCGCTGGCCGCGACCCGGCCGCGGACGGGTGCAGACGGGCTTGCCTTTGGCGCGCCATCGGCGCGCCCGCTGCGCTTGCCCAGAAATCACAGTCGGCGGCCTGGAGCTGCGGTGTGTGACCGTACAGTCGAGCCTGGCCACTCGGTGCCGATCATATACAGTTAAAGGGGTGAGGTGCGCCGGTACCATCGATACCGCATACTGAGTGAGGGGGCCATGCGGATGACCGGATCAGAGACCACATGCTGCGGATCCTGGGGTCTGCTTCCCGGGAACAAGAGCGGCAGCGGCGGATGGTTTGCCACATCTCCACAATAATCGACAGCGGGTTTGCAGGACCCTACTCTCCTCTGATGACGGCCCCCGGTGGAGTGCGCTCCGCCAAGCGCGAAAACACACGTATTGAAACCTGATGAGTACCCGGGGTAGAGGGAGAAGAGATCTGGGGCCCGGCTCCTGGATGTGAGCTGCAGTGATCCGACGAGTGTGCCCCTAGGTCGGTGGCGGCCATCTGCAATCAGGCTGCACACCGCTTTGAGACTGTCTCTGACGCATGGTGGAAAATCCTGCACTGCCCTGCTAGCTGTGATCGGATGGACTGGCGGTAGGCTGCTACACGATCATTCTGGCCTGGGGAAGGCTGGGCGAATGGGTAGGGGCTAAGGTGTTTATACGAAGAAAGCCCTACATAGCACATATACCAGCGCTGGCCTACTATCCATGAGGAACTGTGGGGGCACGCCTCGCGCTGCTTTGCCATATTGCTGGGCCCGAACGTCCACGAGGGACGCACTGTTACGAGCATAGGTGACTAGTGATTTCCCTACAGGCGCCATTGTTCTCACCCTCACCTCCGGGGCTGGGGCGCGACGTGAGTGAAGCCACTGAGATAGCGTCGCAAGGTGCATCAAGCAACACTACAGTAGGTAACTTCCCACTGCGGATCGCTGAGGTGCCGTTTGGGAGCTGCAGGCGTCAGTGGGCCCTACATGAACACTATCACTGCACGCAAGGACCTGGAAGGACCTAGCGGATTTGGCAGCTCCACCCTTTCAGCGACAGTGCAGAACCTTACTTGGGTGGGCCGGGACGTGATTATTTGTGTGACCCTCTTTATCTCGTGTCTTGACCCCAGTGCATAAGTACACCGAGAAAGATGCGCAAGGTGGGGCTTACAAAGCCAAAGCAACAAGAACAGACCGATGCGGACCGGACGCGAGGCGGCCTGGGCGGCACGGACGAGGTGATTAGCTCAGGATATGTCACCCCCGACCAAAGAGTCTACCACGGAAGATAAGCTGGACCTTATATTACGGGAGGTGCGCGACACGCGGAAGGCGCTTGAGCTCCAAATAGGATCCCTATCCACGGGATTGAATTTGCTCAGAGTGGACCATGTTAAGACGGCGGAGACAGTAAAGGCGCAGGGAGAAACACTGGTGGAGCTGTTGCCCAAGCAAAAACAAACGGAGACAGATGTAAAGCAGCTGCAAACACAGGTGGCCACATAGCTGGAGCTAGTGGAGGATGCGGAAGGGAGAGCGCGAAGGAATATCATCCGGGTGATTGGCCTGCTGGAGAGAAGTGAGGAACCTGACGCGGTGGGATATATAGAGCAATGGTTTAAAGACCATGTCACCACGGAGGGGCTCCCCTCACAATACTGCATTGAGCGGGCGCATAGAATACCTACTGGGCGGCCAAAACCAGGTGCTCCCCGAGGCCCCTCATAGTGAAGTTATTGAACTACTGCGATCAAGATGTTCTACTGCAAAAAGCCAGAGTGGCGGCACCAATCAACTTTGAGAACGCGAGGATTTCTTTATTCCCGGATTACACAGTGCTGGTGCAGAAGCCAAGATCCTCTTTTATGGCGGCAAAGCGGCGACTTAGAGACTTGCAGATACAGTATGCGCTATTGTTCCTGGCATGGCTCAAAATAGTACATTAACAGAAATAATACTTTTTTGAAAGCCCTGGAGACGTCGAGGATTGGCTGGAGGTGATGGAACTTACTAATGTGGAAGAGATTGCAACGATCACAGAGGAGAGGGAGAAATCCTATGCAGACTCCTCGACTGGGCGTAGAGGCCGTAGACTGCGCAGGACCAACGGGCGAGCACGGGTTACCTCGCAACAGATGCAACAGACCAAACAACAGGCGGTGCTGGCCACAGCGACCTTCACGAATGCGCCATGGCCGATCGATAAATCCTCTACGGAAGAGGAGGACTCCCACGGATCGGACTCCGAGGGCAGTGTGGCTCTGTTTCCCTCGGCGACTCCACAGCTAATCACGGAACTGTTTGGGTGATAGACTCACGCAAGTATTGTAACTTTTATATTGTATTCCACGCCGCGGCTGCGATTGGCCCCCCTCAGGCAGCGTAGCTATTTTAGATAAGGCACCACTTATTAGCGCTCTTGTACCGTAGAAGCTCAAACCTGGTAGATGTTTGACGCATAGTATCATGTGCAAGGCACAGGCACAACCCCCCAGATGGCGAATGCGCTATGTATATCTTCTTTTTGTTTCCTTTGCGTTAATTCAATTTGTGTATTCATTGGAGATCCTTGCATGTATGCTGGTTCAATTATTGGGAGTTTTGGTCCGATACAGTTGTTGGGTTGGACCGAGTATTAAGGGAGTTGGGATGGAGTATGGTCTCGAATTGTCCGCCATTGTTGTTCTGAAGATCCGCAGCTATGTCCTGCTATATTCTTACATACTCTGTTTAATGTACAGATGCATACACTAGGGAAGTATAAAATTATAACTTGGAACGTACGAGGTATGGGCACGGTGCATAAGCGGCACAGGAGACACGCCCAATTGCAAAGCTGCAAGGTGCAAATAGTCTACCTGCAAGAGTCACTCATGATAGAAAATGAAGTCGCGAAACTCAAAAAGAAATGGAGGGGGCAAGTGTTCTCCACTTTGTATTCTAATTATGCTAGGGGTGCCACAATTTGGATAAGACATGGGGTGCCTTTGTTGCGCAGGAGCAGAGAATTGACAAACTGGCTAGATATGTACTTGTTAAAGGGACGTTGGATGGCCAATTGGTAGTCCTGGGAAATTTTTACGCCCCTAATTACGAGCAGGACCAATACTGGAATACGCTAAGTGGGGCATTGGCAGGCTGGGAGGCATATCCGTGGATACTGGGGGGGGGGGATTGCAATGTAGTGCTAGATGCATCATTGGATAGATCACACCCACCATTACAGGGCACTAGTGTATTAAAACAAGCTGAAGCACTACCAAGATGGACGGAGGGATGGGATTTACAAGACGTATGGAGAATGCGACATCCCCTCCATAGAGAATACTCATATTATTCTGTGGTGCACGACCTACACACGAGAATCGATAGGCTGCTCTGTTCCAGTAGGTTAGCAATGCAGGTGATTGACTCCACTTATCTCCCCAAGACTTCCTCCGATCATAACCCTCTGGAATCCATCATCACATGGGGTACAATACCCACACCGGTGCCCAAATGGCGCCTCTGGCCACAACGCCTGGAGGATCAAGTAGTCCGTAATACCCTTTCCACCACTATCGAACACTATTTCCTAGATAACAGTAATACAGCAACGAATACATTGATAGAATGGGACGCTTTTAAGGTGGTGGTACGAGGGAAGGCCATTGGCGCGATGGTAGGTGCAAGGCAGGAATTGCATAAATCACTAGTGGAGGTGGAAGAGACATTGGGCAAGCTAGAAAAAGAGGCAGTTACTGATGCGGAGAAAAAAGACCCTCTGCAAGAGGCGCGAATCCGACATGCGGAACTGTTGGAATCCCTGAGGGTCACAGATTATATGGCATTCACGCAAACGTACTCACAGCGAGGCCGACACAGCGGGAGCATTATTGGCTCGCATTATACGAGCTGACCCCCTATCGGTGGTCATACCTCGACTTACCAAAAACAATGGCGACATAGTTACTACTCAAGGGGAGATTAATGCGGCATTCCGCGACTACTATGCCACATTATACGGAGTACCTGATTACCCCACTGAGAACCAAACAGTAGATTTTTTGTCCACCCTAACCTGTCCGATAATTCCAGAACCGGTGCGTAAGGGACTTCTAGGACACATTACACCACAGGAGATCAGGGCAGCAATGAAGGGGCTGCCGCGCAACAAAACACCTGGCCTTGATGGGCTCCCCATTGAGTTCTACGATACCTATGCAGAGGCTCTGGTGCCCCAATTAGTGGCCTTAAAGAAAGAGGTATGGGAGAAGGGCTCTTTGCCGACTACGATGGCCCATGCTCTGGTCATTGCTGCCGAAGCCGGGCAGAGAGCACACAGATATTGCAAATTACCGGCCATTGTTGTTGTTGTCCACAGAATATAAAATATTGAGTAAGGTGCTCGCAAACAGACTGCTCCCACATCTGTCAAAGTTAATACACATAGACCAAACAGTTTTTTTGCCCGCTCGCAGTACTTCCCTTAACATAAGAAAATTACATTATCTGCTGACAGAGGCCCCGAAGCGCTATTCACATGCTGGTTGCCTTTCCCTTGACCTACGGCAGGCCTTTGATTCCATACATTGGGAATACATGTTCCAAGCACTGAAAAGATTTGGCATCCCGGTAGAATATATAACGTGGATACGAATATTATACAGCGCCCCCACGGCACGCACTAGAACGGGAGGACATATATCGAGGAATGTACCATACATAAGGGAACGAGACAGGGCTGCCCGAAGTCCCCCCTCCTTTTTATATTAGCATTGGAACTGTTAGCATTACAGTTGAGACAGGATTTTCTAGATCTGGGGAAATGTATAGGCAACACGACTCATTTATTTTCGGCATACACTGATGATATACTCCTGTACATATCTGACCTTAACACTCCAATGGGCACGTTATTTAAAGCGTTTCATAATTTCGAACGTATATCGGGACTGGCTCTCAAAACTACTAAAACACATGCATTCTTCTTTGTGGAGCGGGAGGGCGCTACAGAGATAGATATTGGGGGCACTAATATCCAGGTCACACAGTCGACGTACAGATACCTAGGCATACAAATATATAGGAAGCACGAAGACATGTTGGAGGGTAATCTGAATAAAGTGATCAGGGCATTGAGGGCTAGCGTCGCTTTCTGGAGTGCATTGCCGCTCTCTATAATGGGCAGAGCAGCTATTGTTAAAATGGTTGCGTTGCCATGACTGCTATATTATTTCACGAATTTGCCATTGATCGTGCCACAACACACCTTCAACTTACTCAATACCCTGGTAACAGACCTCATTTGGGGTAAGGGCAGGCGACGTATTAGCCTCAAGAAACTGCAAGACTGGACCGAGGCGGGGGTCTAGGTGTACCAGATTTTCGTGCTTATTATTACGCCTGTCAATTACAATGGCTGTCATACTGGACGGCGGGCCGTAACCTACAAGAAATAGACTATACTGATGCAGACTTGGAAAATGGGTTACTACATTGCTTTATTACGGCCGGGTAGCAGGATCCCAGCAGACTTTACCCCGTTGCTGCAGGCGGCACTACGGTGCTGGAGAGCGGCACTGCAATACACACACACACACAACGCAAAGATACGCAGGGAATATCCCGTTATTAGGGATTACCCTGGCAAGTGGTAGGCTAACAAAACGTAAATTGACGCCCTGGCTAGACGCAGGTATAAGTACGGTGGCGGATTTGTTCGGGGAAGAGACACTAATTGACCAAGACACATTCATAAATCAGACTGGCGCCCCAGTGCATTTGTACTTAATGCACACGGCATTGCTTAGATTTATTAAAACGCACTGGGCTCCACAGAGGACAAACCCCCCCCCACCCCCCCTCCGCTCCCCCCCGGAGAATGAACTGGTTAAGATGGTATATTATATGGGCAGTGGACGTCATCTGATTAAATGGTTGTACGCCAGAATTAGCACACACACGAGGGTTTCCCTGCAAGCATTAAAGACTCTTGCGGAAGTGGATGTAGGAAAAGAGCTGACGGAGAAAGAATGGTTGATAGTGTTGGAACACCCCAGAAAAATCCCCCACAACGCAAAATTCAGATTTATCCAAACAATGGCGATACATTGCGCATATTTAACCTCGAACAGACTAGATAAGATGTTTCCCCAAACACAGCATTTTTGCCCGAGATGCCTTTTAGAGGGAGCAGGTTTTATACACATGATATGGTTTGATTGATTGATTGGCTTTATTTCGATATATACAATATCTTAAAAGCAATACAACAGATAAAATAGTCACAATATTTACAACTTGTACAACACCTTTACAATGAAAAGGAATAAAAGCAGTGACCTAATTGTGAACCAATAAATACAATTAAAATTAGGATTAAATTGAGAGAGAAAACCTTTTTGCACGAAACAACCAAGACCATTTAAAAAATTTAGACATGCCACAAACCACCAAGGCGGATGTGTCAGACAATAAAATCTGAAGGGCCACAGAGTGCTGACGAGTTCCTAAGAGTCTACACAATGGTTTAAGCTATTGCCTCCTGGGAGCGGAATAGTCTGGGCATTCAAAGAGGATATGTGCTACTGTCTCGACCCGTTGGGAACAAAGGGCACAGTAGGGGGACGACTGGGAGGACGATTTCCACCGGGATACCAGGTCACTAACAGGTAAAGTCCCCACTCTAAACTTAAAATATGGGAATGCCCAAAACTACAGAGGTACAGTACGACACATGACAGAATCTGCTACGAAGCTCACCATTACCAATACATTGGGGAATGCATTTTTGGGCTCCATACGCGCCACTACCCATAAAGTGCAATACCGATTTGTAAACCTTGCATTTTTATTGGCTATTAGGAATATAACCATGAGGTGGAAATCTCGCAAATCCCCGGAAGAACGTGCCTGGCACGCAGAATTATTGCGCTGGGGCGCAGCAGAAGGTGCAGCGCTGCGCAGGGAGGAAATCAGAAGCCTGCATAAGACCCCGATCTACCTCGAATGGGAAATTATGTTAGAAGGGATGTGTACACATGATCTGGATTTGATGGCCTAAGACGGGGATATTTGGTACAATAAAGACTCGGGAAATGTATGTACAATAGAATAAGACTTTGATGTAGTGCAGGGCGGAATGTGCGGATCAGACATTTTTATGGATAAAGCTGCCCACTGAATTTCCCGGTATTGTGTAATGGATGGACGGAGACTGAGACCTTGGGGAGGGGGGTAGTTGGGATGTTTTGAGTTTTTATTGTGCATATTGCCTTATATTATGCTGATGGTACTACATAATATGACAGAATGTGTAATGTGTAAGGTAAAGTTGGAAGTTCATGTACATACCTGTGCAAAATGTGGATCTTGGGATGTACTGCGTCATTATACATGGGCATGTGCCAAAATCCTAGTACAACTGTACTGTATGATTTGTTATTCTAAAAATCAATAAAATATGTTTTTTAAAAAACCACACCTCACCTGCCCCGCTACACTTTGTTAGCGGCGTACGCCACTGTTTCACAGACAACCCTGCCTCCTTCTCACGACTCTGTAGATTGACCACCGTTTACGCTGGACTACAATTTTTGCTCATTTTAAGGGTTACTCTGCAGTCATGCACATTATGATTAACTGCTTTTCTCAGCTGGTCCCCAAGTTTCGTCTCTTAAATTCAGCACTCACTATATTCCTACTTTACACGATCTAGTACTGTCCTCCTACCACTAATTTTTATAAAATTTGAAGTGCATTTTGGTAGCTACTAGTAATTGATTTTTCTTTTTAACTAGCTCTATCTATAAAATAAGTATATTATATGAAGTAAAAAAAACAACTTCAGAATTACATAGTGCAATATAAACAAGGCCCATAAAATGTTTAAGGCGGGACATTGTGTTTTTGAGAGGAAAATCTCTTCTGATGGAGAAGGAGGGGAGAACTGACAAAAAAGGGCGGGAACGAGGCAGGTTAAGGCTTTCATCCAATATAGACATTTAAAAACCCGATGGCAACACTGCTCAAAAACACGTGTGTAACAATACATTCCATCAGAAAAGACCAACCCTTCCCTCTTCGATACCACCTTTATGATTGTTGGCACCCACTTAGCCACACTGGCGCTACGGTAGGTTTCACTCCAGTACCATAGCCCAGGGCTGGAAAGTTCAATGTTTACAGGCAATTCAAGTACAGATGTGAACTTGAATGAGGAGCGAGAGGGCTGATAGCTGGCATCGGCATCATTTCCTTGGTGGAGGACTAAGAGACAAGGGTCGGGTAACAAAATTGGTTAGCAGCAGGGTTTTGGAAATGGACAGAGGGACCATGCCATGTGTAGGGTATCATCAAAGCCATGGTGTGGGACAAGGATCCTAGTGCTTGTCTCGAAAAGAGCCCGTGCACAATGGTGAGGCATTGTAGGAAGCACCAGGCATAGAAAGTGACCTCCAAGACCAAGGGCTCGATTGAGAAAATGTAAAATGTACTGTGTGCTATATGGTTGGGCACAAGCAGTGAGAATTTAAAAATGTTACTGTTCAATAAGGGCAGTAAAAAATAGGAGCTGTCAGAGCAAAGTCGCAGACAATATAGGCTAAACACTATGGACCAGTGCTGTTAATCTGCATGTAACAGGAGGCGGAAATGTATAACAATTACACTAAGAAACAAACAGCTTCTTGTGGAGGCTTGGGCAGAAACAACCAACAGAACGCTACATACATGAAAAGAAGCAAAAAAATCTAAAGAGACAAAAAACAATCAAATTCATGCCTAGTGTGCAGGACTCATAGTA
Organism: Lissotriton vulgaris; assembly: GCF_964263255.1. Lineage (NCBI taxonomy): Eukaryota > Metazoa > Chordata > Amphibia > Caudata > Salamandridae > Lissotriton > Lissotriton vulgaris. The sequence goes on along the minus strand of NW_028243866.1, from coordinate 234,720 downwards.
CCAAAGCTTCAATAATCGAACGAGTAAAGAGTATGCCAACCCGTGAGGGGAGAAAAGATGAACAGACCTGGGAAGTGTACTGACAGAGGTTAAATACGGACTTCAATGGCACAATGAATACAGGGTTCCTACACAGACTTACCCAGATGTCACATTTTCCAGGGAAGAATCGCTCGGGGATGCGGGCGGCATACAGTAAGGCCCCAGTGATGTAAAGGGTGGCCATGAGAAACAGCCAGCCAACTTGACCCATTGTGGCGGCCTTCAAGAAGCCCTCGGCGATGACAAAGTGCAGTGTAGGGATGATGCCACTCAGGCCCAGACCCACAAAAACCCCTATAAAAAGTACACAAAGAAGAGAAAATGAGACAACTGTGTAGAAGTTAATATACATGACTAATAAAAACAGTTTCTTCCCAATGACTGTGTACCTCTTGAAATGTGCGACACACTGAGCATATGTCCACACCACTTTACTACATATCTACAGCAGCAGTACTACCAGAATGAGTCTCAAAAGGAAACTTCTTAGCCACATTTACAGCTGTTCTAATGTTTGCCTGTTGTCCATATCCAATTAAATTCTAATCATAGGCTGAATATTATTTGCAATGCGCATACGAATGCCAGGGGTCCAGCTTAAAAGTGCAGTAAACAATATAACCTATATTTAGAACAATGAAATAATAAGACTTTGTGGTGCTCGTATAGCGTGAACCCAGCTGGAAAGGCAGTGAAGCATTGTACATGATCAAAGGCAAGCATGCAGTCAAAGGAGGAGAGGCAGCTGGGTATTGGATTCTTACTGCATTGTGATGTAGTGTTCTATTTAAAGAGGTGTCTCTTCAACGTTTTCTTAAATTGGAGTAGTGCTGGGGCAGGCCTTAAGGATACCCGTATGTTGTTCCAGAGGGGGCTTGACTGGGAACCAAAAGCAGCCGTGAAATATTGTACCAGAACCCCCTCCCCCCCGCCCCCCCCCACCCAAACCCACCCCACACCCCCTACCAGGAACCGACAACTATTAGCATGTCACTTTAAAAGAGTTCAAGAGATAAAGTAAGATTCTGGGGCTTTTGTTTTCGTTTTCTACATTTTGAATTCGAGAGATCTACACAAAGTCAGAATGTCACACGTATCTGTCTACACGAGTAATTGCACTAATAATTATTTATGCATCACCTACTAATGCCTTTATTGCTACCCAAAGGACCTCTTGAGTAAACGCAGAATAACAAAATACTAAGGAAAAAACATAGTTTTATGCTTTGCGGTTTGCATGCAGTTCCTTGATCCCAGTTTATAACTAAGCTAAGCTAAGCAATTTTTCAAGGATTGTAAATTGTAACCTACTGGTCACATCAGAATCTCTGTAATGCACGGAGCTATCTAAATAAAATAAATCTGTGATCTGCCTGCTACATGCAACAGGCACAGTAACCCTTTATGCTATTTCATGGAGAGTCAACATGTTGTCAGAAGTGCATAAAGAATTCTCCAGGAAAGTTCACTGGCCACCAAAATTATGCTACTGTACCACAGAGCCTTCTGTGCATAAAACGAGCTCTATAGCAGGTGCCTTAAGCTCATGAATAATTTTAAAATGCAATTTGTTTGGGATCCTAAAGTAAGCCACAACAAAGTTCACATTTGTTCTTGAAAAATTCCAACAGTGTGTTTTTTTTTTTTTTAGGTCTCACCTAGGCAGAGCATGTGCTGTCTCTTCGAGACATGCTGTATCTAGGATAAAAGCTTGAAAAACACCCATCTTTTTCATTGGTTCATCTTGCTGTCCTTTAGAAATGCTAGCTTTTCATTGGTGAATACACTTAGTAGTCCCTCCTTTTGGAATTGTGTATCCTCCCATGAGGACTGGCCATCTAACATGTGTTCTTACTGTTCAGGCTATTTAAACTTAAAGAGAACTCTTATTTTTTGTTGGCCTTTATTTTTGCTGGTTAACTGTTCGGTTTACTTGTGCAATGAAACTTCAGTCGTTCATTTGCTTGCTGTGTGCCTTCCCCGCACCCCTTCCGCAACACAGCTTTGGTCTCTTGTCTCCAGTGCCTCCCCCCGCACCCCTCCCACAACACTATTCACATGCCCCAACCACAATCCCGAGGCCACTGCTGTTTTGCTCTTTGTTTAATTTAAGCAGTCTACCCCGCCCCCTTGCACCACACTGCTTGCCCCCGGAGATTGCGCTTGAATGCTTATGTTTTTTTAAATTAGTCAGATACTTTGAATTCCTATGTTAAATTAGTAGGTTTTATTTATATAACGTGCTGCTTTTATTTATGTGCAAAAACAACAGTTGATGGACAGAATGCAGAACAATGTCATACATTCACACCAGTACAGAGATCTGGGCCTAAATCCATCGTTTTTTTGGGCTCCACACCACCCCAGTTCAGACATGGCCATATGCAAATCAGCCTTGACCCTGTGCCTCATGGGAACAGTCCAGCCCGAACTGCCAAGCCATGTCTTTCCTGGACCGGAATCAAGCATCCTAGGACCGGTTTCTGGCTATTAGCCGTCTTCAGCCAGGATAGCTTGACTCCAGTAGTCTGAGCATACCCATTCCACTCGGGGTGACAAATGCAAAAACAACAGTTGATGGACAGAATGCAGAACAATGTCATACATTCACACCAGTACAGAGATCTGGGCCTAAATCCATCGTTTTTTTGGGCTCCACACCACCCCAGTTCAGACATGGCCATATGCAAATCAGCCTTGACCCTGTGCCTCATGGGAACAGTCCAGCCCGAACTGCCAAGCCATTTCTTTCCTGGACCGGAATCAAGCATCCTAGGACCGGTTTCTGGCTATCAGCCGTCTCCAGCCAGTCAACATTAAAAAAACAAGCAATTGCAATGCAATAGGTCCCACATTACTGAACGTTTGAGCTATTGACGTTGCACATAATATTACAAGCTACACATGTCTCCTAACCCAAGACAATAAAACTTGTTGAAGTGTCTGAGGCACAGACCAGGGGCTTCTTGAAGGTCGTTTCTGTGATGGATATTTCTGCAGCATATAGCCTGTATGCACACCTAACAGACAGAATCATGCATCATGTATGGATTTGGAAGTAATAGATTCTATTTTGGGAAGATTACACACATTTCTGGAGCATCAGTAAAACCCACTTTAATGGGAACATGTAAAAGATCTGGTGAACTTACATCTGTCACCTGCCACCACCCACAAAGATTAAGAATTGTTTTGTAGGACAGGCTGAGACTAATATACTATGTCTAATTCACTATGGACCCTGATATTAATGGATTTGATAAAGATTAAGCCAGGCAGCTTATACAATGTCCAGGTCGCCCCAATGACCATTCAAAGTTAGGTTTACTCCAAGCAAACACTCAAGTCCCCAAAATTATTGCCCAGGTACTAACTGAATTCAATAGCCAAGTCTGTATCAAGGCAGCATGTCTCAAGAGAACTGTGTTACAATTAGGTCCTCTTATCTTTGATGGCACCAAAAGTCAAACTATTTTATCATATGAATACAATGTTCTGCCTTTCTGCTCACGGAAGGCTAAAGTAACCAGCTTTCACAGCTAACACCTTTCTTTTCACTACTTACTCCGTGGCTGAGTATGTTTGAGGAATGACGATCAATTGGAAGCAGTGCAGCACAAGAATCTAATCTGGAACCTTTGTAACTGTGGCCTGAGATCATCCTTCAGAACGGAGAGGCAGGTGCGATCAGAGAAGACTCTCTGGGTGACTATACACCAGAACGATTATCAAAGGTAACTAACTTTCATTAGATAGATACTTCAGATTTCTCACCTACGATTCCTCCCGAAATGGTGGGTCTGAAGGACAGTCAAACAAACAAAATATGGAGCACTGAGCATGTGAAGTGGTCATCCCTTCTCACCTCTGAATCTAAACAATACTTGAGAAAGGTATGAAGGGAAGCCCATATGATTGCATGACTCTCCCTGGGAGAGGAAAACCACTGGCTACTGCTGAGCTGAAATACTTTGCCCTGGTGAAAAGGGCCCAAATTCCTTCTTACTGGGGGTAGTACATCTTTATGCACAGAATTATCCATCGGATGAAGTCCTCTGTTGAACTGCCATACCTAACTGTAAACCCTACAAAGGGCTGGTCGTCAGACCTGTTCTACTTGAGTTGGTCAATGTGAAAACTAACTGGGGTCCAGCCAGTGTAGTCTTTCCTGCACCTTGGTGGGATGAGGTGGAGAGTAGAAAGTAGGACGCATAACGCATTGCCCAAGATGGAAAGAGGTGACAACCCGGGGAAGGATCAACGCTTTAGTTCGGAGAACTAAATCTTCCTCAGACCTTGAGGAAACAGAGGCATTGCGGGTGAGGGGGGATTTTAAACAAAAAAGTAAAGTAGAAAGTTCCACCTTAATCAAAATGAGTCCCTATGCAATGCAAATTGGAGAGTACTGAACTTGGGGCCATGGCATTGTCGTGAGTGGCAAAAAGCTCTACCTGATGTGCTGTGCCACCTTCAGATGGACCCGTCACTCATGGTCAACAAGATGATGCTCACTGAGGCTGTCAACCCTTGTTTTGACAAAGTCAGCCAGATGGTTGGTGACTACCTAGATCCCATGCTAATGCCCCGAAGCATACAGTCTTTATGCTTCTCAACAAAGGCAGCGAGATCCCACTCCATTCTGCTTACTGATGTCCCACATTGTCTGTCAAGATCTGTCAAGATCTGAACAGACTGACCACAAAGGGAAGGAAGGCTTTGAGTACCACCCAAATCAAGCACAGTTAAAGCAGTGTGATGTGCAATACCGGCTCTTGTGGAAATCAAAGGCCTCTGTTTCCCCAGCTCTTCCAGATGAGCACCCCATCCAAGGGTAGATGCATCCATCACCATTGTTGTCATGGCCAGGGATTTGGGGAGGTGCATGTAAGGGAGGGGGATGGCTTGTAGAATGACATACCTTGACACAAATGCTCTGCAACTGACTACCATGGCAGATCTGCTGCAGATTTTCAGTAGATCACAATGGTGTTTGATGGATGTCACCTCTCCTGGAAATACTGACTGTGGAGGTACCACTAAAGAGCCTATATGTGCCGAGGAGGATGTAGAAAGTCAGAAGACCTACCATGAAGAAGACCATCAGTACTGGACTAGCCTAAATTTCCTGGGATTCTCTGAGGAGGATGGAAAGCTCATGCAGATGCTGTGCCCAGTACTGCCTCTATGAACAGAAGGTGTTGAGAGGGTACATTAATAAAAAGCCCAAGTCGAATATCAGCGAGGCTGTGGCCTGTATGTGATGCAACAGCATCTGCAGTGAGCTGGCTTTCAGCAACTAGTTATCCAGGTACGGGAATATGGAGCACCCCAACCTCTTGAGATGAGTTTCAACCAATGCCATTAAATTGGTCAAGACGAGAGGTGCTAAATGGGAGCACCAAGACTGACATCTTTCCTGGGGTCCAGGAAGTGTGAAGAATCGCACCCCATCCGAATTACCAGCTCCAGGACTAACTTGTGTGCCCCTTTCTGCAGCAGAGCTGCAACCTGCTTATGTAGGACACAATGCCTTTCTTTGATGCAAGGAGTCTGTTCACAGTCGCAAGGAGCCCAACAACCTGTAACTTCTGAGCTTCAGGTGAAGATACAGAACAGGAGGAGTACTCTCTGATGCCAGTCAAGGGTCTAGGACCTGAACGGCCACTCCTGGGGATCAGGCCTCACTCCACCAGAGACCAACAGCAGGGATCAGGCAGGTCCAGTTGGTGCTGAGTAGTGACAGGAGAGGCCTCTGAAAACGTGTTTGTTCCCTGTACCTCAAACAGGAAACCAGCCAAATGCTCCTAAGTCACATCTAGGGATCCTGAGTTCCAGGTAAGAAGGTCCAATCTTCATTCTTCAGACACCAGGACAGTCCTCCTAAATCTTCCACCAGTCTGGAAATGTTCTAAAGAGAGGTTATCGCTTATTAAGTGTAAAAGGGTAAGTCAGTGTTAGTCTATGGGCGAGAGAGCCTTACAACAGTGAACCAACTACGTTTTACATATCCTGTCAGTGAAAAACTCCTAAACACACATCCCACTTTTTAGATACCATGCATCCTGCCATATGAGTGGTTAGGACCTACCCTACGAGTGACTTATAAGTACTAAAAAGGAAAGTTATTGCCTGGCAAAAGCATTACTTTGCCAAGTTAAAACAGCAGTTTACAATTACACCATGGGCTGCAGTACATGTAAAGGAATTTATAAGGCGCAAATCACCGAGCGGTTTCTAAGCGCTTGCTTAGGGAACCCGTCCTGGTATTCCCCTGTGAGATAACCCCAGCAGGGTATCCGCAAGGTGAAAGCCAGGCATCCCGCCGCGAGGGGCCGTTGTGGAGATTAAGCAAGCTATTGGCCAGAGTCGCAGAGTGTGAACCCGTGAATTGAGTAGGCACCGGAGCGAGAATTATCGAGTCCATGGACATTTTTAGGACTCAAGACCCCGCCGAGCCGGGAATTGAACCCTGGTCCCGGGCTGACCTCTGCTTCCAGGTCTGCCTCCTCTAACCAGTGAGCCACACTTCTCCACAGTAGCAATTCTGAAACATGTTTTACAGTGCTACTATAATTGGTGGTACAATGAGTGCTGCTGAACACTAGAAGCATTTAATTTACATGCCCTGGGTCCATATAGTATTATTAACTAGGGACTTAAGTAAATCAAATGTTCCAATTGTGTGTATTCCAATTTTTCCTTGTTTAAGGGAGAGAGAGCACAAGCACTTTACCACTGGTTAGTGGGAGAAAAGTGCACAGAGTCCTAATGCTAACAAAAAACAGTTCAGTAAAAATGGAAGAGTCAAGGCAAAAGGTCTAGGGGAATACCACAGCAAGGATGTCAGGTCTACCAGTCTGCGATCCCTTAAGTCAAACGGACACGCTCAATAATGCAACTTAGACACCTGTGTTGTAGAAGTCCAGCTTGATAATGCAAAAAAATCCTGACCTATCCAGGCTGTTAAAAAATATGAGAAAACTTTTGTCAGCCCCATAAACCCAAAAACACAGAATGCATAAATTGCAAAGAGGTGAGGACCCATGGACGGGCTTCACATTCAATCCCAAGACGAGCATATGTTCTATTGTAAACCAGACAGCGTAACACTTCCAAAAATGTTGCATTTTGATTGACTCCTAACTTGCCGATATCTACCCACGAGATGTATAGCTGGACCCTGAGCCAAGCACTATTACAGTTTCATCCCACATATCACTATGCCTTCTACCCATAACAGCTGCCTCTGAACATTACAGAGTTCTGATAAAGAACTAGAATTGTTGGGCTTGAATAAATGAAGCAGAAAGCTGAAGTAGTCCAAATGGCGTCTGATGTAACAGTAAGACCACAGAGACGTCCTAACATTCCGCAGCATTCTATTCTCTAAAGCTACAGAACATATTAACCTTTCCCCATAAAACACAACAAGAATGTTGACATAGTTCACAAAATGTGTCTGCACTGGAAGACAAGATGCTGGAGAAGGCAGCTTTAGAAACATTCTAAAATTAGCTCTTTAAAAATATACTATGCCACAACCTCTTAAAAACTCTATGCCTGCCCTCACATTTTACCCGGCTAGTTTCATATTTGCATTAACACCTCAAGGTTCATTTACTTTAGCATGCTGCATAGTAAAGAATGTAAACTGAACATCTTCTATTCACTAATATGGCATGCATTTTGTTATGCATCTAAAATGTTAGCATTCCAGTTGTTCTTTGGTGTGGTTAAGCCACAGGAGACTACTTGAAAATTAAAGAAGAGGCTGCTGCTAAAGAATATGTTTCACTCAGCATGCCTGACATGGATGAGGAATATGTTTAAGAATGTATAGAAAATGTGTAATCATTTACCGTTCCAGAGTACTACCAGTTATTTCTATGATCAAATGAAGCCCATCATTTTGTTAATTTACTGCAGTCACCTCTGTTGGAAAAGATTTATATTTTACAGCTTCTAACATGGCCTTCAGGTGTGCCACACTTTTCTTATGAATACAGAATGTACTCTTTTTGTTTACTTGAACTCCGTAGTAAGGCTGCTCTTTAATACAGAGGAATCAACTGACTGCTCCTTTGAGAATTCATAGAAAAGGAGGCCTCATTTTAGTATCTGGAGCGCTCAATCATTTCCAAGATAAAAATATCTGAGATCACCTTTTTCTTTCAAACATGGTTCATCATACCCCAGTAGTGAGTCAGCATTTTTCACGGATTGAAATCACCTTAGAACATAAAACAATTCTCCAAATTTGTAGATTGCCACCAACAAATAAATGATTTTGTGACAAAGATTTGTTAGCATCTTTTCTTTAAGCCCCTTTCCGTAAGCATCAAAACCAGGCGTTCTCTAAAGTATATGTCAACGATACAAAAATATCACCTTGAAAAACACAGCCTTTTAACAAACAATTATGTGAATTAAATCCCAATAATTCACCAACAGAGCCCCGAGGCTGCCCGTTTTGGATGGCCGTCAAGTTCTACCTTTAACCCGCCCACACACTTGATCCCTTCCAATGTACTGACTTTTGAAGAGGCAGGGAACAATGACATTGCTGCCATTATGGATAAAGATCACAAATCCTTTTGTAACTTCTCAACGAAAGAACAAACAGCCTTGCGTGATCTAATGTCTGACAAGGACATAACTATAAAACCGGCTGACAAGGGAGGGGCTATTGTTATCCTTGACACAGAAGTATATCGATTTGAGTGTCTCAGACAACTGAGTGACAGAGTACCATACCGCCCATCGAAAGAGGATCCAACGGAAAAAAATCAAAAGGGAGATTGCCGTGATGGTGGAAGAGGCTAGCAGTGAGGGTTGGATCACACAACAAGAGGCAATGTTTTTACAGACACCACACCCAGTGATGCCCTACTTCTATATATTGCCCAAAGTGCATAAAAATATAAGACCACCTCCTGGACGTCCCATCATCTCAGGAATTGGATCTCTCCTAGAACCACTGTCCACATTTGTGGATCACTTTTTAAGACCAATTGTAAAGGAGATGCAAACTTTCCTTTAGGACACGAAGGATGTCCTAAGGTTGCTCCCTGAAGTTGAATATGATATCAGCACTGACACAGTCTCATTTGATGTGGAGTCACTATATGCATCTATTCCCCAGGATGCCACTCTGGATGCCATAGTATTTCTACTCTCTGAAAGAAATGTAGACTCCTTTACATTTTATTATGTCATGTGCTCAAATAGCAATGAAACAAAACTTCTTTAAGTTTGAGAACACCATATATCTCCAGACTGCAGGTACCAGTATGGGAAGCGTTTTTGCTCCCAGCCTGGCTAACCTGTACGTCCATTGATTTGAACAGGAGCACGTCCTGTCCACATCTAATCCCTTCAGAGACTCCATCCGTCTCTGGAGGCGATATATAGAGGACATCTTTGTGGTGTGGAGAGGCGAAATGTCAGATCAATATTTTTCTGACTTGGTTTAATGGCCACAACAACTTTTTGAAGTTCACAATGGAAGCCAGCAAAGAGAAACTGGCGTTCTTAGATCTTTTGATTGAAGCAACACCCACTGATTTAGAGACTGAACTTTTCACTAAACCTATGGCAAGAAATTCATTGCTTAGGCATGACAGCTTTCATCCTCAATCATTGAAAGACAATTTGCCTTATGGGCAGTTTTTGAGGCTGCGGAGAAATTGTTCTACAACTACTAGTTTTAAAAAACATTCTGAAATTCTGGCATCTAATTTACAGGCAAGGCAGTATCCAACTAGTTTGATAAAGCGCTCGGTTAAACGGGCCACAATCACAGAGAAGCATTGTTAGAACTGCCTAAACAGAAGGAGGAGATATCCAGGCTAACCTTTGTGAATACGTTTAGCACTGCCTCTAATGCTATCAAGAAAAGCGTACGGAAACATTGGAAGATCCTGAATATTGGTGCGGAAACAATTCCTGAACCACTGTTTGCCTTCAAACGAAGTACTAATTTACGTGATCAGCTGGTACATACCAGACCGAGAGAGAGAGCTTGGAAACATGTATGGATACCTTATGGCAACGATCGCCAGTTGAAGGCAATTTTCCTTGCGGAGGATGCTCACTCTGCCCTCAGACTGCAAAGTCTAAGACAGTCGACATAGGGACCAATAAACCTTGGGTACAAAAAAAGTTCACTAATTGTAACAGTGAAAAAGTAGTTTACTTGATAACATGTCCTTGCAAACTGAATTATGTGGGCATGACCACACGAAAAGTCAAGCAAAGAATAATGGAACACAGAAGCACTATACGGCGTAAAAGACAAGCCACCAAATTAACAAGTCATTTTTTGTCTATGAATCATCGTCCAACAGATTTCACTTGGACGGTACTTGATAAACCATACATCCCAGAACATATAGCAGCTATTTCAAAATTCCTGCTGTTGAAGGAACAGAAATAGGTTTTTAAACTCAAAAGTGACAAGATTGGGCTGAAGGATGCAATACCATGGTCACTTTTGAAGAGTAATCAGTTCAAGAATGTTCTTTATGACCTGCATACAATACAGTGATCCAACCTTTATCATGGGAAAGTTCCTAAGCATATAGCATTATGTGAGTGCCTCATACACTATATGAGGTTCCATTACCCAAAGGGAGCCCCTGTCAAACACCTAGGGAGGGGAACATTGACAATGCAACCATTACCCTTTGGATTATAGTGGTCTCAATATCAATACAACTGCACTCTTAATTAGATTTTGGAACTAATGATAAAGCGGTCTCGTCCTACTATTTGATTCTTAATCCATTCCCTAATGGGTTATCAATCAGTCATGCAAGGGTAGACACAAATAAGAAACAATCTGACATACGTCAGACGGTAATATCAAGAAGATCAGGGTACATGCGACACACATATATCAATCAATCATTCAATCAATCAATCATTGACACTTATAAAGCGCGCTACATACCCGTAGGGTCTCAAGGCGCTCATTGACCGAATTTTTATCACCCTGAGGAGAGCGGTTAATGATTAATAACATAGGCAACTTCATGTTGCGCTTTCCATTTCAGCAGCCAAACCATCGATTAGACATGCTCTCCAGACTGAGTGTAATTTTTGTTATCCGGGTAGACATATCTCTCGATAAGATCCTATCTTGAATAACATTAGATTCCGAAAATAAACATCATTAATAGTGAAGATTGTCATGCCCTTTTCTATCCGATGAAATAGGAAAAACAATCTTATCCTGTTTCTGACTACGTTTCCCAGCATACCTGCCGACGCATAATGATGACGCCATACAATGACATTGAATGGGCTATTTGAACATGGCCGCCACTGACGCTCTGCACCTTCCCGACTGCTCGGTTGCCGGTAACGAGGTACCGACGGTCAGGTAAGCAGGGTTATGAGTAGTTTGGTGCTAAGCTTGAAAGAACTAACAAGCCTTTCGTGCTCCTGTTGTTCGATCCCACCGCCACGAACATACGCAGGGGCCAGCCCTTTAATGTCAATTTGAATTTTAAACTTAACACTGATGCGGGTGTATAGTGGTAATAGAACTGCTGTGGGACGCACGTGTTGTGAGGAGAGCGTCGCGGTTGTGATTATCATTCCGACCATTGGACAGCTGTCTGACTACACGCAGTGATTAATAAGTAGCCTATTTTGCCAGTTCACACAGTGATTAATAAGTAGCCAATTTTGCCAGTTCATCGTTGAACGACGACCGTTATAGATTTGATACACGGGAGAGCCAAGGTTCCTTACTTTTATTCATACCATTTGGAAGAGGAACCCTGGCTGGATAGCCTGACTACTAGTTGGGTGCATAGCTTGAGTAAATTTAACGAGCCTTAGGTGCTCTGTTTGGTTAGTCCCACCGCGACCAACATCCGCAAGGGTGCTGAGCGGTATCACAAACTGCTGTAGGATACACATGTTGTGAGGAGACACATGTGAGCCAGGGTTCTTTACTCTTTTTCACACTAACTGGAAGAGTAACCCGGGCTAGATAGTCGGACTACTAGTAGAAGGATTAACAACACACAACCTACAGAGAACACACTGGGGCATTCAAGATGTATGACAGCAGTTCTTACCCCCCAGTTTCTCTGGGTTAATACAATAAGGCATAGTTGCTGCTAAATAATAAAATACAAAATATTATGAAACATAGTGGCAGTGATAGTGCTACGCAGTCTGGTCTGAGTGGTAAGCTTGTACTTGTAAAGATGTTAAATTACGAGTATGAACCTCAAAATATTGTTTGGTTCCCGTCTCCTTTTTAGAGCTGTGCCTCCTGTTTATCCTGAGCCGTTGCCAGGTAAGGTGAGGCAGCTTCCTTTGAACAATAAGGTGAGAAATTGAAGCTAGGTCCCCATGAATTGGGAGTATTAGTAGGCATATACTGACTAGAAATGCCACTAATGTGAACATTGTCTATATTTATTATGATTATTGTACACCCCACACTGAGATATGATGTTCTTTTTTCTCATAGACACCGTCTGTCAAAGGATGTTGTATGAGGAAGGATTTCTGTTCACACCGCAAATCAGGTGACTATGGTGGTATCATTTAGATCCATTATATTGTATATGTTTTTGGTATACAATTTTTCCATTGCAGTAGCATTTCAGTAGTAGGTCCTGAAGAAAGCACCGTTGGAGTTAGTTAACCATGGATGCTGAAACATGTCTAGATAGTTATTTGTTAACACTATCTTTGCACAGTTTTTTAGTTTGAAATATGAGTTACATCAATAAAGTTAGGTCTCTCATAGATCAATTTTAATATTTTTCACTTTGTTCACCTTAGCACTGCACCAAAAAATCCCATTTGATCACCATCTGTTCACATCTGGCAAGATTCAATTTTTCAGTAGGGATCACATACTCAGGCATATTGTGGGCTGTGAACAAGTTTGTAGCCCCTGTTAAGCCTTGAGTAATGTGGACAAGGAAACCCAGATGAAGAAAAAGATCACCAAGTTTGGTGACTGATGGGTATCCAAGGAAGAGATAAGATCTCTCTTTATATTCATAGTGGGTTGTTTAATGTTTTATGAGAGTTTAGACAATGATACAAAAATATCACCTTGAAAAACACAGCCTTTTAACAAACAATTATGTGAATTAAATCCCAATAATTCACCAACAGAGACCCAAGGCTGACAGTTTTGGATGGCCGTCAAGTCCCACCACACCACGCTTAGCAGCTGCGCCACGGCACATTGCAAAGAGGGGCAGGGCAAACAACTGCAATCGTATACCAGATCCTCACCATGGCCCGCTCCAACTTCCTTGCAGCCCAGCCGCACCCCTGCCCCCCCTCTCCTCCCCCAACAGCCCCCCCGCCCACTCACACGCCCTTGTCATGCACCAACCAATGTCTTAGTTAACTGCTCATTGTTGTATTACATTAGCATTTGAGTCACTGTTGTATATCTTCACTGTATTAATAAAAACAAACAATTACAACAACAAAAAATCCCATATTTAACAGGCCTGATTTACAATAGCAATGTTATCTGTAATGGTGGTCAGAAAACACACCAAGATGTTATGTTAATTCATTACAAAGCGCAAACCGTTGCCCGGAGGCGGCAAGGCGCTACTGAGTACTGGTGCGAGTGAGCAGAGTTAATAGGTGAAAAGCCATGTTTTCATTGACTTATGGAAGGAAAGTAAGTTTGTCTAAGATTTAATATGAAGTGGCAGGGAGTTCCAAAGTTTAGAAGCCCCCCTAACGAAACTTCTGCCGCCCCAGGTGGCGCGTCTAAACTTAGGGATCCTAATATTTCTTGCTGCACTTGAGCAGAGGGGCTTCTCTGGTAGATACCATTTAAGCTTGTCCTTTAGAAATTTGGACCAAGATCATGCAAAGCTGTAAAGGTGATTCATAGGACTTTGAAATTAACTCTTTGTTCGACCGGGAGCCAATGAGCCACGTTGGCCAGAAAAACGTTGCACTGGCTTCCGGTAGAATACCGAGTACGGTTCAAGGTTCTGTGCATGACATACAGAGCCATTGCAAAAAACAGTGACTCTGGAGTGGGTTCTATCATCTCCCACTACACTCCCGGAAGGAATCTGCGTTCCTCCGGGAAATTGCTTCTGTCAGTCCCCCGTATACGAAGAGCCAAATGGGGTGGCAGGGCTTTTTCCACTCTAGCCCCCAAATGGTGGAATGATCTCCCTTTGGACCTTAGGTCCCTGCCTTCCCTACAGACATTTCGCAGTGCCCTAAAAACTCGCCTCTTCTTACAGGCCTATGTGTAAGGATGAATGGTTCAGACTTTCGATTTTATTGTTAGGCGCCTTGATACCTGCGGGTTATTGTTCTGCGCAATATAAATTTTTATCAATCAATCAATGAAGCAGCCGTAAAGATGGTTTAGCAGATTGGAATTTGGGTATTTCGAACAAGAGCCTAGTAGCAGCATTCTGGAGAGATAGCAATGTTTTTAGGTACTGAACCTGTAAATTTAAATACAGCCCATAGCAGTAATCTAATTTAAACAATATTAATGCTGTTTCTACTGTTCTTTGTAGAGAAGGTGGTATATATGGAAGAATCATTTTGATTAACTTAAGAGTACAGAAAGTGAATGAAATAGTGGCATTGACTAAGTCACCAAAGGTAAGTTTATTGTCCATGAGGACACCCAGATTTCTACCTTTTTGAAAGGAGCTGGTTATGACCTTAGATTCTGCGTACAGCAGGAGGGTGTCCAGCGGAAGGTTTCTTTGCCAAAAAGGGTAACCTCTATCTTACTGGAATTCAGTTTAAGACAGTTTGTGCCCATCCAGTCTTCTTCGGCCAATATGCAATCATGGAGTATAAGTGCCGTTGCGTCCGAGGGATTGGAGAAGGATACCAGAATCTGGGTATCGTTGGCATATGATACCAGGGAAAAATCAAACAATCTAATCAGGTTCGCAAGAGGTATGACATGCACATTAAATAGTGTCGGGCTCAATGAGGACCCTTGCAGTACTCTACAGAGCAATGAGAAGGGCTTGAAATTCTACTCTTTTAAAGATACCGTCTGTTCACGATCACTAAGAAAAGATTTTAAAAGGAAGAAAGCAACTCCTCTGATTCTGATCTGTGCCAAAACAGTCAATCAGGAGAGCAAGATCAACAGTGTCAAATGCCTCAGAAAGATCTAATTAAATAAGCACAGCATGTCCTCCATTGTCCATGATACATCTGATCTCTTCTGTGGCTGTTATAAGGGCAGTTTCAGTACTATGACAGCTTCTAAACCAGAATTGGGTACGATCTAGAAGATCATGCTGTTGAATGAAATTAGCCAGTTGGATATTAAAGGCTTCTTCAATTATTTTTGCCGGAAAGGGAAGTGTAGAGATGGGACGATAACTATTCGGATCTGTCGGATACAGGCTGGGCTCTTTAAGGGGGTAGTATCAATGCTTTCTTACAGTCACCTGGGAAAAACCCAGTGGTGATCGCTTTATAAAAAAATATTGTAAGGTTACTTGCAATGATCTCAAGTAATAGATCTGATCAAAACCACAAAACCAGGTTCCCCTATGGCCCATGGACTATAAAAATCATTTTATAGGACATGGGCCATAGGGCATGGGCCATAGGGGAACTTGATTTAATGATTTTGATCAGATCTATAACTTGCGGTCGGTTAGGGGGAGAAGGCAGTAAGAGTAGCTATACTTGAAATCTGGATGATCAAATGCTCTCCGTTCTCCATGGAAGTAGACGAGGCCGAGAATTTATTAAAAATGAGTTCCACTTTTGACTGAAAGAATAACACCAGGGAATTACGGAAGGAACTACTACTCTCCTGTAAATCAATTAATGCTGTCATACGGGGATCCCCAGTCCCTGAAACCTGGCTGGGGGCAGAGATTGTTCCAATCTTTAACAAGCATTTGCAATGCAATGGTCTCGGCATCATTAAAGGTAGAGCTATTGGCATTGCTCATGACATTTCTTTTTTTTTCTTTAAATCATCAATAAATGGCATTGTCATTTACATTGCCAATACACACCACTCTGCACCTGCACTCACTGCTCTGCACTCACTGCTCTGCACTCACTGCTCTGCACTCACTGCTCTGCACTCACTGCTCTGCACTCACTGCTCTGCACTCACTGCTCTGCACTCACTGCTCTGCACTCACTACTCTGCACTCACTACTCTGCACTCACTACTCTGCACTCACTACTCTGCACTCACTACTCTGCACTCACTACTCTGCACTCACTACTCTGCACTCACTACTCTGCACTCACTACTCTGCACTCACTACTCTGCACTCACTACTCTGCATTCTGCACACTCACTCTGCACTCACTACTCTGCACTCTGCACTCACTACTCACTACTCTGCACTCACTACTCTGCACTCTCTACTCACTACTCTGCACTCTCTACTCACTACTCTGCACTCTCTACTCACTACTCTGCACTCTCTACTCACTACTCTGCACTCTCTACTCACTACTCTGCACTCTCTACTCACTACTCTGCACTCACTACTATGCACACTCACTCTGCACTCACTACTCTGCACTCACTACTCTGCACTCACTACTCTGCACTCACTACTCTGCACTCACTACTCTGCACTCACTACTCTGCACTCACTACTCTGCACTCACTACTCTGCACTCACTACTCTGCACTCCAATTGAACACAAAGAAGACCGAGGTGATGGTGGTGGGTAAGCAACCTGGTTGGTGGAATGACAACTGGTGGCCCCCCGAGCTAGGAACGATTCCTTCTCCTGCCATCGAGATAAAAAATCTCGGGGTATGGCTGGACCCTACATTGAGCTTCATCTGCCAAACTAAGAGGGTGGCTGCCTCCTGTTTCGGCATAATTAGGGGTATCAGGCCGGTGCTTAAATTTTTCGACGCCCCCACTAGACAGCTTGTAGTCCAGGCCGCGATCCTATCTAGGATAGACTATGCCAGTGTCTTACTAGCAGGTACTAACAAGGCAGAACTCATGCGGCTTCAACGAGTGCAGAATGCCGCCGCAAGAGCGGTACTAGGATTGCCTCGTCGCTGCTCGGCGTCTAGAGCATTGCAATCGCTTCACTGGTTGCCTGTCGCTCGCCGGATCGAGTTCAAGGTGCTCTGCCTAGCTTTTAAAATTCTGAAAGGTATGGCTCCACCTATCTTGAGTAATTTACTGACCCCATATGTTCCTTCTCGATCATTGAGATCGATGGGTCAGAATCTGGCTGTTGTTCCACGCTTTCTGCTTAGCAGGATGGGTGGCCGCTCCTTCCGGGTAGTGGCGGCCAAATTGTGGAACTCTCTTCCCAGCGAAATTCGAGCCTTGGAAGATCTACTGCTATTCAGACGCGCCATCAAAACTTTTCTTTTTAACTAATTTTTCCTGACTTTGCTGCGTTCTGTGATGTTGTGTTTTCTCTCCTGGCGCCAGGACGCCCCTTTGCTGGGGCAGCTGTGCGCGGTACAAGAACCAATAACATAACATAACATAACAACACTCACTACTCACTACTCTGCACTCACTACTCTGCACTCACTACTCACTACTCTGCACTCACTACTCTGCACTCACTACTCACTACTCTGCACTCACTACTCACTACTCTGCACTCACTACTCTGCACTCACTACTCTGCACTCACTACTCTGCACTCACTACTCTGCACTCACTACTCTGCACTCACTACTCTGCACTCACTACTCTGCACTCACTACTCTGCACTCACTACTCTGCACTCACTACTCTGCACTCACTACTCTGCACTCACTACTCTGCACTCACTACTCACTATGCACTCACTACTCACTATGCACTCACTACTCTGCACTCACTAGTCACTACTCTGCACTCACTAGTCACTACTCTGCACTCACTAGTCACTACTCTGCACTCACTAGTCACTACTCTGCACTCACTAGTCACTACTCTGCACTCACTAGTCACTACTCTGCACTCACTAGTCACTACTCTGCACTCACTAGTCACTACTCTGCACTCACTAGTCACTACTCTGCACTCACTAGTCACTACTCTGCACTCACTAGTCACTACTCTGCACTCACTAGTCACTACTCTGCACTCACTAGTCACTACTCTGCACTCTGCACTCACTACTCTGCACTCACTACTCTGCACTCACTACTCTGCACTCACTACTCTGCACTCACTACTCTGCACTCACTACTCTGCACTCACTACTCACTATGCACTCACTACTCACTATGCACTCACTACTCACTACTCTGCAATCGCTACTCACTACTCTGCAATCGCTACTCACTACTCTGCAATCGCTACTCACTACTCTGCAATCGCTACTCACTACTCTGCACTCACTACTCTGCACTTACTACTCACTACTCTGCACTTACTACTCACTACTCTGCACTCACTACTCTGCACTCACTACTCTGCACTCACTACTCTGCACTCACTACTCTGCACTCACTACTCTGCACTCACTACTCTGCACTCACTACTCTGCACTCACTACTCTGCACTCACTACTCTGCACTCACTACTCACTACTCTGCACTCACTACTCACTACTCTGCACTCACTACTCACTACTCTGCACTCACTACTCACTACTCTGCACTCACTACTCACTACTCTGCACTCACTACTCTGCACTCACTACTCTGCACTCACTACTCTGCACTCACTACTCTGCACTCACTACTCTGCACTCACTACTCTGCACTCACTACTCTGCACTCACTACTCTGCACTCACTACTCTGCACTCACTACTCTGCACTCACTACTCTGCACTCACTACTCTGCACTCACTACTCTGCACTCACTACTCTGCACTCACTACTCTGCACTCACTACTCTGCACTCACTACTCACTACTCTGCACTCACTACTCTGCACTCACTACTCTGCACTCACTACTCTGCACTCACTACTCTGCACTCACTACTCTGCACTCACTACTCTGCACTCACTACTCACTACTCTGCACTCACTACTCACTACTCTGCACTCACTAAGTGGTGGTCGTGTATTACATTTATTTAAGAAGTGCATATATGTACATGCATTTGCATTTTTGTGGTCTGTGTGTATGTGCACAAGGGAGATGGCCTGAAAACTCAAGTACTCATATGGAGTGCTTGAAAACAAAGAAAAAATAACCCCACAAACTGGGAGCAGTGTAGGGTGACATGTACTTGGGACATGCGCTAAGAGAAGGCAAACACAAGAAGAGGGCATGACACCTGCATGTCATGACAAATGGCATCAACAAAATGAGTGACGCTAAATGTTACCAATGTTAGGAGATGGGTGTCCTGTAAGCCCACAGGTGGATGCATGCTCTGTCTAGCCGAGACATAACACTGATCAAATACACCATTGCTTGCCAAGGAGATGTCCACATACTGGCCCCTTAACCAGCCAGCATTTTTCACAGGTGGCATCCCTTGTAATTTGTAGTCACAGTCGCTGATTCCCTGTTGGTATATTTATTTTTAAATATTTTCCGATGCTTTTGGTCTGGGCTAGTGGCGGGCACCGCTGGTCGGCCTGCCCATCCCTTCCTGCTCGCCAGGGTCCGACTGTGAGAACTTTCCACTAGAGGAACTGGCAGAGCCAGACAGAATCCGAACAGGAAATCTGTGGAGGTCAGCTTTCCCGGCGCTGCCCATGCCCTGGGGCGTGCCCGCCTCGAGGCCACAACAGATGGACGTGATGGCATGACGGCTCACTGCAGTATACTATAGAATCACGCCTGCGGTGTTGAGGTAGTGGCCAGCTCCTGGTATATGCAGTGTACAGAAGGAGGGACAGCCATCTTGGGTCGCTGGTGGATGAGGGGGGGCAGGATTCCGGAGATAAGTGCAGGCACTACAAGGGAAGTGTCCGTCTGCGATGGGTGGAGATGCTCGATCTTCGGCTTTGTATGGGGCAGTTGGGGGCGTGGGGTGTTTACGCAGGTAAACAAAGGTGCATGTGATTGCGTCTGATCTTTGCCTATCCTAATCCCGGATTCACCAAACGTAATTTTTTTGCATTAATGGAAAGTTGTCACTGAACAATCATTCATTTATTTAGGCCCCTAGTTTTCAAGTGTAGGGCATGGTCCTGTACAAGGCTTCGGCTTCTAGTCCAACTGAAGCGATTTCCACAGCGCCTCGTTTTTTAAAATCCCTGAACCCTGTGGTCCTGCTGTGCCCGTGGATGTAGGGCAGTATGCCGTCGAAAAAAAAGAGACGGTGGGCAGAGGTGTGAGCAGCGGTAAATTGGCCTTTTTCAAAAGTGAAAGTTTTGTTCACTGTCTGGTCCCTCGGAAGGCTGATACAGCTGGGGCGCGGTGCCTTATCAGCCCTGTCGAGTTTACCTAGTCACTGTCCTAGTCAATTCACGTCTGCTGCTGATAAACGGTCTGCCTCAAGTTAGAATCTGCCCTTCGCCGCTCTAGAAAATGGTGTGGTCTTGGGCTAATCACGTACTCTCTCTTTTCTTCATTGCGCAATCTGCCAGTATGTAAATCCTTGGAAAGCATATTGGATTACTTTTCAGACTGCAATCTTGGAATCTTACAAATGTCTGTCCGCCCGGCGCTGGGTAATGTCAGGAATCTTGTCTTGCCTCCTGGTATTAGGCAGACCCGGTTCGGGCTTCATTCCGCACATTCCTGCTCCTTGTCCAGCTGGGGAGCACGTGCAGCGCGCGCGGTTTTCTTTCTTTTATAGTGCTCGTGTGCGCGTCCTGCTCACCTGAGCCTAGCGCGTACCGCCCCCTGCAGGGTGACTCGAAGGTTTCTGGGTGGAATGCTGCAGTTTTCTTTGGTTGTGTAAGGTTTGACTTTATGACGCACCTGTCGAGTTTCCGCCTCCGCCCCAGGGTGGAAGAGGGCAGCGTGGGCCTGACTGATGTGACTAGGGGTTCCTAGCTGCCAGGGGTGGGCTGGTTGCTGCGGAAATCTGGAGACGTCTCAAGAGGCCGAGGAGCCTCGGGCAGACGCAGTGTCGTGTCTGAGTCGCCAGTGACTGGCGGGGCACGGGCAATATTAGTAGGAATAGCAGGGTAACTTTGGAGACATGTCGCTCTCTCTCGGGTCTGCGGGCACGCAGCACAGTAGTAGTTAAGTACCTGTAGAGCGGTCACTGAATGTCCTAGTAATTAGTCACGTCACGTTCTGAAAGCCGTGAGGAGAGAGGTCAGTCACGCGTGCAGGCTTCACGGTGAAAGTAAGTCCCGAATGACGTCGATAGACTCAGTGGCCTGTTTTCCGGTGAACAGTTCAGTGTTAGTCGTTGTATGTCAGGGCCTACTCATTTCGCGGCCGCCCCGGAAGTCAGGCACGGTCGCCTGTGACGGGGGCGGGGCCACGTTCACACCGGAAGAGGAGGCAGGCGGAGTCGTAGCGTCTCGCGGCCCGGGGCTCCTGTGAGCGGTGTAGAGCCCCGGGGCCGCGCCAGCAGGAGGTTGGGCGCCGCGTGCTGAGGTAAGGTAAGTTCTGGAGCGCGATTGGTGCACTTGTGTGTGTGTATGCTCGTGTGTGTGTGTGTATGTATGTGCGCGACGGTGACGGCGGGGGATTGGGAGGGGGGGCCTCGGTGCACTTGTGTGTGTGCGCGCGTGTGTGTATGAGTCAGGGGTGGTGTCTCTGTATGTATGTATGTGCGTGCGTGCATGGGCGCGTGTGTGTGTGTATGCGCATGCGTGTGTGGTGCTTGCGCTTCCCAGGAGACAGCGCCTGGCCACAGCGCGCGTTCCAGTTACAAATCGCCTGGAAGGATGCGCGTGGCCAGGACTGTCTCCTGGGAATGATGCTCGCTGACAAAAGATCTCGGCGGAGACGCGCTTACGCGCGTCTTTTAGCCGAGACCTAAAAAGGGTTGTCCGCTTTCTCCATCAAACTATAGACCAATTAGTCTACTCGATACCACACAGAAGTTGATGGGCTGAATTCTGCTGGAGAGGCTATTGGGCTGGATGGAGGTAAACAAAATCTTGACCACCCTCCAAGCCGGTTTTAGATCAGGGGTCTCGACCCTGGACCAGATCTTTCGACTCCAGGAAAACTGCAAGAGTAGAGGGTGGCAGCCTCTACCTTGTCTTTGTGGACCTGCGGGCCGCATTCGATCTGGTCCCGAGGGAGAGGCTCTGGACGGTCTTGGAGGATCTTGGTCTCCCTCCTTATTTACTGCACTCCATAATCCGGCTCCCCACTGGGAATTATGCCCAGGTGAGGTGTGGG
Source organism: Lissotriton vulgaris (assembly GCF_964263255.1). NCBI lineage: Eukaryota > Metazoa > Chordata > Amphibia > Caudata > Salamandridae > Lissotriton > Lissotriton vulgaris. Next base: position 212,464 of record NW_028243866.1, on the reverse strand, counting down.
AAGAACGGGGAATTATCTGATCGTTTCCCTGTCACACGAGGAGTACGCCAGGGCTGCGCACTAGCCCCTACAGCTTATATGTCAACGGCCTGATAGACAGACTTAATTGTGTCAAAGACAATGATGCACCACGCCTGGTCACTGGTAGGGTGCCCGCTCTGATGTTCACGGACGACACCTTGTTGTTGTTGCGGACATCATCGGGCATCCAGCGGGTTTTGGATGGGTTTGTTTCTTTCTGCACCACGCGGGGTTTTGTAGATCAACTTGGAGAAAACCAAGTTTATGATTTTCAACCCCCCGAGGCACACCCGCCCCAACCCCACATTGAACGGAACCCCTCTTGAGAGAGTTAAGACCTTCATATACTTGGGAGTGACTCTGACAGAACAATTCATATGGGACCAGCAAGTCTCTAAATCCTCCCTGAGATTAGCACAGATAGCGGGTGGCATAGGCAGATTTTGCAGTGCCTCATCCTTTAAACCGTTTCCCCTGCCCCAGAGATATATAAAATACAGGTCAGGTCTGCAGCCTTTTATGCAGCAGAACTCTGGGGACACACTAACACATGGAACCTGACGAAAGTGGAACATTCTTTCATGCGGCATCTGTTTGATCTACCGCAAAGTACTCCTTTGCTCCCATTACGTTTGGACCTGGGTCTGGAACCTATTACTGAGCTAGCGGCAGCCCGACCTCTGCTCTATTGGAGAAGGCTCTGGTCTGTCCCGAAGCTGGAACCGTTTAGAGCAGAATTTAAAATCATTTGGGGACAGTTAAAGACCAAGAACATACCATGGCTAACACATGTTAAGTCCCTTTTCTACCAAATCGGCCTTCCCCAACTGTGGGACACCGGAGGATAGCTGTTTGAGGACCCAAAGGACTGTCCTGGTGGCAGCTGTTAAAGCGTACAACCTCAAAATGCTACATTCCTCTAATTCCCTGGGCAAACTATCCAATGAGTTCCTCACAACCAAAGTCGAATTCAGGAAGGAGGCGTTTTTGGACTTGGTGCAACCTCCACTGGCAAGAAAGCTATACATTCAATTGAGACATGGCTCCCTACCAGTCGGAGAATTCACTTCAAGATGGGCAAAAGCGACAAAACTTAACTGCCCTGCCTGCAATCATGACAGGGAAGACATCACACATATCCTCTTTTTCTGCCCAGCATATGGTGAAATTCGGAAGTGCTGGATTATCCCACTTTGCAGGAATTTGGGCTTTAGGCACTGTGCTCTTGCCCGTAGAGTCTTAACTTATGACACTACCCCCACCCCCCCCCCCCATTGTCTTCGCTGTTTCCCGGTTTCTTCTCGGTATGTGGAGGAGAAGATCCGCAATAATCCACAAGGACTAAGGGACGACTGCTTCTACTCCTATTACTTTGATATCCATTGTTTAATAATTTTTTAACTCGATGTATTTATATTTTATCACTGTGCTTGTACATATTTTATTGCACTTTTATGGTCTTTGACCGAAATAAAGTTATCAAAGTAGAAAGTAAGTAGCAATTAATGGGATATTGGAGAGCTTTTTTACTGTTAAAAATAATTATTTTGTAGAGTTCTTTGCGGACTTTAGTTTCTGCACAAAATTTTTTTTTTCTTCTTTTATCATAGTTTTATAAACTTCAGTACATTGCTTATAATTAGATTTTTCAACTGGATTATAATCTTTCTTCATTCTCTTTCTTGTTTTCTGCAGATCTGTTTTTGGTTTCTCAATCTAGCGGAGAACCATGGTGCAGAGGGTTTGGATCTGCCGCATTTAGCTGCCTTAATAGGGGCTAGAGCCAGTGCTGTGGCTCTAATTCAATCATCATGATCAAGCTTGAAGAGATCTAAATTATTAGGTTTAAAAGGCAGAGAGTTGGTTAAAGCCTGTTTAAAGTATAAAGGATCTATTTTATTCCAGGCTTGATATGTGTGGGAGATATGGTGATTGGGAGGCTTCGCATTAACTTGTTTAACGTTCAAGTAAAAAAAAGACCGCGTGGTGGTCCGACCAGCTTAGCTGAAGAATATCAGACACCAAATGATAGCTGCGTGAGACCAAAGCATAATTTCATGTACAATAATTCCTCAGTATCTTTAACGGTTCGCGACTCAAGGTGAAAGTTAAAATCACCAGGCATGGTAAAGCCTGGTGAAAGAAACCCAGACTCTAATATGGGGGTAATCTAGTGAATAAAAGCAGATCTCGGGGCGGGGGGTCTATAGACTAAAATCCCATTCCAGGACTTGGTTTTAGATAGCTCAAAGATGAGTTATGTTATGTTAAGTGTTGCTTATAAAGCGCACTGACACCGAAGCTTCCTGGCGCTGGTAGACAAAACATAGTGAGGGGTAGGTATAGGTAACAGAGTCTACGTGGGGGTGGGGAAGAGAAGTTTTTAGCATTTTTCTAAAATTGAGAAAGGAGGAGCAGGATTTGATCGGGAAAGGGAGGAGGTTCCAAAGCCCAGGGGCTAGATGAGAGAACCGGCGTCCGCCGAATCTCTTAGTTTTCCTCCTGGGGGTGATCAGCAAGTCGCGGTGGGCGATCGAAGATTACGTGTAGGACAGTGAGAGCGGATGGTAGATTTTTGGAAAGCAGGGGAAGGGCAATGAAGTGCCTTAAAGGTGAGGCAAGCTACCTTAAAGGCAGCCCTTCGATCAACCGGGAGCCAGCGCAGGTTTGTGAGCAGAGGTTTAGCTGATTGCCATCTAGGTGTTCCATGGATCAGGCGGGCAGCCTGGTTCTGGACAATTTGAAGGCGTTGAATCAGGTATTGTGGCAGGCTGTGGTAAATGGCGTTGGAGAAATCCAGACGGGAAAGTACCAGCGAAATGACAGTTTGGGTGAGTGCCGCCGGGGGAAGAAAGTGGTGGATTTTGCGGATCCTCCGAAGTTGATACATACAGGAGGAAACCACCGCTCCAACCTGAGCCCTAAGAGAAAGCTCGGTGTCAATAATGACACTCAGACTTTTTACTGTTTTTGCTGGGACGGGGGGGGAGCCAAACTCTGGAGGCCAGAACTGTGGACCCCGGTAGGTAGAACTGAGTCCAGGAAGTAGGAGCTCGGTTTTACCGGGGTTCAACTTCAATTGGTTCTGATTCATTCAGAGTTGGATATGAGTCATGGCTCCATGAAAAGTTTTGATGGCATGTGGTGAATTGAGGGGAAAGATGATTTGGAGATCGTCAGCATAGTTGTAAGTGACCATGTCCCATTTCAGAAGCGATTGAATGAGTGGCAGGAGGTAAAGATTGAAGAGGAGCGGGGAGAGGGAAGAGCCTTGAGGGACACCACAGGATGTGAGAGTTTTTTTGGCAGTGTAGGGACCAAGGCGGACCGCCTGTGTTCTCCCCGTGAGGAGTGTGAGAGCTTCTCATTTGTTAGATGGTAGGCCTTGGAATTTAGCAGGGAAGACAGTACGGTACAGTACAGCAATGCCGCCGACTCTCTTAAGTGGTCTGTCTGCTCTGTAAATGGAATATCCGGCCGGCACTGCTAAGACTAAATCCGGACCTGAAAAGGCATCAGCCTAGGTTTCCGTTATAAATACTATGTCTAAGTTATAGTGTTTTACAAGGCACATTCGGTATTGTGTCTAATAAGTGATCTGGCATTCAGAAGGGCACTTCTACACTTGCCCTGCTTAGGGGTCCCACTACGTTCTACATTGTCTACTACCCCTACATGATACTTAACAAATCATCAATTGCCCTGAAGAAACGCATTGGCGGTCTCCAACAAACGCATACCAGGGGCACTTGAAATTAAAATACACAAAGGCTTCACTCAACGACTACCGACTGTTTTTCCACTCATATATTTTATTGTTTTACATGTCCGTAATTGTTATTGCCTCTCATTCACCTTCTGTATATGTTTTGAATTGTGATCAAGGGGTGGCTAATCACTTGAGGTGGGCAATTTCACTATACCACGTGACTGACCTAGGTGGTGCAGTCTCTTATAACCCAGCTGCTCTCCCATTCGCAGAACGAAATCCGACAGATACCTCACCATACCGGACTAAAAGCACCTGTACAATCTACTTACTAGAGGATATATTTATTGGAAAGGGGTGGTGTAACACCCCCAAACACTCCCCTTGAAGCTACGCTCCTGATTAACAGTCTCAAACAGGGCCACAGCTGTTGACTGTTGAACATTCACAGCAATAGCCCCCAATTCTCCCTGGGCTGTGCTAAACACATTTCCCTATTCCGCCAAGCTAGGTAGAACCAGGAGTTGACCCAAATTTTCCCTTTCCTCCTTCAGAGACTCCAGGGTTAAGGCAGAAGGCTCCTATGTGCCCTGCTGCACAGGATTTGCCTTTTGCTTACCCCTGCCCAATCCATATATTTTGTTGAGGCAGGGGAAAGAGAAGCAGAACCTGTTTATTAGGACATCGTAATGCTGAGAGGCGAGGACCTATACCAGGTTTAATAGGCTGATGCTGCTCCATCTTCTTCAATGGAGATCTCAACAATCCAAAGTTATAATACTGCTTAAACATTACATTTTGGAATTTAGGCAACCCGGAGCACGAATTAATGCTTTGCCACCATTTCACTATTCACAAATGGATTACCAATGGTGGGATATAAAACGGAAATGTTTAAACATTATATGCTAATCTAACATTTTTGTTCCTGTAGATGTTATAACTGAATGGTGTGAAATTTGCGGGATGAATTTCTCTGCGACCATTTGAATGTTTTACAACCTACCTTGGAGCTCATACTATCACAACATCAAAGTGGCTTAAAATAGATTTCGACTGTATATGTGGTAAATCTGTTCCAAGACACCAGAAAAAGAACTGGATATTTGGAACACAAATTCTGGCCTTTTGTTAATAGTAAAATCTTAGCATTTTATATTTTACTTTTTTCTAGAAAAATTTCAACCATGAGCAAAACCTAGAAAAAGCTTTATGTATAGGGCTCAACTTGTATGTAATGGTTGCTTGTTTTAAGTGCAAGCAATGGAGCTTTTCCCTAGGCCGTGTAGACGTAGCCATGGTAGGCTCCTAGCCGACTAAATCAAACATGCACAATAATAATTAGAAAACTCTGCATAGTAGCCTGCTATGTTACGAAAGCACCAGTAAATGGGCCAGTTAGCAACTAATGGAAAGGTACAATAACAGTGCAACAATAAAAATACACACGACTGTCACATTTGGATTCTAGCCAATACACGTATTGACTAATTATAACTATGTGCCTATATTGCGGAGAGAGTATCTAATCTGGTCCTGTATCACTCTCTTACAGACCCCTGACGAAGGGTCTCTATCATTGACCCGAAATGCATTGGGTATTTTGAAGGACTGGAACGTATGATTAAAGCATAATAAGATTATCATTATGAAAGTTATGATCGTTGGAATAAAACTGGAATAAAATCATTGGAATAAGATTAGTTACTATTGGAGAAAAATGAGTATGAACTGTTGAAGGCGGAATGTAAGCGAGCTGAAAGAGCATGGAGGGTAACATATGACACTCAGGCCAGGGAACTGTTTTTAGAAAAAAGGCGGCTGCATCATAGGCCGATTAAAAAGTCGAAGGCGGCCTTCTATGCAGGGAAAATTCTAGGGGCAAAAAACTCAGCTAAAGAGCTCTTCTGCATTTACAAGTCTTTGACTACTATAGACTCGTCTGCAGACCCGGAGAGTTGTTCGACGGAAACATGCGATCGCATCGCCGACTACTTCTCCACTAAAGTCGAAAAAATCTACTCGACCTTCCCTAACCCTCCCCCCCACAGGGGTTGAGTTTGAGGTAATATCGGAGGGCACGGAGATTTCGGGGCTCCTCACAAACTTCAGCACTCCCCCTCCTGAAGAGCTAGTCAGGGTATGTATCTCAGTAGAATCTGGCTCCCCTTTGGACCTGGTGTCCCCTAAACGGCTGGGGGACAGCTTGGAGGTCCTGGAGCCCTATATAAGGCATGTCATGGATGTCTCCTTTAAGTCTGGCATGGTAACCAAGGGGTGGAAACAGGCAGTGGTGCTCCCTCTCCGGAAGAAATCTCACATTAGTTTTGAGGTGTTAGAAAATCTGAGGCCCATCTCACTCCTGCCTTTTCTGTCCAAAGTGGCTGAGAAGGTGGTAAACACCCAAATTATGGAACATGTGGAGGAGGCGGGCTTGCTCCACACTACGCAGTTTGGTTTTAGACCGCGCCACTCTACAGAGTCTGCCCTACTTATGGCAACAGAACATCTGAGACAGGGTGTAGATGAGGGGCAAACTATGGCCTTGATCCTGCTAGACCTCAGCGCGGCGTTCAACACTGTAGCACATTCCACCTTGCTACAGTGTCTGAACAGAGGTGGCATCGCTAACAATGCGCTGAGGTGGATCCAGGCCTTCCTAACGGGAAGAAGCTTCCAAGTGAGGCAGGGCGACTGCTACTCCAAAGGGGTACTTCTGGGCCAGGGCGTGCCTTAGGGCTCGTCCCTGAGCCCGACCCTTTTTAATTTGTATGTAGCGCATGTTGCCTCCATTGTGGAGAGTCATGGCCTCCAAATGGTATGTTATGCCGATGATACGCAACTGGTCATCTCCCTGTCGCATGCACCCTGTCTTGCTGCAGATGGCTTCCGATCGTGCATGAAAGATCTTGCCGATTGGATGGCCATGAATTGTTTGAAACTTAACGGCAGCAAGACAGAGGTGCTGGTGGTGGGGAGAGCGCAGTCTGCTTGGTCGTCGGCTTGGTGGCCATCCTGCCTAGGACCGACCCCCACCCCTTGTCAGGAGGCAAAAAACCTAGGAGTATGGTTTGACGCGGGTCTTACTTTTGGGCCCCAGATCAACCGTGTGGTGGGTGTGTGTTTTGGGGTCCTGAAAAGGCTGAGGAAAGTCCTTGACCTACTGCAGATGGAAGCTCGCAAAACCCTGGTACATGCATTGGTGACCGCAAGGTTGGACTATGCGAACTTGCTATATCTGGGTCCACCGGGGAATAGTGTTGGTCGCCTTCAAGTGCTGCAAAATGCGGCAGCACGTTTGATCCTCAGGTTGCCCAAAAGGGCGCCCTCGAAGGAGGCCCTGCAGAAGCTACATTGGCTCCCTGTGAGGAGCAGAGTTGAGTACAAGGCCCTCTGCACCTGCCATCGGATTCTGAATGGCAGGGCACCTCGACCACTGCAGGGCTTGATTGAAGCCTACGAACCTGCCCGAGCGCTCAGATCTGCAGGTGGGGGACTGCTGAGGATCCCCAAGGTGAAGAAAGCTCGCATGGGAGGCAGATCCTTTAGGTATTTAGCGGCAAACCATTGGAACAAACTCCCAGTGGACCTACGTTTGGAACCAGCAGAAACTAGGTTTCAAGCTAAATTAAAAACCTACCTTTATGTCAGATAACTGCCTGCCTTGCAGCTAAATTTCCCTGTTTTCCGCCTCTCTCATCTCAGCGCGGGGACACGCCGGTGTGCGTAACTCAGCGCTCTACAAATGCCCCTATTATTATTATTATTATTAAGAAACCATCAGGTTTCAACTATATTTGTGCGCACATCCTTGTGAGAAGTGTCCCTTCCCACTCTACGTTCACTGGTGATAAGGCACGGTTTGACTACGTGCGTCGGATGTGGCGCCAACCTGAACATTTATTATCTCAGTAGAGCATCATATCAGAGAAAGTTGAGTGCACGGGGATAACACAGCTGTACAGTCTGGTATATAGCCATCATTCAAGAAATGTATGCAAAAAATCATCATTGCAATGAATGCAATAATGCAATCGTGTTTGCTGTGCCCGATCTCTTTTACCTCAATCAGCACCCACACCAATGTACCCCTCTTATTTCCCCCACTCCTTACATGAAACCATCCCTAAGAAACAAATCCTTCTGCTTAGTTCGCCTGAACTACTAACAAGTTAGTAGCCAAAGGAATCGGGGTGAAATGAAAAATAAGGAAGAAGAAAAAAGAGAAACGGCAGCCATAACTAGGCAACATAGGACCAGAGAGTGATAGAATACACTGCATGAGTGAGCAAGGCCAACAAACTACTAAAACTCGCCTCCTCAATGTAAAGTTTAAATGTTAAGCCCTCAGTGTCAAACGAACACCCAAAAGCCCAATATTTAATTGGAAATGTTGTAAATGTTTTACTGATTTTTGTAGCTTCTAGAAATCAGTAAAGATATTGCAGCTGGACTCGTCAAGGCGTTCTTAAAAAATTTCAAAATCATACTTCAAATGTTACTAAACCAAATAATGATAAGATATATGATAGCAACATGGAGGCACCTTAAATCAGTTTTTTGTTGTTTATAGAACTATATGGTGCACATTACTGCATCTGGTCTCCTGGTGCTGAGAACGTACCGAGCTGAACCCAATGAAGGAAGGATAAGTGACTTACCTGTAATCCTAGTTCTCTTCCAGGGGTATCCTCATCAAAGTCATAAGCACTGAATATTCCCGCCCATGTGCGGGACCCCGGAAACAATATAAAAATATATATGTAAAAAACACATATATCTCCTCGCTCCACATATATGTATGTACATATACTATTTTTCTCACCACAATGCAGCTCCATAACTGAGGGTAAAAACAATGTAAACACATATACATGCATTGCAATTATTTAGGAAACAAAAGAAAACAAACACATTAGGTCAAATAATCTTTGAACTTTGTGTTTTAATGAGTAAACCACTCATAAATCCTGAAAATTGCTTATAAATAGACATTGTTAGACCTCAGGCTGCATTGTAAAAACAATAGCATAGAAAATAAAACAATTTTCAACAAAAACTGGCACCGTGCCTTTCACGCAGCCATGACCCCAGGCTTCCCATCATGCCTCAGGGGTGACAGTTAGGTCAGTTGTTCTTTGCATAACCCTGAAGACAGGGCTCAACCACAAGATTGAAACAAACAGTACTGAATCTCATTTACCTGGGGAGGCGGGTGGGTTGCTTATGACTTTGATGAGGATACCCCTGGAAGAGAACTAGGATTACAGGTAAGTAACTTATCCTTCTCTTCCAGGGGATCCTCATCAATAGTCATAAGCACTGAATAGAATAGCAAGCCCATCAACCACCTGCAGGTAAATGAGAAGTACATGACCCAACCAAATTATAACAGCCAAATCCTCAGCTGTTAAACAGATTCCTCAGGGAGGCCTTGCCCACCTGGGTATCTGCTCTCGTGTCAGAATCTAGACAGTAATGTCTGGTAAATGTATGGACGGACCTCCAGGTCGCCGCTTTACAAATCTCAGACATGGGCACATCATGCAGGTAAGCTGCCGTGGCTGCTCTACCTCTAGTGGAATGCGCCTTAGGAGAACCCCCTAAAGGCTTCTGCGCCAATTGGTAAGCAAGCTTGATACACGAAACGATCCACCTGGAGATAGAACGTTTCGAGGCAGCATGACCAGTTCTGATCGATCCATAGTTAACAAACAATTGATCAGAATGTCGAATAGACTTGGACCTGATAGAACTTTAAAACCCTTTTCAGGTCCAAAGAGTGTAACGCCCTCTCAGCTGGTGTAGAGGGATTAGGAAAGAAAGTGGGTAAAGAGATAGTCTGATTGACATGAAAATCTGATACCACTTTCGGCAGGAAAGAAGGGTGCGTTCTAAGCACCACTCTGTTCAAATGAAAAACTGTATACGGTTCTTTAGCACAGAGAGCTTGAATTTCGCTCACCCTACGGGCTGACGTAATCGCTACCAAAAAAGCCGCTTTCCAGGAAATTTGCTGTAAAGTAGCTTTATGAATGGGCTCAAAAGGAGGGCCCATCAATTTTGATAGGACTAGGTTCAGCTCCCAGGGCGGAGCAGGAGGCCGTACAGGAGGGTACACCTTTTTTAGACCTTGCAGGAAACCTTTGACTGCTGGAAGCTGAAAAAAAGAAGTTTGTGAAGGTGATCACCTATAAGCTGTTATAGCGGCTAAATGCACCTTAATGGAGTTAAACTTCAAACCTGCTTTAGTCAGGTACAACAAGTATGGGAGAACTGCTTCTTCCTGACTCTTTACCGGATTGTGACCATTCTGCATGCACCACATATAGAATCTCTTCCACTTGCATGCATAAGAATGTCTTGTGGAAGGCCGTCGTGCTTCTTTCAGAATGGACATGCAGTCCTGTGGCAGTCCTAGATGGCCGTACTGAATGACCTCAGGAGCCATGCCAAGGTCAGTGACGTAAGGTTGGGATGGTGAATCCTCCCGTTCATCTTCGATAACAGGTCCTGCCTGCATGGAAGCCTCTTGTGAGGAGACACTGACAGGTGAAGTAGGTCCGTGTACCACCATTGCCTCGGCCAGTCGGGGGCAATCAGGATCATTGTTGTGCACGAGTTGTTCAGCTTGCTCACAACCTTCGGGATCAGCGGAAGGGGTGGAAAGGAGTACACAAACTGCCCTGACCAGTCGATTAAAAGAGCATTCCCTCTCGTTCCTGGTCGATAGAACCTGGAGGCGAAGCTTGGGCATTTGGTGTTTTCGTCGTCCGCGAAGAGATCTATGGAAGGACGACCCCATGACTGGAAAATGTCGTCTAGCACTTCGTCGTTGAGAACCCAGTCTTCTTTGTCTTCGAAGTGCCGACTTAGTGCGTCCGCCCTCACGTTCTGCTCTCCTGGGAGGTGGACTGCATGAACAGACAACTTGCGAGCCAGAAGCCAATGCCAGATGCGCTGAGCTTCCAGAGACAGAGTCCTTGATTGTGTTCCTCCCTGCTTGTTCAAATAGTACATCGTGGTGGTGTTGTCCGTCTGTACTAGAACCATTTTCTCCTGAAGCGAGGGAAGGAACGCTTTGAGAGCCAAGTGAACCGCTCTCAATTCCAGCAAGTTGATGTGATATGTGCTTTCTTTGGAAGACCACAGACCCTGCACTTGTAGAGGACCCATGTGCGCCCCCCATCCTTGTAACGATGCGTCTGTGATGATCGTTTGCGTGGGAGGAGGTTGATGGAACAGAATCCCCACCTGCATGTTCTGTCTCTTCGTCCACCACTTGAGGGTAGATTGAGCTACCTCCGACAAAGTGATCTGATCGTCCCATCGATCGGAGTATTGGTCCCATTTGTCCTCCAGATCCTGCTGAAGAGGACGCATCCGAAGTCTGGCGTTCGGTACCAGAAAAATGCAGGAAGCCATCGACCCCAAGAGTGAGGCTATCTTCCACACCTTCTGAGACCTGTGGCGAAGAATTGTCTGGCATTTGAGGGCTATCGAAAACTGTCTCTCCTCCGAAGGAAACACTTTTCCTAGCTCGGAGTCTAGCAGAGCTCCTAGGAAGTGGATCTTCTGAGTGGGTTGAGAAACAGACTTGCTGTAATTGACATGCAGCCCGAGACGCTGACACAGTTCTATGCATGTCTGGAATTGATTCCTTACATTGCCTGGAGTTGGACCTTTCAACAGCCAATCGTCTAAGTATGGGAATACGAAGACTCCCCTGCGGCGTAGAGCTGCCGCCACCACTGCGACACACTTTGTGAACACCCTGGGAGCCGACTTCAACCCAAACGGAAGGACTTTGAACTGGTAGTGGGAGGTCCCCACCCGGAACCGAAGGAAAATCCTGTGATCGGGCCGTATTGGTATATGAAAGTACGCATCTTGAAGGTCCATCGAACACATCCAATCCCCCTTCCTGAGATGTGGATATATTTGGTGAAGCGCCAACATGCGAAACTTTTCTTTTCGTACATGCAGATTGAGTGTTCTCAAGTCCAGAATGGGCCTGTATTCTTCCTTTTGGCCCTTTTTTCTGACCAGAAAATACCTCGAGTACACTCCTTTCCCCCTTTGGGACACCGGCACTCTCTCGATGGCTTCTTTTTCGAGGAGTGTAGCTACTTCCTTCTTTAACCTTTGTAGCTGGTGGCTTGATGTTGACATCGGGGAAACGGGTGGAGGTAGACGACGGAAACGAAGACAGTACCCATTCTGCAGCGTAGACAACACCCATTGATCTTTTGTGATGGCCTGCCACTCTGTCCTGTGATGCGCGATGCTTCCCCCCACTGGAGTGGGTAACGGCGCTGGGGGAAGTGAATACTCATTGCTTCTGCTGGGATTTATTGAAGTTGTTGCCTTGGCGCTGATTTCCATTTCCCTTGGAATTGCCCTTGCCCTTGTATTGAGACTTTTGTTGGCTCTGCTGGTTCTGGCCTTTCTGCCAGTGAGGGGTTTGAACCCTCTGCTTCGAAGAACCCTTGTTGTTCGAACGGAATTTCTTCCTGAATTCCTTTTTCTTCTCAAGCCCCACGGCTTTGAGGGTGTCCAACTCAGTCTTCATGCGTTGCATCTCCTCATCCGCACTTGCTCCAAAAAGAGATGTGCCTGAAAAGGGAAGATTTAGGATTCTGGTTTGAGCCTCTGGTTTCAATGCTGTGAGGCGTAACCAAGAGGTTCTCCTTGCTGTGATTCCATGTACGTAGCCATGCGCAGCCAGCGTTGCCCCATCTGCCGCCGCTCCTATAATCTGATTGGAGACTTGACCGCCCTCCATCAGAACCTCCTCAAAGTCCTTTCTATCTTCCTGAGGAAGTTTAGCAGTAAATCTCTGAAGAGAGTCCCACAGAGCTCTGTCATACCTGCCGAGCAGTGCTTCCGCATTGGAGACTTTGAGGAAAGAGGCTGAGGTGTTACAAACTCTCCTCCCCCATGAGTCTTGCACCTTGCTATCCTTATCCGGAGGTACCGTGGACGAGGAAGCTACCGCATTGGATTTTCTAGCCGCCGCAATGATTACTGAATCTGGCGGGGGATCAGCCTTGAGGAACAGAGGATCCTCCTCCGGAGGGCGATACTTTTTGAGAATCCTCGCTGGAACGGACTTTACCGTTGCCGGAGTGAGGAAGACTTCGTTCATGGGTTCCATTATACCCGGAACCATCGGCAACAATGGTTTGGGTGCTGTTCTGTGTTGCAGGGTTTCAAATATGACAGTCGTCTCGATTTGTGGAGCTGTCATCGGTACTCCCAGCTTCAAGGCTCCCCTGCCCAAGATATCCTGGAACGAGAAAATATCTTCAATTGGAGATACCCTCGAGCGGGGGCTGCTTGTAAGGGTCGGAGAGTAAGCTCTGTGAGAACGGGTCCTCGAAGAACTTGAAGAACTATGTGACCTCCTGGACCTAGATCTTCTGCTTGACCGCGTTTTAGAACGAGAACGCTCTCTGTGACGAGAATGTCTCTTGCTTGAATGCTTAGAACGAGACCGTTCTCTGCGGGGAAGAGGTTGGTCTCGATATCTTTTTAGGCGATCTGCCGTCTCCTTGTCCTTTGCCCAGTGGTGAAGAGGTCTATTCCACCTTGGGGAAAGATGAATAGAAGGAGATTTGTGGATGGGATCCTTCACTGGTGAACGTGACCGTGGAGGTCGATCCGTTCGATCCTGTTGCGATCTTGCAGGAGATTTGGACCTCTCCCTATTCGATGCGCAGCTTTGTCCATCCGAGTATCTGCCACTGCGAGATGATGAGGAAGATGAGGAAAGACTCACTAGAGATCCAGAGGAAGACCTCGACCGAGATCTCTCTTCCGCAATCCTCCGTCTCTTGGCAGGGGGATCTTGCACTGGAGATTGTTCCACCTCCGCAGCCGATGCTGAACCTGGAGAACCCAACTGTGGTCCTAGGACCTGAGCCTGGTCCAATGAGCCACTTTCCTTGTCCTGAACCACCTGTGTCAAAGGTGACGTCTCCTTTGATCTTGCAGGAGAAATGTTCTCTGGCTGCGAAGAGCTCCGTTCCCTGGATCTTTGCTGATCCATCGACGGTGGTCGTAACGACGTCGAGCGCTGAGCAGGCAGACGCTCTCTCGACGTCGACCGTGCTTTCTGTAAAGTCGACCTCGGGTGACGATGACTGTCCTTCGAGGTTGAAGGTTGTTTGCTCGACGTCGATGGAGGCTGTTTCGACGCCGATCGCCGTTGTTTCGTCGGCGACTGGGCGTGCCTCAAATCCGAATGACGCTTCGACGTTGAACGCTCTTGACCAGGCGTCGACGTTGGCTGCATCGACGTCGACCGATGATGTGTCGACAGAGGCTCCCTCGACACCGAACGACCATGACTAGCCGTCGACGTCATAGCATGACGATGCTGCTTCGACGTCATATGACTCGCCGTCGAGCTCTTCCGCTTCGACGGGGATCTATCCCTCGACGCTGACTGTAGCGGAGGTACCTTAGATGTAGACGCTGAAGACATCTTCTTCGTCGCCGTCGACTGCTTCTCCAACGCCGATCCCAACGTCGAATGTGAACCAGTCGGGGCTTCTCTCAACGTCGACCGCGCCTTCCGACTTTTCTGCTTCTTGGGAGATCTTCCTCTCTCAGAAAGCCCATATACTCGAATCCTCTCACGTTCCTTAAGAGTCCTGGAAGTTAAAACCTGGCAGTGTTCACAGGTTTTAGAGGAATGAGAATCTGGTAAGCACAGGATACAGACAGAATGAGTGTCTGTATTGACCATCTTCCTTCCACATGAAGGACATTTGTCAAAAAGAGATGGCATCTTTGACAGGAAAAACACCCTTTTTAAGCCTAAAAAAGGTTTAGGCAACACCCTATGTCTAAAAGACGTCGAGTGAAAGCAAAAATTGTAGATTAGTTGTAATATTTTTTGACAGAAAGGAGCTGTTTCACCAGGGTCCTGACTGAAGGAGCCGGAAAGAACAACTGACCTAACTGTCACCCCTGAGGCATGATGGGAAGCCTGGGGTCATGGCTGCCTTAAAGGCACGGTGCCAGTTTTTGTTGAAAATGGTTTAATTTTCTATGCTATTGTTTTTACAATGCAGCCTGAGGGCTAACAATGTCTATTTATAAGCAATTTTCAGGATTTATGAGTGGCTTACTCATTAAAACACAAAGTTCAAAGATTATTTGACCTAATGTGTTTGTTTTCTTTTGTTTTCTAAATAATTGCAGTGCATGTATATGTGTTTACATTGTTTTTACCCTCAGTTATGGAGCTGCATTGTGGTGAGAAAAATAGTATATGTACATACATATATGTGGAGCGAGATATATGTGTTTTTTTACATATATATTTTTATATTGTTTCCGGGGTCCCGCACATGGGCGGGAATATTTAGTGCTTATGACTTTGATGAGGATCCCCTGGAAGAGAAGCAGAGAATACAAACACTGGTCACATTTTGCTCCTTTCCCAAAGTAATATTAAGAGGTAGGGAAAGCAACAATTAAATTATATTCATTTAGCATCTCAAGGAAATTATTTCCAAACAGACTAATAACACTTGCAACTCACAACGAAGGAGAAGGATCAAGGACAGGGTATTTACAACAGCAATGCTGAGAGATCAAGAGAATCTTGATTTTTCAGGAAGGCATGAGAAAGAGTCCTTACCAGCTCTCACCCCTCGGTACTGAGGAGTGGCAAACAGGTCCCACTGCGAAACGACGATGGCTGCTATCCCTAGCACACAGATGATGATCAAATACACGAAACAGGGCTGAGGGTTGCAATAGAAAGAGTAGTACAGCCATGGAACAAAGCTGCCCATAATCAGGAATGCAATGCCAGAGTAATCCAACCTAGAACATAGAAAAACAACAAGTTAGGTATTACCATTTTTCCACAGATGGTGTACTCTGACATGCCCTCTCAAACTTTTTTAATTGACCCCGCGTATAAAATGTGCGAGCTATTCAAATCTACTGAAAACAGTACTCGCTGACAGTGAAGAAAAAAAAAGAAAGCATTGGCAATGCCAAAAGGTCTGGCTTTAAAATTATCCTGTATGGTAACGTGACATAGTAAACAAAAGGGCAACCAAATATTCTCTTGTGGGCTTGGGTATCTTTCATGAGGTAAATGAAGGTGCCAACAAGGGTGTTATTTGGAAAAAACGATAGAAATAATGGATAGATTATTCAGTGATGTCCTAGAGTGACATCGCAGCTTAATTGGTTACATTTAATAGGAAAAATATTGAATTGGAAAAGTGAATCAATCACAATAACAGGTGTACAGGCAATGTATATTGAAATTAAATAGATGCAAATTTTAGGGATTTAAAGTGAATAATAGTGTATAGTTCACTGACAATGTGTAGTCTACAATATCGCTTAAACATTGAACTTTTTTGCATTTGACAATGTACTTGTAACCCACTCTCTCAACTCAAAGCAAAAATGTTCATCATGGTATTGAAACAAGAAGTCGTTGGAGTGATGTGAGTAGTCCAAGGGAGAGATGGGTTGCATGTCGACGTTTCGGTCTCAATCGGTAAGTATCTCCGGGGGAGTATGGGTGGGGGGTGGGGAGTGGGGGTGAGGGGGTGGTGGGTGGAGGGGGCCAAAGGCTGCCCAAAAATGCTGTGCAGCGCTTCGTAAAACTGGCAAAGTTGGGCAGGGGGCGCTCCAGCTCCGGGAAAGGGAGTGAAAGCGTGGAGCTGTCCCAGAAGCGGGCTCCGAATAAAGAGCCGGAGAGCGACGATGCTCCGGGTCCTGCGTCAGCTGAGGGAGGGGGAGAAGGCGGAGAGCGACGGTGCTTCTTAGCCTTCTTCTTGTGCTTCGACTTAACAGAGTACGATGAGGAGCGGTGATCGCTCCGGGAACCGTCCCGCAACCTACCCCTCGACCGGGACCTCGAACGGCACGGAGCGGACTGCCGGGCTTCCAGAAGCTTTCAGGACAGTTCCTGCAAAGACTTCGGGTACAGGGCCCTGCAGTTGGAGCACGACTTCGGGCCGCTGTCGCGCTCCAGGCACCAAAGGCACACGAGGTGTGGATCGGTCACAGACATCAACTTGTGACAGGAGTCACAGGGTTTGAAGCCGGGTTGACTGTTAGACATCCCTTGTGCACCAGGAGTTGGCAGACTCAGAAAAGAAGTCGACAAAAGTCAAAAAAGAGTTAGTCAAAAAGTGACTAAGGGCACGCTCTCTAAGGATCTGCACTGGCTGGCGTGGAAAAGGAAGAACTGATGTCAGCGCGCAGGGGCGGCGTCTAAGTAGACACAGCGACGATGGATGTGGAGTAGATCGGCGCTACCTATCGACGTGCAAGGGTCCTGCTACGAAAACATTTCTCCGGATCCAGTCTGAAGCCTGGGGGTAATTCTAAGGTAAGGAATCTATAACTAATAGTCTCTTTGAGATTGGAAACCCGGAGTAAAGAAGGCCCTGGAGGGCTAGGGCGAACGAGGGGCAGAGATTGATAAGGGGATTGCTCTCAGTTGCCTAGGACAGCACTGACTACCACACATTCAGTGCACACTGTGAAGTGTTGAATGGGATTCAGTGAATAAGTCATTCACTCATTCTCCTCTTACCTATCCAAACATTATCAGTTGGTTCATAGGGGCACCTGCAGGTCCTAGAAAGACCATGATCACCTGCGGAGTACCCCAGGATTACAGGGTACCACAATCTTCCCAATCATCTTTAGCCTATATATGGAGCTGCTTGGTGCACTACTCATGGAGAGGATTCAAATTCAGATCCATGCAGATGACAAACAACTTTATACAAGCTCTTCTCTTGTCAAACACCTCAAATACCGCCTGCGTCTCGTTCAGATCTAGAGATATCCATCACCTATGTGAAGCTTAACTGCCCCAAAACGGAATTTCTGCTGTTCTGCAAGAACAATAAGGACCAACTAGTTCAAACCTGGCTTAGAGACATGAATCTGAATGGATTCAAACCGAAACTTTCACACAATCATAAGTTACAGGTATGTGATTAAGAATAAAGGAAGCAAGGATGGGTAGTTGGAATAGGTTAATGAAGAACAGAAGGGATGAAAAGGAAGGAATAAAGTAATGTGAAGCTGACTAGCGATCTTGACATCCTAGTGTCTGGAACGATAATGCCTTCAGAAGGAAAGGCTGCAGCTTTCGCAGTGTCGCTGAAAGGGAAACAAACCTGAAGAACAAGTTACTTACCTTGAGTAACACCTTATATGGTAGAGACTTGTATCTAGCCACAGATTCCATACCTGAAAATAATCCCTGGGCGTCAGACTGGATCTGGAAAATCCTGAGCAGTACCCCTGCTCGATGGTAGGTGGCATCGTACAACTCCACATTGGCGTTGTCTGTGACAGATGTGGGGCGCGCACTGCCTATATAGGCACCACCCTGGCACATGGTCATCAGTTTCTTTTCGTGACTATTTCCACCTCTATTCCAAAAAGGAGCCAAGAGGGAAAAGGGAATTAGGGTTGCCCCCACTCATAAACTGACAATATCACAAAAACCCTGTCCCCAGGACGTTCAATATCGGTACTTGTATTCATGCAATGGAGAGACAAACGATCAAATTCCACTGCTACCCCACCTGTATTTTAAAACAAATTCTTTGGGTCTTTCTTACGTCCAGAATTCTTAACATAAAAATAAGGGGAATTCCTAGCAAACTTCAAACAGACAGTCAGTCAGAGCACTAAACGATGTCTGAATCAGTCATGTGCACAAATCATCCACCCACACTTGATACATGTGAAAAAATGTGTGGAGAACAGAATGGCCCCTCACGGGCACACCACCCTCGGGGCGACTGGCAGGTGTTCACCAGATTGAGCCCCTTTTCTCATCACAGGTAGTCATTCAGTTTGGAAAAGAAGAAGAAAGGAAAGTGTCCAAAACAAAGCCAAAAAAGTGTATCAAGTGCAAAGGAGCAATGAGCATTCACTCCCTTTTGTGACAAAAAGTGCTTAAAATCAACAGGCACACCTTTCGCACAACTTTATTCTGAAATTAGGTCTGTTCTGTTGAACTAAAAAGGCTGGTAGCTAGAGCTGCATACCATTACCTAAAGCCAACATGTTTCTCTGCCTCTGAGACTTCTGGCAGATTTGTCAGGGCTCGACACTTTGTCACCGCACCAATGTTGGACACCTTGTACTCTGGGACCTCTTCCAGCCCACATTTCTCATGCCAGCTGAAGAGGAAAATGTATTGGCTCCTCATGCGAGCCTATACTTAAACTGAATGGCTCCTGCGATTGTCTCATCAATCATACGGAGCTTCACAGAGCTCTATCTCTCGTCCAGACGAGAGATCGAGCTCTGTGAAGCCCCTCTTCAGCTGGTATGAGAAACGTGGGCTGGAAGAGGTCCCAGAGTGGGGAAAACAGCATTTGCAGTATGTTATACCTATATAGCACCCTGTGAATGAAGCATCCTGCAGAAGGAAGTCTAGGCTGAGTAACTCTTTGCCAGAGAGCCTTCACCCGAACTACAAAATATTACTCGGCAAACAAGAAAATAGAATAATAGTACAGAAATACAATTTCATTGTATGTTTTGTGATAACATCTTTAGGACTGGGATCTGCTGGGTGTGACATTCTGCAGCTGGGTAGTAGATTCTGCAGCTCCCTAACCCCCTAAAAATTAAAACACATGACGAAATAAATTATTATGTGGCAAACCTGACACTTAGCTCAAAATGTGCTCATGTGCTGAGCTCAGCATGGTCACTAAAGCCTCATTCCAAGCTATGAGGAACTACTATGTGGAAAATACTCACTGCGGAAATAAAAGACGGCACCTTTCACCAGTGCAATATATCCACCCAGTTCTGAGTCTCAGAGCCGAACGTGAGCAATTAATTGTGGATTTACTGCAAATGTACCTTCTTTCTAACCTCTTTCCCCATAAAAAGTTTGGCAGGTTTTATCTAGCAAAATTCTGCACTGGGTAAAAAACAATGGAGTGGAACATTACCACAGATCTTGGAATATGGGGATTGTGCGCAAACTGCATTGAAGCCGAACCACAATATTTTTTTCAGAACCCTGAATAAGGCCTTACGTAAAAAAAGAGGGCCCACAGGGCCAGTAACCTTAAGGCATCCTGTCAAAAAAGTAAAGTTACCAGACTTACAATATAGTAAAAACTCTAGCTCACTATGATGAAGTTACAATAAAGGGAATGTACTCTACCACAAGATAACACGTTAAAGTCCAGGTCAATCATGGATTGGTATTCTGAAATCAGGTTAAAGTGGTCGATGCCATTGTTTGGACGTACAAAGAATGGGATCGTTGTTATGAGTAAACTGAGTCAAGGAAGGAGGATGAATCTGAAACACTGCCGGGCAAGGCTGTAGCTATCATTAATACATAAGGTGTAATGACATCGAGGCTCAGGGCTGTGAGGAAGCCACTGCACCCCAAATTGTGGTTATCTTATACAATCAATGGGGCATAGGAGTAATTTTCCTTTCTTGCATTATGGCCCATGGAACTCTTGCTACACCACTGGGGATTTATGTTCTACACGAAAGGCATTGGTTAAACAGTCCAAGAACGAAGAGCTAAATTGCAAATTAAGACGAAAAAGGTCACTGATTAGTTCACACAGAATAAAACAATAAATATGCCTTCGAGTTTAATGCTCCTACGTAGCTTGTCCATCAAGACTTACTTTGAGAAGACTCTGGAGACCCCTTCAGAGTGGCAGTAGACCGTGTGGAACACCCATGAGAACGAGAGGCAGAGGATGGCACCTAAAAAGAACAGTCCAATGACCACCTTCTCCTGAATGGGGGCCACAAAGGCAATGTTGGGCCGGAACATGTAGAAAATCCCCAAGCAAAGGAAAAAAACACAACCTGGCAAGAAAAAAGAAATGGAAATCAATCATTCATGTATGTAATTTACTATACCGACTAGTAAATGAAAATGAGTAAAGGCATCGAGACCATTTGTAATGAAGACAATATTTAAAGCTGGTACTTCAGGGGCATTCCTATTCCCAAAGAAATAACCTTAAGCAACTCCAATGAATGCCCCTGAATGGATATACCTGGTTTGTGTTGGAAGTGTCAACTCTATAATGGGATAGTTACACGAAACACAAGTCTTAATCTATACACTCCATTCAACGACAAACTAGTTGGAAGTTATTTACTGCGACTGTGTGAGATCACCAACTGTGGAAACGGATTACCAGATAAAAGACCATGCCCTGTACATTCAATTATGTTTTTTTTTTTTAATGCAAGTGATTCTTGAGGGAGATGCAGACTTCACAGCAGAACCAGAAATTGTAATTTATGTATTTAGGGATCTGGCGAACGCTCAAACATGTCACTTCAAAGTTACTTCAGAGGCCTATGAGGTTGATGAAAGTGACCGAAGATCATGTCAGTATATTGTTTTCAAAAGGATTCTTTGGATTGGCATTGTCAACTGGCTGATGGTGTCGCAGGAGTGCACTGATCAGATGCTGAGGGTTGTAGGAAAGAACTAGTTGCTCCAAATGCTAGAGAGGCAAGTTTGGCATGTAGCCAAATGTAAGGTACATGCACAATGAAAGCCGCCCCCTTGAGTGCTTTCTTTGGTGGGGGTGGGGGGAAAGGATTGCCCTTTTGAACTTGAGTTTCTCAAAAGCTTGCCTGAGAAGAAGGATTTTCATATCCTTGTGCTAGCACCACCTTGAATGAGATCAGTGGGTGCAGCACTTTCAAAAAACACGGCCAAAGAAACTTGATGTTCTTTACCAACCAATCTGTATGAATGTATGATTACAAGAAACTCTTCCACAGTTGGTCCTTTTCTTTACTCAGGAATAGTCCATGTCTGAGAATAATTAAGAGATTATCAAGACAAAACAAATTATAGATGCCGCAGAGCTAGGTGTGGATTGGGGTAGTAGGTAGCAGGGAATTATGGAGTAAGTAAATGAACTCTGTAAAGATAGCTTTTTAATGGCCTTACATCTGACTTTCTTCTATTGCTTACATTTGTGAACGGTGGTGGAGACTGCCTTCTTACAAGCAATTTGGCAAGTAAATATGTTGCGAAGTATGATCAACTTAAAGAAATCTTCCTCTGCCACATCTCTATCAATAGACAGGTGCTCACTTGGCTCAGTGGAACATACATGTAAGACTTCTGATACGATGCAAAACTGTTGATCTGGCAAAATGACACAGGTAGACGTGTCCTGATTGAAGCACTTCCCACAATATGACAAAAACTAATTAGAAACTTGTAAACTCTGCCTTATGTACATGTGGGCACCAAGAACACATTGTGCCTCTTAAGCTAGGCTGAAAAAAATATGCAAATAAACAAAGATCCCTTATAGAAAGTAACATATGCATCAGTCTGGCAAAACCATGTTTAGCTCAGATAAAACAAACCCTGGCAATGCCACTAGGTCTCACCTAGGAGAGCTATTTGATTTGGCAATCATTTTTAGACATTCTGTAACCATTCTGTAACCTCAGCGCGATTGCTCTGTTGCATGGCTAAAAATATTTTTAAATGCCCTATGATGTGGTCAGGCCTAATGCGCTTTTTAATATAAAAAACACGGGAACAGGTAGGGGGATGAAGCAACACCAAGGGAGGGTGGGGGAGAAGTAAGCAGTGGGGGATAGGACATGTGAGAGACAATGTGGAGGGTGGGCGGCAAAGGTGGTGCGGAAATCTAGGACAACAGTGGGTGGGTGGGAACCACTAGGGTTGCACCGCCGGCAATTTTTTTTGTTTGTTTTTTGTTTTATCGAGCGCCTGAATCACACCTGAAGAAGTATCTCCGAGCTTTTGGGCGAAGCTGCTGGCGGGCTGAGGAAGATGCTAAAACAGGGAGGTAGGGGTAAGAGACTGAGCAGCAAGCTGACAATGGAGGGGGGAGCAAACGGACAACAGAGGGTGGGCGGTCAGAGCAAGCTGACGACGGAGGGGGTGCCAGGGCATGCAACAGTAAGCCGACAACAGCAGTTGGGTGGGAGTGGCTGGGAGAGCAAGCAGACAACAGTGGGTGGGTGAGAGGGAGGGGCTGGAGCAGCAAACCAACAATGGAGGGTGAGCTTGAGGCTATGGAGCAGCAAGCTGACAACTGAGAGTAGAAGAGCACACAGATAATGGTGGGTGGGCGTTCAGAGCAAGCTGACAGTGGAGGGGGCTGCACGGGCTTCGAGAGTAAGCTGCCAGCTGAGGGTGGGCAGGAGGGACTGGGGCAGCAAACTGATAAAGAGGGTGGATGGAAGAGGATGAGGGCACATGGACAGTGGAGTGTGAACAGGAGGGGAATGAGGAAGCACATGTACAATGGAGGGTGGGCTGGAGGGGAATGGGAGCCACAAAGACTGGTGGGTAGAAGACCTGGGGAAGCACACGGTCAATAAAGGATGGGTGGGAGGGGCCTGTGGACAGACAACGAAGGGTAGGTGAGAGGTATCTGTAGAAGCACATGGACAACAAAAGGTGGGTGGGAGGGGCTGGGGAAGAACACAGACAATGGAGGATGGATGGGAAAAGCTAAGGAAGAAAGCTGACAACATATCCTGAGGAAACATGCTGAAAAAGGAGGGTGGACGGGCAGGGCCAGGGCAGGAAACTGACAGTGGAGGGCAGATGGGTGGGACTGTTAGGGTATACAGACAACAGAGGGTGATTGGCAGGGGATGGGAAAGTAAACAGACAATGGTGGGTGGGTGTTAGGCCTTGGACGCCCCCGGGCAGCAATCGCGCTTTTATAAATTTACTTTTCAATTCATTTCACAGCCTTGGGGTGGTCTTCATCTAAACTTTTTGCCTTCCGCCTATATTTTTGCTGATCTCTTTTTTGCTGGTTTTAGGATTCTGTGCACTTTACCAGTGCTAACCAGTGCTAATGTACATGTGCTCACTACTTTAAATAGGATAACATTGGCTTATCCCTAAATGTTGTATTTCATTTACTTGTAAGCCCTGAGTAAATTGGTACTACTTGAACCCTGGGGCCTGTAAATGCTACTAGTGAGCCTACAACACTGATTGTATCACCAATGTCAGTAGCCCCTTTAAACAGGTCTCAGGCCTGTCATTGCAGTGTGTGCATGCAGTTTTAAACTGCCATTTTGACCTGACAAAATAATTTTTTGCCAGGTCCAAACCTTCCTTTTTAATACATATAAGTCATCTCCAGGGATCAGCCCTAGACAACTCATTTTAAAATGTACATGTCCAGGGAGTGAAACACTCTTAATTTGTATTTCACTATTACCAGGCCTACCTCTCCCATAAGATAACATTGGAGGTACCCTATTACATTGAGAAAGATGTAATTTCCAAATGGGAACAGGTAGCCAGTTCATGTTTGGCATCTGTGCAATTCTGATACATTTTCTCTTATGGTAAAGTTGGATTTTAAATTACAATTTTAAAAATGCCACTTTTGGAAACTTGGCGTTTTTCTGCCTTAGCCATTTAGAGCCTACAGCCTGTACCTGTGGCACATGACTGGGGTTAGCGGACAGTTGGGCTTTGTGCAGTCCTCCTAGACAACCACACACAATAGAGAGTTAGGTGTAACTGGAGGGGCCATCACTGGAAGAATGGGAGGGTGGAGCTGGGCATCGTCCTGCTTACACCTGAATAGGCAGGGTCCTACCTCAACACAAAGGGCTGCATAGCCCCTGTAGTAAGGCTGGTGCCTGGGAACTTCAAAGACAAACCTCTAGAAGCAGCTCACACCTTCCAGAGGGTGGGCACAGGTATACAATACAAATGCAATGGAATTTCTAAATCGTGCAGAAGCTTCTGAAGAAGTTTCCCGGCGCTACCAGCATGAGGGCGGAATGATCAAGATCTAACAAAGCCCCAATACATAAACAATCATTAACAAGATAAGTCTTCAGGAATTTACAAAAAACTGGGGCAGAAGGGGAGAAAAGCAGGGCAGTCGAAGGGAGTTCCAAACTTTGACAGTCAGAAATGAAAAAGAACGTCCACCTCTTCTCGCATAACGAACCCTGGAAATGAGCAGTAGCTTTGGCAAATTGGATCGCAATGATCTGCCCCGGTGGTAGGCAGTCAGCCTTCTTCTTAGATATAGAGGACCTTTGTGCCCAAAGGCTCTATAGGCAAATAAGAATGACGAGAATTTAATGTGATTGGCATTGGCCAGGGAATGTAGACTGTGTAAGAAGGATGACACGTATGAACGAGCCGGGTACTTCAAAATTAGACATGCTGCCGCACTTCCGTATGATGGCGCTTCCTGCAGAGAGATTTTAACCTGAAGAAACAACTTGCAGAAACAGCTTGACCTGCAGGTCGAAAGACAGATTGGAGCAAACCTAGATTTCTTACCAGTGAAGATGGGAAGGGAAGGGGAGGGGAGGGGAGTATGGGGTGCCCAGCACCGAAGGCCACTAGTTATGAGCATCAGGCTTATCGCTAATGCCAATGAAGAGTATTTCTGTTTTGTCAGAATTCAGTTAAAGACAATTAACGTTCATCCATTCACTGATAACTTTCAAGCAGTCCTTTAACACGATGAAGGCACCCACATCCATCTCCCAAAAGGAAAGCAGCAACTGGGCATCATCAGCATAAGACATCACCCTCACTCCCCATGCTTCGACAAGGCTAGCCAGGAGGGCTAGATGAACATTAAAAAAGAGTCTTACTTAAGGGCATAGCACTGAGGCACCCCACAAGTCTGTGGTTTGAGGGATTACGTAAACGGTGGGGGGGGAGAGATATACTGATCGTGATCTGTCTTTCAGATAGGATGTGAGCCAGGCCCAAGCCAGCCCATGGACACCCACACTCCACAAACTATTCAGAAGAAAGCTGTCGACAGATCAAAATGGACTACCATTGCTGCAGCGTTTTGATCAAGGTTGTTCTTAATGAATGAGAGCTGATTCTGTGTTCTAGCCTGCATGAAAACCAGATTTTGCATCATGTAAAGGTGGTTATACTCCAAGAAATCGGAGAGTTGTCGGTTGACCAACTTCTCCAACATCTTGGCCAGCAGCAGGTAAAAGAGAAATCAGTCTAAAATGACCATGTCCCTTAGAAACCTGATCTAGGGTTTCTTCCGTAATGGCAGTAGTCAGGCCTGTTTAAAGAAAGCCCCTTAGGGGCTACATCAGGTTTCTTCCATTATGGCAGTAGTCAGGCCTGTTTAAAGCCCTATAGCAGACTCCAAAGAGGCATTCATCAGTTTATTAAGAATCGGATTGACCAACGGAGCAATACGTTTGAGAATGTCCTGGCGTCAAGAGGCGACCCAGACTTACAGTTAGCAAGTAAAATAGAGGAGTCCTCCAGAGAGATTTGATCAAAAGAGGTCAACAACGGGCCAGGTGAAGGACTCTTGGACGGCTCCAGCAAAGGGGGGATATTTGAAAGTTAAGGCAACACCAATAAGCAAAAGTAAAAGCGCGCGCTGCAAATACGTCCACCATTGCTAAAGCTGGCGTCCCACCAGTGCTCTATAAAATTAATTAGGCAAAGAGTTCGCTAGCAGGGTTAATGCAGGCAATATTGATAGGACACCAGGCCAGTCCAGTCGCCATAGGAGGGTACAAAAGAGACAAGGCAGTAGTACGAAGGAGGGATTAACAAGCATTTCACAAATCAGACACCAGCATTTATGAAGGACACAGACACCAGCCAATGGCAAATATGGCCAGAGAGTGGCCGGAGCTTCCATTACATACTCCACTACAACAAGTCTCCCCTAGAGCAGGGCATGCACGCTGACTCTAGGCTCGATCTAAAACAGTCTGCCAAGTTTATGAATGTGCCTGATAAGGCTACTGAAAAGGAAAATTTCGGCACAAAAAAACCCACAAAAGCACAAACTAGAGGAACAAGCTTCTCACATGGCACAGTCTCTGTGCAAATAAACTTTAGGAAACTTTCTACTGCATCACAGAAATATATTCAGCCTGGGTCACACAGACACATCGAAAAGCTGTGGTAAGAGTTGGAAAAAAGTTTTAGATAGTATTTGTATGGCATAAAACAGTCTTGGATTTTAAAGCATTAACAGAGCAGAGATACTTTGACCAAAATCAAGACACTGAAACAGGTTTCCGTTATGATAGCAGACAGAAAACAGCAAGCGCAAGTGGATCAACAAGCGAGGAGCAGAACACAGAGTGGGCCGTGCGTGCATCAACGTATTCATTTTTAGAACACAGAGTGGGCCGTGCGTGCATCGACGTATTCATTTTTAGGGCTCCCAAGCGAAGCGAGTGAAAAGCCCTTTTAGTGTGGTTTCAAAAATGGACCTTGAAATTCCACACAGCTCGTGCATTTCAAGGTCCATTTTGATTGGGCTTTGCGTGCGTGCTGTTTTTTAACAGAACACGCAATAGGCGGCCTCGTAGCGCCGCCTATGGCCTATTGGTGTCTGTTACGCGCACCAAAGCCCATATGTCTTAAATTACTGCGGCCAGACACGGACGCGATAATTGAAGACATATGCCTCGCAGTGGCGCGCGCGCACCACTCACAGGCTTTTTTTTGGGGGGGGGATCCATTTCACAGCGAAGCGCTGAAGTCTTGTTTCAGTGTGTTGATGACTGCTTTAATCACACTGCTGTACAGAGTTCTGGTGAATACTGGCCCAGTTGACTGGGAACTGCAGTTTCCAGACCAGCCTAAGTTTATCATGGTACCCACAGAATTCAGACTTCAGTCCTGGAGGTTTAGGGCCACTAGTACACAGCTCGCTTCTCATACAGTAGTGCTTTAACGACACACTTTTGAAACGGTAATTAACGCCCTCGGAGACAGAAAATAGCTTCTGTTGACTATTCGTGCATGTGTACCTGTCTCAGACTGGCGACAGTGACACACAGGACCGTTATTCATGGCGGACAGGTATGGTAGGCAGGTGGGATTAATTTACCTCCGTCAGCAGTCCATGGACATATTTCGCTCCCAGACTGGAAACTTCAATTTGAATTAAATGCAGCAATTACTAATGCAACAAATTGGCTAAATTGTGGAGACTATACACACACAGAACCACAACCCCCACACACACACACAACCCCACAGCACACGACCCCCCCACACCCAACCACAACCCCACACACAACCCCACACACACCCCGCCCCCCAACAATCCCCCCCAAAACCTCCTCCCCACACACACAACCCCCCACACACACACACAACCCCACACACACACACAACCCCACACACACACACACACAACCACACACAGCCACACACCAGGAGAGCAAAACATAGCATAGCAAAACATAGCATAGCATAACAAAACATTGTATAGCATAACAAAACACAACAAAGCATAGCATAATAAAACAAAACAGAGCAGCATAACAAAACATAGCATAGCATAACAAAACAAAGCTTAGCATAGCATAACAAAACAAAGCATAGCATGGCATATCATAATAAAACACAACCACACACACAGCCACACACACAACCACACACACAACCACACTGTCAGAGCACACTTTCAACAGACACCATCAGTCGTCAGTGCACGCTTTCACCTGGCACAAACACCACCAGCCGTCAGTGCACGCTTTCACTGGGCACAAACACCACCAGCCGTCAGTGCACGCTTTCACTGGGCACAAACACCGCTAGCCGTCAGTGCACGCTTCCACCAGGCACACCACCAGACATCAGTGCACACTTCCACCAGGCACACACCACCAGCCGCCATCAGTGCACGCTTTCACCAGGCACACACACCACCAGCCATCAGTGCATGCTTCCACCAGGAACACACACCACCAGCCGGCAGTGCACACTTCCACCAGGCACACACACCACCAGCCATCAGTGCACAATTTCTACAGGCACACACACCACCAGCCATCAGTGCACACATAAATTGTTAACACATCCACAATTAACTATTGTAGCAATCACAGTATGGCGCACATTACTTTTAAACATTCATCTAAAGCGCAGCATGCCACCATTGATACAAAAAAAAAATACACATTTATTTGGCCTTCAATTTATAGACTTTTGTTGCAATTGGTGTTGCAATATTTAGCAATGCCAATAGCTCAAACTTAATTAATGCGAGACCTATTGCATTGCAAATGCTTGTTAAAATTTCTAACAGCTTTCAAAATCAGTTTTTGGCAATACCATGCAGTGGCATCGTCTTTTCTAGAAACTGAGAAGATAAAGAAGAAATGCATAAGAACAATGAATAGGAGTACATTGTTTTCCGAATAACGTGTGCTATGACGCTGACATCCACTTGAAAAAGTATTTGGACCGAGTCACACAATGCTTTAGAAGAACTTTGCTCTGAAGATGCAGAACATAACCGCATAGACTTTTGTGGCATAAGCTAAAAGAGAACATAATATTCATCACACCATAAATACTCTCCCCAATGTCTTAAATGATCAAGGCATTGGAAGTGTGCAAGTCTTGAAACCAAGGCTGGCTCTAGCTGGGGAAAGGACAGGGCACAGTTCTGCAATAGTAGTTGCCTGTAGTTCGCTTCAAGAACCGGTGTTGATCAAACGTCATTAAAAATGCAGCGGAGAAAAACATGAGGTTGGGTGTTATTGGGAGAGGATGTCAATAAAATGGAACAGCTATCTGGTTGAGAGCCCCAGGTTCATCTCATTATAACTTCAAAGTCTCATGTTGAGAAAGAGGATTTGAGTAAGCAGAGTTAAATAAAGACTACATCCTCTAGTAGAGGATTTGCCTGAAGAGCACTTGGGTGTGTTAGCACACCCTTCCTAAAGTAAGCAGAGAGGCAGGGGAGGCGTCAGGGAAGTCACAGATAAATTGATTAGCAGTTCTAAATCAGAAAATTCGGAACTGCAATGATATATAAGAAACAGACTTCGGAGTCTGAAGAGCAAGTCTGGTGGCATCTGTATAAACAAAAGGGCCAACCTTTATGTAGGTCAGAAGACCAAAAAAATGTAAGAGACCTATAAATGACACTATTGGGCAACAGTTAAAAGGAAAGAATTTCATGGACTGAGACACCAAGCGTGGGTACAATGTTTTATAAATAGCTTCAGCATCATACGGCCTCAGTAATGCAGTCCTCTTGCCAGAGCCTTCCTGGAAGTGTGACAAATAAATCCTTTCTTGTTTATTGTCTCTTAACATAAGAGAGAGTGAGAGAGTGAGAGAGAGAGTGAGTGAGTGAGTGAGTGAGTGTGTGTGTGTGTGTGTGCGCACATATACATATATCTCCAAAAGGTCTTGTGGCTTAACATTAAGGCTCAATTCAATGCTTAATTTGCCAAAAAGTAAATTCTAGGGCCACCCAAAGTGTTACTCTGAAGACCGCCTGCACCACGGCTAAACGTCAGCGTGCCGAATACAAATGCTGTCTAGTTTTGATTTCACCTCATGCCTCTTTGAACCACCACCATACGCTCCCTGCATTTTACCTTGGCGGATCAGAGGCGGACTCTCTCACTCACTTTGATCATTTTGCTGATCACAGCCAGCATCAGTAAACATTGCTAAGCGCTTTGTGAAATGAATTGCTATTTTGCACGTTGGGGTCATTGAACAGTGTAAAAATGCCTTTTTAAACAAATTGCTATTTTTCCCGCCTGGGTACTTAAACCCATCCTGATTTTAAAACAAGTTGTTTAACATTTACTTGCATCTACCTTTCATGCCCGCTTTCAGCAGAACCGCCTTCCCGTCCACCGCAGATGTGTGCTGATTGTGTGGAGAAGGCATCCTGCTACACTTCCGCTTTGAGCAGAGTTAGCGAGCTAGTTGCCGCCACACTCACAGTCATAAGACTAATGCTGCAAAAGACGCGCTTCTGGCGTGCCAAAGACGCACCTAAGAAAAGCCCGTCTGCGCGCGTCCGTGCCCAGGGGCCAGGAACCCTGGCCAAAAATTGGTTTACTCCATGGAAGAACTCTTGAAATTAAAAAGTACAGCAAACATGTCGGCCGTCTCGGATTCTCTGGTGGAAAGTCTCTGCTCATACAACCTGCTAGTGGATACAGGAGTCCCACTGAATAACTGTATGCTGGTTGACAGGGCCACGGACATAGGGTTAGAGGTGCCCTTAGGCCTAAAGGCCGCTTTACTGAACACTCGGTCCATCCAAAAGTATAACTTCGAGATCTTTACCCTACTGCAGGAAAAGGAGCTCGACCTCCTCGCACTAATGGAGACCTGGCTAAAGGAGACCTCGGGTCCCAATGTTGTGGCCTCCCTCCTCTTGACAATGACGTCTTAACGTATAATCAACAGGGGAATAAAAGAGGGGGTAGAGTTGCAATATTAAGCCACAGGTCACTTACCACCGAGAAAATTGTCGAGGAGAGGCTAGATGGGGCAGAAGTAGTGGGGAGTAAGATCGGGCTCAAATCATCCTGTCTGATAGTAGTAGTGGTGTATCGCCCCCCTTGGCCAACCCCGTTATTTAATGACCTGTTCCACAAAGTGGTTATCGATCTGTGTTCAAGATACCAACAGATTCTGGTATTAGAAGATTTTAACTAAAATTGGAATCTGATACCTAGGGATTGTGTGTCAAGTAGGTTCGGAGAGGCTATGACTATATTGGGCATGCAGCAAATTGTGGAGTCCCCTACTCACGAGAAAGGTAAAACTCTAGACCTTATATGGACCACGTCATCAGGTAAGTTTCACACATATGGCAGACCATGTAGCCGGTCAGTTCATTATCTGATCAGCTTCGAACTTCCTGTGGGCAGCCTTTCTACACACCTACCCCCAGTTTGGAGAGCAGCATAGAATTGGTGAAAGATTGAGGATGCTAAGCTGAGGGAAGCACTAAATGAGACAGTACATTCAGGATCACAGTCCGGGATCCTGACCTGGTGTACGAAAGACTCAGTTCGGGGTTAAGATCAGCTTTCGATATGGTGGCTCCCGCGCAAAGGGAAAAGGTAACTAACAGTTTGAAGGGTGCCCCCTGGTACAGGAAAGAACTAAGAGGACAAAAACAGGCTCTCCGTCAATGCGAAAGGCATTGGCCGAAATCATACGACCTAGAATACCCAGAGAAGTATATGGCAAAACTCGCTCTCTACAAAAAAAAAATCAATCACCAGATCCGAATCTGTGTACTATGAAGAGAGGATCAGGAAGGCTACAGACATTCAGAGAGAGACCTTTAATGTACTCAAGGAGGTGAGTCGCACAAAAGAACAAAGGACGGTCGCTCATCAAGCAGACTGTGAAAAGGTACATGACTTCTTCGTATCCAAGGTTAAAAACATCATTACTGAAATAGGCAATACTCGCATTTCACCCTTAACCAGGTGTCTGCTGTAGTGGGGAGCTGCACAGGCCTGATGCGACAACTCCCGAAGCTCGGGACCCTGTTTTAATTTTCCACCATGCGTACGGTCATGACAGCCCTAATCCTGTCACAACGGGACTATGGTAACGCAGTATACACAGGCTTCCTGACAAACTCCTGGGGAAACTTCAGGTGGTTTTAAATGAAGCAGCAAAGCTGATTTTTAATCTGCCAGAAGGAGCACACACCACCCCCTGCTACAACAGTTACACTGGCTCCCTATCAAGCAGAGGGTCAAATTGCACGTAAAGCACAATATGGAGTAGCGCCCAAATATATCAAGGACCGCCTGAAGCCCTATGTGCCGGGACGTCACCTCCGGTCATCTGAGGCTAGCTTACTGGCCTGTCCGAGCGTTAATAGAGCTACAATGGGTGGGGAGGCTTCCTCAGCTGTGATTCTCCACATCTGGAATAAGCTCCCGGACAATATGTGCAGGGAAACCATTTTACTTCCATTTAGGAGGAAACTCAAAACCATCTCGTTTACTGAGTCATTTGGGTAAACCCACCTACTGTGCACCCAGTATCTTCGGGACTAAGGGATTCCTGGCTCCTGGTACACGCTGTAAACACCTAGAGACATTTGGTGATTGGCGCTCTACAAATATAATCTAACAATAACAATAACCTCACTCTTGCAGGCTCTTTTTCATCCCTGCTTCTCACTGATCGCTGTTTTCCTTCTTTCCCTTCTTCCCTTCCACTTGTTTCCCCGTTTACTGACTCTCTCTCTCTCTTCTTCTGGATTTTAAGAAATTTATTTTGCCAACATTTCCAAGGCCCAAAAGTGGCCAAAATGAGTTTATAATTCTATATCTAGCGGCCTGTTTATTTAAAAAAAACATGCTGATCATTTAAATCTGTAACTCAGAGACGTTGAAAAAGAATTGTTCTTCGTCTGTCGCGATGAACAAATCTTTGCTTTGAGATTGGTTGATTGTATAAAGTGTTGCATAAATGTTCTATTCCCTTAGGGGTTTTGGAGGATCAAAGAGAGCCACACTTTGACATTCTTCTTTGAATTTGTTTGTCTTCGCACACATTTGTAACACTGAAAGATTCAAAGGGAAATAAAAAGGGACATCAAAGCAAAGGCTGTGTCCATGTAGCGCATCTATGAAAGGGAATGATCAATTTTCGGCAAATAACACTAAGATGAATTCACTTCCTGACGAAAAAGCAGAATACTGTAGTAATGGTCGTTGGACAATTTAAGAAATGTGCATTTTTGTGGAAGAATGTACATTTCCTAAAAAGGTACAATAGCATTAAAGGATGTTGTAGATGACAGAGGTTTAATAATTTAAAATTGCAGACTTGATTACCTGCTGGAAATTATGGAATACTAATTTCACATTAACATAACCGGAACACAAATAACAAAATAATATACCAGGTTATTTTCCTGGTGTTTTACGATGTCTAATTTGGCATAACTTAAAAAAAAATTCATTTGGTCCAGGTTGCTGATATGTTGCTAGAAAGCCCAAAATGTTCCTCTCCGCACTACAGAGATAAGGTGCAGGTTTGGCAAACCGCTTCCTGCACCACAGATGTGACTGCTCTGCATCATCACCTACCTAAGAGGTGCGTCCAGATGTTGCCTGTCTCTGTATGTATCCTGAAAATGCTTTTGAAGCACGCTCGGAAGGAGGGCAGTGGTGGTCTATGCCCGTGCAGAAGGTAGTCATTGTCTTTCAGCCAGTCCGGTAAAACATCGTGTGGGATGACACGCCATCGACCTTCCCATACCTGCAGAAGTAAAAACACACAGTGGTTTAGTTACTCTCAAACCTATCTGGGACACTTTCCACGCTAACACATTGCTACTTTTAAAATTTGAAGTGATGCTGGAAAACTTATTTTTTATGGCGAGCAACTTAAAACAGATACGTCTCCCTCACTTCTCAGACCCACCTTTCCAGTAATTAAAAGTAAGGAAAATATTTCAGTAACAGAATGTGAAGAGGTTTTTATTCAGCTAAAAGCTCAACATATGTACATATCGTTTGTTAGATTTCAGGTCGTTACTTTTTCTGCAGACATGAACATAATGTAGCTTAAGCTGTGATCAGAAATACAGTTTCAAGTCTGAGGATGTTAATTTTTATTTACTTACATTTATAAAGTGATTTTCTCCAAATTGCTGGTACAAATAAAATTACATGAAGGCAATTAATCAAATTATGAAAAAGTGCATGGGTGAGGCAAAATACGAAGATAAACATTAAGGGGGATAGATGAAAAAAAATAGTTTTTCATAAAAAAAAAAAATGTCATGTTGAATAAAGTCAAACGGGCACAAATTTACTCTGTGGTTTGGGCCAAGCTCAACTAGGACAAAGCCAGAGAAGCAGCAGATGGAGAATGAGGATAAGGGAGAACAACCTGTCCGGGAAAATGCAAGTTGGGTGTGTATTTGTATCTGCAAGTGAAGATGAATATGGCATTGGTCGAAAACCTTACACTGCAAGAGACCATCCATGGCCTCCTCTACATGAAGGAATATTCAATCATTTCAGAAAGGGCAAAACATATTTTTGGTTTTGTTGAGATTTTAATAAAGATTACATTGGGCACCTTCAGTGTCAGTACCCAAAAAACAAGGAAAAATCCACAGCAAAGTATGGTAGAAAGGAAAATGTTACTAACCTTGTAAGCATTCGTTTGTAGCTTGTAATGCTGTAGATTCACATGCTCTGCATACTCCTGCCATGTAGTGTTGGGATCGGTCATTTCTTCAAAAAAGTCTTTTGAGTCATGCATGGGACTCCTTACTTGGTAGACAATGCACATGGGCATAGAGTCCATGTTAGCCTGTTTTTCTCACAGCCGGTGAAAGTATGTTTGGAGTGGTGAAATAACATACCATGTGCATTGTACAGTGTCAAACATGTAACATGAGATATGCAGAGCAAGAGGAAGGGAAGGAGGGTGGGTGCATGTGAATCTACAGCACTACACACTACGAACAGATGCTTGGAGGTAACATTTTCCGTTCGTAGAATGTGTGGCTGTAGATACACATACTTTGCATAGACTGTAAAGCAGTACACTCTATTAGAAGTGGTTAGCATGTGTAGGGTGCATCAAAGTTCCCAATACCATCTGGCCAAGCACTACCGGCTCGCAAGCTAGTATATCCACACAATAGTGTTTGGTAAATATATGTGGGCTTGATCTGCTGGCCGTTTTGCATATGTCAGCTAGTCACGGCTGTGCCTTTTATAAACAGGACAAGGGTGCCGTGCGGGGAGGGAAGGAAGGCGTAAGGTTCTTTTAGTTTTTTGATACAGGTATGGATGCACTGGACTATTCACCAAGCTAAGCCAAACTTTCAGAGTTGGAGGACGGGGGAGGCGGCTGATGACCTGACAGGATAGTGCTCAAGATCTGCAGTCTCAAAGGTCATGTCATAGGGATCAGCAGGATTAAAGGGGCTGCCTGGATCCAAAAAGGTTTGTGAGGACCCCTCAGTACAACTCAGGCGAAGGCAGCTGGCGTGGTGTGCATGAACATGGCAGTGAGACTGGTGGAGGTGGAGGTAGTGGCAGGGGAAAGTAGAACATAGGGGCAAGAGCTAGGGCCCCTGTCTCTATGGCATTGGATGAGGGGTTGGTGACTGCTTGAATGAAAAGGCACTTCTGACTGGCGTCAAGCTCTTCCTGGAGTGTCTACAGAATGGGCTGCTCCGATTCATCTGAGCCAACCACCAACGGTGCTTTCGCTGTCAATGGAGGGCCTGGTGCCGACTTCAAGAGGGAGTGAGGCCGACCAATGACCTTGGGCTGTGTGGGGTTTGACGGCTGAGAGGAATTCCTGCCCTTGGATGGCTCCTTCTCTCGGTGCTGACCGGAGCTCAATGGCAGAGGAGGTGGCGGCCTTTTGTACATGGGCTTGAAGCCTGACTCTTGTGCGAGTGGTGATCTGCCCCAGTGTGTGGACTCTTGTGAGGCTTTGAGTGAGTGTCAGATCCGAGGATACTTACGCCCCTGGGTGTGGTGTTGATTCGAGTGCCACTGGTCTTGCGTGTTGGCACAACATCCTCTTCATATTCAAAGGCGTCAGAGTAGATGACCTCCGGGCTGGGCATGGCTTAGATTGGCATGGAGGAATGCCGGAGCGGCCAGTGTCCCCTCCTTCTTCACGCTAAAGGAGTCCGGTTTGCCAAAGATGTTGGGGGCATCAGCGAACAACCAGAACAGCTAGATCTATGTATCAAGCAGGAACCATCAACTAATCACATCAATGACTGATTCCCTTGTTACACACACCAAACACAATTACTATTACCAAGAAACCACACAGCTATTCAGACAAGCACCCACAGACAGCCAAGATCACAAGAACATTCAAACAACAGACGTGTGCCACACAAATGCTGACAGCATACTAGTCACTCCGTCTTGATAGATCCACATAATTAACCACTCCCACCCTGTGCAGTAGCGTACCAAGGGCTTTCACGCTCTAATGAAGGAACAGGAGGCAGCTGCTGATATGCACATCAATACTGAGAAACATCCATTTTTAGCTCCAATGACTTCAGCAAAAGCTCAAAATAAACTCAAAAAATAAAATCACTATCGCTCCAGAGGGCATGAGATGTATCAGGATCACTCTCTGGACTGCAATAGAGAATATTCTGCTTGTATCAGTTCTCACCTTCTCGACCAAATACTAGCTTTTTTTATCATCTACAACAGGTCCTTACGCATTGATAACGTTAACTAATGTAGAGTATTTCGGTTCGAGATGTTCAGCAAATACTCATGAGAGTGCTGGCCAAAGATGATAGATCTCGGTAAAGCTTTATGTATTTAAGAAAGGTCACATTTAAATGGCCCCCACGCCCACAAGCACAACTGCAGCATCTCCTTAAAAAGATCTCCATAAAATAGCCCCCTCGTGGGGCCCATGAGGGACTGCAGCGCCACCCACACGAGGAGCAACGCCCCATGATGATATTTGACACTCGCAAGGGTGTCTGAGGGCACTCGAGACAACAGGAGGAATTCTCTTAACACACCATATCCCAACCTCCCAATAGAAAGACAAACAAACCATTCCCCGTACCTATCTATTTAGATTATTCCCTTTTTTTCGGTACACCATAATCTTAGGGTTTACCTATTTTTATCTAAGAGGAACTTTAGCCACCTTAGTGCAGACACATTTAAAGTGCCACAGCGTTTTGACTATTGATTTCGAGGTCCTCAGATAGTGTTTTAAATACAGATTACATCAACTACAACAAATACTAAAACAAAATGAAAATCATTTCCTCAAAATTGGAAACACAGGTTGGAGATTTCTACAGAGAAACTCAAGATGAAGCTTCAATAAAAGTCAAAACTGGTAAGAGTGTGGTCTGTAGTAAGACATTAGAAATGTAAGACTTCGAGGCTCCTTCATTTTTTCCAGGTATAGACTCTGTAGCTCAAATTTCCCTGCTCAGTGAGAACAGCGACAATGCCATACCAATTTATTTGTGCATATCATTTCAGAGTTACATCCTATCTCACCTTTATCTGCCAATCTGCTTTCGCCTCATGCCATCTCTTGAAACACCACTCACGAGGACAAGCAACTGCCTGAAACTAGGTTTCTTCTGACCATTAGCAATTGAGGTAAGAACAATTTGAGGACAAGACACTAACAGACTAACTTCACATACTTTGTTCTTCATTAATCATATCAGCCCTGCTCATTTATCAGACAGCCCTCTGCTCATCAACCCCTGACTAAAATCATACAGTTATTATGTCAGAGGCCCTGGCAGATGATGAAGATGAGAACTTTACTGGCAACTGCTCCCTATCCCCGTTCAGCAACTGCCAAACACTAGATTGCTTTGATAACATTCGAGAGTGACCGGTTCATACAAAGTTCCATGACACTGATCAACAAGTTATTGCCCATATTTTTCACTGGCAAGGCATGCAGTTGTCTTCTAGGTTAGCTACTAGATGGACTCATCAATGGTCGGTCTTAAAGATGACACTGTGCACTTGGAACAAGCTGGGCCAGACAATCTGCTTTAAAAAAAAATTGGACTGTTACATGAACACGCATTAAAAGTGCCCGAAACAGCTCAATTCCCCATTAGAACGTGTTGCCGGGTACAATCACACCTAACACTGTGTGCTGCACTATTTGCTTATTTGGCGTCAGATGTGCTCAGCACCTTTTGCTTTCCCTGTCAGACGTTGTCTGCAGCACCCATCAATGTATGGAGTATCTTCTTACTGTATGGTGGTCCATATGTTCCTGCATTGGATAATGCAATTGATTTACATCTTACATACTCTAAAGTTAGGTAGGTTTTACCTACTAGCAATCTGCTGTTTTGAAAATACTTTATAAACATTGTACGTACCAATGTGGCTATTATATTAAGTTAGCTAGTTTCCACTGGGTAACATAGTGGCCCCCGTTTTTTTACACTATACTTGGATTTAAGCCATTAAATATTTTCTGAATCACGTCTGCAACAAGGACAAATAACAGCCATTAACTAAAGCTCCGAATCTTTAATCTAATGAAGGAAAAGGTTACTCACCTGTAACTATGGTTCTCCAGTATTGGCATCTTTCATAGAGTCATATGCGTGAATCATTCCCAGTCGTCGGGAGAGGTTGTTCCAAAGAATAACTGGAAAGCAGTACTATGCTAAACATAGCTTGCACAGTCTTAAAACATCATCTAGTCACATCATTTAAAAAGATCCAAACTTTAGCTAATCAGGCTTCAGCACTCTGGTAACCACTCCTCTCAGAGGATACCATACCTCAGATTTTCTACCCCATGTTGTGTGACCAGAGTTTCTCCAAACTCTGCTCAATTTATTGTCAAAAGAAAATCTTTAAACTACAACTTCTAGCTTTGATACTGGAGTTACTTGATTAAAACCCAACTCCTTAACATCTATTAACAAAAAACTGACTGAACACCATGTCAGAAGACTCTAAAAAAAGTCACTGCAGACATTGTGGTACCTGTGGGAAGAAGAGACTATACTCTGAGGATACACACAAGAACCCCATCTACTGCCTCCGCCATTGTCACACATAAAAGACTAACATTTGTCATACTTTTTCTCCAAAATGAGGGGAGACTTTTGCTATGGCTTCAAAAATCTGAGACAAGGAATCCGTAGCTTCAGGGCATGATTGTGACAGCTCATCAGAATCTA
This sequence comes from Lissotriton vulgaris, assembly GCF_964263255.1. NCBI lineage: Eukaryota > Metazoa > Chordata > Amphibia > Caudata > Salamandridae > Lissotriton > Lissotriton vulgaris. Next base: position 173,215 of record NW_028243866.1, on the reverse strand, counting down.
TCAAAAAGCCCCACAATAGGGAAATGTCAAAAGGGCATTCATCCAAAGCTAGTACAAAGTAAGAACCTCCCAAAAAACGTTCTAAAACGACTCACCACAGACCTTCACAAGAGCGAAAACCATCCTTGGAGCACCATCAAAAACAAAAAATAGAACATATTTCCTCTCACCAAAAGCTAAGATCAGAACCTACAACAACATCAGACAAGGTATCCACGAAATTAAGAAAGCCTACTGCAGCACTATCGATGGAGCAGTCAACGAAGAAACCGTTGACAATGATTAAGTCATCAACGACAACACCCTCAAAGACAACAACGTTGACTACATCAACATCATTGTCGACTATTATGGTTACAGTTAGTTCCCTGTTGACAGCAATCCCATTGAGGATCTCTTATATTGCAGACGATATTGCCATCGCCGACGAGAAAACTATCAATGGTCCAGACAATGACATTGTTGATGAGAAGAGAAAAAACCACTCATTTCAGAAAATTCATGCCAGAGATACCAGGGTATAACTTTGGAGTAAAGTATTGCCCTTACCACGAACTCCCCTTAAAAAAGGGAAATTAAGAAACAAAGAAAATCGACATAGAAAAACTGTTCTGGAATGTCATTTGAAGGTGCTAGAGGGTTTTGTTGCATTTGTGGAATATTCCGCTTGTATTGTGTATGATGCCTGTTCTTCCCCTCTTGGAGTAGTAAGAAAAAGTATTTCATCTTTCATCCACGGGTTAATAAATAGGAATAAACCATAGGCCCAATGCAACTCGGAAGTAATAACTTAAGATGTATCGTAGAGCAGCATAGTTTCAATGTTCATAGTTTAAAAGGCAAGGATGCCGAGCAGGTTTCTATCTCCTCCTCCCACTCTTTAATTGATACTGTTAGAAATGGGATTTCTGGTTGGCTAAGGTATGCGCCCATGCCAGGCAGAAACCACTACTCTAGTCAGGGCAGGGGAATTCACACTAATGATAACCCCCTGCTCACCCCTTTGGTAGGTTGGCAAAGCAGTCCGGCACATCCCAGAGGCAATGCGTGAAGTGTTTGCGCAGCACACACACAGCAGCGACACATTAGGCACACCACAAAAGAAACTCCACACCATGTTATATAAAAATGGCCGGTGTATTATCCATAAAATACATTAGAACCTAATCACATATATACACTGTGCCACCGGGCACTTGTCACAAATTTACAGGGATTACCTAAATCATTAGGCCAATCATGCCACGGTCATGACATTTAGTGTCACCAGTAAATACTGGCAGGATTGCACTTAGCATAGGCAAAAGTACCAGCAATAGTGCACCAAAGTAAACACTTGCAGAAAACATATCAAACACATTTTAGGCATAAACATCACAACGGTACTTAGTATAGCCTAAAATGTGTATCATCACCAGTGCACCTTAGTGACCTTTCCACTGGGCACACATCATAAATACATCATGCCCCCATTAGGAGCCTCATTGCCACAGTAGACGTAACACCACAGCCTAATTATATTCAGGACTAACACAGCCCGGTATAACCGTAGTCTACCGTGCGCAAGAACAATCACTGGGCCGGTGCACACTTTATGCCCACAGGAACAAGAAAAGCCCGCCAGCAGTGTACACAATTCGGCAGCTGCCGCAACTTACGCAGTGCTCCTGCTGGCCAGCCCAAAACTTTGGAGACCTCTCCCGATCTCGTGCCCCCGAGGTTGGAGTAATCCCTGCAATGTCACCAAAAAGGGCAGAGCAATGCCCCCAAGGATGTGAAAGACCCCACTTGATCCCCCCACAAAGGCAAAGCTACCCGGACTTACCCTCACTCTGGGTGAGTCAGGATTCCAAGGGGTGGTCTTCAATCAAGGGGCAGAACCTCCGCCACCTTCCCGTCTCCACTGAAAGGCTCATGGCTGTCAGCCCCGCCCACAAACAGGCAACAGCCGCCTGACTTCCGTTTCGACGTCCACGCCGTCCGCACAGCAACACATGACGGCGGTGGAGTTCTGGACTTCTTCCCTGTGGCCACAGGAGCCTGTAAGGCTCTGGCTCAGTCGCTCCTGCCAGCCCTGCACACGACCATGCTAAGGGAAACCCGCGGGGCTCTCCACTTTCTTTCTGGAGCACCGCCCACGATCAAGCGCCCTCTGCCTGACTTCCGGCAGCTTCACTTCACAGAGCAAAGTCTCCGTCGGGGCTTCTGTCTTCCTCCCAATGCGGATACACACTCAGCACCCGATGAAGGTTTGAGGATTGAGCCCCTTCTCTGGCTCCGAGGACAGTTGTGGTGATAGCGCTGACCACGCGCTTCTACTGTGGCACAAGTTTAAAATTAAAATTGAAGCGCTCAGCATTCGCTTTTGGTGGCGAAGCAAGTTAACCTGAATTTGGGCTGAAAAGAGTTCACCACACGCTGAATTCAGAGGGTACCATCAATAAAGCCCACAGCCGGTCTCCCTCCTGAAGACAACAAGAGGGAGCAGGCAGCGCTCTTTGCCAGAAATTAACAAGGGCAGAGCTGGGCACAGGCAGGCCAGCACTCGGGGCCCCCCAGCGGAAGGGCTGTCCCTCCAACCCCCTCAGGCAGCAGCTCCTCCTGGCAGAGTGTTATTTAAATCCAAGTTTGTTCAGATCCACAGACATAGGGACACAGCCCCAGGATTTATAGGGCATATGTCTTTGTTCTCCCCTGGCCTAGGGCTCTGAGCCCAGTCCAAACCAGTTCTGGAGGAATTTGGCAAGTGCACAACATTCCGCATTGTAAGTGTAGGCCCTGGCCCCATTGTGGAAGGCAGGCACAGCCCTATTCAGGTGCAAGTGCCCCATCTCCCACCACTCCAAATGCAGATCAGGCCTATTCAATATAACGCTGACTCATCCAGACTTTATGGAACCACTGCTGCTCCCAAGGCCCTGTCTCTCCAAGGCAAGACAGTCAATACACAACAGGCAGGAAGAAAGGCACATAGCACACAGAAATGCCTACTTCTAAAAGTGTCATTTCTAAAATAGTGTTCATAAATCTGTGAACACCAATACACAGCATTTATTCCCACTATTCCAAACATACCAAACTTGATCACGCTACCCCTCTTAAGTCAGGAATTACCACTGAAGCACATATCAGGGAATCCCCAATGAATTCCTATGAGAGGGCTGCCTCACAGCAGTGAGAAACCAAATAGGCCGTTTGTCACTGCCAAGACATGCCACACAGTTAGGGCATATGTCCTACCTTTTACCTACACCGCACCCAGCTCATAAAGCTAGCTAGGGCCTACCTCAGGAGTGACTGATATGTAGTAAAAGGAGAGTTACAGACGTGGCATCCACTTTATGTGCCACGTCACAGCGGCAGTAAATTGTGAGCGCAGCCCTTGCAGTGGAAGAGGCCTGAGACAGGTTTGAAAGGCTACTTTGTGGGTGGCGCAAGCAGCACTGTAAGCCCAGCAGTAGCATTTAATTTACTGGCCCTCGGGTCCAGGCCAGCACTCTCCCCGGCAGCTCCACCTGAACAGACGCTCACCTCCTGCTCAGTGCCCTTCACGAACAGGGATAACGCCGGCTGCCAGCTTCCAGCGCCTCAGGTTCACCTAATTTCCTGCCGACCGTCATTCTCAACATTCTTTTGTTCTAGTAATTACAGCGTTATTTCTCTGTGTGCGCCCCTTACTGTTGTGCCTCTTATTTCAGCCTGTGTGTTCCCCTTCTGTAGTACCACTACATTAGGCTTCAGTGCAACAGTGGTAATTTTGTCTGTTTCCTGCCGCTGCTCCCGCCTCCCTACCCTGGTCCCGCCCCTCTCCCCTCTTAATGGCGACCTGCGCCCGTCCACACCCAACCAGCACCAGGAACCCTGGCTCTCCCAGACCCCACCGCTATGACTCCACCACCCTCCACGCACTCAACCCCGGAAGACACTCCTACTGCGTAAGATCCACGCCAAACACCACCCACGGGCCCTTTGCATGCCTACCCTGCCGCAGATCATTCACCATCAACATTGCCCCCAATACCACCGAAGGACCGCCCGACGCACGCATCACAAAGTCCCTGACTTGCATCCTCCTCAACGTGCGATCCTACCACCGACACGCCGTCGAGTTCTGGGACCAGATCAACACCCTCCCGCCCGACGTAGCCTTCACAGAAACCTGTACCATCCCCTCCGGCCCCGACATCGCCACCGCCATCCCCGCCAGCTACAAGATCCAGAGAAAAGACCGCCCCCACTGCCCAGGAGGAGGACTCGCTATCACCCACAAAGCCACACTCCGACTCTCCACCTCGAGTGACCCATAATCCAACTCAGAACACCTCAACTTCCAGATCCAGACCAGCCTAAGAACGAGCGCTATGCGGGACCCTCATCTACAGACCGCCGGGACCTCGCACCCAGTCCGCAACCATCATCGCTGAGCTCTCCGCATCCCACGCAATCACCTCCACGGACTACATTCTACTCGGGGACCTGAACACCGACCTCGACAACTACAATAACCCGACCCTATCACTCTCCTCGACAATGTCGCCAACATCGGACTAAAGCAACTGGTCAACACGCCCTCCCACAGAGCTGGACACACCCAAGACCCTATTTGCGCAGGAGGAACAAACATCCGCTTCAGCCACACCACTCAGCCCCTCTGAACAGATCACCACTGCATCCATTTCACCTTCAACACTGACCCCGCACCCAAGCCTGCATCGGAACCACCAAGGAGGAACTGGAGCAAGGTCACTGAGGAACTCCTCAGCACCACCCTCCTCCAAGACCCACCCAGCGCCACGACCGACACCAATTCCGCAGCCACAGAATTCCACCGCTGGTTCTCCCGCTGCGCCGACAAACTCGCACCCCTCTGACACCCAGCTAAGCAACACCCCCTAAAGGCCGCTTGGTTCACCACAGAACTACAAGAAGCCAGATGCTCCTGCAGACGCATAGAGAAATCCTGGCGAAACAAAAAAACCACAGAAGCTCGGAACAACCACAGGAGCGCCCTCATAGAATATCACCAGCGCCATAGAGACACCAAATGAACCTTCAAAAAAGACAACGCAACCAACACCAAGGAGCTGTTCAACGTCATACAACAGTTCACAAAACCTCCCAGCGAAGCCACAGACATCACTCCTTCCCAGGAACTCTGAGACAAACTCAGCACCTACTTCCATCTGAAGATCAAGACCATCTACAACAACTTCAACGAACCTACGACGAACAACTCCCCCCTCCCTGATGCCACCAACCTGCCAACCAGCATGACCTGGGAAGCCACCACCGTTGAACACATCACTGCCACCTTGAAGAAAACCCACTCAGGAGCCCCTTCGGACCCCTGCCCACCACACATATTCCACAGGTCCACCGCCACCATCACACCCGAACTAGGCAAGCCCATCAATGCCTCCTTCATGTTCGGCATCTTCCCAGACGACTGGAAGCGGGCGGAGGTCAAACCCCTCCTGAAGAAACCCAAGGCCGACCCCACCGACCTGAAAAACTACCGGCCCATCTCTCTCCTCCCTTTCGCTGCAAAAGTCCCAGCGAGGCTCGTGGGCATAGAACTATCCTAGACGCCTCCCAGTCCGGATTCCGCAGCAACCACAGCACCGAGACAACCTTCCTCGCAGCCACAGATGACATCCGCATGCTACTAGAACAGGGACACACCCCGGCCCTCAACCTTCTGTACCTCTCTGCAGCATTCAACACTGTCTCTAACCACACACTCACAGCCAGACTTCATGATGCAGGGATACAAGGAGCCGCCCTCGACTGGATCCAATCCTTTCTCTCCGACAGAACCCAGAGGATCAGACTCCCTTCCCTTCCTCTACAAACCCACTGATATCAACTGCGGCGTACCCCAAGGTTCTTCACTCAGCCCCACGCTCTTCAACATCTACATGGCCCCCCTTGCCGCCATCGTCAAACAGCAGGGACTCAGCATTGTATCCTATGCCGATGACACCCAGCTCATCCTTTCACTCACGAAGAACCCCCGAACACACCAGACTCTGCTTCCAGGAAGGGATGAAGAATGTGGCAGACTGGATGAAGGAAAGCTGATTGCAGCTCAACTCAGAGAAGACAGAGGTCCTCATCCTCGGAACCCACAACTCCACCTGGTACGACTCCTGGTGGGCCTCCACCCTCGGAAAGCCACCCACCCCTACAGACCACACACGAGACCTCTGCATCATCCTCGACTCCTCCCTCTCCATGAACCGCCAGATCAACACCGTCATCTCCACCAGCTTCAACTGCCTGCGCATCATCCGCAAGACCTTCAAATGGACCCCCCCCCTCCGACTGCAGAAAGACCGCCACCCACGCACTGATAACCAGCTGATTGGACTACCGCAACGTCCTATATGCCGGTATCAACAGAACTCTACTACGCAGACTCCAAACCATCCAGAACGCCCCTGCCAGACTCGTCCTGGGACTCTACGCCACGAACACGTGACCCAACACCTACGAGACCTCCACTGGCTCCCCGTCGAAAAGAGAGTCACCTTCAAACTCCTCTCCCATGCCTACCAATCCCTCCACAACATCAGACCCAAATACCTCAACAAGAGAATTACCTTCCACATGCCAAGGAGGAACCTCGGCTCCACCCACCTCGCCCGGGCCGATGTCTCAAGCATCCACAGAAGTAGAACAGGTGGGAGAGCCTTCTCCTACATCACAGCCAAGACCGGGACGAGCTCCCCGTGAACATCAGACGCTCTCCGACCCTGCACATTCAGGAAGGACCTCAACACCGGACTCTTCGACTTGACCGGAGGCCTCCCCCCTCAGCGCATTGAGACGCTCACGGGTGAGAAGCACGCTTTATAAACCCCCTGATTGATTGGCCCTGGGTATATGAGATACCACTGTACAAGGGACTGACATGTAAATTAAATATGCCAAACAGGTGTAGACCAATCTTACCAAGTGTACTATGGAGAGCACATGCACATCAGCACTGATCAGTAGTGATAAAGTGCCCTGAGTCCTAAAACCTCCAACAACAGGTCAGAAAAAAATTCAGGAGGAAGGCAAAAAGTTCTTTGATGACCCTGCAAAAAGGGCCAAGTCCAACAGATATCATAATATTCGTATTCCTACAGATGTTATGATGTCAATTGAGGAGTGAGATTCCTATTTATTAGCCCTGAGGAAGTCAATAAAGACGAAACACATATTGGCTACTGTGGAAATTAAGGAAAAAGAGAATTAATAGAGAAACACTGGTCTGGTCTGGTCTGCTCGAGGGATTTGCTCCACATGTTTAACATTGTGCAACTTTCTATTTATACTGTGGAACTCCCACTTTGATAACGGGAAATGATTGAAGCATGCTGTGACTCCATGACTGGTTGCTACATTGTGGTGGTGGCAGCTATGAAGGGATTAACATAATAACATTTTGGTCAATACAAATAATAATAGCAGCCAAAATGAAAGTTGAATGAGTACAAAGACACACCTAACTGTCATCAAGGGGAACCGGTCTGCTTGCCAGCACTGTTCTTTCGTCACTTTCCGGGGAATGTGGACTGCAGACTGTGACGAGCTTGTCCTCCTGGAGATTGTAGCTCGTGAGCGCGCACGTCGCGTCGCCGTGCCCGATATTCCCATGCACAGAAAGGCTCCCGCACGCATGCGCACATACACACACTGCATACACACACACGCACCCCCCCTTTAACAGACACACGCGCAGACAGACACACGCACGCACAGACACTACAACAGACACACGCGCACACCCCACCCCCACTCACCCCTCCTCCTCCGCAACACACTCACCTGTTCTGGCGGTGCTCGGCGTGCCTCTCGGGCGGCGGTTGCACTTTGCGGGGCACTCTCACCACATGAGAGCCCCGCCTTCTTCATGCGCCCGGCCGCTCTTCACCCGGTCCCCCATCTCGGGACCGGGACTCGATCAGGAGCCCTCGGGGCTCCTCGGACAGTGTCTTCTCTCTCGCGCCGCGATGGGGGCGGGACTTCCGGTTGGGGCCGCGCTGCGATTGGCCGGCTGCCCAACCGCTTCCGGGTCGTCGCAGGCAGCGCGGCGGCCCGGCGGGAAGCGGGAACTTGAAGAAACTCCGCTGGAACACACATTCCAACATGTAGCAAGCAGCAGCTACAACAACGCAAAGTGTTGTTTTTTTCTTTTTTGTGTATGAAAACACTTTGAAATATGTGCGCTACCAGTTGTAGAAAACCTTCTCAGTGCAGAGCGATAACGTGCAGCATTAACACCAAGCCTTCACATTTTAAAGAACGACACCTTTTTAAAGAGGCCGTCATATTTTGACGCGATCTTCGCTGTATAATTTACATAGCACATATTTCCAGGGCTCTAAGGCCCGAGCCAGACCCTCGGCTCGGCTCGGGCTCTCCCTGTTAATCTGTCGGCTCGCCCGCCTCGAAGCTGCGGCACTTTGAACTGGTGAACACGATGTTGATCACATGCTCATGCTGCTGCCTGGTTTGTCTACATGCACACAGGCAGAATCACTCGGTACAAAATGGCTCCTGTTCACTCGTCAGTACTGTCTTGCGCCGCCCCACCTTCCCCCTGCCAAATACATTCATTCCAAATACTGCTTATTTTTATATCAGACTGACTTCTCACATCTGGGATAGCAGGGGCACCTTCCACAGTGATTAGTGCTTCACAAAAAATAATTCTCGGCTAGCGCTCAGAAGCCTTGAAGCTTTGATTGAATGACACTGCAGTTTGATGCCCCGCTCGTCTTTGATGCTATGCGTTGCAGACACTGATTTTATTAAGACTCACTTGGAGCTCTACACTGTCACTTGATCTTTCTTTGGGTCATTTCGTTTGCCCGGAAGGACTAACATATCTGTGAAACCCTCTTCTTTTATAGTTTGAGCATCGTCTTCGTTTAGCAGGATAACATTATATATTTGAAAATACAAATATCCGGGAAGAGCAGAGAGCAAATCTCCGCGATGTTGGGCATTCTCCTATCATAAAGGAAGCGTGTTGGTGGGATCTGTGGCATCTAACGCATCATTTAACCCTATATGCGTGGGCACCTACCACAATAATGTATAGGATGAGTTTGTTCCGTTCCCGTTTTTAATTTGATGTAAAACTCAAATCACTGCACACTCTCTACTACACACTCCCTACTACAGTCACTACTCTCTACTACACATTCTGCTACACACTCTCTACTACAGTCACTACTCTCTGCTACGCACTCTACTCTCTACTACACACTCTACAACACACTCTACTACACACTCTCTACTACACACTCTACTACACACTCTACTACACACTCACTACTACAGCCACTACTCTCTTCTACACACTCTATACTACACACTCTCTACTGCACACTCTCTACTACACACTCTCTACTGCACACTCTCTACTGCACACTCTCTACTGCACACTCTCTACTGCACACTCTCTACTACACACTCTCTACTACACACTCTCTACTACACACTCTCTACTACACACTCTCTACTACACACTCTCTACTACACACTCTCTACTACACACTCTCTACTACACACTCTCTACTACACACTCTCTACTACACACTCTCTACTACACACTCTCTACTGCACACTCTCTACTGCACACTCTCTACTGCACACTCTCTACTGCACACTCTCTACTGCACACTCTCTACTGCACACTCTCTACTGCACACTCTCTACTGCACGCTCTCTACTACACGCTCTCTACTACACGCTCTCTACTACACGCTCTCTACTACACACTATCTACTACAGTCACCACACTCTACATTACACACTCTACATTACACACTCTACATTACACACTCTACATTACACACTCTACATTACACACTCTACATTACACACTCTACATTACACACTCTACATTTCACACTCTACATTACTGTAATGGCAGAGTTTTTGGGCTCTATTTAGCAGTGATATAGACCTTAGTCTTGCTCACATCTAGTATAGGTATTCTTAGCCTGTGTTGGCCCTTTTAAGCCCTTTTTTCCAGACCTAGAAGAGGATAGCTGCTTAATATGATAATAGATCCTTTATTTTGACTTTAACCTGTCTATTGCCTATTGGCTTTGACATATTAGACACATTGGTATGGTTTATGTAGGTATTCTGACAGAGCTAAGGGGCATTTCATCCCTTTCAGGCCTACAGGCCTAGAGCTAGAGGGACTCCATCTTGATGAAGCTGAGAGGCTTTTCAGGGTAAAGGCAAAGTTTATAGTTAAGGCTGTTTTTCACTTGGAGAGAACCGGTCTGGGCCAGCCCTTATCGGTAGGCTGTATTATTCTCTGTGTGGAAGACACAACAAAAGGCCGGCCGGCTGGGTGTGTGTCCTTGATGCGAGGTGATGCAGAGACCTGGTGGGCGGCAGGCTGATGGCTGGAACTTTCCATGAGGAAACAGCATTCTATATCAGTGAAGTGCAGAGGCGGAGTCAGTGAGTCGAGGAGAGTCGAGTGGAGGTGGCGGTGCCAGTCAGTCGTGTTGAGGTGGAGGAGTGGAAAGCAGTGGAGTGGAGTTGGCAGAGAGAGAGGGTTCAAGCTGGAGAGAGAGCTGAGTTGAATAGTGAGCTGGAACTGAAGGAAGCAGTCGGAAGCAGTTACTTATCAGGAGGAGGTGTGAATAGCTGGAGTCTGAAGTAATGCCTTTTAGAAGAGACGGAGGAGAGATCGTGGACTAACCTATGGGAGCAGATGGAGTTATTTGGACATTGGTGCAGAGACAGAGTGAACAAGCTAGTGGAATGAACGGTGATCAGAGCGGCAGGAACCATTAGATTGAAGCTGGGAGGTGGAGACAGTTCGTGGGGGAGATGAGTCCAGTGCAAAGTGATCAGCGCAGAGGTGTACCCAAGAGTGCAGGAGAGAGAGAGAATCTGAGATGAGCCAAGGCACAGACGAGAGAGGAACCCAGATGACAGCTAGAACAAGACTACACACTAATCAGGTGAACTCCACCCTTAATTTTGTCCTTATTCCCTAAGCTATTGTATGTCTAATCTTTTCTCTTTCAGCGGTGTGTTCTACCTATAGTCTTTGTCAGTTACAGATCTGTGTAAATGTTTATATTGTTCTAATAAACCCCTAGTTTGTATTAAACTAAAATGCGCCTTATATCCTTGTTCAATCTAGGTAAATGTATCTTCTAGGTGTTTACTAGGTACATGAATGGATGAGTAATCCCAATCAGGTAAGTGGTGATCACATAAATAGGGAGTGAGTGGACCTATGATGCCAAGAATAAGAGGTACATTATATTAATTGGCTAACTCCTAATATTGTAGTAGCAGACCCTTAGTGAAGAGACTTCCCAATATATATATATATATATAGGTGTTCATAGGAATGTGGTCGTCGTTGATATGCGGCGTTAGTGAGAACGTTGGGTAGGAGACCAGCGTGGATACCCACAAGATTGTGGCTTGCGTAAGTGAGTCAGGTGGGAGACTGGCGTGTAGGTTTGCAGGATTGCTAACCGTTTGGAAAAGGGAGCATTGGGTTCTGCAGGCCCATGTGTAGACGCACCGGATTGTGTGTCATATCTGCCCTAGGGTAGATCAGTCTGGGTCTGAGTGGCCGCGAGACTAACTGATGTATGAGTGTGGTGTAGGGTATGGATATCCTTAGTAATCAGTGAGTATTCTTAGTATCCCTATAGATTTAGTTGTGTTTTTAATAATATGAGCTTGTAAATTGCGAGTTCCCCAATCCTCAGGTAGGTACCCAGGTGCCTGGATAGTTGGTCCAGAGGAGGGATGTGATTACGTTCTGGCTGGGTTGGAGGGGCCCCTAGGGGCTGATCCCATCTAATCAGAAAATCCGGTCATAACATTTGGCGTAGTCGGCATCTTACGAATCCTGTGTGTCCTGGCCATGTGCTTAGAGAGTTTCCCATGTGTTCTGAGGGAGTGCCCTGAGCGCCGGTTCCATCTGGCGTAATGTTGCAGTTTATGTAGCATGTGTGATCTATGGGCTTGAACAGTTGCAGCGTGAGGAGATTGCATTACATCATGGCATTTGGCTTATTCAGGGTGGAAGGAATGGTTTTCATCTTGGTGTTTAAACTGTCAGGGTTGAAGGATGGCATTACATGAGGGAGCCAGTTACATCTTTGTGATGGTCCAATTGTATAAATGTGTGCAAAAAATGCTTTTAAATTGTCCATTAAATTGCTTGCTGCATCTGCTTATGCTGTGCAATGTGAAATGTGTTCATTGTAATATGATTTGTGGAGTTCTTTGCATATAGCTCCTTGTAAATATGGCTTATGAATAGCGCCATATTAATGTGGCTTGTGAGGTGCATGTTCTCATGTTGATCTGCTGTGTTCCTTGTGCATTGCGCCTTGGATATATTGTTTGTGAAAAGCTTGTCTTGTAAATATGGCTTGTGAATAGCGCCATGTTAATGTGGCTTGTGAGGTGCATGTTCTCATGTTGATCTGCTGTGTTCCTTGTGAATTGCGCCTTGGATATATTGTTTGTGGAGAGTTTGTCTTGTAAATATGGCTTGTAAATAGCGCCATGTGGTCATGGCTTGGACTGGGCATGTTATCATTACGTTAGGCAGGAGAGAGCTGGATCTCTCTCGGGTGCTTGGGGATAACGTTTTGAAAATGTGTGTACGTGTTATCTGTAAACGTGAAGAGATGTGTTCATGATTTTCCCATGTATCTGCAGTCATTGGGAATTGATTGTGCTTGAGCTGCCAAAGGGTTAATATCTTGAATTGAGATGGCAGTCTTTATTTTTAACATGCTGTCAACACGCATGGTTATTTGACCTGACTATAAAAGTCAGTGGATTATTTTAAGGATTGATGGTTTGATTTTGACTTTTTTTTTTTACTCCTTGGTCTGCCTACGTGCTTTGTCAGCTTCTTGACGGAAAGGTAACATCTTGTGCTTTGCGAAGGGTTCTGTTCATTTCACATTCTTTTTGAACTGCGTCTACGAATTTGTGTGGGTTTGCCTTGGAACTGTAAGTTATAAATCAACCGGTCGGATTGAGATAAGGGTTTGCACGGAGAGAGCTGTGTTCTTTTAAATACGCTTCTTAATATGGATCCATAGACGTGTGGAAAATTATTTTTGAATGCATGATTTAAAATGAGTGAAATGTTAAGGAGGTGGCCCGTTAGAATGCATGCTACGGGCTGTTTTCATTAATTATTTCTTTGAGGGTTTTCCATCTAGAAAGGAATGTGCTGGTTGCAATGATCACAGGTTGAGAATAATCAATCTTGCCCGACAGTGCATGGTAACATGTGCTTTTAATTAGTGAAAGGCAACCGTGTGCTTTTGAAGAAAAAAAAATGATATGTATTCTTATTATTATTTTCCCAAATGCAAAATGAAACTTTTTTTATAAATGTGTCTATATGAAAAGTTTGCGCTATAAATTACACTGTAACGCATAATTACATGTTGTCCCTGGTTGAACAAAACACAATGGTGAAATATGTCTGCATTTTGTGTTGTTTTAAAATTATTTCTCTTTCAACAGCTGACAATGGTCCATGTTAATTCGTTTTTTAAATACAGACTGTATGTGCAAAACTTAGTTGCCCCTTTCTAAATAAGTGCCCTTATTTTAATTATCTTGCCTTTAGCTGAATTAGTTAGACAAAAGTCTTTTTAGAAACTGGAGCTTTTAAGTAGCAGTACATTGTAACAGAATTTTTTTTTTAGAATGCTGGCTTTCGTTAGTTAGTGCAATCAGGCCTGGGAACAAGCTTGCAAAGAATTTGTTTGTCGACCTTGGCAGACCAGCTGGTTTGTGAAGACGAGTTTTTTTTTTTTCTCTGCAGGCTTCGGCTGCAGCCTGTCCTGTTTTTGATTGGCCATAATCCAATTTTGTTCCGCAGACGGCTTGTTTATTTAAGGGTGGGGTTAACTCGCTCTTCCTGGCTGTTGACGCAGGCAGCTTCATTGCCTGCTGATAAGGGACTCTTGCAGACTCTTGCCCTTGGAGTTAGTTAGTTGCAGTGGGCCTGGGCGGGCTTCTCTGATCAGGGAAATGGAGGCTTGCAGTGCCCTGCTCCTGCTGTGAGATCATCATTTGGCAGTGATTCAAATTACTTCACACTGTAGCCTGGGTCCTGCTCTGAAGGGAGGGGCTGTCTTAGTAAGGATTAGGGTATGTTAGGCCCTGCTAAATTTACTTAAAAGTTAGATTTTGAATGTTTTTAATTAATTAGGATATTTTCTTTTCAATAATAAAAGGCACCCGGGGTGCTTTTTAAATTAAAATTTTATTTTTCTAGAATAATGATACTTGTTTTCTTGTCCTAGGTTGCTGGGTTGTGGTGTTGGTGTGGGTCGCCCCCCCTCCCACTTCCTTTTCTTATTTTAGTTTTTTACTTTCATGTTTTTATGTTAGTTTATTATTTTTGGAAGATGGAACCAGACCAGACCAGACCGGAAGGGTGGTGAATGGCCGCATCGGAGGAAGTGTCCGGATACCGAAGATGCAGGGTGGTGACCTACACTGATCAACAAAATTGACATTGGACTTTTTTTTTGAAGAACACAATTACACTTTTTTTTAATTTGTGACAGACTCCATCATTATGAATTTCCCAAAAGGATTTTCTTCTATAATTCCTTGGCCTGCTTTATTCTTTGCAATCACTACGAGCAGGCCCCACTTTTAAAATAACACAAACATGTCACCTATTATAGTTTTCCTGTTTTCTTCAAAACAGTTTTTGCCAATGAAGGACTTTTTTTTGAATGGTGGTGCACACATGTGTTCCACAGTGTGAAGAAACTAAGTGATATATATATACACCAGCTATCTTGTAGAAATGGGGTTGTTTTTTACTGTTCTTACATTTTCACCTTGATTGATCAAAGGGTGGTTACCTTGGACTTTGGATTGTTCTGGGAGGTGTGTCTTTTAGTATGATTATGTATTAATGTTTGCCCAAACCTTGAAAATAATTTGTCATGTCTACTTCTCAGATTTCACCAAATAGTTTCTTTAAATTGACAAATGTCAGTAGGCCTCATTTAGGCCCATTGTTATTTTTATTCCACAAACAAGCCCCTACACCATTAAATTTCATGAGTCATCATTAGCTTAAGTTGACAATAGTAGGTAAACCTCATTTAGGCCCTTTGTTGTTTTCTCTTTAGAAGTTGAATCACATTTAGTTCTTAAGTTGTCCGAAGTAGGTAGGCCTCATTTAGGCTTAAGTTGTCCGAAGTAGGTAGGCCCCATTTAGGCCCCTTGCTGTTTTCATTCAACACATAAGTCCCTACATCACTAGATTTCGCCAGTTATCATTAGAAGTTGAGGCACATTTAGTTTGAGGATGCTTTGGTTCGTTTCTGTTGTTATCAGATCCAATCTTAGATATGTTACAGCATTCAAGTCAAGGGTGCTTTGATTTGTTTTCAGTTGGTTGTTAGGTTTGTATTCCCTACAATTGGGTTTCAGGTGGAATTTCCTTAAGTTGTCATTCTTTTTAGAGAGTTTTTTAGTTTTTGATTTGTTGATAGATTGTGTTGATGTTTGTCTATATGGATGTTATTGTTTATAAGATGTTCGCAAGATAAGGATCTAAGGGTGGATGGCAGAGTTTTTGTCTCTATTTAGCAGTGATATAGATCTTAGTCTTGCTTACATCTAGGATAGGTATTTTTAGCCTGTGTTGGATAGATTGTGTTGATGTTTGTTTATATGGATGTTGTTGTTTATTGATGTTCGCAAGATAAGGATCTAAGGGTGGAATGTAATGGCAGAGTTTTGGGGCTCTATTTAGCAGTGATATAGACCTTAGTCTTGCTCACATCTAGTATAGGTATTCTTAGCCTGGGTTGGCCCTTTTAAGCCCTTTTTTCCAGACCTAGAAGAGGATAGCTGCTTAATATGATAATAGATCCTTTATTCTTGACTTTAACCTGTCTATTGCCTATTGGCTTTGACATATTAGACACATTGGTATGGTTTATGTAGGTATTCTGACAGAGCTAAGGGGCATTTCATCCCTTTCAGGCCTACAGGCCTAGAGCTAGAGGGACTCCATCTTGATGAAGCTGAGAGGCTTTTCAGGGTAAAGGCAAAGTTTATAGTTAAGGCTGTTTTTCACTTGGAGAGAACCGGTCTGGGCCAGCCCTTATCGGTAGGCTGTATTATTCTCTGTGTGGAAGACACAACAAAAGGCCGGCCGGCTGGGTGTGTGTCCTTGATGCGAGGTGATGCAGAGACCTGGTGGGCGGCAGGCTGATGGCTGGAACTTTCCATGAGGAAACAGCATTCTATATCAGTGAAGTGCAGAGGCGGAGTCAGTGAGTCGAGGAGAGTCGAGTGGAGGTGGCGGTGCCAGTCAGTCGTGTTGAGGTGGAGGAGTGGAAAGCAGTGGAGTGGAGTTGGCAGAGAGAGAGGGTTCAAGCTGGAGAGAGAGCTGAGTTGAATAGGGAGCTGGAACTGAAGGAAGCAGTCAGAAGCAGTTACTTATCAGGAGGAGGTGTGAATAGCTGGAGTCTGAAGTAATGCCTTTTAGAAGAGACGGAGGAGAGATCGTGGACTAACCTATGGGAGCAGATGGAGTTATTTGGACATTGGTGCAGAGACAGAGTGAACAAGCTAGTGGAATGAACGGTGATCAGAGCGGCAGGAACCATTAGATTGAAGCTGGAACGTGGAGACAGTTCGTGGGGGAGAGGAGTCCAGTGCAAAGTGATCAGCGCAGAGGTGTACCCAAGAGTGCAGGAGAGAGAGAGAATCTGAGATGAGCCAAGGCACAGACGAGAGAGGAACCCAGATGACAGCTAGAACAAGACTACACACTAATCAGGTGAACTCCACCCTTAATTTTGTCCTTATTCCCTAAGCTATTGTATGTCTAATCTTTTCTCTTTCAGCGGTGTGTTCTACCTATAGTCTTTGTCAGTTACAGATCTGTGTAAATGTTTATATTGTTCTAATAAACCCCTAGTTTGTATTAAACTAAAATGCGCCTTATATCCTTGTTCAATCTAGGTAAATGTATCTTCTAGGTGTTTACTAGGTACATGAATGGATGAGTAATCCCAATCAGGTAAGTGGTGATCACATAAATAGGGAGTGAGTGGACCTATGATGCCAAGAATAAGAGGTACATTATATTAATTGGCTAACTCCTAATATTGTAGTAGCAGACCCTTAGTGAAGAGACTTCCCAATATATATATATATAGGTGTTCATAGGAATGTGGTCGTCGTTGATATGCGGCGTTAGTGAGAACGTTGGGTAGGAGACCAGCGTGGATACCCACAAGATTGTGGCTTGCGTAAGTGAGAGCGTCAGGTGGGAGACTGGCGTGTAGGTTTGCAGGATTGCGAACCGTTTGGAAAAGGGAGCATTGGGTTCTGCAGGCCCATGTGTAGACGCACCGGATTGTGTGTCATATCTGCCCTAGGGTAGATCAGTCTGGGTCTGAGTGGCCGCGAGACTAACTGATGTATGAGTGTGGTGTAGGGTATGGATATCCTTAGTAATCAGTGAGTATTCTTAGTATCCCTATAGATTTAGTGGTGTTTTTAATAATATGAGCTTGTATATTGCGAGTTCCCCATCCTCAGGTAGGTACCCAGGTGCCTGGATAGTTGGTCCTGAGGAGGGATGTGATTACGTTCTGGCTGGGTTGGAGGGGCCCCTAGGGGCTGATCCCATCTAATCAGAAAATCCGGTCATAACAATTACACACTCTACATTACACACTCTACACTACACACTCTACACTACACACTCTACACTACACACTCTACACTACACACTCTACACTACACACTCTACTCTACACACTCTACTCTACACACTCTACTCTACACACTCTACTCTACACACTCTACTCTACACACTCTACTCTACACACTCTACACTACACACTCTACACTACACACTCTACACTACACACTCTACACTACACACTCTACACTACACACTCTACACTACACACTCTACTACACTACTACACACTCTGCTACACACACGCTCTACTACACACTCTACTACACACCCTCTACTACTCTCTACTACTCTACTACACATTCTCTACTACTCTACTACACACTCACTACTTTCTACTACACTCTACTACAGACTCTCCACTCTCTACTCCACACTCTACTTCAATCTCTCTACTTCAATCTCTCTACCTCAATCTCTCTACCTCAATCTCTCTACCTCAATCTCTCTACCTCAATCTATCTACCTCAGTCTCTCTACCTCAGTCTCTCTACCTCAATCTCTCTACCTCAATCTCTCTACTTCAATCTCTCTACTTCAATCTCTCTACTTCAATCTCTCTACTTCACATTCTGTATTACACACTCTACTACACACTCACTACTCTCTACTACACACTCTCTACTACACACTCTACTACACTCCCTACTACACACTCTACTACACACTCACCACTCTACTACACACTCACTACTCTCTACTGCTCACTCTCTACTACACACTCTAGTACACTCTAGTACACACTCTAGTACACACTCACTACTCTACTACACACTCTACTACTCACTACTCTCTCTACTACTCACTCTCTACTACAGTCACTACTCTCTACTACACTCACTACTACACACTCTACTACACACTCACTACTCTCTACTACACACTCTCTACTACACACACTACTCTCTACTACACACTACTACACACTCACTACTCTCTACTACACACTCTACTATTCACTTACTACTCACTTACTACTCTCTACTCACTCTCTACTACTCTCTACTACTCACTCTCTACTACTCACTCTCTACTGCTCATGACAATGCCATTTATTTATCTGTTTCCAAAACCAACACATAAATAAAACATTTGTCATTTACAATGCCAAAAGCGCTAACTTTTGCAAAGGCGAAACCGTTGCATTGTAAATGCTTGTTATTTCAGCCAGACCTCTTGGGGAACAACACGAGGACACTGTATAATTAATGACATCACTGCTCAAAGGTCACTCAGTATGCCAGTAACGGGAAAAATATGTGATGTCTCTGAAAGATACGAATCCTACGGAATGTTGAACTCTTTCTGCCATCTTTAAGTCCCTGACCTTTGAACTTCTGAGCCTTGAACGAAAGTGCTACACGACTCGCCACACCTAACTCCCCCCCCCCCTCCCCTCCATCCCATGGATGAGTCTGAAGTTACAGTAACAGGGCTGGCGTTACTAATTAGGCAGCGACATGAGCGCAGGCGGAGGTCACGAACATCAACACATGGAAAGTGAAATGAAGGTCAGGTGCGGCTGGGCGCCCAGGGGGCTCTGGTATTAGCCAATGATTTCTAGATCGGGCAGGGCTGCGGCTACTCCGAGCATTATCCAGACACGGGACTTCCCGGCTTCTCCTGCAGGTACAGCGGTAGAACACTAAATGCGGAGGTGACTTTCAGATCCAGGAAACAGAGTGAGGATAGCTGTCCTTACAAATATAAAAGGAAACGCGAATGATGCTAGAACTAAAGGGGTTTCCTCCAAAAAATGAAATGCATTTGAAAACGAGGGCTTTTACGAATTGGCTGGAATCCCATTGGCGTCAATTTTTTTTAATGTTTTTAATAAAACTTTTATTGGCATTTTTGCTTCATACAATGCGACAGCTTCATCTGCATCTCAAGCCCACAATGGTGACTGCATCAGCAACAGTAATCTCAGTATGGTAGAGTTTCCATGCAACTTTTCTGCTCCATGCCACCTAAGTGGATGCAGGCCGCCAGCTTTGTGGTACTCTACCCACCTCCCCACACACGTTTTATTGTTTCTGCAGACATCATGGTAGACTTGTTTTCCTAGTACCGGGCATCAGTCCAGCGCAAGCCTCCACTGTGAGAGAGGTTTCCGCCCCTATAAGTCTGGGCTATGTCCCTTTTGACCATCATGAACCTCAAACACCTTTATGAACCTTTTGGTGTTTACCCCTGCAAGGCTATTCAACAAGGTCATACATGGAATATACTGAGGACATTTGAGTTATTATTCACAGGGTGGTAACGGAAATAAAAACCTGTGGTGATAAGGATACAAGGTAAACAGCATAGTAAAGGGGAACAACAGTGAATGTGTCGGCATTAGCAGCCAATTATACACCTGATGTAAATACTTGAGCATACGATTCAAAACCACTGGAAAATCATGTCATACATTTTAGTATAATTGTGTCTTTAAAAGGGAACAAATCTTATGCAAATCAGTCCGACCCGCTCCAAATGCAGCAGCACAGACAAGCCTGTAGGCCTCGTCTTCGCTCCTCGGGAAGACAAACATCCGTAAATGCACAGAAACCTGCTGTGTTGCCTCCAGTGGTCTCTAGATTGTAACTGCGGAATATTCCGGCTACAAATTTCTTACATGCTAAATTTCAGAAAATCCCACATCAGCTTAAGTTCTTTCCCTATTTAAAATTCTGGAACAGCCTATTGGGATGAGTTCAAATAATCAACAACCAATACCTATGCACCTGCATAGGCTCCGGTTTATTTTTTCTTCTTTTGTCCAATCATATATGATTGAATTTGATCTGTTTTATCCACAAAATGAAAAAGATTTGGGGAAAAAAAATCAGCAACCATATAGCTCGCTGTGGAAAAGCAATAAAGAAATGGTTGTATCGTAAGGTGATCCAGCAGGTGCAGGTTACAAGACTACTGGGAAGTCTTTGCCTCATGTAACCCTGTCACTCATTCACATTTACATTTTTGTATTTAGAGTTTTATGTAGCACTAGCTAGACCCGAAGGTATCAGAGCGCTTTACAAGTAGGGTGCGTAGGATAATTTGAGATGCACGTGGGGATACGACTAAAGTCAAATGCAGCCAGCGGGAGCTAAAAACAGGACATATTCAGAATAGTGAGAACACACAGTCAAAGTCCAATAATAAAGCAACAAGGTAATGGCGTTACACAATACAGCCAAAAGGTAATGACATCGGTGCCAATGTGGGACAGACAGAATTTACGATACAAGCTAGTTGCAACACAATTGCAACAACCGTCTGATGCCTCCCACACAACACAAAACAGTAAATAAATGGTACACCATATAAAACCGTCCAGGACGCCCTCTGAGGCATAATGAGGGGTTAAGTTCTTGTTTGCAGCATGTCAGGCTGAGAAGGGGATACGCCCGGCTAGGTTGCTTGAGGCAACTTGTGTCCTATTGATGAAAGTTACACTCTGTTCCGCTCAGTCCTCATTTAACAGATACTACTGAATAGTTGTTGGGTCATAGCGCAGACACTACAAACCATCCCCCCAGTTTCCCAACCCCTGAACACCTCCATCTTCGAAGCTATTTATGGAGCCGGTAACAAGGACCCTTGAGGGCCATCCTTCCCCAGGCAAATTGTCAAGCAGGCAGTGTTAATCATAACTACCTCCTCCTGTAACAGGCCAGAGCCCTGACACCTCTGCTCCCCTTCCAAGTTGTGCTTCCAGATACTCTATCAGGGCCACACACCAAGAGAAAGACTTCCAGCCTTATCGTTTTCATTGAGAAGCAGCCAGCAACATCTCTTTTCATAGGGTGAGAGGGGAAACGTGCGGACACAGAATCTGGGTTTAGAAGTAAGGGAACATAGTTATAGGGACTGGGGAAATACATTATTTGATTCAATTTTGACCGTTCACATCAACGCATCTGTACCAACTACGGATCGTTGACTACATTTAGAGCCTAGATTAATTTAAAAAGAAACAACGAATGCAAATTAATGTAATTCACCACTACTCCCTCTAATCAGTCTATTGACTTTAAATTCTCAAAGTAAGGAAGAAGCCGGTCAGATCTGAGTGTCAGGCGAAATAAAAACTTCAGAAGGTACACTTAAAGTGTCATTGGTGGAAGTTGGGGACACTGAGCCACTTTTAGGACTACATTTTTAGATCTCTTCGAGAAATTTATTAAGTGGCTTTTATAAGTGCCACCAGAGGCTTTTGCTGGCCTACAGCTTGCGTTCACAAGCTCGTGCACAGCAGCCATCTGTGTTTTTTTTGCTGTAATCAGGCTCCTCTGCTTGCACTACCCCCTCCCTTTTCCTCCTCCCTCCTGGTCACCTTCATTTGTGTCTTCTAGCTGTGAATCATGCTCCTCTGCTCGCACTCTCTCTCCTCTTCGTCAGTTTCATTTCTGTCTTCTATCACTGTGAATGCTCCTGCTTCCACCAGGCACACACACCATCAGTCTTCAGTGCACGCTTTCACCAGGTACACAACACCAACCGTTAGTGCACGCTTCCACCAGGCAAACACACCCTCAGTCTTCAGTGCACGCTTTCACCAGGTACACACCACCAGTCGTCAGTGCACGCTTCCACCAGGCACACACACCACCAGCCGTCAGTGTACGCTTCCACCAGGCACACACATCACCAGCCGTCAGTGCATGCTTCCACCAGGCACTCACACTACCAGTCGTCTGTGCCCGCTTCCACTAGGCACACACCACCAGCCGTCGGTGCACACTTTCACCATGCACACACACACAACACCAACCGTTAGTGCACGCTTTCACCACGCATACACACACCACCAGCCGCCGGTGCACGCTTTCACCGGGCACACGCACCACCAGCCGTCTGTACACGCTTCCACCATGCACACACACCACCAGCCGTCCGTGCACGCTTCAACCAGGCACACACACCACCAGCCATCAGTGCAGGCTTTCACTGGACACACACAACACCAGCCGTCAGTGCATGCTTCCACCAAGCACACACCACCACCAGCCGTCAGTGGACGCTTCCACCAGGCACACACACCACCAGCCGTCAGTGCACGCTTCCATCAGGCACACACACCACCAGCCGTCAGTGCTGGCTTTCACTGGGCACACACACCACCAGCCGTCAGTGCACACTTCCACCAGGCACACACACCACCAGCCATCAGTGCACGCTTCCACCAGGCACACACACTACCAGCCGTCAGTGCATGCTTCCACCAGGCACACACCACCAGCCGTCAGTGCACGCTTTCACCAGGCACACACACACCACCAGCTGTCTGTGCATGCTTTCACTGGCTACACACACCACCAGCCATCAGTGCACGCTTTCACCAGGCAGACACACCCCCAGCCGTCAGTGGACGCTTCCACCAGGCACACACACCACCAGCCGTCAGTGCACGCTTCCACCAGGCACACATACCACCAGCCGTCATTGCTGGCTTTCACTGGGCACACACACCACCAGCCGTCTGTGCACGCTTCCACCAGGCACACACACCACCAGCCGTCAGTGAACGCTTCCACCAGGCACACACACCAGCTGTCAGTGCACGCTTCCACCAGGCACACACCACCAGCCGTCAGTGCACGCTTTCACCGGGCACACACACACCACCAGCCGTCAGTTCACGCTTCCACCAGGCACACACACCACCAGCCGTTAGTGCCCGCTTCCACCAGGCACACACACCACTAGCCATC
Organism: Lissotriton vulgaris; assembly: GCF_964263255.1. Classification (NCBI taxonomy): domain Eukaryota; kingdom Metazoa; phylum Chordata; class Amphibia; order Caudata; family Salamandridae; genus Lissotriton; species Lissotriton vulgaris. The sequence goes on along the minus strand of NW_028243866.1, from coordinate 149,737 downwards.
AGTGCACACTTTCACCAGGGCACACACACTACCAGCCGTCAGTGCATGCTTCCACCAGGCACACACACCACCAGCCGTCAGTGCACACTTCCACCAGGCACACAAACCACCAGCCGTCAGTGCACGCTTCCACCAGGCACACACACCACCAGCCGTCAGTGCACGCTTCCACCAGGCACACACACCACCAGCCGCCAGTGAACGTTTCCACCAGGCACACACACCACCAGCCGTCACTGCACGCTCCCACCAGGCACACACACCACCAGCCGTCAGTGCACGCTTCCACCAGGCACACACACCACCAGCCGTCAGTGAACGTTTCCACACAACACCAGCTGTCAGTGCAGCAGTCAGGCTCTTCTCAGAGTTTCTTGGTAAATATGTTTTTGATGCCTGGGAGGGAGTGGGTCGAGTTTCCTTAAACCATGCTGAATATGCAGGTGCAGTGCATGAACTCCTTTGTGAGTGAGTCATGCTGCCTGGGGCTCACTCACTCCACACTTGTAAATTGTGCCTGCACCAGGCTTTTTCTCATTTGCAAAGTTCGGCGCACGCGCACAGCTGGCAGCCCCCACACCCCCGAGAAGGACTGCTTCCTACAACCAGAATGGAAACAACATTCAGAGCAATGAAAATAAGTCATTTGATGCAAAGAACTGTTAACAAAAACCATGTCCAGCTATTGTAGATCTGGCAACTTAAACAAAACAGCAACAAAAAACAAACAAACATTGGCATAGCTAATAGGTCTCGCTTTTTGGACCCTATAAGTATTTAGTTATGCAGAAGAATATACTTGATGCAACAACACCAACTGTTGCATGGCTAAACACTTATAAGGTCCCAAATGCGAGACCTAGTGGCTATGCCAATGCTTGCTTAAGATGGCAAGCGAGGGAAACTAACTCTATATTCCATTTACTATATTATCTCTTTACAGATGAACTGAGAATTTCTTAACAGGTCCTCAGCACGGCTTGCGTGGATCAATAAAGGATCGCTACAGCTGTGGTGCGCAAAGGTAGGTGAAATGCCAACAATATGTGCATTGCACTAACACAGCAGAAATCTGGGGGTATTTAATGAAAGGTGGAACACTGCAGCATGTTATGCATGAATCATGGGTCCTAGAACGTACCATTTTATAATGATTGTGGAAGCTCCAATTGCACAAAAAGTCCATTCATTACATGGTTCAAATTATTCAGTTTAGAAAATAATTAAAACGAAATGGTGTGAGGACAGTAGTGTCAGACAAAGGAAATAAAATGAGTCCACTCAACTGTGTTAATGGGGTAGTTTTTGAGTGATGCAGCAGAACAATTGATATTTATAAGTAGTCCTGGTTTTGTACGGTAGGAATATTCATTGAGGTCAAACACTAGAATAATTCTGCATTGCCTGCATGGATCTAGGAGCAAAATTAACCAGGTTAAATAGAGGTTAGAAGGCTCTATTTAAAGAAATTTCTTAGCATTTCTTAACCCATTTTTGCATCCGCTTGTGTATCAGAGTTCAAGCAACTTTTTTTAGTGAAAGTGTGAAGTGACTTCCATGTAACTGCTTTACATATGCCTGTTAAGGTTACATTGCTGAGCCATGCTGTAGTAGGTACTTTTTATTCTGGTCGAGTGTGCTCTAGTTTTACCAGGTAAAAGTCTGTTTGCTAACTGCAACTGTAAGCATAGTGCGATACAAGAAACTGTTCACCTAGCTATAGACTACTTAGATGTGGCCATACTTTGCCTTATTGGGTCATAGATAATAAACATTTGTGACGTTTTTCTCAAATCTTTTGTTTTATCTACATAGAAACGTAAAACCCTTCGAACGTCCTACAAGTGTAGCACTCTCTCTCCGAGTGTTGAAGGATTAGGAAAGAATGTAGGGAGAGTATATTTCTGGTTAATATAAAAATCCAAAGCCTCTTTAGATAGGGGTGAGTTCTCATTAATGCTTGCAGTTCGCTTATTCTTCTAGCTGGTTGTAATAAACATCAAGGATGCAATTTTCCATGACAAATACTGCAATGTAGATTTGTGTTGTCGTTCAAAAGGTAAACCCTTCAATTTGGGAAGCACAACATTTCACTCCCAATGTGGATAAGGATGTTTAATCTGAAGTTTTACATTTTTCAGTCCTTCCAAAAAATATTTAATGACTGGTATTTTGAAAATTGATACTTGTCTTGGAGACTCTCTGTATGCCGTGATGGCTGCCAAATATACTTTTATTGAAGAAAACCAAAGCTTAGACTGAGCCAAGTGTTGCTCTATATATACTGGACCAAAGTAAGGTACAGTGTGTATAGGGTCCACAACCACCAGAGGTATAACAGAGTTTAAAGTCAGGTCTGACCTTACTCTCCAAAGTGGTAGCTTGGTCGAGCAGTAAGGCAGTACCAGAGGACAGTCTAAAGCATTTGTTGTATCCACTCAGTCAGCAAAAGGTTTCACACACTCAAGAACTGAACTCCAGGCCAATTGTTTTTATATCAAAAGATATAGTTGTTTTATTTTTAGAACCCACAGGTGTCAAAATATACTTTTCTCGATGTAAGCACTCTCAGGTAATTACTTTGCAAAGAGGCAATTCATTTTGTAGATACAATAGGTACAATGGTTGCAGTAGGCAACACAATTCTAAACACAATGTAAAATTGAGCTCAATGGATGTTTCTACATAAATGCAGCTGATTACCTTATAGATTACTTTTGTAATTCCAGGACTAGATCCTAAATTCAGTCCTGAGACCTAAGCTGAAAACAGTTTAGTAAAAACGTTTTCGTTATTTCAATGATTTTTAAAGAATATAAAGGTATTTCAAAAGTTCACACTTAGAAACTTTTCAGTGAAAATCTAGCAATGTTATCCAATAGGAGAAAATTTAGGTTACAGGTAAAGCACGTTCTTGTTACTTTTGTACCAGTACTGGGCTCCTAGGTCCATCACTGGGATCCCTACTTAAGACAGGTAAGTAATTACGTTTCAGTAGTAGGTACGATTTTTAAGGAATATTTCAAGTTTTCAAAAGTAGACACTTAGAAGAAATTTCATAGAAAAGCAGACAATGGATTCCTATGGAGAAAATTCAGCTAGCTATCTAGTAAACCCGGTTAGGATTACTTTTGCGGTTCAGTACTGGGCTACAAGGTACAGTACTGGCTTCTCTCCTGATCCCAGGTGAGTACTTCGGAATTCGGTATTCGGCAGATTTTATAGGAATATTTTAGAGTTTCAAAACTTCACACTTCAAAGATTTTTCGAGTCAAACCTGTCAATTTTATCATATGGCAGGAAAGTGAGTTATTGGTTTTCAGGTGAGTATTCAACTGGTGAAGTTAAGGTTCTAGGCATAGACTCAGGGGTCCCCCAGGGTCAGGTAGGTACAGTTGGTACACTCTCAGCGGAACAGGGGCAGCCGGGTGCAGAGGTAGTTAGGCCCAATGTTATCCAATGCGAGGCAGGGGGCCTTTGGTTGGTGGCTGCTGTATAGCAGGCCATGCGCGGCTGTGGGAGTTGGGCAGCTGGTCACTTGCTCAGGGCAAATGGGGAAGTAGGATAGGGTACAGGTTGCACGGCCAGGGGCACTCAGGCGGGTGGGTGCAGGGTGCTTTTGAGCCGTTGGACGCTCAATGTTATTCAATGGAGATCTTGAAAAGGGAACAAAGGCTGCAGGCTCGGGGACGGAGGATCTTCTGGCGCGACCAACACTTCGAGGGGTAAGTTGGGATCTTGGAGGATAGGTAGGCTCCCAGGAGTTGGGCACAGGGGGCTGTGGGGCGTCTTTTAATGGTCTGGAAATCTTACCACCTGCTGGTCACGGTTGGAGGGGTCTCTTGTCCTGAGGCTGCAGGCGTAGTCGGGGCCGCCGAGGAGGGTCCCAGGGCACTGGATTCCAGGTCAGAATCGCCGGGGGGACGTCCTCAGGGTCTTGATTCACTCCAGCACAGGCCAGGCTTGGCAGGTGCAGAATGTGCAGGGTTCGCGGTTACGGACTGATGCCAGGGCTTGTTACTTGCTTTGAGCAGTACCACTGCTCGTGGGAGACCCAGGTATTCAGAGTCACAAGGCAGTCAGGTCGTCTGGGTTTTTTTTTTTTTTATATATGTCGTTTTTTTAATGTTTGAAATTTTTAAAAAAATAATACATATAATTAAAAGAAACAGTTAAAATATTTTTAAATGTTTTTTATTAACTTTTCAAGAAACAGTGGTGTACATCATAATCATACAGTGCAAGACATACAATTGTACCCTAGGAAATCAAGCAGAAGTAAGGGGTTGGGTACCTTTGACATTACTCGTTACAATTCATCATTGTCCTCCGCGTTTTTTGAGGTTGCTGACCACTGGAGATGCTGGGGTTTATCAGGAGCAGGTTCGAGGGTCGACAGCCCGGTAGGGCTGGGGCCAAATCAGTTGGTGTCTTCCTCTTTTTAGCAGCTGCACTTCAGGTCTTCGTGTTCCTTGATCATCTTTCTTGTTTCGTAATCTGGATCGAAGCAAGAAGGTTCAGGGTGCCCCTAAATACTAAATTTAGGGGCGTTACAGTTAGGGCAAGGGCAGGGACCAATGGGTCCCTGTCCTGGGGTGGGTACATCCCCTAGCCTGCTCCTCTCCTGTGGGAGGGGGCAGGAGCCTAGCTGTGATTGGGCAGGGCTCCCCATCTTCAAGATGGCAGGAGCCCGGGGTCCTGCATCACCTAGCCTCTCCCACCTGAGGGGTGGAGTTGGCACAGGCTGGCACACCCCCCTTTCTGAGGTGGGGGCAAGTTGCGGAGTACAGCAAGTGGTCTGGAGAAGCTCACAAAGGTGGAATGCCTTTGAATCTTTCCCTGCCCATCCTGAGGGAGGAGGCTTGGCACCTCGTCCCAGGATGTGCATTGTTGCAACAGAAACTCACTTTCTCACACCAAGTGAAAAAAATAAGGGAGAATCACGTCTTCTTAATGTGGGATTGGATGTTGTCTTTCCTGCTGACACCAGAAACGGAATGTTTTCCACTTAATATGGCTGAAATAATCCGAAGGCCAGACAATATCCTTAAGTACTTTCTGAAGGAGATTTTGTCTCCTTCAGGATTTCCATACTGATTGGTGGCATATTAAGATGACCATATTGTCTGGCTTTAGGATTATTGCAGCCAAATTTAATGATGGAAGGGTCGGGTGGGGAATTTGACCATGGGGCCTATTTAGAAAGCCTCTTCTGTGGTTTTGCAAGAAGTCGGGGTATCACTAATGTCTTGGGCAATCTGGAGCTATCCATATTATCAGAATAACTATTGGTATAAATGAGATTGATGGAATAGTGTGGAGTAATGGCCTCAACCACTCAATCAAAATGGCATTCCTTAGGGATCCCTGTTCTGGAAATCTGGATACGAAGTCTAAGAATGTTTTGCTTTCTTTTGCTGCAAATAGATCTAGTGAAGGCTTTCCCATTCTTGGAAAATATCTTTTAGAACGTCGTCCTCCAATATCCATTTGTGAGACTCTTCATAGCGTCAGATGAGAAAGTTTGCCTTAACATAAATTTTCCCTGAATTGCGAATGGTTGCCATTTTTGGACAGAGCTCAATTCCCGATCCACTGAGCTTGCATTGACAGAGGTCTTGACCTGGTGCATCCTTTCCCGTTTATCTAATGCATGGTGGTGGTGTTTTTCTGTCAAGGTCTGAATGGTCGATGAGATCTATAGATATGGGAAGAAGGTTTTGAGAGCTGTTGAACAGCTCTGAACTCTAGGTAATTTATGCGGTATGATTTTTCTAATTTTGACCATCGTCCATGAATTGTTAAGTTTTGAGCTCCCCAACCTGCATGTGAAGCATCTGTTATTACTGTTTGCGCGGGAAATTGTTTCTGCCTCTTGCACCACCATGCGGGGGATTCCCTTGCTGTTAAGGTCAGAGTTAGTCTGTCTTCTCAATTGTTTTCTGTTTCGGACCACTGGTCCTCTATGCATTGCCAGAAAGATCCCAGGAGCAACCTCGCAGTGGGATCAATGTTTACATAAAAGGTCATCAATCCCAGAAGTGAGGTTATCTTTTTTGCAGTTGGATGAGGAGTTGAACTGAGAATATAACGTTTCCTGGATAGAAGAAAGTTTCTCCTCCGAAGGAAACACACTTGCCTTTATGGTTTCCAAAGCCACCCCTACATAAGCCAGCCTTTCGACTGGCGTGGATATCGATTTTTGGTTATTCAGGAGTCTCACTGTTATTGTGTAGTTTTTAGGTCTCGTGGCGATTACCTCGCCAAACAGTGGTCTCGCCAGAGACCTATAGTTACCGGCTCAGCTTCCCAGGAGACAAGAGATGGACACACGCATCCTCAAGAATGGGATCGGAGCGGGCCGCACGCGCGTGTGCACATCTCCTGTCTCTTGGGAAGCTCCAATACACACAGTCACACCTCCCCCTGTTTTCGCACATGCATGCGCACACACAGAGACACACACACGAGCGCACATTCACGCACGCACACATACAGAAACACACACACCACCCACCCCCACTCGCCCCCCGCCGCCGCACACACACACACACGAGCGCACAGAGACACCCCCTTGCCGCCCCCCTCACCGCATCGGCGCCACTCCTCCCGGCCCAGGTGGCGCATCGGATTCCGACTCACCAGCCACATCGCCTAGGTCCCGGCGGCCCACCAGCATTAATCCGGCTTCTTCCGTGGAGACTGCTGGTCACACTGGCATTTCCTACCCAGGGAAAGGGCATCACAGGGGCGATACGGGCACCATGAGCGTCAAGGCCGCGCGAGAGAAGCAATACCGTAGGGGAAGGCGCGTGCGAGACGCACTGAAGCGCGTGCCAGGCAGGGTGAGGGTGTCTCTTGCAGCCGGACTCCGTGTACTGCCCAGAGGCGGGACCGGCGCGCGCTTGTTTGGGAGGGTAGGGGGGACAACAAAACACTGTAGTGGAAAAAACAGTACGGATTGTCTTGCAGAGGTTTTATGAAATACTGCTTGCATTTGTACCTTTCATTAGTATTAGACGTAGTGTAGACTTTTCTGCAAAAAATGGGAAAGCAGTGGTCCACATTGGGATTCTGCTGAACGCCACACTGGGACATTGCTGAGGCCCAGATTGAGTCACAAGCGTTAAACGAATGCTAGGGTTCACTGCATACAGTAAATTGCTCCCTAAGTCACACAGCACAAGGAAAGCACCTGTAATTTCTTGGCACTACAAACCAAGGAGGGGAATGATTTGGACTCTACATTTCAATACATTCTCTTGAAAAAAAGAAGGTGGAGATTTTTGGTGATACTGCGTAGCCGGACATGAAAAGTTTTATGAAAGAGAAGTGAACCAGAAATCACTTTCTTGAATAAAGAAGACGTTCCACTGACATCTGATTGGGGCAGCAGACCCCACCCGATGTACAATAAGAAACTCTGAAACAGTTCTGAATTGAGTGCCTCGTTGCATTTTGAAGGAGCAGTGTTGAAGAAGCGGAGCTATTTCACTGTATTATTGTGAATCAGCCTCCCAACATTGAAACCGCCAAGCTCAGAAAAGAGCAAATAAAGTAATGCTCCAAAAATGCAAGCCCAGGAAGCTCTAACAGCAGGAAACAGAAGATCAGAATTCTGGCAGTGGCAAGGGAGTTAATCTCACACCCGAGGGTGGAATTGAAGGCTGGACCATATGAAGTTTGATGGAACACCTTTTGGAATACAACCAAATCAATCGAGGAGGCATGCCTGATACTTGGTATCCTGGAAGATGAGAGAACATAGACAAGTGGTGTCAGACTCTCTTCTGGGTCACCGGGCAATTTCGATATTTTGTCACTGGTGTCTGGCCCACTATGGCTCTGAAATCTTGGCCAACCTTTTTTGCGTGTGTTTCTCAGGATAGTGAGGGTGAGCAGTCCAAGGCTTCTCAGAGAGGTAGTGTGGGGGGCAAGAGCTCTGAACTCTACAATACACCAACAGGAACACTAACTTCATGCCCAGTTCTGGTCTTTTGTGAAAATCACAAAACAAAATACCTTACATTTAAGTTAAGATATGAAACAGATGGCTATATCTATTGTTGGCTCCACGGAAAGCACTAAGCCTTCTTGTTTTACCTGTCGCCTGCCCAAGATCAGGAAGCAGGCACACCGAACCGACACCTCCTCACCACTTCTTGTCAGCCAATAGCAACCCCCATGCCCAGCATACACAGAGAACTACACTGCTATGGCACAGCACTACCAACTGCCTGCCTTCCTGCCCCTACACTGTTACCCCGCGGTGCAGCCACAGGACAGTGGCTACATTGCCCGTGTCTGACCCGCAACACATTGTTCCTGCCATGGAGGTTTCCCACAGCGGGGTGCAGTTAATAAGTACAGGGACCCAAAGATATGTGGCATTGCAGAATAAGAACGGACGTGGTACAGGAGGCTTTTTTTAAATGTATTTATTAGTTTTCACTTTTATATAGCGCAAACTTTACCCGCAGGAATCAGAGCGCTTTAAATCAGCATGCTTATAACAAGCAAGACTAGCACTCTATATTACTGCCAAATTTGCTTAGCATAAGCAACAGCTAACCATTCACAAACAATGTTTATATACCAATTGCAAATAAAAAAATAAAATAATGCAAAGCATTGTCATTTACAATGCCAGTAACTCAAACTTTAATGCTGAGAGACCTATTGCATTGTAAATTCTTGTTTTATTACCTTCTGTGGACAGTGAGCCTTGTAGTTATTTAGTGTCATCCATCCGTGGGCTCTGAGAGTCAGTGAAGCTTTATCTTGAGTAAGTGAGCTGATTTTTAGTGATTTCCAAATTAGCTCCTTGAATAACTGATGGCTAGTAGGCGTGTCCAAAAGCTGCGTAAGCCAAGTAGTAGTTAGGTATTCTTGAAGGTAGGTCCTTGCCGGTCAAAAGTTGCTATCTTCTAGCTCCTTCCATAGAAGGTAATTCAGCATGTTGGTCTCTGCTTTTCTTATTCTGTTACAGCATTATAGGTAGGAACCCCGATAGACAGCATCTGTTTTAACAGTTCAAACTCCAGCAGAATCTGTGCCGGGGATGTAAAGCACGAAAGTGAAAAGATGATTCTACAGGAGCACGCCATTATGTTATCCAAAACTCTCACGTCACAGTTTCTTAGTGGTTCTCCCTGTATGAAATGATCAGTAGAAGTTTGGCTTATACTGCTCGAAGAAGGGGTGCCAGTGAAGGCCCTGCCAATTTCCTTTTAAGGTTTTTACCGCATGAGCCACGCCTTTCCTTTTGATCACTTCTGTTTTTATCAATATTGACCCCTAAATACTTATACTCTTCTGTATTCTCAATCAAGGTATCTCCCTGGAACCATTTTGAAGCTCGTTTTTTGTTGTTATAGGTCATGGTCTTCGTTTTTCCAAGGTTAATGGTAATGCCGTGTGGGGGTCTGACACTTCCTTTTCTGCCTCATGAAGAGCACTTCAGAAAAAGAGAAAGCATTTTTGAGGAAAATTCTTCTCATGAATCCTGATCTTATGGCATTACTCGATGTGTAAGGTCTCAAAACATTGATTGAAGCTTAAAAAGCTATGATAAATTGCGATATTTGTAAAACTGAAGTTCTAATTCTCATGTGCTCACATGAGCAGGAGGAAGGAACTGGCTCATGAAGGTTTAACGCCAATAGGGTGCACTCTGGGTAGAGAAGACTTGTGGATTATTAAAGGGACAGCACCCTTTTTTCTCTCTTTAACCCCTTGCATGCTTGTGATGGAACCGTTCCGTCACAAGCCGTGGGTGAGCTGTGCTTGTGACGGAACCGTTCCGTCATGGCCCGTTCGGCGCGCCTGCGCGGCGCTGATTTGAGCGGGCGCGTTCGTGACTGAACCGTTCCGTCACAAGCACAGCTCACCTGCGAGCCGTGACGGAGCGGTTCCGTCACAAGCATGTGACCGCCGCGCGGCCGCCCTACCCCCTTAGCGCTGCGGCGGAATAGCCGCCGCAGCGAAGGGGTTAAAATGAAAGCCTATAAGGCTATTTTCTGTCTTCGTACATTTTCACCTTTCTTTAAAAAAATGCTGCAAAGCAGGTTTTAAATTGGTATTCAGAATCATTGTATTTTCCCAGAAAAAAAACTGAGCCTTCGATATGCTATCATAGGGTTTATTTCATCATAAAATCAGATGGACATGAATAACTTGTGTACATGAACACAAGAAGTGTTCTGAGGCCATTTGGGCAGCGGGTAATTATTCTAGTGTTTATGACTATCAAAGATCCTATGATGGAGAAGCTGCTTCGCCTATACCGGTTCTCGGTCCACCCAAAGGGAAATGACTACTGAGAACGTGTGATGATGCAGGACACTGGCCCGCTGTTAATAGATTATGAAGATGTACACATTGCTCTGTGTGTGGAACCATAATTAACGAAGAGTTGCTTTGGTTACATAAAGCTAACCTCTACAGACCGCACCATAGTGATGAGGCTATTGCTGGATTTCTTAATCTCATTGGATTATTGGGATAACATCAAAAGGTGGCTTTATGACTTTCCACAGAAGGCGTGTAATGTTCTCTTTGCTGAAGATGATGGACTGTAAGAGAAACATACGCAACCTTTCTTTTAAAATGAAAATCGAAGTTATCCAACAATGAATCGAACAGTGGGTTCTCAAAACACTTTATTCTCGAAGAATACTGCAGAACTGAGTTTCTATTGTTTTGATTTTCCCACAGGTAAATAAGAAGAATTATTTCCAATGCCTCGCAAGCTAAATAAATATCCATTGAAGAAGTCCACTCAGGACACTATGGTACCAAGACATTTTAGATCAATAACAGGCCAACTGGACAGCCAAAATCACGTAAAACACTATGACAAGACAATTATAGACTTTTATAGAACAGGGCATTTCTAGATAATCTGCAGTTAGGTTTTCGGTCCAGATGCTGTACTGAGGGATGTGCTGGTGAAAGTGACACACGGTATGCTTGGGATGACTGGTCAAGGGTCCTTTGATATATTAATGTTGTTGGATTCAAAGTAACAACATGCATGCTTATATGTATACCTTAAAAGGAGGCCATTTGTCAAATGTGTTCACGGGCCAACATTCTCTGCAAACCTTAATTTAAATTGTAGAATAACCTCCCTAAGAAACCCATGCTAAGGTTTTACTTTAAATGTATGCTGAAAACAAAAAAAGGGTTGAGTTGTGACTCTACACGGTTTTCGGACTAATTAAGGAGAAGATCATGAACTAAGGGATCCGTATGGATTAAGAAACATAATTAAGCAAAAAAGAAATTAAACTAATTACAGAGGGAGAAAAGCGGCACATTCTTACCTTACACATAAACTCTTCTACTCGTTCCATGGCATGGTGGGCCTGCAACAGAGGGGCCATGCCCATAAACCCTTCATCTTCTTGAACAGGTTCATTGGGACATTCACTTTCCTCTTGACTCTGTAAGTAGATTAACGTACAATGAGTAATCAGAAATGTTAAAGCTACCAAATTAGCAAATGTGGGTAATTACAAAAACACTGAAAAAACAGAAAGCATAAAAGTAGTGCGAGACCATCTGCCAATTTCTCTGTTGAGACTCAGACAAATGAACCACATTAAAAGATAGTGATAAAAGGAAATATACAGAAATGCAAACATGCGTCTCTGAACACCATTTATTTCACTAGTAATGCAGAAAGAACAGCTTGGCAGACAACACACTAGACAATGTTGAGCCTTGCCCCTTCGCTCATGGGATTTCGACTGGAGCTGTTAATACAATGCTCAAGGTCCTTTAGGAAGGAGAAAAAGAGCTTTAAAGACCCTAGGTGGGGGGTGGAATAGAAAGCAGCGCGAGAAGAACCTCTGCTAGTCTGCACAATGCCTAGTTGGCCAGTATATGTCCTTGTTGACACTGGTGCATGATAAGACCGGTACAGGAGAATAAGAGTGCTCTTCCCCGGCCAATATACCTGTAATGCTACCTGGGGGCTATACTAGCTGACAACTAGCAGGCAGGGAGGGAGGGAGGCGCGCTTCTGGCACAGCAAGCTCGGCTGTAGGGTGGCCGTTCGGCAGGTTTATTGCCTCTTACAAGGATAATGGTTACCCTATAATCTAGTCCCCAATAAGGCAGGCGAAAGTAGGAAGATATAGGATTTCGAATACCTAATTAGGCTACAGAATACCACTTTTGTCATCACTACAGTAGACACACTTAAATACTTTCTGTTTTAGCATACTACAGGTTTCACCAGCCTTCCAAACGGGGGCACCATGGCTAATCAGATTTAACATAACAATTCTGCTGTTCCATGCTCTTCCACAGATTCAATTCTCTTTAATGCACACATGATATAGCAGCATAACTCATTGCTCTAATTAATGTTCCCTGTCGTTCCGCTAGGTGCTAAAATACAGGAATGTATTCTGGGTGGGGTATGCGGGGTGGGGGCAGGTTAAAACTACAGCGTCATGCTACAAGTTCGATCTAACAGTGTCTCTGTCACTACTGCTGCATACGTTTCATCAGTGCGCACAAGAAGGTATTCAAAGTCAGATGAGTGGCATGATTTGTATTCGCAAATAAAGGCTTCCTCCTGTCACAAATTACCTTAAATACGGACTGTGTTTTTTTGATCCAGCAAATCATCAACTTGGGGAATTTAAACTGTTGAATACTATTGATATGCAAGTCCTCTCCTTTTCTAAGAATTGCTACAGCATTCTTATCCTCTTTACTGTTCAATGACCTCTAAATATGTCAATCAATCAATCAATCGATATTAGGTTAGAACACTCTACCAAGCATATTTATCTGGTTGAAACGTAGAGTGAACCTCAGCCCAAGCTATGATGTTACCGTGACCATATCTCTATCAAGATGATCATTCTGAGACAAGGCGTTTTCAGCCACTTATCTGTCACTTAAAAAGGTTTTCTACTTGATAAGGCAACAAAAGTTGATCTAGCCTAGCCTACACTGAACCTTGGATGCCACTGAGCTGCCAGAATCTCAACTGTTGGGACAACTCATCTCTGCAAATTCTACCCACTTTTAGTGGCTCAATCCAGAAAAGGGTCACAAGCCTGCAATATCAAATCAACTTAACATGGTCTTTTAAAATTATTTTGTCATCAATTCCACTGGGAACGGGTGACTAATGCATTGCCAACATAGACAGAGCTCTACAAATACCTTCAGAAAGCCTGGGATGCTGGGAAACGGGAACAGTTAAACACCATTCGGATTCTAGCTTCCAGGGAGGGAATGCCGGTTTTATGTTCCATAAGTGACTGGATGACAAAGTTTTCTCAGTTTCCAAGTTACACATTCTCCAAGTTTAACCAACCAAGTGTTCCAGGTGTACAGTACTAGGCATTAGAAACACCATGATATTAGTCAACAGAGCTACCATAATTATTTATGTGCAGTGTATTATAAAGCGCTAGCTACATCACCCTGGGGCCATTTCCTCTGACATAAATGCAAACTGAATATTCTGTTGTCGATGTGAGGGTCTGATGCTTAGGGGATCTTTTTTAGTAGTGATGAAAGAGATGTGCTTAGATTAAAAAGGTTTGGATACCATTTCATAGGCTTCATACTTAAGATTGTTGTTCTGGAGCAGTGCTTAATTTGTAAATAAATAAGTGCAAGGGCCCTTATCAGGAGGATACTCCCGCTTGTACCACCCATTGCCCTTACCATGCTGCCAGTGACAGTACCAACACAATCACTAGCCATCACACATCTACAAGTGCGACATCTGAGACTATTCTAGGCCCCCAAAACTATTAGAATGGCTTGGGCCGCTGATATTAGTAATTTTTAATGTATATTGAATTAATAAACAACTGTTATTGTGCCGATCTGTAAATTAGGCAAACAGCGCCACCATGTGGCAGTCTGTCATAAGAGCAGGTGTTAACAATTAAGTTCGAGTGCTGAGCACCAGAAACGACCGGCTCAAATTAAGCACTGTTCTGGAGTAACTTATTCACTTCGTTTCAAATTCACTGCTCAAGCAGAGGTTTGTTTGTAGGGACATATGCTAGGCTGCACTTAAGAGTATTGAGTGGATGGCATTCCAAGGCTTGAGCACAGTGCTCCAAATGACCTGCTGTTGTGGAACGGTCATCTGAATCCCTGCCTAGAGGACATTAGGTATAGGAAGCATCGCCTCACTCTGTTGTGGCACACCATTTTACCGGCACATATAGGGAAAGTGCACTCTATTACGGTGAATGCCTGTTCAAAATGCTGGTGGCAACTTACGCCTGCACTCAGTATAGCCCATTAGTGAAAGGCCGGACTGGCAGTCTGCATTTCACTTACAGCCAGAGATACTGCCACAGTTTAAAGGGGGGCTGGAGGGAAGAAGCAGGGACCCTCCCAGTGGCAGATGATGTGCTACTGCACTCACCTGCAGGGGGATGCCTTTGGCACCCATATATCACCTTAAACAAGGGTGCTCTAGGGGGTGCACACTGACTATATGCCTCCTCCATGTGGTGCATAGTCAGTACGCCTCAGAAGCTCCTATGCCTCAACTCCCTTCTCTGCAATAGGATACGGATGCAAAAGCTTAGTCCTCCCTTATTTGCACGGGCCGCACCTCCATGCACCCCACCACATTATGATTGTGCGCTAGTGTTGGCGCCCTTGGCATGCAGCCTGGCTCATTTGATCTTGGCCTTCATTGGGAGCTCGTTATTTTAAGCATGGGCTAGTGTGGCTACATTTCTTAATTTCAGGGGCGGTTTTGCTGGCTAGTTTTTCACATGCTTCTTTTGTCAATGAGCCTCTTTCTGGGTGACGTAAAGACTGGTCTATTACTACATACATGACTAGATATCTTCTGTGCTTCACTCTGTGGATATTTTGGGGCAGTGGTACAAGTACATATGGAGTTTGTTCCCCCTGACCACTGCATTCATTAGAAAAGTGAATGACGGAACAACTCAAAGATTACACTTCAGATTTTTCCATCTAAGCTACCTGCTCCAGCTAGTTTTTTATTTCTCACATCTATTGCCTGGCCCATGAGAGGATTTTGGCTCAACGTAATAAAAATGTCTTCATTCGATTCCCCTGGTGTACTCATTTATGTATCACTTTCTTTAGTGAAAAGTGATCAACGTATGCTAGGCCTAAGCAATGCCAGTACCCTGGTTCAACCCCTGCAGTGGGAGTGCGGACTCGAAGGACAAAGAGAGGATTCTCTAGACAGCATTTTGAAGAGGAGGATCAGCTCTGCCGATGGGTGCATCAAGCCTCCAGTCAGTAAATCTCTAGGATGAGTAATTAGAATGCAAGACTATGTCGAAGCTATTTTGCTATCCAGAGAAAGACAGCTAATACAACTCTCGGGTGGAGGCAGCACTAACAAGTGGCTTCTCAAAGCTCTTTTCACCCCATCTTACAAGCATAGCCAGCGAATTCTAGACCTTAGCATGAAAGAGAACCAACCTTGGGCCAGCGGCTCTGGCGAAGTTCGCTTACACTTTTGAGCACTTTCTTTCGCCAGCCCTGGTTCTAGAATGTAATCCGAGGTAGGAGGGGGAGGGTGCGAGCCTCTCCCAAATAATAAACTGTGCCAAAGCATTGAAGAGCAGTACTGCACTGACCAGCCCAGGAAAGTTAAACGACGACAAATTGAAGCGTTCATAATGTAGAACTATCATCCTTAGGAGACGGGCACAGCACTGACAGTGCAGGAAACACACTCACGCAAATGTATTTTGGGCATGTCTTCATCGTCTCAAGAAACCTTTAAACCGTTTAATAATAAAAAGCTGGCTTGCGCTTCCTGCGAGCCCAGGGTGGCCAAGGCTCGTCAGGTGACTTGCATAATCTGCTGGATTTAAAATAATTACTCCAGGATAAACTCCGCGGTTGGACAGGAGCATAAGCAGGGTGTCTTCAGATCGGGCTCTAATTGAGAAAGGCAAGGACATTACATGCAAGAAAAAGTCTTATTTGTATTGGTAGTTTGAAGAGCTTTTTCTGCAGCCTGACGCCACCGCAAAGGGCTGGAGATGCGAGGGGAGGGCTGGGGATCCGAGGGGAGGGCTGGGGATCCGAGGAAAGACGGGAGAGCCTCGTGAAAAGAATGGACTACCTCAAAAGCTCATTCAATGCAAAATGCAATACAGCGGAAGTGTATTGCATTTTGAATGGCAAACTAAGCTGTGCGAAGTCGCATCGTTTCACCTAAGCAATACACCCATAGTTCACGTGAGAACTAGAAGTATTCTGCTTAGTGCACAAAACATATGTTTTTGCATGAAAATTAAGATTTTGAAAGATTTTATTGCGATATTCGGATTTTGACCATTATTTTCCATACACATTTAGCCCCACACACGTTACATGAGCTCCTGTCAATTGTGCTATCTGTCACTTGGAAAACGTACAAGATGTATGTACATTAGACATATTCTTGTATAATACCATTTCCGTTGAGATAAAACTTGCATAACATTCACTATCGCTGAAAATGTTTGTATGTGACTTAGAACAAGGAAACAAATATCCAGTGAAATGCAAAATTTAGTAAACTGAAAAAAAATCCAAGTACATGTCACACCGCTTTAAGAAAATGTGCGAGTTCCCATCAGACAACTGCCGAATTTTACCTGGCTGCAAAGGAATAGCAAAAGACAATACCATCGCGAACTACAGGAAACTCATGTGACAGGTCCTACTTCTAACATAAGAAGAAATAGATTCCATACCTGTAACTCCTGGCCACCAGCGTTTGTGTCTTTATATGTGCACAAGCTTAAATCAATCCTCATTGCATTGCTGCGAATCCCTGGTAACTTTAAAGAGCGCTAAAATGGCCATAGGCTTCACCAGTGTTTGTTTTGGTAGCACATGCACCTCGTTCAAACCATCCAAACTTTGGCCAATGAGATTGAAATGCTAAACTCTCATCCTCCCCCTGAAGGCCACCATAACCAATAAATCATTGCACAGATTGTTGTGTACATAATAAATGAGCGCGGAGCAGGGAGGGCCGCTTCTGAATATATGAACGACAAGTAAGCTACTTATTTCTTCGACAGCACTGGATCTTTCATATTTTCACACGCATGAATCAAAGTTAAGCAGTACATATCAATTATAACAAGCATTTGCAATGCAATAGGTCTCGCATTAGGAAAGTTTGAGCTATTGGTATTGTAAATGACATTTTTTATTTATGTTTTGTTTTTGAAAATAGCGAAATTAATAGCTTTGTCATTTACAATGCCAATAGTTATAACTTTCGCAAATGTGACACGGGTAGCATTTGTAATGCAATATGTGTTGTATTTACGTGACTTACATGTATTGATATTACAAATAACAATGGCTTTTAATTTTTTTTCAATAATACTTAAATAAAAGTTATTGTAATTTATAATGGCAATAGCTTAAACTTTTGTAAACAACTTTTGTGAAGATTATGTTCAGTATATTTTATTGTGACGAAAATCCAAGACCAGAAGTGAAATATTACCATCTTTTTGTTACATTTGTAATAAAGCTTGAAACATTGAGCGAACATATTTGATCCAGGTGTTGTTGAATAGTTGCACAGATTGATGCTGTGGTGGCGCTGAGTGACGTTGTGATTGCAAACGAGTGATGCTGTGGTACCCCTGAGTGATGCTGTGGTGGTGCAGAGTGATGCTGTATGCTATGCTAGGTTTTGTTTTGCTATCCTATGTTTTGTTTTGTTATGTTATGCTATGTTTTGCTATCCTATGCTTTGAATTGTTATCCGATGCTGTGTTTTGGTATGCTATGCTATGTTTTGTTATGCTATGCTACGATTTGCTATGCTATGCTAGATTTTGTTATGCTATGCTTTCCTCTATTTTATTATACTATGCTTTGTTTTGCTATGCTTTATGCTACGTTTTGTTGTGTTTGGTATGCTATGTTTTGCTATGCTTTTATATGTTTTCTTTTGCAATGCAATGTTTTGTTGTGTTTTGTTAAGCTATGCTATGCTTTGTTGTGTTTTGCTTTGTTTTGTTATGCTATGTGTTGTTGTGTTTTGTTATGCTATGTTTTGTTACGTTATGCTATGTTTTGTTATGCTATGTTTTGTTTGGCTATTCTATGCTTTGTTTTGTTATGCTATGCTATGTTTAGTTTTGCTATCCTATGCTTTGTTTTGTTATGCTATGCTATGTTTTGTTATGCTATGTTTTGTTATGCTATGTTATATTATGCTATGCTTTGTTATGTATGCTATGCTATGTTGTGTTTTGTTATGCTAGGCTATGTTTTGCTATGCTTTGCAATGCTATGTTTTGTAATGTATGCTATGTTTTGCTATGCTTTGCAATGCTATGTTTTGTAATGTATGCTATGTTTTGTTGTGTTTTGTTTTGTTATGCTATGCTATGTTGTGTTTTGCTATGTTTTATTATGCTATGCTTTGTTTTATGTTATGTTGTGTTTTGCTATGTTTTGTTATGCTATGCTTTTTTATGTTATGTTGTGTTTTGTTATGCTATGCTATGCTTTGTTTTGTATTGCTATGTTTTGTTATGCTATGCTTTGTTGTGTTTTGTTATTGTATGCTATGCTTTGTTGTGTTTTGCTATGCTATGTTTTGTTATGCTATGCTTTTATTGTTATGCTATGCTGTGTTTTGTTATGCTATGCTATGTTTTGTTATGTGTGTGTGTGTGTGTGTGTGTGATGGTGTGTGAGGGTGATGGTGTGTGATGGTGTGTGAGGGTGATGGTGTGTGATGGTGTGTGAGGGTGATGGTGTGTGATGGTGTGTGTGAGGGTGATGGTGGGTGAGGGTGAGTGGGTGTGAGACTGACTGAGACTGTGTGAGTGGGGGCGTGTGAGTGAGGGTGTGTGGGGCTGTGAGGGTGAGGGGTGGGTGAGGGGTGTGTGAGGGTGAGGGTGTGTGAGGGTGAGGGTGTGTGAGGGTGAGGGTGGGTGAGGGTGTGTGAGGGTGAGGGTGTGTGAGGGTGTGTGAGGGTGAGTGAGTGAGGGGGTGAGGGTGGGTGAGTGAGGGGGGGTGAGGGTGGGTGAGTGAGGGGGGGGTGAGGGCGGGTGAGGGGGGTGAGGGTGTGTGAGGGCGAAGGTGTGTGAGGGTGAGGGGGTGTGAGGGTGAGGGGGTGTGAGGGTGAGGGGGTGTGAGGGTGAGGGGGTGTGAGGGTGAGGGGGTGTGAGGGTGAGGGGGTGTGAGGTGAGGGGGTGTGAGGTGAGGGGGTGTGAGGGGGAGGGGTAGGGGTAGGGGGTGTGAGGGGGAGGGTGTGGGGTTGTGAGGGGGAGGGTGTGGGGTTGTGAGGGTGAGATTGTGATGGTGAGGGGGTGTGAGGGTGAGAGGGTGTGAGGGTGAGGGGGTGAGGGGGGTGAGGGGGTGAGGGGGTGAGGGGGGGTGAGGGGTGTGAGGGGGTGTGAGGGTGTGTGAGGGTGAGGGTGTGTGAGGGTGAGGGTGTGTGAGGGTGAGGGAGGGTGAGGGTGAGGGAGGGTGAGGGAGGGGGAGGGTGGGTGTGGGTAAGGGGGTATGAGGGTGAGGGTGTATGAAGGTGAGAGGGTGTGTGAGGGTGAGAGGGGGTGAGAGGGTGAGTGAATATGAGAGGGTGAGTGAGGGTGAGAGGGTGAGTGAGGGTGAGAGGGTGAGTGAGGATGAGTGAGGGTGAGAGGGTGAGTGAGGGTGAGAGGGTGAGTGAGGGTGAGAGGGTGAGGGGTGTGAGGGAGTGTGAGGGTGAGGGAGTGTGAGGGTGAGGGAGTGTGAGGGTGAGGGAGTGTGAGGGTGAGGGAGTGTGAGGGTGAGGGGGTGAAGGGATGTGAGGGTGAGGGGTGAGGGTGAGGGGGTGTGAGGGTGAGGGAGTGTGAGGGTGAGGGAGTGTGAGGGGGAGGGAGTGTGAGGGTGAGGGAGTGTGAGGGTGAGGGAGTGTGAGGGTGTGAGAGAGTGAGGGGGTGTGTGGGGGTGTGAGGAGGAGGGGGTGTAAGGAGGAGGGGGTGTGATGGGGAGGGAGTGTGAGGGGGTGCATCAGGGGGAGGGGAGGCATGAGGGTGTGTGAGAGTGAGGGGATGGGTAAGAGGGTGTGTGAGGGTGAGAGGGTGTGTGAGGGGGAAAGGTTGTGTGAGGGTGAGTGAGGGGGTGAGTGAGGGGGTGTGTGAAGGTGGGGGTGGGTGAGGGTAGAGGTGGGTGAGGGTGTGTGAGGGTGAGGGGTGTGAGGGTGAGGGGTGTGATGGTGAGGTGTGTGAGGGTGAGGGGTGTGAGGGTGAGGGGTGTGAGGGTGCGATGGAGGGTGAGGGGATGTGAGGGTGAGGGGGTGTGAGGGTGAGGGGGGGTGAGGGGGGTGAGGGGGGGTGAGGGTGAGGGGGTGAGGGGATGAGAGGGTGAGGGGTGTGAGGGGGTGTGAGGGTGAGAGGGTGTGTGAGGGTGAGAGGGTGGGTGAGGGTGAGGATGAGGGTGGGTGAGGGTGAGGATGAGGGGGTGTGAGGTGAGGATGAGGGGGGGTGAGAGTGAGGGGGTGAGAGAGGGGGTGAGGGTGAGGTGTGTGAGGGGAGGGTGAGGGGGTGTGAGTGTGTGGGGGTGTGAGGGGGTAAGGGTGGGTGAGAGGGTTGTGAGGGTGAGGGTGTGAGGGTGTGTGAGGGTGGATGAGGGTGGGTGTGAGGGTGAGTGAGGGTGTGTGAGTGAGGGGGTGTGAGGGTGAGTGAGTGTGAGGAGGTGTGAGGGTGAGGGTCCGAAGTAAATGGTGGCAGGGCAGACATCATAAGACAGAGAGAAGAGACTGCGTGGTGACTGCGTTGGTCAGTTTCAGAATCAAAAGGGGCAGAGTCAGTACAGTCTGCGAGGGATCAACGTGTCTAGAGGCAAAGCATAGCGGATGTAAAATTGCAGCTAGCAAGTCGTGTGTTTTCAAGCTGAGTGTCCCTAGAGAGATGGCAACATAGCAACAGCATTTGAGGACAAAGGCTACTGTAAACAAGCACGGTAGGCTTTCACTTTCGTCCAGAAAAAAACGAGAAAGGTGCAGAGAACGCCGAACAAAACACGGCTTCCCCACGAAATGGATGCAAAAAAAACCAAAGCTCTCTGCATTGCTGTGGCGGGGGCCGGGAGCACATTTCTTTGAAGTCTGATGGGGGTGGGGGGGCAGGGGAGCGGCTTGGGAGCAGATTCCTTTGAAGTCTGATGCTGAGGCTCAGACAAATGGTGGTGTGCGAGCGGCTTCCTTTGAAGTCTGATGCCGAGGCCGATGGTGTTTGATGTGCACAGGCCTGCCTCAGACGCCTGCCTCACATGAACTGTACGTGATCCGCTGGCTAGGTAGACTTTTCGGACTGCTTACTATAATCTCGCCTATTCAATCCCTAACGGGATAGAATAGTCGAGACCTGAAAAGGTGTTCAGAATAGATGGTCTTCCAATCCAACGTCTCGCTGCAGAGCGCACCGCTCAATGATCACGTAGTCTAGTTGCAATTTTGATTCCGTGCAAATGTGTGCCAAGGAGGAACACAGCTGTCGAAATATTGACAAGTAAAAGAAAATGCAGTGCTTACAGGTGAGCGGGTGTGTTGTGTGTTTGGGGTGGTGAATTAGGAGATCTGTGGAAGTAGATTAAGGAAAGAGAGAAAAAAGGATGCTGAAGAAGAAAGACATGAGGTGTAACTTATGGATGGAGGAAATGTTAAGGAAAAAAGGGCGTATAGATCTAACATTGAGTGAACATAATGGGTGTGATTGAGACACCCTGAAGAAACCTTCCACAGGCCTCAGTAATGTTTTTATTCACAGTCTCGTAATTAAAACTTTTTAATATTAATTATGTACAACAAAGTCATTCACAAAGCCAATAGTCCTGGCTGGTTTCAGGTGCACGTCAGTTGTTGTGCTCCATATATAGATGCAGGGTTGTCCTTTGCTCAAAGAGTCCTGGGCAAAATCAAATATGGCACCCAATATATTGCTCCCTCCCCTCACTTTTAACTTCAGCCTTTTCAAAGTGGTGTCAGTGGTGTAACAAAACTTAAGGGGGCCCCCTGCAAAGTACATGGAGGGGTCCCCTACGCTGCGTACCCATTCAGAAGCTCTCCGGCTCACCTGTTCACAGTGTTGGAGAGGACCCCTGGAACTATGGGCACCCCTGCACTGCTGATGATGCAGGGTCTATTGCCACTGAGCAGTGTACATAACATTACCTCAATCAAAAGATCCCTGGCAGTGAATGTGCTGAACCAAGACTGGGTAAGAATGGCAGCATTACTGGTTATATAAAGTCTATTCCCTGCCACCTTCAACACTCCTGACCTTGTCTCCTCCTTGCTACTGCACACGATCTTAATATGAATGAAAAAATATTTTCCGGGAACATAGTGTGATGGAAAGAACGTGTCACTAAGTTTTAATGTCGACTACAATTTTTGATTCCTAAAATACCGATTTGTTGACCCACAACACATCATTAGTATTCCACGTACGGCGCAGTGAATAGCTGGTGCCTGGTGAATGTTACCCACTATTACAATACTAAAGGATGGCTTATCCAGGTTACACAGAACTTTACCTACAAGGCCTCTCAACATATTTTTCAGACGTCACGCTGAGGTATTGACCAGGAATGGAGGCTTTTAAAGGTCTTTTGCAGATGTTCGAAATTACCTAACTTGCATTTGCACAAATGTAGCCTCTTTTCCAGGTTTGAGCAGTTTCTAACATGTTCAACCGTGTGTATTCTTAAACGTGCTTTTAGTACACCTCTGAATTTCCTCAGCTGTAAAACTACGTATACTAATATTTTGTGCTTTGCACATTTATCAAGGTCCAGATGAGAAAAAGTCCTACAGCCTACAAATGAGCAAAGGTGCATGCCGACACTATGTTTGCAATGATGAAAGAAATGGTGAACAATATCTTGACTGAATAGACCACTGTGTTGCGTCATATATGCAAAAACCCCAATAAAATCTGATTGGAAAAAAATGGTGCGTGTCGGCACTGTTAGCTGCAAGCACGTATACCTCAGTGTATCAGGCTGCTCCACCTTTTAATAGTGAAGCAATTATGCGTTCCTAGTAAAATAATTTCCAACTTGAAAATGCGTTCGTCATTTTACAGTCAATCAGCTAATGCGCGTGACGTTAATCGCTCTACAATGGAATGGAGGGCACCTTGCATGGATAACATGGGTCAGGTCAGTCGAGGCTGGCAGGGCAGCGCAGTCCGCGATAAATGCTTATTCATATCAACGTATTTAAAATGAGGCCTCCTTCAAATGTAGGTTATTTGTTCACTTTCCACAGTAAATCGCTGTAGCACTGGGTAGGGTGGAAAGAGATGCTGTTGATACACAAATAAATTATAACATCTAGGGCAGACTAGCAAAGCCCGACATCACCACGGCCACCAGGGAAAGCAAAACCATTCAACAACTAGGCCCCACAATGCACTGCGTGCACATGAATTCTTACTTAATGTAGCCCACAACCTCTTCCCACCATGGAACCAGGTGTTTGTTCTTCACATATTCTTGAGTAAAGCCCGCGTTTAAGGTTACTGTACACCACAGCAAGCAACTTACCTTTCTTGGATTGAGTGCTTCCGGTCCACGGTTTGATGCAGCTGAGCCCCATTATCGTGAGAGGCCTCAGAAGACAGTGAAGCGAAGTCACTGTGGTGACGAAAAAACGGTTATTTCCATGTCCCTGGTTCTCTCAGTTCTTCTCTGATATACATCTGGAAGCATATGAGCTTTCATGGAGATAAACCCATGGTTTGTTGAAAAAAGTCAGCCGAGCCCCCAACGTAACAGAAACTCATATTGAAAATCCTGACATATTTGAGCACCCGTCTCTCTTAAACCACCTACTTTACTGCTGTCTGTTGCCTTCCAACAAGTCAACATTCTGGTTTGAGTGGGCGCTGACTGCTCAGAGGACGAGGGACTCTGTCTGCGTCCAAGGACAGGCTTCCCCTCTTCTGAAGCAGTCACTGCTGCATGCCAATATTTCATTAAAAGCAATTTACCTAATGCGACTTTTTCGTTAGCAAATGCAACAAGCGGCAGAGCTGGGAAGTACCTAGTTTCTACCACGAAATTCTAGGTTTCTATTCTCTCGATTCTTAAACCGAAACCAACTGCTTACACTGTGTGCTGTGTCATATCTACTGCCTCAATCAACGAGTCTTACCTGAACCGTAATGATGGTGCACCTGGACCTGGACTATGAGCTAATCACGCCCCCAAGCTGCACTTTTAGAAGCTGGAAGGGCTGTGGAAGGGGGGGTCTTCTCTGCACAGGCGAGACACAGAGGGCGGGGCCACCAGCACAGACAGGAAGCGGACGGGAGCCTACCCCGCGCTCCTGTGAAGAGAAGGGAGCAAGCCACCTACGATTCCCGTGCAGCCGCCACTACCGCGGGATGAGAGGAGTCCGACAGACCCGGTGGGGGGGGGGGCGGGGCGTATTGCCGGTGCCTGCCCCCCCCAGCGAGGGAAGGGGGGGGGGCGGAGGGGTGTGTGTGGGTTTTTTTTTTTTTGCTGGGAATCTGGGACAGGAGATGTGCACGACGCGTGAGTGAACGTGCACGCACACCCGATTAAATCGCTGCGCGTGCCCATCCCCTGTTCAACATTCCCAGCAAGTGGATAACATACGGTCTTTCGCTGGAGGCAGCGCTTCGCGCTAACACCAGCTCGACCTAAAAAGCAGGAAGCATGCTCACTTTTACTGAAACAGGTTACGCAGGACTGCCTATCAAACTGCCCGAAAATGTGGAGCAGCGTCACCACACTGCTTTCCAGCAGTGTAAAAAAGAGAAAATAAAATAACACAAAGTTTTTACTTTATTTTTTCCTGCTAAAGCAGTTTTGAGGGTTGGGCCTAATCAGCTCACAGAGCAGGGGGAGGAGTGGTGAGCACTTTGTAAGTGCACATGACTTTTTGGCTGGCCGTCTTCGACTGGTCAAACAATCAAGCATACTTTGCATATTCTACACATAGGCTGGATTACAGCTCTGGTGGAGAACATGCCCAGGCTCCCTAGCCTCGTCTGAGTGCCAAACTATGGCACTCAGACCAATCACAACGCTCCATTGCAGGGCTGGGACTGGCTCAAAGGAGCCTTGGTGCTTCCTGCTTGGTTCCAGCCAGAAGACACACAGAAACGACCGAGGAGGGACACAGGGAAAAGGTAATTTCCTCGCTCCCACTGTCTATCCGGCCTCTCCCCAATCTCTCTACTATTTCCCCACTCTCATGCCTCTCCACTTCCTCAAGTACCTTGTCCACTTGCACACCTGACATACCAGTTGTGTGCTTTCACACCTACCTCTTATGTCTCTCTCCACTTCCTCACCAGCCTTTCCTGTTCCCCTGCTTACCCACTCTCTGTCCGAGCTCTTCATATCTCTCCCAGTATCTCAGTCTCACAATGCCACCATTGGTATATTCTGTCTCCTTTCAGCCTCTCCCTCACACTTTCACCATCTCCACTCTGCCAGCCTCGATCTCACTGCTCTGCAGGTTGAATCCTTTGAATTTCCAGAAAGCCAACCTGTTGCTGTGGCGTGGTCATGGGAAGTGTGTTTGCCATTCTGATAAATGTATCCCTGTTGAATAGCTGGGCTCACACACTTCAGTTGTGGTATTTACACCCCACCATTTTAAACTGTCACCATCCGCCACTGCCTATTGCTCGAATCGAACACTTTGGCCATCTTAAAAATGCCCAAACAGGTTAGACTTAGCCAAAGGAGTTCTCACCCCACTGGTTAGGGCATCCCGAGGGGGTCATTCCTACCCACTAGCTCGTGACAGGCATACATGTGGCACCTCCAGGCAGCCACTTCAGAACACTCCTAATCCGTGGAAGATAAGAAAAGGACTGAATCTGCTGTTTGAGACCAGATACTACCATAGAAGTGTGGGTTGATACCATTTATGGAATATGTAATCCACTTGATATTTGTGAAGCTTCCACTCGTGACAATCCGATAGAATTTGCCGCCCAGGGAGATGCTCCACCGTTATGTCCACTTAGTAGGAAAAGGCCCAGTCCTATTGCATCCGGACCTCTTCTAACAGTGGCCAGGACAACATTCCTTCCTGCTTCGTGATGTAAAATATGGATGTTGTATTGTTCATCTAGATTAGGAGTTGCTTGACTTGCAAGTCTTGGGTGGAGCGCCCGAAGACCCAGTCTTATGGCTTCGAGCTCTATGTTAATGAGATGAAGCTCTTTTCTGCGTCTGACCAGCGACCTTTGGTCAACAGTACTTGATTGTGTGCTTCCCCAACCCTCCATAGATGCATCAGTTGTGAGCACCACTCTGACTGATGGAAAGGGAGCCTGTGTTAGGATTCATAGGGCACCACCACTGTATGAGTGCCTGTTTTAGGCGTTTTGTGATGTGGACTGTGTTTTCCCATGTGCCTCTACTGGCTGTCCAATCTTGCTAAACAGGCCTCATTGAGAGCCTGGAAAAGGCTATAAGACTAATGCAGGATGACATTAGGCACAGCAGAGATTTGTAATACCGGATAGTGACCAACTGCTTGGCAGTGAAGGTCTTTGCCATGGATTGAAGCTTTATCAATCTGTCCAGCTAAGGAAAAGCCTTTTCCAACAGTGTGTCATGTATCGCTCCTAAGAGGTGAAGCGAATATGCTACTTACCAGTATGCATCTGTTCTTGGCATGTAGGGCTGCTGACATTCATATCTGTGCATAGATCGCCGCCTAGTGTTGGGTCCGGATGATCGCACATTGTTGTCCTGGAAGAGTCTTCGAAGTATCACAAGATAGGTGGCTCCTCCCCTGGACTACAGTGCGCATGGGCATCGACTCCATCCTCAGATTGTTTTTAGCCATTGTGGCCAAGATGAATGATGACCATGCTAGAAGTATGTGTGAATGCTGCAGCCGCTACAGGCGCCGGGGAGGAGGGCGGGCGATATGAATGTCAGCAGCCCTACATGCCAAGAACAGATGCATACTGGTAAGTAGCATATTCGGTTCGAGGCATGTGGGCTGCTGAATTCATATCTGTGCATAGAATACATAGCAGTCCCTCCATTAACGGTGGCCGCCCGTGCCAGCTGCAGTAGTTTGGAAAAGAGTTTTTAAAACAGCCTGTCCTACAGCTGCCTGCAGTTTGGAGTGCACATCAACACAGTAATGTTTTGTAAATGTGTGTGTGGTAGACCATGTGGCTGCTCTACATATGCCTTCCAAAGGAATATTTCCAAGGAAAGCCATGGAGGCCCCCAACTTTCGGGTGGAGTGGGCCCGTGGTGGAATGGTGAGAGTGCGCTTGGCTTTCTGATAGCAGATCTGAATACATTTAACGATCCACCTGGCTATACCAGCCTTGGAAATGGGGTTACATTTGTGTTTTGGCGCAAAGGCAACAAAGAGTTGTTTAGTCTTCCTAAAATCCTTGGTCCTATCAATGTAATACATTAGGGCCCTTTTGACGTCAAGTGTGTGGAGCATTCTCTCCGCCAGTGACTCTGGATTTTGGAAGAACACAGGTAGTTCTATAGTCTGGTTGATATGGAACTGAGACACTACCTTAGGAAGGAATTTAGGGTTAGTGCGAAGCACCACCCTGTTAGAATGAATTTGAATAAATGGCTCTTGGATAGTTAGTGCCTGGAGTTCACTAACTCGTCGTAGCGACGTAATCGCTATAAGGAAAGCCCCTTTCCATGTTAAGAATCGAATCTCGCAGGAATGCAGTGGTTCAAAAGGGGGACCCATCAGCCTGGTGAGGACTACATTGAGGTTCCACTCCGGAGCTGGTGGCGTCCGCGGAGGAATGACTCATTTGAGTCCTTCCAGAAAGGCTTTAATGGCAGGCACCCTGAAAAGTGAGAGGTGCTGTCTGTTTTTGAGATAAGCAGCCATTGCGGATAAATGTATGCGAATGGAAGCATAGGTCAGATTACATTTGTACAAATGTAAGAGATAACAAATGATGTTTTGAATAGATGCATCCAGCGGGTTAATGTTGTGGCCTGCACAATAAATGACAAACCGCTTCCACTTCGCCGCATAGCATGCTCTGGTTGTGGGCTTCCTTGCCTCCCGGATGATGTCCATACAGTCAGGAGGTAAGTTGTGGTAGCCAAGCTTTAAGACCTCAGGAGCCAGATCGCCAGGTTGAGCTGTTGAGGATCTGGATGCTGAATGTCGCCATGGCTCTGCGTCAAAAGCCTGGGTGTGAGGCGCAGCCTTTGATGCGGTACCACGGACAGTTCCAGAAACGTGGTGTACCATGGTTGGCGAGCCCACGTTGGAGCAACCAGGATGAGAGTCATCGAGTGCTGCTTCAGCTTGCGTGCCACCAGCGGTATTAGAGGTGCTGGGGGAAAAGTGTACGCAAATTTGCCTGACCAGTTCATCCATATCGCATTGCCTTATGACTGTGGGTGTGGAAACCTGGCGGCAAAGCTTCGGCATTTTGCATTCTCCTTTGTGGCGAACAGGTCTATCTCTGGATGACCCCACCTTTGGAAGTACGGATGGAGTACCGATGGATGTATCTCCCACTAGAGCATTTGGTGGCTGTACCTGCTGAGCAGGTCCGCCATCTGAATGTCTTTGCCTGGGAGGTGTTCTGCCATGAGGAAGATGTTTCTCTGAATGGCCCACATCCACATGCTCTGAGCCAGATGAGACAGCTGTGGAGAGTGTGTTCCTCCCTGCTTCTGAATGTAGTACGTGGCCGTCATGTTGTCCGTCCGGATCAACATGACCTTGTTGCACAGATGTACTTTGAAGGCTTTTAGTGCCATGAAGATCGCCATCAGTTCCAGAACATTGATGTGCATCTTCCTTTGCTGTGGTGTCCATAGTCCCTGCACAGTGTAATGGAGTACATGAGCTCCCCATCCATGGAGAGAAGCGTCCGTCGTCAGGATGATCTGTGGTAGAGGCTCTTGGAACGGTCGTCCCTTGCAAAGGTTTTGTGGATTTCACCAATGTAGAGAGTTGTACGCCCGACCGCTCATCAACACTAGGTCTTTCAACTGTCCGTGAGCCCGAGTCCACTGACGTGCTAAGCACTCCTGAAGCGGACGCATATGTAGTCTCGCGTACGGGACTATGGAGATGCAGGAGGCCATCATGCCTATCAACTGCATGAACACTCGCGCTGGAAGAGAGTGTTGGGGTCTGAATCTTTGTATCAGCGATTGAATGGTGTTGACCCTCACTGAATTTGGCTGTGCTGTGGCTGCCAGAGTGTTTATCGTCGCACCCAGATACTGCCATATGTGGGCGGGTTGCAGGTGGGACTTTGGGTAATTCAGTGAGAATCCCCGATCGTGAAGAAGGTGAATGTTGTGGGACATGTGGGTGGCACACTGCTGGGCTGACTTTTCCTGGATGAGCCAGTCGTCCAGATAAGGGTAGACGTGAATGTTTTGTCTCCTTAGGTGCGCTGCCACCGTCGCCAGGCACTTCGTAAACACCCTGGGTGCCGTGGTGACCCCAAAAGGCAAAACCTTTAACTGGTAATGTTGGTTTTGGATGGTGAACCAGAGGTATTTTCTGTGTGACGGGTGCAGCGGAATGTGAAAATACGCATCCTTTAGGTCTAAAGTTGCGAGGAAATCCCCCTGACTGAGCAATGGAAGTACTTGCTGCAGGGTCAGCATATGAAAGTGCTCCGATAGAATGTACTGATTGAGGGGTCTGAGGTCCAGTATGGGTCTAAGGGACCCGTCCTTTTTTGGTATCAAGAAGTACAGCGAGTAAACTCCTGTGCCTCTTTCTTCCACAGGCACGAGCTCGATTGCCCCTTTTTGCAGCATGACGATGACCTCCTGCTGCAATAAGTGCAAGTGCTCGTCGGACATTGGACGGTGTCTTGGGGGCAAGTTGGGTGAAGTGAATGTTAACTCCAGACAATAACCTTACTGTATGAGCTGTGTGACCCACCTGTCTGTGGTGATGGATTTCCAGACCGGCAGGAACTGCTGAAGTCTCCCCCCGACCGGTGTTGCGTGGTCGGGGGGCAGTGACAAGGCGTCACTGTTTGTTGGTGGCAGAAGATCTGGAGTTGTTGTTTCCCCGACCCCTGCCTTTGGCGCTGTTACCACGATATCCACCTCGACTTTGTTTGGTGTATGTGGACTGCGTGTTGCCTTTGTAGTACTGCGTGGTTTGGGAGAGCTGGCCTCTGGAAACGCCTCTAGTGCTTGAGCGACGAAAAGACCCTTGATGTAAGTAGGATCAGTAGGCGCTAGTTTATTCTTCTTCTCAATCCTAGGGTTTATCACCCTGACTCTGGTAGGCTCCTTAAAGATCTCCCCAGCATGTTTTAAGACACCCTTCAACAAAGGTAGAGTCTTGACAGTTCTTTCTGAGACAGAAAAGGTATCAAAAAGAATGTCCATTTCAATGGGGTCAGCAGGGAGCTGGACGTCATGATTTTTAGCTGCCCGTTCAATGAGGGCATTAAACGCTGCTGAATCCTCTGTAGGCGACGTTTTCACAGAATAGAGTTGAGTGTCTGGGGCAGAGTGAGGATCACCTGGGTCAGCACCAGCTGCCCAGGGTTCATTGGTATCTTCAGGGTCTGTGTAGACAGGATAGCTGTACTCATCCTCATCATCGCCTTCCCCAGCGTCCACGTCAGAGTAAGTGGGTGAGACATCATGGGCATGTGGAGAAAGTGGTTCCACAAGAACAGGAGTCGAAAAGGAATCCTTTTTCTTTAAAGGAATTTTGTAGGACTCCATTGGCTGTTCCGGGGCAATTTTCCGTTTATGGAGGAAAAGTCTGCCCGTTTCGGCATCGATAAAGTGTTCTTGTTGTTCTTCCAATGAAGATTGTCGATGCTTCAAGGTTGGGACCACCGTCGTCGACTTCGGCACCGAGGGAAGCTTCTCGGGCACGCCGGCGCCCATCCTAGGGTTGAAAGCCTTCGGCGCCACCTTCGGCGGCAACGTGAAGTGAATGGGCGTCGACGCTTTGTGAGGTTTCTCGACCGGCTTCGAAGATGGAGGATCTTTCGGCCGACAGCCGAGCCCTTCTCCTTGATGCGCTTTAGGGAGTCCGCCATTTGCTTGGAGAAAGCTGCGGACGGTTGCGTCGAGCCGACGGGATCCTTCGAGGCACCACTAGGCGTGGACTCGCGGGTTGCGCCGCTCTTGGCCTTGTCTTGTTGACGCGTAGTCTCGAGAACCTTCGGATCACCGAGTCCTTTGTTGGTGTCGACCGTCTTCGGCGCCGATTGACTCGGCTCGACCACCTTGACCTTTGTCTTCGGCGTGGCAGACTTCGTCTCAACGCCCTTGACCTGTGTCTTCGGATCGACAACACCCTTCTGCTTTGTCGGCGTCGACGGCTCCGAGGCCTTCGATCCGACCAAAGTAATGCGCACTTTCGGTTTCGAGGGGGGCACCAGTGCTTCTGCTTGCGTCGAGACTTTCGGTTTCGATTTTGCAGGGTGCGGCTCAATAGTAATGTCCGTAGCCGAGCCCGAAGGCGGGGCCGTAAAACCCATAGTAAGATCTTGGGTAAGGCCTAGTGGCGATCCCTCGACCTGAGCCTTCTGAAGCGTTACGGCCCCATTGTCAGTTTGAGTTAGCTCTTCGCTCAAGCTATCTTCCATGGCCCCACAGGCCCCGTCGTCGTCTCCTACCTCGTCGACGACTTCTTCAGCTTCGAACATTTCAGCGTCCGCGTCGTAGTTATAGTCGACCTCCGACGCGTGATTCGACAGGTTTTCACCAACTTCCCGGTCAGCTCCCTCCTCATCATCCCCGGCACCGAAGATGTCCACAGGCGCCGGTGCAGTTTGCTGGGCCTCCTGGAGTGCAGCGCGTCGATGCTTAAGCGTCTTCTTGAACCTGAAACGGGAACAAGCCATGCAACTGGCTTCATCATGATCCGGCGACAGACACTTGTTGCACACCGGGTGGACGTCGATGTGGGGATACTTGGAGTTGCAGACGGGACATCTCTTGAACGGGCTCCGTTCCATGATGAGTAGTCGATAGGGTCTGTGGCGTCGACTGGGCCCTCCGCGCCGAAAGCACGCGGTTCTATGGAATCCGGCTCGAAACCGAGCTGGAAGAATTAGGCACCAAACGCAAGACTTTACCGACGAAGAAAACGAAAGACCTTTTGGCCTTAAGAAAGTTTTTTATCGATTCCGACTAGAGGGAACCAATATACATCCGAACCCAATGGCGGAAAAAAACAATCTGAGGATGGAGTCGATGCCCATGCGCACTGTAGTCCAGGGAAGGAGCCACCTATCTCGTGATACTTCGAAGACTCTTCCAGGACAACAATGTGCGATCATCCGGACCCAACACTAGGCGGCGATCTATGCACAGATATGAATTCAGCAGCCCACATGCCTCGAACCTTTGTCTCTGGTTCCACAGAAAACTTCTTGATGTTCAGTGTCACGCCTAGCCAGAGAACCGAGAGATGCAGACGACTGTAGAAGCTTTTGACTCTTCCCTTAACACCATAACAAACCAATCATCCAAATCCTGCATTTCGGGACAGTCTCTACCACTCCTTTAAGAAGGAGGAGAATTTCCTTTTGCAGTGCCCTCAAATGAAGACAATGCTACTTCCTGGGTGGAAAGACTGGCATTTTCCGTAGAAACTCCAACATATGACCCAAGTGTAATCTGCTACACCCATTGGTCCGATGTTATGGACTCCCATGCAGGGGCAAAAAGGGAAATTCTTAGCTCTATCCAGTAAGATGAGGATCCTGGGGGTGGGGTGGGGGCAGATGTAAGGAGTCAAGCTTGCTTTTGGTTGTCCTGAGAGCGCATGCAAGGTACTACTCTTTCGCCCAGAAGATCTGTCGTATCCTGACTTTGGTTTCTGTTGGGTGCATAGCCCTGTTTGTATCTGGGCTACCTTTGGAGAAAATACAGATGGCCTTGTTGTCCGTACCGATTAAAGCCTCTCCAAAAGCCTGTGATCTTTGTGAGCCACCAAAATGTGTTAAGTGAGGAGGATGGTATTGGAAAGCACACAGAGATTTTGACACATACTTATCTGTTTTAATATTCTGCGAGGCATCATCACGCTTTCTAATCTGGGCGATTTCTTAAAATAGTATATTTAGTATTTTTACTTGGACTTCTGGACGGAAAGCTGCAGATCTCAGTCATTCCTGTTTTCTTAATGCAACCACTCAGCCCAGC
This sequence comes from Lissotriton vulgaris, assembly GCF_964263255.1. Taxonomy (NCBI): domain Eukaryota; kingdom Metazoa; phylum Chordata; class Amphibia; order Caudata; family Salamandridae; genus Lissotriton; species Lissotriton vulgaris. Next base: position 116,578 of record NW_028243866.1, on the reverse strand, counting down.
TGGCAAAAGTCTGCATTTGAAACGTCCATTTTAGCGTCAATGATTGCTCCTGATGTTGTTGCTCCCTCTTTGATGATGGCTTTAACAGTTTTCCCTCTTATCCTCTGGTACAACGTCGATCAGTGGCAAGATGTCATGACTCATGTAGCAATCAAAACGACCCAAAAATGTTAAGCCGTTTGCAGCCTTAGTTGATATTGTCACCTGGGAAACAACTCTACAGAGGAAATGATCTATGCATCTGCAGTGCCACTCAGGGGTGTGCAGAAAATTGAGTGATCTGTTTCTTTCATCTGTGCTGGGCCACAGACTGGGGCCCTGTACTTCTTTTGTAAATGGGGCACCACCACTGGTGTTTTCACCAATTGTAGGCCTTCTGACAAAACTAAGTCCAGTATAGGCATGGACCTAATAGATTTGTAAGGATGTTCCTTGAAGTCATACAGCAAGCATTGCTGAACCACTGAGATCATTGGGAGTTTGACATTTCTACCCGATTTTTCATCAGTGTATGGAAATGGGCTATGCCGTCTGGAGGACAGTCTGATTTGACAAGTGATTTGTCACCTTTGCTTGGTATGATACAGGCACCCCACTTCTCATTACTCCATCATCTGTTAGTTCTCTCTCTTCTTCCAAATCAGAATACACTGACCCGATAAGTTCTCATCTCCCAGAAGTTGGCAAAACCAGTGGTGGAGTGACTGACCTTGGAGGCTGGGTTGTTCAAGGTGAAGGGCGTGTAGGTGGCAGAGACGGCATTGGTGGAAGAGGAAGGGTGGACACATGTTATATGGCAGACTGCTGAGAGAAGTGTCTTTAAAAGGTGCCCATCATCATCTACAGAGAAAGGGTCATAAAAATGCAGCAGGCACCTGCAGGACTTCAGAATCTGTACAGAAACAACGAGGTGCATAGTATTGAAGAGGATGAAAGGTATGAAAGTCAATGCCTTATAATGAAGGCTCCCTGTTTTCCGTTTTTACTGATTTTTACAGATAAATACAGACAGAAAACCATTTATTTTGTTGTCTGTATATATTTTAATAAGTGGATAAAAATGGAAATTGGGTGCCTTTTGAGTGATCCTAAGTGCACTTTGCCATGATTGCCAGGACAATAACTGTGTGGATTGATAGGTAATGAGGTTAAAAAGAAAGAATTTTTGTAAAAAGTCCTAAACAGCAGTAGATATGCACAAGGCTGATACTGAAATGTGCATAGTTTCATATAAGTGCATTGATTTATCTTCTGCGGGTGTTAATAATACTGAAACCTGGCAGGCATTCAAGCATGACTGCATATTTACTGGTTAAATAAACCTGGAAATATACCAGTTTCAGCGTTATTTTTTCACAAAACCCATAATAAATATGGATAAATACAGATAAAGTTGGCAAAAAATAAATACGGATAAATACAGACGGAAATGTCAGAAAAATAAATACCATAAAACCGGGAGCCCTACGGAATCATACTCCTAGTAAGAATCTTCTTCATCCAAAGCATCTCCCTCAAACTTCAGGACGTAATGCACATATAACTGCATAGCACTATAGGTAGTCTCAGAGGTGTCCTGATTGCTGAAATCACCTTCTAATCCAGAAGTTGGGAGAGAAGGCTTGCTGTCAACTTTATAGTTGAAAATGTGACTGGTGTAGTAAACTGTTGTAAACGAATGTGACCTTGAAGATGTTGAAGGAAGGGCCACTGTTGATAACAGGAGTAAAGACTTCCTTGGTGTCGTTGATGATGGTCTCATTGTAGTAGGAACTCTAATCAACTACGAGGGTCTGGTCGCTGTTGACGGTGATCACGTCATGTTGACGATGTCTGTCCCATAGGTGGCAGGAGGAGTGATGTTGACAATTGCATCAACAAAAACAGTGTTTCTTTTCCTTAGTCATACACAATGACGTGGAAGCCACCGATAGGGACTGAATTTCAGTTAGAAAATCAAGTGAGCTGGATTTTCGCTCAGGCTTTTGTGCAGATGTACCTACTGTCTAAAGCATTTTTCTGAAGAAAATCCAATCTTTTTCTGTGAAGATATGGTTGCAGGTGCTTTATGAAGTTGGTCCAGCTCCTCTGGAAACTTTTCATATTCACTTTTGCATTTGCTTTTTGGAAGTGCTTGGTGCAGCAATTTTCATGGAATCTTCCCCAGAAAAGGGGACATCCCCGTAGAAAGAAGGTCGTTCTTCAGACAATTGAACTAGCTAAGCAGACCAGAAAAATATCAGGATATAGTCATTGACAGGTTAGAGCTGAGCTCTTCTCAGGGAATACATAACACATGATGTGATGTAGAAATCTGAGCTGTGGTGGCCTCTTGGGGAAGTTGCAGAGTTTAGCGTTTCCATCTCATTGGTCAAAATTCAGCCTGTTTAAAATGAGGTTAATGTGCTTGTAAACAAACACTGTTGTTGAGGCCAATATCCATTTTAACACAGTTTACTGCTATTTAAAGTTACTGCGATTCCCAGCAGGACGACCAGAAAGGATTCATGAGAATATTCAAAAGATCCAATGAGGGGGAACGCACAGCTCTTGCAGCAAGCCTGAAGTGGCTGGACAGAAGCAGCAATGTGGGGAGGGGAGGGGAAATGTCGGATATGGATGCGGGTCAACTGGGGTGCAGTGCTTGGGAGAGGAATTATGATCCAACATTGTAAGAACGTGTGGTAAATGTTCAGGGAGCGAGAGTGTGAATTTGAAAGGAGTGTAAGAGAGAAAGTGAGGGAGAAAGGAGAGAGTAACAGCAAGAGTGAAATAGCAAGAGAAAGGGGAAGAGAAGGAGAGCACGTGTGTGTAATGAGGGCCTGTCAGGAGGTTCAGCTAAGACTAAGGGAGCAGAACACTGACAGTACCTTCTGTTAGGATGGGGTCTCAGCTGCGTCTTCCCAACGGATACATTTTCTTGTGGGGATCAAACTAAAGGAAGACATTGGTGGAGTTAGAGTTGAGGGCAAACAGATACGTTTCCTTCAATTGGCTAGATGCTCAGACTCTTGGAAGGAAAGAGGTGTTGATATAAAGGTACACATTCACATAGTAAAGACCATTACCCTATACTCACCAAGCCTACAGCTGTGTGTACTGTACTGCAAGAGCTTTAGACCTCGCCATAGGTTGTCTAGATGGCGGCTCTGGTAACGATGAGGGCCTGGGCTTCCACTTGAATCATGCCTCGAGGATTTCATGGGTAACAGATCTGGCATGCTGCAGAAGCCCGGGATTTGTGGGAAGATGTAGAGATATAGGTTATTAAACTGAGCGAGTGATGTGATCTTTAAGGATGGTGCAGGCACCCTGTGATTATTTTCATAAATCAACTTTAAGGACAGGCGTTTCCAAATACTGCTGTTGCCACCTTGGCTAGCAGAGGGGAACAGGTGAGAGCCAAGTGACTGACGCAGAGGGTGGGAAACTGGATGGGAACTTAAGAGTGCAGTAGTAGTGCCGCCAATGAGTATTTGATGAAGTCTGTCTTATGCACTGTCCCTTCAGATTACTGCAGTTGTGTGCTCCTACACACCACTAGGCTTCCGAGTTTCAGCATATTCCACAATTGTTAGTTACTTCAATGGCCTCCAGCCCTGCTGTACAATTTATTTTAAGCGCTTACTCACCAACACAGAGAGGGCGGATGGTGCTGCTGCAGAATGAGAAACAGTTGGCCTCTAATTTTAATTAAAGACATAGATCTCGGGGAAAGCATGGTGGCAGCCTTTTATTGCAGAGAGGGCTCGGGGATGGCAAAAAGGAGGACAACATAACTCCTTTTCAGACCTGCATAGCCTAGTGTATGAAGGTCGGCCAACAACAGAAATCTGTGTGCTCTTTCACAGTAAGAATGGTCGCATTCTCGCGCCCGTGCACTTTTTTCATACAAAATACGCAGTAGCCTGGGCTATAAATAAATATGCAGCACGCGAAGCATCTGGGCATTTAGCTATTCACAGGGATACCGGGAGCAATGAATGGGCAAGCACTGTCCACACCAGATGCGACACTTCTTCACTGGCGCACTCAAGCACTGGAGTGACTCTGCGCCCTCCCACTCCCCATAAGGCAGAAGAGTCCCTCATCCACTACGAAGATTACAGGGTTAGCAGAGACTCGACCAGGTCCACCGGCCACAATGCAAATAATTTGATAGCGACAACCTTTTACTATTATAAGCACAGAAATTTCTGCAAGGTGCAAACAACCACCCCTGGCTCGGTGGGCTCTAAATAACCGAAAAATGCAGCGATGTGCCGAACCAATACATGTCTGCAGAAAGGAAGACCCATCACGCTTCGTTAGCCATGAACTAGAATCTTTTGATGACAGTTCAAAGCACTTCTTTATACTCCGTGGCATATAGTAATTCCATGGTATCATGGTAATATTTAAGGTCCTGTAAGGCAATTTCTAGCTGCATTCTAAACCAGTTTTATTGTAGTAAACAAAGATGATTGCAGTGCTCAAATCTGCAACATTTCAGAGTTATTCTTACCCAAAATAGAAAATAAATAGCTCTTTAAACAACCACAGTTCACGAGTGCAACTTAAACAGAGAAGCACAAAGTTTCTTTCTGCAAGTGTCTTACTTCTGGAAATTCGGGCTCTAAGTCCTACCCAAGTAACATACAACTACTTACAGAAGAATATCTGTGACACTACACACCCCCCTTCCTCCTCTAAATGTGATATTTTTTTAATAGGTTGAAGCGCAACTCTGGTTGTAAAAATACTTTTTGTGGGCATTCTGGGAGCTTTCCTGAAAATACATTCCACTCATTGCTTACCATTGGATATGTGGTTTGTAACTCACATTTTTGGGCTTTCTATTTGTTGGCTTTATTTGTTTTGGGCTGTCCAGCATATCTTTTTCCTACTCTGGAACATTGCCTGTTTACTATATTCATCGACCAGTGCTCGCTTTCTATATACAGGCCTTTAAATCTTATTCTCATCTTGTCACATTCGCAGTGCCTTGTAAGACAGAGGTCAACGGTCATGCTCTGTCTTCAGAAGGAGCTTGGTGTTTGCTTTTCTTTCTTTGACTTCGAAGTGAGAGGATTTATCTATCTAGCTGGTTACAGTGAAAGAAAAGGCTTTTTTTCTAGCACACACCAAAATGTAAATGTCTGTAAATGGACTTTGCAAATACTTCAGTGCATATCAGAATTAGGAAAGTACAAATTAAGCAATTTTTTTGTAGTTCTGTAGTATGGTGGAAACAAATATTTCAATGCGATCAAAACAAATCAGTACACTAGGGGATGCCATTTGCACACTATCATTTGTGCTCTGAATAGTTTTATCAGTACAATTGTATTGGTTAAATTTAATTGTCATTAAAAATTTTAAATGTGTTGTCTGTAATGGCATGCGCTAACGCACCATGCATACTCCACTCTAAGCCACCGAGATATACGCCACTCCACGACTCTACTCTATGCCACTTTATGACATTCTACGCCCCTCCACTCTATGACACCAACTTTTAGCCATGCTCAACTGCAGCCACGCTGGTGTACAACATGGTTAACACACAATGGCAAAGCCAATAGATCCTGCATAGGTGAGTCCTATTGCCTTTGCCAATGCTTGTTTAAAACAGCCTGGTAAGCTAGTGCTCTTGATACTGGCTACCAATTTTAGAATGATTTTCATCAATTGACTATATCAACTTGTATACAAATTAGACATTGGCATTATGGATTTGTGCCTTGACTGCAGGTGGACCAGAAAAAAAAATGTTTAAGTACTTGACCCAAACACGTTTCTAGACTGTGGTACCATACCTACTTCAAAACAAGCATTTGCAATGCAATCGGTCTCGCCTTTGGGACCTTAAAAGTATCTACCTTGCAGGAAATTATCCTAAATGATTCTGCATCTATTGCTCTGTAACATGGAGACTTTAACACTAATAGGCACATTGTAGCCCTGCTTTTAGGCTGATGCAACTCTTTCAGCCATGTAGCTCATGACAGACGTCATTTTCACTTGCCTGATACTTGTTGCTTTTCACTTCAGAATTCCAGGACTTCGACGCTTGGAGGGACCACAGTTTCGCAGGTCAGCCACAGTTTGCCTCGTTTGTGAATCCGGTGCCACAAGGGGAAGGCACTACATTTCCCAGCAGCCCTATTGGCGCACACGCCGCTTACATAATCAGGTACGCCAGGAGGAGCACAAAAGGAGGCCAGGGCTCCCGTAGAGCGGGCTGCGCCCGGGTAAATCCCTGGCCAAGGGTGGCCCGTCTGCGTCCGTCCGCAGCAAGTCTAGGCAGGGCAGGGCCACCCCCCCCTTGGACGTACAGAAATCGCTAACTCCTGGTAAGAGACATTTACATTTTATTTGCCTGTTTCATAGTGCAACATACCGATTGAGATATGGGCAAAAGGAAATTACCATCACAATGGAGAAAATTGCCCACGAAGTCTGCACCCATCACTGAGTACCTTAAAAATGCAGTGGGACTCCTCAATAGTGAAATCGTGCATGCGGAGGAACAATTGACAGCAACAAAAACTGCCTTAGATGCCGCCTTAAAAGAGTCCGCTTTAGAAGGTGGGATTGACTCTCTAGTATCCATGAGTAATATGAGAGAGAACGACAAGGAGGTCGAGCCAACTACAGTAACTGCAACTAATAAGGATAATGTTCCCTAATTGTCTAACCCATGTATTCTTATGACATCTCTGGAGATTTCTGTATCCTCAAATTATACATCCCCGCGATCCCCTCCAGCAAAAAAAGTGAAAACTCCCACGAAAAGTTAATAGCCCTGTGAGGAAGCATTCAACCAAGGCTAAAACCAAACCCAAACAAAAAAAGTGAGTCAACAATTCAGGGATTGGGGATAGCAATGTTATACAATATGCTAAAAAGCCGCAAGATCTCGAAACTATTTTTAAGAAATTACATGGAAAATTGGACAGTATTGAGAGACGCTCAATGTCAGAAATCACATTTTTGCAAAAAGATATGGCACTTTTGACAGACATGGTCTCTGAAATGTTATCCTTTAAAACAACAAGTAAGGCGATTAGCCTCCATAAATCAACCTATAATCCATCGGAATGCGTAAAAGAGAGATCAATCCCTGTTACCATTATCGGTGATGAAAATCAAAGAGACTATCCAGGCATCAACATCAGGGGATATTTTGACAATTCAACTAACACAAGATACAAGGCCCCACAAAGTAGACACTGTTTAAGAGCAACAAAAAAAACTTTTGACGGCCAAAACAAACAGTATTATGCAAGATAATAATAACATCAAGGGGCCATTAAATCTCCCCCCCGCCCCCCAGGCAACTCCATACGTCATCGTTTTATACAATGTTCCAAAATTACTCAAAACCAGAGGGAAACTTATGAGACATTGAAAAATCAAGTGGTTCACTGGATATCAGCAAATTCGAATGTTGGGGCTAATATATTACATCAGGATATTATTATGCCAAGGCGAGTGAACTGGGTGGGCAAATCCAGGGAATCATGTCAGGGAGACTGTTGTGGTAAACTTTCATAGTAGGGGGCTGGTTGGAGGTTTGCTAGAAATGTTTCTGAGTAATGCTAATGGGTACCGCTTTGATAATGAGGATTACATAACGGCCGTCCCACTGGGTTATTTCTATAGGCCTAGTCTTGGTAATACTCATATAAATTCGAGGCACAACTTACTCTCAAATGTGCCTTTGTTTAATAAGTATGCCCCTTTGAGAAGTTGCAGTGAAATAGACTGACAGCAAAAGGCTACGGCTGTTACCAGCCAGGAATTTGTATCACGTTGTTTTTTATAGCCCGATAGACGTGGATATAACTACACAAACTAAGAAAATTGTTATGGAAGAGCCTCTGTCTAGTATTAAGGATCGTGATTATATTAGTAACATAATTATTAATCCGGAAAATTTTGATTTAACTGTACAAACTCAGAAAGTTGCCATGGAAAAGTCTCTGAATAGCAATAAGGACCATTCTCCCACTTGTAACCCGATGGAAGTTAGCCACCGCACAAATGAGTTTCTAAATATTATGACGTGGAAAGTTGCAAGGATTAAAAGTAAGATTAACGAGGAGTGGTTGAAAAGGATAGATGGGTTTGTGCTAGTACTAATCCGAGAAACTTCGCATACTGAGCCCTTTTTTATAAACGGATATCAAACTGTTTGTACCAATGCTAGTCCATCTAGGATGAGGAGAGCAAAAGGTGGCTTAGCAACTCTAATTGCAGTTACTTTGCCTTTCATTTTAAAGAAAACATATCTTGTCACAGTATTATCAGCTTTTGTATTTACATTCGGAAGGAAAGCAGTCCATCATTGTAATACATTTTTATAATACCATCTTTGATAAAACAAAAATTAGGGTAATTAAGCTTTTAGAAGAAGACCTGGATTATTTTTTAGAGGGAGTAGGAGGGGATTACATTTTAGTTTGGGCGGGTAATTTTAACTGTGTCAAATGTGCTTTTGAAGTTGGAGAATCCTGTGGATATTGTGATTCTTTTGGTGATAGGATTCCCCATTTTTAATAATAATAATAATATTGCTATACACAAATAAAATCTAGCAGTTTTGGAACCCACTATGTCAGAGGGTGATATTACGGACCCTGCTCGCAGGCAGGTCGCTCACCATGCCACCACACGGCCGCCAGCCGCCTCGGGCCTGCTCCCTGCCGCTCGCCTGTTTTGCCGCCGTTTCCCGCTCCTTCCCGCCGCTGTGCCCCTGCGGCCCCACCCTCCCTGCTCCCCATTGGCCACCCTGCTCCCGCCTCCCAGCTGCTCCTCCCTCCATATCCCCCTATTAAGGAGGCTGCGCAGTGGCGTAGGAGCGACCTCTGACCCTGCTCGCAGGAAGGTCACTCTCCACGCCACCACACAGCCACCAGCTGCCTCGGGCCTACTCCCTGCCACCCACCTGTTTTGCCACCGTTTCCTGCTCCTTCCCGCCGCTGCCCCCCAGCGGCCCCACCCCCTGCTCCCCATTGGCCACCCCGCTCCCGCCTCCCAGCTGCTCCTATCCCCCTCTGATGGAGTCCGCGCAGCTGTCGCGGCAAAAGGCAAGCCTGTCTGCGCCAATCCGCGCATGGACCGCGCCCAGCACCAGAACCCCTGGACCCCGCGAACGCCACAACACCAGACTCCGCTACAACACCAGCACCCTCCACGCACTCAACACCGGCCGAAACCACACCTGCTTCCAAGCCACCCCGAAACTGACTCACTTTCTCCTGCCACACCTGCAGCTTCACCTGCGACAGAACCACCAAACCTCCAAGGACTGGACCCAACCACCTCTGCTGCATACTCCTCAACACCCGCTCCGCACACAAACACGCTATCGAGCTCTGGGATCTGCTCAACACCTCTGCCCCAGACGTGGCCTTCCTGACCGAGACCTGGCGGAACGACTCCTCGACATCGCCATAGCCATCCTGGACGGCTACAAGATCACCCGCAGGGATCGCGCCAACGGAACTGGAGGAGGAATAGCCATTGTCCACTAGTCCACCCTCAAGATCGCCACCCACGCAGACGACCCCCTCAACACTGCCGAACATCTGCACTTCCGGACCCACACAGATCCCACCACGACCCTCAGAGGTACACTCATCTACAGATCCCCCGGACCCAGAGCTCAATTCAGCGACTCCATCGCCGACTTTGCCAGCACCCACGCACTCGCCTCCACGGACTACATCCTCCTCGGGGACCTGAATTTCCACCTTGAGAACAACAACTACGCCAACTCCACCACCTTGATCGACAACCTCGGCCTCAGACAATTAGTCACCGCACCCACCCACGCCGCTGGCCACACGCTGGACCCCGTCTTCTCCACATGCACGCATATCGCCTTCGTCCACACCACCAAACTCCACTGGACCGACGACCGCAGCATCCATTTCACCTTCAATAAACCAACCACGCACCACCGCACCCAACAGCTACCTCCCGCTGCTGTAGCAAAGTCACCGAAGACCAGCTGATCACCACCCTCGTCCAAAACCCACCCACCGACCCCACCAACGCAGACACCGCAGCTCGCAACCTCAGACAGTGGATCGACGACTGCGCCAACACTCTCGCCCCACTCAAGAAACCCTCCAACAACCATGCCAGCAAGAGAGCCACCTGGTTCACCGACAAGCTGCAGACCTCCAAACGCGCATGCCGGAAACTGTAGAAGATATGGCTCCACGAGCACACCGGACAACCACGCAGCCCACAAGGATGCCACCCGCAGACATCACCACCTCATCAGATTAGCCAAGAGATCCTCCTTCAAAGACCGCTTGGATAACAACGCACAAGACAGCGAAGAGCTCTTCAGCATCGTAAAGGAACTCTCCAACACCAACGATATACCGCCCTCACAAGAACTGTGCAACTCACTAGCCATCTTCTTCCACTGCAAGATCGCTGACATCCATGACAGCTTCAACACCATGACCGCCACGACTACGCCAGACCCCACCTTCCCTGTGAACACCAACAGCGCCAGCCGCCTGAGCTCCTGGTCCAATGTCAACGACGACGAGACACGCAAGGTCATGCACTCCATCCACCCAGGCTCTCAGTCAGACCCATGCCCACACCACGTATTCAACAAAGCAGACGCTGCCATCGCACCCAAACTACGGAAGGTCATCAACATCTCCTTCAAAACAGCGACATTCCGGGAAAGCTGGAAACATGCCGAAATCAATGCCCTCCTCAAGAAGCCCAAAGCGGACCCCAAGGACCTCAAGAACTTCTGGCCCATCTCCCTGCTCCCGTTCCCGGCGAAGGTCCTCGAGAAAATCATCAACATGCAAGTGGCCCGCCACGTGGAAGACAACAACATCTTGGACCCGTCCCAGTCCGGGTTCAGACGAAACCACAGCACCGAGACAGCCTTCATCGCTGCCAGACATCAGGCGCCAACTAAAAAACAGCGAAACATCAGCCCTCATCCTCCTGGAACTGTCAGCCGCCTTCGACACGGTCTGCCATCGCACTCTAAAGTCACACCTCCTAGAAGCCGGAATCCAAAAGAAGGCCCTTGACTGGACCACGTCCTTCCTCTCCGGCAGAACCCAGAGCGTCCGCCTCCCGCCCTTCCGATCAGAGGCCACCGACATCATCTGCAGCGTCCCCCAGGGCTCATCCCTCAGCCCGACGCTGTTCAATGTCTACATGGCCCTTCTCGCACAAGTGGCCCGCCAACACGACCTCAACATCATCTCCAACGCCGACACCCAGCTCATACTCTCCCTCACCAAGGACTGGCACACCGCCAAAACCAACCTCCACGAGGGAATGAAGGCCGTCGCCGACTGGATGAGGAACAGCCGTCTGAAGCTGAACTCGGACAAGACGGAGGTACACATCCTCGGACCCACCCCCTCAGCCTGGGATGACTGCAGGTGACTGACCACACTGGGAACAGCACTGACACCCACCGACCATGCACGCAACCTAGGATTCATCCTCGACTCCTCCCTCTCCATGTCCAAACAGGTCAACACCGTCTCCTCCTCCTTCTACAATACCCTCCGCATGCTACGCAGGATCTACAAGTGGATACCGACCGAAACAAGAACAACGGTGACACAGGCCCTCATCAGCAGCAGACTGGACTACGGCAACGCACTCTATACAGGAATCCCAGCCAAACACCTACGACGACTACAACGCATCCAAAACGCTTCCACCCGACTGATCGTCAACGTCCCCCGCCGCAGCCACATCACCCCCCACCTGAGAGACCTACACTGGCTCCCCGTCGACAAGAGGATCACCTTCAAGCTCCTCACCCACACACACAAAGCACTCCACAACGCGGGACCAGCCTACCTGAACAGCAGACTCCGCTTCTACACCCCCACCCGCCAGCTGCGCCCCGCCAGCCTCGCCCTCACCGCTGTCCCCCGCATCAAACAAACAACATCTGGCGGCAGATCCTTCTCCTACCTCACCGCCAAGACCTGGAACACCCTCCCTACCCACCTACGTCAGACCAAGACCTACTCGCCTTCAGAAGACTCCTCAAGACCTGGCTCTTCGAGCAGTAGCTGCACCCACTCCCCTCAGCGCCTTGAGACCCTCATGGGTAAGTAGCTCGCTTTACAAGTACTCTGATTGATTGATTGATTGATTGATTGGGGCAAGGTCATCTTCAAATAGATCATTTTATTGTCTCATCTAATTGCAGGGATTTGGTGGAAAAAAATCCTTTAAAGTGTTAGCCTTCTTAGTGACCACCATCCCTTAACTGTGTCACTGAGGTTAACTCTGACACAGAAGAAACGGAGTAGGGGTGCGGACACTGATATTACTATCCAAGGCAATAATGTAATTTCAATAAAATTGTCCGGTGAGAATCCATCCACCTTCATGGAAAATTTTACTGGGAAAAAACAAAGATCTAGAAAATTGTATGGACAGTTCCTCAATACATTTGGACATTACTACTGCATTTTGTAATATTACAACCGAAATTGCAGGTGATTTAACTTCCAAAAGGAGGAGGTAAGTTTCTGATCTTATCCCCAGATAGTTCAATCAGGAATATTCTAGGTTAAATGGGGAACTAAAATCTGCCCTTAAAGTAAAGACAAGAGATAGTGTCAAGATCAGTACCTTGAGGAAAGCTTACAAAAATACTTTGAAAGAAAGGAAAAAGGAGATTTGTGAGGGGGCATGGGAGAAATTAATCCAGGCCGCAGAGATGTAAGATCCAGTTCTCTTTTAGAAAACAAACCACCCATTCGTTAAAGAGAACACAACAGTAAATATTGATTTTGTGGTGGCCCCGGAAGACTGGGCATTGCATGTTGAGAGTATATTCAACCCAGATGCTGCCAATTTAAATAAGGGTAAAAATGTTAATTATATATTAACAACAGATGAAATCGAATCTGCCCTGGTAAAAAGTGTTAATTGTAAAGCTGCTGGCCCGGATGGGGTACCCATTGATGTTTTTAAATATAATACGGATTTCTGAATCCCGATTATATTAAAAAATGTTAATGCTACCTTCGGGTGCACGCGCGTGGTGCAATTAAAAACAGATGATCGAACAGATGGCCCATGCAGGTAACCGCAAGCCTTAGGCCGTGGGCGGATACATGCAGATACCTTTGACCTATTGCGTGATTTCTTCCTCAGAAAGACACACGTATAGACCAATGGAAAAAAAAAAAAAAACGAGCGTGTGAAAAGTGCTGTTCAGCTCCAAGAGGCCCTCTCCTTAGAATAGTGCATGCGCGCTGCGCTAAGGCTCGAGCTAAAAAGGGGAAACATGTCCGTTTAGCCAATCTGACAGACCAACTATTAATGGTGTAGATTCTTAATTACAACCACTTTTTACGTAGACTATTTTTATATCCATTAATAGACGGTTTCTCCACGTTCATGACGATACCATACTCTACACTAATACAGTTAAACTAGAATGTGCACGTTTATGCAAGTACGGTCACTAGATTGGTGTCAAAACACAAACAGACCATTTCAATGGCCTCCAGATTCTACCTCTCTCTAAAGCAACCACGCTACTAACAGCACAAATTTAAATAAATGCCAAAACAGTAAAATACATTTTTCTCCTTTTACATCTAGGTTTGTAGCTGTGCGACATGATTTTGCTTAATTTATTCTTTATTCCCATGTTTTTGGTCCTAGAATCTGATTTTCGGCTCACTTTTGAACTATGATCAACCAACGAAGAGGCAAGACCCACATGGAAAGCAGCTGGACAGGATGCCTGTTAGAGTAGGTGGCATTAAAGAGTCGAGTAATGGTTCAAAATTAGAGGAAAGAGTGTGCTTCAAGCACATCCAATCTCTATTGTGAGCAAAGATGGGAACATTCTGCCTAGTCATTCTCATTAGATCATCCTTTGGGGCCCTCTGCTTTGTTGTTTCTATTAAATCGCCTTCTTACTGCTTCACTGGAAATTAAACTGCTTTATCATGATGTAATCATGGGTAACTTTAATCCGCACTTTTGTTTCAGGACTGTGTAGATCCAGTTTCTTTTGTCCCTGCAGGCTTAACAGTGAACGGTTTCAAACAGCACCCTTCTGAGGTATCGAATACCAAAAGCAGTGGAAGGGCTGTCATCCGTGTTACTCAAGCACTGGCTCAGCAGTGTAGAAATATTAGGACTAGAATGGGACTACTACATGCAAAGAAAACAAGCGAGGTAGATATGTATTTATACTGCAATGTTATCCCTCTTCAAAGTGTAGGACTAGTCTTCTGGAAGGGTCTGAAAAGGTTGTGTATCCTTCTTCACAATCCCTTTTTGACCGCATTTACCTTGCATTTTATAAGCAAATGAAACCCTTTTCAACAGCCTCCAAACCAAAATATCGATTTGCAATAATGTCTCTAATTTAGAGGAGACGTGCTAGTGGGTACTGGCAGTCCTCACTTCCGATAGGACTGCCAGTATTACACCTTTGGCAGCCTCCAAAGCCCTCTCCACATGAAATTCAGTGAGTACGCCTGCCTGCATTACGGAAGTGGTTAGCAGCGAGGTGTAGGTGAGCACCCAACCATCTTAAAATGGAGATTGAGTCACTTAAAGCAGACAATAAACCCAAGAAAGTAGAGCAGTACCCCTGTTAAAGCAGACAACCAGAATTCGTTAATCCATGTTACACTGGACTAGTGCTTCTCCTTAAAGCATTTATTAAAGCAGATGATGATGTCTCTGTATAGTCAACATCATAAAAGCTTTGCACTACTACAGGCACAATCCACCACGGACTCCTTGGAAATTAGGATAAGTATTAGCAAAGAATCTGTTCAGCATTTATGCACAGAGAAGGTTTTACCAATCTTTCCCAACACAAAACACAGGTGCTACAGGGACGTAGCAGTGCATGCTTCCCTTACACAAAACACCAACTGAGCAGGAGGAAGCATCAGCAATGCGAACTTACCGCACCGCACTCCCACACACAAAGGTCAAACATGAAATGCATAAGCTTGGTGTCCTAGAGCCTGTGTGTGCGCTTGTACGTGGATGCTGTCTCTATGTCTGAACTATCTGACCAACACAGTGCCTTCATCTGGCTCTTATGCTCCTCGGCCTACACAATTTGGGAATAATTACTTAAGCATGTATTGCAATGTGCTAGGCATCCATCTCTGGTACAAGTAGGATCGCTCATTTGGGTGAGTGGAGGGAGCATAAGCTATCTTGCTGGCAACTGGGAAATGCAATATAATTTAATTGAATGAATGCAGCCATGTTGAACAGCCGAGTTTTGGAGACAATCACTCACTATATTCAGTCTGGTTCTTAGCCAGTGTTAATTCTCCTTTGCACCAGGACTGATGCTCAAACACCCTTAGTGAGATTCTAGGTGGGTCTGTCATTATCCCTAGTAACGACAAAGAAAAGCAAAAAAGATAAATTAAGTCTGATGAGTGGGTGTGTGGAATAGGCCTTACCGACCCACACACCGTAAGAGAAAAAAATGGTAAGAATATATTCTTGGTCTAAGAAATATTAACTTTTCTAGCTCTGAGTGGCTGGTCTAATAGTCAATGCACCTGGACAAAGAAGTGGAGCCTTCAATCTTGTTCACACGCACTATTGCCAAACTAGGGGACTAGGGTATCCGGCACCTCCTTTATGTACATGAATAAAGCACACTATCACCCGTAAGAGGATCCTGGCGTGGAGTGTGTGACTAGCCCTACCTACGGTAGGTTGGTCAACTGAAAGTCAACTGTGACGTGACTTTAATCTCCAGTCACATCACTGGATGCAGAAATACAGTTCCAAGGAGGCCCTATGGTAATGGACTACCTGTGACTCCAGAAAGACTTGTGGTATCCAATATTTGAGTCTATACAGGCCCACTGCCCTTTTGTACAGAAGCCAGCCCAAGGTAAGGTCTTCTAGAGATTAATTCATCCTGTCCTCCATCCCAGAGACCACAGACCAGGCTCAGCACTGCGGGACCGTTCAGCTCTGTGGGTCTTCACCAACAAACTGCTTCTAAATCTACTTGAACACGAGTTCTCCACACAGGCTCAGCCACCCCCATGTACACATTAATTTAATCAGCCCCCTGCTTGTAGGGTCAAGACACACAAAGCTTTACCTATACAAACCTACAAACCACAAATAAATACTGCCTCTCAGTGCTCATTTCCCTTCACACATCCTAGAGGGATGGTTGGAATGGCATGCTCCCATACCTACCTGGATAGAAATGACACCTACACGAAGCTCTGTAATGTGTATATTCCACATCTAGGTCACGAGTTTGAATTCCTGCGAGAGCAGCCCAAAAGTGCGTGTGGTATGAAGTGCTGCATAAATAAACTATTAAAGAGTGACCAGTTGTCCTGGATCTCACGAACAGTGTGGGAATATTTCACAGTTATGGAGCACAAATCCTGATTTTCAAAGAGGATCCACCGAACTTAAACGAAGACACATTTTAAAGTGCTCCTGTCATTGATTAATTAGAATCCCTTGTAGCAAGCAATTTCATTAACAGAGGTGACACTGTGTGAAGAAGTTAAATGTAATTGTGTTTATTTGGTGGGTGAGCTCTGTACACTTTGTCATCCTGTGTCCCTCGGTCGTAGGACACGGCAGTCCAACCTATTTGTGGAAAGTCATGGTTTTTAAAATCTGGTCACCCTGTATTAGTATTAAATAAGTCACTTGTGTGTTCCGTTTAGATGATGCTTTCGGCATGCTGTCTGTCGTTGACTTGTTCTGGTGTGGGCTGGGTATTCCTGTTCTACTGCGAATCACTGGGTAATTCACATAACAGACGTACGCAGCCGAAGGTCAGCGCGACGAGGGGGGCGGTCATACTGACAGCCACCAACGTAAGAGTAGGTAGACTGGCAATCGATCAGCCAGAGGAGAACACTCCAAGGGCGTTTCTCTTTGACCTTCAGATGCTTTTAGGCAAACAGCAGGCTCGTGTCCCTGACGAGGATAAGCACTCACGAACGTACTGTGTAAAACACCCACGCCACGACGCTTAAAAGAGCAAGCAACCTTTCTGTCCACTGCGGGGGCTCTGAAGGGGCTGCTGCATACCCAAAGGCGAATTCATTGTCCTGCTCGTGTTCAGAGGACGTCCTGGTCTAAAGAAATGCCCGTATTAGTAGCACAGGCAGGTCGGGAGAGAAAATCATATGGAAAACATTTTTGATTACTCGGCGCAAACACTGCGCATAATAGGTTTCTAGCAGAGAGCGGCTAAATAGAGGGCCCCAGACGCCTGAAAGAGGCACACTACACTCGACGCACGCACGGCCTCTGCGTTCCCGCTGACGTAACGTGACGCGCGGCAGATGTTCCGCGCGCAGCTGTCGGCAGCGCGTCTCTGGTGATATTCCATTGTGCTTCCTCTTCGTCTGAGCTGTAAGCGCGTTCCTGCAGTGCGCCCTAGCCTGCTCCAGGTAATTGCTTGCCGGGGAACTAAAGACCTCGGGCTAATGCCGGGGAGCATCGATTCGCCTCACAGCCCTCGAAGTCGTCGTCAATAAACGGATTCGGCGTTCCTCCACTATTAACTTCAGGAGTTTATAAGAATGCGGCTTTCCACCTCTCACCAGTAAAAGGTGCAAAGATTTGACATGGTTCTGCGTGGAATTTCTTGATGAGGGACAGGAAACTGGGTTGTGATATTTCTGCTGTTACCAGCGATTCATAACAATACGTTTTCGTAATAGTTTCGAGGGCAACATCACAAGCACCCGTGTTCAAAATGTACCTGAAGTCATGATTTGACAAAACACTCATTTGTCTACTGTGTTCCTCTTTGGTCTTCAAGGTTCTTAGTCGCCGAGGGTGCCTTACGCGTCACAGAGCTGGAGCGGATAAAGTAGTGGCTGGTGACAGACGTGCCTTTTTCTACGAGTTTTTTCCCGTGTGACACGAGATTTGAGGGGGTTGCATGTGATTTCACTAAAGAAATGGCTACAACTCCAATTCACAGAAAGCATTTCACCTAAATTGCTTCATCATACATCTCAACGAGTGTCATTTAGCGTTCAGTAAAAACAAACGTATGCACTACATTTTCTTTAATTTTGTGTTGAAATAAATCGGGGTCGGGGATAAAGACCGAGACAGAAACACTAAAAGGAAAGTTTGCATTCATAATAGCACAGGGGTACATTACTAAATACTTTTCTACTACTTATTAGTGGTACAATGCCACCCACAATGAGCAGGACTAGAAACTTATTTTTAAAGCGGTCTAATACTATTCGAAGGCCAGTCGGTATTATACATCCACGTCCATCTGCTTGGAGAATCACCAGCCCTCCAGAGCACACGCTTTGCAAAACCCAGGACACTTTCCCTTGATCCCACATGCCCCAATTGGCACCTCACTTTAAAACGTCCCCAATAAATGACACACTGGGAGCAGACTGCATTGGTGTGACACACTTTAACTAACTTTTCTACTAGGCAACCTAAGCGTACGTAAAGGGTGCCATAAAGGTTTTACTTATAAAAAGCATGCATGTGTGTAAGAAAGTGGTATCTAAATAGCGTACACCTAGCCGAAAAGTAGCAGCACAAAGCTACAGTTAACAAGTCATTACAGGAGGTGTGCCTTTAGCTTGGTCATAAACTGGAGCAAGGTTGAGGCATGATGGATTTAGGGGATGTCATTCCAGATGCCGTGTGCCTAAGAAAGAGAAGACCCATTGCCTAGTTTTCTCTATTTTTGCACTCCAGTCTCGTGGTGTCCTGACTGTGAGTGTGCCAACAGCACTTCGGGACAGCTTAAGTGGTTGATCTTCTAACTTCTTTGATCAACAATAGGATTTAGGCATGCCATGAATGTTGTTTTAGCCATGACGGAATATGCACAAATTCCAGCCATAAGGGAGGCTCGCTGCAGGTGGTAACAGTAAAAGATGGTTGAAACGGTCATACAGTAATGGGCGTGGCAACTGAATTAATTTATTGTCTCGCCTGCAAAGGTGACACTTGTTGGTGAACGGTGTGCTTAACAAAACACTAAATTAGACTAAAATAAGCTTTAAATCAATGGACCATGACACAATATCGTCATGCTACATAATAGCAAGGGCAACTACAGCACTGCTCTGTCACTTGCCACCATTAAAACACAAAAGAATACTCCGCGAGCTCCGTTTCCATGGCACTGGCAGTACAAAGCACGCAATAAATATCCACTAAGTCATTACTCTCGGAGTATTGTGTAAAATGAGCCATGCTGGTACAGCGTTTGTTAAGAAACGCAGATAAGATGAGGCAGCAGAGTTGAACATTGATTCATTTCAGTGCACAGGGAATGATAAGCCAAGTAGGTTGAATATGTCTGGACGAACTCTGCTGCTCCATTTTACAGGTTTGTCCGACAGCGATTAGGAAGCAGGACCTGTACCTTTTCCACAAGACCACGAACAAGCCTATGACGTCTGAGAAAGACCTGTCGTTCAGACTTGTAAAACCGGATGAGGACACTGTACTGCTCAGCATGTTGAGAGGAGCAAAGTCAAGCGGACCGAAGCTAGAGTGAAATCTGGTTCAAGGATTTGAGGCATTGAGGAGCCACTAGGACCTTGGAGATCAGCCATCAGAAATGAACTCAAGACATCTGGATTGAAAGAGATTCGAAGACCTGCGATATTCCAGGAGTGTCAATGAAGCAAGCAGTAGCCCATTTTAGGCGCAAGTTCTTGTATTTCCATTTCGAACTCGTACTTTGGATGCCATAAACCATTCTGTTGAGTGAGCTTTTCGGGATTTGGGGTGTTTGTGCCTTTTTTTCGGCTCTAACCTAAAGAGTAATCCCCTTCGCCAGGCCTCCCCTGCAAAACTAGGCTAAAGGGAAGACTATCACAACAAACCATATGCATTTGTAACACGATGTGTTGAACACAAATGTGTTCCATTATTCAAGGACTGTAAAGCAAGCCACAGTTAAAGAACAGAGAGTGTTTTCAAACACAGTGGAGCACGCTCAAACCTCCCATGGAAAAACATATCCCATACGTTTAGAGTACAGCACTTTACAGCCTAAGTGTGAGAAGTTGCTAGGTCTGGTTGTTTTTTTGTTACTCACCATTCTGTATTACATTTTGTACATGCATTTTGAGTGTCATTAATACTATGTCATACTGTATCTGAGTTCCACTGCAGCTCCAGCAATGCTCCTTCAGTTAAAAGCCTAGCTACTCTTGACAAGTGAACAAAAGGCAAAGGGGGGGGGGTGTAACTTGTTTACCAATTCGAAAGCAGTGGTACCCATAGCACTAGGGCATTGTGAAAAACAACATGACACGCAACAAATAGCACCCAGTAACCACTGACTGCACGAGGACACAGAAAAAAGTTCTCACAGCATCATTCAAATTGGGCCAATTTCTAGAGTTTTTTCTTGGAAAACACGATGGGTCATTAATTTGTGCAGTGCCGCACATCTACAAAACCAATACGTCTTAGTCCACCTGCATAGTGTGAAAGAATCCTCATCACAGCAACAATTCTGTCACAAGAGTACCCAGGCATGAGGGGGATAGGTCATCCTAATATGAACTGATGCAACAATTTCATAGGCTCCAGAGATAGCTAACATCCTCAACTAGAAGAGGAACCTTGATGTTTCACTTTCCAAGGTCACAATAACTCGTGGACCTTCTAAAGACGAGTATTAGCCCGAAGACCCATCTAAATCATCCAGCTACAAATGCAATGCCTCATCATATGGCCCTTAGTGTAAGCCAGGCGGTGCCTCTCATTCTGCTTCCTATCTTCAATGAAAGATTTGAAACTACTTCTGAATGCTTCCATTTTTCCATTCTGCCTTACTCCACAAGTTCATTACTCATTTCATTATGACTTTTGATCTCCTGAATTCGAAGGCAGAAGCAACACAACTGCCTCTTATGGTCTCACTTTCCTGTGCAGTCAACACTACGCTTGGCTACACCAAGTACTAGCGCTATATCAGTTGGTGTGGGTAAAGTATTTTGGGGAGGCTCTTTCAGTTCAAAAGACGTTCTCTCATATTTCCTATTGCGCTGCTCCCTCTTACTTCTCCCAGCACTTTAAGCCTGTCTCATAGCTACGTTAAGTAATTTATAGGCAAAGAAATAACATACATTAACTACATAGAAGCCATAGTCAATATGTCAAATGAAATCTGATCAAGTGTGCAAGAAAGAGAACCAACAGCATTGGTGGTAAAATCTATCTTGACTGCTGGATTAGAGGAAGTACACAAGCATGTACAAAAACATTTATTAAACCCAAGACGACAACAAGAGCTCCACTGGTTTAGTTGGAAGCAAAGAGAAAAGTTTAACCAGGTAAGGGGATTTGCGGGGTCATGGGCTAATCTGCTTAGTTTCCAATACCGAAGGCTGAATTTCCTTTGGCTAAAGCAGCCACTGTTTTCAGAAGATGTGGAATTATAGTTCTGCCTGGCAGCACAGCCTTCTAAAAACTGAAGACGCTCTGCTAAATCCAACTCCACTGCAAGGCTTACATGGTGATCATTTTATACTGGCCTCAATAGGTCAGCAAATAAAGGTGTGTACTAAGCATGTGTGCAGGGTCATAGTTATCAATAGCCCTGTAGGCACATTGGGACATCAGGACCCAGAGGTGAGAGGGGCTTTAAAGAAGCAGATTCTCTACGTTTCTATATCTCTACAATCACTTATCACGGCTGCCCCTGCTAGCAAAAGCCTAGTCTAAAAGATTTGTTTAAAAAGTTTTACGTGGGATGGGAACTTATGCAATGTGAAAGCAAGAACAGGAGAGTACAATCAACTCTTATAACCCCCTCCTTCCCAATGGATTTATATGCATTATCCACATTAACTTTGGCAATGATAATCTACTCTCTTAACTTGTTCACCCCACGGTCTTTGCTTTGAAGACTAAGGAAGAAAATGTTACTTGCCTGTAACAGTTCTTAAGGTTGGATAGATTTCATAGATTCACATGATCAAATTATTCGATAAAGAATAATTCAAGCATGTGAATCTACGAAAGATAGAAATACAGGAGAATGACTGAACTCTTTAGATGAAAAAAAGGGAAATTTGCTCTAGCCGAGTAGTTTTTTGCCTTTAGCCTTTGAAGAAATGTACACACCAATTATTTTTCAGGATGTAGAATCCTTTTGGGATGGTTATGTTAATTTTGTTTTGTTTGGGACGTGTCAGACAGAGCCAGTACTCAAACAGTCACACCAAAGACCCAAGAAGACCAACACAATAATTTCACAAAGTTTAAAAAATAGTTATTGGCACAGATCTGGATCCAACCTGTGCACCTAAAGGCTTATACCAATATTATAATGACACAGATCATTAGTATTGGGCCTGTGTACTTGGAGGTTATTAGCTGATAGCAGAGCCAATCCACTACGAGCCACATCATTCGTCTGGCAAGGACATTAAATCACTCGGAGGCTTAGCAAATAATGAACTTAGCCTACTTTCAATGTAAACTATTCTTATAATATGCAAACTAGACAATTTCATTGTCAAGTCAGTTTAAAACACAGACAAATAGCAGGCACCGTGTTTTGACAAAGGCACCTAAGATAGGTTTTTCAGATGAACCCCCTACAACCAAAAATGATAACCAAGTGCATTTACCAGCTGCTACAGACAAAATACCAAATAAAGAGTAAATTTTTTAAGAATACACTGTAGAACCGGAAGTGACATCTGAGTTTGACTGTTTGATGCTCTGCAGTACTGGTAATAACAGGACTTAACTGGAAGCAACAACATCAATTCACTCAGTGGGCCTTTGATTTTCCTTGCAGCTCAACGAGGAGCCCCATTGTTATTTTATCTTGGTTGATTTCAATTTAATCTTAAATTTCCATTTTATCTTAACTCCCGGTAACTACAGCCTAATTTTTATTTGGTTTATTGTTTTAGTTATGTAATTTGCTGGTATAACTATTTTCTCCGCTTTATCACTATTGGCCTCTTGACTGGTGCGGAGCCAGCAACGTCACTCTCTTTCTCATCCCTTCACTCCTGAGTGTTGTGGCATAAAATGGCACCTGCACAGTGGACATGCAGCTTGCATGCCAGAGACGTACCAAAGGCAAGCCAACCGTGTTGTCCATGACTGATGTGCCCAATAGTCAGCCATGTTGTTCCTTTGGAAATCCTTCAACTTACATATTCCAATTCTCTCACAGGTGAGCACAATTTGTCTTTATTTTCAAATGGTTTCATGCTCAACCCTGATAATGCAGAGCGAATATATATATATATATAAAAAAACTACTCAATAACTCGTTAACTGACCACACGACTTTTCATTAAGAGAATTACTGTCAATCATTTGATTACTAGCAATAGCTTATAGATAATATTTCTTACTGAAACATGGCTCTCTTATGAATGCGGCCTCATTATTGAGGACCTCCCCCTAAAGACTGTAAAATGTTCCACCAAGATCGCACTGGTAAATGTTGAAGCCAGGTAGCCGCCATTTTCAAAGATTCTCGTCAGGTAACTAATCAGGCATGCTCTTAATATCCAGGCATGGACATCCTATGCCTAGAACTAAAAAAGATTATCATGTCAAATTTTATTTAACACTCACCAACTATAATATATGAATATTTTTCTTGGCGTGATAAATTAATCTTAAAGATGCTAATTAGTTACACTCACCTGATAGTTTGAGGAGACAATGTAAGGAGGGGGGAGCCTGCCTTAGACATCAGTGCAGACTTGTTAATGAGTGCCATGAAAATCCTTAACTATCCCAACATGTAGTCGGCCACACCCGTAAGGTGAGCAAATCAGCTGATGTAGTTTTTGCGACATCTGACTTGGTGGGATTTAATTCCACTTTATGATAATCGTAGTCTCACCACTTTTAGATCTCTATGTACATCTTTTTGGTTAAACTATATAATGTCTCTGAACCCAAAATGAAATCAGAAACCATTCAAACTAGATCATGGTCCAATAATAATGTTGCAACATTATCTATACAGATCGCAGACTATTAGTACTCTTTTTTTTTCCCAGCAGCCGACTAACTCAAACCTCTTAAATATGATCAATGACTTTGATAATCCTGTTCATCAGATTCTTGGATTGGCCTAATCAAACTCAGACAAAAACAGTGAATCCAACTCATATTGGTTACAAGAACTTATCAGAGAAAGTTAGAAAGACAGTTATTGGCAGCTTGTATAATGCCATCGGCAGAACTAATTACTGCTGCCAGTTGCACAAATACTTTTTTAATAAAGGCAGCTAACAACAAAGAATACTATTTAATCAAAATTATCTGCGCAAAAAATAATATAAAAATGTTTTCAACAACACCAATCATTCGGCTTACCCAGCATCCTTTTGCTATTTCATACTTCCTTACAGTCACCAATTGATAACTTATAAAAAAAATATAAAAACAAACTCAGGTAAGCAGTGCATACCAAGATCTCTTCGTATCTGTCTAACAATATCCCTAACAGAACCAATACAGAAGACCACGGTTTCCGCCCTTTTAAACTTCGCAACTGAAGATTGTTGGAACCTACTTAAAGATTAAATAACACCCTATTTAAGAGAAATTATACATTCTTCACTGTCAATTGAGATTTTCCCAATCAATTCAACATGTTATTGTTCAATCCTCATTAAAACATTCTTTGCACCCCTTAGATCCTAAATAATGTACAAACATCTCTTTACTTCTGATTTTCTTTAAATTTGAGAAAACTTCTTTCACAACTTTGTTGTAAACCATCACAGTTTACAGGATCGTCAGATAGGATTTACACCTGGCAGAAGCACCTAGCTGGTGGTTACCTCTGCCCTCAAAGATCCGAGAATGATGCTGGACAAGCAATGGAGGGGTCCTAATACTTTTGGAGCTCTCTGTAACCTTTGACACTATCAGCCACACAATTGTATTATACTTCCTTACCACCCTAGCAAGTGGTGGCCTTTATCTAATATGGATGTTTTCATTCCACACCAACTGCCTCTAATCAATTCAGCTTGGCCAATTTTGCTCCATGTCAACCCCACTTTTATGGAGAGTACAAAAGGGAACTATAATTTCTCCACTGTTATTTATTCGCAATTTATCTCCCCTGCCTTACCTATTGCAACAACTTAGGTGATATCCATGGACGTCATTTAGGGAAAAGCACCTGCGACCTGGCTTGCCTCTTGTGACCCCTGGCAATGCCTTTGCACCCCCTGGCCTCACAGTGGCAAAATCAGTGGCAATAGCACAAGGGTATCTCGCATTTCCAGCCCCGGACTCCATCCTAGTTTTCTGCTCATTTTCATTACACTAATAGCAAATAGTAGTCAATGAATCACTATTAGTGTAGTAAAAAGTTGAGCAGCAGGATCTGGAATGGACCTTCACTGGTATTTAAGGTAAGAAAAATAAAATGACTAAATGTATGTTGTGTACGTGCATGTGAGTCACAGTGAATTTGCCTGAGAGTGTGTGTATATATGTCTGAGCATTTATATTTGTATGTGGGATTGTGTGTGTGTAAGTAGCAAATATAAGTGAGCAAAAGTGAGTGAGTTAGGGTATGAGTGAGTGCAAGAGACTGGGTGAAAATGGAGGGCAAGCAAACGCTGATGAGTAAGGAAGACTGAATGTGTGTGAAGGAGTGTATGTGAATATAAGTGAGCACCAGTGAGAATGTGTTCTGCTTGAAAGTCTGATGTTGGACCTGGCATACTTTTTGGTTTATAGACGCACCATTGGCAAAATGCTGGCATTGGCACACTGGAGGCTATACTTGCATATGGGATACCCACTGCAAAATGCTAGCGTTGGCCACACTATAGGTCAATTTTGGCATGGGGGACCATTGGAAAAATGTCAGCTCTGGCATACTGGAGAAAACCTTTGCTGTAGTTGATACATGTGGCAAAATGCTGATGCAGGCACACTGGAGGAAATTCTTGGCATATGGAGGACAACGTGGCATATGACAGGGGCCATCCATGACAAAATGTGGTCCTCAACATACTAGGCGTAACTTTTTATATAAGGCCCCCCCAGAGTACACAGACAGCAGTATTAATAGAATTCTGGCACTGGCATATTGTATGTAATGCCGATGCGAAATGGGCGCTCATAGCAAAATGCTTGCCATAGCAATGGAGATAATTCTTGGCATATGGGGCACACATAAGACATTTAAAAAGACATAATTGTGTCAAATCAATGAGACCGTTAGATTTCAATAGCTTTGCACACCATGAAAGGACTTGAAATGCACTAGAGCTCATCTTTATTTTCAAAAATGTTCCCAGGGGAGAGAATCCCCCACCCTGTAATCTCTACTAAAAGACATCAGCCTCACTTTGCTTGCTTACTACAATTCAGGTGACTGTTCCCTTGACATATCATATCTGCACCTTCACATAGATGATATCTAAAAATAGACATTTGTTTGCGTTATATTAATCATTCAATTATTAGGGAACTTCACCAATCTTAATTATTGTGATGTCATCAGTATTATGGCCATGTGGCATCATGGTCTAGGAAGATTCATGGACAAAGGCCATATGAGGTCACTTCCTGTGAAATCATTAAGGTCAAATAGTATAGAATGTCACTTCTGCTACTCCTAGCATTTTGCTGAATCTACATCCATCCATGGTGATATCCTAGTTCTACATGGATAATAGTCAACATTTCTGCAGACTCCCCAGTAATTCTTCCAAGTACTTGTGACCTCTCGCTAGTACTGAAAAACACCCAGACATGGATACAAGCAAACCTTTTGAAGTTAAATCAGAGTAAACCAGAGCTCTTGCCAACTGATTCGGGTCTATGCTCTCCCCAGCACATTCAACTCACAATCTAAGAAAACATCTTGGCCGCGTAGCTTTCTCCGGAACCTCCGTTATCTGCCGTTACCAAATCAATGTTACTTTCCCGTCATTTTCTCAGAGTAATAGCTGCTGTTATCTAATCAAGCTTAGATTATGGCAATTCCACTTATCTTGGGCTTCCTAAGAAAAGCTTGGACCGTCTTCAAAAACTTCAGAAAGCCACAATCTAGTTGGTGTTTAAAGAAGGAAAAAAAATATCAGGTACCCCTAATCACAAACAACTTTGCTAACTTCCTGTCAATATAGGCATCCAGAATATTGATAGGGGGGTTGACCCAGTTAAAGTTACGGGGACCTGGGTTAGTTAACGAGTAAAGGGAAGGGGTCCCAGTAATATGAAGACATTAACCAAAGGAATGAAAATAATCAAACCAACAAAACTTCAGTCCACATTGTTTTATTCACAATGGGATGATATATTGAATATGCATAATTTACAGAATAATCAATCAGTGGTTATTTACAGTGCCCCAAAGGTAGAAGCGGGGAGGGTAGTGTGATAGTGATGGGAGTTGGTGAAAGAAAGAGAGAAGATTCTTAAGTGACGGTAAAATCAGCAATTGAGACTTGTTTCACAAAGTTACAAACTCTGTACCTAAAACAGGACCGACAGGTTCATGCGGATTATTTTAGACACAAATCATACTCCAAATGTTCAATGAATGAAACCAATGGGGTGTGGAGTTGACAGTGAAAGGCAATCAGATGTCGACGTTTCGACCCTCGTACGCGCAGACATTAGTTTTAATCTTGCTGTGGGGTCTTCATCAGGACTGGAGTGTGGGGGACACGTAACCACAAACGTGGTATAGACAGGACGCGGTGATACGTGGGTTCGAGGTCAATTTCGAGAAAGGATCGTGATGTAACCCAGACGTTGTTCGTATGTTTCCACGGATTCAGGGGGGTCCCTTGTACCATCGATAATATGTAATCTACACGCCGTAGCCAGGACACGTCCGGCGGAGATCGTGTTCTGTGGCGATCAGGCGGAGGTGGGTCAAGAGCTGTGTCGGTCACGGAGTTAATCCTGCTCTGGTCTCTGCTCACAGTCGCAATGATGGTACAAGGGACCCCCCTGAATCCGTGGAAACATACAAACAACGTCTGGGTTACATCACGATCCTTTCTCGAAATTGACCTCGAACCCACGTATCACCGGGTCCTGTCTATAGCCCCCACAGCAAGATTAAAACTAATGTCTGCGCGTACGAGGGTCGAAACGGCGACATCGGATTGCCTTTCACCGTCAACTCCACACCCCATTGGTTTCATTCATTGAACATTTGGAGTATGATTTGTGTCTAAAATAATCCGCATGAACCGGTCGGTCCTGTTTTAGGTACAGAGTTTGTAACTTTGTGAAACAAGTCTCAATTGCTGATTTTACCGTCACTTAAGAATCTTCTCTCTTTCTTTCACCAACTCCCATCACTATCACACTACCCTCCCCGCTTCTACCTTTGGGGCACTGTAAATAACCACTGATTGATTATTCTGTAAATTATGCATATTCAATATATCATCCCATTGTGAATAAAACAATGTGGACTGAAGTTTTGTTGGTTTGATTATTTTCATTTCTTTGGTTAATGTCTTCATAATATAGGCATCCAGCTGAAGACTATTTGCTTAATGCACAAGGCATTTTCTGAGTCTATCCTGAATTTTCTAGCTAAAAAAAAAAGTGAGATCCTACTTTACTCAGCTTCTACAGTAGCCAACTTTAAGTTTGCAAGCTGAGGCGGTACATCCTTCCAGCTTCTAAGTACTTCACTCTGATAGTGTTTGCCACCTTCTAACAGTGCGTAATCAGGTTTGTTTAAATTCTGTAAACTCCGTAAAACTTGGCGGTATTCACAATAAAGTAAATTGGCTCAGCTTCACTCACTTATCTACTTACAGATGCCAACTGACTCTGTAAATGAAATGCAACTGACTCTGTAAATGAAATGCAACTGACTCTGTAAATGAAATGCAACTGACTCTGTAAATGAAATGCAACCGACTCTGTAAATGAAATGCAACTGACTCTGTAAATGAAATGCAACTGACTCTGTAAATGAGTGATACAGCGCTTCACAAAAACCCACAAATAGAATAAAAATAGTACCTAGTTATGACAATCAAAATGTAAAAAAAATCCCCCCCCCCCAAAAAAAAAAAATACCTAGAACACGTCTGTTTTCAAGCTTTCATGAAGGGTGTCAGGCTGCAGTTGGAATTTATAGGTTAAATCATAAACCTGATAATGTGCATACATCGTAACCATCTCAACACAGGCCAACAAACTACAATGTATCTCAGCCATGTTCTGAGGGGTTAAGAGAGGAGTTCACCTTCACTGCTTATTGAATTTATATACTCTCTACACAGACAAATAAAAGCAAGTGATTACAAAGGCTAATTAGATCTGTGCTTAAAGTGAAATGGACAGGTTTGCACTGGAGTAAGAGCAGGTAACCAACTGAGCAGATATCAAACTTGTTTTTGAGGAAGATCAATGTTCACCATATGAAGAGGACTTTTAACTCTACAGAGGTGGAGAGGTGTGGTGCAGCTGCCAGGGCAGCTGACTTCGGAGCACAGGGCTCACAGTTCGATCCCCGGCTCCGGTGGCAGATCAGCTCAGCACCATGTGACTCTGGGCAATTGCTCACTTAATTTCCACGACAGCCCCTAGCGCCTTGAGACCCGTAAGGATGAGTAGTTTGCGCTTTACAAATACCGGATTTCCGATTTATTTATGATTTACAGACACTTCTAAGTGTAGGCTAGTGACTTAGAAGTTAATGTTTTCTCTTTGGGCATTAATACGTTCAGGGATCAAATGTAAATGTGGGATTCTTGTAAAGCGCACTGTTACTCTACCCGAGTGTCCTGGCGCTGTAGACCGCTGGTGAAACCCGTCCTTGTTTTCCCTGTGAGATGGTCCCTTTCTGGGTATCTCCAGGGTGAAACCAGGCATCCCCGGCGTCTGTGGGGGGCCGTTGTAGAGATGAGGCAAGCTTAATGCCCAGAGTTACCGAGTGTGTTCCCCGGTTAGAGTAGGCACTGAGGCGAGAATTATCGAGTCCGTTGACCCCTGGTCCACGACCCTGCCGCGTCGGGAATTGAACCCTGGTCCCGGGCCGTTCTCTGCTTACAGGTCTGCCGCCTCTAACCAGTGAGCCACACCTCTCTACCTCTCTACCAAACTACCACTATTTAACACTATGATGGCCCAGATTATCTGTCAACACTTCAAGAGTGGATATCCAATTTACACCATCTCACAGCTTAAATGCAATCCTGGTAATTTTATCAACTTGCCTCACTGCCTTGTTCAGGTTCATCGAAGTAGGAAAATTAACTAGCTCTGCATTTACTGGATAAAACTGAATTTGTTCTCTTGTGTCCTGCCAATCCACTACCCTTCCCATTACCTTGACCAGAAGAACTATGCAACTCTCCCTACTTCACTGCTAATAAAGCACTCAATATGGTGTGCTCTTTTATTTTGATCGGTCATTTAGCCCCATTATAAGTGAGGTTTCCAAAGAGCATTGCACCTTCTAGGTCTCCTAAAAGGGGTTCTACTGATGACTGTATACAATGAGGAGGAGGAGAGATCTGCGCGATCGAAAGAGCGAGAGTACCACTCTGGGTGAGTGGAAGGTCCAGCCACAGTTGCGCCCTTCGAGACAATGTGTTGCAAAAGAGAACTGGGCTGTTCCTGGGGAGGGTGTGTGTTTAGGTCACAGGAGTGTGGAGGAGAGGTGAAGTTTCAGTGAAAACCTACCAAGGGGTATCCATTTTGTTGGATATAGTGGCCTCACACACCTTTGCAGGTGTCACGCATCATCTTAGGCAATGCTCCTCGTTGGGTAGGCGGTGCAATCCCCAACGAGCAACACCTTTAAGAGGGGCTATTTAACGGAGATCTTTTAATCCAACTGCCTGTAGGTGAAGTGCGGGTGAGAGGCCACAGTGTTGTAGATGGAAAAGTGAGTTAAAATGAGGCAATGGGTACCAGAAAAAACTTTATTCGGGTGGTCCCTTGCTTCAATTAAAATCAGAAGCTAGTCTGTACTCGCCGGAAAGTTATGTTCTCTAGCTCAAGACTAGACTAGACAGTGTAGAAAGTGGTTCTACTGATGAGCCATTGCTCTCAGACAAAACAGCCTTCCTTGTGGTCATTACTTGGGGATTAGTGTAACAGACTTTATACGGTTCTCCACAGCATATTTATCTCAAAACTGAGTTAAAATCTAAGAAGCTTGCCTATTACTTGGTCTAAAATGGCATAACAGCATCACACCATAACAGAAATCCCTCCATTAACTCCTAGTTAAATAAAAAATTACCTTTAAAGCACTTACCCTCCTACACAAGTACTCCATGACCACTGAGCAAACTCTCTCTCAAAACTGCATATCCTTACTAAACAACAAGAAACCTCTGGTCCATCAGTCACTGCCTATAGAGGAGATACAATAGTAGTCAGCTTCAAGTCTAGGGATCCTCCACAGGAACTCTCCAACTTTTTTTGAGAATGAGAATTACAATCTCAAATTCATACGAAGATCATTAAGAGACACTTCTCCATCCCGGAACTTTAATAAGGAAATCCTCCTCAGGACAGCCCTATTAAAGTGGATTCCTATGTCCTTCCCCGTCAGACACAAAAGACTGTCTATGCCTCTTCAACCAGGCTCTCAGGACTCTTGCTCTTTTCACACTTTTATTTTGCTCTTGGGTACATTCTCGATGACAGGTTCTCTCTAGGCACTGTCCATCGCTGCTGTGCGAAGGACCCGTTCACCGCCACAAGTTCTTGAAAATGTATTATATTGCAGCTCACTGTTACCTCTCTATAGAGCCATCTTCCAAGGAGCTCTGATGCTAGTGCAGGATGGATAGTAGCACTTTACAAAAAACGCAATAAAAATAAACTGAATCGTTCTGTATTTTTAAATATCAATGTTTTTTTAATTGCAGATCAGCATTTTAAATGTGGATCAACAATCTTTCCCTCCATTAAAAAAAAGAGTGATTAATGTTAATTAGGCTTTGCTCAACTTCCTAAAAATATTTTCTCTTATGTTTTCTTTGTTGGATTTTTAGCTTAACTTACCCAACTTCATACTTTTCTGCGGAAGTCGAACACAAATCGCTCTTTAGTGTCTGCTACTGAGTTACCTCAGATTTACACCAATAGAAACAAGTCTGTTTTTCAAATTGAACACTTCTCCGGACAACCTCACGTGCTGCCCCCCGACATTACAGCTAGGAGATAAAGTGCAGAAGAACACCTGCTCCATGTAAGAGACGCCAGGAAGTAAACTCGCCAGCTGAGAGCCATTCGCTGATGTACTAGTTCTGAGTGCAGGGATTAATACATTTGGAAGCGTACACATTTTAAGACGTTACAATTTAGAATCCCATTAATTACAACAGTTTTACAGATCTAAAATACATAAATCATTTTAGAATGTACAATGTTAACATTCCCATTGAATCGCAATGCATTAATGCCAGGTATCTTGTACCGAGTACATGCAATTATATACCTGTGAAAATGGCACGGCTGGCTATCTGTTATGCTCAAGACTAATTGGTGGATTTTGATTCACTTCTAAGTACAGACCCTCAAAGCGTGACATGCCTTCAAGCCTACAAACGCGGCCTACGATGACGCACTTGTAGGAGGGTGCTCCCAATCAGCAGGACAGGCACAGAAACGTGAAGTGTAGGGGCTGCCAACGCTTGAATGCCCTCCCTTGGAATCTGAGGAACTCCACTGACCTCCTCGCATTTAGGAAGGAACTTGAAACTTGGCTATTTAACCTTTAGAATCCCTCAGCTAATTGGGCCTTGCAACTTTGATCTCAGTGCAGTTGAGCTTCTAGCACTAGGACGCCCGTGGGTAATCATGCGCTCTATAAATATAATTAACATAACTCTCACTACAGTCAGAATATCGCAAAGAAATGTGTTCAGAAGAATGTCTAGCTTGCCAATTACCGAGCATCTGCTGAATAGACGAGGCACAGGATACCACCTATGGAAAGCTATTGTCATTTGGCAGCCATATGCTGTATGCAAAAAGAACACACCCAGCAACGGAGCCAATGAGCCAGCAGCCCAGGCTGACTAAACTGCGCAGATAGCGCTAACGTGAGAAGGGGGCTCCATTTCACAGTCTGCGCCCCATCGGACACCTGTTCTGACACCGTACCTGCTTCTATGTCACTCCCCGATAGCTGCCACTGCACTCCGAGCGTAGCGGATCCAGGTCTCTCATAGCGACAATGGGCTAATTACTGGATGACCTGTCATCCGGGACTTTAGGTGAGGAGCGAGTGAATGTGCACAGTTTATTTTTGTCATGTGTGGAGCAGGGTTGAGGGAGGTTATCCACTGACAAGAGATTATTTATGCTTTGCCTATAAACCCGCAGGTAAAGGGGAGAGATTCCTTTGATGCTGTAGGAGCTGATAGTGTCACTGGTTGTAAGGGGAATGTTTGACCTGACATCCTTGGTGTGGTCGTCCCACAAACATTTTGCCTTCCATCCATAACTGTTTTTGCTGGCTTAGGACTCTGTACACTCTACCACTGTTAACCTCATGCGCGCTAGCGGAATTCCGCTCCTGCGCTGAGATTTTTAAAAACGCATGTTACGTGACGAGCTGGGCTCGTGATCAGCGTGCGAGGAGGCTACGCCATGACGAGCCCAGCTCGTCATCAGCGTGGAAGGGGTTAACCAATGCTAAAGTGGTGTGATAGCTCCTTCAAAAATGGTAAAATTGGTCTATACCTAATTAGCACATTTAATGTACTTGTAAGTCCCTAGTAAATCACAATACCTGTACCCAGGCCTGTAAATTAAATGCTACTAGGGGCCTGCAGCACTCATTGTGTCACCAACAAAAGTATTCTTTAAAAACATGTCTCAGGCCTGTCCATAGTGCAGTTTTAAACTGCCATTTTGGCCATGCATAATACATCTTTTGCCAGGCCTTCAATCAATCAGGGTTGGTAAAGCGCGCTACTCACCCGTGAGGGTCTCAATGTGCTGGGGGAGAGAAGGTAGGGCTGCTACGGTCAGTCGAAAAGCCAGGTCTTGAGAGCCCGTGCGAAGGTGTGTAGGGTTGGTGTGTGTCTCATTTCTATTGGGAGAGTGTTCCATGCTGTGGCTGCGGTGTAGGAGAAAACTCTCCCTCCAGCTCTTCTTCTGTGGATGCGGGGGACCACTGCCAGGACAAGTTCAGCTAAACGGAGGTTCCTCTTGGGTGCGTGGAAACTCATTCGGTTGTTGAGGTATTTGGGTCAGATGTTGTTGAGGAATTTGTAGGCATGTGTGAGTAGTTTGTAGGTGTTTCTCTTCTCGACGGGGAGCCAGTGGAATTCTAGCAGGTGTAGAGACATATGTTCGTGGCGCGGTATCCCTAGCATGAGCCTGGCGGCAGCGTTTTCGGTGGTTTGGAGTTTGTGTAGTAAGGATTTGTTGATTCCGGCGTAGAGGGCGTTGCTGTAGTCAAGCCTGCTGGTGATGAGTGCATGGGGGATGGTCTTTCTGCAGTCTGGAGGGATTCACTTAAAGGTCTTTCTTAGGACCCGGAGGCAGTTGAAACTGGTGGAGGAGATAGCGTTGATTTGGCGGTTCATGGAGAGGGAGGAGTTGAGGATTATGCCAAGGTTCCAAGCGTTGTCCGTCGGGGTGGGTGGGGGCCAGAGGGCGGGAGGTCACTAGGAGTCGCTCCAGGCAGAGGGGCAGGGGCCAAAGATGAGAGCCTTGGTCTTTTCGGAGTTGAGTTTGAGGCAGCTGTCCTTCACCAGGCGGCCACGTTTCTCATTCCTTCCTGGAAACCGAGTCTAGTGTCTTCTGAGTTGTTGGTGAGGGAGAGGATGAGCTGGGTGTTGTCAGCGTAGGACACGTTGCTGAGTCCGTGCTGCCTGACGATGGCGGCCATGTAGATGTTGAATAGAGTTGGGCTCAGAGAAGATCCTTGGGGAACTCTGCAGATGATGTTGGTGGGTTCGGAGAGGAAGGGGGGAGCATGACCCTCTGTGTTCTGCCGGAGAGGAAGGATCGAATCCAGTTGAGGGCGTCTCTATGAATTCCCGCATTGTGGAGCCTGTTGGTTAGTGTGAGGTGTGAGACAGTGTTGAACGCTGCGGAGAGATCCAGGAGGATGAGGCCTGCGGTGTGGCCCAGGTCGAGCAGCATGCGGATGTCATCGGTGGCGGTGAGCAGGGCTGTGGTTGCTGCGGAAACGGGATTGGGAGGGGTCCAGGATGCAGTTATCTTCGATGAAGGTTGTCAGTTGGGCGTTCACAAGCCTTTCTGTGACTTTGGCCGCGAAGGGGAGGAGGGAGATGGGTCGGTAGTTCTTGAGGTCAGTCGGGTCGGCCGATGGTTTTTTGAGGAGGGGCTTTACTTCCGCGTGTTTCTATTCCATGGGGCAGGAGCTGGAGGCCAGGGAGGAGTTGATGGTGCGGGCTAGCTCGGGAGCGATGGCAGTGGAGGCTCTGTGGAAGATGTGCAGGGGTCCGTGGGGGCTCCTGAGTGAGTTTTATTCATGGTGGTGATGATAAGTTCGATGGATGCGGGGTTCCAGGTAGTGATGGTTGGCGTGACGGTGGTAGTGGGTGGAGGGGTGAAGGCATTTGTTGGTTCGTTGATTTTGTCATAAAGGGTCATGATCTTCTGGTGGAAGTAGGCACTGAGATTGTTACAGAGATCTTGGGAGGGTGTGATGTCAGAGGCTTCGCATGAGGGTTTGGTGAAATGCTGGATGACGTTGAAGAGTTCCCTTGTGTTGGCTGCGTTGGTGTTGATTTTATCCCTGATGAAGGTTCTTTTGGTGTCCCTTATCAGCCGGTGGTAGTTCTTAATGGCGATCTTGTGGTCGGTGTGGGCTTCAGTGGTCTTCTGGTTCCTCCATGTTTTTTCCAGGCGTCTGCAGGCGCAGGCCTTCACTTTCCTTTTTAATACTTATAAGTCACCCCTAGGTAGGCCCTAAAGGTTCACAGAGGAGGGTACATTGTATATAAAGGCAGGGCGTGTGTGTTTAAGTTTGACATGTCCTGGCAGATAAAAGTTCCTAACGGCGTATTTCCCTGCCGTAAGGTCCATCACTCCCATTGACTAACACTGGGTATCTTATTACATTTAATAAGTGATAACTTTAGATTGGGAGAAGATCAAAATAAACTGCTGACACCTAAATGTGTTGTAATTTAAAATTCTCTTTAATATCAAAATCGGATTTTAAGTCACAATTCTAAAAAATTTGCTTTTTTTTGTCCTAATCATTTATGCCTTCTGCACCTGTCTTGGGTCACATTTGTGTGAACGGCTCTGCTGTTGGGGTTTGTGTATTGCCTTCAGACAGTAACTCAAAGGAGGCTCAAGTGTGGACAGGATGGGCCATCCTGGTAGGATGACTGGAAGGGGCTGTACCAGGCCCCACTTACATTTCAAAGGGCTGTGGCTTCCTGCACACACAAAGGAATCGGACACCAATCTTGCATGCCCTGTCTTTCTCCAGACAGTTATTAGCCTTGAGAATTATAAGAACAATAAAGCTGGACACACATGTCTGAAGTTCATTGGTAATAAGAGAGGCCAAATAAATTTCTAACAAAGTTTTAAATTTTGTGCAAATAAAAACTGTGCAGTGTATCCAGAATAGTAACCATCTCACAAGAACACATAGGAAGCTCAGAAGCTTTGTCCCACCCATTAGAAACAAACAAGAGCGGAGAGAACAAATTTAGTCCGAAAAGGGTCAAAAGCCTTCTATTGTAACTGGACAGGTCTAGTGTCAGATAAAATTTCAAGCAACTCATTGTTTGTACCATGTCATAGTGGGCCATTGAGCACTTAGTCGGCGCAAGAGCTTCTCTGTCTGCTCCCACTGTGCCTGAAAAAGCATGTTTGACCCACAATATGTCAGCTTGAGTGATACGATCTGGGTTATAAAAAAAGTTCAGGTCTGCCAAGGTCTCTCAGAGTGCGCATGAGATAATGCAACCAGGAGATATGAAGCATGTGATCCAGACTCAATTAATAATTGTTTATTAAACTCATAACAAACAGTGAACCATAGAAGCAGAGGCCGGAGACGTATAAAATCTGAAATCTAACCTAAGCCAACTTCACCATGGACAATCTCAGAAGAGACACATTGCGAAATCTTTAGTAAGCGTCTTAAACATTGATTTTCTGCAATCTGTTTAGAGGTGCAGGATGTGTATGCCCACATCTCACATCCATGGCTGACTGTAGGAATACAATTGGAATTCTGTAAATCAGTGATCGACTAGATACAACTACTCACCAGTCGCCATGAAAAATTGCATTCACTGTGTGCCACCCCATTAACGGACTGTCTGTTATTTTTCAGAAGAGGTTGCCAATAAAGCTGTGAGTCCAATAAAATGCCTTAACGGCAAAAGCTATCAATCTTCCTAATATGCTGACCCTTTATCAAAAAGCTGCTAGATTTGGTACACTTCAGTCCAACCAGATTTAGAAAAATGTGTATCAGGATCCAAACAGACCATACATTTGATAAAAAGGTCTAAAAGTTGCTGCAAACTGTTCGCAGTATGCACTATCAGTACCATATCGTCCACATATAGTAGGGTGGGCACTGGTCGACCACCAACCATAGGAGCATCACCTGGTCTAAATCCATATTAGAAATCCAAAAGAATATTATGCACATTTTCTCAAGCTGTCAAACGATTTAACAATACCCAACCAATATTTTTGGCTTCAGCATCCAGTTAGGAAATGGATCTGTAACAAGCTCTATTCCCTTTTTAAAAAACGGATACACTCACTGACTTTTGCCAGGCTGGTGGGACAGAGCCTTGTGCTGCGTCATTTAAGTGCAGAGTAACTATAGAGGCCCAAGGTATAAATATTAGACCTTCAGAGCCACTCTTCCGAACACTCCTGGCCCAGTGATGGTCACAAGTGAAATATTGCTCTGCTGCTTGTAGACTTCCTTGCAGTTTGAAAAGGAAGACTGGACTTGCGTACCTTCATCCCAGGCTAACCTAGAGTGACTCCAAGTGTCAGTTGCCGACCTCCTGTGTCAGAGCTACAGGGACATGACATAAGCACCAGAGCCCTCCCAACAAATACCCAGCTCATCTGCTGTAACTGATCCTGCCTGAGCCCTACTACTGGCCTCTGCCCGGAGTGAGTCCTGATACTCAAGAGGAGCTCCCTGGGTCATGGACCCTTGGCTGGCATCAGAGAGTGCTCCTCTTTGTCTGTGGGTTCCATTCACTCCGATGCAGGACCTCACCTCGCATAGCAGCCCTCGCAGCTCCTGATTGGAATCCACACCATGCAACACAAAGCCTCGCCTAAAGGACATATGGTACAACGCTCAGCGGGACTAATCTGGTCCCTGTATCCAGCCCGTGCTCCTTCATGGTCGGGCAGAACTTGTGCATTTGTCCCAGTCCGACTACCAGATAACCATTCTTGGAGTTTTGTGCTACTTGGTGCCATTTTTACTTAAAACCTTAAAGTTGAATATCTCTGGTTAAACTTATTAGATGTTTTTGCCATTCTGATATCATTTCATGTATTAAAATGTACACTTTTTCTACATTGGTTTGGGATTTATTTTGTGTTACATTTTCACTTTATTATTGTTTGTGTGCTGCATGAATAATTTAACATTGCCCCTAAATTAGGCCAGACTACTTTTGTGCCAAGCCACCAGAGGATTAAGCACAGGTTAAGTTAGCGACTTTTGTGGTTTACCCTGACAAGGATTGTAGTTGTTGCCCATGTGGGGCTTCCACTCCCCTTCAAACAATAACCCAATTTCTTACAGGGCAGTACTGGCTGAGAACTGCAAATTGGGCCATTCTTACTAAGAAGGACTCTAACATAGTTTCCTCATTCTCGCTGTCTGGGAGAAGTTTGTCCTGATCAACTTTCCACAAGACTGAGTACAGGAGAGTGAAGCTCATCCCTGCGAGTTACAGACAGGCTAAGGATGTTCCCTTACTAAGGAGAACCCCACTGCAGGGTTAACCCAATTGAAGAAGGTTTAGTAAGCCCATTCTCCATAGGAGAGTAAACTGCTGGTCTGTGTCATTTCCCCCTGGCAGAGATTGTACAGCTGAAAAGAACTACACTTTAAGTGTTTCCTCAATAGGATGGAATAGTTGAAATTTATTTGAAGTAAACAAGCACCAAAGATCCTACTTGAGAAGCAATATTTCTGTTATTGTTAGTTTGTTTACTGGTTTAAAAGATAGCTGTACACTCACATACATATTGGTGTGTTTCAGTATATACATACATGTTAAGGATTTTTGTGCATTAATATTTTTGTGCATTATTCACATGCCAAATGTGATTTTTCACTTGATAAAACATATGCACATTGACACAGTGCTATGGTATCTAAAACAAATTTCCTATGATGTGTAGGAGTGTGTTTTCCTGATCCTTGCTAACTAGGCCTCAATTTGGGCCTAGCAGCAATGATTTACAAAATGGATTTCTCTTGTCTTCCCCCTACCCATTTCACGCTTTTTTATTAGGTCTCGCCTGGCGAAAACAGCACATGTGCTGCTCTCGCCAGAGAGGACCTTTTGCAATCGATTCTGCCAAAGCCTAACATGCACGCGCAGGGATGGACAAAGATGGCTGCTCTCGCCATTTGTCCAAACCTAACAGCATGAGCGTGCATGTAAGGACAGTGGACAGTCCGCCGCCATCTTGTGCATGCTTTCACTTTAAACACGGTGTGCTTTCACTTTAAACGCAGTTTACAGTGAAAGCACGCTGCCATGCGCGCGTGCACTGCGCGCCAACCCAGTCGACCTCCCTTGTTCTATTTCCATCTCCTCCCCCTCCGACTGACCGCCCACCTGCATTAAAAAAAAAGTGACAAGTGGGATGTGCGTTTAAATATGGACTACGTTACGTTTAATTTTCCTTCCTTGCTTTTACCTTTCTCACCTTGGTAGAGGTGCTGATGTGACTCGGCTCACCACCGCTCCTTCGGCGCTTCCCCTCTCCGCTGCCGTTCCTGGAAAACCCCTCTGCAAAGCCATGCCTTTTTCGCGGGCAAGTGTTTGACTAGACTGTCGTTGGAGAGGGTTCCTGGAGCAGAGCCAGATGTTGGGCAGGGAAGTAACCAGCCACCTAGAGTCATGTGTTTCACACAACGTAAGATAGAGTTTGTCATGTGTCAGCTCGCACCGCCGCCTAAGTCGACTTGACGTCCATCCTGCGCATCCGCAGTTACCACCATTTGTCGATGGATTTGCAAACGCCTTGATTTTAAATAGCACATTACACCCGACTACACTCTTTGCACAGAGAGCCATCTTGTGCACACGCTAAGCACCTAGCACTGGGCATGAGGGTGCTCTTTGGGGAAGTGAAAAGCAGGACAAGACAGTCCCAGTCTGCCCCAGGGCAGTGTTTGTGAAACCTGGGACGTTGAGGCTGCATAGCAGTGTGTACTTGAACCCCTGCCCACAGACATGACCAACAGGGAATTACAAGGTGAGGGAGCTACTGTACTCAACCAGGAAATTACTAGATTGTGTGATAATTCAACGTATTCTGATGTCAATAGCAAGTGGGCCCTTTACTGGTTCCCATGTAAAGCGCGATGATTCCTTCGGGTCTACTTCGCGCTATATAACCCCACCACCCCCAATAATAAGAATAAAAAGAACACAGGCACAGTATAAGAGAACAGATAGAGCAATATTTTCAGCAGGTCACCCACAATGTGTGATTTGCCCATTTTGTGCCACTCTTAACCTGTGTGAACTAACGCACGTGACCTTCTTCAGCCACTGTGTGCCCCCTTCGCCCACTCTTGTGGCTCTCGCATAAAAATGTTTTAACCAGTGTCTTCATCAACTCACTTCTCATGCGGGACATACTGTACAGGCTTTTTTTTTTACTTTTACAATATGCGACTTGTATGTGGTCCTTTGTAACCGGTTACAAATTCAGGAGTAAAAGTGCCAAAATTTAAAAAAAATAGAAACCCTGAACTGGAGGTACTCTTCACATTTAAGTGTGGATAATCCAGAGCGCTTGACTGGGTGAATATTGTGGTGGTCTGAGAAAAAAACCAAAGCCATAAGTTGGACATAATCGAGAGATGAGCCCTTCACCATACTTTTAGATCGCTCTTGAGAACGCTGCTTCCTGTAACATATCTCTACTAGTTGTTTAAAAGACAAATAAGGTGGACATTGGTTTCACCGAAAGAAATGACCTCATGCTATTTGTTTCACCATTTCACCGTCCAGGAAATACTTACATTTGAATGAATTAATGAAGAATTATTATACATCTGAAAAGTAGACTCGATCGTCACATTGTTTGTCACACAGTTCTTTGTCTTCTATATGCGTCCTAGACACAAATAACTCCCTCTCCCTTCCCACTCCCCCTTTCTCCTCTATCTAAACGACCAGGTAATGACCAGGGCCAGCTCCTTGATTTAGTCTCGGTTATTCCAGTGATTATAATTCTTTTATATCTGGTTAGCAGAGGGGCAGAGGTTTAAGAAGCGGGGAGAGCTAGAAGTCTATGATGGGCGTGGGAGGGAGTTAGCAGCAGCCCTCGCATACTCCCTCAAATACACGTCTGTGCACATTTTTTGTGACCGGGGGTCACCAGTCCGAGGAGGGATGTGAGAACCACTGCAACGTGAAATGAAGAAACTGAGGCTGAATCACAGTTACTTTTTTTATGGTCTATGCTCTATGGTGTGACCCTGGGCGCTGGACCATGACAGTAGATGACACTGATAACTCAATCAACAGAGAGTACAAACAGATCTACAGCTCAGGGGCAGTGGGCCATGAGGAAAGGCTGCCAATAGACAGTCCATGTGAAATGAACCTCAGGAATCCATCATATCCGTGTTACATGCATTCTGGTTCACCTCAGTATGGTGGCTGTACTTTAAAAGTTGGATTGCCAGGACTGAGGCTGGCTATGCCAGTAATGGGCACGAAGGGAAAACAATTCTCAACATAGCTGCTGTGTCTCTCGTGATCTCGTTCCAGAGCACATCTCAGCTGTGATGCACATTAATTAGGATAGTACCAGCATCTCTCTGCGGAGCTCTCGCCTTTTTAAAATGACAGAACCAACACTTCTCAGAAGAGCTACCGTACTAGTAATCGCCCTTTTGTGTACCTGTTACCTTTATTAATAGGTCCAGGTCTTCCTCATCAAAGTACTTATGTCAAGAGGTAATGCTCCTGTGAACAGAAAAAGGGCACCAAGCAAAAAAAGCATTTGCAATGCAATAGGTCTCCCATTTACGTAAGTTTAAGCTATTGGCATTGCAAATTACAATGCCTTTTATTTATGTTTTAAAAATGAAAACAAAAATAAAAGGCATTGTTATTTGCAATGTCAATAGCCCAAACGCACATTTATGCGAGACCTATTGCATTGCAAATACTTGTTTCTATAGCCCACGGTAAAGCAGAATCATGTTTGTTTATTTCCAGTGTTATGTTTTTTTTTTAAATCTTTATTTACCTTTTCCAAAAAAAAAAAAAATCAAATGAAGTCACATTTGACACATACTTATCAAATAGTACACTGCAAGTCGGAGCTGTTACAATCGTAATAGAGCCATATCACATAGTAAGAAATGAAGCAAACGGAAGCATTTGCTGTACAGCGTTGAGTCCTAGAAATCTGGGCAGCAAAACGCACATCAAGAATGTCATAACTACAAACTACAATTCTCAGGAAACACAGGGAGAACGGAATGGGGAGGGAGAGGAATGTAGACATATGGATATACCCCAAATAGAGTATCAGCATACCCTCAACTACATAGCGGTATTTCCAAGCACCATGGGCACCTCATCATTACTCAACACTCGTCAATCCACACCCAACAGGCAGTCCACTATTTCAGCATTGTTACTTCCATAGAGTGGTAAGATGTATGTTCTCTCAACCAATACCCTCGGGGACAATCTGGTGGTCTGATTGTGTTTGGTGGGCAGACATAGCCTTGGCGATGTATGTGCGGTATGGGCCCCAGATGTCCACCGGTCTAGCAGCAGTGGGGATCATCAACGAAAACTCCTCACTATTAGCGTTGCAGAAA
The DNA here is from genome assembly GCF_964263255.1 of Lissotriton vulgaris. Classification (NCBI taxonomy): domain Eukaryota; kingdom Metazoa; phylum Chordata; class Amphibia; order Caudata; family Salamandridae; genus Lissotriton; species Lissotriton vulgaris. The sequence goes on along the minus strand of NW_028243866.1, from coordinate 73,536 downwards.
GCTAGACTGCGGAGCCAAGAGTTATGTTTTGGGGGACGCCTATCGCACCATCTCAGCGCCACCTCATGTTTGGCCAGCAGAAACCCCAGAGCGGCCAGTCTACGCACACTACGTGGTAAGTCAGCGACATATCCTAGGTGGGAACTAGATTTAAAAGCAGTATGTCACTAAATGTACGGTGTACCTGGGACCAGTATTCCTGAATGAGAGGACAAGACCATGAGAGATGCGCTAAGTCCGCAAACGGGGGCCGGCATTTGGGGCAATTATGAGAGCGCTCAGGGTCAATCCTGTGTGAGAGAGCCGGGGTGTGGTACAACCTCCGCAGCAATTTAAAGTGTAATAGTTTATGTCTGCTGTTAAGGGACACCACCCTGGTAGCCCTACAACACCACCTCCATTGCTCATCCGAAATGGGGTAGCCCAGGTCAGTTTCCCACGCCGAACGAACCCCGGAGTCAAGTGCAGGGAGAAAATCACTGCACATATGGTACATTCCAGTATTATGGTTCATGTGGTTGGTGATGAATCTTCCCCGGTCCAGTCACAAAACTGCAACATTACTTCAAGGTTCCTGCACTAGCTCATAGCTTGCTGCTGTTCATGTATCTAGTTTGTTCCACCTTCTCCGGATGGCATTTGCATAAAGTGGGAACAATCAATATTCGTGACATTTGATCATACCACAATGATTCTGCAGTTTTAGTAATTTCACATGCACAAATAATGTATGAAAACTCTTGGTTTAGGGGTCAGACAGAGCTTCCCTGAATGCTAGTAGGGATGCTGTCTGTATATCTTTTGATTTTGCTGCCCACTTGGGACTAAGAATTCTTTTCTTTTTTTTTCTTTATAAAGTTTTATACAGCGCGAACAAGATCCGAAGGATATCAGAGTGCTTTACAAAAAGGATGGAAGAAGGGTAATACATACATTATCGACATTAAATAGGAATAAAAGCAAGAATAATCACATAATTACAAGACGAATGGGTCAAAGGAGAGTAATACAATAAGCAGGTACATAGCGGACTAAATGGGGGGGGCACACTATTAGATAAAGAAGAGCAGCATCCAATGATGGTCCAATGGTTTTAGGATCAATGACCTTGAGCAGGTGAATATAGCACAATTAAGGTAGGAATTTGTTCATTAGGAATCTTTTAACTTCCAGTTTGAAAGCAATCGTAGAGGAGATTCTGCGTATTTCCAGTGGAAGAGAGTTCCATATCTTCTGGGCGGCGCCAGAGAAGGCTCGCTGGCAAGTTCTCTTTTTCCTAAAGATTTGTCCTAAAGATGTCCAAGCTTGATACTTAATACCTGGGGGTGTGGCCTAGGGATCAAGGCATGAACCACGGAGGCGCCCATGAAGCCCAACAATATTCTGCTTCATCCCACCTAGAAGCAACCTAACACTTTGAGTTTCTCTTCACCTATGTACTGAGAACCATAAAGGGTTGCATTCACCTAGAAACTTCACCGGTGAGAGCCAGGCACAGAGGACCGAGAAGCAGATAAATGCAGCCTGCTGATCCTGGAGACCTTGCGCAGCAGAATACAAGGCCCCTTCTAACACTGAGCCCGGGATGCTAAGAGAAATTCTTCCGAGAACTGCTCTAAAACCAGCAGAACTCAGCAGCTCAGGGTGGTGAGATAAAGAGACATCCCTCGCTGAGCCACCCACTATAGGTACACCGTCCTAAAATATGGCGTATACTTGACAAAAACGGACTTGTTTGTTTAATATTTGGGCACATCCACAGTAGTTGGACATTTTGAGGAACAGGGTGGGAATCCCAGGTGAGAGGCAATGATGACACAAAGGGACTCCTCATCTGCTGAAGCTCATAGAAGGTTGACTGTACTGTAACCAAAGAGTTTAAATTAGTACGGTCTCAAGTACACCATCATTGGAAACTATATACTGCCTAGCATGCTAGTGAGAACTGGACCAGAAGGCTTTGCAACAAAGCCACAAAAAGTGCCATTACAACTTTTAAATCAAGTGGACATATTGGAATAAATGTAAATATCTAACCTGCCTCTCTGAAATAGTATTTGTAATGGAATACTGACAGAGCGAAAGGTTAAAAATCCACCAGCAGACCATACACAAAATCCTCAATTCAACACTGTTACACTGATAATACACTGCAAACCATTTGACTAGATAGTTTAGGGCTCAGTGAGTGGGCCCTTTCACTGAACTGACCAAAGAAAATAGGTTTTTGTGTTGCTTCTGGTTTACCTATAGATGTTTGTATAGGAGTTTTCAATGACCTATCGATTCTTATTATTACATTCTAAAAAGTAATAACTTCCTCCAGTCTTACTTGATTTATGAAGAATGAATACTTATTGTCACGTTTGGTCCTGAAGGTCATTATCTTGGTTTTCCCTGCATCGTTGCTAAATTATTTACATAGCAATATTCACCCATAGCTAGAAGTCATGCTTGCACACCTTTGGGGATTTTTGCTATCAGGATGGAATCCTCGACATAAAGAAGGGCCAGAGTCTTGAAACCATTTATTGATGGAATGTAATCAGCGGCTCTTCTGATTTCTTGGTACAAGTCATTATTTATATAGAGGGAGAACAGAAGTGGATCCAAAACATAACCTTGCTAGACCCCTCTTCTGGCAAGTAATTTATTTTTACTGATGTACCCTCTTTGATTAAGTCTGACCTGGGAGGGGGCTCCGGTGCACAAACAATTGAATTAATGTGAATGGCCAAAATGCTCAATTTTTTACAAAGATTTTTCCTTGAGACTAAATCAAAAGCCGATGAGAAATTTGAAAAAGGCCCCAAACAAGGTCATTTTTATTACTGTGTTAAATGTATTAATTTTATGCAGGAAGGTCAAAACCGGATCTATCGTACATTGTCCTTCAAGAAACCCTGCTTGTCCGTACATCCATGTGCAAGGATGTTTTTAATCAGTGACAAACTCGCCCATGGCCTTCAAAATTTATTTGGAAAAGATTTTACAGTCAATATCAATTAGACTTATTGGTCTGTAGGATTTTGGGTTGTATTTGAAACCTTTCTTACATATTGGCACAATGATTCTATTCAACCAGGAATCTCGGTGACTGTGTATCATATTCTGAATCATCTGTGATGTTAAAGATAGTATTGAAATGCATTACCCAGGCTTCTTCTGTAATGTTAGATTCCAAGAAGTTTTTCCTTAGTCTAAGAACTTCTCTAATCTTGTGTGTCTTTCTCCAGGGCCGCTTTTTCTAACTCCTTCCACTTTCTATTTGCTAAATCAATTTTCTTTCTTCTTTGTGAAGGCTTTATAACTTGATCTTGCGGTCTTTATTGCTTTTCTGTGTGACCTGTAAAAGAGCTCTGTAGTAAATGAGAACAGCAAAAAAGAACAAGTGCAGGCAAAGTCAACAGGTCTCGCCTTTGGGAGCTACTGGCTTTGTCAATGGTTTTAGCCATGCTGCATAGTATCCCTGATGATGTGCAGCAAAAGGCTAATAAATAGGGGGGGTAAAAGGTTAAACGGTTGGCGGTGTCATTTTGTAGGCGCCAGTACTAAGCATACACACACCTACAAAATTATGTGAAAGTTTTGTTGTTTTACACATTTGTGCTGGATTGTTGAACAAAAAAAAAGTACGGTGAGTGGGAAGGTAGAAACAACACAGGTGGGAGAAACAACACAGGTGGGAGAAACAACACGGGTGGGGAATCAACATGGAGGAATACTCACAGAGGTTGGTGAAGTGATAGGATGGTGGGTAAGCCGCAGCAATGCGGGCGAAGCTACACAGAAGCAACTAGGTGGTGTGTTTGGGGAGGAAGCAACATGGTTGGCGTGGGTGAGGAAATCAACACAGTGAGTGAGAGGAGGGAAGTACACAGAGGTGGAGAAACGTTCGGTGGTAACGAATAAAGAGAGCACATCATGTTAAAGCGCATGGGAGAGTGACTCAAAGGTCGAACGCATGCACACACAGGAAATGAAATAAAACATGCAGGGAAAAGTGGGAACATTTATGAGGGGGATACCTACACTCTCAGAGTGCTTCTAAAAAAGAAAAAAGTTCCCAAACGCAAACACTTTTGGAAGGAGAAAAGGAGCTTATCAGGCATGGTAAACAGGCTACGCTCCGGGGAAGGAACATATACTAGTTTGACAATCTGAAACAAATAAAGCCAGAGAATAGAAGACAAGAAATTAAGAGTGACAGAACAAAAATCCAATGGGAAGCAAGGGGAGGAGTTGCATTCCAGGTTATCTATCGACATATTGTCAAATAAGTCATTGCGATCAGACTGCTGTGCTCTCTGGCAGGCTTCGGACTAAACAAGATTATGGAGTTCCACAGAGGTTCCTTTAATATGAAAGTATCACATATTTTACAATAAGACTTCACATGCACTTTGCTTTCCAAAAGTCAAGTCAAGTTAGTGATGTGGCCTATACGTTCAGGAGAAAATACAATGACTGTAGATGAGTTATAACATTTGTTGGAATGCTGCGGCCTACCCAACAAAGCAGGCTGCAGTCTGCAACTACCTCCTTTGACAGTGGACCAGTTGGGTGAGGGCTAATCCTTTTCTTCACCGCCTAATTGGTAAATAATTACACATCCACAAATCACCCTGGAACTTTTCTCATAGAGCTGTAGCTCTGTTCCACGTGTCCTCGCAATAGACTGTCCCTTGCCTCAGACGATCTCATACCATTTTGGAGGTGCGCCCATAACAACCACCAATTTCTCGGTTTCATAAATCACTCGAAGATTCACTCCATCTTCGTTTCTTCACAGCATCCCTTATGCACGCAATTGACCACTATTCGTGTACACTGAGATCAGGTACCACACCACACAAATGTAGGATTAATCTAAAGGAGAAATAGGAAAGCAGTCTTTAGGAAAATTCTGCAGCCCAGACATCCTAAGACATCACTTTAAGGGCAAGCAACGGAATTCCTTCAACGAAAAATTACTGAAGTGACGAATAGTTGACAACTATGCAGAGGATTGAACATCAGGACCTTGAATTGGTAGACTGCCAACAATATTTAAATGGGAAACACCCATAGCAGTCTAAGGGAAACAAATTAGGAGAGCTTCTGGAACTAGAACAGTACATGGTGGTGAGCAAACATTTCTCAGAAGCAGACTGCCCTAGTCATTCGTGGGAGTCAGAAAACTCTGATCATAAGGCTACATGAAAACAAGAGATTCATTAAACTAAAAGTGACCGTTAAAATGATGTCCCACGCTCCATGGCACGTGAACAGGCTGATACAGAGAGCTGGCTTTCTTTGGACATAAGAAACAGCAGTCTGTTTTGTAGCCTGATGTCCTATTTAAGCATGCACAAATCCAATTAGGAACCATGATCCTGCCTACGAATGGAACAAAACTGAGCGAATAAGAGTTGGTGAAATAAAATGCCACTTGAGGCTTTGATAAGCTTTTGCTAACAAACATTCCGCTGGATCAGTTCAATTTTAGGTGATGTGTTCGCAAATGATTTGACTGCTGTGGCTGGGTCAGTTGTTTTAGCTCCTGTAGAAGGGGGCACTGCAATAGAGGCGCATGGAAGGTTTCCCGCTCGGTGCACCCATCTGCTTGTTGTCTATCCATTATTGCATTTACTTGCATCAGCAGATGACCTGCTCCATTCGTTCAACGTTATGTACCGCAGTACTCAATCGATAATGCTGTCTGCAACAGAGAGCCGGAAAGAGGTCAACATTCGAAAGGATTCGGACTTTTACTTTTTCCCCTCCGTTCCTTCCTCTCCAAACAAAGCACAGGCCACGTGACCGTCGCGTGTTCGGGTAGAACAGGTCTCCCTGTACAAAGGTTAGTGATTGCAGCTAAAGAATATAAAGCCGACTCCCGACTTTCACAGCTGTGTGAGGATTGTGAAACAGTCACAGTGAATTGAGGGCAAACATGTTGAAACCGCTGACTAACCAGCTGTGTGACAGGCTCTCGTTGTGAAGATCACAGGCACAGAACTATTTTAAAGCGAGGAGGCACAATATAATGAATTCTCTGGCCTGACGAGTTTTACCGCGTCACATCTACCCCTCACAGTGCAGTTAAACCACTCTGCCTCGACGGTGTCAAAGAGAGCTACACAATCTTTCCATGTGGCTCTAAGTAGTCAGCAAACGTAAGTCACAGCACCTGAGACTGGCACACACATCTTGTTACCAGAAATGACCTGACTGAGGTGGAGCCTGTACACAGTAACACGCTTCCCTCGTGCTAGGATTTTGTTCAGTGTGACCACGGGACAGGTGAATCTCTGTTGAAAAACATTCACAGGGCCACTTGATTTAATTCACTCAATCACCTGCGCAACAGTGGAACTTTACAGAACAAACATACATCATGTTATACTACAAAGTTCTCAATCCAATAAACTACCAACACATACGGATCACCCTTTCAGTAACGAGGGCGGCCACTGAGGCCCCCCGCTGACCCGGAGGGCATTCCACGGTGGCCTGAGCGGGAGGTGCGCCTCCCCTGGCAGTGGTGGAGACCGTGACTGAAATCCACGAGAGAGGTCCTCTGGTTTACAGCCTTAGGCTGCTGCAGCCTGGTGGGGCCCCAATGACGAGAGGTTCCAGTATGGGGATGGCAATGGCACCGGGTATGGGGCCCAGAGTGGATCACACAACTCTGTTGAGGCAGACATGACCCTGCTGGCTTTCACCACTGCTTGGGCCTATATGGAATGAGTCTGCCTGCTGGGGGGCCATTGGTGCGAGTGCTCTTTGAGGCTTGTACTAGTAGACAAATTACGAGTTGGCCATTGCGGAGGCCAGAGGACCTGCAGTCTGGTGCGGAGGAGGAAACTGCTGCAGTGATTCCACCCTTGGTGGCTGGAGAGGGGACACCTAGGGAGACCTGCTCTGCTTGGCCCTCTTATAGGAAGTGGAGTATTGGTGTACGAAGACGCCACGCAGACCCCTGTGGCTGTTTGTTTTGACTGGGGGGGCAAACCTGCGTTTTTAGGTCTCGCGACCTATCGATGTGCGCAAGCGCATCGAGCGGAGCGAGAATTCATGTCGGCAAAATCAACTTCAAACTAAGGGCTTTCAGCCCCACGGTTTTCTTGAAGTTCACGTGAATCACGTGAGCAACAAGCACGCGCATTCCCGCCTAGCACAGCACATCAAAGGGCTTCTCCTCCCCTAATTATTCATGGCCGGCCGCAGGCCGGCCGCACTTTCAGTTTCCCGGCATCTCCTCCCCTAATTATTCATGCCGGCCTTACTTTCAGTTCCCTCCTGTATCAGTTTCCCTGACGTCACATTCCCCGCCCTGCCTCCACCGTTCCCTGCAAATGTTGCCCTGCTTGTTTAATATGTGTTGTGGTTTTAAGTCCATACTTATGAGGGTGCCTGGGAAACTGCAAGATCCAGAGTACAAAGCGGTTTTGTTCTATTAGCACGCAATGTCTATTGGAGTATCACATGCGGTTTTGTTCTATTAGCACGCAATGTCTATTGGAGTCTCACATTAGACGGAGCCACTTCGCTATGGCAGATCCGAGGTTCTGTTTTTGCCTCTGCCCTCTTGTGCCAAGAAGGACAGACATAGATTTTCAAACCTCACTGGCCCGTGTTTGTTTTACAGTGCCAAATTGTGCATCCTCCCCACTGATACACTTCCTTACGTGTTGCGATTAACTAACTATCTGATCGCAAACACGAGCACGCATGCGCGCATCCTCCTCACTGATGCACTTCCATGTACTTGCTGTGCTTCACCAACGTCGCAGGCCCCAGACAGCAGAGCTATCGCTAGACGCAGCCTACGTTGCACGATAAGTAGTTATAGGAAAATTGTCCCCTTCCATCAGCTCTACTTGGGGCACAATCGCCCCCCTCCCCACGCCCCTTTCCCCACCCCCTAGCCCCCGGTGCTACTACTGTACTTATTATAGCTAACCCTTGTGCATCAGAGACACCAGATAGAGGGGTGTGAGGAAACGACCACTTCACTCCAGCGCGTGCTTCTGTGCAGCGCTTCCTTAGTACAACGATGAGTGAGTGACAGTGACCCCATGCTCTTCTTAGGAGAGACTCCCCCCCACTCCCCCCACACACTGTCCCTACTCTTTCGCTTCAGAGGGGAGTTCTCATGTTCTCTGAGTGGGCGCCGGGGTCCCTCTCTGATACTACTAGCAAAGCTGGATGCTCCTCCCCTAATTATTCACTTTCCCGGCCGCTCACAGCACATCAAAGGGCTTCGCCCAGCGTGCGCTCTGCGGCTTCTCCTCCCCTATGCCTTTTCTTTCACACGCAGCCTCCTCTCGCCCCCTGCAACACTCCTGCCTCCCCCCTCACCCACTGTCTTCCTAGTTATTTCAACAATCCACCCTTTACCCAGCTCCCCTCTTGTTATATAGATTAATGTATCTTTCATGGAGCACTGCATTGTTCATCAGTGGCGACGAATTGCATGATCTTAGCCAATGCGACAGGAATACCAACAATTTGAAGAAGCTTGTGCTAGACTTCTGCTATTGTACAGTGCTCCCGATATCTAAATGCCCATCTTGTTTTTTTAGCCGACCTTCTTGTGGTCGGTAGGTGACGCCCAGTTTTAAGCAAGCGGACTGGAGTTTTCTGAGTGACGCTGACGCTCCATTTTGGCAGAGTTACTGATCGCATGGCAGGCACCTAAATACTGCTTCTGGCGATGCGGTTAAATTAGTATGCTCATCCGTTTCACAAAATCAGCTTTATGATATTTGAATTCCTAGCATGGAAATATTGCTGGAAGCTATGTTGTAACGCAATTAGGATGTGGCTTTAAGGGCTGGAGGGCCGTCTCGGAAGGTGGGGAACAACTTTAGCGTCTGGCATAAGGCGAATGTTTGAACATCCTGTGATTCTGGGTAGATCACTTAATTTCCCAATGCCCAAAAATGTGTCCGCCTGTAACGAAACTGGTGCTCGAGTAAAGCGCTCTGATGCCTTCAAGTTCACGCTGTAGAAAACCGCAAAAAAATGCACATCAGAAACAGAGCACTTCAAGTGCATCTTTTCCATCAGTAGAAATGAGGCATTTGCCGCAGTGAACAACAAGCACTGGCGTTGCCAATAGGTCTCGCAGTAGGAAAGTTGGAGCTATTACAATTGCAAATAACAATGCCTTTTTTTGTTTTCATTTAAAAAAACATAAAGGGCTTTGTCATTTACAAAACCAATAGCTCCAACTTTCCTACTGCGAGACCTATTGGCAACGCCAGTGCTGGTTTGGTCTTGGAGGTCGATTGCTCGACACTTTCTAGAATTTGTCGATGGAGCCGTGAATTGGATTGCTTTTGATTGGGGGCATCTGCAGCTGCAGAGCTACCATATGTGGCGCTGCTGAACGCAATCATGGGTTAGGCAAACATCCCAAGACCCCTGCACCTAACACTATCATGGCAGTACGCCACCCTCAGGCAGTCGTCTTAGCAGTTGATTGGGGGGGTTGGGGTGATGAGGGGGTTGGGGGAGGCTCACACAGCTCACACAGCACCTGCCAGAGCATGGAGGTGAGCCCTCACAGGCCGAATTACTGCCAACTAAACAGGGTTCGCGTTCCGCACGGCAGCATAAGATTGAATCGGTATCTGTTGATGTCAATTGTAGCTGAGAAGGTAACAAATGCTGAGAATGGCCAAGGCGAGCGCTATCTAGCACGAGCCGCCACTATAGCGCTCGCGCCAGACCTCGTCAGTGAACCGGAAGCGAAACGCCGGACGTTTGGGGGAGACTGGTTTAGACAATAAGCAGACATGGTGGTCTCCACTGCCCCCTCTTAAAAGGGGGCAGTGGGCATAGGAACAGTATCTTGTTCCTCGCGCTCCTCACCAGGAGGCATCCGGGCCAGCATCAGCCCGTAACTTGTTGTCTTTTTTCCTTTGCAGGTGCGGTGTCATGGTTGGTGTGATGGCAGGGTCTCGGTCGGAGGCCTGGGGATTAGTCACACAGTACCTAAGCACCTTTTGTGCTCATACACTTAGGATGAGTTATGTATTGTATCACAATATCTCGGCACCTTGGTGCCTGAACGCGGAGGCATTGGGATGTCCGTGTCATGTCACATGGTACCTGTATAATCAAGCTTTATATGCCTGGGGGTTCGTCACCATCCCCTTGGTGCTCATACACTTATACTAGTAATGTATGGTGCCGCACAGTATCCCAGCACCCTGGTGCCCGAACATGTATGCAAGGTTTGAGGTAGACATGCTTACCACAGGTATGCAGTGGATGTCCGTTTTGTGTCATGGTACCTAGGCTTGGGCGCATTCCGGCATTAGATGCCTAAATCATATCATACAATTCATAAGCACCCTGTGTGCTTTTTCACTTTTCGCACTAGATACATATGGGGTGGCGCACAGTACCTATGCATCCTTTTTTTCTTGCGCATTCAAGATCCACACTGTCACACCATACCTCAGCAACCTGGGGTGGACAAAGGAGGGTACAGTCTCATGAGGTAGTCGATGGGCCGGGCACGCACACCCAACTTTTTTCCCCAGGGACTAGGAGCACTAATCATCTGTGTTTTTATGTTCCTTTATGTATGGTGGGTCCATGACGGTGACACCTGTGAGGAGATCCACACGGCAAAGACGGCGGGCTTTCAGGGCCACTTTTGCTATGTAGCGATGGCACACGCCTCACTATCTTTCCGTTCAAGGGTCATGGGTTTCGCCATCCGAGACACCGAGTTAGGTTCGGCTGACTTGCTGTAGCCCATTGGTTCTGTTTCATATGAATTGCAAGTTTCTTCACCCTGTAACTCAGGGAGAAGTTTGCATCGATACACTATTACATAGTATCATGTGCAGTAGTGTAGGTCTTTTAGCCTGTCAACCAACGGATGTTCTACTTTCATGTTTGCCGGCAGTTTCATGAGGTCATGGCGCGTAAATTGGGAACAAGAAAAGATTTTCATGCGCAGGGCCGACTGTCAGTGGGGCAAGGCAAGGACTTGGTGGGCCACGCTTTAACAAGAAAGTAAGGGACCACCGGCAATCCGGATCCTGCTCCTAGGGGTAACGGCCGGGCTCGCCTGGGATGAAGGGTTTTTTAGTTGAGTCCAGGGGCGGGCGATTTCCAGGGCATGACCTTCCTAGTGGGCTGTGGGGGAGGACAGATAGTCGGGCAACTATGCTATCTTGTGGTAGTATGGTCATGATTGGTAAGCATAGTCTTCGTCCCTTAGCGGCCAGCACCATGCAACTCCAGGGGCAGTGGCAGCCGGTCAGTAGGCTGTCGCGGTGCAGGGGCCAGGGGAGTCACTCTTTCCAGTAGGCCAGTGGCCACTATCGCAAGCGCATGTGCATCGGTGTGCAAGTATGCAGAATTGCAGCCCCCATTATGGAGTTTAAGTCTTAGGGCGTATGGGGAAAGCATCCGTCCGATAAGCTGTACCCCTTATGCAAGCATACTCTGGTGGAGTAGTATTTATAATTCTACCGGGATCAGGGGCTGCCATTGGGCCCTGTTATGGAGTTTAAGGCTTAGGGCGGGCCCAGGGGAAAGTATCCGTCCGATAAGCTGTACCCCCTACACAAGCCTACTCTGGTAGAGTAGCATTTGTAGTTTACCAGGATCTGATCTGGGGCTGCCAGTTATTGACCTTGCCATAGGGCCTAGAGGGGACAAGCAGAAAGTAAAGTATATACATTTGTAGATTACGTTAGGAGTGGCATTTGTATTAGAGCATGTTAAGGTTAGACAAGTGGCATGTGTCTACCAATGTATTTGGACTTTTTGCGTAAAGTGTACATAATGAAAAATTAATAATCAATGTTTTTAATATGTAATAAATACGGCCGAGGGGTCACTCCTCTTAATCCAAAACAGTGTGGTTTGAATTGTTTGCCCTGGGGGGCGGGGGGAGGGTACCCATCCATCCAAGGGCAGAGTTGGGGGTTTTGTTCTTTAAAAGGGGTCGTAGGCAAGTACCAGACCTTATAACAAGGACAAGTAACCAGGGTTCCGAGGGACGTGTTTCGGACTGCTACGATTCCTTCAGAAATTGATCCGATGGATTCCAGTAGCCTGGAGAAGGAACATTATCCAAGCTTTATTGCTGAGTGGGATCAACTATGGAATGCTTTAATTGTCGGCATGGACAATTACTTGTTCTCAAGGCTTCAAACTGTTCAAACTGTTCAAAATACAGCTGCCAAAATTGTTTGCAACGTAGGAAAAGGGAGCTTACCATCTGCCTGCCTCAAGAAGCATCATGGGCTACCAGTTCATAAACAAGCTATTTTTAAGTTACTGTGGTGCAGGCACGGTTGGTGTTGCATGAGTGGGGCATTGAGGTGGGGCACTCTCGGCACATCATATCTCTTTATGCTGATAATGCACTGTTTATCTTAATGAGCCTAGTACGTTGGTGGCAGCATTATTTGCGCTGCTGCGTGAGTTTGGCGAGGTGTCGGACCTCCGAATTAACAAATGGAAGTCCGCTGGTGTGTGCCCTGGTAACGGTTGTCGGATCTTGGTTTGAGATGGGTGACGAAGAAGTTTCGATACCTTCGTATGATGGTGGCGCGTACGCTCAACAAACGGCTACATTATAATATGGAGTGTTATCGACTCCCTGTGGCCCTCGGTCGGGTTTTGGAACACGTTATCGTTATCACCGATAGGTAGGGATGCAGTCTCCAAGATGGTGCTTTTGCACGGATGCCTTTATGTGATTCAAAATTCACTGTGTCCCTGGTCGCGGGGGTATTTGGTAAGTTGAATTCCCTTCTTACCTCGCTCATCTGGGCTAGGAAACAGACGAAAGTAGCGTGCTTGATGTTGATTAAACAGGAATGAGGACAATGGAAGGGTGTGCCGAATTTGGAATATTATTATGCCACTTACATGCAGCACGTGGCGAAATGGATGGATGAGGGATTAAAAGAAGGATTAAAAGGATCTTTTACTGGGGTTAGTGCAGGGGAACAAGCTCCCTGCATATCTGATGGCAGGGCCTGGGCGTCCCATAATGCACCCCATGTGGTACGACAGACAACGGCGGTGTGGCACCTGGTGGTTATTAGGAGGACGCCTTTTCGTAGGAAACTGACAATATGGAGCTTGGCTTAATTTCACCAGAAGGAAGAGGCTGTCTTACCACTCTTGGCGTGAGGGTGGATGCGAGTTAGTGGGGGATCTGTATCCAAGCGAGGTTTTTATGTCATTTGAGGAGGCAGAGGGTCAGTTTGCATTAGAATCGGGGTATTTCTTACATTATGCATGTGTCTGACACAGTGAGGATTCTTTGGCCGTCTTATCCTGTGGCTCCGTCTGGCTCGGTTCCATGGGGTGAGATGTTGAGGGTCGGGGAGACATCTATAGGCTGATACAATTAGGGGCTGCTAATAGTGCAGAACATCTGAGATGTACATCTGGGGACCCCTATTTCGGATGTGGACTGGACTCGGACGTGTGAGTTATTGAAGACAGTGTCAAGTAACGCCCAGTTCAAATTAATTCACTTAACTTCATGCATCGCACCTATGAGGCACCTGTGGGCCTGAATAAAGTTAATCCAGAGCGCACCTCGATGTGTCCCTTGTTATGCAGCAGAGGAGGCAGATTGTATCTATTTTGCTGGTCGGTGGGGGACTTCTGTGAGCAGGGCCGGATGAGAACCAAAACCGGCCCTGACTGGTGCAACTTTGTGACGGCGGCGTATAGTAAAGCTAAGCTACTACCAGCAGCGGTGAGCCATGGACGGTAGTACAGACAAACAGAGACCTGTTTGTATTTTGTAGACAATGTTTTTCCTAAAACCTTCACTTTGTTTTTCTGCTCCTTCTGCTGATTGTGTAGCGGCATGAGGCAGTTAATTTCGATTTGTGGTGTGCGCTGCATACACCTTGTCACTCCAGTCTACAAAAGGTCAACTTCTCTCCAAAATCGCATCGTTTCCCCCTGAATGGGGGTCAGTGGTTCGGGAGGGAAGGTTGACGAATGTGGGAGAATGAGGAAAGCCGTTCAGCCCTACGGTGAAACGAAATTCTCATGGTCTGTTGTGGAGGTGGGGAATTTTTATATCGGGTATGTTGAAGTTAGGAATGGCCGGCCAAAATAGGTTTTATAATTTTCACAAATGCGTAAATCTGGGTTCAGCGAATACAGACAAAAGTGAACTGAATCAATGTGTTTGTGAAAATTGTGTTGTTTTGCCTTCATTCTATTTTTCACAAATTATTTTGTTTTCAAGAACGATTCGTTTCTGCACAAATCAATTCATTTGTGACATAATTTGAGGAATGTGTGTGAGCTTGTTTTCATATTTGATGTATTTTCATGGAAACGTTTCCATGCAAATTAATAGTAAGCACGTTGCCTTACGATAAGGAGACATATCCGCATTGATTAATAACATTAGTAATTATTTAAAAAAATGTAAACAATGCACCTATTCGTCTATCTCACATCATTTGAGCCTTTGGCCAGTAGGCGACTGGCGAGCTCTGCACCTCGTGCTTGTACCCACTAAGTTATCTTATGGGGCATTTCTTGTGGTATGCAGGATAACCGCAGTCATCAGCAGTAAGTGCAATCACCCGTAGGGCTATCTTAATCGAGCTAAGATCTCCTCCTTGCGGGTTTTGTGTATTTCTATGCAGTTAGTTTAGCACAGATGTCTTTATGGGGTGCAGGCCGGACTGAGTGGAGGCCCGTTTTGTAGCAGTACAGTAATTTTAAAAGCATCAACTGCAGAGTCCCTCTACATCTAGTAGTTTCAAGATAACTCTAATGAGTAATGTTTTTCCTGGAGAAAGATCACAGTTTTGACTCATTGAAGGTAGCAGCACAGAGGGTTCATATGCCTGCTGGAAATAACATGTACTATGCAGACTACAGAACAGCATTTTATGTGCATAGCTCAGTGGGTTACTGCTTTTGTCACAGAGGTCCTTCTGTTACTGTGCAGTTCATAAATTACAAGTGTATCTAACACAGTAGCTGCATGCAAGCTACCTGGTACAGGTTAGAACGTTATGTTTTTTTCTAAGTCTTTCATTATCCTAATGTTGCTAAAAAAGGGTTTGTTTGCATATAAATAAATTCTTATTAGCAAAGCTAACACTAACCACTGTGTTACGTCTGAATCCTGAGTTTGTGTTTCTCCATATCACCAAGCGCTCCTAAAAATGCCTACTAATATATGTGACATGAATCCTACATCTAGTAGTCCCCTTTGTCTTATATAATATTTTCTATACAATGATTTACACAAATATGATTCATTGTTATCTTAAAGTCTGTTATGCAGTTCTATGGTTATACTGAATAAGCAGCTACCTACGTCAAAATCATATGAAATCTCTTTATTGATGTCATAACTACTGTTTCATAATTATTTTATTAACCTTCTCACTTTTTGAAAATGCACCGTTTGTCCACTCTTGTTTAAAAATATTCTTGTGGAGAGAAGCCCCCAGAAACACCCTTATGGCGATCATGCTTGCTTGCTACTCTTACCACAGGCCACTCTTAACTTTTACGCCCCACTAGTTTCAAATGTCACCAACCGCCACTAGTGGGGGGTAAGGCTGTGTCTGTGTGTTAAGAACGGAATACATTTGCTTTGTTATGTTTACTATGATAATTGAATGTGTCTTCGTTTCGCCTAATATATCTTATTACTGTGATGTGAAGTTGAAGTGGGGCTGGCATGGCGGCAGCAGTATTCCGCCCTGTTGAGTTGCTGCTTTGTTGTAATGTGTTTATAAAATGACAAATAAAGGTTATAAAAAAACGAGTTGAGTCTCTTGCCCTAATGGAGTCGCCAACAAAATGTACAAGAACTAAAAAGAGGATCACTCATTACAACAATTTTTAACAAGCATTAAAATGCAATAGGTCTCGCAACAGGAGTTTTGGAGCTATTGGTATTGGTGATGGTGGAATTTGTTGTATTGTTGTTGCTATTTGTTGTGTTAGTGGTGGTAGGGATGGTTGTTGTAGGGGTAGTGGTACTGTTGGTGTTAATGGTATTGGTGGTGGCACAGCATACGGTGAGAGTTTACATGGCAGCGCTCAGACACTCGCACTCTTCTTCCTCCCCAAACCCAGCCCTGTGTGAAGCAGGAGCCCCGCACAGCACACGGCGTGAGTCCACATGGCAGCGGTTACACACCCACACACTCTCTCCCCTCCCCCCTACCCCTCCTCTCTACCCACCTTAACCCCTGCCTACCCCTCCCCCTCTTCCCCCCCCCCCCCCCAGCCCCAGTGCGCCCGGCCCTTATTCCACCCGTGTGGAGGGAGTGGCCCTGCGCCCTGGGCCAGGCCTGGGAAGAAGCAACTCCCAAGCCACCCTAGCTGCTTGGACCTGCCCACCGTGTGGGTGCGGCGGTTCGGCACTCACTGCTGACATCTGCGGTCAGCGTGTCACACTTCAGGATCCAGGCGGGGCCAACTGCCAGCCCTCATCCTTCCGGGGTTGGTATCTTAAGCACCATCGCTCTGGGCCATAGTAAGGCCTGTGCATTCTGGGAGTTATGGTCCTGCTGACTTCGGGTTGACCAATGGATCAACGGAAAAGTCAGTGCCGTATAACGGAGCAGCGCGTGGCTCTGCAAGGCCAGCGATGCGCTGTAACGGCGGGGGTCCGTGGCACTGTACGCTCTCTGCACATGGCCTGGTGGCCTGCCAGCCCGACCTTGCTAGCCCTAACCGAACAAATAAATCCGAACTCTGCAGCAGTGCAACTTGAAAGAGACACTCGCTGCTGACATCTGCGGTCACTGCAGGTCACACTTCAGGATCCCGTCTGGGTCAACTGCCAGCCCTCACCCTTCCGGGGTTGGGATCTTGAGCACCGCAAGCCAGGGAAAATGTAAACATGAGGGCTGAGACGGGCAGTAACTAAGTTCAGTTAAATCTGAAGTCCCGCGGCACAGGAGGGGAGAAGGGGTGGGGTGGGGGGTGGAGGGGAGAAGGGGTGGGGTGGGGGGGCGGAGGGGTGCGGGAGTGCTGGTTGGAAAGGTGATTCACGCAGCAGTCTATTGTAGGAAGATTTTCCCACTTGCTAACCAAGAGAAACCGTGCCTGCCAAGCATGTATTGTGCTCGGCAGTTGACTTTTAGTGATTTCAGAACTTACCCTATTTTTTGATAATTACATGGCTAAATACCCTAGTGTCGCTACGGTAATTGCTGCTGAAGTCTTGGATCAGAAAAAAACAACTTCATTTCCGAAATAAATTAGTGCTTTCTATGTTTTTCTTGGAATGCATTGGTATATATTCAGACAAGAATAGCAATTACATACCTAAACAGATTGAACGTTTTTATTTCCTTCAATGTTATTACCTGCTATGTTGCTGGTCAACCACAGAGCAAACTTTTGCTTATTTATTGTACTTTTTGATCAACGCCTCTATTCCAGTTACTTTTATTGTGCTTCAAATTTCAATTGTGAATTGAAAACTAAAAAGCAAACGCCCGCCGAGACATGATGGACCCTCGGGGCCGGCGGCTGCCCTGCAAAGGCCAAAACAACCCCGGGCACGTGAAGCAGGAGCCCCGCGAGAGTCCACATGGCAGCTCTTATTTTGATATTTTGATATTTTGTGGGGTATTTGTAGAGCGCAACGTTCGCTCCGAAGGGAGCATCTTGGCGCTGGTGAATGAAGGAAAGCCGGTCCAGGAGGAATTTAGATGGAAGGAATTAGATGGAAGCCTTAGGGTGGTCATCCGGGAGTTTGAAAATCCATGTTTTCAGGAGCTTTCTGAAGGGTTTTTCCTGGGTTTGTTGTCTGAGGGTTTTGGGTAGTTTGTTCCAAGCTTTGGTCGCAAGGAAGCTGAGGGTTTTCGCGCCTTTCGTTTTCAGGTTGTATTTCGGAAGAATGATAAGATTATCATCGCTTGAACGAAGGTGACGGCTGGGCAAATAATGGGGAAAACGTCTTGTGAGGTATTTGGGGCCTGTCTTATTGTAGGCACGAAAAGCCATGATCAGGATTTTGAAAAGGATCCTTTTGTGGAGGGGGAGCCAATGAAGCGAACGGAGCGCTGCAGAAATAGAGGACCTGCGGGGGAGACCTAGGACTAGACGGGCGGCTGTGTGAAGTACGCTCTGCAGTTTAAGGATGGTGCTCTTCTTAACTCCTGCGAGCAAGCCGTTGCAGTAATCCAGTCGCGAGATTATAAGTGCGACTGTCACCGTCTTTCTGGCATCGATGGGGAGAAAGTCGAAAAATTTTCTCAAGGATCTAATGGTTCCAAAGCATTTGCCAGCGACGGTTCTGGCATGCTGATCGAAGGAGAGTTCTTAGACACCTGCACCCGCACCCCCCGGAGCCCCGTGTGTCCCCGGCCCTTATGCCTTCCGATTGGGAGTGGCCCTGCGCCCTGGGCCAGGCCTGGGAAGGAGATAGTCCCAAGCCACCCTAGCTGCTTGTACCTCACTTACAAACAGATAAAATGTAAAAAATGCAAAGAAAAGCTAGGACAGGATGAGTTACTCCCACCTGCCTCGGAACAACTTCAGACCTCACAGATCTTTGATCCTTCTCAAGTCTTCTTTCTCGCTTTTTACGGTCAAATTCTTCTTTTTTCCCTGTATCCTCTCTATTTCTGTTTTTCATCTCTTTTCTGCTGCTTCTCTAACCAGGATCCTCTGCCCCGTCTGAGCAGAATTCTCAAACTGCAGAGGAGGTGAAAGCGGCAGTGATTTACTGCAAACCTACTGTCCGTCCTCCAATGCGAGTCATAAACGAGCATTTACAATAACACGCTTAAGAAGCCTGGAGCCCTCCGCCCGGACCCAGGCCACATGCCACTGCCTCGCCTTGTGCCTGCCTCACCTCGCTGTGCTGCGTTTACAGCGAGGCCGGGCGCACAGTTCCAGCAGCGGCTTCCTTTCATCTACTGCCCTCCTCCTCGCCCCCTCCTCCTGGCAGACACTGCGAAGGAGAGCCCAGCCAGGGTGGGTGGGGGGAGAGCTGCTGCTGAGTACACGGCCCAAAAAGAGACCAGCAGTGGCACGTGCTGCAGGCATGAAGGCAGCGTGAGGGCTTGGGCTTGGGTCTGCTTCACAGCTGTGTGAAGAATGTTCTTATCTGCTTGTTAAATAAACAAGCAGATAAGAAATGTCTTTACGGCAGCCACAAAGCAGGCTACCTTGTCCAGAGGAGCAGTACGAAAATCGGACTGGGTGGCCCCTCTTTTCCAATGGGAAGCCAGCGTTTACCATAAACGCCGACGCTACCCAATGGAGAGGAGGGGTGGGGCTTACAGTACTCTTTTTAGAACAATATCTCTCGCGTGGGCGGAGCAGTGAAGCTGCCACGCCCTGCGAGAGATATCCGCCCACGCGAGACCTAGAAAGGGTAACCATGAGGACCCGACAGCTTATTGACTGATTTCACTGATCGATATGTCCTCAAAGATATTTGCACTATCACTGTTTAAGGAAGTTGAACGATGGGCTCAAGATAATAGCTGAATGGGATAGCGGACTCTGCTTCATGGATTTAAAGCTGCTTTTGATGTAGTGCGGTCAAAGCTGTCCAAGTTGGGCTTACACAAGGGCTATTGAAGCTCTTAGTGGATCTATATTTGGAAACATCTGTGCAGGTTAAGGTCGGCTATGGCAGGGAGCGAACAGCAAGGGTGGTAGTACAGAATAACCTTAAGCTTTAATATGAAGTCACATACCATTCTCCCAATCCATATACAACATTCTCTCTGCACAACAAAACGTTAACTGCAATTCTCCCAAATTAAATGTTAAGCGCGGGGACACACTATAACCGTGTAACCATGCGCTTTATGCATTTATTTATTATTATTATTATTATTATTATTATTATTATAAGTCAGGACGTTTTAAATGTTAAATGTTAAGCCAGTGAAGTCATTAAGTTTTAACACCACCAGAATAAAGGTAATGCGATTTGGCTGTTGCAAAATTGTCATTTAATTAACTGGAAAATCAATGGCCTAAATCTGAAGGGAGTGACAATGTATCAATACTTATGGCTAACTATTAACTACCATGTGCAGTAGGCATTTTCTAAGGCATCGACTGCAATGTCTTTAATTGTCAGTATGGAGGATATTCAGTAAGTGCTTAACTAAAGGCATAGTTGGTAGGTCTTAGGTGACAGAAGTTCTCCCAATTCCCACTTATGACTTTCCAGGTTTAGTTCTAAAGAAAGCCACAGTTTTTAAAGCTCAGGAAGAGCCCACACTCTGAAGGATTCCTGTAGGCCGTGTGATGTATTTATCCAACAATCAAACAAAGTTTGCTCTTAGGACACAGCAAAACCTAAGCCTTTTTAGTTAATACACGGTTTGTATTTTAACCGTTAGGCCATTTTACTCGGTTATCATAAGGTTGTATGACAAAGCAATTGAAACCGCAGATTTTCAATGTGTTGCTCACGGATGACAAACGCTTTACTGAAACAAATCCTTGATCCATAATTATAAAGCGAGGTACATCCAACTTTCTGATGAAAATACTTAATCATCACTTTCACCGCATTGTCTCAGTATTTCGGATCGGGGTACAAACTAATCAACACTGTTCAAGTGGTATTACAATCTTGTCAAAGTGCTGCTGTCAATTACTTAGGCCAACAAACAGACACACATTATGCTGTAATGTCCCTCGTATAAGGTACTACGAATATAATACCTTAAACATGCATTCATAAAGGATTAGTTACTTACCAGTAATCCTAGTTCTCTTCCAGGGGTATCCTCATCAAAGTCATAAGCATTAGAATATTACCGCCCATGCGCGGGACCCCGGAAACACTATATTATATGTGCCCCACATATATATATACATACATATATATATATATATATATATATATATGTATATACCGGCGCTTCAACCTCCGCCCAAGAACCAAGGTAAACTACGCCAAACCTCCAAGGGCAAAAGGCAAAGGCAAAGGCGAAAAAGGCGCCAAGGTGCAAAACAAAGAATAAATGCGCAACTGTCAACGATCACTGTCCCAACTATAAGCCAACAACAACCATCGATAATCAACTTGACGGATTTGGAACTCTCTACTGAAGAGGAACAAACACTAGACTTGGGCCTGTCATTTTGCCCAGAAGCCGAGTTTAATTATGTCCAAACACGTATCGACATCTTCAAGTTTGCTAGGCTTTTGAAACTAAAAAAACATTTCACTATGAACCCGAGCTCGAGCAGTGGAGTTTTGAACCCCAGTAACAGTGGGAGTATACCTGGAGAATTGAATGTACAAGATATGGACCTCATGTTAGACTTTCATCCCTCTTTCAGTATAGATGGTAATGATGTAAACTTTGAGGAACAGGAACCATCAGAACCTTTGGAACTTATGAGCCACGCAGATGAAGTGGCAAGAGCTGAAGGACTAACCATCAATGCCAGCGACCCTACTGGTTTCCGTCCGAGGTCGCGTTTCACTCCTTACACTGCACGTGACAATATTGACATCTTCAATGACTTAGTGGTGAATGATTTAAAGAACTTGGAAAAGTGTACCAGTGTGTGCAATAAAAAATTCAGCAAGCAAGAAAAAGCCCAAGCAACCCTTATTGAAAAAATCAAGCAGAATGAGAGTTGTATTGTTCGAAATGCGGATAAGGGTGGGAACGTAGTTCTCTGGGACAGGCAGAAATATATATCTGAAGCCTATAAACAACTGAATAATAGAGCTTGCTATGTGAGGATTAAACAGGAAATGATGTTTAATAGCCATGCACAGTATAACTCAGATCTGGAAAACTGGTATAGCCAAGCTTTAATCACCCATGATGAATTGAAATTTTTGAAGATATCCAATCCAGTCACCCCAGTGTTTTATTTGCTCCCGAAGGTGCATAAGGATGTATACAACCCCCCTGGTAGGCCAATTATTTCCGCCATTGGTAGTGGGTTGGAGAATACCTCCAAGTTTATTGATTCTTTTCTCAATCCCCTGGCATCACAATTACCTTCATACATTCTTGATACAGGGGATTTTCTAAAATCCATCTATGACATACCTTGGGAGGAGGATTTGATTTTGGTAACAATTGACGTTACCACACTGTATACAAGCATTAAACACAGCGATGGCTTGAATGCCATCAGACACTTTTTAGGAACCAGACCAATCAAACTGTGGGCCCATACGCAAATGTTGTTGTCTATGGTTTCTACCTGTTTGAAAAATAATTTTTTCATTTTTAATAATGAATTGTTCCATCAAACCTGTGGTACTGCGATGGGCACCTGCTTCGCCCCCAGCTATGCGAATTTGCATATGGGCTGGTGGGAGGAGCAGGTGATCCGGAAACAGTACCAAAATGAATGTGAGAATAACATCCTCCATTGGAGTCGTTTCATTGATGACTTGTTTGTTGTCTGGAAAGGCTCCATGTTAGACCTTAACCTCTTCCTGGCAAGAATACAGCAGAACAGCTTGAATCTCAAGTTCACTAGTACCGCTAGTACTGAATCTGTCAACTTCTTAGATCTTACTGTTTATGTAAAGGATGGTAGAATACAAACCAAAATATACAGGAAGGAGACCTCTGGAAACACTGTGCTACATGCCAGTAGCTTCCATCCCACATGTTTGGTGAACAGTATTCCTTATGGGGAGGGTCTTAGAGTGGTGAGGAATTGCAGTGATCCACAAGACAGGGAGAATGCTTTAAAAGATCTACAACAGCACTTCAAGCAAAGAGGATACAGTGACAACTGTTTGGAGATATCTTTTAATAAAGTCAGACAAAAGACAAGAGAGGAAGTTCTTTTCAAAGATAAGAGGATTAAAAAACAGGAAGGGAACGATTGTAGAATAATCACGAACTACAACAAATTGCATGGCTCTGTGAGGAAAATACTAAGCAGGAATTGGCATGTCATTAAAAATGATCCAATTATTGGTCCTGCTTTAACCACTAGACCTCTGATCACTTTTAGAAAAGCAAAATCCTTTAAGCAGTTGTTAGTCAAAACCACACTGACTAAGGTAAAAAAGAAGAAGACAAATAGGAGTGATTGGTTGGCCAGAAAGGATGGGTTTCTTAAGTGCAAGAAATGTAAGGCTTGTGAACATGGGAGAAATACCAGTACATACAAACCGGGTCTCTCAAATAGAATGAAAAAAATCAAAGGACAATTTGACTGTAAAACGGAATTTTCGATTTATGTTTTGAGCTGTGGATGTAATCTACAGTATGTTGGTAGTACAATTAAACCCGTTCACCAGCGGATACTACAACATTTGAGGGCGATAAAAAATGCTGACAGGTCATATCCAGTCGCCCGACACTTCGAAAAATTCCATGACAAGAATGTGAACAGTCTGTCCTACTATGTGATTGATTCCGTGCCCTTGAATGAAAGAGGGGGGGATAGGGTGAAAAAACTGCGCAAACTGGAGTCATGGTACATAGTTGAACTGAATACAAAAAGCCCGTATGGATTGAACATTGAAGAAGATCTATACACTCACCTATGATTTACTTTATGACTTTAAAATTAATTTTTTGTGGTCTACTCGACTTCCTGCATCAACGAAGTTCATTTTCTCTAGGAGAAATGTAATAATGGATTGTTTTTAAATAAGTGCTCTTATAGTCAATAAGTAGAATAGATTGGGTTTGCCCACTGGGGCTTTATCTTTTTGAAAAAGTATTAGCTAATCATCTATGCACAATGAGAATACTAGTTAAATAATATTGAATTTAGAGGCTGATTATTGCTTATAAATTGCCATTTGAGGTGGTTTTGGTGAATCAAAATAAGCCCACTTGGGCCGAATTGGCTTTACCAAAAAAACTGTGTGAATGTCCCGAATTGGGGTAGAGGAATGAGTATAGATGAAAGAAATATTTATTGTTTCTTATTCATTCTTTCACCGTTTTTTACCACTTTGATTAGAGGCTTTATTTATGTATATTGCATTTTGATACCTTTATCTAAATGACACTGAAATATAATTCTTTACTCTAATGCTGTGCACGATGAGAGCATGTGTAAATAACTTTTCTATTTCTATGATTTTGTATGTCACGTGATGCATCACGTCAGTATTGAGCACTTTAAATGAATGTATGTGTTGACACAAACCCTATCGTGACCAAGCCTGCTGGGTCAGGCGAAACGCGTCGTAAGCGACTTTTGAAATAAAGAAGGTTCTTTCACTACGCTGTGTCGTCTCCTTCGGATACTGGTTCGAAGTGTTGAGTGCTTGATATATATATGTATATATATATATATATATATATAAACATATATATATATAGCAGTCAAATAACATCAGAGCTGAAATATGCTGTGAAGAATTTCCACCATACATGAATAATAAGCATTAGAAACATGAGAAACAACACCAAAGATTGTTTAGAAACTGTTTTAATGCTCAGAAAGCAGTAGAAATTCTCATAACTCACTGGAAGCATAGTAAGCTCCCAGGCTGCATTGCAAACACACAGTCTAAAAAGACTGAAAAGCAAACATGTAGCTGCATAGCAGTAAACGGACACTGTGCCTTTAAGGCACCCATGACCCCCAGTATCCCATCATGCCTCAGGAGTTACAGTTAGGTCAGTTGTTCTTTTCGGAGACTGAAAAAACCCAGTAACAAATAGGTTAACAATATCTCCCTATTAAAGAATGTCGTTTGCCCGGGGAGGCGGGAGGGTTGCTTATGACTTTGATGAGGATACCCCTGGAAGAGAACTAGGATTACAGGTAAGTAACTAATCCTTCTCTTCCAGGGGATCCTCATCAATAGTCATAAGCATTAGAATAGAATAGCGAGCCTCACCTCATCTCCCTGCGGGCAAAGGAGTAACAATACAGTAATAACCATACTAAGCCTAGTAACAACTAAGCTCGTACAGGCCGCAGGCTACCCAAATAGATTCCTCAAAGAAGCTTGTCCCACTTGAGTATCGGCCCTGGAATCAGATTCTAGACAGTAATGCCTCGTAAAGGTATGAACTGATTTCCAGGTTGCAGCCTTGAATATTTCTGACATTGGAATGTTGTGCAAGAAAGCCACCGTGGCCGCTTTCCTTCTGGTAGAATGCGCTCTGGGTGACACCAATAAAGGCTTGCCTGCAAGCTGGTAGGCCAATTTAATGCAGGAGACAATCCATCTAGAGATGGACCTCTTGGCCACTGGAAAACCTGTTCGCATCGAACCATAGTTCACGAACAGCTGATCCGACTTCCTGATTCCCTTGGTTTTTTCCAAATAGAACTTGAGCACTCTCTTCAAATCCAAGGAGTGCAATGACCGCTCGGCTGGGGTCGCTGGATTTGGAAAAAAAGAAGGGAGGGAGATGGACTGATTTATATGAAAATCAGAAACCACCTTAGGCAAGAAGGATGGGTGAGCCCTCAGGACCACCCTATTGTAGTGGAAAACAGTATATGGTTCCTTCGCACAAATCGCTTGTATCTCGCTTACTCTGCGCGCTGATGTGATTGCCACTAAAAAGGCTGCTTTCCAAGATAGATGTTGCAAAGAAGCCTTGTGGATAGGTTCAAAAGGAGGTGACATTAACCTGGATAGAACCAGGTTCAATTCTCAAGGAGGAGAAGGATTTCGCGCAGGGGGATAGACTTTTTTCAACCCCTGGAGGAAGTCCTTAACCACCGGAACCTGAAAGAAAGAAATCTGATGAGGCGATTTCCTGTACACTACTATAGCTGACAGATGCACTCTAATGGAAGCATATTTCAATCCAGAAGTTGCCAAGGAAAGGAGGTATGGCAGAATTACCTCCTCCTGCCCTTTAGTAGGATCCAGGTGATGAGCCCTACACCATAAGAAAAACCTTTTCCACTTGAACGCATAGGACGCTCTCGTGGAAGGCCTCTTAGCCTCCTATAAAATGTTCATGCATTCGGGAGGCAAGTTCAGATGTCCATATTGCAGGACCTCAGGTGCCATGCGGTTAGGTTCAGTGATGGGAGGTTGGGATGCAGTATCCTCCCGTTCATCTTGCTCAACAGGTCCGGCCTGCAAGGAAGTCGTTTGTGTGGGGACACAGACAGATGCAGAAGGTCCGGGTACCACCACTGCCGTGGCCAATCCGGAGCTATCAAGATCATCTCCATGTCCGACCTGAGGAGCTTGGAGACTACCTTCGGAATCAGAGCCAGGGGAGGAAATGCGTAAGCGAATGTTCCCGACCAATCCATCAGGAGAGCATTCCCCTGCGTCCCTGGCCGGTGGAACCTGGACGCGAAGGTGCGGCATTTGGCGTTTTAGTCGTCTGCAAACAAGTCTATGGCTGGATGACCCCAGCAACGAAAAAGCTCTTCTACCACTTTGTCGTTTAGCACCCAGTCTGGCTGATCTTCGAAGTGCCTGCTGAGTGCGTCTGCTTTTACGTTCAATTCGCCTGGAAGGTGCACTGCCATTACTGAGAGGCGCGTGCCTCCTTGTTTGTTCAGATAGAACATGGTGGTCGTATTGTCCGTCTGAAGTAGGACTGAGTTGGACTCTATCGCTGGAAAGAAAGCTTTGAGAGCTAGAAATACCGCTCTCCAGGACACCAGACTGCAATAACAATTGATGCCCTTGATCCCATAATCAATCTATCTAATTACATTCTGACACCCGCAGAGAAGAATATCCTATCCAAGAGGTTATCCTTTGTACCGACTTCTAAACCAGATTCTTTTCAAGTAAAACTTGAACTACAGCGCTTCTTCCGGAAGATAAGACTTAAATATTATTTCTCCAAAAACACTTTCTCACCTTCACAAGCCGCAACCACCTTTAGACCACCATCTACATTCACACCGACAGCATTCATGATGTCAGACAGAATACTGGCTTTTGAAAAGATTGTTTTAGAGGATACCATGCAGCTACTTGATGATAGGAAATATATCAGGTATAACACCACTAAGACTGAAAAATTGGCTTTGACTACACTTGATAAGAGTGATCAAAGCGGAGGACAAAGGGGGAGCAATCGTGGTACAGAATGTGGAGGACTACGTCTGGGAGATCGAACAGCAACTACAGGCCCAGGAGAGCTACCGAAAAATTGGGAAAGACCCCACACAAGACATCAAGCAGCATATAGAGGACACCACAAAAAGAGGAATGGAGGAGGGTTACCTCAGTCAACAGTAGCGCGACTTCCTGAACCAACGTGAACCAAGGATCCGGACCCTCTACACGCAACCTAAGGTGCATAAAAGATTGGAGAAACCACCGGGAAGACCCATAATATCGGTGTGTGGATCGGTCTTGGAACCACTTAACTAATTTATTGATTATTTTCTCCAACCCTGGGTCCCTGAAACTAAATCATATGTAAGGGATAGTATGCAAATAATACAATTGTTAGAAGGCCAACCCTTTGATGGAAGAAACCAAATAATGGTCACCCTTGATGTGTGCTCTTTAGATACATCTATCCCTCAAGATGAAGCAGTGGATGTGATCAGGAACACATTGGAATTAAGATCGAGACCCTACTGGATCCCAACTACCTTTGTGATCTCACTTCTGGAAACTGCTATGAAAAGGAACTACTTCATATTTAAGAGCAGTGGCGGATCCTCCATGGGGGCGTTTGGGCACCGCCCCACTGCTTTTTCGCCGTGCGAGAAGGCAGAAACAAATAGTAGAGAACTACCATTTGTTTCTGCCTTCTCGCACGGCGAGAAAGCAGAGAAGTTCCTGCTTGTGAGAGTGGGAGGGGTTACTCAAGGGCAGGGTGGAGTGGCTTTCCCCACTGTTGTTAATACTGTCTGTTTGGGCAGCCTAAGAGGCTGTTCAAACAGACAGTATTAACTGTATTAAAAACAGCGGGCAAGCCGCTCCCCCCTGTACTCGAGTAACCCCTCCCACTCTACTGTTCTCTGTATGCTGCAGCATACAGAGAAATGACGTGGTGTTGGGGCAGCCGGCCGGACCAATCACAGTGCTGTGCTGTGGTGGAGGGGAGGGAGGGTGCCTGGCTTCCTGCGTGACTAGTAGAACAGGAGGGCGGGAGTCGGAACTAACTTAAAGGCGCCAGCGGGAAGGTAAGGTAAGTTATGCTTATTGACTTTGTTGTTTTATTATTTTATTTAAAATTATCCCGCTTACCCCCCATCCCACTAACAATATGATACTGCAGCACTCAACATATCATAGTTGTTAAAGTCTCTTAAAGTAAATAATTCAACGATGTCAAATCAGTCTCAAGGCTCTTCCACACTTTCTTCTTTTATTTTCCAATTCCATGCCATGCCAACGCGTTTCGCCGAGGTTATACAGAACCCATCGGCTTCCTCAGGGCAGGAAATAATACAAACAGCGTTTTTTTACAACCCCTTATTTCAATTAATCTGATAACTTCTTATAGAGCCTCATCAAGACCCCTAAAGACAACCTTGTGCTCAATAGAAACCCTTATAAAGCAATGTATTGCATGCCCTTTGAACATATTTTAACATCTTCACCGTGTTTCTTTTGGTTGATACAATTTGAAATAAATTAAAGTAAAATGAAATACATGGTTGTGTTACACTCTATCCTGTGTCTAAAGCATTTCATGCACCAAAACATAAGGAAAGTGGTTACTTCTGACCAAGACCATTCGTGAATATCTTATTGCCCAACATGCATAATCACCAAGTAATCTGGGTTATATTTACCTCAACTTGGCTTTACACAACTCTCTGTTTGAATAGAGAAAATATACATCTTCACTCTATACCCATTGAGAATTAGGGATGCACTTTGGATCAATGCGTAATACATACATCTATTTTTATTTATGAACCTACCTCACGTTTTCTTATTGCTTTCCTCTCCTTCAACTTCTATATCCTCAGAATCATTTATTGCACGCCATCCAACTTTTTACCTATACGTGAATTGGATTAATTTCACTTTTATGCTTGGCAAAAATCATTGCGTGATTCTAACATTACATCTATATCGGCCTCGCTTACCTGAAATATTGCAGGTCAACTTCCAATTAATAGCGTCCCAATTGGTTTAGCCCTTTCTGTTTTCCTCGTGTGCTGGTTAAAAACCTACAATCAATAGTATATTCTTAGCTCCGAGTGCACTGTTTGTTATTTCCTTCCCCATTCTTAAAGTTTTAAAGGCCGGGTTCGTACCTTGTGAGTCTGCCGGTTTTCATCAATCTCCTATTGTTCATACCGCATCTCTTTTGAGCCTGTTGAGTTAAAGATTGAGTATATTACTCTCCTAACACTTCCCCTCTCCATTAATTAAATCTTAGCTTCCCTCTGCCCCCGGCTTACCTTGCTCGGTACTTTCGGTTGCGTCCCGAGTACAGGAGACAACACCTTTCCTTCCTCTTCCTGGTTTAAACTAGACGCCGCTAGACACTGATGACGGGCTACCAAATCAGTGCTTACAGAGGTGCCTGTATAATGCGGCAGCCATTTTAAAACGAATATACTTCACATACTATTCAAGGATAATTTCAAAAAACTTATATCTATACGGCCTTCTCCTCTATGAATTTCCAAATATACTTTTTATATAGCGAGTTTTAACAATTACAGCAGTGCATACCATTGTTAATTGAGCGTATTTAATCCAGCATTATTCTCAAAGTCTTTCGGCGTTATCATTGTACTGCGTTTAAAACAGCAGATTTGTATACTATATGACCATAAAGTTAATAATAATGAGTATTATGGAATACCCATCAAATAACCTTACCTCATCTGATGTGTACTCACATATAGGTAATGTGCATCAGTCAGTCACAAATTTCGCTGGTACTCTTTAATCACCTAAGAAAAATTGAAGCTCCTGATCATAATTTAATCCTTCCTCTACCGCCCTAAGGCGCATGATCCATCGTGCTTCCTGCCTCCTCAATTTCAATTCTCTGTTCCCACCTCGTGGGTCAACAGTCACATGATCAATACCATAGAATTTGAAACTTTTGCTATAGTCCTGCTTCTCACAGTTATGTATGTGTTCCGCTATCGGATACCTCACATCATTGTTTTTTACTGCTCTTAGATGTTCGCCCATTCTTTCTTTAAGCATGCGAATTGTGCTGCCCACATACACCCTCATACATTTACATTCAATTATGTAGATTACAAATTTAGTACTACATGTGATGTTCATTTTGATATCATACCGTTTTCCATCCTTGATTTTGAAACTTTTTGTTTTGTCTTTTGCACATCTACACATGCCACAATGGCCACATTTGTAAAATCCCTTTGCATATTGATCAAGCCATATGACATGTGGTTGTGATACTGGATAACTCGGGCTTAGTAGGGAGCCCAAAGTCTGACCCCTTCTTTAGGAGATTTGTGGCCTGCCCCCTATATGTTGTTTTAGAACATTATCCAGTTTCAAAATACCCCAATGTTTTCTCATACTTTGCACCAAAACATTACTCTTCGGAGTATAGGTTGTAATCAGTCTGATTGGCTGATCCTTTTGACCATGTTTGGCTGAAGGCTTTAATGTCTCACTGTGCCCAACTTTTAGGACCCTCTGTTTAGCCAATTTCACATTTTGTTTGTCGTAACCTCTCTGCACAAATCTTCTCTCCATATCACATATGCAGCTATTAAAATTCTCAGTTTTGCTGCAGTTACGCCTGGCTCTAAGCATCTCACCAAACGGAATGGCTCTAACTTGGTGACGTGGGTGAGCACTCTTCGCATGGAGTATTGTGTTGCATGAAGTAGGTTTACAATACATTTTGCTTTCAATACGTTCATTCTTTACATATAGCTCAACATCTAAGAATGTTATATTTGTCGTACTGTGGCAAGTGGTAAAACCTATATTCACATCATTATTGTTAAGATACGTGAAAAACCCATCTAAGGCTTGCATAGATCCTGTCCAAATCATAATACAGTCGTCTATGAACCTACCCCAATACAGGATAGATCCATTCCATTCATTTGCTACAGGGCCCCAAATGTATTTTTCTTCTAACCAGCCCATAAAAATATTCGCATACGCCAGTGAAAATTTGGAGCCCATAGCCACTCCTTGTTTTTGTTTAAACCAGTCACCTTTGAACAAAAAATAGTTATTCTCCAATATCAGTTCAGTCATCGCCAAAGTCATTTGTGTATGTTGCCAGTGACTGGCAGGTCTTTAAGATAGAAAACGGGCCAAGGCTTTCAGTTCTAATTCGTTCTTGATGCTCGTGTACAACGAGATCACATCAAGAGTAACCAATACCATTCCAGTCTCCCATTTTATGTCTCCCAAAATGTTTAAGATGTGACGCGTATCTTTGATGTAGGAAGGTAAATTAGACATTATCGGTTGCAGAAACACATCAACAAATTGGGACAAATGTTCCGTTGGCCCCCCAATGCCCGATACAATTGGCCTACCTGGTGGAAATGGTAGGCCTTTG
This sequence comes from Lissotriton vulgaris, assembly GCF_964263255.1. NCBI lineage: Eukaryota > Metazoa > Chordata > Amphibia > Caudata > Salamandridae > Lissotriton > Lissotriton vulgaris. The sequence continues at coordinate 42,151 of NW_028243866.1, read as the reverse complement.
TGAATCTTTGGCAATGTATAGAAACACGGGTACCTGGGGCGGTTCACTTTAAGAAAAAGGTATTCATCCTCATCCAATAGACCCTCATCTAGCCATTTTTTGAGATGAGTATTTATCACAACTGTATTCCCCCCCATCCCTCCCATCCCTCCCCTCAGCAGAGCGACAACACCATTTCTACCCCCCCCCCCCACCCATATTGCCGGCGCGACTGTGTGGTAAAATTGACAAATTCACTAACAGGGGCTCACATGTATTGAAAGTGTCTCCTTCCCGTAGGTCTCTCTCTGGTAAAGAGCTTGTAACATTTTACTGCGAGGAAATTGAAAGCTCTAGAGCCGCACATAGATGTCTCGACTACCTCCCGGCATCATTCACACGAGCACGCACATAGCACTCCCTTCTTGCACCATATCCAGGGGTAAACGGATGAAGGCTCGAGATCACCTCTCAATCCTCTGCTCTGTACGTCACTAGACCGCCCAGCCCATAGGAATTGCAATAATAATGCTTACACTTTTTTTGCATTAGTAATAAAATATTGGCAAAATGATAATTCCCTAGGTTCCTAGGTGCGCACATTGCAAAGGAAAAAGTTCAGACCTAGAGCATCAAGGTCCTTGTTCACAGTAAGACCGTGTCTGTGTACGGAGTGTGAATTTCTGTGTTTAAGGCTTCAAGTTTTCCGTGTTTTGTTGCTGCGATTTACATATAAATATATACAGAAAACAATGTGTGCCATGCCGGGATTTATTTTTGAAAAAGGAAAAATACAGCTGCCTAATTTTGTATTGAGTGTCGCGTCGTGCTGTCAAGCATGACTGGCAAACCATAATCGTGATTACAGTCCCAGTCTTGTTCGTGCCTGGCGCCCAGGTCTCTGCCTTTATAGATCACGGATATACATTTGCAAGTCAAGGCTTTATTTTGAGGTTATTTTGAGTCTGTTTAATGTGTCTGTCCCACCAGGCATCAGGAGAAGGGTCATGTTAAGAAAAGCGAGGTGCACCCTTGATGCGTTCATGCTTGCTGGCTGCGCTTGCTCGCCACAGTGCGCCGTCCACAACTCTTACGCCCCGCCACTTTCAAATGTCACCAGCCACGACTGTTTAAGAGACAGTTCTACTACCAATGCAAGGGGGTGGCCATGGGCGCTACATATGCCCCAAGTCTAGCGAATCTGTTTATGGATAGCTGTGAGGAGGAACACCTGTACAACCAACTGAACCCATACCTCAGTAAAATTGAAATCTGGAAAAGATACATCGATGATGTTATAATGATTTGGTCAGGAACAGAGAGTGACTTGATGGAATTCCCTGTGTGGCTAAACAGCAGGAACAGTGACCTACAACTCACACTGGCCTACAGCAGTGTATCTATTGATTTCCTGGACCTCACCTTCAGGGCGGAGGGGGGACAGCTTGTATGGAAAACCTATGGAGAGGAACACCCTGTTGATGTATGGTTCACATCACTCCCGCAATTTGAGAGACAACTTGCCGTATGGGCAGTATCTAAGATTAAGAAGAAACTACTCACAAAGGAAAGATTTCTTTAAGGAATCAGAGGTACTGACAACACACCTACGGGAAAGGGGTATACTAAAGGCCTCTGAAACGAGCCAAAAAACGAGCATGGTACTGCCATCGTGACCAGCTACGCACGACCAAGGAAAAAACCAGGGAGACAGACAAGATTGTATTTGTTACAATATTCAACACCAAGAGTAACGATATTAAGAAAATCATATGCAAATATTGGAATTTGGTGGCAGGGGAACTACGGATGGAACAACAACCCCTTTTTGCCTTCAAAAGGGTTAAGAACGTGAAGGACACTGTGGTAAAAGCATTTCTGGAACTACCGAAAGAACCAGACCTGAGAAATCTCATGGGACTCCCGCCAGTTATAGGACACCGCAAATGTGATGGTTGTAAGGCCTGTGATTTTTGCCTGGCAGGGATTGACTTTACTCATAACCACAGAACATTTCAACTCACACATTCACGAACGGATGTACCATGTTACAACGCATACCATTACGACTACCTACTGTTACAACGCGACCATTACAATGCATACCATTACAACGCATAGCGCTTTGAGGTGCTGGATAGTGGTAAGTATAATTTACTATTCTAACTCCAGTCCCCGTGGACACTAGGGAAGGTGTTGGATAGTAAATTATACTTATTCCCTATCCTAGAGCGCCCCCCAGCGCAATGCGTTGTAATGGTATGCGTTGTAATGGTCGCGTTGTAACAGTAGGTAGTCGTAAAAGTTGCGTTGTAACAGGTGTATACCTTCACGAACTGCAACAGTACATATGTAATCTACGCCATTTTCTGCCCCTGCCCACGAGTATACATCGGACAGACAACACAGAGTAAAAATGAGGATTTTAGAGCACATGAGCAGGATCAGGTGCAGAACAATAGGAGCCCCCTTAGTAGAACACTACAACACATACAATCACACACCGGAGGAGGCTGGCTAGAAGTAGAGAAGATCATCCCCAATGCCAGGGGAGGTTCTATCACGAAGTCTCTCAACTACAAGGAGGGCAGGTGGATTCACCTTCTTAACTCAGTGCAGGAAGGGCTTAACGACAAGGAAGAAACTGAGAAACAGACGGGATAGCTGTAGGGTCGACTACACTATCCTCCCTGTCACCTGAGAATGCTCATGAAATAGACACAGATCTCTAGAAGATTTTATTTTCACGGTCATATGTAAATACACCATCTCATGCTTTTTTATGAACACTGTAATCATGTAATGATCCATACCATTTGTATATAACAACCGTGATCCCCTGTGCCAGGTGTACATTGACATAATTTGGATGGGACAGCTGCAATACATTCCCAAGTTAGCCTGTATGTGGCACCGTCGCAATACGGGGTTAAAATGTACATACATGTCCAGATGATTTTATCCTCACTTCAATTTGTAAATACACTGACACTAAAACGTCTACACTGTCGTTGAAAATATTATAGTATATATGTATCATGAAACGTAGTGGCAATCCTAGTTGTGGTGGAATAATACCAATGACACGTTACTGATTCATGTCTTCCACTGTAGCACAAGTGTAACTAGAATTTTCTGTTAAGTATAATGTGAATATGAACATTGACGCAACATGATGATATACCAAGTCACTTTGCAACTTGCATAAACTGAGCACTATGATGAAATGTCAAGTCAACATGCCACATGCACAAACTGAGCACACTGACTCGTATATTTTTTGCCTCATGTATTCGTTGTAAACTTAAACATGCCTGATTCATGCAGAATACATGATTGAACCATTCTAGCCTTAGTGCAAGTGTCTCAAACTACAAGGCGGACACTAGAGCACACAAATTTTGCGTTCGAGGTGTTCCAACTATGAATATCGTCGCACAATTATGAAATGTCAAGTCACCATGCCACATTCACAAACTGAGCGCACTGCATCGTATATTCGTTGTATACTTAAACATGCCTGTTTCGTGCAGAACAAGCTAATGAGGCACCGCAATTTCCAGCCTCTCTGGAAGTGTTCCAAACTACAAAATGCACGATCACGCCGAGCTCCATAACCGAGGATTGCCTAGAAACCGGAGCGCATCGATCACGGCACGTCCTCGCGCTTCCCGAACCAGTTAATACTGGCCGGGAACAGCACCGCGATCTCACTTTTGCAAGGAGAACCGGCAGAGGCGCACGGCGAGAAGAAACCCGGCGCTTCTCTTTCAAACAACTTGACTGGAAAAGGTAAGCGCAGATTGCAGCAGTCTTCCGATCCATGTGGCCCTTATTATGCTGACACGCCTAGGTTTCTCGATACATGGGAGTAACGGCAACTTAACTTCGAAGCCCATAGACGTTATAATACCAATGTTTCTCGATATATGGGAGTAACTGTATCTTAACTTCGAAGCTCATAGACGTTATAATGCCAAAGCAGATGGGTGTCTCGCAGCAGCGCTAGTGTACCCACTCGATGTAATCTACGTGAAGTTAACATCGGTCATAGATGCAAGCAGAAAGTACCCACGGCCAAAGGGTGATGGGAACTCACTAATAGAGGGCATTTCTCTCCCACAGATTGACTCCTTATTGTGATCATCAGATTGATTTCGAATTTGAAGCTTGCTGTATCAAACTAAGTGACAGCAGGTGAGTGACGGGCAACAATGGACATCACTTGTAATTAGGATAAGACAGACGGGTCACTAATTCGATTCCTTTTAGAACTACATTTGGAGGAATTCATACCCCTGACCTTCTTACAGACGAGGGAACCGGTCAACACCCTGGGAGGACCCGCCGTGGCCACCCTGAAGTGAACGCTTTCCTTGCCAAGCAATATACACTTACAACAACAAAAATCCAATACTGACTTATTCAAATTTTGTCCAAACAGGCGGCCTACCAGACTCAACCCTTCCCTGCCCCACAGTCCTGATGAAGACCCGCGGTGAGGCACAAATAGGGCCATAACTGGATTGAAACGTCGACGAAAAATATTTGGATCAGCCTTAGAGACTCTGTGGAGCAGCCAACGGATGTGGCCCACAGCATAAACTATTTAATGAAGATTTGACTGACCAAAAATCTCCCCTCCCATCCCCACTGTATATAAAGTCACGAGTCTATCACTGCACGATACGTCACTGAGCACTTCATAACACCTCTTCTGTCTTTTCAGAAATCTAAGCGCCAAGATACTCCCTGGAGTGGTAGCGCGCTATATAAGTATTTTTTCACTTCACTTCACTTCACTTGAACTTCACTGTTCTCACAACTGATGCTCCGTCTTTCCAATAGTACAAATTGTTTTTCAATGCAAATAGGATATTTGTGAATGCAAATAATTTGTATAAAATAGCCTGATATACCGGATATTGTTTGGATTTGTTTAATAGATTTTTGGCTTTTGGCTTCTTGCTCTGATTGACCCTTTGGGAAAGAAATTAAGTGTTAATTATTCAGTAAAATGTGGTAAGAAGCTTGTTCGAACCCGACAGGACCATTGTTGTTATACGTTAACAGAATTTCAGCGGTGGGAAACTGATGAGAAGCAGATAAGGAACAAGCATTGGTTAATGCAAGAAAATATGCTACAGCCAATAGAAATAGAGGAAAGGTAAGTCCCACGCACAGGAACCAATGAAAAGCCAGGAAAGAGAGGAGGCAGGATGCAAGTCCTTTTTGAGTTTATATTAAAAACAATAGATATCTCAAGCACAGTGTAAGCGCTGTGCAGGAAAAACCTAAAACATAACGAGCTCTCCAAAACAGTTGGGTCCCAGGTGAGAGCAGCTGCTGACAAATTACAAAGCACCCACCTCTCATAATGCTATTTGGAATCCATGAAACTAAGGTTGGTGAGAAGACAAGAGGGAGCAAGCATGCACTGTCCACAGCTTTTTAAAAATATTTATTTACTTTTGAAAAAAGCTGCATGTATAGTTGCCTATCCTATGGCTAAGCACTGCAAGTGCTTATAGCGGGAGAACGAGAGAGAGATGGAGCTAAGAGTAACGTGCACATCATTATAAAAACTTCATTATTGTGACAACAACAAAAGACCTCGATAAGTATTGTAATGCCTCCAAGGACGAAGAAAGCTATTTTTAGATTGTACTCTAGCCATCCTTCCCAGCCCCGAACGGTACACAATGCAAGGCAGAGGCATATCAACTAGTGAAAAATATGGATTATTAATACACTTCGGGTTTCATTCTATATTACTATTGTTAATCAGGAGTTTAGCCCTTTAAACAGTCAAATTAAAATGTGCTTGTTCATTTACATCACAGAATGCCATGTGTCCAATTTAATTACCTGTACACACACAACTAAGTAACTGCTTTACTGGAGAGTTACACCCAATGACCAATTTAAACAAACGCAAGACTGGTTACCTAGAAAGTATACCATTTTTTGGTGTTATAAACTTGAAACAATAGATCTCGCAATTAGCGCAGTGCTATTACATTTGCGCTTCTCAAGACCCACAATAACGAGAAAGGGAGAATCTTCAAGGATCGACAGGTTTACCCCAAAAGCACTGTTGGGTACACAAGACAGGCTTCCAGGGCACCTCTCGACCTCTCTGTCAAGCAGGCTCCAAACAATGGAGAAACCTACTGGTCATAGCATTAAACATAAGTGAGCAGGCCATCTTGGTCCAGTGGACATATCTGAAGGCCTAGTAGACTGTAGAGCATGTACAGCAATTTAAATGAACATAGCACAATGCATTTGACACATCATTAACTTACTATGCATTTTGCTGCATACATACACATTATGCATCATGAAGCTTTGAATTGTACTGAACTTACGTCTTCTTGAACTGCAGGGGGGTCCACTAAGAGGGGCCCCAGCTCACTGCACTGCTCATCGTTGGGTTCTGTCCCCAGCAAATCAACGGGCATGTGTCCCTTACGAAGTCGAAGTACGGACTCCAGTTCAGTGTTGCTCCCTGATCCGAGGTCCTCTGGTGTGCTCATGGGACACAGAGACAACTCTCTGGGGGATTTTGAGTCACCCCTTTCGGGATGTTCAATGAGAATGAATAGGCCCTGGAAAAGAAACAAAGTGTTCAGTGAATTTGCTGAATCTACTTCAAAAACAAAAAAAGATATACTTAGGAAATGCTACACACAACTGGTAGAATAGATCAAACTACACACATGTGACAGGGTGGAAACCTTTTTTTTCAGTTTATCTGGGAATGTCCAGTGATTCAACATTATTAGACATCGATTCAAGCTAGACTTCACAGGTGATAGGAGTAACCCTACGAAATACACCACTGATGATGCTGTTAGGCGTTTGGGAGGAGACATACTTCACTACATGTCAGAAACTATTCGTTAATCAGGGGTTCGCAGATGAAAAAGACAGAGTGAAAAATTGGTGAATGGAGGAACCACCAATAGTATCACAAGGGGTAAAAGTCATGGACTAGTGTCAGACCACCAAAAAAGAGATTTATGAAGGTCGTGGTTGCCTGCAGAAATATCAGTAAATATGGAGGAATTAGGAGAAAGATACATGGAGAGTTATGACAGACAATTTGAAATATACGCTGAACGGACCTGAGGAAAAGTAATACAAAGACTAGCATATAACATTCAAGTGACAAATATGGAAAATACAGGGTTCTCACATAGGGTGGCTCAACCACACCTGGTGAATAATGAAAAACATGAGTAAGAATAAATGGAAGTTATGCAAGAAGGTAAATGGTTTGTGCATGTTAAAAAAGCGAGATATGGAGTGTAATTTTGTCTTCTATGTTGGAGACTGTATAGTTTAAAATTGCAATAAAACGTTTAAAAAATACTATCAGATATAAATAATTTCAAGCTTTGCAAAGATAGATATAGAGGTATATAGACATACACATGCCCCAGCCATTCCATCCCATCAGTGAGCTTGGAAAGAAGTGCCAAGAACATAAAATGTCATCGGTCCTATGGGTACTCCCAGATGGAAGGCATTTCCTAGTACACATTAGACAGCAAAGCAACGTGTGTTGAAACCAAAGGAAAGAGCTGAAATGTTCAGCTCAACGAAGAGGATCCAGGTCTGGGCACTGAATTGCTCGTCACAATTCTCACAAAGTGTGGAGCTGACACCCAGGGCCACTAGAGCTGTGTGCCTAACAGGAAGCTTACCTCACACACTAGGTTATAAAGTGCATGCAAAGAAATTTACCAAGCTTGGAGAGGGCTTGGTACAACAAGCAGTGCAAAGAGAGCTAGCGAGAGGACTATTGGTCCTTTTAAACATTACAGGGTGGAAAAGAAGTGCATGGCTTGAGATCTTTTAAGAATTACTAAAACGCAGTATCTAGTTTTAGTTGTAAAGAGAGGTCATTCCATAGTCTTGGTTTTGTATACTTTCCATTGGTAGGTTTTGAACTTCAAGTCAAGCAATATTGGTGCTGTAAGAGATGCGAACCCTAACAGAGGTTTTGACCTTATTAACCTGATGGTCTGGTTTACCCGATTTACATAAATTATGAATGCCAGGTGCTATAAATTCAAACTAAAACAGCAGCTTGCTGGAGTTGACTAGGAAAATAGCACCAAAATGATGCACAAGGTTAAACAAGAAGATCAATAAATATGCATCTAGGAGGCCTAGCCAATTTTCCAATTTCACCTAGAGACCACTCCATTCACCAACTAAAATATTGTTTAATGGCATCCTGAAATGTCTTTCTGAATCACAGATTAACGCTATAAATGACATCAAATAGAACGGAAAGCATAAAAACATTAATCAGAACAACCAAAGTCACCTTACACATGCGGCATCTAGTGCCACATGGTGCGTTTCACTGTATAGTTTAAGTGACCACTTTCGATGCACAAAGCTTTTAATTACCTTTGTTTCCTACTTCCACTGAAAACAGAATGCAGGGGACACAACAGGACAGTGACATAGGAAAGGTAGTTTGATTTCCGGTGGTCTGGTGCTGCCGCTGCAGAGGAATAATGCTCCTAGATACTGCGATAGCCCATGATGGACAAATGCAGCATTTTAGCCCATTTTATATTAAAAATTTGCTTGTAGAGGGACACCATAAATGCAAACATTCCCTCGATATGCCGGCTTGATGCAGTAGGCAGCCTAGCAGTGTGAAGCTGTCCAGGGCTGTTATTGGCTTCCAGTCTTGCTGTGATGGGGATCATTGTGAACTAAATTGCACACTACAAATAATAACAAGTATTGGCAAAGGCAATAGGTCTCTCCTTTTTGACCTACTAACTTGGACAATGTGTTTAGAAGATTCTGTGCAGCATCACCACGTATGAGCACGAATATGGAATTACACTGGCGCCATTTTTCTTTTTTGTTTACTGATCCAAGATGACAGACGGCACTTGGAGTGCAAATAAAAGAAAACAAAATGTAAGTATCTACTTGGGCAAACGTGCTTTGCTGATAGAGTTGCCCGGCAGCAAATAACAGCTGCTGGGCCCTTCGAAAAACAAAAAAACTAAATATTCTTGTATATGGACTGTGAAAGGTGGAGGAGTGAATGGGGGATGCAAATGGGAGTGGGCGTGGGCAGCAACAGAGGACTAGCTTTAGGTAAGGGAAAGAATAAACAAAATGAGTGTATAGGGTGGACAATGGAAAGCGAGAAGCAGTGCACGAGGGAGAGAGACGTGAGGGAGGGAGGACCAATATGGAGTGCCCAGGAAAGGTGCTTGGGTGAGAAGCACAGGATAAAAAGCAAGAGCGCACATGCACTCATGCTGTGCTTTAAGAAAAAGAAAAAAGTATTCCCTCAATGTGGGCATGGAAAGGTACAAGCCAGCCAATCAAAAAGAATGGTAAAAAAAATATACTTCAGGGAAGGGACAAACACAAAGGGAGGAAGGAAGGTGAGCCATCAAACAAGAAGCAAGCATATGAGACTGACAATAAAGCCAACCAAAGGAGAGAAGTGGACCAGCTCTAAGCTCACTATACGTTTTTGGTAAGGCCCACAGGCAATCTAAAGGCGGTTTGCGGGACCTTTAAAAAAAAAAAAAGACATGGAGATGTCATGATTGCACAAACTCTCTAAATTCACCTTGATCACAAATCTGAATTGGTACCACATTTCTCTAGAGACAAGTGTTCACGCTTGCTTACCCTTTCCTAGGAATGTTTTAAGGATCTGACCCGAAGGAGAAAAGCCAATACATTTTTCTACTGAATAAGATGCATTAAATGTGTTCGGAGAGGAAAGGAGATCAATCTGACAGAAGTCAGTGTGATAGTCCCTATTTCTGCTTGTGTATAGACACCCCTCGTCTTCACAAATTGATCATACCTGTGTGTACAACGTCTACTAATCAGGGTTTCATTCTATAGTTGGAACTAAGACTTTCCTTCACTGTGACGTCTTGCCAACCATATAGCTAATCCTATTGGAAAATGCAAACGAAAATTTCCTGTGGCTACTAAGAAGTGACAGCGAAAAAGCTAGCTATTTTCTGACAAGAGCCTACCTTATTCCAAAGGAAGTGATCTACAAAGGCAGAGAAACAAGTGTAAGAGATGTGTGTTGTGGTTAAACTGCAGACTTGTAACCTGAGAAGTTAATTCTAATCCTGCCCCAACATTTGACTGTAAATTGTGTGGTTCTAGGAAAATACCAAACTCGCTGTTCCTACAAACATCAAATTATGTAATGCAAGTAAATGTAAATATGTGCAATGTAATGTTATTGCGCAATTCAAATAAGGTAATGTCCAACTGAGGTAGTTAACTGTTGCTGTCAAGCTAAGTTTGCTTTTATTTCCATATCATAATCATTTGTATTGAATGTTTTAGAAGACAAGAATTCTAGACTTAGCACAGGTCAGAGAGAAACATTTGCATGCTGGGGTATGGAAGTTCAAATAAAGTACATCGCCATGTACTATGTAGCAGTGGTACCGTGGAGTCAGAGTAACGTAACGTAACAAGACAACTCATTGGAAATAATCCAGAGTGTCTTGAATCTTATGTGAGAGAGCGAGAAAGAGCGAGAGAGAGCGAGGGAGAGCGAGGGAGAGCGAGGGAGAGCGAGAGAGAGCGAGAGAGAGCGAGAGAGAGCGAGAGAGAGCGAGAGAGAGCGAGAGAGAGCGAGAGAGAGCGAGAGAGAGCGAGAGAGAGCGAGAGAGAGCGAGAGAGAGCGAGCAAGAGAGCGAGCAAGAGAGCGAGCAAGAGAGCGAGCGAGAGAGCGAGCGAGAGAGCGAGCAAGAGAGCGAGCAAGCGAGCGAGCGAGCGAGAGAGCGAGAGAGGTGCTATGAGGGTAGGGCATATTAAAGAGCACCAGGGTTACCCCAGAGTAGTATCAAGGTGTGGGTCGGAAATGAGGAAGAGAGATGAAAGGATAGACAGAAGAGAGACAGCAAGAGAACAAAGAAGAAATAGAAGAAGAAGAAATGGCAGGGGAGGGGAAGTGAAGGGATGGCAAAATGGGTGGGGAGGGTTTGAATATAAAATGGGGTACGGAATAGGGTGGGGGGATGGCATCTATAATGATGTTGTTTGTTTGATATAAATACATGCTCATCACACACAGCCTCTTCAACTCCTCTCTCTTCCTAAAAGACTTCCCAATGGTCAACATGTGGATTTCCCAGGGCAAAGCTCTCACAAATGTACTCTACTCCTAGGGCAATTACAAGGAGGAAGAGGCTTGCTTCGGATTAACTGCCTAGTGAACAGGTTACTTACCTTAGTTAATGCCTTATCTGGCAGAGACTTCCCAGGCGTCAGACTGGATTCCTTACCTTAGAATTATCTCCAGGAATCAGGCTGGATTCCTTGCCTTAGAATTATCCCCAGGCGTCCAAGTGATTCTGGCAATTTTTCTGAGCCGTTTCCCTGCACAGCGGTAGGTGGTGTCGTTCGGCTCCATGTGTCATTGTCGGCACCGGATGCGACATACATGGTGCCTATATAGGCACCACCTCAGCACACTGACATCAGTTTCTTTTCCAACTTTCCATGCCAGGAGTGCAGAGCTACTAAGTACATTGACCACGGGTGTGGAAAACTAGGGTCCGGATAGGGGAACATCCGGGTCTCTAGAAATCTGTTCTCCAAGTGGGGAGGATGTGTGGGTCGATAAGGAATCTGTGGCTAGACCGTCTCTACTAGATATGGAGTTACAGAGGTAAGTAACTTGTTCATCTGATAAGACACTACTAGTTGCAGAATCCTTACCTTACAATAGATACGAAAGCAATACCTTCCCAGAGGTGGGTCTTTGAAACAATTCTGCACTAAAAAGTCCTGCAGGACTGAACAGGCAAAGTGCCCATCCCTAAGGACCTGACTGTCCAGGCAGTAGGAAATGTGTGTAGAGATGCACATGTTGCTGCCCCGCAGATGTCTGGGACTGGAATTCGGCATGCCAATGCAGTGGTTGCAGCATTGGCTCTTGTGGAATGAGCACGCAAACCCTCATGGGCTGCTTTTTGGCCAATGCATAGCAGATTTTAATATAGAGCACAATCAATTGGAAGATGGTCCGTATCTACAGAGTCTTCCTTTTCTTGGCCCGACATATCCAACGAAGAGTTGATTGTCCACCCGGAACGGTTTTGTGAGGTCAAGATTGCACAACAACTTTCTTTTTGGGTCCAGCCGGTGGTAAGAAAAATGATGGACTGACCTACATGGAACGGTGTGGCTATCTTAGGCGAGAACGATGTTAGAGTCCGAAGTACCAGTTTGTCGGGGAAAAAGGAGATGTATGTAGGGAACCTGCGAGGACCGTGCCTGTATGTAACTCACTGATCCTCCTGGCAAATGTAATTGTCACCAGAAAGACCATCTTGTTGGTGAGGAGCCTAAGAGGACAATAATGAAGTGCCTCAAAAGGAGTGCACATTAAGAAAGTAAGAAACAAACTAAGGTCCCAGTGAGGCATACAAAAGGAAGCTGGAGCCCAGGATAGAGGCTGAAACATCGGTTTCATAGCCTGAATATCCTGGACTTGCCGTTCAGAGGGATGTGTGAAGGTTACCTGTATATGTACAGCTTTGTTCGCCATAAATTGGCAGGGTATGCTCAGACGCGAGTCTCTTGCTCACTTTAGCACTGGAATCAAGCAAGCCTGGCTGAAGACGGCTGTAATGCCATAAACCGGTCCTAGGAAGCTTGTTTCCGGTCCAGGGATGGCATGGCATGGCTTGGCAGTTCGGGCTGGACTGTTCCCATGAGGCACAGGGTCAGACTGATTTGCATATGGCCATATCTGAACTGGGGTGGCAGAGTGGGCTAAAGAACGGTGATGGATTAAACCCAGATCTGTTGACTGGGTGTGAGTGTTTGATTGGTTCAGATGCTCCGTCCATCACCACCCCCTTTTGTACCGGTTACCTGTAAATGGAAACAGACCTGTGAGGGTTATCGCCAATTAATAGACTGAGCGAAAGGGCTCAACAACCTTCAAACCATATGCTCTTATGTTACAGTATTATATCCCTGTGCGGGATCACTTGTATGCCAAAACCATTGGCAATGAAAGATGAGATGTATGTAATAATCTCAAATGCCAATAAACATGTTTTACAAAAAAAAAATGGGTGGAGGGGTAGTCACAAATGTGAGGGAGTAGCCCTTCCGAAAATCTGTAAAACCCATTGGTCCGATGCTATAGACAGACAGTGGTTCAGGCGACAGTGGATCCTGGCGCCCACTGGGTGCCCATGATGGTATGCGAGCAGACTATAAGGGTTTGGAGGATGCGGCTGCCAGGGGGCTGGTGGACTGGGCTGACCTCTGGATGCCTGACCTACGAGGTCAGTGGATGCCGCAGCCTTGGCCACGCAGGGGCTGGGAAGCTTGTGGGCCCTAGTTGCTGGGTGGGTAAAGACGTCGCTGGAAGCCCCTTCCATGGCCACAAAAGAAGCAATGGTGGGCTGAGGTTGACCGGGGGCCATGGAAAGACACAAGGATCTGGCCGTAGCTCTGCTGTCCTTGAAGTGTTCCGGCGCCGAGTCAGTTTTCTTTCCGAAAAGAGACCGGAGCCATCAAAGGGCATGCTGAAATGTGAAGCATGGACATCCCCTGTAAAGCCAGTTTTCCTCAGCCAGGCATGGTGCCCTAAGTCCACCAACAAAGAAACTGCTCTCCCTAGCGAGTTGGTTGTGTCCAGCCCACATCTGATTGTGAACTTAGTTGGGTCTCGCCATAGCCTGGAAGAGAGCTCAGGCCTCCTCTGAGACCTAGGCACACGTGCGCAACTGAATCCCAAAGGAAATGGAAGTAACAGTGTAAAGTAGTGTTTAAAGACTGCAATGTCAGGCTAGTGGAAGAAAATATTTACTTACCCAAGGTGTCCAGCCTTTTGGATTCCCTATGAGGTTGGGTGGTAGCGAATGTGCCATGATGTATTCGGGAAGTGGAGGCTTGAACCACCAAGTTCTCTAGGATATCGTGTTTGGTGAGGAGGGGTCCCCTGGGTACGCCCCGGTGAAGCACCTCCAGCAAGCGTTACGTCTTGACACCCACACAGGGAAACCAAGTCCAGAACCTTGGCAGCCCTCCTCACCATCATCATAGCAAATGTGGCAGCCTCCTTCGTAGCCACGGTAGGAAGAGAGACTAATCCAACATCTGGGAAGGTGTCTAATCCACTGGCATCAACCAATTCCTCACACCAGTCCATATTCAGGTTTAGGGGCCGGTGCTCTTCAGGGTACACTGGCCCCTCACAATCTTCCCCAAGTCCTAGCCCATAGGAATGGCTCAAATCGGTCAGACAACACCCCTCCAACTCAGTGTCCGAGTCAGGGATAAAAATGAGGACGGCGCCGACATAGGGACCGGTGTAAAGGGGTGCAAAGGTGGGGGGTGGTCAAGGTGGAACAACCAGTCCAGATCCGTCGGTGGATCCAAGGGGCCTGATTGGTGCAGAGGGCAGACCTGCCTGCGGTAAACCATTAGGGGCACCTCTTAAACCCATGGGTGCAAAGAGGCACCAGCGGGGATGGGCCGTCCAAATATGAGGTGTGTGGCCTCATAGAATTCTCAGAGTTGGGTGGGGGTCGCTTCAGGTCCTGGAAAATCAGGGAGGCACAGAGGCCGCACAGGCTCAACAGCAGAGCCAGGTCTTGAGTGACAAGGCTCCTTCGTCTCGTCAGATGACTTTTGACTGAGGGGGTGAAGTCGAAGACCTCTTCGACTTCTTGCTCTTCTTTCTGTGGGACTTACAGAGTGGGACAACTTTGACTGCGACGAAGAGCTATGGCAATGTGACTGATCCTGGGACCTTCCTCTCAACTGTGATAGAGAACGTCGCGGTGTAGCACATCGAGTGGCAAGGAGCTTCAGGGATTGCTCCCTCAAGGCCTTTAGTTGCATGGCACGAAATTTGATGTGGGACTTTCGGGTCCAGACAACTGAGACAGAAGAGATGCGGGTCCATCACTGACATTTGCCAATGACAGGCATCGCAGGGCTTGAATCCAGCCTTCCTCGGCAACATCCCTACCACACCAGGAGGCAAGTTTCAAAACGCATTGACACAAAAACGAAAAAGGTCAAAAAGTGATTTGGGGTAGCTCTCTGCAGATCTGTGTTTATTTGTGTGGAAAGGAAACAAAAAGAACGGACGTCAGTGCGATGGGGTGGTGCCTATATTGGCACTGCGCACATCACATATGTCACGGCGTCATGCAGAGCCAAATAACACCACCTTCCCGGCACGTAGGGGTAGCTCACAAAAATTTCGGGATCGAGTCTGATGCTTGAAGAAAATTCTACTGTAACGAATCTGCAGCTAGAAGTCTATCAGATTGCATGAATGCATCTGTTTACGAGTAGTTATGTAGCTTAAACCTATCTGGGAAGCAACTGAGCACTTAACAAAAGAGTGCCCCGGTAATTTTATGTTTTTACGTGGCACAGAGATTGTGCCCCCTAACAGGTGAGGTGATAGGGGTTGGAAAGAGATGGGTCTTCAATTTCTTTCTGAACAGCATGAATTCGGCAGTCATTTTGATGCCAATAGGAATCATGGATGAGTATGGTAAGAAGGCCCACCCCCTAGTCTTTTCCTTCCTCCTTTTCCGTGCTTCCAGTCTGGTAATGCTTTGCAACATTATAAAGTTCGAAAGAGTTAGGCTATATCTCCACTGAAAATGTATTGAGCCAATACATATTTTTTTTTAACAAAGAACAATATTCCACACACCATTTGAATGTTAATTAATTGCCTATATTAGTGCTTGTCAAATCACAGCAATGTTTGTACTGAACAGTTTCCAGGCGCCTGTGTGGCGTAACCACACAGGTATTTCACAATAGGAAAGCTACTGCCCCAGATGAAAAACACTATAAATCATGTTTACACAAAGAAAGTCAAGATCGGCGGCATGTATGTATTGAACACTTCGCAACGACTCCAAGAAACAAATGTAGACATTACTCAACAAACTTCAAATATTTTCTCATCATAAATTAATATTCTGTTGCTGGAAAGCACACACTAGGAGGAAGAAATTACTTAAGTTTATGCTTTACAGCAAAGTGGCGTGCCTAACAAAGGTCACACTTTTGAGACTTGTTTTTGTTCTTTAAAGGAAAACCAACTAAACGGCAGGATTTCAAAGCTGGGATAGATTGAGGCAATCTAGTGAAATGCTATTTTCATAGACCCTTCTCTCTTCTGGCAACAAGGCTAGAGTTAAAAACACAAACTAAACTCCCATTACACAAGTAGCTTGTTCCAAATGGCAACTTAGCAAGTACATGGCACAGAGACATGTTGGGGGTATATGGCCAAGTAACGACAACAGGGTGGACAATACTTTAACACCATCATGGGTAGGCTTTCCATAATATCAAACAAGCACAAAAACTACTGTGCCACCCACCTAGGTCAAGGTCCACTGAAGATGGATTTCCTCACACAACTTCCACGAAATCCCCAAACCATTTAAGACTGAGAATGACTTCACTAGGGGGAAGGGTGCTAAGCGAGGAAGAGAAGGCTGATCTATGGAGATCCACATCAAGGAAAAGGTGACGGCGACTCTAGACCAGACCAAATTCTGGCTGATACACAAGGCATACTGGACCCCCGCCCGCCTAGCCTCCGTAGGAATCCGCGACAGCGATTCCTGCTGGAATTGCAACAAACAAAGGGGGGGGATCTTGCACACCTGCTCTTTCGCTGCACCAAGGTTAGTAAGTTCTGGAACATAATTGAGACACAGATAAACAACATCACTGGGGCCGCCATACAACTGGATTTTTACAGCCTAGCAATGGGGTTCACGTCTCCTTCAATCACAACCAAAGAAGATAGAGACCTCATCGACCTGCTGCTGACAGCAGCGGTCAAAACAGTATTGAACAATTGGAAAGACACAGGGAAAGCCACGTCTAGAACATGGTTCAACAGGGTCACATTCCTGAGAGGGGCGGACACCATAACAGCGAAACACTCACCAAAGACACAGACAGTCAAACATGTGGGAGTCCCTAGACAACTACCTATCCTCGCACAAACCCCCATAGGCAACACAGCCAGGTACCCAACCCTACAGGTGCCACCAGCACTCAGCCCACCTGATAGTGCAAACCCCAAAAAATCCTGCGCTGCTCCTTTCTCTCTCTCTTTCCTACCCACGGTCGGGGCTGGGGATCAAGAGTGACAATCGATGCAAGATAAGGGGACGGAGGATCCAAACGACAAGGTCAAGCTCGAACGACTGGCGGTTGGACTAACGCCAATAAGACTGAAACGCTGAACGTGAATTAGACCCCCTCCCCCGGGCATTACTTTTTTTAGGTTTCGCCTGCCGACGGCTGCGCTCTGCGCAGCTTTTCGGCGCAGGCGAAATCTATTGTTTACTATATGGGCTTCAGGAACGTCCCCCGACTCCCTTTGGCTAGCTCCATAAATGGAGGCTAGCCATTGGGAGCCGGATCTGTCCGTCAAGGCCGGACCAGATTAGGGGGCGTTCCCGCGACTTTTTCCCTCTCCACCCCTTTCCGAACGTCATTGCGGCGGTGGGTGTGTGCATTTATTTTTTTTTGGTCTCGTCATGTTTACTCCATTTCCACTGTGTCTTTTGCAGGGGTGGGCTGTGCACTGAGGCCGCTGATCAGGTAAGCAAAATTTTTTAATATTTATCCCGTTCCCGACCCCCCCTCCCGCTGTCCATGTGTCCGTTCCGCCCCCTCCCCGTGTGTCCATTCCGCCCCCCTCCCCGTTCCCGCCCCCCTCCCCTTTCACTCTCCGTTGCTGTGAATATTTGATTACTATGGCGAAGCACTGTACAAACCAGCTAACTTAAACCGATTTATACTCACAGCTGGCTGTTTACCTGCTTTATATTATTGGGTTACCGCCTCAGATGGTTCTGTAAATGTTTCTTTTGCCCTGAATTTTAAACTGCTACCCTGAAACTTTAGCGATTGTGCCTTCGTGCCTACACCTATAGGTTGGAGTTAGTTGGAGCGCCTCCAAGCCTGTGATGCGCCCTGCCTTGAATGAGGGCTGCCAGTGTGCGGCACCGTAGGTGCAGTACCTGGATGTAGAGCGAACGAGAATGTATGGGTGCCGGGTCGCACAAAGTGAAAGGTGTGCGATGCGAATAATAACGTGACTGAACGAGCAAGTGAAAGGTGAGGCTGGCGCTGCGGTCGTTAGCCCTTTAAAGAACTACTTTTGGCAAACAATATTGTGCCTTTCCCTCAACCCTCCCGCTGGCCGTTCCTTTCCCGCCCCCCTCCCGCTGTCCGTTCCTTTCCTGCCCCCCTCCCGCTGTCCGTTCTTTTCCCGCCCCCCCCTCCCGCTGTCCGTTCCTTTCCCCCCCCCTCCCGCTGTCCGTTCCTTTCCCGCCCCCCCTCACGGTGTAGGTCTGTGCGCAGACTGTCCTGGGATGTATGTACAGCCCTCAGTATATAGCAACAGCTGCCTCTGCAGACATGTACAGGTACTGTATCTGTAGGACACACGCCATTATCTAGGTATGTAAGTGCAAAGATTATGGGGCAGTTTCTGTGCACGTTTCAGTACATATTTATGTCCTACAGGTGCAGACCACTTAACCAGGCATAAGTACATTTCTCAACGTGTATCTATAGCAATACGTGTGCTTGTGCGCAGACACGTTCGCCGTGTGTCTCTGTATGCATTCCTACCACCACGCAGACACATACGTCATCTATAGAGGTGATTGCACAGATACATGGCGCAAGTACGATAATTTGTCAGACTTTTTCAGCACCAAGATAGGCTCGCGGGTGATACTGCACTTTACAAACACACATAACATAATTTTGCGTATACACTCCCTGGTGTCTTGAGGTGAGAGCAAGTGTACACGCACGCGCGGATCTGTGTCATATGTGTGCTGCTCAATATTCAGTGACGGGTGTCACATGGTCGTGTGAATGTATGCCCTTTGGTATCAAGTGTTGGCCCTATGCACACGTGTGGATGCTGTCACAAGATAGTGTGCATGCACACCAATCCCTATCTAGAGGTGAATGTGGGTGCACGCGCACAGTCAGTTGCTGTCACACGGTGGTGTGCATGCTCGCCGATCGGTATCTAGAGGGGAGCGTGGGTGCACGTGCATAGTTGCTGTCACACGGTGCAGAGTGACTAGAGAGTGCAGAGTGACTAGAGAGTGCAGAGTGACTAGAGAGTACAGAGTGACTAGAGAGTACAGAGTGACTAGAGAGTTCAGAGTGCTAGGGAGTGACTAAGGAGTGCTAGGAAATGACTAGAGAGTGCTAGGGAGTGCACAATGCTAAGAGGTGCGGAGTGCACAATGCTAAGAGGTGCGGAGTGCTAGGGAGTGCACAGTGCTAGGGAGTGTAGAGTAACTAGGGAGTGCTATAGAGTTCTAGAGACTGCAAAGATTACGCTAATAACAATGTAAGTGACAATGCCATTTATTTATCTGTTTTGAAAACCAACACATAAATAAAAATTTGGTCATTAACAATGCCAATAGCTCAAACATTTCCAAAGGTGAAACCATTGCATTGAAAATGCTTGTTCCCCTTTCTTTCCCCTTCTTTTTCTCTTCTTCCTCCCATGTATATGTTGTGCTCCATGTAAATATATCTTTTTTCAATAAAAAATTACTGAAATAAAAAGACTGAGAATGACTCAAAAGTAGAAAGGGCAAGGCCTTTAAGGGTTAGAGCATCCATGATCATTTTACTAAGAAGACGTCTAGGGGCGGAAGGCCAGTGGAAGTTACTTTAACAAATGTACTACCCTAGCACCTGACCCGTTCTTTCCACCCCTTTTCCTGCTACTACTTCTGAAGAAAACAGTTGGCAAAAGCCTGAACACTGTAACAAGTAAACAACATCGTCAAATTAAACATAAGAAGTAATTACGAACAAGTGTCAATATGTTTCATTACGCCTCCTGTTATCAGTCCAAAACTTAGAAAGCAGAATAGGCAGTCAAGAGAAAATGCTTTTGAGGTACCATTATCACAAAGTATGAATTTAAAAGAACAGAACACTTGGTGATCAAACAGTAAGAATGCGAATATCTAGCCAAGAGAACTTAAACAAGCATTGGCATAGCCAATAGGTCTCGCCTTTGGGACCTTATAAGTGTTTAGTTATCCAGCACAATATCCTTGGTGCAACAACATTAACTGTTGTATGGCTAAACACTTATAAGGTCCCAAAGGCGAGACCTAATGGCTAGGACCATGCTTGTTTAAGTTCCCTTGGCTAGATAGTAGCAGCGACCCTTTGCATGCGGTGCCTTCGGCGGCCCATACCACAATGAGAGTAGCAAAGCTACAGGTCCCAGAATGCACAGTTCTGCCCAGTAAAAAAGCCACAACTGGCTGCAGGAATCTCACAGGGCACATAGCCGCTAGACAGAGGAGCAGACGTGAGCTCAGCCCCAGTCTGCCTTGCACAGATTGTCGATGTCACAGAAGGGTCCCTGGCGTCTGAAGCGAAGGGAGCTTATAATATTTCCATTCTCCTCTGCACAGAGCCATCCCACGGACAGCCAATTATTCGCCGCTGATAATGCTCGTTTTCATTGACATGCCATA
Organism: Lissotriton vulgaris; assembly: GCF_964263255.1. NCBI lineage: Eukaryota > Metazoa > Chordata > Amphibia > Caudata > Salamandridae > Lissotriton > Lissotriton vulgaris. The sequence continues at coordinate 21,581 of NW_028243866.1, read as the reverse complement.
CATGTACATACATGCATGTCCTCAGAGGCAAAAAGGACAGCGTTACTAAACAGGTAGCGCTGTGCTTCCATTACAGTCAATTGTATCAATTTCAGGTAAATATCAATGTGTATTGCATCACCTGATTGTGTGTGGTACACATGTTAATGTGGCACACCATTATCAATGTATGTCAAAACAAAGGTGAAACAGATAGAGGAATAGTTCAGAATATGCTGGTTTATTGTATGAAAATAATAGGACACTTCATTGTGCTGAAACAAACATGAGTTACTAACAGAACAGAACAGAGACAGAACCAGTGCCTAATTAGCGTGTGTGATGTTTCAATGAACACTGTAGTCCTCTTTTAGAGGTCAGTTGATCGCAAGGGCCAATTACAAGATGCCTGGCATGCCAGCACCTGGGATCAGAGGTCGTGGAAACACCGGGCCTTATATTACTTTGCAGAAACGCACCTGGTAAAATCACGTGCAGATTCAGACCAGTGGCTGCAGGTAGAGGCACACCTCACCAGACCAACACCGCATAGGGAGCATGGACACCCATCAGCACCCCGTTTGCCTGCCCTACCCACGCATGCCCCCACCCCACCGACAGGTTTTGCCCGGCTGCTCCGATTTCCACCTCCTTAGAGGATTTGATGCGAATCCAATGTTGCTCAACATTTTTCATGTATTTCTTTGATGAAATTATTGCTATTGGAACCTGAATAGTGCTACTAAATAACAAATGGAGAAAAAAGCAAAACTAGGTCAGTTTACTTTTTAATCTCATGCTTTACGTGCACGGATGGCTAACTCCTTTGATTCCATATATATTGTCCAGTGAATTCAGTACTCGCATATCTTTCACCAGGGCATAAAAAGCAACAATATCGACAGGTTAATGATATTTGCACAAAGATATTCAAAATGAATTCCATAACATCTCCACTGTATACAGGTTCCCGATGCTCTTATGTTTTTATTAGCATTCAGGCGTGACCTCTTGGCGCCTCTTCTGCGCTGGGAGGAAGGAGCCAGTAGAATGCCTATTAGGCCAGTGTCGGTTTCCAATACCGTCGTCTGGTAACAAGCGGGAGAGGGAAAGACCCTGGCGTCTAAAGGAGAAGTGAAGCCTGCAGCAAGCACGATTTTCCAAATGTGCTAGACTGTCTTATCTTGTTACCGTCTCGTGCCTATCCTTAGCTGAAGTTTAATACTGCGAAGTCCGTGGCCGCCAACCAAGGCACCCACTGGTGCTCGACAAAGGAGTGCAAACAGCTCTCCCATTTAAACGTGAATAGAAGCATCTTGTTTTCAATGTTGCGTAATGGCAGCGTTTTTGGTGGTATTCAGAGTGCTGTAGTGCCGGAGAGGAGTGGCCGTCTTCGTATGGTAGCTGGTTAAGTCACGCTGCCCAGCCTGCACAGGGGGAGAGAGGGGGGAGGCACAGAAAGGAAGGGTGCGGGGGAGAAGGACGCAGAGAGGAGCCACGGCAGAGGCGGGGTCAGAAAGCATGGATGTGAGAGAGAAAGCAGGAAAAGGGAACACTGGAACATGAGGGGGGGAACATGGAAAGGACGAGAGCAGAGGTCGGGACCGATGCACGCGCTACTGTGAACAAGTCGGAAACATATGGCCCCTGTGCGCCTGTAGACGCTGAGGCATGTCTGGCGTTTCACTTGCGGGAGCGAGCAGCAAGGCATGATAATAGGTACAGATGGCGCCGCTGCTCACTCCCGCAAGGGAAACTCCAAACGTGCACGAGTGTCCATAGACAGCAGTGCAAACATGCACGAGTTTTAGCCAAAGTGCAGAGTGATGCCAAGAGGTCTCTCTAAGCAGCGCTTGTGCGCTGCGTAGGCGAGACCTAAAAAGGTGGTTGTCTGCAGTATATTATTTAGCAGCTCTAAATCTAAATGCAAGCCAACTTTTTCTGGGACTTTTCAACTGTGTGAAGCATTTATGGGCCTAAGGGACAGACACAAGTCTGAATCGAGGTCACACAAAGCAAAAAATCTATACTATACAGTGCAACAGTGCCCTGCATGCTTCCAGCCTCCTTTAAAATGTATTCTTAACTTTATGCACATGTTTAGGTGAGAGTTCGCACATACATGGATATTACGGTAATAAGTTATGGGTAGAAAAAAAGTAAGTAGCCCCTAACTGGTGAAAGGTGAAGGTTTGCACAGCAAGGACGATGATCGACACCTTACAGGGAGAAGACCAGGAGGGTGCCATACGTTCTTGACTATAATAAAAGACCCACACATTACAGAATCATCCAGCACAAACTACATCAGTATCCATATCCAGACCTTTCTGTACAAAGGACACATGGCCATATTTACAAGTGACATTACATAGGCCAGATTTCACAGGGCCATATTTAACAGTGACATTACATAGGCCAAGATTTCACTCGGGAAAAGAAAGAATGGCAGTGCTTAAATGGGCTATCAAGAAAACATGTAAAAATGTAAAAGACTAAGAAAATGCTGGTGGCAGCGGGAGGAGAAGAGAAAGAAGAAACTAGAGGCCATTCCATATTACCCTCGAGTCAATGTAAACAGTAGATAGTAAAGAATATTTACTCCACTGCTCTTACCTGGGTTATACACATTTAGTCTTTGCATAGGAGTCACAGTTTTCCAATTCAGAGCCACTTTAATTTTTGGAGGCAGATGGCACATATAATCCAGTTTCCATCCAGCTATGATTTTGTAAAGACACTGATTCATATGTGTTGTTACGCGTTTCTTTTCATAATATGCCTAGCGCCCCCTGGACCTCCAGGAATGTGATAAGCCATCAAACTTCTTCCAATTACATAAGGGTGATCTTGTCGCAAGAGGCTAGGGCAAAAAGACTTTTTTTTAACAAACTCTGGTGGGGGGCACAGACCCCTAGATATCCTTGTGTGTATTGAATATTAACGTCAAAAATAAAAATGCCTTGCAACTACTTTCCTATTTTGTGCCACAAAGTTTTAATGTTATCACAGCAATTGAACATGTGCAATAGGAAGCCATGAGAAGAGTCAGTGCCAAAGAGAGCTATAAGTAGCAAGACCCATTTTGAATTTTTAGCCGAGGTCCCTAGAGCAGCATAAACCTAGACTGAACAGTTATAGCTGAGTTATCATTCAAATGGGCACTTAAAACGTGGTCCAACCGTTTATCCTGGAGATAACCAACGATTTAATTATTTGATCCATTCTTTTTTTAAATTATATTTATAAACGGCGACTAAGGATAATTAAGGAATCGTCATAAGTTGGATTCCATGTGACCCTTGCATGTGGGGGAATTAGCATCTTAAATCAGTTGCTCTGTGAATGGGAAAGTTTAAGTTTTAATAAAGTGTGCTTTAATTTAGGAATTCATAAAAATACACACTGGGTAGGTTGCATTCCTTATGCATTTGTGCAAAGGAAGGAGGATAATTTTAGGTTTATAAAGTTATTATATTCTCTCTCAAAAACTTGTCAGTAGAGGCTGCTTACTAATGTCCAATGAACTGGGTACTATTCTAATATTAGAGTATGGCTACCTAGTTGCATTTTATGTTTTTTGTACCCATGTATAAATAATAAAAGGTTGAAAAATAAAAAGAATCGGTTGGTAAAAACGATGGTGAAAGTCAAGGCCACCGTTTTGAATGGGTCGGCTGGGCAGACGCTCAAGGTGACTGTTTTGAGTCAAAATCATTTGATGGGCATTGATCTCTTGCCTATGAGAGTCAACTGTCCTGTACACATTCTGCACTGGGATCATTATAGGATTTAATGGGGTTTAGCTCCCATCAAAGATCAATGTACTGCAACAGAGCTATTCTTGTGCATACTGGTCCCATTGGTTGTAAAACATGAATGAGTCTCAAGAAATTACATGTCGGAGCAACACTAGTGAGAAAGGCACGCATGTCAACAGGGTAAAAAGAAACAAACAGTGAAAAAAAGTAATAAAAAAGGTACACAATGTCATGGACGCTCAAGATTCCCTGGTGCAACACGACAAATGTGCACAAAGCAGACATCGTATAAATCATTTCAAAATGACCGCCGCGTGTGTGGGTGTCTGGCAGTCATTTTTTTTACTTTACCAATTTAAGCATGGACGATAGCCATGCCTGAATTGGTAACTAAAAATGAAAAATAAGCTGGGGCGTCAAAAAGCAAGAGTGCAATAAATATGTAATATAAAGAGGGTAGAGCTTGCCAGACTCCAAGATAGCCGCAGCTCGAGCGAGCTCAGACAGCCGCCCACACTATCCTGCAGACATCGTCTTCATGCTGGCACATTACTTTTTGAAAGCAGGTCAAGGGGTTGTGGCTTGCGGTGAGCTACGCGTGAATGCCCAAGCAGTGGATCAAGGTGCCCGCCACATCAGAACCGGTCATAAGAAAAATGCGGACTGTTAACATGGCGGCATAAAAAGCAGTGCAGCGGTGGTGCCACGACTGCTGGTTCCTCCCCGCGCTTCCTGGACTGACCCAATCAATCAATCAATCAAAGACATTTATAGAGCGCTCTACTTACCCGGAGGGAATCAAGGCGCTGGGGGGGGGGGGGGGGGTGCTGCTACTGCTCGAACAGCCAGGTCTTGAGCTTCTTCCTGAAGGAGAGGTGGTCTTGGGTCAGGCGCAGGTCGGTTGGGAGGGAGTTCCAGGTCTTGACGGCCAGGTAGGAGAAGGACCTTCCTCCTGTTGTCGTTCTTCGGATGCGGGGGACGGCGGCGAGGGCGTGACTGGCTGATCGGAGGTGACGTTTGGGAGCGTAGAAGTTGATGCGGTTGTTGAGGTAGCTCGGGCCTTGATCGTGTAGGGCTTTGTGTGCGTGGGTGAGGAGACGGAAGGTGATTCTTTTGTTGACGGGGAACCAGTGCAGGTCTCTCAAATGTCCGGAGATGTGGCTGTGTCGTGGGATGTCGAGGATGAGTCTGGCTGAGGTGTTCTGGATCCGCTGGAGTCTCTTCTGGAGCTTGGTGGTGGTTCCGGCGTAGAGGGCGTTGCCGTAGTCCAGTCGGCTGGTGACGAGGGCCTGGGTGACTGTCTTCCTAGTCTCGGTGGGGATCCACCGGAAGATCTTCCGTAGCATGCGCAGGATGTTGAAGCACGACGAGGAGACAGCGTTGACTTGTCTGGTCATGGAGAGGGAGGAGTCCAGGATGAAGCCCAGGTTGCGTGCGTGGTCTGTCGGTCTGGGTGCGGTGCCCAGGGCGGGGGGCCACCATGCATCGTCCCAGGCGGAGGGCGAGGAGCCCACGTTGAGGACTTCCGTCTTGTCTGAGTTCAGTTTCAGGCGGCTGGTCGTCATCCACTCGGCTACGTCTTTCATCCCTTCGTGAAGGTTGGCTCTGGCGGCGGCGGGGTCGTTGGTCAGGGAGAGGATCAGCTGGGTGTCGTCGGCGTAGGAGATGATGTTGAGGTTGTGTTGGCGTGCGATGGCCGCGAGGGGGCTCATGTAGACGTTGAAGAGGGTGGTGCTCAGCGGGGATCCTTGAGAGACGCCGCAGATGACTTCGGTGGCCTCTGACATGTACGGTGGTAGACGGACTCGCTGTGTTCTTCCGTCGAGGAAGGAGATGATCCATTCCAGTGCCTTCTCCTGGATCCCGACGTTGCTGAGGCCCTGCACTAGGGTGCGGTGGCAGACAGTGTCGAATGCCGCGGAGAGGTCTAGGAGGATGAGGGCCGCTGTTTCTCCGTTGTCCATCAGGGCTCGGATGTCATCGGTGGCAGCGATGAGGGCGGTCTCGGTGCTGTGGTTGGCTCAGAAGCCAGACTGTGAGGGGTCGAGGGATCCATTCGTCTCGAGGAAGGCGGCCAGCTGTTTGTTGACGGTCTTCTCGATGACTTTGGCTGGAAACGGGAGGAGCGAGATGGGGCGGTAATTCTTGAGTTCGGTGGGGTCCGCTGTTGGTTTCTTTAGTAGAGCGCTGAGTTTGGCGTGCTTCCAGCTTTCCGGGAAGGTGGCGGTGTCGAAGGAGGTGTTGATGATGTCCCGCAGGTGGGTGCGATGACCGCGTCGGCCTTGTTGAAGATGTGGTGAGGGCAGGGGTCGGTCGGATATCCGGAGTGGATGGAGTTCATCATGCGGACGGTGTCTTCGGTGCTGATCGGAGTCCAGGCGCGGAGGGTGGTGGTGGGGGGCGTTGGTGCGGTCGTGGCGTGCGTCGGTTGAGTGCTGAAGCTGTTGTTCATGTCTTGTTGTGGAAGTAGGAGGCGAGGAGTTGCATAGGTCTTGCGATGGGGTGATGTCGTTGTTTCCGGCGTTGGGGTTGGAGAGCTCTTTCACGATGTTGAAGAGTTCCTTGCAGTTGTGTGCGTTGTTGTCCAGCCGGTCCTTGAATGCAGTTTTCTTGGTGGCGCGGATCAGTTGGTGGTGCTTCCGGGTGGCAAGCTTGAGGGTGGTCATGTTGTTCGGTGTTGGTTCCCTTCTCCAGACTTTCTCGAGGGCTCAGCAGTTCTTCTTGGAGCTCTTGAGTTCGTCGGTGAACCATGGGGCCTTCTTGCTGCCGGGTCTGCTGGGCGGGGTCCTCAGTGGGGCGAGTTCGTCCGCGCAGTTGCTGATCCACTTCGTGAGGTTGTCGGCGGCCTAGCTGAGGTTCGCTGAGCTGGCGGGAGGGTGCTGGCTCAGGGAAGCGGCGAGCTGGTCGGCTGTGATCTTGTTCCAGCTTCTTCGGGCAACCTGTTGTTGGTGGTGGTGGATCGTCGTTCTTCTGAAGGTGAAGTGGACGCAGCTGTGGTCCGTCCAGTGGAGTCCTGTGCGGTGGCTGAAGGCGATGTCTTTGCTGGATGAGAAGACGGCGTCGAGTGTGTGTCCGGCGAGGTGGGTGGGGGTGGACACCAGCTGCTTGAGTCCGAGGTTGGCGAGGTTGTCAAGCAGGGTGATGGTGTTGCGGTCGTTGTTGTTCTCCAGGTGGAAGTTGATGTCCCCCAGGAGGATGTAGTCAGCGGAGGGGAGGGCATGCGGGCTGACGAAGTCAGCGATGTCCTCGCTGAATTGTGTGCGTGGTCCCGGGGGTCGGTAGATCAGGGTGCCTCTGAGGGTGGTCTTCGGGTCGGTGTGGATCTGGAAGTGTAGGTGTTCGGCGGTAGTCAGGGTGTCGTCGGTGTTGGTCGTGATGCGGATGGTGTCCCTGTGGACGATGGCGATGCCTCCTCCCATCTGGTTGGCGGTGCGGTCCCTCCGGGTGATCTTGTAGCCCTCTGGGATGGCGATGGCGATGTCGGGCGCTGAGGAGTCGTTCATCCAGGTTTCCATGAGGAAGGCAACGTCAGGAGCTGTGGTGTCGAGGAGGTTCCAGAGTTCGATGGCGTGTCTGTGGACGGAGCGGGTGTTGAGCAGGATGCACTTGAGGTGGTTGCTGCTGGTGTTCGGCTTGGCGGGTGCTGGTGCGGGGCAGGTCCGGATGCAGGTGAACTTGCAGGCGTGGCAGCTGAAGGGTCCGTGGGTGCGTCTCGGGGTTGCTCGGTAGCATCCCGGGACTCGGCCGGTGTTGATCGCGTTGAGGGTGGCGGCGGTGTACGTCTGGCGGGTGGGCTGGTGTCTGCGGGGTCCAGGGGTCCTGGCACTGGGCGCGGTCCAGGCGCGGACGGGCGCAGAAGGGCTTACCTTTGGCGCACCTTCGGCGCTCAGTCGGTGCTCCCGCTGCGCGGTCGCTCCGGGGGTGTCATAAGAGGGGAGCCGGGAGGGAGGGTCTGCGGGGAGGCGGGGAGCGCGGGAACCAATCGGCGGCCGGGGGGGCGGGGTCTCGTGGGAACCGGCGAGAAGCCTGGGGGCTCGGCTGCGGCCCTGTGGCGGCTGGGGGCGTCGCTGGGCGGCCCTGTGGCGGCTGGGGCGTCGCTGGGCGGCCCTGTGGCGGCTGGGGCGTCGCTGGGCGGCCCTGTGGCGGCTGGGGCGTCGCTGGGCGGCTCTGTGGCGGCTGGGGCGTCGCTGGATGGTCCTGTGGCGGCTGGGGCGTCGCTGGGCGGCCCTGTGGCGGCTGGGGCGATGCTGGGCGGCCCTGTGGCGGCTGGGGCGTCGCTGGATGGTCCTGTGGCGGCTGGGGCGTCGCTGAGTGCGAGGCTCAGGCAGGTAAGGAGGAGCAGGCGGGAGGTGTGGGTGCGACCAGGCCGAGGGCACAGTGGTCACTCACGCACTGAACGCATCACAGCAAACAGGAACGGCGGCCGCTACTGGGCGCTGCCAAACTGAACAGGACTGTGTGACCACTCCATCCCCCCACCGACAGTGGGTGGCCTGCCGGATCATGAGGCCCAGATCACCGCAACGTGGAGCTGTGGCGGGCATTCTGCCCGGGCGGCGCACTTAGGCGGTGGTACCGCGGGGCAAGCCGGTGCGATCTTTGATGTGAGGCGCGGAGTGAGCGGATCCACAAGCTATTGGTGTGCACGGCAGGCCACGACACGTGGTCCAACACCCCTGACATCACAAAGCAGTACATTGGCAAAGGTGCCTATCGGGGTTCGGTGCGCTCTGGCCCTCATTGTATAAAGTGAGGGGCTGTGGACATGTTGTGAGCGCCACGCCTGACAACACTAAAGACCAGTCCAGGTGCCCAGCGGGGATCAGACCACGTTCATTATCCAGCCCCATTTGGGATCACACATCCAGGAACAACCACCAGGAGTGGTCCATCAACTACATATACCGCACCAGTTGTCAAACTTAATAACAGGACATTATACACATCACCTGGACAAAATAAAGGTTAACTAGCGCCTCCCAATCTCGGCAGGCCTCGGAAATATGGGGACGGTCAATAAGTCCCAGCCTAAACGACCATTTGAGCAGCGCAAATCGTCCAGTCAGAGAGGAGGACCCTGAACTCATGGCTTCTGAACAGGGGGCTACAGCCTCCGAGAAGTGGGATGATATACGTCACATTCTCTCAGCCATGCGGCAAAGCCTTGTCACCATTGATGGTAAGCTAGACTCACTTTGATATAGGATGGATCGCATTTCTGAGCGTGTTGACAAGCATCCCGAGAGACTGGAAATATAGGAAGAGATGGACAAGCGCCCTACCTGTGATCAATACAAGACTTTTGCTGTAAGCTAAGGTGCCGAGGCCGCATTAGAGACAGATTAGTTTGCAATCACACGTCACAAACCACAGCAAGAGAACTAATATAGACAAGTTCTGCACCTAGTTGGCTGCTACTCAGACTGCCTGGATGTCATATTCATTAATGTGGGCGGGAGTAAGTTGTCAGGAGTGTTCAGGAGGGCGGGCAGCCACCGCCCCCAAGTGTATTACACATCGGGGTAAGGTAATAAGCTTCTTTTTTGTTTATTTTTGGGGAGGGGGTAACCAAATGTTCCAGTTATGTCATATGTTTTGAAAAGTAACATGGGAGCGGGGAAAGGGTTATTTTAGTTCAAGGATCAGCAAGCAGTGAGAGGTCGACGGTGCATTGGAGTGCAAACAGGATACATGATTACATGTTGCACATATTCTACTCCACTACAATAAGTAGACTATGAATGCGAAAGAGACCACGAGCGTGAGTACCCAGCTAAACATTATGATTTGAAACGTGAGGGGCCTTAATGACCATAGGAAGAGGTGTCCTATTTGCAAAGACCACACATAGATGTGTAGGGTGACCAGAATTTTAAAGCAAAAAAACTGGAAATTTGCCATAAATAGAAGGAGGACTACAATTTTACTTCAACACAGTGCACAGAATGACAGTGCTCCTTACCAGAAAATTACAGAAAAGGCAGAAAGAAAACTACATAAAATGAAATTTTAAAGATAGTTGCATGCCTGTTAATTAAATCACTTTCCTATAACAGCTGCTAACTATTCCTGCTTTGCGAAACATAAAAAAATATTTCCCACCCTTTTCAGCCAACCCTCTCAAAAAACCGGGACATGAGCTTAATTTCCTGAAATCTGCCGGGACAGCTGTCGAGAAACCAGGACAGTCTGGACAAATCCGGGACACCTGGTCATCCTATAGATGTGGCCATACTACAAGTGACCCACTTGGCCCCCCCACACTGGCCTGTTGACACAGAAAACAATGAAAGGTGTATATGTGTCGTTTGGGTTTACCTCGCATGCAAGGGGTGTGTTGATTTGAGTGCGTAAAAGTTCAGGACTGCAGGTACACGGGGTGGAGGTGGACCCAGTGGGAAGGTACGTGATAGCCAGATGTCACAAAGACAATTTTAATAGGATACTGGTCGGTATATATGGGCCAATCACGACGACCCACAATCTTATCACTCCTTACATGGTAAAATAACGAGACACTCGCATATGCCTCAACTTTGGGGGTGGAGACTTCAATTGTATACAGAATCCAGACCTGGACAGATCAAAAGGCCTCCCCAGACGACCATCCAGGGTGGCTGCAGACATAGCAGAAGCGGAGGGACTTACAGATAGATGTCTGGCGACATCTATCTCCCCTGGGCAGGGGATACACACATTACTCCTCCGTGCACGACAAGAACACCAGAATAGATTATTGGTTGGCTTCTCGTGAACTGCTGCCCTTTATATGAGATTGCCTACACATGCTGCGCTCCTACTCCGATCACTCACCTGTCATGCTAAAATGGTCAATCAGTAATATGCCCCGTAGAGAGAACACCTGGCTCTTCCCATAATACTCACTATTAGACCCAGTCTTTCGCGATGACTTAGATAAGGCGATAGACACGTTTTTCACTACTAACCTGGGGAGTGTCCCCAAGAGGAGCACTATTTGGGAGACGTTCAAAGTCTACATCCACAGTATAACAATTTCCAAACATGCAGGGGTTCTCAAGTCGATTCGTACACAATTGGAAAAGGTGGAAATGGAGCTGAAACGCCTAGAGAGGCAATTCCAGGATAGTGGCGACCCTAACCTTTCGCAAATCAGGACACATATAGCAGAATTGATGAACTGGCCAGTACCGAGATTAAGCATTTAGGCAAATATGTCACAGTCAGGGTATACGCAAAGGGAGACAGGTCCAGCCCTACACTAGCCAAATTGATACGGTCCACCAGAAGTGACAACGACATTTTGCAAACACACAATTAACACAGTAAATTAGTAGAGTGTACACCCAGGATAGTGGAGGCATTCCGCAATTACTATAGCAACTGTACACCTTGCGCGAGCCCACCCCAAACGAGACAGATGACGATTACCTGGCTTAAGGTATATTTCTAGACAACACAGACAGGGATAGACTTATAGCCCCTCTACGCCCAACAAAAATTTTATCTGCGCTAAAAGACATGCCCAACGACAAAGCGCCAGAGTCAGACAGCCTTACTGTGGCGTTTTATAAAACATATCAGGACCGGCTGATACCACAGCTGTTGAACCTTTTTTGAGGAAATGGCACAGGTTGGTATAATGTCATCCTCGATGCACGAAGCCACCCTGACCACGCTATTAAAACCAGGGAAACAACCAGACCATGCTCCTCCTACAGACCGTTATCACTGCTCAACATAGATGATAAACTGTTTGCCAAGCTTCTAGCTAACAGGCTGGCAACTCCTTTTGCCAAAACTGGTGGGTCAGGAACAAACTGGTTTCATTCCAGGTCGTTCTCTCACATGCAATCTGAGAACCCTCTTTGGCACTATTAAACGCATCGACCCGAATGTCAGCGCAGCAGCCCTTTTCATTGATATTAAAAAGGCACTTGATTCGGTTGAATGGCGATTCTTGTATGCCGTCCTTAGGAGGCTGGGTGTGGGCAAGATGTTGCTGAGGCTAGTTGAGGTCCTGTACACCAAACCACAGGCCCGTGTAAGGGTCATTGGGGTGTTCAAACAACCAACAACGATTACCAGAAGCACTATGCAGGGCTGCCCGATGTCTTCGCTATTGTACGCTCTGGTGGCGGAGCCTCTTGCGTGCGCATTGTGTGAATATCACGAACACAGATGTATAAAATCCCTGCTCTATAATTTGATAATGGCAGCGCACACAGACGACACTCTGCTGTACATACGCAACCGAGATTAAAAACTGAAACCGATGCTGCAAGAGGTTGAGAGATTTGGACAACACTCAGGCTTACACATTAACTGGCATAAAGCAGGGATGTTTCTACTAACGCCATAAAACCACTCCCATATAACCGAATACCACATAGAATGGACCACGAATCCCGTACGTTACCTGGGCATTCAGGTACACACTGACCCAGAGTTGGTAATACGGGATAACTAAGGCTGTGCTAGACATAAACTAGCAGATTCCATTGATAAATGGATTAGGCTCCCCCTATCCCTTATAGGTCGTATCGCTTTAATAAAAATGATTGTTCTCCCTCGGTTTCTCTTCTTATTTATGAATACTCCGATCATATAATCTAAATAATTTTTCGGCACTCTCCATACTCTAATATGACTCGCATGGGCTGGGAAGCAGCCCCGGGTCAAATGGGAAGTTCTGATAAAAGCATACACAGAAGGGGGTTTAAGCACTCCTGACCTAGAAAGATACTACCGGGCAGCACAGCTGTTGCATGCACATTACTAGATACATCAACCCTAGAACCTCCCATAGCTCTATAGTGAGATAGACGAGGTCAGCCCCATCCCATTACCAAAAACGCTATTAAGTGGGCCTCAGAATAGGGCGAGTGCAATAGACCGGCCTGGGTGCCCAAGGGCACAGTTGAAGAAAATAGTGTCTCTACACTCTACAGCTTACATTAATATACTCTCCTAAGCTGACGCTCGAGTGGTGTGACTGGGTCCCATTCAGTGATGACAGGGCAGTAATACACACTCGACACAAACTTAAAATAGAGCAGAAGGGGGACTTTTTTATTGACGGTACAGTGAAAACATGGGACCAAGTACTAGCTCATGCCCCCCAGGTGTCTACACTAGACGCTTATCACTACTACAGGGTGCAGCAGGCGCGGAGTGGTATAGTCGGGGATGGTATGACAGAACCGCAAGAGATTAAATCATTGACGTATCTCCTTAAGGCTAAATCCCCACAACGTGGCATCATGGCATTGTATGCACTCACCAGGAGGCACAACACTCAGGACCTGAGCAGGACCCAGTTGGAATGGCAGGTAGAGCTGGACGTAGAAATAACTGAAGCACAATGGGTACATTGCTTTGCAAACACAAAGTCTATCTCACAGAACGGGAGACACAGGTTGATACATTACAAATACCTCCACAGGGTTTACTACACCCCAGCCCATCTGCACAAATACAGTATGTGGGAAGATAGGTGCTTACGTTGCAGGGCTGGGGAAGCCGGATTTACCCACCTCTCGTGGGCATGTCCTGGTATCCGAGCTTTTTGGAGGGAAGTGTTCCACATTTTAACAGAGATGTTGGAGATACATATACCGGAGACCCCCGGTAGCATTGCTAGGCTACGACAAAGACATACCGAAGTCAGGCCACAAATTGGAGGCAATTGGTCTACTGTCAGCAAAGAGTAGAATCGCCATACGCTGGATGCGGGGGCCACTACCCAAGATATGGGAATGGCACACTGACTTAGCTTATTGCTCCACCCAGTCAGATCATTATAATGCCCTAATCCCAATCCGCTGTAGACCAAAGAATATCTGGGGGCCATACCAGGAATACCTGGCGCGGCAGCCAGCTGCAGAAAACGAACTGGAGTAACAAAACAGAGCAGGCGTAGGTTAGCCACTATGGAGCGCTGTGAGTTGCATCAATAGGCTTGGAGTGGAGGGATTCCTAGACATACACAGCCACAAAACAGGTGGGGGCTCGCATTCAGAGGCCCGTCCACACCCACAAGACGGTATATAAATGCCAGGCATGAAGTTGTAACCCACAATATTGCTTTTATGTGTACAATCAACCGCTTGTAAACAGTTTTTGCACATATAGTAATGCATGATATGTATTGCTTGACTGACTGTAAGATTGCAAAATGTAAATAAAGTTGGGGGGAAAAATATGTAATATAAAGCAAAATAAAGAGAGAGCAACTTGGATACATTAGATGGGACAAAGGCAGAGACTCCTCCAGACAAAAAGAGCCAATGAGCCCCAGAGACTGACAGAGAATAGACAAAGCTGAAATAAACAGAAACCATCATGCAAGATAAGGAGACAAAAACTGGAAGGTCGGAAATCTATGCAATGAAAACCATCAAATGCTACTTGACACTTAAGGGATAGCAAGAAGGTGTGTTTGTAATCTTTATCAGGTTAGTATAAAGAAACTTACCCTTCTATCAAACTATTTTTTTTTTACAAATGTCTCTTAAATCTCTGTACGTTTCCATTGTCGCTCTTTGGGACTGCAAGTCCCTTTGCTTCATATATAGAAGACAGGAGGACTGATTTACAAAAAAAAACGTATACTTCATCTCTGCCAGAAGGTATTCTTAGATTTTTGTTTTTTTTCAATTAACAAATAATTCCAAGCAGCATGCATGCAAAGCTGTAATAAGTTCAGCTTTCCAAGAGTACTACACGGAATGTCATGTGACATCTCCCGCAGGCTCTTATTACCCCATGCCGAAATCTACATAACTTAGAGCTCCATACAGGGGAAATGCAGCTAGGGAATGAAAGATGGCAAGTTAGGGACCATCAGAATGGGATAACCCATATAGCCTAAGCTCATAAAAATCAGACACCCTCTTTTGAAGGACTTCTACTGAATAAGCAGCTGTTAAACAAGAAATCTGATCACAGAGTTGATCATACTGAGATCCGTAGGGAAATACCTCCTGTGTGTCGGAACCACTGTTTCAAACTGTATCCATATGAATGAAAAATATGCACATTGACTGTCTACCATAGTGAATCTTGTAGAGTATTTTTGGAAAGCCTGCCTCATTACAAGAAGCAAGGCCTTATTAAGCATGGTGTCGGCTCCCACTGGTCAGACTATTAAAAACAGATTTGCATCTCCGCCACTGGGCCACAAATATGGTACAGTGGATGGCATATCAGACCTTCCTCGCTCTTCTCCCATTGAAGAACTTTATATCGACACTCATTTGTAGTGCCCGACACCAAAAACTATTTGCCAATTAGCATTTCCCCAAGCTGGTTGCACGAAATGTCTGGAAGACTTGATGAGTTGTAAAGGTCCAGTGCTGATTTTAGCTCAGTGGGATATTGTACATTAGGTATTAGTTGGATACACCGTTTTTGTGTACAGTTAAAATGTATACAACCAACTACTTGCCTTATACAGATCACACAAAACATATCCAAAATAGCTCCTTTTTCTTCCATGCATTGTGAAAATTTCCTATTCGACCAAGAAAGCCTGTTTGACATCAAGTTATCACAGATCAAGTTACACAATCTTTTAGTCTTTCCAAACCATGCCTATGATCTATATCGCTGCTTTCCAAAAGGCAGTAGTGTTTTTCACATACAAGTAATAGGTGGTTTAATGTGCCCTGCCTTTTGAAACTACAAAAGGCCCATTCTTTTTAATACCTTCCAAATAAAGTCTCCCCTTTGGTGATACATCAGCCTTTTAGTGTAGGCCCACAAATACTAAGCGGCATACAAAACCTAAAATAATTCAGTGATACAGTACTGCTAATGCAAAGGAGGTTAATCTCCATCAAGCCTGAATCAAAGAAGTGTCTTCAAACTTTAAATACATTGTAATATACTACAGGTTTTCTTTTAGGAACAAAGGTGATCTTCTAAGTAGCAGGGACAATGAAAAGGTTTGATTAGCATGATGGTTCCTCTTGTCCATAGATTTCACGTTTTTCAAAAAGATGGCTGTTGGTGCATTTGGAATACAACAACACATCAAATACAAGGGCAAACGTTTCTGAGACAAGACAGCATGAGACTGTAGCATAGGCTGCAGACTTACATTTCAAGGCAGCCCAAATATGTCTTTCACTATTTGTCTGAAATGCAAATGTGGGTCGATTACTAAAGACATTGCACTTGACTCATCCATTTTCAACAAAAAGCAATAGTTAAAATGTTCTAAAGCAGTGTTGGATAGGAGGAACAATAATGAATTTGCTAGATCTTTGTAGGCCATTTTCAAACAGTTATGCCAAAATGTTAAGCTACGAGTAGAGGAGTTGTTAATGGTCTCTTTTCGAATAACCTTCTGCAAACAGCAGTGCCCATCTGATATAGAATAGCTGTGGTTATAGCAACTATGAGCCCAGATGTAATCATAGGAAGAAGTTCTATCTCCTAAGAAACCCCTGGCCTCCCCACTATGCTTATGTCTGCTTTTTGTAAACTCAGGTTTATGGTACTGCCAAAGACTACTTCAAATCTGGTATTCATGGTGTTCTATATAATACATAACAAATGTATCTCCATACTCCACTCTGCCCCCTCATTGTCAGATTCATAAAAATAGGAATTAGTGTCTAAAAGGTTTATATGTATTGTTCCATCAACATGAGGGCTAAGGTTTTATGATAGAAATCAAATTTCTAAGTGGTTCGCAAACTCAAAGGAGCAAATCAGCAATTTCAAATCCATCCTAATTAGAAACTGACATCAACAGTATTGCAAAGGAATTCAATATTTGCCGAAGGCCAATATGGAGTTTATTCACAACTACTGCAAACCAAATTTGCTATTCGCCAAATTAAACTCATGTAGTCCAAGACTCCACAGCAGATACGGGTTCCCTTCCATTCCCCAGTTACATCAATTCTTAGATCTGTATTCAGAGCATCTATCATATGCGTTTCAGTTTGTTTTACTTTGCTAATTTTGCTTTTCACGTTGTATTTAGGAAACTTGGACGGTAAAGTACACATGCATCTATCAGATCGTAGAAGGCTTATGCCTTTAGGAATAAAAATGAAACATGCTGATCAGTAGTTTTCACGATACTGAATTCAGCTAACGAACTGCACAGGCGTCCCAGTGGTCTGGGAACCTGCCGGTGCATGCACAGAAACTTCTGCCAGTGTGCAGGTCGCAGTGCTGCCTCAGGGGAGAATACTGCAGCTTTTCCAAGAATTGAGTCAATGCAAGCACCAAGGGAGGTGCTCCGAGCACTAGGTGGGAGTGCAGAGCGAAGCACAAATCACTGAACCTCAGTACGCTGCAGTCTGAAATGCAAACGGACATCTTACTGGCCAGCAACAGAGAGAAGTTATGAGCTCTTCAGATCCTACCTAGGCAGGGGAAGGTAAAACAAAATAATATATAGCACCTTGACCGAGATCTGCATCAAAGGAAAGAAACATCTGTTTGATCCACAGTCATTGTGAGGAGGCATGTATATGCCAGGGTGGCGAGAACGAAACTATCTCTATTATGACTATACATTTGTAAGGAACGAACGGTTTTACACGAAGAGCCAAACTAAAAGGTGGGGCAGGAAAGTGCACCCCAAGCTCAGGAGGGCAAAGTGATAGACACATGCGTGAACATCTCGCTCTCTTGAAATGTCTCCAAGGGGAAACGGCTAAAAGCACTAGGGGCTTTGCTGAGAGCTTTGGCTGCTCTGGAGTTCCTCTATACAAACGCGGGCAACTAATGCACTTACCACTTTACACATCTCCTGAAATAAAACTTGTTCTAAGGCCAGTAGGAAGGTAGGAAGAACCAGGAGACCCGATAAGGTTAGTGTGTGCTACATAAATAAGCTCAGTTACCACCGCTCCCCCACCAAAAACACACACACACTTCCACTCCTTGCTTCATAATTGCTTTGACGTTTCACCCAATGATGCCTTTTCCACAACCCACTCACTCATATAACAGTCGTTTTTTAGGTCTCGACCTACAGCAATGCTTGTTTGTGTCGAGATTATAGTGAGGCTTTCAAAAGTCTACCCAAACTGCGGCAGATTGAGTACAGTTCATATGAGCCAGGCGCATGCACAAAGCACACCACAAACCTCGGCATCAGGCTTCAAAGGGATCCACTCCCCCGCATCAGACTTCAAAGGAATGCGCTCCCCCACACGCCACAGCAATGCCGAGAGCTTCATCACATTCTCCCAACGAGTCTTCCTTCTCCAGCATGTGACCCTACTTGCACCATCGGATCCATCTTCATTCTTTTCTGCTTTTCCCTGTTTCCGCCACACACTCCACTCCTTTGTGTCTCCTTTCTGGCCTCTTTCCAACTTAACTTTTCATCCTTTCTCCTTTAATCCCATTTCCACCTTCTCGTTCTCACAACCCCTTCGAGCACCGTTATCTTAACATTTGTGTTTCTGTCTTATAATGTCTGCCCTGCCACCATTTACTTAGGACCCTCACACACCCTCACCCTCGTATCTCCTCACCCTCACACACCCTCATTCACCCTCACCCCCTCACAACCCTCTCACCATCACAACCCTCTCTGTGGAAAATTAATACAAACTTGGTGAACATTATCGGCGCCATCTTGCCCCTTTTCGAGCCCATTCGTGCGCGTAAGCGGCAGCCATTTTGAGCACCATGGCCTCCCTGCCCCTCGCTGATAGCCAGCGCGTCTCTCTCTCTCTCTTAACCTCGCAAGCATCCCCCCGCACACTGACAACCCCCGCTCTCTCATGCCCTGGGTCATAAACCCCTCTTCAGCGCAGCTTCACCACAGAACCCCATCCTGTTCCCAGCGCAACACCTCCCCTCATTCCTTTCATGGCCTCAAAATCCTTTTGATGCAAACCCCCTTTTCCTGTGTCCCCGTTTGTCCTCCTTGTTCCCAGGCCGCCACCTGACCCTGCGGATGCTGTTTATTACCCCATACAGTAGGAAGCTTCCCCTCCCCATCAAGAGACCCTCGAGCCGATCAAAGCCCCCACCCTATGAGATCCGATCAAACTCATGCATTCCGTGAATCGGCGGAATGCCCTGCTGTGCGACAACCATCACCTGTTGTGACCGGGGTGGGGAATCCAACTGTAAATGTATGTGGGAACGAGTCCGAAGGGGAGATTCCGAGGATGTTCTTTCAAGTACCAAAGTGTTACGAGAATGTGTTATGTGCAATAAAGATCATAAACCCTAGTATAAGAGGCCAGGCCTCAGAGATGTGGTTAGAGCACCTCGTGACGATACTTGCTGTCTGAATTGATGTGTTCTCCTCCGGAGAGAATAAAATCCTCGTTTCCTGCCTTCCAGTCTCCAGCGCCTGCTTCTTCATTGATTAACATTGGTGGGTCATAGAGGCGATACCGCCGGGCAACAAAAAAGGGTCTTTGGTTACTGGTTGTCTTTGGAAACCCTTTTTAACATCTCACCATCAGAACCCTCTCATCCTCACACACCCTCACCCCCACACACCCTCACCCTCCCTCACCCTCCCTCACCCTCCCTCACCCTCCCTCACCCTCCCTCATACCCTCACCTCCTCACACTCACACCCTCACACACCCTCACCACCCTCACACACACACACACCCTCACACACCCTCACCTCCTCACACACACACCCACACACACCCTCACCACCCTCACCACACTCTCACCCTCTCACCCTCACACCTTCACACCCTCCCTCACACCCTCCCTCACACCTTCACACCCTCCCTCACACCCCCTCACCCTCACACACACCCTCACCCTCACACACCCCCTCACTCTCACCTCACACCCTCACACACCCTATCACCCTCACACACCCTCTCACCCTCACACACCCTCGCACCCTCACACACCCTCTCTCACCCTCACCCACCCTCACCCACCCTCACTCACACTCACCCTCACACACCCTCACCCCCCTCACCCTCACACACCCTCACCCTCACCCTCACACCCCCTTACCCTCACACCCTGTAACCCACCCTCACACACCCCCTCACCCTCACACCCTCTCACCCTCACACCCCCTCACCCTCACACCCCCTCACCCTCACACCCCCTCACCCTCACACCCCCTCACCCTCTCACCCTCACACCCTCTCACCCTCACACCCCCTCACCCCCTCACTCACCCTCACACCCTCTCACCCTCACACCCCCTCACCCCCTCACTCACCCTCACACCCCCTCACTCACCCTCACTCACCGTCACTCACCCTGTAACCCACCCTCTCTCACACCCTCACTCACACTCACTCTCACACACCCTCACCCTCACACACCCTCACCCTCACACACCCTCACCCTCACACACCCTCACCCTCACACACCCTCACCCTCACACACCCTCACACACCCTCACCCTCACACCCCCTCACCCCCTCACCATCACACACCCTCACCCTCACACCCCCTTACCCTCACACACCCTCACACCCTGTAACCCACCCTCACACACCCCCCACCCTCACACACCCTCACACCCTCACATCCACACACCCCCTCACACCCCTCACCCTCTCACCCTCACACCCCCTCACCCTCACACACCCTCACCCTCACACCCCCTCACCCTCACACCCCCTCACCCTCACACCCCCTCACACCCCCTCACCCACTCACCCTCACACCCCCTCACCCTCTCACCCTCACACCCCCTCACTCACCCTCACACCCCCTCACTCACCCTCACACCCCCTCACTCACCCTGTAACCCACCCTCACACACCCCCTCACCCTCACACACCCACACACCCCCTCATACCCCTCACACCCACTCACCCTCACTCACCCTCACACCCCCTCACTCACCCTCACACCCCCTCACCCTCACACCCCCTCACCCTCACACCCCCTCACCCTCATTCACCCTCACACCCATTCACCCTCACACCCCCTAACCCTCACACCCACTCCCCCTCACATTCACACATACTCACACACCCACACATACTCACACACACCCTCTCACCCTCACACACCCTCTCACCCTCACACCCCCTCTCACCCTCACCCCCCTCTCACCCTCACACCCCCTCTCACCCTCACACCCCCTCTCACCCTCACCCTCCCTCTCATCCTCATCCCCACCCTCACACCTCCCCACCCTCACCCTCACTCATCCTCACATCCCCTCACCCACACATCCCCTCACCCACACATCCCCTCACCCACACATCCCCTCACCCACACATCCCCTCACCCACACATCCCCTCACCCACACATCCCCTCACCCACACATCCCCTCACCCACACATCCCCTCACCCACACATCCCCTCACCCACACATCCCCTCACCCACACATCCCCTCACACACACATCCCCTCACACACACATCCCCTCACACACACCCTCACACCCCTCACATCCCCTCACCCTCACATCCCCTCACCCTCACATCCCCCTCACATCCCCTCACCCTCACATCCCCTCACCCTCACATCCCCTCACCCTCACATCCCCTCACCCTCACATCCCCTCACCCTCACATACCCTCACCCTCACATACCCTCACCCTCACATACCCTCACCCTCACATACCCTCACCCTCACATACCCTCACCCTCACATACCCTCACATACCCTCACATACCCTCACATACCCTCACCCTCACATCCCCTCACACACACCCTCACACACCCCCTCACTCTCATCTCACACCCTCACACACCCTATCACCCTCACACACCCTCACACACCCTCTCACCCTCACACCCTCTCATCCTCACACACCCTCTCACCCTCACACACCCCTCTCACCCACACACACACCCCACACACACACCCCCACACCCTCACACCCCCACCCCACTCACACCCCCCACACACACTCACACCCCCACACAC